>NC_071334.1:66127436-67549936 GCF_027744825.2 Synchiropus splendidus | reverse complement strand
GGACTTGAGACTTCACATGGAATTATGACCCAAGACTCGAGTCTTAAAGGCCAATTTATGCTCCCTTTACGTACAAAATTGTGCCCATTGGTTTTAAACAATGTTACCATCAGAGATCACATATCATGTGTTCCTTGCGTTGGTATTGCTGTTCACCAACATATCCACCATGGGAGGCATGCCCCGAGTGAGAAGTTTATGACAACTAAATTCATTAGTATTGATAACATACTTCTTATACAACGGAGGCAGCGTTGTAGGAGGCGGTGGTCAGTGAGGCCGTTACATATGTTGCGAATCGATGATGGACAATTTGTCTTCTTCCTCTTTCCTGTGGTACTTCTCCGTTCGGCCCACTGTGGAGACGTGCAGAAATACGGTCAAAATGAATACACACCAGAGTAAGCAACGTTGAGCATAAATGGGCCTTAATCTTGAACTTGTGACCAATAACTTGAGACTTTACTTGGACTTGAAAACGACGTGTAAGCATCTCTACTTTATAGTTCTGAAATCCCCTGTCACTCTGAGGAGGAAGACAAGCAGACACCCTTCAAATGCGAGAGTTTAATTGGTCCAAATATCAGCGCCAGAAATAGAGTCAGTCAACAGCGAGCATTGCATAACTGTAATTTAGTTTGTTCTGGGTCAGTGGGCCTCGGCTCTCTGATGGTGCAATGTTAAAAAATGTGACAATTCCTGTTAAACACAGTGTGAAAGATGCAGATCAGCAGGCAGGAATCAGCCCGCAGGTCAGGGACGCTTTTCTATCAACGTTCAATTGATGTGATACTTTCTAATTTATTCAACATGATGTTTAGCAGCAGTTTGACTCATTTCCTGTCATGTTTTTACACGTCAACCAAGGCCCAACAAAGATGACAACACCCCTGCCTTGTGTTTACGCTCAAATGGAACTTTCTTCCACTGTATGTGATCAAAGCTTCATCATCTACTCACTTATGAGCCTTATGAGCTCCACAATACCATCACTTGGACTAGTCTCGTAACTGGGACTCGGTACAGTGAGGAAATAAAAATACATTGAATTAGTATAATACTGTATCAATGTAAGCGTCATTGGCTGGGGAGGCACTGGGTGTCATGATACCGCTTTTATTTTGGTCACTTGAGTCCTGTTTTGCTTTCTCCCTCCTGTCTTCCTGTTCCTGTGACTCACGGCTGGAGCCAATGAACCCCTGATCACCCTTGTATAAGAGCACCTGGACTCCAGCAACGGGTGCCAGATGGTCTCCTCTTGTTCCTGTGGTGAATTGTCTCTGCTCGTTCGTGCTTGCTTTGTGTACGCTTGTTTACTTATTAAGATTACTCTGTCTGAAACCCTGGTGGCTGAGTTAGTGTTCTGTTTCCTTCCTCTGTTTCCTTGAGCTTCTTCTTTTGCTCTGTGATTGACTATCACTGTTCATTGTGTTTTTTTTTTTTTTTTGTCTCTGCTTACAGATTTAAGTTTGTTTGATTCTCCTGGTTCGGTGACGCTTCATGTTGGACTCTTATTCTCGTTCACGGACATCGATTTGGTTTTGGACATTCTAACTTTGCTCTGTTTTTCCCGGTTGACGCTGTATGTTTTAGTTATATTGTTGTGCATGATGAAATCATTTTATTTGACTCGCTCCTGCCTTCTGTGACTTTCATCACTGCACTTGGGTCCCACTCCACGTCTTGACTCATAACACTTTGCTAAGTCACTGATGTTGTGATATGCTTACTCAATATTACTGGCCTATTTTAACCGTATCATTGATGTTGAAAATATCCCATCAGGACATGTGGTGGCAGTTGGAGCTGCCATCACACAAGAACAGGCCATGCCACTTGGAATGAATTAGAAAACCTTTAAAGCGTTGGCAACCTTTTGTCACTGCAGCCACATGAGAGTTGATCTCAGCTTAAGAAAAACAATGGGAGGAGGAATTTCACAACTTTTCTTTGATCCAAATGAACCTGCAGAATGCCTTGAAATCAAATCTACTTTCGTTTTATAAGAATATGTGGGTTTGTTTTGGAGTTAGGACCAAACAAACATATCCCCAGCACATTGCCTCGGCCGCTTTGCGATCAGTGTAGATAATTTGCTCATACCCACAACATAACACAATATTCAAGTTCTCATACTCTTTGAAACACAACAAACAATTCCACTCAGCGAAAGAGAGGGTCGGAATTGAATATTAAATCAGAAAACATGGCAAGATGGAGAGTGACCAAACTCTTAAACTAGGAAAAATAAAACTGGCCAGTCTTATCACGACAGAAAGGTTGTGTTTGTGAAGGATGACATCCAGTGGAGACCGTCTATAATAAAAGATCACGACTTTGATGTAGTTCATCTCATCTGTTACCTGAATAGAAGTGTTAAATGTAAAGCGTTTTTGTGTGCCATGAACATTGTAGCCTTATTTATTAAGGTGTTGAGAAGCCCTATAACGGTAACTATTTTGCTGTACTGAATTTTGGTTACATTGCTTATGTAATGTGCTGTTTATTTCTAGTGTTTGTATTTCAAGTCACACACAAAAAAAATATTTCTATCTGTGTGTTTCTTTTCTTTTTTTGCTGCTAATGCAAAAAGAAAAGGAAAACAATCCTCAATATACATCAGATGAAAGACACTTGAGGCAAGGCAGAGCACAGTCTAACTTTAAATATAGACTGCGAGGTGTTTCTGTCCAGCGCTGTCTCGCTCAGTTTTAATTAGTGATGCTAATGCTGCTTCTCGTTAGTCCAAACAGTGGAGAGAGACACCGCGGTGATGATGTCATGTACAGACAGATCCCGGAGCTGCTCCTCAGACAGTGAATAATGGAACAACTGCTAAATGTGGCCACCATTTCTGATTCACAGCTGGATACTTGACGTTCAAATGAAAGTCATTTGGATGTAACATATCATGCTACAAAGTCCCGCAGAGGGACGGCTACTGATTCAGTGTCAAAGCAGCAACAGCAGATTTGGAGCTGCACTTTCCTCCAGTGTCACACTGCTGAGGTTATGCAAAATGTGGAATCCAGCGGCTTTAAGAAAACATCCATCACGGCTGCTGGGTAAATGTGCTTGATAGGACGATGTAAAATCGAAACACCCATTCAAACGCAATGAAAAATCTACTTTTACTTTGACGATGCTTTCCTTTTTTCCATTTGTTCAATTTTACCTACTCAATTTTATCTCACTTTCCTGTTTTGCTCAAGGTACAGTATCGAAAATGTCCAGAAGAAAAGGCAGCCTTTTTTCTCACGGATTTGCTAACAAACCTTCACCTTCCTTCACCTTCTTCTGCCGCTTATCCGGGTTCGGGTCGCGGAGGCAGCATTCGGAGCAGGGAAGCCCAAACTTCCCGGTCCGCACAAACCTCCTCCAGCTCTTCCCGGGGGATCCCGAGGCGTTCCCAGGCCAGACCGGAGACATCATCTCTCCAGCGAGTCCTGGGTCTTCCCCGGGGTCTCCTCCCGGTAGGACATGCCCGGAACACCTCCCCAGGGAGGCGTCCAGGGGGCATCCGGATCAGATGCCCGAGCCACCTCAGCTGGTTCCTCTGGATGTGGAGGAGCAGCGGCTCCACCCCGAGCTCCTCCCAGATGACCCAACTCCTCACCCTATCTCTAAGGGTGCAAAGAGAACTAGGTGGCAGTCGAGGCCGGGGGGCCTGACGACCTGGTCCGTGTGGACATTCTATGGCTCTTGGAACATGCTAACAAACCAGGGACAGAAAATAAAACCGAGGACCCAAGGAGCAGGCGGGTTTTTCATGTGTTTGTCCACAAACCGTCACCACCGATGATGCTGCTCGGGCAGGAAATGACTGTGAAGCCCAGCTAGCTCCCTCAAATTCAGAGACTGTAGATGACTCCTTGTCTGACACTCTGCCAGGTAACTGGACCGACTAGCAGTGGCATGAGTGGAAGACCAAAAATACATGGATGCGCCGTTCACAGAGATGTAAATGCACCTGCTTAAATATGTTGCTCTGTCCGTATCATGGGTTCCAACATCGAAGACCTGTGGACTCCCATGAAAAAATAACAAAAATAAAAATAAAAATAATAATAAAACCTGGGCCATATTATTGTTTTGCACACTGCAGCTATATGTTTCAGTGGAGGCAGCTGCTTCCCTTTTGACATGATCATCAAAAAGCAAGGGTTAGTAGGATGCATGAGTCCACATACTGTATCTGTGACTGAGCCCCTCACCGCAGCTGTCAGACAGGTGCTGAGGAAAACCTCCACAGCTGTATCTAGCAAACATAACCGCTCAAGAAACTTGCGTACCTGCCCTTCCAAGACGTTCCATGAACAGCCCAGAGAAGCGCCTTGTTTGTCGCGCACATTGCTCACGGTTGTTAGCCCTAAAACAACACCGACAGCTTTTCCCCTCTCAGACGGAGAAAAGCTTGTGATGACAGATTTGCCTGAATCACCAGCGACCTTCAAAGTGTTTTCCTGGATTCTCCTGGTTCAATTAAATATACAACAGTTGCCTCAATTATTTACCCATCAGACTACAATGGGACATTATGGTGGCAATTTGCTTGATTAATGAATTGATTTAGACGGTTAAATGTTTACAAAGGGCTTGAAACCCACTCTGCAAATATTTCCAGAAAACAGGACGCGGCGTCCCATCGCTGCCGTCTGTAAACTTTAATTAAGCGCAGACCCATTCATAGCCCCTCCTGTTCCCCCCTCCTGGGATTCATTATTCCCACCTAAATCTGCATTTTTAATTATTTAATTTGCGATAACGTTCTTTAACTTCCATTTCCAATGATTTGTTCCTTATGGCTGAGAGGAAACTCAGGACAAAAAAGTAGCCGATGAAAGGTGCAGCAGCTAGGTGAAAGAAAGTCTCCACAAATACTGTTTGAAATAAAAATAAAAATCTTTGACGTTGCAGAGGTGTTTTGTGCAGCCAAAAGGGAGGAGGAACAACACGGTTCATTATCATAACAAGCGCCCATTGAAGAAATATGAATGAAATTGCTCCAAAAATTAAAAGTCTCTTTGTGCCGTGGTCGGGTGGGAGGGATTTGGGGGGGCGCTGCTGCTGATCGAGGACTGGAAACCATGTTAGATGTCTGCTGGCTGTGTTCATACAATTGCACACAACATCACTGGTCTACTTTCAATGTGTCTGTGGCCCTTCTTAAAAACAGCAGCCAAGCTTTTTCACCACTGGGTATACTGAGAGTAGGAGAGCCGATCACTTCCAACTTGAGCTGTGACGTGGAATGTAACGTAGCCAGTCAAGGAGTGAGACGATTGAGAAACAAAGTAGCAGAGGGGGAGTGTTGACTTTTATTGGATTGAAAACAAAGCAAAAAAACCTGGTTTTTGATCATGAGAAGTAGACCAAAGACTTTACTTCTGTAAGCGGCCAATGTGTTCCTGTCATTTGCTTTGAATGTTGTTTCCTGTGGGATTCTTCCATTTAAATAACTGGAAAAGGACTGAGAGTGCAGAACCTTCAGTCCACCGCTATTACCATCGACCATCCTTCAAAACATCCAGAGGGCCAATCTGACACACATGCTGAACATGGTTCTAACATCTCCACATGTTCAAGAATCCTGAACAAAAATTCCAGGATCCTCCCGATGTTCCTTGTTCTTTGCCTTGTTTGACATATTTCCTTGAAATTTCATCCAAACCTGTCCATGACTATACAAGTTATTTTGAACGCAGAAAAAACATAACCTTTTTGGCGGAAATAAAAGACACGTAAAAACAATGCACGTGTTCCGAGTTACTGCTGATGTTTCAACTTATTTTTATCACGTGATTTCACGAGATTTCAGGCTTGGGGCACAAGCTTCTCGATCGTGCCGAGGGCTGAATCTTTTGCCGCCGTGATGGGACCATGACTTTGCACAACATCGCACATGTACGATCACCATCGCAATAACAATGACCACAACAGGATCAAGACTCAAATGGAGTCAAATGGTGTAATTTGCGGTCATGTTTTTGTTTAGTTATTGGGTTTTATACCAACTCTTTAAGTCACCACACATCTTAAAAATTGTTGACTTCTTCCCCACTGCCTTTAACCTTGAACCTATGAACCTTGTTCTTATTGTGTATGACCAGGAACAAAGCACCCTAAAGCACCCTAAAAGGTAAGCCAGAGAACACGTGGAACTGTGTTGCCTGAAGCCCCATATCAGTCTCCTGGTATATGTCATCTCAAAATCGGACTGATCAGGGAAGAGTGAGACTAGACAAGCGTTACTCACCTCGCTGACTGATCTACACGCTCAGATATCATGAAGGATGATCAGCTGATTTGAGAAATAAATGGGGGGGGCGCGGTGGGAGCGACGGGCTGCTCCAGCGTGGGGACAAGAATAGCGGATTGTGGGGGTTGACAGTGGCGCAGGGGAGCGAAACACAGTTCAGGGGCCGTTCTCCAAGAGTGGTAATCAGGCAGAGGGGGATGAAAAAGGCTGATTTTCAGGGAATTAGCATGATAAGCGGGAACACAAAATCAATCCTCGTCCTCAGCCCAGGCCTCCTCTGATTACTTTGAACTGTCAAAAAATGGCAGAATCAAATGGAAAGTGCTCGAGGTTAGGGGAGTGATTTGTTCAAGAAGAGATCGCTGGAGCAATTGACACAGCTCTTGAGACAATAATTGGGTTATCAAAGAGAAAACAGTTCAAGGACCACGGGGGCCAAAGCTTATTTGCATTGGATTTTCATACAGCCAGACACACCTCTGTTGCTTTTCCGTGCCCGTTTTGATACTTTAGGGGCGACTTGACGTGGGGATTTCATCATTATTTTTTTGAAAGTTTGTTGCCATGTGGGCTCTGCGTGATTCGCAAGTGCTCTGTCTCTGCCTTTCAAGTCCGTGCAGTGGATGTTTGGGCAGAGTTTGTTCGACTTCCTGGGAGTACAAAGTTCTGAGGAGGGAAATTAGCGCGATTCAGAGGCAAAGTTTGCTCTCTTTCTTTGTTGGAGAAAAAAAACTCTCAACATTCTTCTTTCTTCCTCTCACTCTTTCAACTTTTTTCCAGCGAGAGACTTGACCGGAAAACAGGATAGATACTCCAGGGAGACTTTTGCTGGGACAATTATGAGATTTAAAATATCAGTTGAAGTTTAGTTCCTTACCTTACTGACAGTATCAAATGGATTCATAAAGCTACAAAAGATATGTGATAGAAACAAGCAGACATGCAACCTTGTAGTCGGAATACGCTTGTCATAATATAATGACTGAAACATTCATGGTATTTGAATTGGAGAAAACATTTTACTTTACTCTACAGAAAAGTGCTTTTCTTTCGTGCAATGTGAACGACTGTGCAGCTGTACTTCAGCTTGGCTGTACTTCTCTTTTTTTATTGCTGTTGTACACATGCTTCAGACAGAGTCAATGTTTTGACATGTAATTTAAAATGTAATCCAACTTGCCAACACTGAAATATTATTTTTATTGGCAAATTTTAAGAGTTGGACATCACATTTTTTTTTTTTTTTTTTTTTTCTGATGTATCGATAACTTTTAGAATGGATCAAACATGATAAGACTCATCGGTTCTGAAAATATTTTATGAACTGCTCTGTTGTCGCTGCTACAGTTGCTACTACTATCATACTTATTTGCATTTAAAAGTTGAAATTTAGAAAATTATTAAAACAAAATGGCAAATTTTAACATTAGTTCTCAGGGTAAAGCTCCTATAACCATATAACACGTATGAAATTTGTTTAACAGAGCGCCAATTCAAGGGGCATCCATGAAAAAGGCCAGTAAATGAGATTGTGCTGATGTAAGGACAACTCAGGTTTAATGAACTTCAGGTTAGAAGCACAAATATGTTGTGTGCACTTCATGCAGCGATGAGTTCACTTATCACTGCAGCACTTCCAAGATCAACAGATTCAACCCTAAATTTATTTGTTTTGTTTTGTTTTGCAAATCGATTCCCCTAGTTTCAAAATGCCGTCTTTACAACTTGACCTGGTAGTTCCTCACTTCTATTTGCCACAACAGCTAAAGACGTCACACTCATGTGTTGCACTTGTGTTTTCCCTTTGACAGAAATGTTCTACATACATACAATTGACATATTGTGAACCACCATCACAGTTAGAAAATGAGTTTTCCCCCTTGAGTTTTTATCCCATCCCAACATTCGTGTTCACCATGTCAGATTTCTCTAGTCGGCCGTCATGTTTTACTAATCTGCCATCATATTTCTCAGCAATCTGCCGTCATATTGTGCTGTCACATGCAGTGATGGCAGACATAATGGGACTTTTGTCAGTCCAGATCAACATTCATCAGCTTTTGCCATCCGTGCCTGGATCGTCATTTGCCTTAACTCAACACGTAAACAGATTTATCAACTGCTCCGCTGCACATTAACTTCCACATAAACCACTCAACACAGTCTTTAGGCCACACGGCATACGCCACTTCTTTGGTCATCACCATGAATATTATTCATATCGGCCTATTGAGTCGGTGGACAATCCCTCTGGGTGTTGAAAATGCTAAGCAGGAACATTTGCCAGCATAAGTCTATATTCTGTCAGTCACGGCAGAATTCTCCAACTTCGTCTTTGTCAGACGTTGAATTTATATATATATATATATATATATATATATATATATATATATATATATATAGCGGAACCTCCGTCCTTTCGGACTGAAACCTGCAGAAATGTCCACTCATCCTCTGCCTTTCATGACAAAGTAAGAGTGGAGTGCTGTGAGCAGGAAAGGCTGACAAAAGTTCATCCCTGTGGCTTCAACCTGCTGGATTCCGAGCGGTGGCTTTGATCTCAGGACGGGACATTAGTATTCTGCTCGGATCATGTTTACACAGCTTGGAGTGACTCAGGGATGGAGGTGCTGCAGATGCAGACCCAGGTCACACATGAAACAAACCTGAGCTGGAGTTGATGAAATCTGTGGAGAGCTGTGAAGAAGAGGCAAACAGAAGAGTTGTTCATCAAGGACACGGATCGAGATGCCTTCAAGAGGTATTTCAAGAGAAACTCCTGAGGTTCCCATCATTTAGCTTATTTATGTTTTCTATTGTTCTTTGATGTTAAGGATAAACCTGTGTATTGACGATGGTGACGATACAAATCCTGAAACAACGAACAAGAGCCACTATTATAAAGGAAAGAAAAGAAACTTTGCTGTGTTTTTCATGCTGGTCTTACCTTGTTATGTTTTTCCATCGTAGAGGTCATCCAGCACTGTTCCCAACCGGGTTGAACTCCTGCGAGATCTTGTAGTGATCTGGCTACAAAACTCAAAAAATTTATTAAGTCGATGTCAGTATGAAGTAAATTGAATTTCAATTCAGTATTGCACACCTGTCAACCTCTGCCAATAACTCCCCTTATAAAGCGGTGCAATTCCACTTATAAATTGAAAAGGAACCTTACAAACACAATCGCGGCGCATTTTAATATTTTATTATTAGTATTTCCATCACAGCAAGACAGACAATGTACTGGAAAATGATAACAACGATATGATTTTTCTCTGAATGATTCCTCTTGCAACAATTCAAAACAACGGATGCGGGTCGCAGTACAACGCGCATGCGCACACAACGCTCCTATCGTCAAAGCTGAAAGCAACGAGAAAAATAAATGCGTGATTGAGGATAACTTTCAGCTACCAGTGAGACGAGACGATCCGTTTTGGATCCAAAACTGGCGAGTTCACATCGTCTGGCGTGAAACGTCAGTGGGAATTTTTCTTGTTCTAATTTATTTTTCCCCGTATAAAAGTCGTTCTACGGCGTACATGATTTGAAATTGTAAAAAAAAAAAAAGATAGAATACAGGGAAAACAAATACGTTGACAGGTATGGTACTGTGATATTTGAGTGTATGGATGTTTTCTTGCACCTCTGCGAACCAGTCTGCTTGCTAAACAAAGGACCCCAACTGTGGTAGTGCAGCAATTTTGGTGCGGAAAGAAGTCAAACTATTGGGTGCCTATTGAGGTTCAGCTGTATTGACACGTGTCAAATCTGGAGACGACAGTGCTGTTTTTTTTTCAATACAAATGTAATTCATATGAGCAAACTTTTCATTTTGAAAATGAATCATTGACTTCATTGTAATTGTGTTCTTTGTTTGAAAGTCAGTCAGTGTAATGATGGCCTGCCAAGAACGGTGTTTGGCAGTGGTCAGCTCTCACCCTGCCAGAGGTCGTACTCGAGAACAAAATTAAATCAATGAAGGATGGATGCGGCGGGTTGACCTGGGAGATGCAAATGACTGAAACGCATCAACAACAAGATTTGAACTTTAGACTCACCAAAAACGGTAGACAAAGACGGCACCATTTTTGAGGCCACTAACATGAGGACGGCCAGCCCGAGCCGGGTCTTACGTCAGCAGACAAAAGTGCAAGCAGTAGATGAATTAAAGGTTACCAAAGATATATGACGAGTGTCAGGCAAGTATAAATTACTACAGGAAGAAGAATAATGAAGTTGCCGCCAAGCGAATGGGTCGGTCAATAATTAGAGGTGGCACGGCAGAATTCTGAGCATTCAGCACTTTGTTCCAAATGTAATTGTGCGGGTCAAAACTACTTTCCTGGAGTTGGGGTTGATAAAGAACGTCAACAAGAACTTTTAAAGTCTATTTTATACTCGCATGTTCAATTCTACTCTCGACGCCATGTGTCTCCTTTTTTGCGAGTTGTGTTTACTTGAGTGGCAGCATCGGGGAGTTGTCTTTGATCACATGAGGAAGATGTGCTGAAATATGAAAGTCCCACTTGCGCACAGGCAAGACAAAATGTACCACCAGTGGTTGACAGTCAGTGCTTATGTTTTTTTTTTTTTTTTTTGAAAGAAGGGAAATATAATCGCACAAATAAGACATCAAAGATAGACTGGGTTAAAATATTCAGTCCAAAATTATTCCCATTGCTCAGGGATGGCGAGAAGAAAAATATTCCCTCAAAGTGTCCGAGTGGATGAGATGAAAACTCATGATCGTGCGAGACACGTGCACAGACGAGCGGAGGCTTTCAGACATGTCCCCCTTTTTTTGTTTTCTTTCAGGGCCTTGGCAGCTTCAGCGCTTCATGTCATGGTTTCTATGGCTGGAGGGGAATCCCAGTTTTCATGTTTTTCTGGTCACTGGCATGAAGCTCGCCAGTATGTCGCTCTGCACTGTCAACTCTTTTACCCTGTAGGTTGTGCAGTGGAGACAAGTATCAAACACCTGTGCCACGTTAAGATGCGCCTCTTCACCTTTAAAAAGTCACTCAACCTGAAAAAGTGTTTTTCATGTCATACAGTTTGATGTGAAACTTGAAGAAGCAATGTCTCTTGACTTCAAATAATCCTGGATGTAATCCAGGTTGGTAGAATAATATGCATGTATTAAGGATGATAAATGCCAAAAAGAGAAAGAAAATGTAAATGTCTCATGACATTGTCACCTTAATATATTGAACCATTTTGTTTTCACGGATGGCACAAACAAACACAAGTAATGAAATACCCTGCTACTGTAATAATGACCTGCAGGTCAAAGGCCCTAGTGTCAATTTAGATCTGTTTCATGGAGATGAGTTGCAATAGAGAAATGTGTTCTACGGGTAGTTGCTGGTGTAAATATTTTAACATAACAACACGTGCACAAAAGGATACCCTTCAATACTTTGACTGAATCAAATTGTTGGGAACATGACAACATTTCCTGATGGTGATTCAGATATATAGGTATTGAGAGGTATTATAGATATTAAAACGTATTTAACTCATACTTTACATACAGTAGAGCCCTTCGACTGGTGATGTTGGGGGTATTTTGTCATGTAGCACCTGATGATATAACTATCACATTGTATATGTAGAGTTTGTCATTATCCCAACGCACGAGAGACAAGCTGTTCAGCACTCCTCTGTAGGTGAGGTCACGTGGGCACAGTTTCCGCAATCTGAGTGAATGTAATTCTTATGGCAGATTAAACCTTCTCTGTTCACGTGACAAGAAACAATAGTGTCCGTGCGTGGACATGCAGCTAGCGTTTACTCTGAACCAGACGACTCTGATGCGCGCAGTAACATGTACAATGGTACCTCGGTTCTCGACCACAATCCGTTCCAGACGGCCGTTCGAGAAGCGATTTGTTCGAAATCTAAATGGATTTTTTCCATTACAATGAATGGAAAAAGAAATAATGCGTTCCAAGCCTTAAAATAGTCTTTTGTAGGAGTGAATGTAGAGTGTCTGCTGCAGGTGGCTGTTCCTCTATGTGTGTGGCCGCTGCATGTGGGAGGGGTTGCCGAGTGAGTGACGTCTCTCCAGAAGTGAAGAGGTGCCCGGTGCGTGTCCAGCTCTGAATGTGCGCTTCTGTGCAGTTTGGCTGTGACAAAGTCATAAACCAAGTCACGCTCTGTCCCCAGACTGGCCTCATCCCTGTCCCAGCTCCAGCCCACAACAGGACATCAAACCCTGGAGTGAGCGCTCCAGCACCTCCCCTGTGACACTCTACCACGGTCCAGTGCGGAGACAGGAAAGGTTTCACACCTCAATATGAAGGAAAAACAGTCAGTAAATGTAGCTAACGGGACACATCTGCATACAGAGGCTGCGTTATACACAATAACAAAGCGCGTCGTGGCTCAGCTGGACCGCACGCGTTCCGGCTTTTTTCGGGGACATTTGAGTTCTGGATTTTCATTCGAGATCCAAAGCAAAAAAACTTGAACTCCGATTTGTCCAAAGTCCGTGACGTTCGAAAACCAAGGTACCACTGTACTGTATAGTTAGAAGCGCAGAAGAAAAGACTCTTCCGCCACACTACGTCCTAGATTAACTTGTAAACAACCCGCCATGCGTTACCTAGCAACACCTCCCAGCAAAGAATATTGTTCTAGTTTTCATATCTGTATTTTGTTTTATACATTTGTTTCTCATATCAGTCCATGCGAACATGGCATGTCTAGGTCTTCGGAAGAATCTAGCAACAATTGTCGAAGTAAAAGTCAAAGTAAGCATGAAGTACATTTTTGGTATAGGAGATATATTTTTTACTTATATAAATATATATATTAGTCTTCTCCAAACAGTTGATGCCCTACTAAGCATTCAAATTACTAGGTGCAAATATCTGATGAATCAGAGAGCAGTGTGGAAAATACATTAAGTTATATTAATGTGCGTTTTCTTACTCTGAACACTAAATTAAACTTTTTTTTTCATGTTTATTTTCAGCAATATTAGTAACTGTGCCAAAAACCTGTGTGTGCTCAAAAGAATCAGTCCTTTTTTTTTGTCGCATCAACAAACACGTCTCCATATATTTTAATATCTGTAAACCCTTTGTGAAGCCACCATGAAATGTTTAATTTTATTTTATTTTATTTTTTTACATCTGTGAAGCAGGTTACTTTCTGTGGAGAGAGACAATCCTTGAAGGCCTTTTAATCATTCTAATCTTTTAATGACAAACTTATGAATTTGACTTTGGTATTGAACATCAGTGGGCATCTGAGTTGATCCACAAAGAGAGAGTCTTATTAAAACACGGGATAAATATTCCATCAAACGACAGGGAGGCTTTTGAATCAGTGATAACTGACACAACATATTTCTTGAACCTGTGTTTAAGCGCTCAGTAATGTGCCGTGCCGAGGCTTTGTGCCGGCGCCGCAACAAAAACACTGCGGAAGTGTTGAAGAGTTCAGTGATGCAAAGGGACAGAAAGTTTCTCTTTTGTCGGAAAGCTCTCAAATGTGCCACTGAAAAGCTCAGATCCAAAGCGAAGCCCATCTCTGCTAATTAACACTTTGAAAGATAAAAGCAGTTTATTAAATCAATCAGGATGACGGTTGTTTGTGAATCCCAGCAGATAAGGACATTTGCATATTAACTTTGCGGTTCTAACCTACATTTGAGGATCTTCTGAGATTGTGGCCGGCTTCAATGTAAATATTTTCCCCCTCGCTGCTACTGTACACGTTTTAAAGTTTCATTGCCTGGAATCTCTGGCGGTTTTTCGACTCATTAAAAAATAAAGACGTGGATAAATAAGCAAACATGTACAGACAAACAAACGGCCACGGATATTACGGCACTGGAGAGACACTGCCAAATAAAATATGCGGCAAAACAATCTGGATTTTAACTTGACGTTCAATATTCCCAGTTCAAAACTTGGCTTTAAATGAACACGAGAGCAACAAATCGTCTCTAAAAGAGTCTTATACGTGCCCTGCAGTTAATCTGGCACATAGTTACCAACAGTTGCACCGTGTTCTGCCAAATCTTAACTACCATGCTAATCGCACTTGTTCCAAAAAAATTGAGAAGTGTGTGCATTGAACTGCTTAAATGACATTATGCCAATTTAGTTTTGGATTTAGGTGTGACCAAACAACTTTTTGAAGGGAAACTGAGGATAATAAATGGGTAAAAATTCTACCACATGCCTATCTGTCTGTCTACCTGTCTATGAGCCAATCGTTGCTTCATGTTGCCAAGATCGAGCCACATCACATTAGACCTGTGGAATTACAGGGGTTTTTTCACACTAAAGTGCTCACACACATAGTGTTTTCACCCATGAGAATTGCACTGACCAATTGTCAAGCTTCCCTGATGCTCCGCCTCCACAAAAAGAAGTGACCACGACGAAAACAGTACATTTAATATCAGCAAAGCGACTGTGATTTCATCTGTCTGATGTCACGTGTCTCATTGCACCGGCGGCATGATGCGTGTACGTTTCCACCACCAGTCTCGACGCTGGAGCCCATTTTCCTAGAGTGTGTCTAAGCTGGTACACGCGAATCACTGACTGCTACTTCCAGACCTGTGAAAAAAAACAACATATGTGGGTTGTGTGATATGGATTTATGTCGTCATGCCACTGCAACCATGCAGCCTCCTGTTCTGAAAGAATTATGTGAAGAAATGTGAAGTCATACAGCTGTTTTGTGTAATTATTAGACAAAAATATCTTACGATTAATGATATTTTATTTGTCTGACATGTCATTATTTTTCCACAGCTTGAAGATGCTTTGTGTATTGTGCCTCAGTGGCCAAATTGTCGCTTTTTTTTTTTCCCTGAACCTGTCGTAGGGAGAGAGAGTCACGACCGAGAACAATATAGAATACTTTAGTCTATCTATTATAATTATTTCTATATTATATATATATATATATATATATATATATATATATATATATATATATATACATATATATATGTACATTTTTGTGGTAGGATCCTTGTGACTCTGTCATTTATAAGGAGCTCACGAGCTGAAGAAGTCAGGGCACCCCTGCTCTAAAGCCTTGACACTGTTAACAGGGAGCCACTCACAAAGAAAGCTTGCTGATATTGATCGGCCTTTCTAATGCAGAACGATTTTGGGTCAATACCAGTCGTTGTTAATCAAGGTATAAGGACAAATACATCATCGTTGAAAGGCTTCAGCAAAGGCCTCTGGACAAGCAGTCAGTCTTCCACAAAGCCTGCGCTGTATTTGTCTCACAAAAGCCTGTCACGTTGAACAAACTTTGATGTAATAAGACCAGTTATAAGAGCAGGTGTTGACCACTGTCGTGGCCCTTCATCGGCCCTCGCTTCACTCAGGAAGACGGAGGGAGATGTGTATCTTTTTCGCTGACACCAAGTGTGCAACTCCAAAGAAAGTTGCTTGGATTATCCAAAAGTCTTTTAATTGCGGGAGCTCGGACATTAGTCGAGAAGCACTCACTTCATGCTTGGGAACACAGTGCCACAGTGCCTGCCCCCTCACCAAACACTTGTTTTATCTGCCTGCAGATTGAACTCACTTCACAGTAGAGGAAGGCCAATTAGGGTGCAGGGGGATTAAAAATACTGAGGAAAAAAAAAAATGCTTTTCATTTTTCCACTTTTATGCTACAGGAAAAGGCTGTCAGGGGTAAAGCTCAGCACTTTATGATGGTGGAATTAAAGAGGAGAAATTAAGGTGTGAGGTTATTTCCTGTCCGTCCAACACCTTCTATTATTTTTAATGTATGATACTGCAAATGCTGAAATTGTTTGAGTTGAACCCAATTTCCACTCTCCTGTCTTGTCGACACTTTCGGTTCAGGCCAGTGGAGCAGAATATTGCCTGGAATGGACCTGCAACGTGTAACATGTTTAATTCCCAACTAAATGTGACGTTGAAGCAGGTTAGAAATGAGCATAAGACCCGTCCGATTTTAAGTAAAGTCAAAGTAAAAGACCAAACACATGCAATTTGTTATCTTGAATGAATCACCGAAATGTAGTCACTGTACTGTATATATCATGAAGCATGTCCTAGCATGACCTCATAACTGAGCGACTGCATTGCTTCTGCATCGGTGGCATCCAGAATCCATCCATTGACGCTTGTTTTAGCCCACCATTTCAAACTTGAGCGGAGAAACCTGGTCCATCTGCCAGGTTAATGACTTGCTAATGCTACGAGCGTGTGGTTCCAAGAAAACACTGGAAACTTTTCTCTCTCGCAAACTTTCCTCAAGTGTTGATTTTGACAGTTTTTTGGAAGCGCAACTGTTCAAGAAGTCTGCAAGTGCCATGACGCTTGGACATTTACACTCGAACCTCCTGTCCTGTCACTTCAATTCTTCTGGGTGTAAAAATCAGTGTTGCTGTTGAATTGGTGACCACAAATGAACATGACGGGTATTTGACAACTTTAGTTTTAGAAGTAGGCATGTGAGACAATGAACAGTTTTCTTTGGGAACAAACGCGGAGGAGAGTCTGAAGCTCTGAAACAAAGTTGCTACTATTCCCAGTGCAGCACTTGTGTGGAACGTTTCTCTCTTTGGCCATTTATCATTTCAGTGATGGGGTAGTCGTCGGGGCTTTAAGGGCCCAGAACCAATGTCTGTAATAAAACAACATTAGAGTGAGCGTTGAAATTGCATCGACTGTCGCCATGGTAATGTGTCCACTTGATAGTTTTTTGTAATATGTCCGGCTTGTATGTAGGACTCACCTTTCCTGCCATTGTTGGCACACCTCAACGCACTGTATAAACATTAATGTGGATAAGATCTTTAGTAAATATGAACGGATGCATTGATGGTTTGACTATTTCAACCTATCAGGAGCTGCTTTGTTCGGAACTGGTTTGTGTTAGCGCATCATCTAGAGGAAATAAGGTAAATAAATGTTCATGTCAATTGTTACGAGATGTCACTGATATGTACACAAGGTGATAATTTTATGGTAAGTATTTTCAAAAGTAGTGAGAATGGAAGATTGCCTCTGATCTTATCTTACACCTCAAGTTCTGGTTCACCTCAGCTGAACGGTCAACAGCCAGTAGCCATTTGCCTGGGAGGAGGCTGGTGAGTGCAGAAAGCTGACATACTTCCCCTCAGCACACGGCGTCTTTAACATAAGTGGAGAAGAGCACAACCGGATGGCGGAGGAAAGGGGGTTCCCTCGGAACGGTGGCGCGTGACAGGAAATCAATAGGTAGTTTGTTTATTAGTCTGACCTCTGAACTGATCGTGCGCAGCATCTGTAAATCTTCCTTTTTTTCTTCATTCATTTATTTATTAACTTCCTCACCTAATGTTTCCCAGTGATATTTTGCTCTGGTCACTTGGTGTGCTCACTAACCTCTAACCTGCTTGACCTCATATGAAAGAGGTGATTCACCACAGGGCAACATTCTTCACTCAATTCATAAAAATAAAGAAATAAATAAAGGGAAAACAAAAAAAAAAAAAAAAAAAAAAAAAGAAAGCAAGTCAGTGCACCATTTAAATACATTATTTCAACCATTAACTTTTCATTTTAGGAAATAATAAAATGAAAATCTGTTGTATTTAAGAGGTCCATATGAGCCCGAAGCTTGCTCACTGTCTGTCATATTTAATCATAAATCTGCATCAGGAGCAGCAATTTAGATCACTCACACTTTCATCTCGACATAAAATGATCATGTTCTTCCAGTGTGCGGTTCCTTGGAACTCAGATTTCCTCTCACAGTCCCAATAGATAGAATGAGAACATCAGTTTTCTTGGAGCCCTCTACAGCAAAGCTATCAAGCTACATAGAAGCTATTGAATACAGCTGTGAGCCAAGGTGGACTGCCTTCTATTTCGAACCTAACTGAGGGTTTTTCATGTCAAAAATAATGCACTGGCAAAAGCAAAATAACAAGAATCTTCTTGGAATAAAAGGGGAAAAAAAATCTAGGATGACTGAAGCTAAATATTTGTCTCACTTATTATATCCTTCATCTTTATTTGGAGGTCAAATCTCTGGGAATGGCTTCAACACAGCAAGCGAGGAAGAGAAGAGAAAATGATAGAAGTGCTTTTCTTCAGTAAACCAAGGATGAAAAACTTCCACTATCCAGATACCCGCCACGTAAAGGTCACCCGAATCTTCGGACTCTTAGTGATGCTAATGGGGCCTAATTTGAAATGGAATTTTATTCACATCTTACAATCCAACAATGAGATTTCATTCAGATGTAGCAGTCACTTTTTACTTGCTTTAATGATAAGTAGGTCCGAACGCAGGGAGACGAGGGGGGAAAAAAAGGAGGAAAAAAAAGCTCCCCAAGGTGCTTTGACTCTGTTCTTTTATTAATGACTTGAGCCCTTTTGTGACCGCCGCCGATTCGTTTGATGAATCATTATCGCCAAGAAAATCATCACATATTAAGAAGGAAGTTGTTTTGCGGGGCCTCCTTCTCTTGTCTGCTCGGAATTATTGTCATTATCATTATCACCGAATGAATTCCTGCCTTTCAAAAGCTGGCTCCAGTTAATGTATATTCATCCGTCGTCAGCTTGTTTTGTCTGTTATTGCGGCGGCTTTGAACCCGCTTCCTCGCGCTGATAACTGCGCCGCGGAAAACATCAACCTTGTTTACATTAATGCTCGCAGACTGGCGCAGGTCGACTCATGATCCATATCAATTGTGCTTCGTTGAATACATTGTGTGACGTGTAACAACGGCAAACAAACAATACTTTTATGCGTGTCGGCTGCCGCTGAGGACATAACAGAGCACTGTGCGCTCACTTTCCCAACGCGGGGAGTCATGTGACCGGCTGAGTTTCAACTCCTTTCTGTTGCTCTCAATGTCACCGCAACAGTAATGTGCCTGGTCTCCTGCAATAGGGGACATGTGGGGGACGGAGAGTAGGATTGAGAGGAGCATCTGCAGCCTGCTGACTGAACGAGGGTCCCTTCGAGCGCTACCTGGGCCCTGGCAAAGCCGATAGCAACGAGAGGAGCGGGAGGGGAGGCAGCTGCCACCACCGTGATCCCAATTCATCCCCGGGCCCCAGAGTACAAATGAGTACAGACAGCTTTCGCGTCGCCATAAGACATATTTGCATCTGCGTGTGCTTGGGGATGGAGAGGTGGGTGAGGGAGTTACAACTCCAAACACACCAAAGTTAATTTGTCAAATACTTGACTTTGTTGATACTCTCGTGACACACACGTAGAGGACTCGCGATAACACACCAAGCTGAACTAGTTTTCTGTCTATGCAAATTCACCTCCGGTTGAATGAAAATATTGCTACCAGCATTTGTGTCACATTCACAATCGCACCTCTACACGCTTTCTTCCCCAACATCAACACACAGAGTCCAGCACATCCGAGGCGAAACCTTGGAAATAAACTATTACTGCAGCAATATATCGTGAAACTGTGAGCTCTAATTTCATATTGGTATTTCATCCCTAAATATCAATGTTTTATTTATTTTTCAAAATATTTATGTTTTCACCGAGTTGAAAGTAATGTACAGCCTACTTATTTTTGTAATGTCAGTAATATCAATTTCTCCTTGCTTTTTGCAACCACACAAATTATCAATGCAGACTGAACATGCATTTTCATTATGCTTGGTACGTTCAAAAAGAAATTCCCGGGAAAACAGTATGTTTATATGATGAACTGAGTTGGGAATTGAGTAATATGATGCATTTTATTATGACAAAAGAGACACATTTAGGATCTTTCAAACAAACTTGAAAACCATAATGTTACTTTACCTAACTATCAGTCCAAACTTTCTATGAATAAGGTCCAGAAATGCGTTACTTCTAGCAGGCAGTAGCAAAAAAACAAATAAATAACATGAAACATACAAGCCCAATACATTTCAAATCAACAACGCATAACTAAAAGGCAAAAAAAAAAATCCAGAGTCCAGCACGTCCTAGTGCAACACTGAACGCTAACAAATCGGAGGCAAAACCTTGGAAATAAAATATTACTGCCGCAATATATCGTGAAACTATGAGCTCTAATTTCATATTGGTATTTCATCCCTAAATATCAATGTTTTCTTCATTTTTCAAAATATTTATGTTTTCACCCAGTTGAAAGTAATGCACAGCCTACTTATTTTTGTAATGTCAGTAATAAAACTGCAAGTAATGATGCTCTGACTGTTGTATGTGTATATACATGTACTACATATACAACCCAGCAAGTTTTTAAGTTAACTATGTCCTTGCAACCCTGCATTTTACCTTCGTTTTTTAATGTTTTCAATCAAAATAGTTTTGGTATTTAAATTTTGAGTAATACTGTGTTTTGTTTTTTTTTTTTTTAGCATTTTCAGCTGTAGAATATCACAGTATTATTCCACAATAGTCTGAAATTATCGCACCATGACCCAACTACTGCGCTGCATGTTGTATCGTAAAGGTCTTTGCAATACACAGCCAAGCTTGAGTGTTTCCCATTGCTTTCAGCTGTTCAATAGAACCGGATAAAGGTGTGATATGACCAACAGGAATGGATGTAGGATGGAAAGTCTTTCCTTATATTTTGAAGGTTAACAGCGTGTATGTGATGTTATAAAGGCGAGTGCTTTTCTTGCTATACAAAACACAGACGCATGTGTAGAGGATGTGCCAGATTCAACTACCGGAGTTGATTCCCATCCCATTGAGCCGCTCACTTGCTGAGAAAATGTTGCAATGGGTGAAGCAAGTTTCTTGTGCAATAGGACGAACACCTTGGTTCCTTGTGCGACTGTTGAAGCTGCACATTACAGACAGCTTTCTGGTCAACGCAGCAAGCGTCCGACACGAGATGCAGACCTGAAAGTGCTGAACTTTCCAGTAATTATTCTCCGCTCGGGTCAGTGCCGGACAATATGTCAGCCATCTGCCGGCATCTGTGCTCTCTCCCACTAATAGACCGAAACCCCCACCTTCCGTGCACACCGCAACCCCGCCCCCCCCCGCCCGCGCCCTCCTCTCCACCTCCCCTTTGCACACCGGACCACCACAGCCTGCAGCGAGTGGCGCCGGGGGTGAAACGCTAAGCAGGTCACATGTTGTCTTTCAGCCATATTTGGGTCAGGCCGTTGGCATTGGATGAGGGGAAGCTTAATGCACAGAGGCAATGGATAATAATCTCCCCTTCAACATGCACTGTAAGTTTGCCACACACACTCACGTGGAGATGAATAAACACACTCACATGACTCTCCTGGATGCTTTCTTTTGCCTGGCGGGGTGTGAAACCCCTCACTTTTCTCATACATGATCCTAATTCAAGCTTCTGTTCAATTTCCTGAAAGGTGCTGAAGACTCGAAACTCGCAGAGGCCTTATTTTGGCACTAAATGGAGGGAAGCGGCAGCTTTGGCGGAGCATATGTTGCTTGGAACATATGTGTAGAGCATATGTTTAACGCCAGAGGAGAAGGAGCTCGCACATGTCGGGGATCACAGGTAAACAAGATTTTAAACGCAGAACAAAGACGCGGTAGAAAGTGAAATCAGAACATGAAGAAGCCAGCTGGTTTCATCTCGCACATGATAGGGGTGTGTTGGGATGGCTTCATTTTTGAGGCAAATGTATGCAAAAACTGCCACACGTCCTCCCGCTCTTAAGATTAGGACAGTGCACACACTTCGACCATGATAGGAGATGGGTATATTTAATACATAAAAATGGAAAAAATAGACTCTATATCAGGAATTCATTAACGGAAAACTCTTTTTTTTATCATGATGATGCGTGAAGTTCTGGGGGGCAGAGGCTGAGTGCTATGAAATGTGATCAAATTTCAAATACATTCACAGTCGTGGTGATTTGTACATTTGCATCAAACTTCTGGTGAACGTTTGACAGCAAATGGGATAAAGTTCGACACATTTGCAAGGCAGACAGCAGCTGCGCTCTGGCCTCCTCATCAGCACACTTTGGATCCCGCTCTCAAAGTGAAGTCAGAGTCTGGAGCTGTGCCTCAAAGGCCACCAGCTACTTCTTCATCTCCATCTACAGCATTTAGGATTTCATACAGTCCACTTGACTGAGAAGTGTCAACATGTTGCACTTTCTCCTTGCTTTTTGCAACCACAGAAATTATCAATGCAGACTGAACATGCATTTTCATTATGCTTGGTACGTTCAAAAAGAAATTCCCGGGAAAACTATGTTTATATGATGAACTGAGTTGGGAATTGAGTAATATGATGCATTTTATTATGACAAAAGAGACACATTTAGGATCTTTCAAACAAACTTGAAAACCATAATGTTACTTTACCTAACTATCAGTCCAAACTTTCTATGAATAAGGTCCAGAAATGCGTTACTTTTAGCAGACAGTAGCAAAAAACTAATAAATAGCATGAAACAAAGCAGAACTAAAGGGCTCATATTTAGTTGACACCCATACTGGAATGACTTTTCTTTCATTCTGAAATAAAGAGAAACGTAGCTTCCACAATTATATTGCATTTTATTTTGGCAATAAACATTTGTGCAGGAAAAAAATAGATATGGATCAAACTTCAATTGAGTGGCAAATGAATAATTTATTTAATCTTATGTATTTAATGTTAATGCTTTTAAAAGAAAATGTGTCATGATTTATGCGACTAGACTTCTTCATGACTCCTTGAATGACTATTCAGTGCTGAAGGGAAAAAACGGTGCCATGTTCTGAATGTTGGTTTGCGTTTTTTCCGCAAAGAGGACCATGTATAACCTTTAAATCGACCTTACTTTCTGCCTCCTTCATCTGCATGCAGAAAAAGTCAAAACCAGGAGAGGGGAAAAAAAAAAGAGTCAAGCGCTGCTCGGGCAACGCAGTGAATTTCATCATCATCATCAAAAAAGAGAGAAAAAAAGAGTTCAAAACCTCCAACTTTTCCCCTCCTCTGTTCACCTCTTTTCTATTCTGGCTTCCTAAGCACATTCAAATGTGCAGGTTTGTTTTGGGGATAAAGTCTGCTGCTTTGATCATTGTTCATTAGACAGCCGCTGCTCTGCTTCGCTACCTATTAAGGTTGGGTGGGTTATCGTGGCGCTAATCTTTGGCTGCTAGTCAGCGCAGGGTGCTGCAATCCTGGAGGAGGCCCCTTGAAGCCGTCTAAGGTGAGGAGCAAGTGTGATGAAAGGCCCGTCTCCTCTCAGCACCGATCAATACGCTCCTCTCCTCTGTCTGTGGGGGATCAAGAGTTGGAAACACAAAGGAGGGTTTTTGCATGAAGATCCAAACAATGGTTCAGCCGGCATTTTTACCTCTTCCTTTCCTCAGGAATTAAGTCATCTGAATTTAAACACCGCTGGATCCAGAGTTAGACTTTTTATTTTTTCAATGACTGAAGGTCTGTCACTTTTCGGGATTCATTTTTACGTTTGTAAGGTATGGAGAAGTAAACAGACCTAAACACGGATGGCATAGGCTGCTGCTTTAATACAGTACACAGCAATAAGCTATTCATTTGGTGGCCAAGCAAGATATTAAAAACAGTTTATTGGATGTTATTTTATCCATCTTTTGAAGAAAAATACTGGTTTTTAAAACTTTTTTCTTTCAAAATTGAAGGAATCAATTACAGCGCAAACTTTCTATCAGTAAATATATTTTAATAAAGTGTATTTATATTCATTTGACTTGCATTAAAATGTCTCCTTAAACTTAAATCAAAGTGTAGTCTCTGAAAGTAGTCACTGAAATTTGGCACACGCATAGGCCACATTAGTGCCAGAATAAATGAGTGTGTTTGGCCCGAAAGCACTGGAGACCATGGATGTTAAAGAATAGTGGCAGCAGCAGGAAAAACAAACTCAAACTAAACTGCTTTTTTTATTTGAATCTCTAAAGCATTTGATAGAATTTGATCTTATGCAGGAGTAATATGTTTTAATTTCTCATTTGAAATAAGAACGACCTCATCTGCTGGTACTAACTTTACTATTTAAATTAACTCAGATTTAAATTTTTTTGGAAAGTAAAAGGATTAAAATCAATAGATCATCCAGTCAAATCCACCGGGTCCCAGAATCAATACACTTTAAAACACGGGATGCATGTGGACATCATATCCGCATCTTTTTCCGAAAGTCATCACTTCGTACCTACATTCTGAAATGTTGTTTTTATGGAGCCGTTTTTTGAAACCAGCACGGAAAAAGATCAACTCTTTTTTTTTTTTCTGAAACTATGCTTTTCCATGTGGATGTGACACAGATTTACAATGTCCATGATCAGAACTGTGTAGGCAGAAGGATAGCGTCTTCATTGGGAATAGCACCTGACCTGCTCCTTGACCACAAGTGACGTCAGTTTGGCAGTGTTCATGAGTCGTCCCAACTGTAGTGAATAGTGAACAAAGCTGTTGAAGTTGAATGGACATTAATGCCATTCCACTGATACATTGCAGACGCGTAACATGGCAAGTGTAATTATTATATCACATGGCTTCTTAACTGATAGAATTCAGCCAATATAGCTTCTCACATGATGTTGGGGGCTAGGAACATTCACTGTTACAGACCATACCAGGAAAGTGTAATCCGTCGAAACCAAAATATGTTTTTTGGAATATTTTGTGAACATTTCAGATCAGGTAAACTATGAATTAACCAAAAAATCAACTGTAAATGTGGATTGAGTGCTAAAATAAATCACAACAAAATACTTCCAATGGGGGCAAACATGTAGCTCACATAACCCTCTCTGTGGTGAAAAGTGAAGCTGCTGAAACATGTCTTTATTCTGCCATTATTTACGATCGAAACAAAATGAACTATTTGTCATTGGGTTTAATAAAGACATTTCTTCTTGTTTTCTCATGTGCAATGCCGGCAGTAGCATAGTCATCTTTGAACAATCTTTCATGCACAGACTTATTTCTCTATGATTATGTGACCTCTTTTCCCAAGTAATTTCCCCTGGATTAGGATGGAAAAAAAAGAAAAACAATCTTTCCAATCAGAAGTGAAGAGTGAAAAAAATGAAGATTTAAGAGGAAAATCTCTCAGGAACTTGTTGTAGAAGAATAACAGCAGCAGCAATCTTGAAGGCCGGCATACATTTCCCTCTCAAGTAATTCATTTACGTCTTCAAAACTCTTTGAGAGACCAGAGTTACTGTGCCTTTGTTGTGCTTTAGAAAGCTTAACTATGAAGCGGAGCAATGAGAGCACTTTGGAAAAAGCTACAAAGGCAGCGGACGAGAGGAGGAAGAAAGAGAAAGTGAATGGCACCACTGATAAAGTTGAGCAAATTAAGTCATTGACCTGCGGTGGAGATTAATAGCAAACAAGGTGCCCCGGCTTCACAAGTAATGAATATTCTTCAAACAGCACGCGGGGGGGATGGGGGCGCCAGATAGGGCTGGTTTGATGCGGATGACATTGAAAGTTGTGGAGAACAGAAAAATTCTGTCATTTTTCATTTGTATGCAAATTTGCCTGTTACACAAATTAACCCCTGAACCCCGATGTCAGTCCTCATCTGGGGTGGAAGCTGGACCCCTGCTGGGTCCTCCAGGCTGCCAAACCACTTCCCCGCTCAGGTCAGCAGTGGCTTTATACCGGGGTCTACGGGGAAGGTAAATGGGCTCCACCTCTTTTGTTGACGGCTTTTGTGATTCAGCAGGACCACATCACAATAAGAAAATCTGCTCCGGCTTGGAAATCATTTAGCTCCTGTCAGTTTAACGTCAACGTGACTGGAACCGATTATTTTCTACAGGTGGTCCACTTTAACCAACCTATAGACCCAACAGACGATCCAGATCAAGGGTGGAAATAAAAACTTCTGACACAAGGATGAATCACTGCGGTTGTTTCAAAACTGCCATCATTGAATTTCATCCAATTGAGATTCAGAGAAGTCCAAACTTAAACTGTCTGCAGCAAGAGATCTTTGGATAGATACAACTGTATGTTGTAGAATAAGAGGATGAAACTTCTAGAAAATGTTCTCACTCATTTGTGCCTGGCACAGAGCTCATCAAATTGACAAATGCCCTCCCAAAGCTTTTGAAGAAGCCTATGAAAGGAGAAGTCTGACTGGATAAATACATAAGTGGGTAAATTGGAAAAGCACTCGGAGAGGACAAACCTCCACCAAGCAGCTTCAGTCCACCCCCAACACTGTCTCCCAACATCAATGCCTCCACATTTTCCAAAAATTTCATCCAAATGTGTCCATAACTTTTTAAGTTATTTTGAACACAAGCCATCGGACAGACAAACCACTGGAAACATCACCTCCTTGGTGGATGTATAAATGATAGTTTCTGGAAAGGGAAAAAAGGGATACACATATCACATATTATTTGAGATGTGTATCACGGACGCCAGCTTCCATGATGCACTATTTCCTATTTTCACTACATATTATTGGTGCCCCAAATTTTGAGGTGATATTATTCTTATCATATCCATGTCACAGGCGTCTGTGATACAGTATTTCCTATTTCCACTACATTGGTTTATAAGACTTCTTTGCATGTAAATAGCATGTCTTAAATTCCTACATTTCAGTATACTGCAGCACTTAATTCTACTCAAGATTTAGGGGGAATTTCCTCCATGCTGCCATCATGCATCTCAAAGCAGGACCATCACAGAAGCCTCTTCTCTGTCGCCAGGCAGAGGTAGATTTTGATCACCGAGTGCCAGACCCTTAAAAACCAGGGCTTCTAAAACTCCTAGGTGCCAAATCAGAAGTCTCTCTGCTGATTCCTGGGTCTGGTACCAGCTGGTAGTGGATGCTAAGGCTTTGCTCAACAAGTAGAAGGCAAGAAACACCAAAACTGCGATGTTAAAGGGGCCCTATTGTGAAATGTTTACTGCACACTTTACAGAAGGAGCCTTCATAGCACATTCATAACACACTCTCCATCTATCATCTATCACTCTCCAGTGTCGTCCCATGTTTGGGGGTTGAATGAGTGTCCTCTTTCTGCACTGCAATGCGTTCGACAGGAGGAGGTGGGGTCTGCATGGGAAGATGGTGGGCGTGATCCTGAGGTCTCACTGCTCAAGTCACATGGCAGTAGTATTATTTTGTGTTTAGAGAAACATGGTTGTTTCGTAAACTTTAAAGTCAGTGCAAAACTTTAATATTATTAAATTTCATAATTATTTACAGTCCCTTAAGTAAGTAGGTAAGTAATACAGTCCCTTTTAATGATCACCGCCACATTTTTAAAATGCATTTATTTGTCTATTTATTTATGTGACAAGCTGTTTATGGCATCAGGGTGTGTCCTGGTATAGGGATTTAAAAAACCTTACGGGTCATTGTGCAATATTGACTGCTCACTTTTGAGTCTCAACTTGACACAACTTGACACGCTACGAATGAGAATCCGTTGCTCCGTCAGTGCTGTTTCTTTTCCCGTGTGGTGCGTCATCGATCACATAATCCTTTGTGGGTAACATGAAGAAGCGTTTGCGATGTCAGTTCCAGTTAGATTATGTGAACTGTAGGCTAAAGGAATCAGAGTTTTGTTTCCCCCACCATATTGCACCATATTCATATTGCTCAGAAATGGATGAAAATCACTCTTTCACACTCCAGTATACATTACGGTGATGTTTCACCTTGCTAACCCTTCAGATAGTACATAAAATAGGACAAAGCAACTTTAAATATCGGTCGTGCCTGGATATCGCCGTTAAATACATGTAGTACATATGTTTAGCAGCAGCTCTGTGTTGTACTTCAGAACCATAATCTTCTAGTTGTGACCAAACCGAGGTCACTGCATTGCATAAACTATTGATTTAGGCAATCCTCTATACACACATGAATAAACACGCACTAACGCAACAATGTGCTCACTCTTCTTCTAATGAACTAATTGTTGGTATTTGTTTACAATGTTTAACAAATCTATTAGCATTTATGAAAGTAAATGGAACCAACTTGTTTAATTACAGAGGCGAAAACAAAGGCTCATTAGCATTTATAAAGTGTTTCCATGTGAACTGGGTAGTGGCAGACGGTTGAGCAATATCAGCAAAATCATGGAAGTGAATGTGATATTGAATGTATTGTTATAGTTGTGTTTCCTTTCATTTGATGTCATTTGAAGAGGACATCGGCTGAGAAACATGATGGTTCGCTGTAATTCATTCTGGCCGCGTCCGGCCTCCTGTCCATCACTCTCTTCATGATGTCACAGGCAGCAGTCATGGTTTTGTATCTATCTATACATCATCTAGCTATTGAAGCAATGCAACCATCCTCATGGAAATGTTTCAAAATGGTTTGTTGTACATTTTCCTTTCCCTTCCTTTACCATTGCTTTCAATGAAATGTGTGGTCATATAGTTTTGACTGATTTAAATCCCTTGCTGTGCTTTGCATTTCTATCAGCAAATTAAATGATGAACATTTTATGTCATTTTTATCAATGTTGACAATGTTTTTCTTGTCATCCACACTGTTCTCTGGGAACAGTTCCCTTCACACAGTTAAGTTTGACTCCTGTGGATGTTACCAGTTTGGGGCCAAGTATTGAACTTTGAGGAATCCCACATTCTTTTCTCTGACTCTAACCAGGAGTGTACTTGACTCAACATTGAAATATGAACATAAAACATTGCAAATGTTAAACCCTGTCATTCACTCGTATTCAACCATTTATTCTAATGATGGGCCACTGTGGGGTGGACTACACCGCTCTTTGGGGCGAGAAGCAGGACACACTCGAGACCAGTGGTGGGCAAAGTGTGGCCCTACGCTGGTTTCACGTGACCTTCATGAGGTCAAAAATATGAAAGAAATTCTCCTTTTTTACTAACTTGGATTTGTCACATGATTTTAGTTTCATCTTGATGTTCTTTTCCTGAAACTTTTTTTCATATATTTATTTGTATTTATTTATTTTAGACATACCATTTAATTTATAGTATAGATATATATAGATTGTTTGTCTTCTGGCCCTTTGCGTAATGGCCCCTCACATTTGTCACAGTACGTGATGTGGCCCCTTAGGACATTGAAATACCCCTCTAGATGGGTCACATGACCATTACAGACTGTCAGACTCCTTCTCACTAAGGGTCTATCTTAAGTGGCAAGTTGATACTCGGGTGCTTTTGAACTCGGGGGAGTAAACCGGAGTTACCAGAGGAAACCCATATAAGAACAGGGAGAACATACAAACTCTGAAAAAACTTTTCCTTAATTTGTTCCCTTAAATGTGGAGTTAAACTTCTGCAGCCCGCCCAACATCACACTACGGTGGCTGCAGCAGTGAGTAAAATGGGTTTAGACAAACAAACAAACACACAGTGAGCGACCACCAGTGGCTCTGCAGTAAGTTTCCCTTCAAAGGATCCCCTCAGGATAGACTGTGCATGAGCATAATCCAAGGCCTCTTTGAAGTGCACACTTGAAATGTCTTTTGGCTCGACTGTGGCGAGTGGCGTCTCAGCCCTTTGGGTTATTGGAGAGGAGAAGCGCTCCTCGACCGGCTCGAGGTGGAGAGGTAGCACCTGGTGGTCTCGGCCTCTCCTCTCCGCTGCATTTCACACATTTAAAATACACTGGGTGCTCGCCACCACAGCCAAGAGGTCTGAACCGTTCTGGGGAAGAAGCATGAGTACATCCTCAAGTGGATTTTAATAAATCCAGTGTGGCTTTGTCGCACAGTTGAGTTGGACTTGGACACACGTTTCTGTGTTGTTACTGAGGGCAGCAGTGGGCCTAATCTCCTTGGTGGGCTTAACCCAGGTGGGTGGAGTTGATGCTACTGTTATAAAGGTTCAGCACTGTACATCTGACGCACTTGAGCAGCGATTTCAGAATGCAAAAGAAGGTTATTTTTAAAGGGGACATGTTGTGTTTTTTTCAGTAATACGATCATCCCCCCTGGAGGACGAAAGCGCTGATAGAGTCTTGACCTGAACTGGCACAACTTTCTTCCATCAACCAATCCACGGGACGTGTGCGTCTGGCAAAAAAAAAAAAAGAAAAAGAAAAAGAAAAAGAAAAAACTCTTGAGCCCAACTATTTGTGAAGCACTGCCTTCGCAAGACATTAGTTTCACAAACTATGGTTCCAATCCTGATTCCTTGTATATATATATATATATATATATATATAGTTTGTTTTCAGGTAGATTGTTCATTGAATTTTAATTCTATGAACCGCTTACTTTTTCAGAAGTGTACTGTTGCTATTTCAACTACTCCACCTCCACTACTCTAGCTCCACTTCCCAGCCACTTCTACCAGCTCCTAAGGTACGATTCTGAGGTGTTCACAGGCCAGGCGTCAGATATAATCTGCCCCAGGTGTCCCAGGTCTGCCCTGTGGCCTCCTCCCTGACTGACATGTCAGCTGACTGAGGGGTGTTTCCTTACCATCCTTACCAGACGCCCACACCACCTCATCTGGCTCCTCTCAACGCAGAGCCTCCTCTGTGAGTTTCTACCTTAACACAGTGAATGGACTTGAGTGCTCCAGTGATCTCCAGGAGCTATTGTAGCCTGGGACATTTGCCATGGTAGGGACTCCCAAGGCAAACAGGTCCTAGGTGAGGTGTCAGACTAAGTGGAGCCCAGAAAGTCTACATGCAAATCTCTCATCACATCATAGTATCCTATCCAGAGAACCACCCGAGTACCGTTCCTGAGCCAGGCAGGCGGCTTGGGGCCGTAGGCACATGCCCGGTGGGTGGGCCTTCACCCATGAGGCCCATCATGTTTCGTATTGATGTGGGCCCACCACCCACAGGGTTCGGTTCGAAGGCAATCAGGTGACAGCCAGTGGTGAGGGTCTTGGGGGTCTGATACCTGGTCACAGATGCTTAGAACAACTTGGTTTGAGTTGATATTGATAAAAAAAACGCTTAATCTCTGACTTCAGTGAAGGACAGGTTGTTTGGGAATAAGAATAACACACTTAAGTATTGAATATGGCCATTAATAAACCATAACTTTCAAATAAAAGCTTTTGTCTTGATGAAACACAGGAATTGTGGTCATAATATTTTGAAGTTCAATGGAGGTGCCTGTGGCGCAAGGTGCAGACCCACTAACCAAGTTAAAAACTATTTTAAAATGCTCTGTTTACTAAATATAATGTTAATAATCACACTGTGGAAACATCTTCTGGCACTTTATTGCCTGAAACACATGATCGTTTGTACAAAAAGCCTTTAGAGGGAGACTGATGCAGCAGTTAATGGGTATTGATCTGAAATTGAACTGGAGTCACATGCAATATCAGCCAACATCACTCAGCAGCAGCACAGGTAAAGACCAATGCTTTCATGAGCTGAGGTGACAAATCCGCCATGATAACAGTGATCATTACATGGTGAAACAACTGAGCCAGAGTGTGTGTGTGTGTATATATATATATATATATATAATTCCTGGTGTTGTTCCGGCTATATATATATATATATATATATATATATATATATATATATATATATATATATATATATATATATATATATATATGTCCAGCTTCTTCTTTTTCCATGTTGCATTTCCGGAATGCAATATATATATATATATTGGACTTTTGTATCCGGAAATGCAACATGGAAAAAGAAGAAGCCGGAACAACACCAGGAATTATATATATATATATATATATAGAATGAGACAAACTTTAGTCTCATTCTCAGTGTGTTTTCACGTGCAAAATAAAGAAATAACAGTAAGAAATATGTGGTTGTATTGTCGCTCATAATTAAAGACACTTTATACAATGTCTGTGTTGGCATTTATAGGGAGAAGCAACCGCCTTATGAAAGGCCAAAATGCTCACGCAGCAGAGTCAGACAGAAGTGCAGCTTCACACTGGTTTACTGTGTCGCTTATTAAAATTTATAAGAGATGCTATTTGACAGAGAAGAGCAGCAACATCGCGGCTGACTTTATGGAGTCGTTACTTGTCACTATTGGGCTCTTTGGGATGATAAGTTTCAATGGCCGCCTCCTTTGTAACACTGTCTCTCTGTGTTTTTGATATCACAGTTATAAAGCTTAAGTATAGCCACAATTCATATTTAATCTCTGAGCTGAGAGTTGCCTCACACACACACACACACACAAAAAACATTTTTGCCGTGTATGTTCTGTCAACAGTCAGGATCCTTTTATTGACACTTGGAAAAACCTCTTGTGACAGTTTAGAAAATCAATGATGCTCTACATCTTCAGTATAAATGGCCAAGAGCTGTGGATATAAACATATTTACATTACTTATGTTTATTATCGATGGAGTTTTTACAATATTTTTATCGTTTAATATATGTATAATATATGTATATGTACTACGTGTAATATATATATATATATATATATATATATATATATATATATATATATATATATATATATATATAAGCCATCCAAGCTCCCTTTCCTTTCATTGTCTGTTGAGGTCACAGAGGCACATGCCAGGTTCTTGTGGCGAGGGTCTGGGGGAACAGGTCACCAATGTACCTCTGCATGTTTTTTGTCTGTGAGAGGAAACTAGAGTGCTTGTGGGAAAGCCACAGACAGGGACAGAGAGAACATTCAAACTCCTCACAGCTGCCCAGCTGGAACTGAACCTTCCACTTCTTCAGAGTTTGATTGTGAGGCTGCTGCAGTAACTTAAGTTTAGAAATGCTTTATAATCACCACAATAAAAGTGAAATAAAATCTACAGATACAGAGCAAAGCCTTTATGCTTTACATTGTTGGCCATAATTATGACTTCTTCAACGGTCAGAGATTGTGCCGCCTTCTCTCATGAAGACGACTCCATGAGCAATTTGAGCAAGTGATTTGGTGCAGTTTATTCATGTTGACATGAAGATTTATGATGGTTTTGTTGGATGGTGTGACAGAGAATGTAAATATGAATTATTGAGGCAGCATTTGCTAAACAGGCAGCAGCATGTAAGTTTCAACTTCTCTGATCTGTGGATGTTTGTGTTGCTGTTTGTGCCCATGACTTGTGTCTGTCTGTGTATGTGCACGTGTGTGTGCTCTCACCATCTAAGACATCCTCTCAGCAAAGGCAAGTTTCCAGGAGGAAGCGAGTCGTGACCCTCAAGTCCATCATTGCGATGTCAGGATTGAACAGCACGCCGCAGGCTATAGAGGCGATCCACAGAGTCACTTTCATGCTCGGCTCCGCTTGGCTTTCAGAAAAAAAAAAAAAAAAGAACTCACCAGGATGGACTCAGGGAAGATAGTGAAAGACGGAACGATGGAAACACGAGTCATTTTGTGTTCAGCTAAGGAAGTATAATGTTTGTATTCGTATAGCATGACGTCTGTTCATGTAATAAAAAACATATTATCACGATTATTTCCTGTTTTAGAGGAGTAGGCCTTGTACATCTCAGCGAGGTGGGAATCTTGATTTGAAAGGAAACTGGTCATTGCTTGTCATTCACATGCCCCGGCCTCCCTCTGCACCGTTTTAAAGTCTTAGATTGGAGATGCTGAACGTGAGTGTGGTCGAGGCAGCCGGTGGGAGATTAGCAGAGTTTTCCTGTGAATGATCCTCGCCGACTGGCCAATCTGTTCAGCCAGGGCCTCGAATTCACGCAGACGGTGAGAGTAGTGACACCAACTGCTGCGACAGAAAGGGAAAGAGAGCAGGAAGTTCCGTGGCTCGCTGCCTGTCACATGACCCGTGTGAGCTTGGTCCCAGTCCAGCAATGTTTTTTTCCCTTTCCTCCTCTAACTTTTTACCCTTGTAGGTACCGCAACTTAGAGGTTTAATTCCCAACACCTGATCCTGTTTTGATCAATGATTCCATTGTTTCTTTTAAGAATAATTTGGGGGAAATTGGCGATTCGGTTTCTGTATGGACGTAAACATAATAACAAACATCTCTTGTTCACATCTATAGGTTTTTCAACAGCGACTTTTTTGTTTTTTTTTCCTTTTTTTTTTGATGGTCAAGCAGTCACCAATGCTGAATCACGGATGTATCACGGATTTGTGTAGGTCCCTCATTTATATACCAGCCAACCATTGCAGATATCGCAGCAGAAAAAAAAAAAAAAAAAAAAAAAAAAAAAATAAAATAAAATAAAAATAAAAATAATAAAAATATATATATATATATATATATATGTATATATATATATATATATATATATATATAATTTTTTTATTATATGTGGGCTCTGTAACGTCACAATATTTCCCAGAAAGTGAGGACAGTTGATACCATGACATAGACGTCCCACTTGCACTCACATTCCATATGCAGTCGCCAATTGATCCCCAAGCAGCATCTCCAGTGGAGGGGAAGACCTGTTTCTTAGACTTAAAAAAAAAAAAAAAAAAAAAAAGTCTTGCAAATGAATATAGTGATGTCCGCCTCTGTTGTGCTTCACTTCCACCGATCATCATTTATTTTAAGGGCCGACTTGTTTTGGAAGGGGCGACCTACTTCCCAGACTGAACCAGGGGCTTTGAGGTGAAAGCAGAACTTATTGGAGTGGATTAAAAACAAGTCTTTAAAACCTTTAAAAGCAGATGTTCCTCAACAGCCACTGCAGCAGAAGGAGGACCAAGTGTGTCGTCGGCTGTTAATCTGGCAGGGTTAAAGATTCACCTCCCTCCTGTGAACTCTAATCTCAGATGGTTTTGATAGAAGCCCGCTCTGTCAGACACAGCGCCACTGTGCTCGGAGGGTAATTTGCTCCGTGTTAAATAAAGGCCGTGTTAGCTCAAGGATTCCATATGGAATACAGAGGAGGGAAAAAAGTCAATGATTCAGCACAGATGAAACTGTAAGACAACAAACATAATTGCGTTTCCATGTCAAGCCTCTGCTTTCATATCCCGGATCATTTGCCTGCGTCGCCGTGGTACCGAACTTGATTCAAACGGCTGCCTTTCTTTCCAATACGGTGCTAATGCATTTAATTTAATGTTCGAATGTGCTGTAATTGGGATAATATTGCTCCATAATACATTGAAGGAAACCTTAGCATTAAGCACTAAATTGAAATTTTGAAGTGAACGGTGAAAATGACTGTGGGGGCAAAGAAACCCCATTAAATGTAATTTGTTCTGCATGGCTGTGGGGTAATGGTTACCAAGACACTCCTTTATTAAGTCGAAAAGGTAGCTTTGGATTTTCCCTCTCCTCCTCTCTCTCGCTGCTACACACGCGCAGACGTGCACACACTCCATGCTATTGACGGGAGGAGCATTAAGAGAGGTAAAGGCAGAGCCCTGTTATTTTGGGCGCAAAGCAAACGTTAGATGAACATCAATTGGCAAGTCACACCTTCATGGTCGAAGTCAAAAGGTTCAACAATGAATCACAACTATCTCTCTCTCTCTCTCTCTCTCTCTCTCTCTCTCTCTCTCTATATATATATATATATATATATATATATATATATATATATATATATATTATATTGAGAAAGTAAACCAATCAATAATCAACAATCAATCAATATAAAGTAAACCAAATGAAACTGGTCCTCAAGTTTCATTTGAGGACCAGAAAGACAGAGGGAATGAGAAGAGAGAAACTAAGAATGGATATGCACCTGCAAGGGTGATAAGTGGGGGTGAGAAAGAGCCTACAATTTTTCATCCAGTGGCCTTACAAAATAGCAACCACTCAGTTCTAATTGAAAGTACAGTTTTATTTTCAAAAACTGAGGCGACGTAATGTCAATTTGACTAGAGGAGGGCAAGCTGGTCTGTGGTCAATTCTCATGGAGCATTTTTGAAATTCTTCAAACATTAAGTCATTCTTTTAAATCAGGAAAAATAGAAAGCAAATGTAGTAAGGAAAGTTGGGAATAGAAAAGGGATGCATGAAGAGGAAGACAGAATCCTGGAAGGAATATGCAACCTGAAAGAGAGAGAAATGGGGGATTAAATAGAAAAACGATAAGTAAAAAAAAAGAGCGGGGTAATAAAAGGAGGGAAGAAAGTAAGAGGGAAAGAAGAAGTGAGATTTGGGAGAAGGAAGGGGAAGAGTAGGGGAGGGGGGAAAAGACTAACATGAAAGTGAGAGACAAGGAAAAACCTGGAAGGAATATGAAACCTGAGGGAGGAAGAAGATGGGGATTAAAGTGGAAGATGATGCGACTGCTGGAGGAGGAGAATGTGAGGAAGCTGCAGGAACGCGGAAAAAAGTTGAGAGCAAAGAGGAAAGGCGGGAAGAATTCAGCAGGATATTTGAAATGGTCCAAGTTTGACTGAATGGCAAGCTGAAAAGGTGAGCGAGGTGGGTACATTTCATTTGTTTTCTTTTGATATTTTGATCCGTTGAGTTTGTTTGGTGCCAGTATCCTGTTATACCTGACGGTGCAAGTGGTCGGTTTACTTCCGAGGAAAATGGTGCAGGCATTGGTGATGGTTCGAAAGGGTATATTGTGCTAGTAAAAGAGTGACAGAGGAAATGTGGGGGTGAAGGCAGGCGGAAAAGAGAAAGGAGAATTAGCGAGGATATGGCGGTAGGATGCAAAGAACCTGAAGAAGACAGCAGCACAGAGGGAGGGATGAAAGCAACCAAGATAAGTCATGCAAGACAATAAGGCTAATGCGAATTGAGAAATGATGAGAGAAACAAGAGGGGAAATGAAAGAAGAAGAGCAAGTCAAGGAGTAAATGATAAATGGGAAGGTGAGAGAGTAGAAGGTGAAGAGGCAGAGGGAGGAGAGGAGGACGTCCCAGCAGCGGGCCGGAGATCAAACAGACTCTAAGACAAACTCCACTGAGACATGCTAAAGCTGCTTTGTAATTGGAATTTAAAAAGTTCAAGACGCTTCTCCAGTAAGATGTCTTTAGTGGATAGTCAGAAAAAAGGCGAAGGAGTATAATTTGGTTCCTATCATGATGTTCGAAGCAATTATGTCCCTTTAAGGCTTTTTTTTTTTTTTTTTCCCCGGAAAACCTGCAAAAACCCAAAGCTTTGGCCATAAGATTTAAACCTTTCATTGAACAAAATGAGCGATTGTTGTGAGGAGGGAGGTGCAGCAGTGGGAGTTCGCTGAACAGATGGGAGAAACTCGCAAGGGGAGGCTGAATTCCGGTCAAAAAGAAGGTGATAGCAGAGCGTGACCGCCAACATGTCCGCCACATTCTTCTCCCCTCCTCGTTGGTCTTCTGTTCCATCTCGCGACGTTGCTTCTGATTGACACGCATCACCGTCGGAAAAGTCAAAATAAAATTTTCACAATATCACAGTAATGGAGTCCAAAACTATGAGTGATCATGGCATATATTTGTAAATTCAATTTTTAAGATGCAAAAAAAGGATATTTCTAAAGACATAATGTATAAGAGTGTTTAGAAAAATTAAAACTGTGTGTTTCTTGACAAAAAATATGTCTATATTTTGTGTCTGTACAGAGTGTGAGCTCCATGTGAACAAATATTTGCCTCCACTCATGATGCGCTGCATCTGGAAACATTGGAATGTACAGCTCGATGCCTATTTTTTCTTGTTCATTTCTATGATTCTATTCGTGCCTCTTTGTCCATTTCTGATGAACTTGGTCTCTGTCCAAACACCTAAAAGTCAGTTGTTTTTTTTTTTCCTCAGTTTACTTATGAGCCTTTTTAGCGGCTCTTGGCCAAAAAATCAGAGTAAATCCCTCTCCTCGAAAGCGGCTGTAATTCTGAGCGATTAGGAGCTGATGCAGACCTGCGACGCGACTTCTTCACCCAGCCAGTTCGCGGAGGGCGGATCATTAGGAGTGAAAGACTCTGGCAGACAAACTTTGAAGCAGCAAAACATTTAAATGACGGCCAAAAAAAGAGAGGAGAAGATTATACAGGAGGGAAGAAAGGAGCTGCACACTGCTCTTAAGGCTCACGTTTCCAAGATCGACTCCAGTTTTGTTCCAAACTGTTATTAACGGTCCAAATGGCTGACAGCAGCGACAATTAAATATGAATAAAGGATTTTGTCTTTAAAAATCAGGTGAAAGTGACAAACCTGTCGCTTGCTGTGACTGAGGAAGAATGGAGCTGAGTGGGTGTTTGTTCGCAACAAAGCCACAGTCAAATCTGTCGGAGGGGCTTTCAAGTCTCAGACAGAGGCGTTTGATAGTCTCCGAATTTGATTTACAGACTTAGTCAAACACCGTGCAACATTTGGCAATTTTACTCATCTATACAGATAGAATGCCTTTAATCTTCCCACAGTGCATTTCACAATCGTTGAAAGGTACAATTGTTTTCATGCGGTTTCTTCATAGTTGCTGTCCTGATCAACTGTCGTGTTGGTGCAGCGATACCTGCTTAATCCGCTGCTATGAGTGATCAGAACATTTTCTTTACTGCAGTTAACCCGTGTGCGACACAGAAAGACTCAAGCCCAATTTCCACCGTCGGAGTAGCATTACGTCTGTTACGTAAGACATCTACTTCAGCCACTGCCCGAGTACAGATCCATTCAGCTCAGCGCAGCACGAGAGACGGAAGGAGAGCACAGAGACAAACTAAAAGCATCTGGATACCTTTTCAAAATAAAACGCACTGTTTCAAAGTGGCGATCGTCACAAAATTCTAGTTCTTCTACTTGTTTTCACAAGTGTTTCCTGCAAGTTAGACTTGTGTATCGGCAAGAACCTCACGATTCGAGACGCATCACGATACTTGGGTCGTGATATCATTCTATCATGATCAAACAGAAGAAACCACCCAGAATTGAGAGGACAATTTTTTTTTTTCAGTTTAAAGTCAAATACAGCATCCCAAACTTCACATAAACACTTACATAAAAAACAAAAATGAAAAATGCATCCAGTTTCCACGTCAGCTATTTCTAACTCATATATATATATATATATATATATATATATATATATATATATATATATATATATATATATATATATATATATATATATATATATATATATATATATATATATAAAAAATACATAAATAAATATATATTCATATTAAAGGTTGATGTATGCATCATTTTATTTTTTCACACCGCTACTGCTAATGTACATGATTTATCGTCAAACAAAACTCATGGAATTGATGGAATGCAACATGCATCTTGTGGCAATTGGGGCCTTAAATCCCAAACATAAGCATAGGCGAGTCACAAAATGAAGCATGATTAATAGAAAACAGATAGATTATATAAATACATATTAAATATATATGAATATAATTATATAATTATAAATGATTAAACACCAAAAAACTACTCAGACTGGAAGAAACAGGACTTAAATATAGAGACTGTATTTGTTCCAACTTATGGAATAATATCAAACAAACAAAGCAACATATTCCATTCAAATGAAAGTACAATGATGTGTCTATTACTAATGACCATTTTATCGAAGCACATGTGTCGTGCTGAGGTGCCAGAATTGAGGAGAAGAAAAAGCCTCCCAGAGCATTTCCTTTCTCTGAGCAGGAGGTGGCTGCGTGTAGGTGAGCCGCCAGCGAAATTGCTACTCCACGCTGGATTGTGTGGGAGGACAGCCTTAAAAATGCACCCAAAGGCCTGCGCCACCTCTGCTAGGACTATTAATAAAGGATTATAAACCTTCCCTGTCCTGCAGGAACCAAAAAAAAAAAGTGCCAAAAGAATAATATTATAGTTTCAGTGCTAAAATATTCATGAGTATTTTATCACGATCAAAAATATCTGCATAATAAAGTTCTCCCTTGAATGTATTATTTACACCGTGCAGCAAAGTATTTATTACAATATCACTGAGTGTTAGTCACCTATTCCTCTGTAATTGTCTTTCCATGTATCATTAAAGCTCCTCGGCTAGTGACTGCAATTAATGTAAAGAGCTCAAAAGAAGACTTAATAAACACTTCTCAGTTATGAACAATATCATGTAAAATCAGAGTCATTTCCGCAGGAAGCCCACAGGACCCAGGTGTAATTCTTCATCCACGTATTTAATGTTGTTTACCTGAGTGCTGCGCTCAAATGCGAGGAGAGAGTGTGCGTGTGGTATGGAACACACAACATATGAAGTGTGCGGTTCCACTGTGTGTACAGCACACGCACCGTGACACACTCCCACGGACTTCTCCCACCAGCATCACATCTTTCAGATGACAAACAGATCACAGGGATTCTGCTCCAACCCATTCCATGCTTGTGAAGAAAAAGAAAAAAATCAGTCGATAGTATTACATCCGTCACCCACGTCACTCACAGGAGACGGGGAGAATGGTTCTAAGTATAACAACCATGTAGACGTTAGGATGGTTTCAGAACAACTTGTATAAAGGACTAATAATGGATACCACTGATAACACTCTCGATCCCTCGATGAACCATGTGTGCTCAGGGTGTCACAAGGGGCTTGGTAGCCAGTTATGGAAGGAGTTCGACTGGAAGACTAAGTTAAGGTCCTTTAAAACACCACTTGCCACCACGGGTTATAATCGGGAAACAGGTAAATGTTGGAGAAATTGTGATATGCCTGAAGACCATACTCATATTTTCTGGGACTGTCCAGTGGTCAAACCATTTTGGGAGGACATTCAAACTGAAATGGTAAAAAATATAGATCAAGATATTCCTATAAACCCATCATTAGTTCTATTGGAAGCAATACCTCAAAACTTGTTCAGAAGAAAATCAAAGATGTTTATTACATATTCTTTAAATGACAGCAAAAAAGTTGATCACTTGAAACTGGAAGAAACCTGGACCACCATCTATTAAAAGCTGGAAAAAATAAATTGAGAGATGTATACTGCATGGAAAAATTAACAGCACAGCTTCAGTTAAAAATGGACATCTTCCAAAAAAGATGGAAGCAAGCGACAGCATACTTCAAAGAGCCCTTGACTTCACTGTAATTCCTTTTGCATTGGTTGATGAATGTGGATGTGTGGATATTTATCACAAGGTTCAATGTTCTGTGTCTCATGGGAATTGGTTTTGTATTTATTTTTATTTGTATTTTTGTTCTGTACCTTTATCTATGTATACCATTTTATTTTATTAGGCAATTAAAATGTATTATTGATTGGTATGTATATGTATATAATGTATATAATATGTATATAATATTTTATAATACTACAAATGTAATAGTACTTTAAAAAAAGTACTATTACTGAAATACGACAATGAAATACAAATAAATGCATGAATGTTTGGGACAGTGTCCATCTATTGTTTCACTCTAAATATACCTTGTTTAATGTTTTGGTTTAAGGGGTTTATTTCCTGCCCACATTTTCATTTGTCCTGTATGACTGTGTCTCCTGTCACTCAAAATGAATGAATATAAAACAGCAATAAATATTGCTGTTTTATATCTAATTAAACTGTACATGAATCAAATTAATATGCAGCCAAGTACATCACATCATGATGTATTTACACTTACATCTTACATCTCTCATAATTCAGGACCAGTCAGTCGGCTTTTTAAGCATCTCTTTGTATCCTATAGATAATGTTATGTGACTTTTCAACGTCATAAAGCGGCATCATACCCAACTAGCTTTTGTCATGGATAAAGACGCTCAACATGTGCAACAAATAATTTGGAAAGAGGACTCGCAAAGGCATCCAGTCACTGTGGCGAGCTTCTGTTGCTTTGTGTCGTGTCACCAACAGCAGGTTGTTTTTGTCACAAAACAGTGGTGGTGGTGACCAAAAAAAAAAAAAAAAACATTACTGAAAAGAAAAGGACACATTTTAAGACTGTGTGTTTGCGCAAACAACACAGATGACTCTTCGCTCGGCGTCTCACACACAGATTTTTGCACATTTTCACACACATGTTGGCAATCGGAACAACTAATGATGTGACTGTCAATCCCGGCGCAACACACGGACCTTCTTCATTTTTTTTTTTTCTTTTTTTCGTAGCATTGCCACGCTGCCATGGTGAGGAGGCAGGTGATAATTACCGAGTTAAGAAGAGTGAGAAAGGTGGACGGTGGAAGATACGACTGATCTGATCTGTTTCACTGGTGTTGAGAACCGGACTGATCACTATTAGAGAGCATTATTATATATTTTGTATTTTTGTTAATGCACTTTGTGTGGCTGAATTCATGCCAAGAAAACATGGAATGAATAGAAATAAAAGGTGATAAAAATAGGGTCCCATTTTCTAGAATAGAATCACACAGGTAGCACATACATGTGAGGACAGGGGGAAGAAAAACAGCGGAATTTTGAGCGGAAATGCAATGTGGTGTCACATATGGGACGAATCAAACCTGCTCTTTATGGTTCCTTTTGCGGATTTCGACGTGGAGTTTAGGTATGCAGAGCTGGCGACACGTGTAGCCATCATAAGTTTCTGTGTCGATGTGTGTGTGTGTGTGTGTATTTGTGGGAGGGGGAGGGTTTGAGGGCGCCACAGGTTTGAGGCAGATGGGCCCTGTGTCAGCCATGACAGGCGGCCAGGCTTCCTCTGCACATTTTTGGACCACAACAGACAGACATGTACGCGCAAGCGCACACACACACATTTATGTACACACACACACACACGCATAAACACGCTCACACATCCCTCTGATCAGGTAAATCTTGCACCCCGTGGAAAGTTCGGGGGGATGGATATCGCCTGTGGCTGTGAGTTTTGTGACTCGGCTCCATCTGTCACAGATCTTCTGCTGCCTCAGCTGCCAGGAGGGGCCGCACCTCCGCCTCCACCTCCTGCTCCTCGACTTCTGCCTCAATCTCGCAGAGGTAAGCACTTAAGTGCGGGAGCCGATAGAAGGAGGCGAACGTTTTTGAACCATGTTTGAGTGGAAACTAAGTACCTCCTGCGATGATCAAACACTTTTTTTTTTTTTTTCCATTTCCTCAATCGCGTCTTTCACCTCCACTTCATGTGTTTTCCACCTGTGAGGAAGTGAGATGAAAACAGCGACCACATAAAAAATAAACAGGATGGTAAAGTAGATCTGTGGTAAAATCATGTTTTCCTTCGAAGGTAAGGTTCCAATCGTTCTCACTCCTGATGCGTCGACTATTTTCAAGCTGACTTTTGTGTCCCAGACTGAGAACTGCACATCGACACATCAGTGTGTCCGAGTGCTACAGCCTTCCACTGCATCAGCAGCACGTCACATACACCAAAAATAATGGTGAATGGGATTAGGGTAGAGACATGGGGTGGTGCTTGGTTGGTTGTAAATATTTATTTCAGAAATTTGGCATCTAAAGCACCTCATTGAGAGGCATCTGATTTTGAAAGTCACTTGTCACCTCATCGAAACACCTATGCAACACGGACGACTGACTTGGGCTTCAGCATTGGACACAAAAGTTGACTTCAGAATAGTCGCTATCTGACACCACAGGAGGGAGGATGTGTTGCATCTAGAATAATGGGCATCTTAAAAGATTCTTTTTTTCAGTTGAAAAGTTGGTTATCAATGCTGCGCTGTAGCCAATTTCACCAAATATAATGACTGTTATTCATTCAAATGTAACATAATATTATTCGATTTGGAAAGGGAAACCATCAAATAATATCACCCATTTTATTTATTTACAAAAAATAAATGAATAAATGGCTTGAGATATGAAGAGGTGGTTTTACAGTTTTCCCGAAATTATGTCTGTAAAATCAAATAAAAGCGTAATATAAAAAGCTGTCTGAGGTGGCCTACAGACAGGGGGTAAAACAGGCAATAAGAATTTGTGGAAAACATATGCTCCTAAATAACAAAGTGGATGGATAGCAACCACGAATGATCGGCGCATTGTAGATCAACTCAGCCATGAATGGAGTGAAATACAAGAAAGCCAGCTTTTATAACTAGACATTCAAGTGGCCAAGTAAAATGACTTTCTTAAAGAATTAAAAAAAGAAATGATTTAAATAAAAACACAACATAATACCCAGAAAATATAATGCATGTCAGTTTTTAAATGACATATAAATCATTCGAATATTAATTACAAGAAAAAAAATATGTACACAACCAATTTATTAAGCTATTTTTCTTATAAATGTAAAGGACTTCTCTTGTTTATACACAGAAGAGCTTTTCAATATACTTTTGGATATTTTAAACCTATGAAAGAAGTCTGCTATAACAAATAAATAAAAAAGAAAACAAAACAATAGACAATAAATACAGTCCCAAAATGAAATTCTGTATAAACTGTTAGTTTAGCTGCCATCATGTACATATATATTCCATCGAACAAAGAAAATATGATATCACTGCACTGACGTACTGCAAAGAGTTAACAAAAGAGGAAACGCCTAATTCGTCTCTTTGCTTTGGTTTCTATTCAAGCCATTTCCTCTTGGACGAGCTCTGGTTAGGGGCGCCAGATCAAGATCATGAATCACCTCCCTATAAACGATTCACATGGAATGAAGATGAATCCTTTTGTCCTGGAAAAATAGTCAAATATGTGCAGCAGGGGAGGCTGAAATTTCATAAATGACTGGATGACAAGAATCCAGTCGTGAGGAGGTGAGAGGTTGAGTTGATTTTTGAACATGAGATGTGTTTGGTGAAGAAGTCAAACCTTCACTTATCACTACTGTTTATTCCCAAACCCAAAGGGTGTGAGCTAGTAACTGGTGAAGGACAGCGGAGGACACCCTGGAGAGGTGAGATCCAGACAAACCCAGGGGACATTTAGAGACAGTAGCTCTGACACACAGACAAAAAGCAGCATTAAAGAGGCCACAGGCAGAACGATAATAGGCCTGGTTTTGTTTCCATTTTGATCCTTCCCAACCAAGTATGCGAAACGTTGGATTATCTTATGAAATAATTCATGTTACTGAGGTGTTTTGAGAGTAAATTTGTACGGATCATCAGCTCTCAAAACAATTGTAAGTGTTCAGCGTTCCTCATATATGAGTGTGACGGACGATCGCGCCCGACTTGAACTGTGACGTGCAGCGGAATACACCAGCCTTATTTTTAGTCAAAAGATAAGATAAATTAAATTAAGATAAATTCACTTTCAGCAAGATGGAGGGCAGATATTACGGTTATTTTAGCTTGAAATGGTGAAAAAAAAAATATCTGCCAATAGAACAATCTTCGTTCATGTGGTTCTGATAGAAAGAATTGCTGAAGATTTTGAAAATCCTCGTGTTTGGTCCCCTTCAGAGATAACATCAGAAAAGTATGTGTCAGAGGGATTTTGTGGAGTAGTTTGGACGGTACGCAGTATGCAGTATGAGGAGATCGGAGACAGTGGGCATGCTGGATGAACTGGAAATGGAGGTCGAAGGAAAACTGGGAAGACAACCAACAAGGTAAATGGATGCAGTAAATGATGAGTTGAAGCGGATAGTTAAAGGAGGACCAAGATAGAGTAGCATCTAATTTATAGAGGTCATTGGAAATGTGAAAAATAGCAACAACTACAATTCATAAAATGAGTGGGGCCAGTACTAGATACTGACCACCACCAAAAAGTGAAAATGAACTACAAAAGAAAAGAGTCAGCAGAACCGCTGGGTGTCATAGATCAATGTTCACTTTGGACTCCATTGAAATAGATTCAGATTTGGACGCCAGAGTCCTTCAAGGCTCCTCAAATACAGGCGTACCAGTGTGAACCTAAAAATGCCGTCGAAGGCTTCTTTTTCATTTCTTTCTGCTACTTAACTTTTCTTTGTTTTTCAAAATTCAGGCAAGCTGTCGCGTTAAATTCTGTTCAAGAATCTTCATATTGGTTGGATTTGTTTTGTTTTCTTTTTCCAAATGTCTGCTGTCAAGTTAGAAAACCTTGTATCAGCACGCCATCTTTACTTAAACCCATGAGACCCCTCCGTGTTTTATGCTTCTCAGCAGGGTCCTTGTGTGTTTGGAAGAGTTTCCAAAGCAACACAGATGTGGACATGGCTGAAACCTGTCGCTACACTAGCAGCAAGGTTTTCACCGGGCGACGTAAAACAATGGCCATTCACTTATCGATTTGTTTTTTTGGAAGGGAACAAACAAACGTTCCTTTGGAGTGAATAAGGAGATAACTAAACAGACGGGAGGTTTTACACTTGAACAAAATCTGCTTACAGGAGCCAAGAAAGGAGGAATCTGCAGCAGAGGCCAAATTAAATGGAGACAATAAGCAACTAAAATTGAGCAGAATATTGGGAGAAAACATCTAATTTCTCCAGCTAAAGTTGAAATACTCCAAGGTTACTGGGGACAATCTCTTTTTTGGGAGGAAAAAAAATGCACCTTTTGAGACATGTGGACACTTGGCACATTATTTGGCATCCGATTAATAGCTCCACTCTCAAAGTCAGCCCTGCGGTTTTTGAAGCGTCGCCGCAACATGTGGAACTGCTCAACTTTTTGTCACCTTTAATTGACATCACATTGTTTCTAATGAACAGAAAAAAAGGGAGGGGGGGAAAAAATAAAAAAGTGGTAAACACTTTCCCCCACCCAGCAAGCAGGAATCGACCCGCACCAGGGAAGAGTGACACGTTTCAGGCAAGTTTCAGCCAGTGGGGTTGGAATCTTGGAAGTAGCTCGCGGAGAAAAGGGGAATCTAAGTGCACTCAAACATCAAAATTGTATCTGTGCTGCGCGGAAAGGAATAAATAATCAAAAATGACTGGAATTAGGTAGGCAGTCTCTCCCTTCTGGGCGAGGATCTTTGTAAAACAGTGGCAGGAAACACAAGACGTTGGATGTAACACTCTGGTTCGCTCTCCCTTGGACATTGGTTTTTAAAAATGGGGGTGTGGGTGGAGACGCATGATTGATTAATGACTCCTTCACTTAAAGGCCACAGCTACTTTTTGCTCATTTAAATTTAATTTATGAGGGAACGCTAAGGTAAGACTGGATCGGCACTCGTCGGCTCACTCAGGAGACAAGGTTGGTGTCAGGAGAGACTCGCTTGTCTTGGTCGGGAAGATGCAGCATGCGGAAGCCTACAGACGTTTGAGGCTGTCATCAATAATGCACCCCGTCTAAAAAAGGAAGCCTTTCCAATTAATGCGTCGACAAATGGGGGAAGAATGCAACACTGCACTCAGAAATATTCTCTTTTTTGTCCCATCTCACCCCCCATTGTGCAAAAGTACTCTGTAGCACCTCAAGCAAGTCCACGAACAAGAGCGGAAAGTGGGGTTTAAAACATTTTGAGAACTAAACTCTCTGCTTTGGTGAATTTGTTCTGTCGTTTTGCGAACATGTGGGTTTTACAAAGTTGGACCGACATGCTAGAAATACTTTGCCGTACAAGTGCACTGGATATTCCTTTCCAAACACCGACATGTCACCAAATAGTCATGACATGTTTAGGCATGGTTATGAATTTGTGACTTTTTATTTTGTGAATTGTTCGGTTGTGTTGTATTTAGTGCCGCAGCTTGTCAGCAGAAAGGTTGCAGGGTGCAAGTCCATCTTAAGACAACACTCTAGCAAACATGGTTTTCTTTCTTTCTTCAGTGAGATGTTTGTACATCCTCCTCATGCCTCACCCTGGGTAGGTGTTCATCATTTATTCTAATGTCCAAGCAGAAACCCAGCTGTTATATGGCTTAAAAATTGTAGTTAAAAAAAAAAAAAACATGATGGATCCGTTTCTGTTGATATCCCAGTTATTCCATTCAAATTCTAACTACCTTCCCGACTAGCTTTCAAGTATGAAGCGTAATAAGATTATAAATTTTGCATCCACCGAGAAAGTTATGATCCTTCAACCTGGCAGCTGGTAAGATATGCGTGGCCTCGTTTTCACCTTCATAAAATTCTCAGCCACCAATTTACATGTTGTACCTGAACACATCGTGGTACTCGAGTTTGTCGTGAGTGCAGGTGTGTGTGAGCGAGTGCTTGTGTGTATCCAACTCAGCTGTAGGGAACAAAACACAAATGCATATTTTATGGAACAAAACCTCAAAGCCAAACCTAGATATTAGTCACTTTAGTAATTAAAAATGTATATTGCTCTGTGGCGTCTCACACTATGCATTATTAAAAACAGATTTTTCTTTTCCAACTTACATTGGCTCAAAAGGATTTTTAATGCAAAACACTCCCTCCAAATAGGCTGTGTGCACTTCTCTTGGCTCCGCCGGGTGAGCGAGCAGACGTGCGGCAGATGAGAAAAAACACAGAGAATTTGTATTGGCAGACGCCTCTTCTCAGGTGACTCTGACGGAGAGATGTGTCATTACACGTGACACATGGAAACGGCAGGAGACGGATTGATATACCTGAGCAGAAAAGTTACACCGACTAGGTTCTGAACTGATGAATAAACTGGAACATTTTACAAGACTTAATTTAGTTGTGTAATAAAAACAAAAAACAAAAGAAGATCATCATTCTCAAGGCTTGGACATAGTTATTTATTTATTCAGTATTTTATCGAATTATTTTATTTTAAATCGTAAAAGAAGAACAAAATAGTTTGATCTTCCTGTTCTTAGTGATGTCAAACCTCAATTTTGAAAGCAATTGAATTTTCATGCCGTGCTTTAAAACAAAGAAACAGAAGTTTCAAACACAAAGGTGAGTCCAAGTCTGAGTTTTCGAGTTACAGACTTGTAGTTTAAGCGATGTGGACGTCTTCTCAGACAGTATGAATCTATGCAGACGATCTCATGTGACTAATTCAGAGCCCCACCAGCTTGAAATTGAATGTTTACAATTCTGACAGTTATTATTATCATTTTTAATCTTCTTTATTGCAAATGTTATGGCTTACAAATAAAGATGCTGTATACATAACATTGAAACAAACAAAAAATAAAAATAATAAAGCTTTTGTCGTGTTCAATTCAAAATTAATATGATGATTTCAGAATACTTCTAAATTGCAATTTTCATATTTTTCAATACATTTTGGGAACTTCCATGGGTGTATATAGACTTTCCTTAATGATATTGGCAAGTTTGCAAAACATTTACATTTTATTTTGGAAGAACTTTGGAACTTTATTATTCCATTTGAATGTTAACCTGTTTTGTTGGAAATACAGTGCACTTTAAGTGTGCTGTCATTCAGTACTTACTCTACAAATGTGCAAATTTATTACTGGGGTAGAGGTGTAAAATTGTGACGTATAGTTCTTTAACTTTGTTAATAATGAAACAATTGTATGGGGTTTAGATTAGCAAAGTGTGAGTTCCAGAATGACTTACAACTTGGGCTTTGTTTGAGGGGAAGATTCCTGTTTGCTATAAAATAAATAAATAATTCAATTCATAAAAAAATATATTGCAGCTAGGAACTGAAATCCAATTATCACTGTGGATATTCATATTAAAGTATCAAATTACAAGCGGCTAATTCCTTCAGAAGACAACCAATTGTGAATCCAAGTGAGCTGAGCAGATGCTGCCAGCGAATCCACTCACTGAAAAAGGAGGTGATAACCGGCAGACGCTGGAACACACACACACACAGGCAAAAACACACCTCCAGCAGTGGGTTATATATGGCCAGTTCACGCACAAGCAGCAGTTAGTTGTGCAGCAGTGTCTCATATTAGTCACATAAAGTTTACACAGCCTAATCTATTACCCGCCAAATGGGATTTTAATTGAATTGGCGTCAAAACGACAAACAATGACGCCTGTGTTGCAATTAATAAAATCCTCGCGCAGAATCTATGAGGCTTGATATGAACCTCCATTCAAATCAAAGCCATTAATGTAAATGTGAGCCATTCAAAGAGGTTTTCAGCGCCTCCTCACTGGTGACATTTTTTTTAAAGTTTTCTTTGAGAAGAAAACAGGACATGGAAAGATCTAGGGTGCTGCTTACCTACACTCTTAAGAAAGCACGTTTTATTTTTTCCACCTTAAAACCTCAGCAAACTTCAGCCAGCGGTGCTGCGTCCAGGATCAACACGCTGCCGTGATTAAATGGGGGAAGGCTTTAAGCGCGGCACTAATTAAACGGCTATGCTAATGCTGTCATACTTAGCAGATGGAAGAGGAATCACTTAAGTGTAATGCACGTTATAGTATTGTCAACATGACATCCCGGCTCTCGTGGGATTGTTCGCTGCAGTTAACTCATGTTTCACAAACACCGTCATCACGCCTGCAAGCCTGTCACTGAAGACCTTCCAGACACACTGTGTGTCACATTACAAGCAAAGAAGTATGGTTTGGGTTGGTCGCTTCATTACACACATGCATTTTGGGATCATTCTAAGGTCGCAGTCGCTCCATTAGAAAGTATGGTAAGACCATATTTGAATATGTTTTGGAGTTATTGAACAACGCACTGATTTGAAAAGAGCTAAACCAAGATGTTTTTTTTGTGGTACTGATCGTGGTAACCTCACTCTCTCATACCCAAAGTACTCAATGTCATCCACTCCAGCCCAAAAGGGAGCGTCCCATTAGGGTTACGGCTAAACACCAGAGACCCCTCAGTGGGTGTCTGTGACCCTTCTTGTAATAGTCAGTAAGTTTGAGATTTAAATGCTTCATTTCACTCTTGTGGGGAATTTATCCCCAACCATTCACGTAGCTCTTTTATCCTGAGAAGTGATAAACAATTTGAAAGAATAGTAATGTGTCATGGTAATCCAGAGCGACAGTGGGTGAGGTGGTCCAATGTCCAAATATCGGACAGTTGGTGGATCAATTCTGGGTGTTGTCCTACTGTCATTGGGCAATACACCTTATGGATGCATGAGTTACCTCTCATGGTTAAAAAAAAAATACTCATTATAGTCATTGTTTATCAATTGGTTCTTGATAGCAACATTCTGTGTTCCCTTTTTTTTATTTTATTTTTTTCGTTGGGCATGGGGGATTGTCCACCACAGTGTCAACATATCCTGGTGGAAACCCTGGAATAAATGTTTTCTGTAAAGTGCAACATAAATCTAAGCCATTATTAAATAATTTGAGCTTCAACCACAAAAAACAAAATGGCATCTACAGGCCAGTGGTTCAGCTCTATTCCATTCCTTGAGTGGTGCAAAAAACTGTTGATGTTTCACTCATCGACACCAGACGTCAACCGTGAAAGAAATGAATGAAAAGTAGCAAAAGGTTTCAATGATCTGCTGTGCTTCCATGAAACTGCATTTAGTAGACGAAACTAAACTTTTCAGTGGTCAGTACATATATATATAATTTTTTTCTTCTCTCTTTTTGAGTTTTGATGGGTGTGTTTCTTCTCTGAGTCTGGGGCAAGTGTGACAAAATCACGACAAACTCAAATGTATATATATATATATATATGGCAATAAGACAATTTGTCATCCAACAATTCTGTCACAGTTCTGCCACTTTTGTGAGGTGCCAGGAACACAACGCTAACTCCTGGATTTAGGGTTGACAGCACCTGGCAGGTCAGAATGACCATATTCTGTTGCTTTTGGAGACGACAGAGACGAAAGCATTGGGATATCGGGATTGAAATCCCGCAAACCATGAAAGGCAGCGAGGGGTCCATCACTGCACTTCCAGTGTAATTTCCAAATGCCTTCATTATTGCTGCTCCCCCATCAGAGAGCCGTCCAGTCCAGCGAGCGCCACACCATCGCTGCTCGCTGACTCCATCTGCATCTTTCTATAATTAGGGTGCATGTTTATTCCCTGGAAGACTCAAATCCCACAGAGATGGCAGGTTGTGTAATCAAAAGTCGGACTCTCGGGGCCTCCGAAATGTAACCGCCTGTAAGTGAAAATTGAATATTTTGGAACTTTATCTGGGGAGACGCCATTAGCATCAAAGTGCCTGCACACATTTGTTTATAGCTGGGGCTTCTGTGCTGCTTTCACTGTCATCTCGGAACCACAGTGGTCAGCAATAGGTAGCCTGCCTTTACTGTATTTAACTATACAAATATGGGCCGACGCACAAAGCGTCAAGGTTTTAACAAGACACACAAATACATCACATGGAGACAATAATGCCAGGCCCATAGCACGAACAAATAATTCTAACTTTCTTAACATATGTATTTGTATAAGGCTGAAGATCATGAAACTTTTTTTTTAACTAGGAGCCCAACTGACACAAAAAAAAAAAAACAATAATGATGACTGCTTTCTTTTTTTCACAACGTCACAACACAAATGTATGGTATGTTGCTAATTTAAACACCAGTCATCTAAGTCAGGGCCACGTTCTTTTTTTTTAGCCGGATGAAAATTGAGCTAAAAAAGACACTTTTGTCTCTGCGCCTCCCTGCTGCCCTCTGGATACTTTGAGACGACACGGAACATCATAGCCTGACGAGATCAAACAGCGAAACAACGTCAAACTGATGGTGGATCTGCTCTTTAAACTGTCAAACTCTGGGTGTTCTCTTTGTCAAGTCCTTCTCATTGTGCATGAAAAGAAATAAAAGAAAAACAACATGAATCAGAGACGGGGCGCCTCCAGCGCCGTGTTGTTGTTATCGTGCTCGTGCTGCAAGTATAACCTGGAACAGAGGTTGAACACGGCTGCCTGTCGAGCATCAAAGGAGCGCTCAAGGTGAGGGAACTCTGGGCTTCCCCTCCAGGAGGATAGCCCGAGGCGCGGCAAGGAGAAAGCCAGCAAACAGAGGAGGGGGGTGATAAAAGGCCCATTTAAATCATTTGCTAGGGGAAGTTAAGCAAATATGAGCGCGGCGTAATGTTCCTTTAAGATGTCATTTAAACTTATACCTATCATCAGTCGTGGCCTCGGCGAGAACCCGGGTACTGATGATCCAAAGCCGAGCGCGCACTTGATTAACTGCGCCCCATCCAAGCGTTGCTTTCTCTATTTCTGTCAAGCCTAATGGCATTAGATCACTAATTATCAGATTATTCACAGTTCACACGGGCCTCACTCTTAACTTTTGAGATATGAGACCATTATCTGCTTCTAATCTTTTGCTGGGAATTACTGCGCAGATCCATATCGCTGATCTGACGGCTCGTACGCTGTCCTCCGACTGGCGTGCAGGTTCTTCTTTCATCATTGTTTCTCTTCGTCGGGAGGAAACGTATGACACAATGACGGCATCCACGTTTTCACCTTATTTGACTTCAGTGTAACCTGTACTGTGTTGGTACAAGTCTGGTACTAGCGGCTGGTGTCCTGGTGCAGACACAACAACCTGGAGCTCAACGCCCAGAAGACAGTGGAGATGGTCATAGACTTCAGTAGAGTAACAGTTTTTCTGTCCCCGCTCATGTTGGATGGTTTATCCATTCCTATTGTAGACTCCTTCTGCTTCCTAGGAACCTCCATCACTGAGGACCTCAAATGGGAGCCAGCCATCAGGTCCCTCATCAGGAAGGCCCAGCAGAGAATGTTCTTCCTGAGGCAGCTACGAAAATTACGACTGCCGATGAAGTTGCTGGTGGAGTTCTACACGGCCGTCACCCAGTCCATCCTCACCTCCTCTATCACCGTCTGCTACAACAGCGCCACCTCCAGGGACAAGAGCAGACTGCAGCGCATCGTACGTTCTGCTGAGAAGGTGATGGGTTGCAGCCTCCCACCTCTTCAGGACCTGTATGTCTCCAGGACCCAGAGACGTGCAGGTGGGATCAGAGCCGACCCTTCTCACCCTGGACATGGACTGTTTGTTCCTCTTCCCTCTGGCAGGAGGCTACAGTCCATCCAGACCAGAACCTCCCGTCACAGGAACAGCTTCTTCCCCTCGGCCGTCACACTGTTGAATTCCTTGTTGTTATTCTATTTATTTATTTTTTTTATTGAAAGCACTTTCCTAGTTGGTGGGCTCCCCACTGCAATAAATTTAATTCTGATTCTGATTCTGATTCTGAAGTTTTCTTTTGCCCTTTGGTTTCCAAGCTTTAAATATCATTTAGGGTTTCCAGACTTCCAAAGCTGCAAAACACGAAAAGCCACAAACCCAAGTGAAACGACTCAACATTCACGATTAAAATCTTGCCCCGAATGCACCAGTCCCCGGTCCTATGTCACTCAGGTTAGTTAGGACTACACCTCCACCACTCAGCCCTCAGCAGACGGGATCCAGACTTCTCAGCCTCTCCTGTAATTAAACACCAAAGAGGAGACTTCACAGCGGGAGACGGCGGCTTCTCACCCCCTGGGGTGAAGCCGAGCCACCATCCAGACGATGAGCAGATGAAGGAGGAAGCAGCGGTTGAAGGTGACCTTCAGACACAAACGAGCAGGGAGAGGTTTTGAGTTCACATCTCCATGAACTCTCCGGGAAACGCTCGTGGAGCAAAGTGTTAAGTTCTTTAGGCTTCGATATTTATTTAGATATTTGTATGGGATATTTATATTGAACTATGGCCGGAATCAGTGCGTCGGAGTGAAGGTGCTGTCACCATGCGGAAGCAGTCAGCAGAGTCACTGATGGAAGGTTCCTGTGATGTCAGTCACGGTTGACCATGACAGTCCAGCGTCGCCATCGTTTTTTAACACTGGTTTTTGGTTTAGTTTCTTTTGTCTGCTCATGTGGTCTGTTTCTGCAAAGGTTCGGTTCAGTTCCTATTGTTTTTGATAGTTTGTTAAGCAGTTCCCCTGTTATTTCTTGTGAGTACCGTTGCACTCATAAACTTTTGTTATCCTCACTTATTTATTTATTGATTTTTTGGGGATCTGAGACTGTATCAGCTTGGCACCGTGTTTGCAGAAGTTAATTTGAACTTCACCCTGAATTTTTTTGTATTTTTTGTTTTCAAATATTCCGTCAATTATCGTGCCTATTTGTCTTTGACATAGTTCTTGTCCGTAGTCCATGTTGTGATTTGTCCATCAAAGTCCTTTTTTTCTATGTCTGTTATTTCTTAATGGATTTCATGTATTATTTACTGCTCTGTTGTTCATTCTGGCTTAGCCAGGCACTTTTTCACGCTACGCTCTCCTTTGCTGCCAACAGACATGAAGATTTACACCTGCTTGTTCCACTTAAAGAGTCCTTTATTCAATTCATAATTTAAGTTTTTTCATTTACAAAACAATAATACTAAAAATATTTTAGTGTTTATCAATAACAATAATGCAAACATAGGCTTTGTCACGGATACTGAATACATAAAAACATTCTACATGGGTGTATATCACTGGAAAAGTGACCCCACTGCATTAGAGCCCTGAACGCCCCACTGTCCTCTCATACTGAACTCTCATACACCGAACAACAGCAGGTGGAAAGACTCCAAAGGGAAGAGAAAGGGCAATATAATGTTCACTCTGGAATGTTCTCTCCCCGACTTCGCTGACCTTATAGTTAGCGAACAGTTTATCAATGATCCAGAGGACGCCAATCTACTGACACAATCTACATCAGCGATTGCTGTTTAGTTGTATTTTATGCAGCTTTTATATATATATATATATATATATATATATATATATATATATATATATATAATAATAAATCACATTTTCCCTTTTAAACAATAAAAAATAATGAATTTACATTTTTTTTAAATGTATGTAAATCTAGATCTATTTAATAATTTCAACTTACAAACATACATTTCTTCAAATCTCTTCTTCAAAAGAATGTTTCAGTATTATATCTTTATAACCCACCTTTTATTACCTTGCAAGACAACTGGAAAATTTTGAAAGACAAAAACTTATCTTTGTTCTGCGGTTTCAAATACAAATAAACTTGTATTTCATTACATTTTTTTTTTTAAACTGTGCTAGCTAAACAATTTTAAAGGTAGTAGAACAAGAGCCAAGATCCTCACCATGTCTCAGCCAGATGCCAGTGAGTTCTGAGCAGGAGACAGACATCTGCTCTACTCTTTTGTCAGGTTGGAACACCATTCATATGGGGGTCTAGAAGGTCCTTCACTTGCTGACTTGAGGGGAGGTTGACAGTCGGGTGGGTCTGTTGGAGTCTGCCTCAACAGGACAGGTCCCTTCCACACTTTAATTTTGAGGAGATGAGAGGACACGTATTACTGGAGGATAAATGCATCAGCAATGACAAGCAGGCAACACCACTTGCACTGAGAATAACACCTCAGAGAGAAGGTATAACGCACTGACGGTGAGCTTCAGCGTCTCAGTCGTCCCGCACACACGTGCTGTCGCGGACTGTCTGAGGGGAGGTGGGCTTAATTAGCCTGTGCTTTATTGCTAATGAACTCCATACCGTTGTTTGCTTGTATAATCAAGGCAAAGGAGCAGAACTGCTGGCTAAAGCGCCAAAAATAAGCTGACAAAAGCATGGGGGCCCTCCTCCATTACCCCCCCTCCCTTCCAAGTGCTTCCACCCACAAATGAAAAAGCCGACTGCCTGCTTCATAAAACTCGCTTAGCAAGACACTGGGACAAAATGGACTGTAAAGTTCCTTAGATAGAAATATTAAAAAAGAATTAAGCTAATGGAGATAAAATTAAAAGAAATGAGGCAACAAACACTCCGCACCAAAAATGGCATCGGCATGACAGCCAGGATTTCTAATGACAGACTGCATTTGGGGCGAGGGGAAGAAAAAAAAAAAAAATTAAATGGCATCATGTTTAAATTTCTTTGAGAAGTAATGATCCGCGAGCGCGGCTCACTGCTAGCACTTGTGAGGGGGGGGCGGAGGAGTCAGACAATAACAAAGAAGGATGTCCTGCTGGGAGATTTAGGTAATATTACATTGCAATAATACAATCTTGATCTGGTTTGTTTAATTTCCACATAAAAACGATGAATGTCAATTTTGCAAAAAACGGTTTAGAAGGGCAGATTTGTGTTCCAAGGCGGCAGTGCGTACTGTATAGATATGATGTTGAATTCATTGATTTGCTGCATATGAATTGATTCTGAATATAAATATATTTATGTGTTTTGCAAAGCCATTTTTAAATGTAGTTCTTGGTTGTTTTGCTAGTTCAAAATGCAGCGTTTTCAGCTGGATGTGAGCCAAAAAGATTTGGATTTGAATGTTCTGAATATCTAAGTGGGACTGCTACGATGAGTCCACATAGTTGGTTACAATTGACTATTAAGTTAGTTGCAGACGGGTTCATGAGTCGACTAGTTGTCATGTCAACTTTCTCTTGTCACAGTCCGCAGTTAGAGAAGAAATGGCTGAAGTTACGTGAAGACCCAAAACAACAAAAGTATGGGACCATTACTAACAGCACACATACCCTTCACACCACATTTTGCGCATTGAAATCGAAACTATCAAAACAACATGTAACACTATTCTTTATGATATTTTTGTTTATATTCTTCATTGCGTCACATTCCGCACTCTGTGCTCTCTTATTCTGTCTGTTCCGCGTGCTTTTATTTTGTTAACCCCCTGTAGTTTCCTTTTCCTGTGTCCCATCCAGCTTAATGGCAGCGCAGCTGGAGCTCATCCCGTCATCAACTCTCCTGTGGATATCACCTGGTGAGCTCCAGACTGCTGGCGGCTCGATGGTCACTTTGTGTAATTCGGTAAATCTCCCAAAACTATTTGTTGTGGTGCTTCTGAAATTTCTAGATTTCTCTTCAGCCACTTCCTGAGTTTCGCTTTCTCCTCCTTGCTCCGCTTCTGTTTTGATCTCAATTCTTTAGCCAGACCGTGTGTGAGTCTTATTATACTCACCTTTTCATTTATCGATTGTGTAGATTTTTCCCTTCGTGTGAGTTTGAGTCTTCTCGTCCACGTCCCGCTTTTAGTTGGTTGGACCTCGTGAATTTATATCCGAGCGTGTTTGAGTTCTCCCTGTTTTTGACGGTCGGTTCTAATACACCTCTCTTTTGTTCGTGTTTTGACTCCGGCGCCTTCAGTTCCTGTCTTCGTCGTCTGTATTTATTGTGAATTTTTCTATTGAATTTATCAACTCTCTGAAAATGAATTTTGAAGAGTAGTTTTGAATAACGTCGCTACACACACAGGCTCCAACATAGGTTGACTCCATGCCGATGGCGGAACATTCTGAGACTTAAGTAAAGGAGGGATTTTGAAAATCTTGCCCATCCAACTGCAAGTTTCTTTACACTGAGTCTCCAAGGACGGCTGTCCTTCTGCCGTCACAGTAAGACTTCCCCACTCTCCAGTCTCTAATAAAGCAGGCCAAATTTATTAGCAAACTTTTCTGAAACAGGATTTCCTGACTACAGCAGAGGATTAGGCCACTCCTGCTTAAGGATCAAATTGCAATAATTAGGTAGAACATGGAGCCAAAATATGCGAAACATGTTGGAACTTAACAGAGACACACACACACGTGCACGCAAATCAAGAAGAAAATATTCCATTTCAGGCAGATTCTCCGAATGAGCAGAATCCGGGATACTGCGAGGGGCCTTTTCAGCACCGCCAGCTAATCTCCTCAAGGAGAAATGCAAGATGACAATAGCAAAGCACCTCCAATAATTGGTTCCAACAGGCTTACGGTATTAAAACCTGAAATGAGTTCTTCCCCTTTTAAGTATGATCCATTATTTCAATCCGGGAACGAAAATTCTGTCTTTGAGAATATTAATAAATCCCAACTATGCGCCCAACATGGATGAGAAGAAAAAAAAAAAAAAAAAAAAACACTCCTGCCCTTTTAAAAGCTGTGTACCTGGTATGGCAGCTAAAGTCCCACCAAGGACAGCGACTTGAAAGTCTCGGTCTCTCCTTCTCCCGCTCACATTCTCCTCCTCTCACTGGTTTCAGAGCCATCTTGAAGAAGACCTTGAGGCCCCCTTTGTCGTCGTCCCTTGAAACAAAACAAATAGAATTCAGGTCTTTTGATTGGATTTAGCGAGCGGTTCTCTCCCCAGAACTTCAGAGGCGAGCGCCGGCACTCCTATCTCTGCATTGAAATAAGACCGGCAGGTCTTGAGAGGATGTCTGCTAACTTTCTTCACGCAGGCAACCTTGTTACAAAATACAGCACGTTGAAAAGTTAATGCAGTGGTGGCGACAGGAGTCGGCTTATTATTCAGCAGTGGAGAAAATACACCTTTTTCACAGGCTTGTTGTCATTCAGCCGCGGAGAAGATTTGAATGTTTTTGATTATGACTTGCATAGAGTCCAACACATCCCACCTCCCCGGGGAAATTTTGACTGCAAGGCCACGACCAAAACGTATCGCTGTCCTAGTCTGTGCACCTCTGCATGAGCATGAAACCCCTGAGCTTAAATCCCGATATGAAGACAGGCTGATCGGAACGATGGCGGAGAGCATTAATAAAAACATCAAGCACGGGCATTTGTTGTTCGACTGCTGTGTACATCTTTGCACAAGCTTGCATCATTATGGTTTGTTTAGTCTACAGATCAAGCCAAAAATTGTTCAGATCACCAGGCATCTGAAAAGCTTTTAAGCACTTTATTCGGATAAGCCTTTTTTGATAGAAGATCCATGCACGAACGTTGGGAAAACCGGGGAGATAAACACAACAACTGACATCTGCTAACCAACTCTGCTTTTTTTTTCCCTTCAATTTGGGTGATGTTGCCAACGGAAATTGTTTGCTTTGTTTGTGTTTGGGAAACAGGAGCACCAACAGTGAGCGGCATTTATTTGATTCAAATGGAAATGGTTTTTAATTGAATCATGCGCAGATCAACAGTCTGTGGTGGAATGAGATTATTTTGGACAGAAAAATAAATAAATAAGTAAATAAAAATGAAGCAGGAAGTGACAGTAGACATTCAGTAGAGGCGTGTCAAACATTCAATACTGCACCTCAGATTTACAGTCAACATCACATCACAACTATTTTTATTTAAATGTATTTTTATTAAAATAAACATTCAAGCTTTTGCCAAGTTGGATGTAAAATATGACTTTATACATGCATACGTAGTCCACTGCTTAGTCCTGTACAGGGTCGCGAGGAGTCGCTGCAGCCTATTCTTACATTCAGTCATTGGGCGAGATGCGGGAATACACCCTGGACAGGTCGCCAGTCCATCGCGGGGCACACACACACACACACACACACCATTTACACACTCACATGCACATCCTGTTCAAGTGAATGTTCAATGTCTCAGTAGTTATAGTGACAAACTTGATGCACTTTATATGAATGTATGTGGCACTGCAGTTGACTTTCTGAATTTACAAAAATGTAAAAATCAAAAATCAAACAAAAGTATGAGTACAATCACAATGTTGTGAAATTGTGATATATAATGATGTGTATTGTATCCTTAGGTGCTTACTTCTCACTACACCCCATTGCTGATATCATATATAGATGATAGAAAACCACTGTGACAGCCTTCGCCAAGGAGTCACACGACTTGATGGAGATCCAAACCCAGGTCTTTGGGTTGAAAGCACTCAGTATTTACCACCAGTGACGTCTGCTCGGCACTTTACAGCATTACAGCTATAGGAATCTTATTTTAGTGATGGCACTGATACTGACACATCACTAAAATACTGTAAATAAAATAGTTTTAAACTGTTTTCCATTGTTTTTGCTGGTTCTGAATGGAAAAATGGCAACAAATGCTCTCTACCAAGGCATCAAACAGTGACTATTTTCAAGTGGACTTTTGCATCTCGGAGTCACGCCGAAGTCAACCTCCCGCGTTCCTTGTTCACTCAATTGGCGTTCCAGTGGACCAGATTTCTTCTGCGGTATATTTAAACCGTGGGCACATAGAAAGAAAGATGGAGATTGGATTGGTTGGAATTGCACTCTTATCACTCTTTATACAGCACTTTGTTGTGTCTCTTTGTATATAAGGCGCCACAAACAAGCACGCACTTCAGCCACGGTGACATCTATTAAGGGGGCTCACGCTTGCATCCCAACCCCACTGCATGTAGAGTCAGCAGGCTGGGGAAACTGTTGACATCACTGAATCATCTATATATCAAGATGCAATGGAGAAGTCAACATCGGACACAAAAGCACACGTTGAAATAGTCACTATTAGACGCCTTAGGAGAGAGAAAGGGTTAGCTAGGCACATGCGCACCAATGGTCACAGGCTGAACAAGTGAATGGCGATTCCTACCCAAAACAGATGAACAGACGAACTGCTGTTTGTCTTATTATAAACATTTCCTGAAAAAAAAAAAACACTTCATGTGAGCAGTTTTTTTTGTTTCGAGTAGAAACAACAAATGAATGTTGACAGACAAACAAATGAATGTTGACATAAACCTAACCTGCTTGATGGAAGCTATTGTGCCTTTTTGGGTCAAAAGCAGCAGGTCTTTATACGCGTTCAATCGAGCTAATAGTTTCCTGGAAGACTTTGTCCAACTGTTCCAAACTGGCAGTCTGTGAAACCCAACACAAGGCGCAGGAAAATGAAACCCTTCAAACACAAGTGCATATTAACACCCGGAGAGCAATTAAACACAGTATGGTTGCGTTCAGTCTTCCCTGCTTTGTACCAGGTAGGGGATGCATCGCAGAGAGGTTCATGGCCACACACTTCGCTGGGTAATCGGCCATGTTAACCGATAAAAAAACTGCAGGGAGCCCGATATGCACAGGTGCTGTCCTCAGCTGTGTTGCTCTGTTTAATTGAGCAAATCTCTCATTTCTTCCCCTCCTATCGCTGCAATTATTCGCTTGTGCAGAAACACAGTCGGCGAGTTACGGCCTATGCAGGACACAAAGAATTCCGAGGTGGAAATTGTTCTGCTTTACCGTACTTTTATGAACAGCATTTTGCGATGGCAGCGCGTCACCTGGGATCGTAATTGCTGGGATGAGAAACTAAGCGGTGACTGATGGGGGTCAAGAGGAGCACTAAAGTGTGACCGTGTGAGGTCAACTGCCGGAGTCACTGATAAAACTCTCGGCACTTTGGTCACAGCGAACCCGTTCTGTGACCAAAGTGGCTTTGATTGCGGAGAGTGAATTCTCCACCACCTTTCTTTTTAACGGCGCAGTCCCTGTAACAAGACGCGCTCCCTCCTTCCTGCTGGCACCGGAGCCTGAGCTGTCATATCATATCAGGGCGTCGTAGGAGCAAGATGATATGTCAGATTAAATATGTATGGGTGAATTAGGGCTATCTCAAGTATTATATCATTTAAATTCAAATCGCTTCATCGCTCGGTGCACTCTCATTATGATGCGTGAGAAATTAGCAGATAAAAACACTGTCACACAGGCTCCACTCCTTTATATTCATCTTTTCATAGGCTTCATTGTAGGAAATAAAAGATGAGCTACCTATTGGAGGTCTTAATATTAGAGTTCTGGAAGCAGGAACTGCAATTTGAAGAGTTAAAAACCAATATACTGACGGAGAAACGTTAACGGAAATCTTGTGCTAATAGAGAACTTGGGATGCACATCTGCTCCATGTCGAACTGCCACACATTCATATACTTTGAAGAGGATGACCCAGAGAATAATACCGTACGATACTGAATTTTTATTGTTTGAGTTGAGTTGTTTCTTTGTGCTATCATTTATATTTGAGTAGCACCCAGAGAGTGGATTATTTCGTAAGGTGACCTGTCCTGTGACCTTGGTGGAAGACAGCGTCCAACTAAAATTAATTTAGAACTTTTAATTTATTCACTTATTTCTGTGACAACAATAAACATGTGCGGCATCTAGTGTCTGTACATTCTTGTTATACACCGGTGGAATCATATTACATCCATTCCATATCCGGAATGTGCAATAGCAATGAATGACTCAGTCTTTTTAAAGGCTGCGATGCATAGTGTCATCAGCAAGCGGCAGGCCAGACATATTTTCAAGTCCGGAGTTATTCACAAGGTGTTTTCATTAATTCAGCTGTCATTTAAGAATCAAAATATATAAAAATCCCTGAGTGAGACTGCATTGAGGATGCGACATACTTTGTGGTTGCAATACATTTCTGTTGCCTAGTGAATGTGACCTCATAAATTGTTGATGAACAAAACGTTTTCAAGTTTTATCTGTGTAGTTTCAGTGTAAAACACCACCATGTATGTTGTTCAGAGCTGGGAAATTCCTTCAGGTTAGCAAATTAGAAATCACTATCGCCAGTGGTCCTGTGGTGTTTACGTCATCGCATCAAACCAACCACCACTGACAGGCTAATGGTCAGTCCATATTTGCACCAGTGAGACTGCAACGCCTACAATACAAATAAAACACTATTTATTATTTCGGTTTCTCCCACAAGGACACCCCCCCCTTTCAATCATATTTAAGTCGCATTTGTCTCTTCTTTCAACTATCACGAGTGACAATTTGGAGGACATCTAAAGTCACGAAAAAGTCAGCTCACACATTTTACCAGCCGGCGAAGCTGTGATCTCTGAAGGTCAAGCAGCACGTGTAACAGCTTAATAATACAGTCCACCAACAAATTAGCAGCAAGATGCAGCGGCTCAGCTGGGTACAGCTCCGGCTCCTTAAGGTGAGGTATTAGCAAAGCTTATTTATTTTCATTTCCGTGGCTTTTATTTGCTTTGTTCCCCTGTGGTAGAGCAAAGGCTGATTTCAGCCATGATTCCCTCCTTAATTTTAATACCCTTTTTACTCATCATGGAGACATTAGACACCCCCATGCCCCCATTCTTCACTCCTCTGAAATAATGTAACTTGGGGAACTCCGGGCGACCACAGGGAGGACGGTAAACTAGCTTTCTTCACCCCCCCCTCCACACACAATTAATTGATGTACAGCCATGTGCGTATATGATAACAGAGGATTCCTTTCCTGAAACATTGAACCCCTCCCCGTTTCACACACACACACACACACACACACCTCCCCAACACGGAAAAGGGAGGTTAATTAATGTAAGGGGCTGTGTGTTCACAGAGATTCCGAGTTGTCTATGCCGCCGCCACCACTGCCCCTCCTCCTCTCCATCAAACCCCCCACCCTCAACGTCTCCTCGCCCATATCCCCTGCTGCCTTAAGAACCTTGATTCTTCGCTAATGACCTAGTTCTTTTAATGAGCGGTATTAACCCCTGGCTACAGTCGCCCAGGTCTTAATTGTCAAGCCAGGCTGAAGCACAGAGTCCCTCGCCCATCAGCAGGTACAGTCGGCGTGCCACATTAGCGCGCCGCATCACTGGCGCCTCAGGAATAACTCATTTGAAAAAATAAATAAGTAAAATAAAGGTTGCTGAGGAGATGAGGCGACTCACATATTTACCCCGTGTGATGCGATGGTGATCGCATTCCTACCCGGCTCCTTTAACCATCGTGCATTTTGGACTCTTTCCTGCTGTGAGTAGCAAAGGGAGGCGATGCCGTGTGAGCGTATGAGAAAAATATGAGGAAAAAAATATATCATCACAGTGTGCTTATGAAACCTGCAAACTCATTAGGACACATTCAGACATTTTTTTTCCCCTAATACGAGACAGACCGGGTCCTTTCATTGACTGAAAATGTGATTAAAAATTCCCCTTTAAGTCACGTCTGCTCAGCACTTTGAGAGTCATTATAGCAATAGGAATCTTATTTTAGTGATGACACTGATACTGACACATCGCTAAAATACTGTAAATAAAATAAACAGTTTTAAACTGTGAAGTTTTCCATCGTTTTTGCTGGAGAATGGAGAAACGGCAACAAATTCTCTCTACCAAGGCATCAAACAGTGACTATGTTCAAGTGGACTTTTGCGTCTCGGAGTCACGCCGAAGTCAACCTCCCGTGTTCCTTGTTCACTCAATTGGCGTTCCAGTGGACCAGATTTCTTCTGCGGTATATTTAAACCGTGGGCACATAGAAAGAAAGATGGAGATTGGATTGGTTGGAATTGCACTCTTGTCACGCTTTATACAGCACTTTGTTGTGTCTCTTTGTATATAAGGCGCCACAAACAAGCACGCACTTCAGCCACGGTGGCATCTATTAAGGGGGCTCACTCTTGCATCCCAACCACCAGGCTGGGGAAACTGAAACATCTATATATCAAGATGCAATGGAGAAGTCAACATCAGACACAGAAGTACACGTTGAAATAGTCACTATTTGACGCCTTAGGAGAGTGAAAGGGTTAGCTAGGCTTGCTAAGGAGATGAGGCGACTCACATATTTACCCCGTGTGATGCGATGGTGATCGCATTCCTACCCGGCTCCTTTAACCATCGTGCATTTTGGACTCTTTCCTGCTGTGAGAAGCGATGCCGTGTGAGCGTATGAGAAAAATATGAGGAAAAAAATACATCATCACAGTGTGCTTATGAAACCTGCAAACTCATTAGGACACATTCAGACATTTTTTTCCCCCTAATACGAGACAGACCGGGTCCTTTCATTTACTGAAAATGTGATTAAAAATTCCCCTTTAAGTCACACCCAAGAGGTATGTTTTAAAATTCAAACACTGTTTACTATAAAGCACAATGTAAAACCAATCCAATAAGGAGAAATAGAAATATAGACACCTAATTAGCACAAGGACGCTGGCGAGGCTCATAAAAAGCTAATGTCTTTAATGAAGACAAAGTTTAAAATAGCAAGAGATCGGCTCAGACGCCGAGACGTCGCCAGCCGCACTATTTCAAGTTTCACTTTGAAAGCAGAAAAAAAAAAGGTAACAGCGGAAACCCTCATTAAAAACAAAGAAGACAACACAAATCGGATTCAAATGGATGTGTAGAATCACAAGCCTCCGAAATCAAATAATGAAAATCTTTCTGACTTTAGGAATGAATGCGGAACTCGTCTGTGAGAATAATGTCATGACATGTTTTTGTGCAAACAAGAAAGAAGACTCCCCTTCAGTGCTGTTGCATGGCTCGGATCAATTTGTGAATTTCTGCGGCCCATTTCTCTGACAATTGTTTGGACGGATGGGCAGCTCTCGGAGTGGTCCAGTTCATTTCCAACGATCCAGGAATTTGAAAATCCAGCAAATTGGAAAAAGCAGGATCAAGCATTGGAGGAGACAGAGAAAGTTTCGGGACCCGACCAGAAGATGGACAGCAAAGCTAGATTATCTAAACCCCGCCAAATATAAGGCACGGCCATGCACGCATTGTGTACATAATTTCTCATTTACTGCTCAGACATTTCAGCCGAGAGCATTAGCAGCAATAAACCTCACTGTCAGTGTGCAGGAGCAAGTGCAGTTGTGCAAGTTATTGTCTGTGTGAATGTGTGTCACTGGACAAAATGAGGATGAGCCTGCGGAGCAGAGTTGTTGACGTGACAGCCCGTTGGTCGGAGGGAAAGAGAGGGACCTTGACCTGAGCTGTCCGACCAGCAGAAAGCCCTGCGGCGCTGGGACCAGTATGACAAGGGCAGTGGGAAGGGCAAAAGTATACGCCATGATGCACATGCACAATATTTGTTTGACTCACCGAGGATGGAATCGCCTCAAAATGTAAGTGTCATGTGTCCTCCAGAGAGAAGAATGACCCTGCAGCTGAGGAAACTCACCACGAAATGTTGGGACAAGATGAGCCAGGTGTGCGCTCCTACTGGAGCTATGAGACTCAGCAGTGACTGTACCATCCGTCACTAAGCCTTGGTCCACTTGTCGGGTGGGACTCAAAACAAACACAGTAATCATTTTTGACAAACGCTTGCGGATCATTGCATAATATAAGGAGCTGCTCTCTTACTGCTTTTGGTTTGGACTGGAACTCCTGGCAGCGATGACGTCAGGCGTCTTGTTTTATTCGTGTACTTCTAAATACTAAAGACTCGTGTGATTTTATTAATTTCTTTTTTGCATGTTTGACATGGACGTGTTGATGTTAATCTTCTAAAATGAATCCTTTTTCCCCCACTAAACAAGGGGTAATTCAGACTGATGCTCTTTCATTCATTCTTTATCACTTACTACTTTGTGGGGGTCAGAGCCGATCCCCGGCACAAGAACAGGTTCACAGTTCAAACAACCTTTTACACCAACCAGAAACCTCTGTTAAGTTTGTGGACTGTGGGAGGAAACCAGAGTGTCCGGAATAAACCCATACAAGCACAGGAAGAACACACACAGTAGGGACCCAAGCTGGAAGCAGAAGCTCTAACCACTACCTCACTTAGTCTTTTCTTACAGCTGTTGTCTTCTGTTCTCTGTTTTTGAATGTTTCCAATGGAGCGGATGATTTCATACTGCAGAAAGTTACGACCTGTGCACAGAATACAGTGCTACAACGGTGTCGCAGCAGGATGAACAGTATTTCACAGAGGACTCAGATGGAGAATGTTAACATGATGAAGTGAACTCACTGAAAGACAAAAGCATGTCCATGAAAATACTCTCTAATTCAGCTGTGTGTACAAACAATTTCCGAGTGACTCGATTAACATGTTATTATATGCTATTGCAGTACAAAACACAGTGCTGTGGAATCAGTACCTTCAGCAGTGAGTTGTAATTATACAAAGAGTTATTTGTAAGCTTTGGTTTAGTGGTGCGTTGCCACTGTAAACAGAGGCATGGTCACTTGACTGACTAGACAAACGTGCGTTGGCCAGTGAAGAGCCAGAACTGTGGTCCGCTTTAACATCTCAACTGCCAAACGTCTCCCCTAAATCTCTGAGACACAGGACACACAGCGCCGGAGGTCACATTACTCCTCTATTAAGCATGCACAGAGTGATCTAGGAAAGAGAAATTGTTCTGATTGTGATGTCCTTGATATATGTCCTTTTTTAGGTGCGGATTGACTGAATAAAATATTTAAACATCAGGTTGTTGCTCAGTAGTGGCATTCATGTAGAAGGCCCTCATGGTCCCCAAGAGGCATCAGCACTCATTGGTGGAGCCGAGTGAAGTGGCTGTGCGTCACCTTCAGGTCGGTTGACTAGTATGGCTAGCACTACATAGTAAGTGAGACATTTACAGAGAAGCAAAAAAACACTTTCAACAAAATAATTTTCTGCCAGTGCACACTTAAACTTCTGTTTGAGTCAAATTTACAAAATTAAATTATTTCACTCTGTTCCCTTTTGTAGCCCTTGAATCTGGCCTGTGATTTTTTTCTTTTCTTTTCAGAGTGTCTTGCTCTGTTTTTAAATTAAATGAGGGATTTTCTCACCTCCGTGTGAAATGCGGGACTCTGCGGCGCTTTCATTCTATTCAGCTCTTGAGTCATGCTCTGCACCTTAATGCGGCTGAATGTAAAGCAACTTAGGAAATCTTTAAGCACGAGCCTCGGCTGATTTTTGCGTCACATTGTACATCATAATTCACGGTGGGGAGAATAAAGACGCCGCGTTCTTCCAGGGCTCTGCTCAGCAGAAGCAATGACACTGTACTTTTGTGAGGTTTGTCTTCGAAAAGCAATAAACGAGAATATCCTGCCTGAATAGGGAGTCTAAGAACCTTCACGGTAAATTTAAGGAGGGGAGATCCGTGGATGCCTCAGGAGCCACCAAATGCCTTTTCGTAAACCCTCGGCATTCAGGAGCAGAAGGGAGGAGGGGTGAGGCGTCGTGTTCCTTTCGCCCTCCCGTTCCATTTCTCTCTGAAGAAACCCAAGACGATCCAGCACGGGCTCCGTCATTACGCCCATCATCACAGCCACTGTCATCATCATCATCATCATCATCATGGAAACCTCTCCTAGTGTTGCCATAATATCACCAGTCTTGTCGGCGCAGGTTGCAATCTGTAATCCATGAATGCTTCAGAATTAGAGTGAGTTTTATTTTTCGCTTCGTTTCTCCTCTTTCCATTTTTTGTTGTTGCCGCTGCCCTGAAGGCTTTACCAATGCCCCAACCTTTATTCCTCCTAATCTCAGTCTCATCTCCAGGCGAGCTGTGACAGATGGTTATAGGCACACAATAGTATTAAGAGTTTGATTTTTTTCTTTTCTTTCCTCACCCTCTTTGCCTCCACTTCTCACCCCCTGCTGCTTATTTTTTCTTCTTCTGCTGTACAACAAATAGCGATCAGACGCCGAGGCCTGTCTCTTGTGTAGGTAAACTGAGCCTCGAATGTCTATCCACACACCGTCTGTCTCCCCCTCCTGTCAAATGACTCCCCCTTCCTCACCTCCTCCGCTCGCCGGTGCTGCTGTCGGCACTTCAAGGTAAGCTGCATTAACCTTACTGACTGTTATTAAAAAGATGTATTTCCCCAGGTTTCTTCCAGCTAGAAACACACACTCACACATGCCTACTACGTCCACACGCAGTGAGCAAACAAATACCAGGACGGCATGATAAATTTTCAACGCCTGCCATCGTGGGTCTAATTTCAATCTGGCCACGGCTGGTGTCAGATGAGCGCCACCAGATGATGCATTGGGGTAAATAAGGTGGGTAAAATGATCTCCTCTTGTCATTTCCCCACCTTTGACTGCCTCCAGGCGTCCTGGGGAATTGACTGCATGGTAGATTTAGAAAATTAACCTTTTAACGTTAGCCATGCAAAACAGGATTGGGCAGACCTTCGAGGTGCCAGCCACACTGGGTTCATTACCAATTACGTCTTTTTTTTTCTTTCTGAATTTTATTAATCTGCAGCTAGTAGCGGAAAATTATTAATGATGCAACCGTAATTTTGAAATCTTTGACCCTCTTTAACAACTCTGTCACACCGGAGCTAATAGAAAAATGGATAGTTTTTTTTAAAAATGTGTAATAGCAATGTTGACAAGCTGGATTTATATATAGCATGACAGCTACAGTCAATGAGGTTATTTTATTCTTTTTCTTTTTTTTTTTTTACCATAAACAAACAGCATAAACAAACAACACAACAGAGTTGTTCATGAACAAATTCAAGACAATAATTCCGATAAACAAAAACCCACATTCATCTTAAAGAGTCCCACATTACTCAAGACGCTTTATTTATTTTTATTTTTACATGTATTTGTCTATATTTTTTATTTGCTAATAGTATGGTTATGAACTTTATTTTGTGTTTAAAACAATTATGAATATACTTTCAGCAAACAGTTAATGGTAGATGAAAAGTGTGTGAAGGGAATGTAAATCACATGAAGAGAAAACAAAATAGATCTGCCAAGGTTTAGAAGGTATTTAAAGTGAAAAGTGAAAAGATCAGGACAAAGAATGAAGTCATAACATCACTTTAGAAAGGTGATACATGGATGAGCCTTGAAAGACAAAATACTGTACTGTAAAAATACTGTACTGGTCATAGCTGGACAGATTGGAAGCAGCAGTGGCTCCTAGCAATGGCACTTTTAAGGAGGGTTTTGCCATTGATTTACAAAAAAAAAATCTAAATAAAAGTTGGTATCAATGTCAAATACATTTCTTTTAAGTTGAAAGGGAAGTGCAAATCATGGCCCCTAAGATCCATGTGTGATCCGTGTGATGCAGCAGTGTGAAATGGGTGGGGTGCTAAGGTTTGCAGAGGTCGCCGAGTCGGATGTGGGCCTGGCGGGACCCGCCAAGGATTAACACAACCGCTGTGCTCAGGACATATGGCATTTGTCATCTCCCACTGGGTAAGAGACTCTCCCTTGGCTCCTCGACTGCCCCCCCCCTTCCCACATCACATCTTTCTATCCGACTTTCCCTCCCTCTCACTCCTTCTGTCGGGATTTAAAGGCTTGAAGTGCTTTAGTTGTTTACTGTGCATTAAACGGTCCCAAGTTCACCCCCCCACCTGCCCCCTTAACTTGGTGGTGTTAAGTGGAAAATGATTTGACGGAGGAAAGACTGCTGACAAGCAGGAGCGAGGTGATTCGGGTTAGAAATTTTATGTGAGTGCATGAGGCCAGCTGGGCAGAAAAAGGGACACCTGGACCCCAGTGTCACGGAGAAGACATTGTTGACTTAGTTTGCTACTTCAAAGTTAGGAAATACTGTATGAAAGTGGGACTATGTGATTCAGAAGAAATGTATTTTCTATCCTTGCGTTCACCAAGACGTGTGCCCACTTGTTTCTGCACACTCTGCTCACGTAGCCCTATGGGGGGTGATTAATGCCACATCCTCCTGAGCTCTTGCAGTCACCCATAAGACTGGCAGCACAGTGGTTCCTCACTATCATCCCACTGTTCAGTTTCAAGCCCCAGCATAGAATACATACACATCAGCAGTCAAGGCAGGAAACTCATTTTGCTTTTTTTCATTATTTCGAGTACATTGTAGATGCCAAAATTTATTATTGCACGAAAACAGCTGTGCAATATCTAAGAAGGTACATCCTTTTTTATACAAAAATACTTGTTTCTTGACAGAATTTAATTTTCTACTAAACAGATGAAGTATTAGTAGTCAAGGCTATATTATTCTGTTTTAAACGGTTTTTTTCAAATTCAAAAAGTCCAGTTTTTCCACCTCAGTTGATTTGCTAAGAACTAGCTGCAACTGCTGTGCTTCTCCATCCTCCTGTCTCCTGTCCTCTCTCAACATTTCTCATATCAAGAGTTCCCACCAAAAGTCCACCATCTTGTGCACCTTTCCTCACCACACCAGTCTCTTTCATGTCCCCATATACTAGCTCCATGCACGTCATTGCTCTTCCTCATCGCTCTCTTTTTAGCAGGTATCGCCGTCTCCGACATTCATTGTCCAACACTTCAGTCTGGACTCCCCAAAAGTGTCCACTCTGCATGACCTGTCCCTCCGATATTCTCATTTCTAATTTAAGTTCCTGCCACTTCTGTCTCTGCTCCTTGTCTCCGTGTCAGAGCTACTGTCTCGAAACCATGCATCATACACTACCGACACTTCATCTAAAAAGAAGACAAAAACAGAATATGTGAAGACTGTCTTGTTGAACCGAAGCTTTTTTTCTTACACCCGTCAGCTGTGGTGTATGAACACATTCTTGCAACGCAGTCCTGCCGCAGAAATTCCTGTACTCCCTCGCAGGTACGCTCCTGTCATCCTCTATCTTCATGAAGAAGCATGTTATCGTAACATGACCATTTTTATGGGACTCTGTAATATTGCGGGAAGCAAGGCTTAGAACTCTGCGCTTGATGTTTATTGTGTACCTCCCGTGTCTAGAGCCGTTTGATAGCAACAGCAACAGCAGAAAAAATGGTGTTGGAAGATCTTATGGGAGCTTGCCAAAATAATACCCCATTCAGTGGAAGCTACCGTGTGAAAATGCTTCCCCACACTGGCTCATATTTCATCGCCAGAACAAGCGGTTTGCCGTATGGGCTCGGTGATGAATTACACCAAAGCACATACCTTATGGGAAATCTGGAAGGTGCGGGAGAGATGGGGGAGCAAGCTCCAGCGACAAATTGCCTTCACTGTCAGTTAGTCCATGTTCTTTTCTTCTCTCCGTGTTGTTGTTATTGGAGGGAGACGGTTGGGGGCTTTATTATGTTAGGTGGAGGTTATTTTGTCTTGTGTGAGACATTTGGAAATCCCTTCAGGTAGAAGAGTGTCTGGATCAGTGGATGTCGGATTTGAGATCCTCTGAGTGAAGGCAAGCAAGAAATCTCTCAGATGATGATTTGCCCCATCACATATGTCGATACCTGTTAGCAGTGGTGAACAGGCAGAAGTGGGCCGCGGGACAGACAGGCAGCTCGGTTTGTTGGACTCTTGCCAGTTTGAATCCTTGGGATGTTTCAAACTGGAATCAGCGCTAACCCACTCTGATCCTGGAAGAAGCAGCAGCCGAAAGGCCTTGACTTTACCTTGCAGGGAGGAGAAACTTGCATCAAGGGCAGCGCTCAACATATGACTGCAGGGAGTGCAATGTTCAATTCGCTTCACATTATTAAGCTCTGACCTTTGCCCTCTGTTGGCAGAGAAAACAACCATGTGAAAGATCAACTTTTCAGGTTGTTCCTAGATGAAAGTGTGTCATGACTCAATGATAACTTGAAGCCTAAAGTAAAGAGCCCCAGACTTTTGTCGCCACAGAAGCCTTCTTCAGCTCCTTTGTCAGAAAAAACAAGGGGTTCCTGGATCAGCTGTCACTCGGTTGGTGTGCACTAGTGGCGGGAGCCAGTCGAGGTGGTCGGACAATCCTGAGGAGTTGCCTTCTGAACGCCATGTTCCTCTGATTCCAGACTCAGTCCAAGACCATTTTCCTTCTGTGCCTTCTAGTCAGTTAAAATGTACATGACAATTGGGGAGTGAGATATCGATAGGAGTCTTATCTTTTTGGCTCTGAACACCACCACAATGGTTTTGACATGAACTGAACAAATGTGCTTCAACTTCAGATTTGAGAAGATTCAATAGAAGAAACCATTTGTGTATGTGCACTTTCGTTTCAACCTTTATCTTATGCAAGTGTGATGCAAGCTCAATGGGATTCGGGTCAAATAACCGACTTGGAACTTGAAGAGCATTCTATTCACTTGCCTAAAATAAATAAATATTCTTGGGTCACTTTCACATGATGCTTTCGGTCTTCAGCCGTCTCCACTGCGAAGCGCCAACCGAGTGATGAAGAAGTCACAGGACTTGCTTGAAAGACCACAGCCATACATTCCCACTCCCACCTTCACTGAGGAGATACAACATTTAGATAATGTGCATTTCCTTTTTTAAAAACTCCCCTTTCTCTTTGGTAACAAGTTGATCTTTGACTCAACTGTCCATGGGACATTACTCTCTAATCTGAGCTTCCTGTTTTTGGGGCTCAGTGATGGTTTACATTCAGTGGTAAATTCTTAAATGTCTCTCTCTCTGCTGTAGTCTTCTCTTGCTCACTGCTGCATTCTTTCTTTTGAAGAAACTTCTAGACCAGCAATGAGTCGCTTCCCTTATTGACGGCTCATATGAAATGAAATAACCTCCAGACCTTGTTCATACTCCCTGTGAGTAGTAGAAATGATAGGATCACATGCACCTGGCTTTGGAACAGCTGTGGAGCCATTGTCCCGTTACCTTTTGTCTTTTTAAAGAGGGAGGCACCTCTCCATTCTGTTGTTTGTTCACTATTTCCCTGATTTGTAAAGTCTGCAGATGAGGCATATCTTGTTTGCTTCATTTCAAATCCTTTAACATAGTGTTCACGTCCCATTTTTATGGACTTCAATGTGAGAATGAGATTTGTAGCATAAATGCAATTTCAAGTCTGGTATTGTCTTTGCACAGAAGCCAGGATTTCCAGCAAAATCCAAACACACTTTGGACACAATGGCGCTTGAGGTCAGGGGGCTTCATCTGCGAAACTTTAACAGAATGTTTTGGTGATGAAGAAGACAAAGTGATTTGTGATGATGGGCCCTATTTGCATCATGCGGTCTGTAGCCGATGAGTCGAAGTGATAATACCTCTGTTAAGCATCGTCTATCAGCTCAACTGCCGGCGGAAGAACATTTCTGTCTGCCGGGGGGCTGTGGCGCCTCTCTCCCCTCCTTCCATCTTTTATAATTTCGTAAACTGAAGTAATTACCACAGAGCCATGCTCAATAATTACAAAACACTCTGTCACGGCCATGAAGGTAATAGCATCTACTGCTCTGCTGCCAGCGATAACACAGGTGAGACGAATCGCAGAAAACAGATCTGATAGCATTGTTATGGTACAAATGAATTATGGTCCAAAGTAGCTCTGCTTGTGAGAGGTATAGTAATTCGCTCATGTACATCACTCGACCACACAGGTACCGTGTTAGAATACATGTCTCCTCCCGCTGTGTCTGGAAAAAAAACAAAAAATCCATTTTTTAAACTGGAAATTTACACAACGCAGCTGTGATACGCAGGTTTTATTACATTCCACATTCCCATGTGTTGACTCTGAGTTGTAGGTTGCGAGATCTATGTGATGTTCCTAGCTATCCAGGGCAGCTTCCAAGAGACAATGATGAGTAGGTAATTAGCAAAACACCGCCCTAATGCTCGTCTCCTTGAGAGTTTGACCTGATTTGTTTGTGCCGAGGTAATTTCATCACGCCTATGTAATTCCCAGGAGCTACCACAAGTTAACGCTAAATGCTCACCAGAGAGGGGATAAGTATTTGGCAAGGCATCAGCAAAGTGAACGGAGGCATCGGTTGAGCCGGATAACACTTCTTTCATGTTAAATAACACCATTAGTGACTTTTTTAAATATATAATTATGCTGAAGTAATGGATGCGAGGACGATTTTTTCTGACAAGTAGGGCTTTCACATAAGTCATGTTAGCTTGCGGTTGTTGGAAGTTCCCTCAGGAACAAGTGAATTTTCAGTTCTCAGTTTTGTCTCACGTGTGGCCACCGAAATGTAGGAATACATTATTTTCATGTCACATTGGTCGACTGATATGACACTTTTTTTCCATAAAATGAAATCATGGAATATGTCAAAATCTCACCGACCCAGGACCTGTGGCGACGGTGGCGTCCACGGTCTCTTCTGGCGTCAGCCGTAGTTTCTGTTTCAATAAAACATAATGATCACACTGCCTTTGTGTGTTTCAGCATGCATGTGGCTTTATTTGCCTGTGACTCCAAATGTGTTTGCAGAGGCCTTTGCATGCGTGTATTTGTGCATAATCATGCCCCATGCATGTGTATTTACTTCGAGGGGGTTGTGCGCGTGCACACAAAACATTGAGGTTGGAAACATTCTGATGTCAACAGCTAAAGCAAGAAATAGGAAACACATTTAAATCTCTGGCTCGGAGGACGCTGCTCAGGAGCCAGGCAAAATCACCACGCTAAGCCCAGCATTGCGTGTGACAGGGTGCATCGTGGGATAGCTCTTTATCCTAGCCGCGCAAAACAGCAATCGAGAGAGGTACATCCCATCTGAGGACACAGGTTGTACCTATTAAGGAAGCTTAGTAACTCAAGAAGCTGTAATTTAAGAGTGAAAGAATGGGAGGGCGGAGGGAGGATTGAGGAAGAAAGCTAAACTAATGCCATAACTCCGAGAGCTCCCAAATGACAGCTTCGAGGATTGGACTGGATGACAGAAAGGATCGTCATCAGAGAGGTGGGTACGAGTGCTGGTAATGAGAGGACTTGCTCCATGCCAGGCATTATCATGGACAGATTGCACCCAGGAAGAAGAGGCCTCCCTTTGTCTGTTGAAAGCTATTTGGACGAAGGGAAGGAATCCTGAAACAAGCACGGAGCCCTGAGATTTGCCAATCCTGCGCAAAATCTCTTCTATAAATTCCAAAGCGCGGCCTGTTTCGAGCGTTGCACCAACCTACTGTACCTCCTCATGTGCCCCCCTCCGATCACGTGTGGTTGGCGGCAGGGACAGAACCTAGGAAACACTATCCTATCACTTAAACGGTTAAGTATTTTATGAGTAAAATGCTTCCAAATGTCTCTCAAAAACCTTCCAGACCACACCAAAGACAAAATGAGGTAATATTACGTTTCTGAAAAGTCCCCAGTATCATACTTGACTGTAATTGCGTCAGAAAAAAAAGGGTGCGCAAGTCTCTCTCTGTTACACATCAGGCCATTTGACTTGGCAAAAGGAGAGTGCGGCAGAGAAAACCTCTCATATTCTTGCCAGTTGAAAGCTTGTATTCACATAGACGACTAAGCTAACATGGCAACGGTTCGTATCAAAGGACTCCATGTCTCTCACACGTGCCCCCTCATGATCTTTCAAACATGATGGGAAGACCTCAATGATCACATCACCAAAAGACATAAACAAACTTATAATAGTGAGTGAGGAGACAATAAATGGAAGTTTCACCCATAATTTCAAAAGTACAAAAAAACATATTTTGCACATTATCATTTATCTTAACTGTTTTTTTAAAAGCTTTTTTTTCTGAAAATTTCACAAACATGTCTCTAGACAGCTAGTTTGGAAATTGATATGGGAGTACACAGCAATTATCAATGTGATTGTTAATTTTTAACAACCAAGATCCAAAGATAAATGAAAAAAAACATAGGTAGAAAGGAATATTGAAAAGAAAAGGAAATACAGTGGTACCTCGGTTCTCGACCACAATCTGTTCCAGATGGCCGTTTGAGAAGTGAATTGTTCCAAATCTGAATCGATTTTTCCCATTACAATGAATGGAAAAAGAAATAATGCGTTCCAAGCCTGAAAATAGTCTTTTGTAGGAGTGAATGTAGAGTGTCTGCTGCAGGTGGCTGTTCCTCTATGTGTGTGGCCGCTGCATGTGGGAGGGGTTGCCGAGTGAGTGACGTCTCTCCAGAAGTGAAGAGGTGCCCGGTGCGTGTCCAGCTCTGAATGTGAGCTTCTGTGCAGTTTGGCTGTGACAAAGTCATAAACCAAGTCACGCTCTGTCCCAGACTGGCCTCATCCCTGTCCCAGCTCCAGCCCACAACAGGACATCAAACCCTGGAGTGAGCGCTCCAGCACCTCCCCTGTGACACTCTACCACGGTCCAGTGCGGAGACAGGAAAGGTTTTACACCTCAATATGAAATGAAATGGCGCTAACGGGACACGTCTGCATACAGAGACTGCGTCATACACAATAACAAAGTGCCATGTGGGTCAGATGATCGGTCCGCGCACGTTATGTTTTTTCCTTCTTTTTTCGAGGGGGTTCGAGTTCTGGATTTTTGTTCGAAATCAGGAGCAAAAAAATCTCGAAATTTTTGTTTGAACTCCGATTTGTTCGAAGTCCAGGACGGTCGAAAACCGAGGTACCACTGTATATTGACAGATATGCATTCACAGGTTGCATACGTAGTCGTGATGAGTGAGAAACCATGACAGAACAGGATTCCGAGGCATGTGTTTGACAGTTGAAGGCCTCTTATTTCAGTTCAAGGTTGAATGGTTTGGCTGTTACCAAAAGGTGTGCTGGGTCCACCTACGGTACAGCTGTGAAGTTCTGACTCACCCCCTCTTCTGATGGGGCCCCTCTCATTCTTCATGGCAGCCTAATCTAGCACAGATTAAAAAAATGGCGATCATGAAACAGTCTTTCCCTGTAAGTAATCCCCTCACTCTCTGAAAGAAAGAGAAGAGGGGGGTGAGGAGGGAAGAAAAAAAGCTGCAGCCAAGAGGCTTTTTTGCTTCTCGTTATGTCAGGCTGTATTTTACACAGCGCTAATCATATACCTTTGTGGACACTTAATTAAAATTACAATTTTAATCGGTGGTCCAATTAATATGCAAATGTATGCAAATGTAGCGAAACAAGGTGGTGATTAAGTTAAGGACACTCTTTTTCATGTCTTCTTTAAGTGTGAAAATACCCCTCAACCCCCCCTCCGCCCCAAAATCTGAGACTGGCGGTTTGTGATGTTTACCGGCACAAATTCACAAGGGAAATATTCATCTGTGTCACTTCATGAGGATTGTTTCCGCTCTTTTAATACCTGGAATCCAGGCAAACACGACCCTCCCCACCCGCCCCCACACGCTCGCACCCACTTCAAGGTTTAATATTATTTTATCACTGTCTCTTCTGCCCAATATACATGAAGTCAGACATTTATGAACTGCTATTATTTCGCCGTACTGAGCGCACCAGGACTTGCGGGTCTTTATATGTGCAGAGAGAAGTCTCCAGCACGCAAGGTGGGTGACACATTGGAAACAGCTTGTGTCATCGAGTGTTAGCAACCTGTAATCCCATCTGAGCTGTGAGAATGTCCTGTCCCCCTCCCCTCCACTGCACCAGCTCCCTGGGGCTTGGTGTGCAACCTGCGCTCAGCTGATACCTCCACTACACAGGTTTCCAGGTGTCTTACATGCGGAGACACCAGCAGGGTGTCTCAGCTGTTAGCAAGGTGATGCCAGTCCTCGAGCAGGAATCAGTAAGCAGGTCACTGCACTGCTAGGAAGGGAAAGTGCCGCCATGCCCTGTGATGATTTCGCCCCACCCACCAACCACCACAAAACATAAATAAATACATGAAAAAAACTGATTAAAAATATTTTTTTTGTTATAGTTATATTGAATATTATTATTATTATTATTGCATTACAGTGTAATTATTCTAAAACAATTCACTATACAGCCCTAAATTCCATTGTATGTGCCTGAATAAAAACATAAATATTGAGTTCCAAAACAAATGTGGCAGTGTCACACACATAAACTCATCAACACTCCACGTGGCGTCATCAAGAATGCTGCCTTCGGTTGGCAGCGAAACATCTGGGATGACATCATACGATAAGAGAAACCCGTCGCTCAGTGACATAAAACCACCACACCCAGAGACAAAAATTATCACCTGCCACAGTGCGAAAATGATTCTGTCCAAAGGAGCTCAGAAGACTGTGGGGAAAGTGACAAGTGTTGAATGGTAAGTTCTCGCCTGCAGAAGAAAACATAAAAAAATAGAATGAGTTGTTTTTTGAATACAGAAAACCTGATCATTTAATGGTGTATGATTGTGATAGTTACTCTGTGAGAAGGTGTGTGCTCTTGCACTGAGGTCGAACCGATATGTCTCCTTCAGGTTTGTCTGTTTTTTGTGCTTGTGTGGGTTTTGTTAATTGGTTTTAAATTGCAAACTCTAAATCATCCACCATGGTGAGTGTGTATGTAAGTGGTTGTTTGTCGGTGTGGGGCCTAAAACTGACTTTTGACTGAGTTGTCTCCTGTCTTTCACCTTTTGTAGCTGGGCCAAGCCTCCAGTGACCCTGTCATGGATCATAGATGCCAAAAAACGGAGAAAGGTTTTCAAGGGACGAGGCTTTTTAGCCCTAAATAAAATGAAAGCTATTCTGTGTAAACTAGAAAGCACTGCTAAAACACACACCACCACTGGGGTCAAGAGCCTATTTGGTTTCCCACAGACTGATGTGAAGCAGAAGCACCTGGCACCATTCAACCTGCCAAAATAATAATAATAATCATGATAATAATTTTTATATTTTTGGTTCACTTTGTTGTTGACTTTGATAACGACAGTGCTGGGAACTGACTATTGATACTGTCAAGAATTTAGTTGTTAGTGTTACATGCATACACAAAAAAAGTCTCAAAAAGTGTCAAATTTGAGCCATTGTCTGCAACAGAACGAGAAAAATAGCACCTTTAGCTTCAAGGTTATTGACACAACACATCCAATGCAGATGCAGAAGTGAGCATAAGTGTGGAGTCTGGCGAAATAAATCAAGGAGGGAAAAAAAGGGTCTCATGTGGCTGCTACATCAGAGCACATGTTCAAGAAAAGCCATGTGACAAGAAGTTCAGTTTGTGTTTGACCAGAAGACCCTACCAGTATGGCACTTAAAGTCATTAGTATTCATTGCGCTCGACTTGAACTGTGACGTGGAACTGAACGTAGCCAAGAGGGGACCCAACTGTGCAACAAGGGAGCCAACAGGGGATTTATTCCACTGTCACCTTCACCTTCTTCTGCCGCTTATCCGGAGTCAGGTCGCAGAGGCAGCATTCGAAGCAAGGAAGTTCCGAATGCTGGGGATCCCGAGGCGTTCCCAGGCCAGACCGGAGACATAATCTCTCCAGCGAGTCCTGGGTCTTCCCCGGGGTCTCCTCCCGGTAGGACATGCCCGGAACACCTCCCCACGGAGGCGTCCAGGGGGCATCTGGATCAGCTGGTTCCTCTGGATGTGGAGGAGCAGCGGCTCCACCCCGAGCTTCCCCCGGATGGCCGAACTCCTCACCCTATCTCTAAGGGTGCGCCCAGCCACCCTGCGGAGGAAACTCATCTCACCCGCTTGTATCCGCGATCTCATCCTTTCGGTCACTACCCAAAGCTCGTGACCATAGGTGAGGGTGGGAACGTAGATCGATCGGGAAATCCAGAGCTTCGTCTTGTGACTCAGCTCATCACTGCTGCCGCTACACCATCACGTCTATCAATCTCACCCTTCCCTTTTCCCTCACTCGAGAACAAGACCCCGAGATACTTAAACTCCACCACTTGGGGCAAGAAGTGTCCACCGATCTGGAGAGAGCAAACCACCTTATTCCGGTCAAGAACCATAGCCTCAGACTTGGAGGTGCCGATCAAAACCTCATCCTGGTTTATTCCACCGTTTCCAGTAAAAATTCTAGCTTTTATCATGAGATGCAAATAAATATCACTCATCCGTAGCCGCTCTCACGCCGTCCGTCCCTTCACGTATCCAGTGGCACATGTAAACCTTTGTTCCGTGAGCGGCGTTGGTGTTCCTGTCACTTTGTTATTATGTTTATCACTAGATTTTCCAACTTTAAAAACCACGACTATTTTGTCCATTTCCATAAGTGTTGTGATTTCCTGTCGGTGTGATGTTTATGAGATTTTTATTCTCTGCATCGTCCATCTGTCCCTTGACGTAAATTTCCTGAAAATGTTCAGAGGTTAGTCAAACAGAGACACAGACGTCCACGAGTTGGTCAGGTGCAGGACCTGGATATATGTCAGTGCAAACAAGACACAAGACCAGAAAGACACCAATGTGACGTAACATTTCAGAACCTGATGTAACTGTGATTTTTAAGCTTCTAACTGGGTTGGTTTTATGGATAGCTCTCATGCCTTTAGAATGATCTGCAGAAAGGTGATACTAAGGGAATCCTGGACTGCAAGTCTGCAGAGGAATCCACTCAATAAGCAATTTAAAAATGGAAGCCAGAGGTTTGACTAAGCAATAAATGTGCTGGGCTGCAACAAGAGCAGGAACAAACAAGGTGGCGTTCAATTACCTTATTTATGAATCGCTGCTGCAAGTGCATCCATGACTTGATCTTACATTTGATCAAGCAGCAGGTTTCGAGGTCCTCGTGCTGAAAACAAATAAATAAAATTGTTCATAAAATCCTTTTATTGGTCATAATCATGAGTCTGTCTTTGGCCCGTGCTAATCAGTATGTCATCGATTTGTGTTGGACTGAATGGAAGGAGGCAAAGCCAAACCGGCTGCAGCACAGACTGAAGTCTGAAAGCTCTTTCCAAAAAGGAAATCAGAGACACACTCGAAGCATTCAGTTTGAACGAAAGACTATTAAAGCTTCTGGATTTGACAAGGAAAATGAAAAACAATCAGCCTCTACCTGATGTGTGGACGATGTTTGTGCTGTTGGTTGTTTGTTCTTTTTAGAGGATGATGCTGGTGTGAAAAAAGATCCCGGCAAACCAGCACGTAACAAAGATGAAGCATGGGCAACAGATGTGCAAAAAGTGTTTCTGGTCCATCAGGAAGTGACCTTTCCATCGAGTGAGGAAAGGTGGGGGAGCAGGCCCTGCTACTGTACGTAATACATTACATTGTAATATAGTACTTGACACTGAAATATCAAAACAAATCACAGGATGAAACTTTTTATGACAGAAAAACAGGGAAAGGAAATGACAGCGGAGGAAGCTATTGCTGTAGGAGTGAATGAGGAACGACAAAAATACACAAGAAAAACACAACATTTTGAGTGAACTTGAGAGAACTTGAGAGAACTTTTTTGAGTGTAACTTATTTGTTTATGTATTGTGATCATGTGTGACTATCTGTCCGTCATGGTGGCAGTTACTTTGCATTTGATCCTGATCATCTCTAAAGGCGCAACTCGACCCATCTGATGAATTAGGTTAGCAGGTTAGAGAGTGACTCATTATTTGCCATTGTGTCACTGTGGCACATCGTCAGCATCATCAACACACTCATTAACATGCTCGTCCTGCAGGTGACGTCTCTGGGAGGAAACAGGAGCGCTGCTCGCCCAGGATGAGGAGCCAAACAAGAGATCATTAGTGCACATTAAAATCCACATTACAGTTCTTACTGCCTGCGCTGGACTTCAGCAAAGTGGGCGAGTCAGCGACAAGAGCTCAACGGCCCAATGGAGCTTCACATGCGCTGGTGTGTTACCGATGTTAAATATACGCCGTAATATCGTATACGCCGCAATTACAACGTGATACAATGAATGATATACACGTATATCATTTGAAATGCAGAGGATTTTTTCTTTTTTAAAGTGTTATCTCACCGATAATTGTCATGCCAGCTCCACATTTTATACCAACTAAATATACTTGTGTTGACGAAACACTGTTGGTTTATGTGTGGAGTTAAATAACCTAATAAAATATGCTCAATAGACATGAGTAACATTGGCAACACTTTAGATTGGGGCACACATATTGACCATAAGTACAATTCTTATTTATGTTTACAAATGAATAATGGTCTTGGTGAGTGTTCCAGGGTAAAACATGGTCAGGCTACATTTATATGGAGCTGGAATTTCTCCGTCAGTGTCTGGTTACCTCTGTCCCTGGGACACTTGAACCATGTGACAATTTGAATGACAATTCAAAGAATCTAGGCTCTGACAGAAGTGAGGACGACAAATGATGGACACGGTTTTGAAGGCGGTGTCAAAAGAATGATTTGAAACAATGATTCTTTTTTATTTAGAAACACTTAAATATATTATATATATTTATTAGGGGTATAGGAATATTTGCCTCAAGAAGCCACATTTTTCAATTTGAATGAATTTGGTATATCAGTGAAACTAATGATTGACCCATACATACATTAAAACAGAACAAATATTAAACAAAATATTGTTTATTTTGCATCAGCTTGATAACGGCACAATAAATCACGATGGTGGCTATATTCAAGTTTTTATATCACCTGATTTAAACTAATGCTCTTTTCATGTTTTGAAAATATTTGTATGAGAATTTCAATTTTCTAAGAATCTCAAGTCCATTCAGAGTAGTGGAAACCCTGGACATTGTGTAGTGAAAAACCTCCCTGAACCAAAGCAAACAGAAGCTTTTGTTTGCTTTTGTTCAGGGATGATTCCTCCATGTTTGTTGTTGTTGTTCTCATCCTCACTGCCACGTGTCTTGTGCATCAGTGTGTGATCAGTGGAACAGGAACTCCTGCACTTACAGAGGTTCCCTGTTGTCTGGAGAGCAAACTGTTAAATTAAATTATATTAAAATAAAACTATTAAATGTTATTAAAATATTATAATATAATATTAATTACATTAATGAATGAATCGCAATTAACTTGTTAAAGTCCCACCACTAATATTTCTAGATTAATATTTAAAATGTTACATTTTATACAATATATCTTGTCATGATTGTGCGATTGAATTAATTTCATTTTTAATATCAATACAATAAAATCGGCTCAAAGTAAATTCACACAAACGTTACATGAATCACCTACTGTTTAGGAACACTGGCGCTTCTCAATTATTTTCTTCAGGAAGAAGCAAACGTATTGCACCCCCTAACTCTCCGCCGCCTATAAAAATAGTATCATTTGTCCCACAATATTGTTATAACATAAAATTGCATCCTTGTTAACATTAAAGTAAAGAAAAAAGAAGGTAATGCACATTGTTAACGTTGTTTTTGTCTGTAACAAAAAATAATTAAAGATAAAGAAAAAATAAAATCATGAGTGGATGTGGATTTACACTTCATTCTAGTTTGGCAAAAAAGTATGTTCCGAGGTCACATGCGACTCCCTGGCAACACTCTACAACCCCCTCAACGGTATGTTTAGTTATTGTGCCTTGCACAGCCATAGTGATGTATAAAAGGTTGATTTTATTTATTTTTTGCTAAATTACAAGCTCTGCTATGTATTTTATGTAGACTGATGAATAATCATATTGTATTTGACAAAACCAGAAATACAAAACTTAAAATTTTCTCATGAAATACAGAAGAACAGTCACACTGACGTGGAATAAAGACACATCAATGCAGAAACTGAATCCTGGCTGGATATACAATTACTTAACTATTACATTTTTTATTGCGTTATTTTATTTCTAAATTACGAATATTATTATATTACTTTTTGTGTGTGTGTGTGTACCGATGCATCTGAAATCAGCATATAATGTTTATATTTTTCCACTTCATCCGAGGGTCATCTGGTTGTTAGGAGGGGATTAGAGCGTGGAAATTCAGTATACATAGTATTTAGACTTGAACTGTGGAAAAACAGATTTCTCCTGCTTCAGAACCTGCTCTAAGACAAATTTAAGGTGAAAATCAGGGTTAAACTTCTAATCGTAAACACTGCAGAGACTCCTTGGGGCCCTTCTCGCAGCACCAACACACCCTGCTGTACTTTAATGTATTATCTCTGCGCCGGGCTTCACGTGCGCTCTCCCCCGCACAGTCTCACCGACGGTGACTCCTGCAGCGACAATCGAAGGATCAGAGGGAGCGAGAGGATCCGCAGCTCCCCCGTGATAAATGAGTTTGTATTGTCTGTCAGCCGGGCTTCCTGCCAGCCCAGGTCACTGCTTATTAAATTACCACTTGTCAATGTCCTAAATACTGATTGATGGATGAGCATGGCAAATGAAGGACTCCTCTGACTTTTGTCCAGCAGCGCTCCCACTTTTCTCAGAGCGAGGGCAAACCCAGACCAGATTGTTATTGACATGCATTGAATCCTGACTGGTGGCCGCCTTTTTGAGTTATTGCCGACGCTTTTGTTTGAATGTGTTCTGTGGTTTGAACCACAAGGTTCAGGAGAGTTTGGCGCCGTAGATCACGACGTTGATGATGAAAGTGCTGCTGAAGAAATTTAATAGATAGAAGCTGCCTAAATGTATTGATTTAATATGTGGTTTCAGAAGTTAGACCTTTTTTTGACGTCATTAAAATGCACACTGGGCCAAAAAACATGACCCATTTCCTCCTCTTGGTGCCTTGGACAGTATTTTGTCAAGCGCACTACTCACTGTTGATAATAATGTACATGTATCCAGCAACTTCACAAGGTCTTTCAGTTGCATTCACATGCACAATGAGCACAAAACCATCTCTTATACACGGAACCCGTCTCCTTCCTGAATGGTTTGATGTTGGACATTACTATGGCGGCCACACTGGCATGAACCAGACCACAGTCTTCCTCATATCTTGGCTGACATACTTTGACGGTCTCATCATGATCTCACTGAAAGTGTATTTGAATGTGACAGAAAATGATGGATATAAAAAATAGAAACATTTAACTGAGGAGAGAACATTCTGATAATCCAAATGACTAGAAAAAAGAAGTTTAATCTGATTTAATGGCATGCAATGCCTTCCATTTTTCTCAATACTTTGATATAAAAATTACATAAAAAAAAATAAAAAATAAAAAATCATGCTTTTATATGAGAGACCAGAGCGGTAAAGTTAAACCCGTACACATGAACTTCAACATCAGGATGGATGGTCCTCCAGTGATGAGTGAACATTTTATGTTTCTATCCTGAAGTTTTTAAAAATAAAATGTTCTGTCCAACGTAACAAGGATCATTCAGTCTCTAACATCATGGATGCTTCAGTGATGACATCACATTGTGCGATGTACTGAAATGTGCCCCATGTTTATACCTGAAAATATTGTTACTATTATTATTATTTAAAAATGTGTATCATATTTTTCAATCTCACAGTGTCGCAGTGTGTCTGGGAACGGAATATATTTATTCATCATTATAATAACTGACTTGTTGGGTTCTAACTTGTAGTAAAACCATGTAGCTGTGTTTCCAACGGTCTCATTATAAGAGCTTGCATGTCTCTGAGAAAGGTACATTGATTCGTCTGTGGCTGACATTTGAGTGTATTTGGAAGCTGGTGGTAAGAAAAAGAAAAGAAAAATAAAGGTTGAATTGTTTGGTTTCACATCTGGCAAGTTCGGTGAAAAACAAAGAAGCCAACAGTAGAATTGAAAGTAAAAAGTAAATTCTCATTTTTCTTCTTTTTCAATGGTGTATTCTTGAATGGTCAATGGTTTGGGCTTTCTTTCAAAGAAATCCCTTCATTTTTTTTTTCCATTTATTGTCAGCTACATTTGGCACATTTGTGTCTAATGATAAGGTAAATTAAAGGCTATTTCAAAGAGAACCGGCCTCCCTGAACATTTTTTTTCCTCAAAGACTGGACAAACTAGAGCAGTTTGGAAAAAGACCGCAGGCATGCCGAATGATTGTCAGCCATGCAAATAATCACTTACTTACACTCAGTGAGTTTGCTCTGGATAAGGCAAATTACCATTTGAAAATGAGCTCGAAAACACTCTGGGCGAAAACCTTGCATCATGATTCCCAGTCATTTTATCGCAGATACATAGCCACTTGCACATACGCATGAATACTGACAAACGTGCGCACAAACTCTGAACTGGCTGCGGGATATCATATGAATATGCTCTGATCAGTTGGAAGAGTTGGAGACTAAAGAGATGGAGACTGAAATCCGCCAGTCAGACGGTGCAGGGGCTTCATTCGACAAACAGATTCCAGGACATGCAAGCAAGAATGGTGCTGCTTGACTGGTGAAACCGGAGAGAGAGAAGTGGAAGAGAGGTCAGCTACCATGAACCCGGGGTCATCGATGAATCAAAATAAGACTGACGAAATGTAAAAGACCTGTTTGTCCACAGACTGTCCTCAACATTTATAAGGACCAGGTGGTTTGACAAGGTTTGTGCAGGGGTGGGCAAACCGTTGCTCAGTGGGCCGGGTTGGTGCAGGTTCATGGTCCAAAGACGCAACACCTGACTTACAACCAACTGCTTACAGTGTTCAGACAAGTGAACGGTGAAGTGTAATATTTGTGCAGAAACAAAGGAGACTCTTTGAGTCTCCTTAAACACGAGAAAGACTCTCTGGATGAAATGAAACATGGGGGCTATAGGAGGGCAGGTGCTAAATGCCCATCCAGGTTTAAAAAAAAAAAGCAGCGGACAAGAAAGGAAAGGGCCTCTTTAAGTCCATCTTATCCATTTAGTTGCTGAGTCTTTGGTTGGATTCAGAGCCTCTGTCAACAGTATGATGTTCCTGGCTTGAATTGGGAGGTAAGCAAACTTTAAGCTACAGTGTCCAACTAATGCCAGTTTGATTAAATGCTCTGGACACTAGCAGCAGGGGTGTTTGATCCCTTCACTACTACGCTTCTTTTGCCCACAGAGCTTTTTTTATTCTGCTGTTTTGTCTGTGACTGACACAGAATCGGTTCTACGTTGATCAGTCATTGCCATTTGCCCTATTGAGGGCATTTTCCCATTATTGTTATGATTTTTATTGTTTTTATTTAGATTTATTTCGGTGTCGAACGGTTGCCTCCTTGTATACATTGACTTGAACATGAATGCAAATCTGCAGCGACTGAACAAGCAGAAAAGTTCTTCTATTGAACAGGGTTTCTCACGCAAACAAAGATGGAGTCAGTGTTTAGTTTGAGGCATTCAAACTTGTGAGTTTTCTCGGGAAGCGGGCTGCATATTAATTTTTATCATTGTAATGAATAATCATGTTTATGAGGAGGAGTCGGTAGAATACAGACGCACTTTGAGTTTCCATAATTAACAGTCGCTCAACAATGGGCATGTTCTCAAAGAGACTTCTTTTTAGCGCAGACACAATGGCGAAGTGCGTATAAAAATGGGTATTTAGCACGGAAAGGATCAAAAGTGGCAATGAAAACCAAGTTTTTATGGTTGACGCGTTTCATTGTTTCACAGTCAGATGAACGCCAGCCAACAGGCGCAGTGGGGCCGGACTGTATGGATGCCCCGAGGTGTCAAAAACCTTTGGCATGACACTGCCTTCGCCCATGAGGCTCGTGCACACCTCATTAGCAACAGAGTATCCTTTGGCCACCCATGGGCATGAATCAGTCTCTTGGTGGCTTAACAAGACATTTAAATCTTTGGATAGATGGAGACGCTTTCTGATTCATCAGTGGTGCACAATTAATTCCCCGCTGCATGAATTAACTCAACGGATAAATTGGCGTATTTCAGTGACCACGGCCGGTATGTCAAGGTAATGAATCTATACTCAAATGACAATGAGTCTTTTTTTTGTTTATGAGCATATGTGACATTTCTTTCAGGGTCTAACAGGCCTAACCTCAGTGTCCTGCTGAAAAAAAAGGTGTTTCTGTTCAGGTAAAATGGAGAGATTCTTCAGGCAAAGTTCACTCTCAGAACGTTTTCATACCGACAACTTGAACACTCGGGCTGACGGCCGCCTGCCTCAAGAGCTATGCCAATGCCAAAAGTACGTTTCTGTCAATAATAATAAAAACACCGCTTCTAGTTTTTGTATAAAACAAAAAATAAGTTACATTGAGTTTCAGTGCTTAAACACTGCCAAAATCAGGTATGGTTTTCACATGGCCAGGAAAATAAAAGGTCATCTTACTTGCTTTATATCGTGATGGTTTTAGTAAGCCGAGAGTTCTGGCAGAAAACCCGGCTCCACAGCGTTTCTGTCAAGGGTGATTACAAGCTTAGCAAGAAAAATGAGATACTGCTTGACCTATTTCTGAACACTTTGTTTCAAACCCCTCAATCTCCCCTTCCTCCATCCTTTCCTTCAACCTACTCCTTCCTTCTTTTCTCTCACTCTCTCCCTTTTTTTTTTTTTTTTTTTTTAGCCTTTTTGCCCACCAGTGTCTCAAGAGAAGAGGTCGGGTCAGAGGCCACCTGGCTCATCCACAAGTGTGAGCAACCTGGCAACAAAAGCCTCCACTGTTGGAAATCCGTCGCACAGTGCCAAACTTTCACCTTCACTCCCTCCCCCCGGAGCCTCTGTGTGAAGCAAACCCCTGCAGGGATGCTTCAATGGGGGGCTACTAAGTGCTTGGGTGATGTTTGGATCCTGTCATGAGGAGAGTCACACTGGGAACTCATCACAAGGCGAAAGGTGGGAACGAAAGGAGGTGACGCACCTCTGCTTTGGAATTCCGACAGAGATGAGTTTTTCTTTTATCCGCTGAAGGCCACGCCTCAGCTTTTATGTCTCATCAATACATTTGGGAACGGAATGGAACAATGCCCAATGAAATCAGATGAAAGGATTTTTGGTGCCTCTGAAGGTTAGTGATAGGTTTGGACTTCAGATTCAATTTTGGACTTTGGAAGGAAACCATTGTAAACCCACAGCCCAAGCTTGAAGCAAACCTTCTACTTTCATCCTGTGAGGTGGCAGCGGTGACCACTACCCACTGTGCACCAAGTTACTAGAGCTTTTTTTACCCAAATCTATCATGCGTAATTGGAGAATGATTTTTCAGTCCATTTAAAACGAGGAACTAAAGCAACTTGGGACGGTGAATAGGTAAAAACGCCATTCCGTTTCACTGAAAACGGGGCTCCACAGACTAGTTTTCGCCTTTCTCCAGCTCAGGTTTCATGTGGGATTTGCAGACTCTAAAAATACTTTTTGGTCTTTTGTGGGAAAACCATTTAAATCATCCCGAACTGTTTAAGAGCCTTAGAATGGGGCTGTTTCAATTATGCCAGCAGATGAGTTTTTTTTCCCCAAGTTTATGGTCAACATGGGCAGAGAATTATTATCAATTTCAGGTGATAATAAACACAAACACTTAGAGGGGTGGGACATTTAATTGCAAGCACATTTGTTAACAAGCTTGTCTCGGCGCTGTGCACCACACTCTCCGCATTCCAATGGATCCTAATTATTTCTCGTCGAAGGTCTTAAGATTGTCAACTCTTGTGTTGGCTGATGATAAAACATGGCTCTTTCAAAACTTAATCATTACAAGTACGTTCAACAAGCATAAACGGCTCAGAGGTTAGAAATGCATTAAGCTTCGAGTCCATTTCTGGCTTCAGCAAAAGCAGATTACATCCTCAAATCAAATGCTAACTGATGATCGCGCTCCTAAACAGTCAATTATGGGATGTTTGTTTCTCCTCACTTGATAACATGCTAGACTGACTTTAGATTGACAAGGATTTATGGGGAATGAAATGAACAGAGTCAAAGCCAATCATGTAAACACAAATTACAAGTCCACTGAGGAGAATTAAAGCTACTGAATTGAGTTTTTTTTTTTTTTTTCTCATTCTGAAAATGGACCAAAAGAAGATACCGGGTGTTTAATGAGGGGACGGCATGATGGGCAGTGCTCACATCACAATATGCAAATCATCTATCTCGGAACTCTGTGCAGCAGCAGGCCTGGACGTCCAGTTTCCACGTGTTTTTCGGACTCAGAGCTTAAGTCTCACCAATGGAAAAACGCATCAGGAAGAAGAGAAAAACATTTATTCACCACACCAGACTGAAAGTGGGACAATTTTTGGCTAGATGACTGACCTTTGAGATTTGTGGAAGGACAGAATCTGGATTATCGGGGCTCATCACATACACAATGTAATGTTTACCCCCTGGTCAATGTGAACGTTACGTTATACACACAAGCCACACCACAAGATAAGTTGCAGGACCAGTTAAAAAAAGTCTCATTATCTGGAAAATACAGAGACAGTATTATTCCAGACAAAGAGTTGCCTGTAAGAAGTTTGCTGATTCAAAATGATCAAATTCTGAGAGCAGCAAAAATCAGGAAGGATGGTATTCTAGTCATTTACAGAGAGATGAACAGAGTCATTATATTATGTTGATAATTATTATTTTAAAAAAAACAGAAGAAAAGAAATGCATGCTTCAAGTTCAATATGTAAAAGTCCCACTCTAAAAGAGCACTGATACCACTGAAAATGACGCCTTATAACTTGAAATATGAACTCACTGCACTTCTTTTTTTGTTTTACTTTTTTTTTTCATGTACAACAATTATTAAGTAGCAGCAAAGTCTTTTACTGAATGAGTAGAAAGAATAACTCAGAAAGATGCTACTTGCAGTCGCACGAAGAGGTTCCTGTTTCTGGGAAAAGATATCATCAATTGTCGTCATGCTTGTCACTGAGTATTTGGGTTGTTCAGAAAGGAGCATCCAGAGAAAGTCACGAGTGTCCTGAGGGATATTTGTTCAACTGCTCTAAAGCATTGATGAACAAGCTCATTGTACACACCGTGTGGTGCGAGTGACAAATATCATGAGGCAAGTGAAGACAAGAAAATGGCTCTAGCTTGTTTGTGTCTAATCCAGGTGTTTTTTTTTATGTATTATTACTATTACTGAGCAATGTGACATTTCAACAATATCTTTACCACGGACCAGAACAAAAATTAAACGGAATGTTGTTAATAAAAGGCAGATCTTGTCGCTCTTAAAATGTCAGATCAACCTAGGAGCCTTTCAAGTTCTCGCCGCTCCCTTAACTTAAGCCAGTCTCCACTCAGCCCTCCGTCAAACCACTTTAATGTGGCGGGTGGAGGACGGATCCTCGTAACGTCCCGACCATCACGTCACTAGAGCGCTTCAAAACCGGGATTATTTGCATTTCCTGGTACGGTTGAGCTTCAATCGCACAAAAGCGCTCAGGATCACTGAACAAAAAAAAAACGGGAGAGAGGGAAAAAAAAGTATTGTGGTGCAACAGAACTCAAACCAGATGAATCTTCTCTATTTTTACCTTTTCCTTTGCCAAGGAAACATCAGGCACATCCTGTATGCTTGAATGAAGATGGGCTGGCGAAGGAGCAGAGGGAACAAAGATGTTTCACCCCTTTAACACATCTCTACTTCCAGTGTTTGTCTGATTTTGAAGTGTGTGATCTTAAAAAATACGGATATTGAAGATGATAGGACACACACACTTGTATCGAACATGTCTGAAGATGATTCATGAGGAATAAGAGGGCAAGTTGAAAACCTAACTGTGAAGACTGAAAACACAAATTTAAGTAAAAATACTGTGATGCGACGAATTGCACATTTATTGATACATCATTCATAAAGAGTTTATGTCAGCAGTGTGTGTTTGAAAACGGCGGCATGCTTCTTCAGGTTAAAACAGACCAATCATGTCACACTCTCTCATGTATCGCCACTTTCTTTACACACACCCATTTGAGGCACTTTCAGAAAGCAAGGAGCATTGACTCTTTCACATGAAGTTTTGACACAGACCAATGAGAAATCTAAATTTGCTTTTAAGTTGGCTGGCCAATCACCTCACCGAAAAAAAAAGTTACATGTTTTTGCGCCTGAAGAGATGGACCAGGTGAGAGCGAACAAGTGATATTTATTAACTTCTCATGGTTAAAAAGTAGTATTTTTTGTGTCGTCAATGCAATGCTTCCTTGTTTCTCAGTTGATCTCTTCGCAGCTACCTTCTGTTCCACGGCACATTGGGAGCGATAACTAGAAATGCCTCTCAAGTTCCATTGTGATGATCGCTTCTTCTGGCAACATTCGGTTCCGTGTCACATTTCAGGTCGGGAGTGATCAGCTCTCTGCACGTAACGTCATCAATATTGAACAAGTTTAACATTTACAACGGCCGTTTTCAGAGTCGAATACAGGCCTGTTTCCGTTACGATCATCGGGTATACGGACCGAGGGCAGGAGAAATAACTGATAATTGTTATGTCTTGCCCCCTTCAGTCTGGCAAAGCTCACACACGCTTGTTCACAGCTCGGTCCAGAACAGAATACAGAATCAGAAGTAAATACAGACAGAATTGTTGACTCCTCTGGAAGGAGCGAAAACAATCTGCTAAAATAATATGGAATAGAGAAGTTGTGTGTGTACCAGATGCTGCATTGGTGCACACATCTCACCCACCTTCACTACAGTTCCAACTCACAAGCAGATGATAGGTGATGCGATTTGTTAGTCAAAAGAAGCGGCATCAATTGGACTGGTCGCGACATTTCTCATCAAATCCAGGCTCACAGCATACCAGTCGAGAGCGCAGCTCTGTAGTGTGAATATGATTTTACCTTATTTATTGTTTTCCTGTCGGGGTTGACGGGAGGTTTCGCCTATTTTCATCATCCTGTGTGGTGACACCTATCCCCATAATGTCCTGCGCCAACAAGTCCACAAACATCGAGGGTTGTCTTCCTCTTCATCTTTTACCTGGTACTTCAAATACTTCGTCCAACACATAACTAATTCTGGCCAGAGTCCGGTCTCTCACCTCGACAACACATTGTATATGTTCAACCAACAACTCCCACTTGCATCGAAACATTGATTTGAAATGATTTCCTATCCAACGCATTAGTCAGAATCATTAGTCAGAACTTGAAGGGACACCTCCCCGTGCAACCCACCCTGTGCACCACCTCTTTTCTGTAATTGCTTTTTCATACTTTTCAGCGGCAGTGGGAGGCTCAGTTCACAAAACGTCACGCAGCAAAACACACCGACTCGTTCTCAGATCTATAAATGTGCAAATGAGAAACAGAGTTAGGTTCAAATTTAACCTTTCTTCAGACGTTCTACCGTGTAATTCCTAATTTGAAAGTGGAACTTCAGCGGACCTCAGTCGGCCCTTCAAACCTTCATTCATATTTCAGGGTAAACTGCAGCCGGGAAGCACAGTTCATCAGTATATGCATCAGTTTAATACGAACATAAAGAAAAGAGTTCTAAGGATCACAGTTTTTACATTGGAGATGGATTTCATTTTTCAGTGGGATGGCCAAGGTGAGTCCATTTTGCACGTGACATTGAAGTTGTCATAGTCACCACCGCCGCGCATGTCCCTAACCCTCCTCCTCCTTTTGGAGCGTCACACCAGAAGGGAAATATTTGACTACTGAAACACCTATGTGTCAGCTTGGAACGCAGAACACTGACTTTGGTCTCCAAAGTGCGCTTGAAAACAGCTCCTAATGTGAATTGGACAGCTTGCTGCGCCTGGTGGACAAGTTGCCTGGAAGAAATCGGTGGTGCCACGGCTCTTTACTGCACCTTCTGAGGGTAAGACAGTAAAGGAAGAAGAGGTGGACAACCATTGAGGTTGAAGAAGATGGGAGAGGCAAGGGAAGACATGCAGATGGGGGGGTGTCTTGCTGATGCAACACCTGATACAAAACGTTCAAGAAAGGGGACAGAAAAGTTGTAGAGTGGAGTAAGCGTAGGGTGAAATTGTGATAGAAACATGAAATTGTGAGTGACTAAATAAGAAGCCTATAAAACGTCCATAAACGTGTTCAGAATATTCCTAAACAAGCACTTTAAAATCTAGTACGTGGTTTGCAGCTTCTATTTGTCCTGGATGGTACATTTCTGTGCATTTACTTAAAGAGAAGGGTGTGGCAGGAACCTGGTAATGAAACGCAGCAGCGGCCCTGTGGAGCTATTGCAAGGCTTCACTCGCAAGCAGAGGAAGATTCTGCTCCAAGCGTCGCACAACAAGAAAATCGAAAAGCGATAAACAAAGCAAGTTATTTGCACACAAAAGAAACGTGCAGCGAGCCTGGCCCATCCAGCGCGGAGAGGTTCCTATAAACAAGTGGCCGTGCTAAAACAATACAGCTGGATTTCTTTTCAGTTGGCGACGATAATCATCACTCACTGTTTACTAAAATGGAGAGGAGTTCCAACTCCCAACAGCCCCAGGTTCTTCAATAACAAAAACCAAGCTGTATACACTAACTATCATGGTGATGATACGTTTCTGCAAGAACATTTGGCACTGTGGGCCAGGCTACTGTCTAAATAGATCATGGAGGAAATAACAAATTCCATCCACTTCTTTGCAAAACTTAAAAAAAAAAAGTGTTTTCTCATAAACTTAGCTTTCAAACATCATTTGAGAACAGGCTACGAAAAATTATATATGTAAGTATGTAATGATATGTAGGTCCTTCTTTTTGACGATACGATCATGTACTACATGTTTTGCAATGGGCCCCCTCAGTGGTTTGGTTATGTCACCATGGTTATCTCAGACCTGCTATCACGGACATTGACCACCTCAGTGGGGTCATTGGATGTTGCTGAAAGTTGGTGATGGGTCATGAAAGAGCATCCTCATTTTAAGAGGCCACTAGATGGCACTGTCTGCTGTAGAGTCATTGACTTTGATGAACTACTCCGATTTTAGCCCACATGTGCTAGCTTTGAAACCGAGCGCCGCACCTTCTGTCCAAATGAAGCCTTTGTTTCATGAAGGCCAGCGATGGGAAGACGAGGCTTCATGAAACGGCGTCCACATTTTTAGAGCGCAGTCTGTATCGCTCTTGGTTTAAAATCTAGTCGGCACTGAATTGAACATTGTAAGACGGGTTTAATAGGTTTCTTCGTTGTTGTACAAGAAAAAAAAACCAGATGATTCTTAAGTGGTGACCTGCACTTTGTGACTTTTGCTTTCGACCTCTAGATTTAACATCTGAGAGTCAAGCATCTGAGATTCAGGCAATCTTTTGGAGTGCGGCAGTCAACAGACTCCTCCTTAACTTGGGACTCATTTATGGTGTCGGTCTGTACCATCTTGTGTATTTAAACAAAGCAGCAGAACAACAAGGCCGCTGAAGACCACTACTTTTTGTTCCAGCACTGCTCTTGGAGAAAAGTTGCTACTCACTGAAACACTGACATTGAATGGCTGTTCACTTTAATATACTTATGTATTTTTCCCCATCTTTCTGTAAATACATGTATGACTTTCACTATTATTTGACTGTTTATTGATTTATTTCTCTTCAGTTTCTGGTGGAAGAACATTGTAAGAATGGTTTAATAGGTTTCTTTGTTGTTTCACAAGAAAACAAAACAGATTTTTAAGTAGTGACCTGCACTTTGTGACTTTTGCTTCCTCTTTCTGAAAGTCAGTGATGGGTTGGTGAGGTTTCATGAAAGAGCATCCTCATTTTAAGAGGCCACTAGATGGCACTGTCTGCTGTAGAATCATTGACTTTGACTATTCCGATTTTAGCCCACATGTGCCAGCTATGAAACCGAGCGCCGCACCTTCTGTCCAAATGAAGCCTTTCTTTCATGAAGGGAAGGGAAGATGAGGCTTCATGAAACGGCGTCCACATTTTTCGAGCGCAGTCTGTAGCGCTCTTGGTTTAAAATCTAGTCGGCACTGAAAATGTTTCATGAAGCCTCATGAACCCATCACAACCTCATCAACTCACCTCAACTTGCACAGTACTATCAGTAACTTCAGTATTTTTGCCTGCAGAAGAAAAAATATTTTGACTCCCCTTGGAAAACATGAGTCTCATCATTGGTAGAACACTATGCATATATTTCATGCCCGTGAAACACTCAATATTGCCTCAGACACATGGAATAATAGAATTTTCGGATGACCAATAAATTATTTCAACATGTAAAAATCACTTATATTTAAATGCCTGTAATGTGCGAGAGCATCTAACACTTTTTACGTTCATCAACATTTCCTCAATATTTCAAAACTAATCATCCCACTTTATAGAAAAAAAAAGAGCTTATCGCATGCAAAGTGCCTCACATCAACGTCTTCATATTCTCGTTTGTGAAATTCATTGCATGCTAAATTCCCTCGGGAACGTGGTCGCCAAGTTTCTGCCTTGAAAAAGTTTTTTCTTCTTTTTTTTTTTCTTTCTCTCTCACTTTAATTTAACTTGGCACGTTATTTTTCAGAACTACGGTCTGGGGGGCTCGGGGGAGAGATGGAGTCTCACTTGTTAGTGCGGGTTTTAGTGCTGAATAAGGATCAGACAATGGCGGAGGGGAGAGGGGCTGCCGTCTAGTGAGGTATTGACACAGGAGATATCGCCTGAACAAAGTGGATCCGTGAGAAAAAGGAGCGAGTGAGCGTGAAGGAAGAAAAAAAAAAAGCGAAAGATTATCTTAATTATCATTCAGGAGCTGCTTAGTGCAGCACCTGTGCATGAATAATGTCATTTATAGGCACATTGAGATGTGCATAATTCCCCCTTAAATCATACACATTAGCGGCATAACAAGAGACGAACAAGTCGCTCTCTCACAGGCTCAACTCCAAGCGAGGGGCTTTTCCTCCCCAATCAGAATGTACTCCTTTATTCAAAGACTCGACAATTGTCTCATTTAACACTCACTATTTGGTGCAGGGGAGCTGTGAGGTTACATATCCTGCTTCATATTATCAGGCGGGATTTCATTTGTGGACCATGTGACTTGAAATAGATTTCCCAGCTCGCAGTGAGGTAAAAGTGCAATGCCTGAAAGTGACTGCATTTATGTCTTCATGAAAAGAGCCTAAAGCTTTGGTGAATATTGAGTGATACCAACTACGGAATTATACATGTATTTACTGAAGCATGGGGGAAAAAAAACTATATACAGCCATTCAATGTCAGTGTTTCAGTGAGTGGCAACTTTTCTCCAAGAGCAGTGCTGGAACAAAAAGTAGTGGTCTTCAGCGGCCTTGTTGTTCCGCTGCTTTGTTTAAATACACAAGATGGTACAGACCGACACCATAAATGAGTCCCAAGTTAAGGAGGAGTCTGTTGACTGTCGCATACCAAAAGATTACCTAAATCTCAGATGTTAAATCTGGGAGTCGAAAGCATAAGTCACAAAGTGCAGGTCACTACTTAAAAATCTGTTTTTTTTTCTTGTGAAACAACAAAGAAACCTATTATACCATCTCACAATGTTCTTCCACCAGAAATTAAAGAAAAATAAATTAAAAAACAGTCAACTAATATTGAAAGTCATATATACATATATGTATTTACAGAAACATGGGGAAAATATACATAAGTATATTAAAGTGAATAGCCATTCAATGTCAGTGTTTCAGTGAGTAGCAACTTTTCTCCAAGAGCAGCGCTGGAATTAAATTGTTGAACAAAAAGTAGTGGTCTTCAGCAGCCTTGTTGTTCTGCTGCTTTGTTTAAATCCACAAGATGGTACAGACCGACACATAAATGAGTCCCAAGTTAAGGAGGAGTCTGTTGACTGTCGCACACCAGAATCAGAATCAGAATCGGGTCAGTGGGGAGCCCACTAACTAGGAAAGTGTTTTGGAATAAAGTGCTGACAAAAAATCAAAAATCAAAAATCAAAAATCAAATAACAACAAGGGCTGCTCATGAATTCAACAGTCTGACGGCTGAGGGGAAGAAGCTGTTCCTGTGACGGGAGGTTCTGGTCTGGATGGACCGTAGCCTCCTGCCAGAGGGAAGAGGAACAAACAGTCCATGACCAGGGTGAGAAGGGTCGGCTCTGATCCCACCTGCACGTCTCTGGGTCCTGGAGACATACTGATAAGTAACATACTTGCCCCAACTGCACTTTCATCTGTATTACCCAGACATATACAATGCATACATAAATACATTGCACTTCGCGACAACAGAAATTATTCCTCACACTATTCCAAGGTTTGTCTTCACTGACAAAACAAAAACAATATAACAAATAAATATCCAATCATTAAAGTTGCGCAAAAAGGTAGATAAGGTGACACCTAAGAAAGATGCCTGTTGTTGCGGGTCAAATTAAACTGATTTAAAAATGGTAAGAGTAACATAAGACTCCCAAAACACAGCAGGTGTTTGGCGAGAAGGTGCTGAGGAACAAATGTTGGATCATCGGCCCTGACCATTTTCTATGCTGTTTTCACTCCCCAGACATCAGGATTCTCACCTTGGATCATCATATCACAGGTTTACAGAAACAGCCCAAGCATTGTTATTGGTGTGAAGAATACTGTGCTAACATGGCTGAGCTGTAACTCAAGATATTTCAACTGCACTTGTATTGTTTAATTTCAGGTTATTTATTTATGACAGTCAGTGTTCCATCCAAGTTTATTTTGCTAAGATTGATTTAAGGGAATCAAGAGTATACTTCATCTCTAACAAAAAAAAAAAAAAGAAAAAAAAAGTTCAGCACTTTTAGCAGACACAAGGAGGAGTTCACGGAAACATTCTACACTCCAAAGCCAGAGACTGTGTCATCCAAATTTGATTTGTTATGTGATGTGTTACCACAGAAGCAGAGACAAAGGCGATGCATGGAGTGCATAGAGAAGACTGGTAACAGAGTTGTCATCACACAGAAATGTCAAATATTCCTCCTCGGTTCAGCCCACTGCTGTCGAGGCCCAACCCACGCAGTTAAAAGTTCACAACAACAACAGAGGGCATTGTGGGTGCCTCCAAACAGAAGGGCTTTCCCATTAGAGGCAATCACTTCTGAATTCTAACTATGCCAACAGAGATATGGAGTAGGATTCATCTCTGAGTCGGAGGTCACTCTCAAATGCTCACTTTCAGTTTTGGTGGAGATGCCGGTGAACAGGCTTCTTCATTTTAGGAAGATGTCAGAAGGTTTCAGAAATAAATTGATTGCCTAAATCTCAGATGCTTGACTCTCAGATGTTAAATCTGGAGGTCGAAGGTCAAGAAAGTGCAGGTCACCGCTTAAAAATCACCCGCTTTTTTTTCTTCTGAAACAACGAAGAAACCTATTAAACCGTTCTTACAATGTTCTTCCACCAGAAATTATAGAAAAATAATTGAATGACAATCACCTAATAGTGAAACTCATAGCACAAAACATTGATAATTTCAATATCCAAAATCCAAAACTAATACGTATTTCAATTTACACCGTAATTTTCAATTCAAGAGGAAACCTTGCAGGCACAGAAAAATAGCATAGGTTTCGTTTAGGGGCCGGTCTCTTCTTCCTAAACACACGAAGGGAACCCAAGTTGGTAGCCCAAATGCAGCACATACATCATCAGTTAACCAGCGCCAAGTCCTGTTCAGGGTTGTGGAGAATGGTGGCTATTAGGCGAGAGGCAGAAAATACACCCTTGAGTCCATCACAGGGCACACACACACACACACACACACACACACACCTACGGGCAATTGTGTCCAAAGAAACCAGGGAGCATGTCTTTGGACAGTGGGAGGAAACAGGAGTACCCAGAGAAGATCCACGTGCACACAGGGAGAACATGCAAGCTCCACCAAGGTCCAGAGCTGGATTAGAACCTGGAACCTTCTTGCTGAGAGGCAGCAGTGCTAACCATCGGACCTCCATTTTTTTTAAACTATTGCATCAACAATGCAACCAGAACTTCATGACAACCCAAATTTCCGGATTAAATGCCGTTACATTTTTCACAGGCTCAGAACCCTGCGACTAGGACAGCGATACGGCTAAAATATGGATTTTTATAGGTCAACCATCTTCATGGCTACAAGATACTTACTCCGTATGACAAGATACTTACGCCGTACTATTGGGCAGTACTTACGCCGTGCTGCCCAACAGGAATTACGGTAGTCTACCTCAGGATCCTGAAATGCTAACCCCACCTTCAGCCACTGGGAACGCTCTGAATTAAGGAATCAGTTGCCGACTTCAACCAACTCCGTTATATACTGAACAAAAGCTGCTGTTTCCAGGAGTTTCTGAAAAAAAGATGATACATCTTTACAAAAGTCATCGTGCCCTCATTGTCTAAAAACATTCAACAACCTGTGACACTATATGTTCACTGTAAAAACCCACCTACTGAACTAGAAGTCGAACTTGAACTAGCATCCAAACCCACTGGCCGGTGCCGCACATCATTTATCAAATAGTCCGCAATGCTTCATGAAGATTCCATGAGTGCACCCACTTTCAACTTTGAAGTATTTCAACTTAAAGAGGAAAGAAAACTGTTTTCCTCATTGACATGGTGCGTTCAAAGTGATCTTCCTCTGTCCACCCGCCGAGTGCCTCATTCATATTCCGATCATATGTTTGAATACCTCGGAGCATTCTGATATTATTCGATAATTGCAGTGGCGTGACCTTAGGACAACCGCCATTACCAGTTCAAAAGATGACAGCCAATCTGAAAGACGTAATTCCCTCAGAATATTCGGAAGCTCACCATTATGTTTGAACTCAAGTTTTATTTATACACAGCTATTTGATATCTTCAAGATACTGAAATACAAATAAATTATTCATTTCAATTAGCTTTTCATCTTTCGAGATACGAACTTGTGTGATCCCTTTAACAAGTATTTATTTCATGCTGAAACAGAGCTCTCTCTGCTCTCGCCCGAGGACATGTCTTTTAAATAAAAGCATCAGAGCTTTGCATACCTTCTATTTGCATATTAAAGACACCAGAAGACACACGAGAAAAGATTTCGGTTGAAGTAATCTAATCATTGCTCAACTTTGTCTGGAATCCCAAACTCTCTTTTATGTTTGACGTGAGCAAATTAACTCGGGGGGAAAAAAATGTGTTGAAGTTTGTGGGCTGTTGCTCTGAAGGTGTTGTGTTCTCCTAGTGGCTTCTGTGACGCCATCATTTCAAAAGCAACAGGAAGAGGACATTTGGAGCAGGGGCTGTGTTGTTGGTTATTTGTTGACCATTGAACCACTTTTCTTTCTTTCTTTTTTTTTTTAAGATGTTCTCTTTTCCGGGGTGTGACAACCTAGATATCTCTAAGAAGCATGACTTGAAAAGTTTAAGTCAAGAGTCAGATCCTGTTAGCATTCTACTAACCGAGATGGAGCTGCTCAGTGTCACTCCTCTGAGGTTGTAGATGTTGGATTATCATCACCACTGTGATCGAGGGTGGTCTTGGGGTGTGAGGGTTGTTTGTTTAATTGAAGACACTGAGGACACAAGAGCAATAGCTCAAATGTAAAGCTCTGTCACGGCTATCTATGGGATCAGACCCAGTTGCTGAATTGTTGAGGACTGACAGAAGGCTCGGAAGAGCGAGAGTAGTTTCGACAAGGGCGCCAATACCAGAACACGGCTCCGGAAATACACTCAAGGGCAGGGGAAATACCTGAAACAGAAAAGAGGCGAATTATAATCAAGCCTAACTAACAGGGACAGGGCAAGCGCACTTGGAAATTACGAGGACCAAATAACAGAAAGAGGAAATAACTATGACGAGAGGAAAAAAAAAGGTGAGTTGTACAAAAACGCCAGCTGCGCTGCTGTGAAGCTGAAGAGAGAGGAGGAAACGGAAGCAATGAAGAAACACGGGAAATAACAAAATAAAAGCACAACAGAAAGGAAACATGACAAGCTCAGTGGAAGCCTGTACACGGCCACTATTACCATAAATACTGAATACATGAACAAATACAAGAAATGCTTATTTTGCAATGTCTCCATCTATCAGCCCATTCACTCATTTAACATGATCAATAAAGATTAATTGATGTCACTCTTTTTTAATAGAGTTCCATCCCCTAAAAATTATGCTATTTATTTCAGTGTATACAAAAAGCTACTTTAGAAGTGTAAGTTGCTGACAGTTGAGTCACTAACAGGTCACCACCCGTCCTTGTACACTGCACTATGGAGATTTCATAGCGTACATTACAATATACAAGGTATAAAGTGAATCTGAGAAGCTGCAGTAGATGTACTATAGCACCAGTTTCGTCCCACACCTCTCACTTTCTGGAGGAATTTGAGAAACAAATACAAAGTGAAGCTAACCAAGAGTGTGTGTGTGTGTGTGTTTGTGTGTGTCCTCTCAGTCTCCATCGTGCTGATCACCTCTGATATGCTGCTGCCCTGTGGCTACACATGCCCCGTTTAGGAAAAGACAAGACGAGACCAGCTCATATCATGGTCCAAGACTTCCAGCTCTGCAGTGAAGCCCGAGAAAAATTGGCCCCGTTTAGAGTAAACTGACCTGGAATGATTACAGACGGATGTTGTGTTATTATCTCTGCAGTAAGTTTTGTGGTTTTTTGGGGTGGCACCAAAGGGTGAAATGCAACGCCAATGACAAAATGTCCATTAATATGATATTCCTGAGTGGTCATTTTCCTTGGTGATTATTATTGTTGCTGCTGGTTATTTCATATTTTGGAGGAGAAGGTGAGCATGATCCTTTGGTAGCGGCTGGGAACCGACGCATGGTTGCAACAGGTAGCAAGTAAAGGAGTCGTAGCGCTGACAAGAGAAAAAGACGCAGTTGATAAAAGAAGACACCAGTTCAATCGCCTCGACAAAGTGCTGCGGCAGTTTTCTAAACGCAGCAAACTTCTCAACCACAGTCACTCTGACTTCCCCGGATTTGTTTGCCCCGTGGCTACTGGTGTCCCGTATCGGCCGAGGCAGGGAGGACGAGAGCCGCCCCAAGTCCGGCCACTCTGCCGCTAATGGGTCACGTCACTCGCCGGTGTCACATGCATGTCGGCTCACTCTGGACCTGACCCAATTCGCCTGCTTCACCCGACCAACAACCTCCACTACCTTCATCGTCATCCTCCCTGGCTCCGGCCAACAGACTCTGACATGGCGCGAGCGGAGCTAATTAAAGCCTTCATGCAGGAACCCTTGGTAGTGGCGACATCAGCAGCAGATTGATGCTTGGTGAGATCACGCAAATGAGGGCGACAGGCTGTTTGTGAGAGACTCGTCATGGGACTGCAGGAAAGTTTCCGGGACAGTTGCTGACAAACTTCTTGCCACACAGCCTCGCTTCGTTTCCAGAGGGAAACAAACAGAGCAGAACAAACATCACTCGAAGAAGTGACACACCTCCATTCGGAAATGTAGCCGCCATATCATACTTGCTCTGCTCTTTATACCAGATGCCATGGCTCCGTTGCGTCCTCCTTCCTGTGCACACATGGTGCTGCCTCACTGGTACGGCCGCCAGCATTAGCGACCGCGGATCCATCCAAAGAAGTTGGTCTTCGTTTGCCCAAACCAGACAAACATGAAGCATCACCCGCCTTTGTTACAAACACTACGGTCTCGCTGCTAGCACACCGGCTGCGGCCTGCTGCTAGCTAGTACCCCTGCCAAGGTGGGTACTAACACACACACACGCGCACACAGAACAACGTGAACTCCTCCAGGCTGTGTGAGAACGCACATGGATGCCAAGAACACGTAGAGCTCAGTATGAACAATTAACAATTTGAAAGTAAAATATTTTTTCATATTAAATTCCTTGACTAGACCGAAGCCATATTTAAGGACATACACAAATTGGTAAAAATAAACATGTTTAGAATGTACCAAAAAAAATTCAAAAAAGACGACAAGCCTGCCTCACAGATATATATTTATTTTAAGTCTGATAACTACCCATTTCCATGGTTTTCGTTTAAAGCATCAAACACGTCTATTAATCGTGTCATTCCCTTACATTCATTATTCAAATTACTGCGCAAAATTGTGTAGCGATAAATATCATAGCACTCATTAAACAGTGATTTTGGACTTGTCTGCCCAACCACCAAAGGTGGGATTTGTTAAAAAAAAACAGCAACTCAAGTTGACATGGCTCCTCCCTCACCCCCAGCCATCCTGTGCAAAAATTGGGCATGATTATAAGTGAGAAAATCCGAGGGGGGTCTGGCTTCACGAGAGAGATGAAATATATTGCGGGTGTGTTTTTGCATACTTTTGCGTGTGTGCGACTTCGATACGAGAAATGTAGCGCTCCTGCGACAACATGGCATTGACTGGTAGATTTAATGTGCAGGGTTGCACAAATGGCATAACTCAGAAAGCCTCCAAACCTGAGGTGAAATCCTTCGGTGAGTACATTCACAATAGCATTCTGCGGGTTTAACATACCAGTTATGATTGAATAATTCTGTCTGGTAAGACTTTGATCTCAAAAAAGCCTAGGCCAACCTAAATTTTGTAAGATTAATGGTTGCTCAAAGCCGCAGAATGACGGTAGTTTCCTTTTTTCCTCCCTCCGTCTTTTTAAGTCGCACGAGTGGAGAATCATTACACTTCAAAAGTACTGGCCCTCGCTGTAAAAAGCCAATCATTAAATAAAAACTCAGGGAAGAAATACACCTAATTACCAGCAGACAAATGCACATAATTCTCCCCTTTTCCGCCCCTCCTGCAGCGCTCGGAAATGCTTCAAAAATGCAACCGTTTGGGGGATTAAAGCAGCTCAAGCACTTTTCACTTTGTGTGTCAAGGTTTCACCGTCTTGAAGAGGACAGGGAAAAAAAGACAAACTAATTCCTCGGAGGACAAGAGTTATGGTGGTGAGGGCGTTCATGAAAGTGGCACAATTTGAGCGGTAGCAGCACAGAAAGTGACACTCCACTGACTCATCTCTTGGTGAATTTACTCAGAGCAGAATGGTGTAACATATATTTATATCATGAGGCCTCCAGTCTCGGTGTCACATGATGTGCTGCTGAAACTAAGCAGACAGACTGTACACTGTGTCTTAGCTTTTTGCTTTGACCAGATCACATATTGATGCGATACTTGTGTTTTTAACAAATACACTATATTGTGGACATTGCCTCATTTTTGATGTTACAAATAAACAAAATGCAATTTATGAATAAAAAATAAATATTCATATTTAGCTATTTAGATAATGAATTATTTACATATATATGCAAAAATGTCATTATTTAAATAGCTAAATATGAATATATATATATATATATATATATATATATATATATATATATATATATATATATATATATATATATATATATATATATATATATATATTACCTATTAAAAATATATTACCGATTAAAACCCACCTGCATTGGTGGTCTACCAATGCCAACCAAACCAAACTGTGAATTCCTTCCAGAATGATTCCACATTTTATATATATATATATGTATGTATGCATACATATATATATATGTATGTATCCGTGCAAGAGTTAAAACACTTAATACAATAAGTATGTGTATGAAAACTTATAACTCTCTCTATATATATATATATATATATATATATATATATACAGACTGTATGTATATATATATTTTTTTATTATTTTTTTACTGTCACATACTATAATGCTGTGTATTATCATGAATCTGGAGGTGCAAGACACATCCCAATTTATGAGTGGCTATACAGAAAATCTATATTGTGACACTGTAAGTACAGCTACATATTAGTCATATTTGACACGACAGCCATTGTTAATACAAGAAAAAAAAATCGAAGAGTTTTCTCAGTAGCATCCATGGATTCCATGCCACAGTGTAGCAGCCCTGTGATCGTAGGTCTATTGTATTAAGTGTTTCAACTCTTGCACGAGTATATATATATATATATATATATATGCGTCAGATTTCCACGGATCATGAACCAGTGAACTCCTGAAAGTTCTCCCGCGCCATTATTCCTGTCCCACGTGTTCATTTTCTTTAGATATTAGCCAATCTAATTACAGTTAAGAGCATTAAGGAGCAATTTTAAGTATAATTTGCAGTTCATGAACTGTTTTTGAAAATTACTCTTAATATAATTAACTTCTGTCATGAAGCCTAATCCCTGCAGGCTACAGGCGAAACACTTCCTTTCACAAAGGACACGCACGTGAGAGTGAAACAGCTTTAGTTTCAGTGCAACAAATACCCAGGTTCCGTGCGATAAATACAGTCGGACGACGGGGATGCACTTTGTTTTTTCTCTGGCGACTCAGTGCGATGAACTGAAGGGCAAAGGGCGAAAAGTCCTGGGTTTTTTATGACGGCATTAACCCAGATCATTGTCTGCCGGAGAAGCCTGCCTCATTAGCGCAGATATTTCCTTGTCAAAAACAGTGGGGCCGTGGTCTCATTGAATCAAGAGGACAGTTGCGTATTACTGATGGGAACGCCCCGGCGCCCATCCACCGTTGGCCAGCGCCGCTTTATAAAAAATGCATGCCGCACCATGAGCAGAAATCTCTCATTGACGGGAAAGCGGGGAGAGCTGGTGGAGGGATGAGGGTCTCAGCGGGGTGAAGCCCGCACCTTGACGGCTAAGTGATGGTTCGCTCGACGTCTCCTCTGATGAGGTTAAGGACGTGTCACTTTGTCTTGGGCCGGGCTTTAATCAGGCTCCAGCCGGCCCTCTGGCACCAGCGCCGACGCCGGCCCGCCGATCTGACCGCTGATTCAGAATGATACGATTACACCTACACCGGCATGCTGCGCTGCCGTGTGAATTAGCCTCCCCTCTTCTTGAAAATCCGTAATGAGCGATGTTCCTAGCGTCCAGCTGGGGCCCCGCGGACTGGGCCATGAGCCGGCATCCTAATCAGCCGTCAGCCACCAAAGCTGCCGCCTCAGAATCTGTGTTTGTGCATATCAAAAGATTTCCACGTTGGCAAAACACATAATCACTTACCCCCTTAAAGGGAGGAAGGCGGCGGCGGAGGAGGAGGGGCGCGCCGACGCCCCAGAGACTGACAGAGATCATTTCCTTTCATTTCCAAGGAAATCAAATGTCATCGTCACATGACTGGCCCCAACGCTTAATGTGCTTTCAATGAACGCTTCGTCCTTCAGCATGAAAGGACGCGAAAATGACGTGCAAGAATAGAGATTGATAGTGAACTCTCTGCTCACGATGGATCGCTACAAACATCCGAGCGTAATTACCAAGTTAAAGCCAAAGAATTTACTGTTTACCATACACCTGACGCGAGTCGACTGCAGGACTTCCTACCTGTGTTTCTCAACACAGAGGACTTGGGCTCAACAAATACATCGAAAATAAACTATTATTTAATAATAAATTATTATTATTATTATTAATATTATTATTATTATTATTATTAGTAGTAGTAGTAGTAGTAGTAGTAGTAGTAGTAGTAGTAGTTGTTGTAGTAGTGTTTTTGACAGTTACATCAATGAAGTATGGTATAAGATAGGAATATCTGTGGACCTATCGGACTTCTGGCTTTATTATCTGTGTGAGCAAATCGGAGCTTGAAGTCACTCAAGGAGGTTGTTATGGGACAATTGCCTTTACAATTATTTTGCGTTTCGTGGTTGTTTTTGGTAGAAAACACAAGGGAATGTGAAAAGTACACTTATATAAGAACTTATACTATATATATATATATATATATATATATATATATATATATATATATATATATATATATATATATATATATATTTTTTTTTTTATAATTTCTTTTTTATTTATTTTTTTATTTATTTTTTACTGTCACATACTATAATGCTGTGTATTATCAGGCATCTGGAGGTGCAAGACACATCCCAATTTATGAGTGGCTATACAGGAAATCTATATTGTGACACTGTAAGTACAGCTACATATTAGTCATATTTGACACGACAGCCATTGTTAATACAAGAAAAAAAATCGAAGAGTTTTCTCAGTAGCATCCATGGATTCCATGCCACAGTGTAGCAGCCCTGTGATCGTAGGTCTATTGTATTAAGTGTTTTAACTCTTGCACGGATCAGCTTACGATCAGCACAGTTCTTGCCTTTGCTACTCTGTGAATGCTGTGGATGACTGATCTTGTCTCTTTGGATTCAACCATTGTAGCGGTTAGCTGGCACTAATGTTCCAAATCAGGCCTGAACTCTTGCCAGGTCTAGTTGTCTTATTACAAGAGCTGAAGAGGGAAGAGTTACAACTCTAAAACATATCCAGGTATTCGTGGATTAAGTATCAACATGGGAGTCCTAAAATATTAATATATATAGTACATGAATATCAAGAAATTTCTGTATCAGTTAACCATGCCCAGTGGTCGTAATATATATATATATATATATATGATCATGAAGTAGTTTTCCAATTTGCGATCTCATTTTGCAGCAAGGTACAGGGTAGCTCAAGGGATTTTACTGACCGTTCCTTTATCTGTTGGTAAGGCACAATAGTGCCAATGTAAATGGTACAAACCAATTGGATTGGCATCTTGAACACGTACTGTAGGTTTCCTCTTGTATTTCAGTTCACTCATCACCTCAGACAAAGGGGCTTTGCCCCTCTACGCCAATCCCAACAGAATCCTGCCATGCTGTACCATGACTCCGCGGCGCCACACGAAGGCATAAATGCAAATTAATAAAATTCCACGCAGGGGTCTTTGCAGAGCCGTCCAACATCACCACGGTGCTCAAAACCCCCACCGACGTTGAGTGCATTGTTGTGTCTTTGTGTCGCTTTGCAGCTGCTCTTCTCATTTGAAACAGACTTCAAGAGTGTCACCCTAACTTTATACTAACACTGGATAACTATCTTGAATGTGACGACATACAGCTCTGATTCATTCATTGACTGCTGTTTCACGACAAGTACCAGCTGTAAAATTTGATATACTCTATTTAGAAATGGAGGAAATCGCTCCATAACAGCCAAGAACCATATGTTTTCAGAGTTGATGCTTTAATGCCTTTATATGGACAGAAAAGCAAATGGCATGTTATAATAATTTTCATGCATTTTCCAAATTTTCAAAATGCACTCTTTTCTATAGATAATTTTGAAAGCAGTCACTAGTCAAAACTGCCACTGGTAACTGCGAGGGTTTATGTTGCATGTGTCCACTAAAGGTGGTTGAGTCATTTATAAATAAAAGAACAAAAAAATAATGCCAATCTGCTTTTTAAAAGTTTGATATTGAATATTACTGTTTTACCCTTTATGACAGTGTCATCAAACTCAGCAACAAATGAATGATTTTCTTTCCACCAACTATTTCAGATAAGTCATCAATTTAAAAGACATATTCAGGATCCGCATGCTTTCAAACAAGATGAAGGTCCAGTCGACGCAGCAACGTCTTGACTTCAGCTGAGTTTTCTTTTATCTGCCTTCTCCCCTCCTCTGTTGCACCGCTGGCACCAGGCTGCACCACCTGCTCAGGCGCCCTCTTCGCTCCGGCCAGAAAGAACAGCTGGCTGCTCTTCTGACGCTCTGATTGGTTAATCCCTGCTGGTCACTTTCCCCTCCTGCATGTCATTGAACTTTCTCTCGCCAAGTGCCAGGTCAGGCAACTGCTCTTCCTCCTCCTGGTCTGCCCTTCACGCGCCCTGTGGAAGGCCCCGGTGGCATATGGGAATATGTAAATGATTTAATGAGGTCAAAAGTCTGACAGTCTCCTTTGCTTTTGCTTTTCTCCAAATCATCCTCTGGATGATAAGAACATTATTTTCATGAGCAATTTTCTTTCTTTGGCCCTTTCAAAGGGACTTCCGAGAGGCTTAACTTTGAATTTATCGCCGTCCATCACGATTCCCCTCTACATTAGCAGCTCCCGTCCCCTCAACAGTTTGGCCAGCCTCATAAAATGATGTGAATTTGTGCACTAACTCTCTGACTCACCGCTTCAGTCGAAAGGTTTGTCCCAACTTCACCAGATGACCCAGGTAGGAGGGCTCGCCCATCATTGGTTCCACTGGTCAGACGCTTTACATTACCGACTGTCGACATATTCCCACCAATGTATCTGCATTCAAACCACAAAGAGTTCCCAAAGAGAGCTTTGTGGTGGGCGATGTGAGCAGAGGTTCACGCCTCAATAGAATACACTAGTTAGCGTAATAATAACATCAGGAGTGAAGGGGTTAACCCCAATAATGACTTTTAACTTCCTTATGCAATAACAAGAGACTGGACTGACTCAAATGTCCACACTGTCCCAATACATTCGCCATTTCCTGCTTCCATCAAACAATGGCTAGCATCGTCTTTTCGCTGACACAGCATTCCATTACAGCATTTGTAATGGACATTTGGGCTCATGTCGCTTGTGAAGTGCACCAAAAGAGCAGACTGTTTGTGGAATTTTCAATTCAAGCAGATCTTCTACAGTGAAACTCCGATGGATCCTCCCCATAAATTGACCAGCAAACTGAGATCATGCCACGATGCAATTGAAGCGAGGAGAACTGTGCTACGATCACCGTCACTGGCGGCGAAGAGTGCCGTGCATTTCATTCCCCAACTGTCGACATGCAAAGCCACAGTCCAGCTACTCCCCGGAGGTATCTCGGTCCAATAACAAATTCTAGTTTCCCTCCCACTGTTAGTCGGACAAAATAAATCTTTGAGTTTTGATGACCACCACGTCATGAAATATATGTAAGCATTAATATAAATATTATTGGATCATAACAATGAACACAAGGGGCCGGCTGCAATATTCAAGTACAACTGTTTGTTAAAATGAAAGAAATTCCTACATCTGACCACCTTTGCAACCAGAATTTCAATGAGTCAAAACAGAGATTGGCCCAAAATATATTTCACATGAATAGGCTGAGTTTCCTTTCCTGGATATAACTACTGTGCAGATTGTTCCTGGATACTCGACATCCCAACTTTATACTTTTCTCCTGTGGTATTTATAAGCATGAAAATGCTGTAGCGTTAATGCACATAAAACCTTTCTTGCTGTCTTTTGTGGATAGCGCTAGCTACATTGCTAAAGTGATGTAGAAATATCTCTAACAGCATCAATAGAATCAGTGGAGGAACATGAACATCCAGCTAAAAGTACAAGGCAGCACTCTATGTTGCATGAAGGCAGTAGGACTAGAGGATTATCTAGACGTCCCTTTGGTAACATAATATCTAGTGCGTTGTATTTCGACTAGGGATGGAGCGCATTACCTTTTCTTATTTATTATTTGGTCACCTCCATCATGGAAGTTGTGACTTGTATGACATCGCATTGTCTCATGCGAAGGACCTGGAATTGGTGGTTGAAAAAATGAAGCAGAGTATACATGTGATTATTCTGTGTGAATTTTCTTTTTTTCTGAAATGAATTGATCCAAAATAATTTCTCAACATTGGCGCCATAATTATGACCTTTGTTGTGTGTGTAAACATAAGAGAAAGACTTCAGTTCGGCTGTATCGAGTCTTCCCTGGGATTAGTCGGCGATGAAAAAAAGCATTTCTTTCCAAACCTCTCTAAATAATATGTTTCACTGATGTGAGTGCAAGCACTGATCTCTTCACCAGCTCTACTTAAACTGACTTTAACATGGAAAAATATGCTTCAAATCCTTAATTGTGACCAAACCTCAGACCTATTTTAACTCTCTGGCCTCCTCTGTCTGTTCTGTCATGCTCTATCGCTCTTATTTTGTGCATTAAAGCCTCTTTTTTTTTTCCCCTTACGTCTTCATTCTACCACTGATGTTGCACGCTCCACTTCTTTCTTTCCATACGCCGCTCCTCCTGCCATTTAAAGTACATTTACATGCTGGTTCTGTGTTTACAGAGTGCAAATATGGTTGACAATTGAGAGCATTTCATGTTGGGCCCGCAACAGTTTAGCTCTCTTTTTTTCATGGCTGCAGATGGATCTGAACCCCAGGTAAAGATTAAAGATGACTGAAACAAGACGGAGGAGGTTACTTTACTACTCAGGGTGTCTGTGGAGGCAGCAGAGGAGCCTGAGGCTAAATGTACACTTAGCTTTGGCCCAGCAGTGAATCATATGAGCTCAGCTGTCCAAAACACAGCTCCAATCTGGCCAGGGCATATGGTTGCATGACACTCATCCGAATGACTACTGCACACACATTGTTATTGTTTTTGTTTCCACCTTAAAATGTCTTGCCAAAACTCATTGTGAATCATTTCTAGTCTTCGAATACGGACATTAAGGTTTCGTGTTCAATGCAATTCATTGGAAGATGAAAATAAATAAATAAATAAATGTCTGAGGCTCCATCTCTTTAAACTATGAAGAACGTCAATAGGCCAGTCAAAACATATTCATGATAAAGTACACGAGAAAATCAATGTGATGCATGATCACGGAGCGTAATTGCAATTAAAAAGCTTCACGTGTTTGAGTTCAACCTAACAACGTCGGACAGTATTGATCAGTGAATGCGTAACTAGACTTGATCAGCCGATTTAAAAAAGTGAAAGATTGAACAGGAGAGTCAGCAAGAGGAGTGGAAAACACAAAAACGTATTCCTGAAGCCGCTGCCTTGAAGACCTGGTCCACCCGTCCCGTCTTGTGCAGTGAGAAAAGTGGATGAATACATGCTTCTGAACGCCGGCTCATTCTCCAGCAGATCATTCGCTCAACGAAACATCCATCGATTAGAGAAAAATAAAAATCTGAATATGTAAAGGGAGCCCCGGTGTTTATCTTCGCCCCTGTTTGATCAGGTTTTTGATGTTTCTCCATGCGGCAATGTGCATTGAGCTTCAGGTGTTTGGCCCTTATCCTTTGTTTTTAAAGCCATCACCACGTCTCCCGTTGGTCAGGTTAAGGTTCAGCAACATTGTGAGGTCGAGACCACTCCAGCGGTGGGTTATTTTCTCCCATTGAAGATTAGAATGCCAGGTTGAAAGAGTGGAACATTTGGTGTCACTTCCGCTTATGGAGGGTCACCACAAAGTCCAGACCTTAACCCCATTGAGGAATATTTGGGATGAGATTTTGCACAGTTGTCTGTATTGATAAACAGACTTGAACTGGGTGACAAACAGTGACAAACTGTTCTATCATTAACTGAAACACAACAACAGCTATTTTCTGTATTTTTTAAACTGTTTTTCACTCATGAATTTGACTGCTCTGAAAAGGGAAATGAGTTGTTTCATAGCAGGAGTATATCCTGTTCATGCTCCTGCACACATTTGCTGTTGTGTAGTGGAACGTCAATCTAAGATGAACTGACTCATATCCAAGTTGTTCATACTTCATGGACTTTCATCCGGTTTATACCTCAGATATTTAGGATGACCAGCGTGTGCTGCGTGCCTTGTGAATTATTCATACAAAATATTGATCAAATCGACAGAGAATCAGTGTGGCACAAGACTTGCGTGATGAACCAATAACCTGGTGCAAAACCATGTGGGGAAAAAACACAAGACGATGGAGTTGACACTTTTGTAATTTGGCTACTTTTATTCGAGCAGGGTCATTTTCAAGAGAAATTACAAATTAAGAATTCAATAATACTTTTACAAAGACATTTCAGGAAAGATTCTTCTTCAGTCATGATATCATACATAGTATTTAACAGTCCCTCTTCGTTTTTTTTTTTTTTAGCTTAAAAAAAGAAACAAACATGAAGAAAGTGGATTTTTTTTTCTTTTTCTCAGTTGAAAATACAGTGTTTTCACAATTGTATAAAACTTCCCAAATTTAGAATTTTCCAGCCCCTGGAAAATAGAGGAAAGAAAATCAAAATAAAATAAGATTAAACTTTCACAATGTTTCAAAACACAATAAATGCTCTCATTAGATTTGCCCCTATGATCGACACCATGTTCCTTTTTACTAAAATATATCTATATATTGAAGAACTATAGTACTGTACACAACAGTATGAAATAAATAAAATTAGGAAATATAAAATGGGCCACATAAATAACCTTGTTTTATTTTTCATTAACCTACAAATAAAATGAATGCAATTTTGTTGTTTAAAAATGGTTTGGTGTAATACTGACAAAGAAATTGCACAACAAAATGTAAACTAAGGATCTGCTGCCTAGAATACTGACACGGGTGCTTCAAAGAACCAACATTTCTTAATACTGAAGCTGGTGAAACAAAAAAAGTAACCTTCCTTTTACACAATACGAGGGTGGCACTTGCAGAAAAAACACACAGGTTAAAAGGTTTGCATATAAGGCTTATTTTCTTTTATCAAAAAACACCTTACAAAGGCTTCATCCTTCATTTTTTACCCCCAAATACCGTCCACATGTCCATAGACTGTATTTCCCTTAAAATGGAGGTCTCTTTAAATTTTAAAGTCTTTAGTTTAGATTCCTTCATTTGATTAAAGAGGCCTAAAACAGTGTGGCGAGAAATGTGGGACAAACTAAAACGGGGGAAGTAACAAATATGGAAGGGACCGCAGTGCCGACACTACTGCTCTTTTTCCAACACTGTATAAATATATACATAGGCAATACTTTTTTATTATTTTTCTTCATGATTATAGAAGCGGAGTGCAATTTGTACAAGTCACTATTTGTGCTATAAATACTATGGAACACTGGGGGGTTTTATTCGAGGAGGTTAGCACCACACATATTTTTAGGCCTTAGTACTGTACATTTTTTTGAAATGTATTTATCTATGAAAGTTCGGTTTGCATAACACAGCTTATTTCACAAACCCCCGAAACCTCCACCAGATTGATTCGTAAATGGGGCAGAATGTCTTCCTCCCTCTCCCGAGGAACCGTCCCGGAAGCTTCAGGCACGTGCAGCTTAAAACCTGGCGTTTTAAACCGGTAAGAATACTGAACCGAAACATCTTAAAAGTTGGGAAGCCTTTGCCCGATTTTACATGCCGTCCTCCATCGTGTCCTCGTGTTCCGATTTGGTTTCCATTTTGCCGTCCAGCGAGCTCTCGTCCATTGAGTGTTCTCCGTTCTCTTCCTCATCCCTCAACGTGTCCGGGTCCGTGTCCATGCTCTTGCTTTCTTCCTCCTCCTCCTCAAACTCCTCTTCCCTCCGTTCGATCTTTGCGTACGTACTGTCCACTTCCTTCCGACCCTCTATGATCCCTCCGTTTATGTTGTCGTGCCTCATTATGGCCTCGTGCTCCGTGATTTCCGGGTAACCCTGAGGAGTCATGCCCTGCAAGAAAGCCCGGCTCATCAGCAGCTCTGTGGGCTCCAGGTGGCCTTTCTCCCGGGCCTCCCTCTCTGCTGCCTCTCGCTCCTCTGCCTCCCTCTTGCAGTAAGAGTAGCGATGGTTCATGTGCTGCGAGTACGAGCCCGAGTGCGAGAACCTCTTCCCACACTTGTCGCACTGGTACGGCTTCTCGCCCGAGTGCAGCCGGGAATGCTCGATAAGATGGTGTTTGTGTTTGAAGGCCTTCTTGCAGATCTGACACTGGTGCGGCCTTTTGCCTGCGGAGACACAAAAACAAAACGCAGACATGAGTCGCCCGCTCTCAAACGTCCTGCTGTTACAACAAATCACACAAGTCAAGACTGCAACAAAGGAAAATGGGTCGGATGATATGGAGCAAAAGCAAATCCAACTTTGGGTCCATTTGTTTACTCGACACAACGCGCAAGTGCGCTCGCATTCATTGGCCTACATTACGGAAACACTCCTGTGGTTGACGCATGAGAACATGCCACCACCACTTCTTATTTTGGGCAACACTAATGAATGCAACATAAATAAACTCCGGCAAGGCAAACAGTAAAGACAAAGAAGTAAACAAACACCACTGCTGGGGTGTTGGTGGCTCTCCTTATCTCCGCACACAATTCACGTTCATGCCATCACATTTCTAGATTCTACACTGATGGAAGGGTAATAAAGATTATTCACTGCTTTGGCTGCTAAACTCTTGACATACACCACTGCACGGTCAGAGACACACTTGCACGCACACATGCAAATTCAATTCCATCAATAACTTAACATTTGGAGCGAGTTAGAGTACAACAACTCATTCTCAAACTAGTTGCTTATTTAAACTTCAATTTAGTTTATGCAATTTTATTATTATTTTTTTTTATCCTGCTGATCTCCATTTCCCATACATTTAATTGGGTGGACCTCTTGGTTGTTCCGAGCCCAAAGCAATAACAAAAGCCAAAGACAAACAGACAAGCATGAATGCTAGTCAATAAGCGGCGTTCAAGAGTTTAGGGAGATTTTTATTTAAGGAACTGAGCGGGCCGCTCCGAAGCTGCACCCTCCCTTTCTTTTATGTCCGAGCTGATAACATGAAGGCTGAATAAAGCGCTCGGCTCCCGATAGTGGGTAAAATAACTGATGCAACCTTGTGAAAGAGGATCTTTGTATAATAACTTTAATGAAAGACTTGTTATCGGCACTCGGAAGCCATGCGCCGCTGATGTGATCTATGAACTATAATGGTGCGGATAAAAGCATTAAAATGTCTTTTCACTGCTTTACGTATATCTAGGTGAATTGATGTGCGTCTCTATCGATAAAATATCTACTGCGCCGGATATGAACCAGGAAAAACAAAAGTGAAAGTTACTTCAAAGGAACCAAAGCGTTACTTTACACATAATTTACACAAACATCACCTGTCAATGAAAAAGCAAGTTAGGTGTTGTTTACATTTTAAACAAATTAAAACAGAAAGGGAAAGAAGAAGAAAGGGAGGAGGGGAAGGGTAACAAAATATGTCAAATATTCATACTGAGAGGATTTGGCAACACAAACATTTAGAACATAAAAAAGCATGGGGTTTAAAATAAGGGTCTAGAACAGTATATACCTGTGTGTTCATATTTGTGTCTTAGAAGGGAACTGCTCTTCTGGAATGTTTTGTCGCACAAGTCACACGCGTACATACCACTTTCAGTCTTCTTAATCTTCTTCCGCGACAGACAGGAGTCGGGGTCTGTCATGTCGTCCAGCCCTGACAAGTAATCTGGTGTACCGTCGAGCAGGTCCCCCTTTACAATACAATAGAGGGTAGAAAAAAAAGGGGGGGGAAAAGGAGAAATGAGACCAAGTTCAACTCACGCTGAATTGGGTTTTACTTATTGTACGTTGGCACACTTGTCTAGCCTGAAGCCACCTCTTCTAATTGTTCATTCTGTTTTGGTCTTCTCTCGATTTTTTCTTTTTTTTTTCTTAAAGAAGAATTTATTTTCGGTATTTCTTACTTTTTTTAATGTGAAACTGTGACAGGTACATTTATTTTATTTTATTTATTTATTTCACTGATGCCAAAAAAAAACAAAAAAAAAGTCTAAGTACACACACGTACACACATAGACACAAAAATATACCTCACTTGGAGAAAGGATAGTCATACATGCATGTAATTTCATAATATACTTTTAACACACTATATAACAAAAATTGATTCCAAAATAGTTGCTTCAAGATCAAAGCAGAGCTGTTGCAGTATTAAATCTTTCATTAAGAGGGGAATCATGTTTCAAAGTTATTGTCCTGTTGAAGAGTGTTTTATTGTTAGCATTGTTTCCGTTTAAAAAAAAAAAATCTTTCTATGCCAATTCAGAAATTCATTAAAAGATAAAGTTGCTTTGTATTATCTGCCTGTGATAAAAATGAAACAATATTCCAATAAAGCAGGATCCTCTTTGAGTCGTGAAACTAATAGAATCACAGCGATTACGATCAGAAGGTGATTCTTAATAGTGACTTTCTCATTACTGATAATATGACACTGTGTTTTAAGAAAGGACCACTATCACTTCACTATCAACTTGAACCAAGCGCCTGCAGCTGTATTTTTTAAATCTAATTTAATAACTTAGAATAGGAAACATTATTAACACTTTTTTTTTTCCTTCTTGAAAATGGTTCCCTCTTTGTTAAACAGCCTTCAGCATTCCGTCCTAATGAACACGGAGAGCGTGCATTATTAATCCACGTGCAGGAGCTCATTTTGGATCTCGCAGCCTTTGAAAGTGCCGCTGAGATGTAGTGGGAATTTTCGACACCGCACCGCTCCGGGGCTTACCTTTGTCATTTTGATTTCAAAAGCCATTTTCGCGTTTTAAAGCAAAAGTTTGATCTTCTGGTGAATATATCAGTGGGAAGGTGGGGAAATAAAACGTTCATTAAAGTCACGACAGCTAATGGATTTTAACAATTCGAATTTGTCCCTAAATTCTGCCATCGAGGCCTCGCTGTTGATCGCCAATCTATCTCAGGTGAGTTTCCTCTCTGCTGACTCGCTTTAATTAGAGTGGAAATGAGTTCAGATCATTTTAGAGACTGAGCCTGGGGCTTTCACTAGGTGGCTTATTTACCTGGAAACCTGGTTTCCGCTGGTATTTTCTCCGCTGCTGCATCTCGGCAAAGGTGGCTGCCCCAGCTGCATAAGTGTAGGCCATGTGCGGGAGGAAGCCCATTTGATCCATGCCCGGGTAGTGCCTCAGACCCGGAATGCTGGCCTGCATCGGCGGCATGAATGTGGCGGGCGGGAAAGCGCTCTGAGGTGGAAGTGACGTATAAAGTGGTTTGGCAGCGAAAGGGTTAATGCCAAAGATGGGGCTAGTGCTTTTTTCAAGGTTTCCGTTGTTGGTGGAGCCTGAGAATTCCTTCTTGAGATAGGCCAAGTTCAAAGGCTCTTCGAAGTGCTCACGAGGTGAGGGGACGTTGTTGTGGTCAATCGTAATGTTGTTGACTTTGGGTCTGCTTTTGACAGTCAGTGCATGCTTGGGTTCCTTCATGAGTCTGGGCAGAGACAGGTCCAGAGGCTCGGCCTGCAGGTCTTCGGACGCTAAGCTGTTTGGAGTGTAAGAGCTGCTATGCGAGTGTTTGGAAGATGTGGAGGATAGGTTCAACGGGGAAGGGGTGTTGCTGCGGGAGTGGTCCAATTTCTCCCCCGTTGGTTTGGTGCTACCACTGAAGTGGTGGTTTTTCAAAAGTCTATCACAGTTGTTGTTATGAAGCTCAGCAATGTTGGGAGAGGTGATGCGGTCGGTAGGCTTGGGTAATGACACAGGTGATCTAGCTGCCATAGTGTCTTTTGGTGGCGTGTGGTGGTTATTTGTTCCAGCAACCATCTCATTGTTGTTCCTGTGCTCCAACGGTGGGGTCCTGGCGCTGCCGTATTGGTACATCTTCCGCTGATCGAACCACTCCTTCACAAATTCCTGAGGAAGTCCAACGGCGATGGAAATCTTGAGCAGTTCCTCCGAGTTGGGCTCCATGTTCATGGCAAAATATGCCTTCAGCACAGACATATGGTCCCTGTAGGGGTTGAGCGGCGCAGTGAGTCCCTTCTCAGCCAACATGGAGGAGGATAAATGGGTGTTCTTGTCTAGGTACATCCCGGGTTTGCTAGGCATCAAGTTCTCACTGGGCTGCAGCACAGCTTTGATCTCCTCGTTCATTTTACACAGGTAGCGTTCATGCTGATGTAAAGGTATGGGCCCCGGGAAGGTTTCCTTGCAATATTGGCAAGCATACGGTGTAAACATGTTGTTTTCCTGCGCCTTCTCATCCACACCTCCTTCGAGCATGTGGTTGGGCTTCTCTCGTTTAATATTGCTAATCTGCCTCTTGGAGTCTGTCGTCAGGCTCTGCAGGCAGGCTTTGGCTTCGTTTACCTTCTCTAGTGTGTAATCGATGATGCTTTTGGTGGCGCCGTTGTGGTTGACAAGCGGGAGACTGATGGGGGTTCCCCCTGGGGATGTCAGGCCCTGTTTCTGCTCTTCAACCTGAGAGCCCAACTCCTTCATGTAGGCCTTAAGCTTGGAGAGCTCCTCTGGTTTGCAGTCCATTTTCTGCCTGCACACCGTGTTGTCCACAATCTGCAGGACCTTCTGCACCTCACTCAGGTTGTTCACCAGCGGTCCCGGGTAACCCAGGAGTTGCGACTCAAGGCTGGCCATGCCTAGGTGCTGCAAAGGGCTTTGGTTTGTGGAGTTGTGGTGAATCCCCAGTGGACTGTTTCCTCCTATACCTCCGTTCATAAATGGCCCTGGCGCACCAAAGCCATGAGACGCCATCATTAGCTTGTAGTCGTTGAAGTCCAGCGGCTCCGTCTTGATGTTCAGGTGGTTGTTGTGATCGGCCAGGCCCAGAGGCTTTCCGTTCTCCAGCTTTTGCCTCAGCTGGTTGATGGCAGTGTTGGTGGGTGAGGAGGAGGCAGAGGTTGGGGAGGAACCAGTTTTCATATTGTTGCGCATCCGACCATTGACCGCGATCAGGCCAATGCATTTTTTGCTGCTTATGTGGGAGCTGTAAGAGCCAGAGTGCGAGAAGCGCTTCTTGCAGTTTGGGCATTCGTACGGTTTTTCACCTGAAATAAAGCAAATCCAATCCCATAAGATCCAATGAACACAACTTAAATGACTACACACGATAACAGCACATTTCAGCACTTAAATGTTGAATATTGACCTGAACTGTAACATAAAATATCAATGTAAGAATTATTTTTTTTGTGCAGGCCTGAAAATCTAAACAAAAAGACACTCTTTTAAAAGTCATTTACTATGCCAGTTCCAATCCCCATGCAGAATATTCCCACCGCACCGCTCCATTTTTCGTGACTCACCGCTATGGATCCGGAGGTGTTCCTTCAGATGGTGCTTGTATTTGAAGGCCTTGCCACACTCGGTGCATTTGAACTTGCGGTTACCGGCCGCTTGGTTGAGCAGTTGGTGCTGTGCGCGAGAGAAAAATGAGACATTGCGGGGATGAGAGTGCGGTAAATAATCACAATTGGTCGGCATGACAACAAGCAACAAGCCAAACGGATCCCGGCGCCAGCGGAGCATCTTTGCTTTCTACTCCCACCTCTGTGAGCGACTACAAGCGGCGGCAGTGATAACAGAGAGAATCACGTACCTTTTAATTTCCTGGCTCCTCAGCCAAACGAGGCATGCCTTTAGAATTTGGCAGCCCAGAAAATAGAATAAAAGAATCTTTTTAGAGCATTTCCCCTTCATTAGAGCAGCTGATCGGATCTGCTTTTCATTCATTTGAGCTTCATCAGTCTAAAAGGTATTCACGCTTGCTGTCGCACCCTGCATACCTGCACTTTTTTTTTTTTTTTTTTTTCTCCCACGTCTTCAGCACCATTTCACAGCTTTGAATGCCAAAAACAGGAATAAGCCGAAGAAGATATTTTGGAATACTAATGAAATAATATTTAAATGAGCGAAAAGTGATATTTTAATGGGTCAGTTTATATATTTATGTGTCAAAGTGACCATTTAATTCAGTGTTTATTGTTTGTCTCGGCCTCTGGGCCTGCTGAGAGGAAACACTGGTCCTTCCCAGTTCAGCCTTGACAAATGTGGGGTGTGTGTGACGACCACCCTCGCATTCCTGGGGAGACAGATGGTGGCGCACAGGACACTGGGAGAACTGGGAGGAATTGTTCAAACAGCCCCAACCTTCAAACATCAAGAAGGGGAGAGTCAGGGGGCCCCGGCACAGCGCTGGTGTGGGACCCCACCGCTCGTATGTTGCTGAGTTGCATAAACAAACAGCAACAGCTGCTTGGGAGCCTCCACAAGCACCACCCCCCCGAGGACCCCTGCCCAGCGAAGTTTAGTCCCACCACCACCGCTAATAAGACACAATCGCCCTATGCGCTTAATTGTGAATGGCAATGACAAAACGCTCCCGCGAAGCTCGGTGCGAACATCAATGCCGACTGTGGGCGGGGACTGACTCCATGTTTGCATATGTATAACCTCTAATGAGTCATATTTCAGCTAATTGCTTAAGAGGGGGAGGAGAATTAAGACTTGTAAACATCCAAGATCGCACGTGAACCTATCAGGAGCCGTTCTTCCTCAACGTTTTTTTACACCCTTCTTTTGGGTGGAAGTAAACCTTGATCACCTTTTAAACAAGCCAGACCAGCGACAAATCCAGACAACTGGCTCAGCAAAAGGTGCTTGAATCTGAGCTCAGGAGGGCCACTAGCAGCAGCAGCAGCAGCAGCAGCAGCAGCATTGTAATATGAGGATTGGGACAGCAGCTCTCTCAGCCGACCCATCTGCTCACGTTTACACCCAGCTGGTAGATCAGGTGAAAGTGCTGGCTGCTGACATCTGATCAAATCAGCCACAGTCTGAGCCTGTCATCCTCGCTTCAGAGAGCACAACACAACACCCACGACCTGGGGCCGAGTGCACTCCGTGGACGTAACAAGTGAGTGTTAATATGGATTGTTAACACTTGCATTGCTGGTCCATTTTTTTATTATAGGTTCATAAATGAGTCATTTTCTCCGCGAACACACACAGTACGGACGGAATTCACACTGAGGACAGATGAAGATTCAGATTTAGAGTTTACTTTTTTCTTTGGTGCCATTATGAATAGACACATAACTAATATTATTATTCAGTTAATGTAGTAATGGTGAGTCATTTTTTTCAAGGAAAGGTAAGACTTCTTATACAAATACATGAGCTACATGAACTCACATTGAACTACAAAAATATATGCAAAAAATAAATAATAGGTTTGATTTTGCGCACTGCCAAAGAGGGTGAAAACTTTTTTTTTCATATTTTTTTCATCATTGCTGGCTGCCCACGATCCATCTCTCTGCACACACCACTCAACTAAAAGTTGACAGGCGAGTTAAACACCCGTGACTGCTGAAGTGTTTTCACCTCACAGGACTTTAAGGTGATTCATGCTAACTGCCAGCGCGTCCACATTATATTTCAGACACACAGGATGTAAATCGCTGGAGAAGATCCGAGTGTACACAGATGTTTATGCAGCGCATGAAATTAGAAGCGCTGGATGGAGGAGGGTGAGGTGGCTGGGGTTTGATGGAGCACCGTGCCTGAAGGCTGCACCCGAAGAACATTAAAGGCCAGAAGTGAAGTGAAGTTAAGGAGCTGATAAAAATTTCCAAATTGGAAATTAACACAATCATTCGATCGTGAACACGAGACTGGAAAATCATATCAAGGAGGGCCATCAAAAAACCATTTAGGGCCTCAATTAAAGTTATTACCATTAAAGGATCTGCATCTTCAAAATGCCATGAAAAATTAATAATGATTGCCAATCAGAAAAAAAAAAAAAAAAAAAAAAAGATCTCTCTTCTGTGCGGATCAGAGCGCATTAGAACCGGGACACGGGAAGCAGAAAAAAAAAAAGGAGGATGAAGGAGAGAAATCACCTGATCTCTTGCAGGCTTGTGTGTGGCCATATGCCGCTCCAGCTGAGTACGGTAAGCAAACGTGTAGTTGCACAGAGGGCAGGCAAAGTTCTCCTCGTTCTTCTCATGGCGGTACTTGATGTGCTCCTTCAGCGATGTCAAGCGCTTGTAGCCCCGGTCACAGTAGGGGCAGGTCAACAGTTGGGCGAAGGCATCTGGCGTTCCAGGTGGCAGGTCTGCATCGTAGACAGTGGAAGAAGGAAGGGGGTCGGGGAGGGGAGGGGAAGAGAAAGCAGGCCAAAAGGTCAGCGAATCAATGGCAGCTCACGGGCAGACTGCCCAGAGTGGTATGGAAGTCATCTATGCAAGCTGCTCCTTGCCCACAGTATGGCCTGGCATCGCCCCATCCCCCCACATCCGAAGGAAACCTCGCACAAATGGTACAGCATAATAATAATTGCTCCAACTTTATACTGTTGTTCCCACTGACACGCAGCAGGAATTATGTACCGTTCCCAGCTCTTCGCCTCTTGGGAGCTCTGCAGATCTGATTTCAAGCTCCTGCCCAGCTGTTGCTTAAGACTGTAGGTAAACACCAAGGCATCCGGCGAATCTGTGGGACCAACAGCTGTCTGGTCATGTCACAAGGAGCCTCCACTTTTTACAAAGGTCAGCTCAGTAAGCAGGATCGGGACGTCGCTGAGCACTTTCTACAAAGTCTGTCTCGTTCAAGTTCAAACCGACCAGTAATACTCTGTCAATTTCAGCAAGGTTTGAACGACTTTTCTTTCTCTACTGAATGTGGTTCTTACCATTCTCCTCTGGGCCTGTTGCCTCCGGTGTGCCCAAACGGGACAGCTCCTCTGGGGCCTCAGGGTAGATGATGGCAGTGTCGCCCCGCTGAAGATACTCTGCAATGCTAACCACATGACTGTCGCTGTCGTCCAGCTTCCTCTTGGTGAAGTAATCCTCAAACCCTGATGTGCAGTCGACGCTCTTCACTGAAAAAAGGGAGAGACGGATGTTAGCGGGGAACACAGACGCCAACACAACAACGGAGTTGATGTAATGAGGGACAGCTTCAAAGAGAATGCATCTATATCATGGACCTTTTCTTGACGCCGAGATTCAAATTGAACTTGTCTTAAAATCCAGGGAGTAGGCCAGGACAAACTTTGGCTGCCGAACATGCGAGAGCAGTCCAATGACCTAATTCAGCATTGGATTATTAGGTGAGAATTTTCCAAATAATTGTGGACTCCACGCATATCTCGACAACTGGGATTCTGTATCCACTTTCACATATAAGGTCAATCAAGAGACTGGGGCTTTTGTTGATTCTGCAATGAACAGATTACCGACGCCAAACCACAATCCAGAGCAAGAGAGAGAGAGAGAGCAAGAGAGAGAGAGAAAAGCGAGACACATGCTTTGCTATAGAATGTATCTTTAGCCAGCCAAAGTGCTGAGGCCACACAATGTGTTTTCTCAAATTATTTCCTTGTCCCTTTTCTTCAGGGAAACTCTTAAGCTGCAGTGTGGAGATAGCTGCCTCGGAAAACAAACTGAAGCTTGGAGAAAATCAGCAGCCTTCATTAGTCAAGGGGATGGCTGACTTTCAAAAAACACACATCCATACACACAAAGAGTTGCTCCAGCCAAAAAAAAAATGGAGGGAAAAAAAACGTGACGTCTCATCAGACTTCATCCTTGTTAATAAGGCTTTTAGACTGTGAGCCAAGGTGAGGTTTAAAGAGCGATTTGTTAGGCCGTGATGACTTTACGGCCCAATTTGCGAAAGGTCAAGGTAGGAGATGTTTGGATGTCAAAAATGGCAGTGAAATGTCATCGCTGCCAATGGATCTCCTTTGATAACTCTGATAGCATAATTTGCTGCATTCTCATTAGGCTCCTGACAAGAATTAAACGGCAGACTTTTACGGGGCCAATAGTCGCGACTATTATCCAGAGTCACCACAGAGCTAAAAGATTTAAGCATCTATTCAACTGCCCTCCATTCTTTAATCTGAAATCGCAACGTCAGTTTTAATTCTCACTGGTTTCCAAATAAGTGTACGCTGAGGAAAAAAAAAAGGAAAAAAAAAACATCATCTTGAGGTGAGCCTCGGACTTGAAAAGGGCAAGGAAGGAAATTACCTGGATCAACAGGCTCTTCGGCACCCGGACGTGATCAAAATGTCACTAAACAAAATCACATGTGATCGAGTGGCAGGGAGCTTCCAGAGCAGCGCCACATTATTGTTTCCAAAAACCCCTTTGAGCAATCCAAATGGAAAACATTTGCTGACTTTTCTAAAGAAGGAAAAATGTGAAGAGGACCGCGATGAGGAGTCGAACATAATGAAATGTGAAGGAATGGCGTCGATGCAGCGCTGCCTGACGTTGTGTGGGGTGTGTTTGGTACAACCATAACAGTGTCTGGGGCCAATAGTCGTGGTGGTCAGGATGATATCATGAAAGGGAGGGTGCATGGTTCTCAGTCTGCTTTGGCACTCTAATAGAGTGTGGCAGGTAGGGCTCGGATCCACCAGGACCAGTAAGATTTGACTCATGCATGCATAAGGTTCATCGAATGAAACAGGATTTTTGTCGGGTTGCTCAACCCCGTATTGTGCATGAGATTCCGGTTCAGAACTTCATACCTTTTCCTTTAAAAAGACAGTTGCACAGACCATTTGGATTGGCTCCTCTAGCGCAGGGGTGGGCAAAATGTTGTGCAAAGGTGGTGCAGGTTTTTGTTCAAACCACAGTGTCAACTGAAGTAGCACCAAACTGCTTACAGTCTTTAGACAGCTGACTGTTTCAACTCAAGTGGTCTTGAATGAGTGGGACAAAACCTGCAGCCAATTCTTTGAGGACTATGTTGAAGACCCCTTGCATACAGTTAACAGTCTCAAACTTGATACATAAAGAGGACTTAAAAGGCTATTGGATTATATTATTAAATATGCCACACTACAATTTGCAGTCTTGAAATATGAATGTGTAGTTACTATGAAATGACCAATTCCAAATGATCAGTTTCGTTGAGCGAACTCACCTGTACCGTTTCTGACTGACTGCAAAGAAGCATCAGGCCCAAGGGTGTCAAAATCATCCTTCATTTCATCTGCACAGAGACAGAGGGGGGGAGAAGGGGAGGAGGACGGGGGAACAGAGGGTGGTGAGTACATCTATGCACCATGCAAACCAACACATGCAGACAATGAGGCCTTTAAGAAGAAGGTATGGAGAAAGCAATGAAGGCACTGCTGTGCTTCACAGCCACCCCAGCTTTGTTCGGCACGCTTAATGAATCCTATCATTCCAGACAGGCAGTGACTTATTTACCTTTAACATGACAACGAGGGGTAAAGAAGGCTTCATTTGCCAAACACTGCGATTAAATAGAACATCCACCTGAGCAATCACAGAGCTCCAGTCGACACGCAGCCAGAGCTTATTACTCGCAGGCTGTGACGCCGCCGCAATCCCCTGCATGCAGGATCACTCTTGTTTTATCGTATGGCATTTTGGTGGATGCTTTCATCCCGCACCGCTCCGAGAACTTGCTTCCCCACAAAACCCTGGCAGGGGAAGCAAGCGCCTTGCTAAAAAGAATACAGCCCTCGCCACAAATTAAGAGTCTTAGTTGCACAAATGTTTCTCAGCCGCTCTTGAGGCAGAAATAACCTCATTGGCCGAGGTAAACCTCATGTGGGTGGAGCAAGACTGGTTCTTGTGAAGAAAACTGAAGATCTGGATTGTTATTATTTTAAGCAAAAGCGCTGCAGACATACATAGGAAAGAGTGATGTTCGTGGAAACCCCTTCGGCTCCCCGGGGGCCTATTCTTCGACTATATATACCAAAAAGTCAAATCTATATCTTCAAAACAGATTTTCCGATGTTATAATGTGGCACATCATCGGCCGATACGCCAGTATGCAGCCACGTTTTATAAGTTTAAACACAGAATTGCCTCAGACAACAGCCTTCACTATGTGTGAAGTGCCACTGAACCGGACTCAGAGTTCAAACTGAGCTGAGTCTCACTGCCAATCAGCGTAATGGCAACAGAGACGGACTGATATCGCGCTGGCACAGGTGAGTACGCTGTAAATAAACAGCAGATTGACAGGATCATAAACAAACCCTTCACTGAGTCATCCCACCAAGGTCAAAAGGAGGACGCGCACCAGTCCCCACTTCTTCTCGTAAAATGAAATCAAGGTGATTCTAAGAACATGGAGTCTTTATTTCTTGTTTTTTTAAGAAGAAGAGAAAACATGCATTGTGTGCTTCTCTTGCATCTGGTCTCGCTCTGCTTCTCTTCACAAGTGCTGCATTGTGGCGATTTTTGTACTTCGCAGCGGGGTCGGATATATGCGACTGTCCTTCGGCTATTACACCAGGATGCATCTTGTTGAGATGTTACAGGAAAGGTGGTGGGTGTACAGTGGATAATACTGTTTTCCTGCTTACATTACTGCATACAAAAGCCAGAAGCAACGAGAATTTCTTATTTTTACTTGAGAACAATGGGCTAAATCATTGTAGAGGCTAGCAGATTTAGGTTTGAAGATCTAGTATTTGTGGTGCCAGAGGATACTGACTCAGTTATACTTTCCCTTCCACACTTTTTTTTTTTTTTTTTACTGCCAAACATCATCAAATACCACAGAGGAGAGCATGAGAAAATAAATGGGGTTTAAATGACATAAATTAATCTTTGAAAAAAACATAAGCAATTTAAAAAATCCCCACAAGTATCAGATTACTGTGTGTATGAGTGCTGTCGGAACTCGTGTGTGTGTGTGTGTGTCCTCGCAGGCACAGTGTTTGCTTTGTGTAATCAAATTTAGCTGCATACTCTGGGTCTGACGCAAGGGGATGACCAGTGGGATTTACTAGCCCTCGACTCTTTGCTATTTACCTTGGACAACTTTTGTTATCTGCGTTCTAAAGGGAGGGTGGGCTTCTTCCAGTAGGCGGTCGACTAATACTACATGCAACTATCTCTGGTGGCCTCTGTCTCACACAAGACGAAATTCCAACATGCCAGTTCTGAGCTGCAGTAAACTGGGACAAATTGGCACTCGATGCCGCTTCCTCTTTCACAGACTCTGAACATGTTCTGCTCAAAATTCTGCCAATATACTAAAGCATTTAAGAAAGTGACAACAACGTTTTTGAATTTATCACCAAAGTTTGTAACTATTGCACCGTTTCTGAACATCTGAACAGCATCTAACAAATAAAAATGAACATCATACCTATGCATTCGATAAATAGCCACAAGGAATCAGAAAACAGCAGTGACAAATTCAAGCTGAAATTACACATATACGTATGATTTAGTGGGTGCTTAAACGTGCGTGTGGTTAAAGCATTTTGCATGGTCGTCCACTAAATGCTGGTGAAGACTGTTATGTAAGCAGTAAATCAGGAGACCTGGGGCGGTTAGGTACACACCTCAGAGAAGACTGATGTTGAGGTTTCACAGTCTGGACCCAGGAGGAGTCCCGAATACCTTGGCCTGGCCATATTCCACCTATTTTCATAGTGTCGCTGAGGCTGTTTGTTTTGAAAACATTCCTATTTTTATGGTGGGTCACCACGGCCGCAGTTACTTTTAAGTTCTCCTTTCTGCCTCATTTCTCCGTGAGCTAATGTTTCTAAGCAACACACAACGCGGAATCTGGTATTTTTAGCTGAGATTTGTGTTCCATCATTTCAAATTGAGCATTTTACAGCCAAGAAATGGAGTGTCTTTAAGGTTTTTTGGCAGCGCTGACATGCTTTTGAAACACTGTAATTATTTCGAAAAAAAAAAAAAAAAAAAATTGGAACTACTGGAAGCAGTACGTGTTTAATGGCACAAAAACTGCAGCAAAAACACAAACCTCTGTTTTATTAAAGACAGAAGGCAACGATTTTGAAATGAAAACAAGATTTAAAGTGTGAATCCCTCTGACGCCCCGGAGGAGACTTGAAAAGAAAGGCAGACAAGAGCAGGTGATTTATTTGAAAATGTCTGTCAGTGATAATGATGTCACGCATCTCAGCACATCTTGTCCAGCCTGCTTGTGGGATGAAGGAATGTCAAGGACAGCGGCAGACACAAGACTCCGATTGTGCCCCGGCTCCATGATAAACCTTCTTCGCTTCTTTTCTGACAAGCTGACATTTTTTTAAACTGCACTGATTTGACTCCTTGGTTTCATATTTCCGCACTCGTGCCGTTTTTCAGCATTCACTCCTAAAATCTGCGCATTAGATGGGAAGACGCGGATCAGTTGGAATCGTAAGGAGGAGGGGTTGCTAACTTATCTCAGGGCTAAGTTATGTGCTGAGGTATCACTGTAGACACTTAGGCACCGCCAATGCAAAAAAAAACAGGCTGGGAAGAAAGCACCCACAAGATTGGGAAAGAGACTCCCGAAAGCTTTAATGAACTTGACTTGCTCTCCGAAATATGTCAGACACTTTATCACAGCAGAAGCATATTATCTGGGAATTGCAACATAGTTAAATTACAGACATTATGGCACCGCGGGTCTTTATCAAATAAACAATTACCGTATGCAAGACGGCTTGTTTATCCTTTATCTTGATTTATTTACCCAACTGTCTGTCTTTTCCAGCCGCTTAAGGAGCCAATATCAAGGGTTATTTAGGAGATATGTTGATATCCTTTTTTAAAATAAATGTGCCGTTTCTCCACCCCTCCCCATCATATTAAAATTTAAGACGGCGGAATGTTCCGCGCTTTAGTTCATTAGCAGAAATGAATAGCGCGGCTCATTTAAATGGCTCTGTCTTACATGACTTCTCGCCACACTCTGTTCCTGTCACATGCCTGCAAGAACCATTGACTCTTATTATACATGTAAATGGCTATCATAAAAATAAAAATTTCATTTAAGATTGTTAATGACTCTTTGCAGCAGCAGTCTGGCTTTCTTTAATGATTATGCCCTGCCCCCTAATTAAAAGTATTTATCTTTCAAGCATCCGTGACCGGGGCCCCTGCGACCAGAGTTGCCCCGCAAAAGACGATAACTTTCGGAAGGTATCACCTGCCTGGGGCTAACCGGCTTGTGAGGGTGGAGCAAAGGCACCAGGAAGACGTGGCTGCAGTGCCAGAGTGCCGGTGCAGTTTGTTTAGAAACAAAAGTTTCATCCATTTATTTATTTTTCACAGGACGATGAGTTTCAGATAGTCTTTGTTTGTCTCGGGGTAAGACTCAATCAAAGTTGAAGCTAAACAATTTTAAAGTGAAACAGTTTTTCGTGTCCGTATCCCCAGCTCTCTGCCGTCAGACCTGGCTCAAGCAGTGTTTGCCGATCTCCACTTGGGGTTTGTTTGAATCGACTTTGGCACCAGATGGGTGCATAAGATGAAACCACAGTTGGCAGGATGTGCACACACTTGCGATAAAGTATCGGAAAGTCGCAGAGTTTTGATTGACAGCACACGCAAAACTCCTCACATCTGCACCCAATTTGACGGTGAGAACCCGTATCCAAGTGAACTCACCAGTACCATCCACCGAGGCACTCAGCATGTCGTTGTCCGGCCAGATGTGCTCAACGCCACTATCCCTCATCTCGTCGTCCTCCTCATCCTTGGTCAGCAAACCGTGGCTTTCATTTCGCGGGGAGGCCTCCGGGTTTGTGAGGCTAGCCGGGCTGCCGGTGCCGTTGATCAGGGGGTCCTCCTCGGACACTTGCAGCTTATCTTCCTCCTCTGTTTCCGAGCCGGTCTCCACAACGTTCTCATAGTTCAGAGCTGTGAGACACAAAAAAGAAATGTCATGAGTACATTTTATATTTAGTTTGTGACTGCGGGGATTAAAATCCCCTTCATTACACATTACTTGTGTTCGTGTGCGTGTGCATCGTAGCGATTAAACTCTCAATGACATTATATTCCAAAGAGATTTCGACTTGTTTAGAAAATTAAAGTAGATTCGCAGATTAAAAGGTCATGCCACATCACTGCTCAGCCCAGGGCGTGGATACATTTTCGTTTTCTGTGCGTTACACCCCAATTACAGCATCCACGACTGGAATTTGTGACTGAACCACAGCGGTGGGCAGACAGCTGTCGAGGAGATGCGTTCCAAAATAGCCACTAATTTTCGGTCCCGCTTACATGCCACGGATACCAACGAGCTGCACCTTTCAAGACGGCTCTGCGCCGGAGCATTGCTGTCACGTTTGAGATGTTCTGCATCGCATGTGCGATTTAACAAATGTCACTGCCGCAAACAGGGGAAAGAAAAAAAGGTTGAGCATGTTGCAATTTGGAGCGTTCCACGCATGAAGCGCTGAGAAGTCGAGGCGTTTTCACGTACAATTCCGAACACATGAAGTCGATGACACAACGCGGCCCGGAGGTGCGAGCCTAATTCTCTAAATATAGCTGGCTCGTAAATAAGGGCGGTGAACTCAATCAAAGGTGGCTCTCCTGCAAATCAGTCACAGCTTTCGACAGATTCTCTGCGCGTATCCAGCTCACATCATGGCCAAACAGAGCGAAGACTTTGAGAGGGAAGTGCAAGCGCAACGCCCGATGGCCAAAAGCATGACACACCTTGTTGGCAGCCTGTTCCTGGTTTTCAATCCAGAGAGGAGAAGGTGGAGTCAAATGAACTATTTGGTGTCTAATGGAAGGCACAGCTGGAGAACCACCAATCTGATTATGGTAATCTTAGACCCAAGTGTGTCGCTGCCTCTTGAACTCTCCCAGAAAGAACAAGACAAAGTTCAGGCTGGGCATTTTTGAAGACGCTCTACATATCAAAAGATAAATCTCCCCACATCCCCTCCTAACACGTCTCTGTATGATTGACCGGTCTGCACTTGCCCATAGTGAACAACTGCACAACAGGTGCAAATTAAAATGAAAACAGGGCTTTCAGACGTGGGAGGGGAGGTAGGGGGGGAGGCAGTTGGGTGGGTGGGGAGGGTGGCAGTGTGCTGACCTGCTTCGAATACCAATCGGCGGAGGAAACAAAACCTTTTCAAGAGGTGTGATCACAAGGGTTTAGGCAAGTTCAGACTCAGTAATGCTCCACGGAGATGACAAAAAGGCAACAGAGGCTGGGGACCTGCAAGCGGAGGGACGTCAGGAATTTCTGGGTGGTCCACATCTACCTTGGTTCAATTGATATTAGGCTTTGAAATGTTCCAAAGAAAGAGAAAGGTCATTGTCCTCTCGTGCATTTATCCACTCGTCGTTTTCGCTCTAGCGTTAGAAATCTGTCAACAATGGTTTCTTCATCAACAATGCCCAACAAGATATCTGTCGCCAAACTTACAGGGGGAAAAGCAGGCCTAAAAAGACGGCGGCAACAAAAGAGCAGGAGGCTTGGGAAGATATCAACGCGTCGCTATGAACCTGATCTCTGCGTGCCGACTCAATGACGGTGGAGCAGAGGGCAGCTGAATGAAATTATCTCAGGCTGGACAGGTTCTAAAGGGGCTATTCTACCTCAATAAAAGAGGCGAGGGCGCTTCTTTTTGTTTCCCTCTCAAGGCGGCAACACACACCGTCCTGACTTCCCACATATGCAATGAGTTCCAGCACAGGGATGAAAGTGTAAAATCTCCCATGAAGGTCTGTCATTGTGACAGTTTTCTGTCCCTTGCTGCTTCATTCTAATCTCCTGACATCTTCCCAGAAGTTTCTGCGCACATTTAAGAAAGTGGGCGTTCAACTGTCGAGAAATTACAGTAGACGCAATCTTCTCCGAACATCAGCTGTCTTCTTGCGCATTCAACATATACCTCCAAAAAGCGAAATTGACATCGGGGCGCTTGTCAAGTCAAACGCGCTAGCGAGAAAGCCGCTATTGTTTAGGTGCCACCGCTGACAAGAGCCTCTCCCTCGCTGAGCACCAAGCAGCTATTGGTATTGTGTCACGTAACAAAGTAATTCTAACCTCGGAATATTTCACAGGCAGTTATTTCGTCCCCCTCAAACCTCTCTCTTAATCAGCCTTTTGTGAGGAAGAGAAAGAAAAGATAATGTTTATTTCTTCGAAAGCCACTTGTCTACTTGTCGCACCTTAAGTGTCACCCTTGACAAAAGCAATTACGGCTTTTTTTTTTTTTACCTGTTTGATATTTCTCTTCCTTTCAAGCGGTGTCCTAGGTAAATAAAGCGTTTGCAGATAATTAAAACGACACATGGAGGCAAGACTTGATTAATATCAGGTTCTGACTTTTTGACATAACCCTTTCACAAAGCCACATTATTCTGTCACTCACGGAAAGTACAGAGGAATATTCTGTATCGATTAGGACGGTGAGAAGGATCAGCAGTGACAGCCCGAGAGAGTGTCTTATTAAAAGCTCATCATTTCTGTGATGAAGATAAATAAAGATGAAAACTCAACAACATCGGCACGGCCATATTTCAACGCTGTGGAATTAATTTAGCGCTGGGAATCCGAAATTATTGTGTTTACGACGCATCTGGTCTGACAGTAAATGAATGGCTGCCATGATCAAAAATGTCGCTGCCATAATTGACTCCTGCATAAAATCCACACATAACCCACTTGGTGTGCACTATTGACGACAGTTGTCGGACCACATGCTGCACTCAAAGAGCAAACTTTAAGGAACACACAGCTCTGGAGTTGTCGCTTTGATGTCAAGCCATGCATCTGTGCGGGACTTTTTTTTTGAATGACCTTACTGAGCAAACGTGTTGTTCATAAGAATTACATTGTCTCTGCCTGGTAACATGAAAATCCACTCCGAGTCAGATCACATTATATGAGTAATAGATATGGTTAGGTTACTTTTTAACAAAGCGAAGAGGAAATCATACTGTGCATCGCTACAGAGAACAATTCAGAACCCACACAGGTAGAGCGATTTAACGTGTGTGCCCAGGAGGGTCCGCTAAACGCCCATCATGACCAAGTTTCCGTACGAGCTCTCTCTCGCTGTGCAGCCGGCTGACGGTAGAGGTGAGCGCTGCAGGGGAAATGACTAACACCCACGTCGATGCTCTCGCGCTAACCTCGACTGACTTTTTAGCCAAGTGTCGGGGCTTAGCTCCAGGTGACACGCTCGGCCTCCTACGCCGATAATGAGCCAGGACACACTCCCTATTGGACGATAACTGCTCACGCTCGCTCCCTGTCTCATGAATGTGTGCTAAACGGATCACCTGGATGGCTGTGAGCGCTGTGCGAGTGTGTGTGTGAGGAGGGAGCATTAAGGTGGAAGCGAGGTCGCTGCCTTGTGGCTACAGGCTGCAGTAGTGGATTCTCATCATGACCTTTTGTCTGCCATTGTTCCTGTCTGCAACAGTTTAAGCACTTCCTCGGGTGAGTCTTACTCTTGTCTGAAGGAGCTACTGGGCAGTTCTCCAATATCGTTAACTTTCCAAAAATATTAAGCACTAAAGAAGGTGAATATATATATATATATATATATATATATATATATATATATATATATACACACTCAGAAGAATGTCAGGATTGCAGTAGACAAAACAAAGACAGCCATGTTTGGATAGTTTGTGCCGTCTTGTCTCTGTATAATAGTGTGATCCAGCACAAGGGCCGAATCAGGGCCAAGTCGGTAAAAGGACGATGGCAGAGGGCAAACAAAAGCTCTGAAAGAGAAAAGGAGAGCGAGGGGTGAGGACCAGCTGAGGAGGAGGAGGAGCGGGAGGGGGTCGGTGAATGGTGAAAACTCAGCGATGTGTAAACGCAACCTGGGAGAGTGTGCATGTCTGTCTGTGTTGTTAAAGACAAGTGAAAGTTAGATGCAATCCAAACCTTATCCGGAGTTTCTGGACAAACAAATCAGTCGTGTTATAAAATGTGTTTAAAGGTCTTGTTGGCTGGCACATTCAGGCAGCTTATTCCGCACAATGGCTTTTAAATGTTCCCAATGTATGAGATTTTCACGGAGAAACAATAGAGATAGCGTTTTGGTGCAGATGTGAGTTTGCGGTTATCATATTGAGGTGTCTTCATGCCAGGCTGTTCAGTGTCACATCATCTCCAAATGAAAGGTTAGGATGTGTGAGCAGGGCTGGGTGATTCGATGGACCAGTCAAGTCGCTGCTGGGTTTCGTTGGCGGGCGGCAGCACTGACTCTAATTCAATTAAAGTCCCATTTATTTGCAGAGGAGGCCCGAGCAACAGGCTGCGGAGAGAAAGGAAGGTAGGGAGAGCAAAGAGGTTTGCTCAACAGCTCAGAGGTCCCACCTTTGCCGGTCCTGCATGGACTCACCATCTGTGCCCCCCTCCGCCTCCTCCCCCGGTTCACACATGTTCCTGCCTCCAACAAATGTTCGGCATAAACCCCTCTCCCCCTTCTCGTCACACAAGGAGAAGAATAAAAAAAGAGGCACAAAAGCTTCCCCTGGCTGCCCTCAGGACTCCCAGGCCAGAAGAGTAGGAGGGAGAAAAGAGAAGGGGAAGGTTAGGCAGAGGGGGGGAGGTGAGCAAAAAGACAGAGCTGATGTTTAGGCTTCTCATCCTGGCTCAGGTGAGCGTCTCATCGCCTCCCCATGTTTCCCTGACACCCGTCGAGCAGCGGCAAAAAGGCGGAAAAAAACGGTTAAAATTAGAAAATTTAATTTATTTGATAATTTCCCAGAATAATTAGAGTTAATATGGGTTAATTAATATGCAAATCTCTCAGCAGATGTTCGGCAGTGAGGCTGCTGAGGAAAAACAGCCCCCTTCTACTTTCTCCTGCCTGGTTTTTGCTGTCAGTTATTGGCCTGTAATTACTTTAACTAACCAAATACACACAGAGAGGAAAAGAGAAAGTGTTTGCTAGGTGAAGCGATTCCAGTTTTGCGACCATTGAAGCAAAAGCGCTGGACCTCAAACACTAAAGCGTGACATTTGCAAGTCTCCCCTGCAGCTCAAATCCAGTTCTACACTTTATGCTTCATTTCAATGGGTTGTCATGCTTCTATATTCTAAATGAATGTGATCATTTAGGTCCACTTCCTCACTTAGTTTGTCTGTATTATCATGAGAATAGCTGACACATCTCAACAACTTTTGGCAGTCTTCTAATAGACGTCGATCCAAGAAGATACAGATACGAAAACGATCATTGAATTTTCAAGATCAAGGGAGTGGAAGCTCCAACACTCCTAAAAACAGATGGTGTTACTGTAAGCGCCAATATCAAGATGTTGTCTTTTTCACCCAGTCCATCCTCAATGTAATTGCTGCGCTGAAAAACCATTTCAACTCTTACGTCGGGGTTTCGGGTTCATGTTACCTTTAAGAGGATCATTTAATTCAGGAGCACGTCCCAGGGGAGGGAAGAGGAAAATATCCCATCGCAAGGTGCTCGCCAGGGTTCTCCAGTGGTCAGCTCTCCAATAATAATGTGTTTCTGATAGTGATAAGTGTGTGTGTGTGTGCGTCTGTCTGTCTGTGTGCCAAAAGCAGAGACGGTTATCTTAATCGTTTCTCTTTCTCTTCCACCTCTCCTCTTGCTTTCCACTCCTCCTCATGCCTGGTCTCAAAGGGACACTGTGGCCTGGTGTCCACACCCTGGCCTACACAAAAACACCTACATGTCAGGCAGTGACATGCAGCGATAAAAATAAATACACACACATGTTGAAATTGCGTTTTTATAAATAGAGTGTGGTGGAAACATGCGCGTGGAGTCACTGAGGGAGAGAGCGGGGGAATTTGCCTCTATTAATTGAATACACCATCAAGATTATATTCAGTTTTTTTTGACAACTGAAGAGATTTCTGATACATTCTGATACAAAAAACATGTAGAGAAGCACAGGGGATTTGCTGTAGCCGTGCAGTACTTAGGGCCACCATGATAACACATCTGCTTTGGGTTCATCTGTTTATGAATCACTCTTATCTGCCCTGAAAGTGCTGGGTGAGTGTCAATGTGTAGGAGTCTACATCTGCGATCCTTGGTGTGTTTGTGTGTGCATCTCAGTGGGGTTTGTGTCATTGTGAGTATTTACAACCGAGGCAAACAGACAGGACAAAAGGGAAAGCTTCCACTTTGATCAGGGCTGAAGATGGAAACAAATCGCAGCACACATGAATTCATTTAAAGCTACTTTTCTTTTACCCCTCCATAGAATTCGACTCCATATGAGGTAAATCCTTTTGATGTTGCTTAAAACAGACAATGGGCCTTGAACTTCCTGGTTACAATGCTGATTTAAAACAACGCTATTTTCTCAGGCGAAGGAGCTACTCAATCTATTCATTTGTAAAAACACGTACTTGTTTTTTTGCATTCATGTCGTGAAAATGAAGTCCCCACATTACTCTCAACTGCAAAGAAATGCTCTTCTCTGGACCACAGACCGAAATACCTGCTATTCTTCATCCCTGACAGCAGCCACGTGCCTCCTTTTAATAATAAAAAGAATCTATAAAAATAAATTACTCACACTAAGTATATGCAAATTCAAATGTAAGCAATCATTGCAAAATTAATTTTGCCAGAACTGATTAAAAGCTTTAATAAATCTATATACGGTATTGGACCAATCTGATATTGTAAATTTATTACGCTTGACTGCGGGAATAATTAGAAAGCTCTGTAACATATTGCGAGCCAGATTACTGTACTTAGAACCTGAGCTGTAATTATCAAGGAGCAGGAGCTTTTTTTTTTTTTTTTTTTTTTTTTTTAAGTCCACAATGTACGAAGGTTTCATTCTGGACCATTCACGATATTTATTCACAGATCACTTCCACTCCCGTTCAGTGCGGGACAGGAAATGTTTATTCAGTTCTCTTCAAGTCTCGTTCCCTTCTGACCCCAAAACTGATGACCGGAGTTGCCTTTGCCAGTGAAAACAGGCAGTTTGATTTAAACCAAGGTTATTTTGCATTCTTCAGCAAGGACAGGGTCACAGTTTATCTCATCAAAACAGCACCTGAGAGCTAAAAGTGCTTTAATGATGGGCTCAGTTACACGTTCCGCACAGACTGATGATGAAAAACAAAAAAGAGAGAGGCAACCGCTCGCTGTCATAAACCTCTGCCAGTCACAGCTGTTTAAAGGTCGATCAATGGGGGCGCGCGCGTGTGTGTGGGGACCTCAGATGGACCTGAGAGATCAAACAGGATGAGCAAGGGGGGACCAGGGTCCAGGTGAGGGGCCACAGGAGGACGAGAAGACACAGGGTGCAGTTTCCCCCCCCCCTCTATTTCTTTTTGGTCGAAGTCATAGTGGTGGCCTGGGGCCTCATTCACGTTTTAATGAGTTTAAAAATCACATCTGCTGCTTCCCCCCCACACACACACATAGCAGACCTTTGTCACCTGGACAGCATCCACACCAGGTATCAAACAGGCACCAGGAAACAGTGCTGCGAGCCATTCATCCCAGCAGGTGACAGGCTTGAGTGAATGCATGGAATTGTTGGCGATTCTCAGACAGGACAGGCCAAACCTCGCCGCCGGAATATGCCAACCTATGTACTGAATGGTGCATGGGCACAGCGCGTAATATTGAGCTCAATATCTGAAGGCCGTATTTGCACTCACCAACTCCAAGGCAGTTTTGAATTCACTGAACTGTCCTAAAAAGTAATAACATGATATTAAAAAATATATCGTAAACATGTATTATTTTTTTATGAAGGAACACTGAAGCGTTTCTTTTCATTTACGTGAGGTTTTAGACAGACACAGGAGCCAAATTCACGGATGAACTTGAATCGATTTTCCTTATTCATGAGTTTTCTGATGAATAACTGATGTTTTGAACACCTCTCTCCGTGTGCATGTGTAAGAGCTAGCGGCAAGGTACGCCAGGTGTAAGACAGCAGTGAGAGATGACACAACTTAACCTTCTGTGCAATCGTGGTAAACGGCACAAACAGGCAGCCGAGGCCCCAGAGCCCATGACGTGGGTGGGAGCAAACAGGAGCAGACTGAGGCATTCTGTTGCTTTTATTTCCGACTTGCCATTTTAATTTTTTCATGTTCTACCTGTCTTTCTTATCTTGCCGTAGGTGGGCCAAAACTGCACTTTTAATTACATGGTGTGTAGAGGATGGAAGTGGGAGGGGTGGGTTAGTGGGGGATGAGCGCACCTAGGGCTCTTTCTTCTCAGGAAGACATCTCCAGTGCGGGGTTTAAATGGCAGCCACGACCATATGAAAAGCCGTGACCCCACACTCAGGTTTGGAATGTAACAATCATTAAACCGTACCTAGTCGCACACACAAAAAAAGGGGGGGGCAATATCTGACATTTTATCAGCCGATGACTTAAAGGACGTTTCCCCACCACCGGCGATGAGCGTCACCTTGCGTGGATGTGTTCAGAAATATGCAAATACGCAGCTTACATAATTGAGCGCTGAATGGCTGCATGCACAATCGCTAGTCTCCGTATACAGTAAGTCAAAAGGAAATTTAGATCTGAGGCTTTCTTTCCCCTTTCCTACCCTTGGGTTCTGCCTCCTGTGTTTCTGTCAATCCTCGGCTTTTTTTTTGATCAGTGGCTTGAAAGAGTCAAGCATGTGCCAGCGCTCAGGTACCCGGGGTATGCTGAGGTGCTAATTAGCTCAGCAGGATAATTGATGTGTAGATTACACCGTTGAACAAATGCTCCGACTTGTTTGTTCTTCTCACTTCTCGGAGAGCAGGAAAAAAAAAAATCTCTCCTACCCCCCTTCTTACCTCGGCGCTAATGAACAATTTACCTGGCTTGTAAAGGAGGCGGTTAAGGCTGCCAAGGCGGGGGGAAAACAAAGAGAGGGTTGCGGCGGAGTTCATTTCCCACAGGTGGAACTACTGTCTCCTGCGCTTCAAGACCTGCCTCTATTCCCTGGTGTTTGCAAGCCTGGCTGTGGAAGAAGTGCCTGTGTATACACACTTTGCCAAACCCTGAAGGAGAGGATGGCAAGCATACATAATTCCAAAAGGGAAACAATTTTAAAAAATGAAAGAGCATGGCATTAAGGGCGCTGGTAGGCTCCCATTGTTACAACCCCCCCACCCACCCACCCCTTCCTATAATGCCATTTCCTCCATCTTTTGTCTTTCGGGTGCTATTATTAGCCGCACACGAATACCCCTCCTTCCCCACAAGCGTCCATTCAATAGGGTTTGAATTTGCTCATTAACGGCTAAGAATCCGCAAACACGTTCGCATGAGCTTTTTTTTGCGACTGCTAATAAACTAATCATGCCCTCTCGTCTAATTGGGAAATAGAATGAGTGTTAGGAATGGGAGCTTTGCCCGAGGATTTTAGGTTGGTGTCGCCAGGGCGGAAAAGTGGAGCCCATTAGCGGGACAGATGTAGAGGCAAAAGGTGAATGCCTGAGATGCCGGCTTCTTGGCACACTGCTGGGCCGCCCGTAATCTGTCATCCATGCTGGTTTACAAGTTAAACACATTATTGTGCTTACCAAGACTCATTTCCAGGATCCATCGCCCCGCACGTTTTCTTTCCTCTCCCTAGCCAGGGCACTGTCGCTGCATGGAGACTATTACTGTTTTTCTTAGCGCCACTGATTCATCAGGCGGAGAGCAAGCGAGGCGAAAGGAGAGATAGAGAAGCTCAGCCAAGGTATACATTATTATTATTTCCTGTTACTTTCTTCACTCCCCACAGAGACCTCATCTTTTTGACTTTTGGAATTGTTTCACAAGTCGTCGATTTTTCACAGGAGTCGTCTTGATGTTGCTTTTCTCTGTACAGGGGCCACAGTTTTGTTGAGATGAAATGAAAGGGAATGTGAGGCAGTCAATGCTGTGCGTGCCAAAGTTCACCAAACACATGACCCCAACTTTTATAGAGCCATGAACGTTTATTGGTACTTTGCGTGTCTTCTTCGACTAGGTCATCCTATTCTCTTCTCACCGTCTCTGTGGCTTTTGGCACCTATGAATGGCCATGTGTGACTGATAAGTTCGAAGAGGAATGCGATAGTCACTGTACTGCCTGACACAGTCGAGCATGTCATCAGAAACCTGGGGCCACATGTTTGGACTATACTGGATTGCAAATCCTGCTGACTAACTGGCAGTTTCCGTGGCAAACCTGATAACTCCTCTCCTTTGCCCCAGTGCTGCAGTCAGTCTGGCACTTTTTTGTTTTCCCTCCCTGCCTTTTTCCTGTCGCCATCTCGGTATTTAATCTAACACTGGCAGGCGGCAAGAAGGGTTTACTTTCCCCCCTCAAAGACAGCTACGTGAGTCAGATGGCAAAAGGAGGAGGAAGAGAGCTGAGCATTCAGGCAGGGAAGGACAGGGGAGTCGAGGCAAGGCACAGGAAACCTGGGCTGAGCGTCACTTTTAACAAAAGCCTTTCATCTTCCTCTCCTCTTCCCCCTAAGACAGAGTGCTTCCAGCAGTGGGATCCTTTTAAGTACATACCTGATAAGGAAACTTTTTTCTTCCCTTTCGAGAGCTCATGAAGGGAAAGTATCCCCCTCCCACACACATACACACACACATCCCAGCGTGGTTAGAATCCTCTCATCGCTTTGAACAGCAGATACTGTCCCTTTTATCCACGGTAAACTGCTTTCTTATGGTTATTAACTCATTCAAAACAGGTAATTACAGCTGGCAAACTGAGACGCTACGGATCAGCGGTGTGAGCTGCTCACTCCACCTTTTCAATCAAACCAGCCTGAGGTGAGCAGGACAGAGGTAGTCAAGGATCCATTTGTGGATAACTGCACCTAATCCATTTTAGTCAGAAGTCACTGCGTTTGCACCAGAGCAGGACTCGTGGGATGTTTCTGATGGAGAGGTCATAAATCACAGGGAATAAGTTGGGCGCCCACAGACGGCGCATGGGGGCAGTGAAATCCCTCAGGAACAGCGCAACTATGGCAATCATCACCTCAGCAATAATATATTGTAAGCAACCGAGGTCAGCAAGGCCGGACCACCAAACATTGCCCCTGTGGTTGAAGAAGAGACAGATACATGTAGAACCCGAGGTGGGTGGTTGTTATTGTTGGACAATTCCCTCAAGTGTAGTTAACATTGCAGGAGCCAGTTGGCGCGCATTTTATCCATAGTGCCTTTGCAACATACATTTTTAGCTAGGGTGATCCCAGTAGATCAAGCCATGTACGCAGTTTACTCCTGCAGAATTCAACACCTAATGCCAAAAAAGGGTGGCATTTCCAGTGGTCAACGGAGAGTCAAAACAAACGTGACGTCAACATCGAAAAAAGAAAGCACATACCTCACCTATCACATGATTTACACAGGAAGTTGAAGAGCCCCACGGGAGAGCTTTTCTTCCTTAGGTTTATTTCAAAGCTATTTGTTGTTTCAAGTAAAGAAAGCAGTGTCCGACAGAGACGTTTTCATGTTGTTTTCATGACCTCACAGACATGCCACGGCCTTTCACATTGCTTGTTCAAGACTCCAAAGTTTGACATGATCCCAAAACATTCTCACCCTTGACTCTCCACTTGAACTCGGATTTCAGAGCAAGCTGCTCCACCAGGAGGTCGGTATCACATTTGATCCAAATTGATCCCACTGGACTCGCAGACATGGGGAGTACCTATTTACTCACATCATAGCGGGTTGTGACGACTCAAACAACGGATATCTGCACTCCAATCTTTTCAAGAAACCAAGGAGCAGTGGCGTCGACACTTTTAAGACGTGCCCAAGGGTTCATGGCACCACTGAGAGCCACCAATCATGCTTTAACACCTTCCGCCTTTGTGTGCCAGTGGTGAGCAGCGTCGTCTGACTCAATGTCTTTACTACAAATTGGCTTCCAACAGGAATCCGAGGTGCCAAAGAGCCATTAGACAGACAAAGCCTTCAAGTCTACCTTTGGGATTAGTGTGTCAAACTCTTCGGCCTACATGATCCACACATGCCAACCTTTTTCAGCGCTGCTTTCTCAGAAGCAACACTTCACATTTGCGTCCTAGCTCACTCTGTTCTATTTTCCAGTGGGTTTATTTTTTTGTGACTCCACCATGATGAATAACACCACAACACCTGAGCCACTGGGCGACCCAATTGTCAGCGAAGCCCATCTCCAATTAAAAAAAAAAGGCGTAATCTTCCCCTGACAGAGCGGCTTATGTTTTGTCCTGGCAGAAGAGAATGAAGGAGAACAGAAAGGGAGGGGAGCGTCCTATGGCCGAGGACTTTATATCTTGTGAATACACCTCCGTTGAGTTACCTGACTCAGCGCACAGAGGCCGACTGACTGGACGGACGGCTGCTCGTGAGAATCAAATCCTGTCTGAGATAACAGCTCATCATTTGTCACTCCGAGAAGCAATTCCCCCCAATCACCCAGAAAGAGAGTGCCACTTTATACGTGCTAGCTGTCAGGAAGGCAAGAAATTACATTCAGCAATGCTTTGACTTGTCACCCCCCTCCACAAATGATGCTTGAGCTCCAAACAACAGCTGGCAACACTGAATGACCTCCTTTCTAACCCCAGACAGAGACTTTACACAACCAAACCAGCATATTTCCACACCTGCGAGACGTCCAATTCACAAGTTCCAGATGCCTCAAAAATACAGAGAAAGTGTACTTTGTCACACCTCAAATAGAGATGACTCTTTTTGTGGAAATGATAGAAGTGAATCTGTATATTTTTGTTGGATCATTCCATAAGAAACCACCCTGATGCTGGTATGCTGCCACTTGAACCTTGTGGTCCAGAAATACAAGAACACATAATCACACAGGAGAATAGGGAAACACATGTTTAAGCAAACAAACTGCTGGCCTGTCTATGTAGCCGTTTTGCAAGTTGCTTCATCAATCTCAGACAGATCAAGTATTTTGGAGTCCTACGTCCATCTTTCTTCAAAAGACCTAACATTTCTGAACACAGCACGGACCCTGAAGTAAAATGCTTATTAAAAACTCAGCGTGTACCAAGTTGAAAGTATGAAAAAAGAGAGGCCCGAGTCTCTGGAAAACACAAAGTTTCTGCCTGTGAACTCTGATGGTATTTGGGGAAAAGTAAAGGAAACAAGCTGCAAGTGACAGCTCACCAGGTGCAGCAACACTTATGCTGGTGGTAAAGTGACTGTCTCTTGGGCGGGTGATCTTACGGCATTAGACATACTTAATGGCATTATACATGGCAGGGCTATAGCTGGAGCATCCGGAACTGAAAATAAAAAAGAGTGAGGAACAATTTTGCCGGCGTAAAAAGGACCTCTGACACTGTATTAATTTTGTGACTTCACGTAAAAAGCAGCATCTCATTCGATTAGCAATGCTAAATTAGCAACAATTTAGCAAGAGGGGAGGAAGTCCGACCTCAGAAGAGATCAGTGGGAGCCTCAATGATGCCACAATGCTAAGTCTGCATGTTGATGATAAGAATGCCGTACAGTAGGCCCTAGGCCTGTTTCTGCGTGTGTGGGGGAGGATGTGCATGAGAGCTTGGATACTTTATACTGTACGACTGGGTGCTGCTTCTGAGACAAAGGTGTGAAACCCTGTGACTGAATCCTCTGAATGTGAGCAATGCAACTATTGATGCAATTAGATTACAACTGTTTGAACCTGAGAGCATCATGAAGGGCTTCACTATGTGAGACTGAGATTAGCTGGCATTCACTTCTCCTCATCTTATATGTCCTCTCTATCTGAACATCCAGGTTCAGTCCCTTCAGTGGCTCCATGCAAGTCACTCCGGATCAAAGCATCAGCTAAATGGCTAAAATGTAAATGCAAAACGACAGGCCCTGGAGATCTCCATATCCTGGATGTGTGTGTGTGTGTGTGTTTTCATTTGAGTTCAGGTCTGGCCATACAACACAAAGAGCAAAAGATAAAAAATATGTGTGTCACAAAAATGAATAGAGGGATTTGGCATCACCAAAGTGTATCTGACACGTCGAAGGCCTGGAACTGTGAGCAGACACCTTGGTGGGTTTTATGAAGTGCAGGCTCCTAAAAATAAAACGGTGCCCACAAAGGAATCAAATACTAATAAACTGAACTTTAGACCTGTAAATACACATTAGATGTCTTTTGTGTGACTTGAAGCTCAAGGTCCTCTATGAAAAGTAGTTATTACTTGAGTTTGTTCAGGTGATGTATTTCTCTAGATTCCAACTAAACCCAGTGGGATTCCAAAGACCCTGCTTAAAGAAGGGCCTTGCTATTTTTCCGCATAAGCACAATGTGGAAAACACAGGTACTGCTCTCTGTGGAACACCCAAATTACCCCAAATCAATGCAGTAAAATACAACAGAATGCATAATAATATACTAACTCCCCTGTGGCATGAGAGAAAACTAAGAGAGGAGACTGAAGAGGCAAAGGTGTAAGAGGCCAGGAATCGCTGTTGGTTTCGTCTTTCCCTCTCAAATCCAGAGCACCCCACGCTGCTCGTTCCTCTCGCTGCCCTTGGTGGCCAAACAAAGAGGAGGATGTTTGTCAGAGAAGTAACCGAAATCAATAAAAGCAAGACCCCACCACCAACCACCTGGCCGAAGGCTTACAGTGTTCATGCATGCGGTTACGAGCGCTGCTGGGTTTTCCCTTCCTACGCTAGCCGGAGCAGAAAGGAGCGGGGAGGAGGAGGCCCATGGAGCATCTGCGCTCCCACCACAGTGATGCCCGTAGGCTTGATGTGCTGCTCCAGTGTCAGGGCAGGAGGGCAAGCAGTTGGACATTACCACCACTTCTGCTACCTACAGAGAAATTTTAGCATAACTAAAGTGCAAGTGCTGTCTTTCTTTTTCTTTTTTTTTTTTTACCTTGTTTCCATTCTAGGTGAAAAATGCTCAGTGTTTAGTGTTGTCAGCAGTGATCACTTGGCATCTACAGAAATAGTGTGGGTGGTGCTGAGTGAACTCTGCAGAAAAGTGAAAGGTGGTTGAAGTGAAGTATAGTTAAGGCTGGATTTGAATACTGCTTGAAATAATGTGGTATTTGATCAGGAAATTGCGATAGAAAACCATGCAGACGATTACCTGAAGTATTTCTTCTTCAGCGCTTCTTATTGTGATCAATAAAGCTTGGATTTTCTTTCTAACCTTTTGTGAGTTTTTCCTCACTGTCGTCCTGGCCATGCCAAGAACACGTTTCATTTTCACCATGTTCTTCTCTGACATCATTTATGAGCTTCCTACAAAACATCAGCTCAACCGCCAAAATGAAAATGTGACTCAACTACACTCCCTTCTTCCCTCATTCTCACTGACACACCGTTTGGCAACGCACGGCAAAACAACATCAAAACAGTAATGCGCTCCAACTGTGACTCTCCCTTAAACATGACTGCACCCTGCAATGCGAGAACTGGCTCCCTCCCACTCAACACCGAGGTGACTTCATCTCAATTACACCCAGAGGTGAACACCACCGAGGCGCAGCACCTGAGCGGTCGGCCAGTTAAGAGAACATCTATTCAACACTCTTTTCAGCAACTGTGGCCTCATTTTTGAGATTTCTGCAGATAGGGCAATTCTTCTTTCTAGTTTCTAGCATGAAAAAAATATGACCCTTCCACACGGAAAATTCATCACAGGTCAAGGGTCAAGACATAGCAATGAACTGGCAATGTTAAGAATCTGCAAGTGCTATTTTTGTGACCTCTACTTGACACTTTGCTTGCCTGTTTATTATTTTCAAGAGCAGGATTAAGCAGTTGTTTTTCTTCCTTTCCTTCTTCAGGTTGTCATACCTGCCTCTGCATCAATACACAAAGAGAGGTAGCAGGGTTTAGCTCTTTTTTTAAGGACAAGGTCAAGTGTTTTTTTTTTGTATGTTGAACAAACAACATGCTTGTGGCTCTAAAGCAAGGTAGAAAAGAACTGGGTAAAAAGCGAAGGGCTCTCCATGACAGCGATAACTCCACTTCTCGTCTTTTGTTGGGGCCGAAGTGCCATTCACCCCCACTTAAACACCTCCCACAGCACTTTATATGAACTGACAGAAAAAGCACCCATCAAATCTGTACGGAATTGAAAAAAAAAAAAAAAAAAATCAATGCTCCACGTCGCCATCCAATAACCTTTGCGAGACTGGCACACGCAACAGGTGCGGCGGCACAAACAAAATGAACTGTTTAAGTTCAGATTTACCTCCTTTTTTAAAATGAAAACTTCTTTGCAGGTTATTATGAGCTGAAGATTCAATATGGGGGTTTCTGCATTTGTGATCAGAGGACAAAGGGGTAGATTTGGAAGGGCTTTTGACAGAGATCATAAATATAGTCAACCTTATAAATATTTGAGCTTGGCTACTCCTCTTGGTTAATGTACTGTACAGGCCTTAATTAAGCCAGTGTGTGATAGATGCCACTGCGTAATGATGTGCTGGCGTCTGAGGGGTGGGGTTAAGTGTTGGGGGGAGTGGTGGTGGGGATGGAAGTATCATCCAAACCATGTGCTTTATAATCATGATAGCAGTGTTAATGATGCCAGCGCTACTTCAATTAAAAGTACCGCAGCTAACGTGGATCCAGTGACCCCGACATCCATGAGGACAAGAGAGAAACGTATCGCCTGCACCTCATGTCATCCCCATGTGAATGCTGTTTCTGTGCAGTTCACCACATGTCAGGTATTTTCTTTACCACAGTGATCAATGGTGTAAACCACTAAAAAGGTGTGTGAAACACTGGATAGGGGACAGAATGAATTTAACCTTAATAGATGCATGATCTGTTTTCCATTTCTGCCACACACAAACACACTGACACACAAAGTCCTGTCTGATGAGCCAGAGCAGGCATTCATTTATATGTGTCAGTTTCACTACCTCTTCAGCCTCCTTTTACTGGACTACCTTCCCCACGCCTTATTGTACTGCACCTATTGGTAAATTTCCTGTTAAATGTTGCAAGAGTGAATCCACTTTTTCTGCTGATGAGGACTGTTAGCCACGCTGGACTTGCTTTGCCAAGCACTATTTGAGCTGTGATTCACTCAGTCAGTTACATCCAGGTTTCAATTCGAGCGCCAGAGAGAGGAAGTTTCTGCCTCGCATACTGCGGCAGTAAATGTCATATAAGAGCGTTAGAAGGTTTTGGGACAATATAAGTTACCATTTTTAAACCCAGATCTCTTGCTTTCTTCATTGGTGACGACAGCTCTGAACAATTAAAATAAAGAGAGGAAACCTGGCCCAGTTTTGGGACATTAAAATAAATATCGAATCAGAAAATCTTTATGGGACTCCTGGGAGTCTCGCAGTCTAATTCTTCTCCGCTTTCTTGATTTTAGGTGTCGACTTGTTCAGACCCTCGACTGACTTCTCGCCTCGGGTTCACAAAGTTAAGGCATTGTCCAGTGAACTTGCGGCCACATTTGACCGACGAGAGCCCGCCGAGGAGGTTGGGACTCTGAAACTTTGTGACTCAATTATGCCACGATTTGATTCATGTGCTAACCAGATGATCAATGTAGATTAATTATGTAATAGTCATTTTGGCGGTTGGCCACACGGAGTGAAGGATGGGACTATTGGCTTGAGCCTGAGCTGCAGAGGGGCTGCAGACCTCCTCAGGTACGCAGGACTTATTCAATTACTGTGCCACAAAGCTTCACTGAGGACATCATTTCTGGGTTTTAGTCGACTCCAGTCATACACACACACACACTCCCTCACTCCAGTGACCTGGTCTGCCTCAGACAGGCTCTTATTACTGAGCAAACATGCCTGCCAAGTAGCCGTGAAGCAAAGCCTAATGAGCACATTATTGTATTTACCTTAGATAAGGTAAGCTGCACAAGGTGATAAGAGGGAGATAAGTCAGTGTTGTTACGCTGGATACACACACAGAGGGCCTCTTGCTTTTTTCCCCGTTTGTATCATTGCATATAGGCTTGGTAAACAAACCATTAAAATGGGCAGGATTCAACTATCAGCAGTTCAAAACTTGTGGTTTGTTATGAGGGAGCTGAAATGCTATGAGCTATGCAGATGTTGCACAAAAGAGCTTCTAATCACTGGGCATTGTCCACATAATGCTGGTGAATATTAATGATTCAGTTTTAGCATCCGATCACATATTTCAAACTGGATATACAGTGTACGATTGTTGTCCTTTCTTTGGGAGTGTATGGTGCGGAAAAAATACTCGGAATAAACACAATTTGAGAAAGCACTACAATGCCTTGTCTTCCTTAAAAAAAAAAAAAAAAAATAGAGTTCCAGTAAGGAGTGGATTGGGGGCAGGGTGGTGACTGGCCAATTTGGCAGGAAGTGACCTGATGGGGTAAAAGGTCATCAATGAGCCCCTTTGACTTCAGCTACATGCTTCCCTGGAGAGCTCACATTTAAGGCGGCACTGTATTGCTACTGGGCCTCTCAGATTTATCACCTATTGACCACGGGCGGGTCATAAATCTGTGCCCTCTACAGATGGCCACCTCAAAGCCCTGTTAGCTCGATAATGTGAACAGGATATGGAGCGCAGACGAAGAACAAAGCCTCGGACTCAGTCTAGTGTGAAAGGTATCCGCCACTGTCAATTCTGTCTGTTCCCCGCTTCCTGACGCATTTTGTCCCCGGGTGGCACCTATATCATGCCAGATGTGCAATTCCTGCTTCCACCTCCATCCTCCTGACCTGAGACGAGCCCAGGGGCAGATCTCTGGCAAACTTCTCGCTCACATCGTACACCGTCGGTGCCGGCATATTTTGAGGGGAGGGAAAGTGACAGCGCAGACTCTCCAGGGCAAAGCTTCCCAGTCGAGTGGATCAGTCTGCTGAAAATCACTTATGAATAGTCATTAGGCCTTCATTACAAAGCCCCCGAATTCCCATATCTTCCCGTGCCTCTCGTCGTTCTCGCAAGGTGTATCGTTTAATTGCCAATTGATTCGCTTGCACTTGACAACATGTAAAAGTGGCATTGGCCAGCCCAAGGCAGCCAGATTTTTGGCATCCGGAACCACTTCAAACTACTCTCTAAATAGAGGGACAGTACGCATCAACCCAAAACAGCTCAGGCACGTCGCGCAGTAATTAAAAACCACATGCGACGGCAGAAAGACGAAAACAGTGTGCGCGGAAATGTGATTTTCAGAATAAAGAGCGACTGGGCTCACGTTGTCGAGCCATTCACCTTTTTAGGTCTCAGATACTTTCAATGGCACAGCCACTCAAATCTCCTGAAGACTTCAGAAGGAATGTTTCTTCTCATGTTCGACGTCTATAGCGCCCCTAGTTCTTTGAGGCAAAACTACACCCAAGTCAGCAGGGTCATCTGTCAGGTGGCTTTGAACCCCAGCAAGAGGCATGCATTGTGTCAGCAGGGGCGAGAGACGCGAGAGACGCGAGAGACGTTGTCTGTATTTAGAGAGCAATTTCATCCTGCCTTACATGGCGTGAAGGATTGAGCTCAGAGCCTTGTCAAGCCTTCAAATGTGGCAAATCAGTACAGTCGGCCCTTTGACACAAAATGCGGCACGATTATCGAGTTGGTGCAGCCTTAATAAGCTGAATAATGAGGGAATTTCAGAAATGCCCAAGCGCCATTATACCCCAACAATAAGCGCTAGGAGTGAGTAAACCAGTGCGGGGCAGAAGGTAGGCGGCGGAGATATAATGAGGCTACTGTGTAAGTAATGTAGTCTCTATTGTATACCCATGTAAATGCCCATTTCTTCACATGCACAGCAATAAGCCAGTCAGAGATTCTAGAAGAATGGCACACACAGTGGCGCTCCTTTCTCTACTTCACCCCGCCGCCGCCGCCGCCGCCGCTCCTTTCTCTAGTCTCGGTGACAGCCAGTGACAGTGGCTGGCAGCTGCCCGACTTCTTGAGGGCAAACATCACATCCAAGGATGAGCTGCAGGTGTGCCAGACGTGTAAACATGGACTAATTACGCTTCTTTTTTTTTTCACTGGATGACAATGGGGTCATAGAAATGATATTCCACATTATCATATGAGCAATTCGGATGAGGCATTGAGTCCTCAGATAAAGCTGAAAGATGGCTGGCAAATTTCTGTCCGGACAGGAAAGCACCTGTTGGGCGAAGAAATCCTATTTCACGAGAGTCAGAACGCAAGTGGATCCATGAGGTGGTGACAAACTCGACAACGGTTTTAAAGCAAATGCCGTGCATTGGGTGAATATCAAACGACATACTTTCAACAGCGTGACAGCTTTTACATCAGTAAAAATGCATGAATGAGGAAAGAGGGCAAACAATTTCCGCATGATCATGATACCATTAATTATATTGGCGGTTTATTCAATACCGTTTGTCCTGGTGATTTGAAATATGACTTGCCTGGACTGTAAATTATGTCAGGTACCCAGCAAATCATGCCTCGGGCCAGCAGAGTTCAGCTCGAAGATGGGGGAGGTCTGTTTCAGGAAAACAATCTCTCTCCCACATTGTCAGACATGGAAGGGGAGCTTTACGCACTGAATAGGAACATACATCAAAAGAACTGCCAAACAATTGTCTGTTTTTTTATTAATAAGCTCCAAATACTGCTGCTGGACAAGGCCAGTAGAAGTGCCGAGCGTGCAATTTTTTTTTTTTTCCTTCCAACACAATACAGGTGCACAATTTAGCAGCCCTGGACTTGGTGGGGTGTGTTTTTCTGGAGAATAAAGAGGCTTGTAAAATGTCCTAATCTGTCAGGCTGCACCGAGGCTACAATCTATTGAGACGTGAGATAGGACTCTGCCAGGGCGCCTGCTCCTTTTCAATCCGAGGTCACGAAAATCCAGGTGGATTGTGTTCATGAGCCAAGTCCCCACTTTTATTCCTCCGGCGCAGTTAAGGCGGTGAATACAGATCTCTCTTGGCTCGGCAGGCGTCCATTGAGAAGCTCATTTCAAGCGCTGAATTAAGGGGAAAAATGTTTGCCTTATAGACAAAAACATTTGAAGGTATGGGGAAAAAAGTCAAGTATTAAATATTGAATTTATCGACAATTTGAACTCAATTTATCAAACTTACACCACAAACAGCGCTCTCAAATTCTATCTGCCGCACTTTGAGTATCTCCTTCCATTTGTCGCGGAGGCCCATTCTCCACCATACTTTTTTTTTTTTTTTTTTTTACAAGCTGTTAATATTGATTACCGCCGCCGATGAGAAAGAGCGAGGCTCAATCTCAATAACAGCATTCCATTATATGGCAGACGACAGCCGTGCAGAGTGTGCATCTTCCATGCAGCATTTAGGGGATTATCAAATTGATAGTGACTCAAATTGATTTGGATAATGAAGGTTGCTGCACCTTGAAATATAATGGCCACTTATTGTAATTACCATCACAATTATCAAGGTCACCGTATCAAAACACAAAGGGCGAACATTGCGACCACCAAAGATGAGCTTTCATTCTTTCGACAGACCCGAGTCACGATGCTGAATGTAATGAGTCCGATAAACAGAGTCGAGAAGAGGTGTCATTGTTAAAGGAGTGTTACACTATAAAAGCTGTGTTTAAATTCCCTGTCGGTGACGTGTAAAATACTGTCACAAGACCGGAGACTAGGTTTTGTTTGTAATCCCCCCCGGACACCTGTCAACATGTCAAGTAAAGATCGGACTGACATCCCGAATCAGACAGACTGACACCTTTGCTCTGCTTCTTGCGGGCACAGATCCCCCCCCCCACCCAAAAAAAACAGCATGTATTATAGAAGGACCATGCATTTTGGCGATACCTCCCGAGGAAGGCCTGCTTCGACTATCTCGCAGTATCAAACAATATTGGAGTGTGCTTCCTTTCACACAGTTGAGCCTGCAATAAACCCTTGGCCTTTGTTTTGCCTGCACTGCAGAAGGATGACCTCAGCTCTGAAACAATAAAGGGCCTGTAATGGCCTCTCCAGGGGCCTGCTGCCTCAACTTTGTTTCTCCTCAACGTGTGAGAAGAAAGGGAAGACAGCCAAAAAAAAGAGGAGTTATAAACTTTTTCCTGATGCTATAAAGCGCCTAGTCAAAGAAAAGTAGGGATTAGCTCGTTGAGGAAGTTGGTGAAATCTGTTTGCCTTGGAGTATAAAACCCGTGCCTATGGGGTGAGCGCCACCCATCTGGCTGCACTGAGATTTTAAATCATTTGCCAACAGATAACAGGTGACAAGAAAAGGAGAAAGTGAAAGAATACTTAACAAAGGGGCTTATGATGGAGCAGTAGGGGTGGACAAATAACAAATGAAAGCCGCGCAGATCTGTGTATGTGTGTGTTAATAGTAGTAATAGTGGTGGCGGAGGGTACTAAGGGGGCGGAGGCATAGCAAACTGCTAAGAGGATCAAATATCGAAGCACAACAAAAGCTGTGTCACAGGGGCGTTTGAGTCACAAGTCTCCCTTCGCCAAACCCCTCCTCCATCTCTACCACCCACCTCTTCCCCCGCCACTCCGTACCTCTAACCTCCTGTTACCACGACAGCGCTCTGCCACAAAGACAGCCCCTAATATGACAAAGAACAAAACGGCAGACAGATGTAGGTATTGTCATGCAGAGCATTCCCTCCCTCCCTCCTCCTCCTCCTTTCACAAGGGAAAACAACAACCTGCCCCTCTGAAAAAGAGCAACCAAGTCACCGCCGAGTTGCTGCCACTGAAACTCTGAGGCGGGCGTGACGGTCAGTGAGCAGGTCGCCTCTCTGACTGGGTGATTGAGAGACGCAGAGGTACGGCTAGTTTCAAAAACAGCAATTTCTCAAAGCTCTGTTTGCCAAGGTAGCGGTTTGATATTTTTCATATATATATAATTTCCCCGGCCAGTGGAATTCAGGAGTTATTTTGTTCTTTCTTGACTGGAAAAATCCTCAGAACCAGTACTTATTGTATCAAGTCCATCATGTGAAAGCCATAGGAAAGCAGCTCTTCTGAAGGCTGAAGCAGTTTCATCATCAAACACATTTTAGTTCCAGCTTTTTGGTGAAGGAGAGACGAGCTCAAATCATTTAAATCATGGTTTTGGATTCGGAAGTCATGAGCACATCATCCACAAAAGGCGTAAAAGTGGATTATCTTGATCCTCTCGGGACAACCGAAGAGCACAAATTTGACCTCTCTGCCATTGTCTCCTGGGCCTCAGGTTACCTGCGTGTGCCTGACCCACGTCTGAGGTGGGCGCTTCATGAAAACAGGCCTTTATTTTAACAGCTGTGGGACCCGGTGAGCCCGAGTCTGATAGATTCAGACCAGATGGGCGTTCGAACATGTTGCAGCGCTGCGACTGAAATAGCTCCACGCTGTCTTGCTGCATTCCCCAGGAAGGCATTGTGTGCACCACGGTACAAGGGACTGCACAGAATTGATATTTCAGAAAGGGAATGCATTCCAACGTGTCTAGTGGGTTCCATTTGACTAATTGTCAGTGTCCCTTGTTTGCACAAGCGAGGGCCGCCGAAACAAAGCAGCAGCCACGTGATGAGATGATGGTCAAGATCACGTCACTGCGGCAGCCGTGCACGTAAGCTAACTACATCGAGCTAACATCCAGCAGCATGACGAATAATCTGATGGAGTCCCTTGATGGGCAGTTATCTCCCGATATGTCCTCCGCTTTGATGTAGCGTGTGCACTGAAATAGCAGATTACTTAACACGGGGAGTCGAGGCAGCCACGGAGGTACCTTAAATTAGCCGGGGATTTAAACTAATTCGTGAAAGTCATCTGCTCCAACATTCACCGTGCTAAATTCCTGCTCTCTAGTCTAGACTGAATTCTTGACAGTCCTGCGCTAATGTCCACGACCCGGCGGCAGCTCCGGGACAAATGCGTAGCGGCAGGCCAATCTGACATGAGGCCCATCTCGACGGCTTTAATGCGGGGTGGCAGCGCAGGCCTCTTTTTAAAGGAATCAATTAAGGTTTAAAAAGGTGATTCCTGGACGCAGTGTCTGGCTTTATTCCTGGGAGGGACGAGCGGGAGAAGCAAAGGCGGGAGGGAGAGGCGGGCTCATGGGGGTTAAATAGAAACCACATACATAATCACACACCTCAATGGCACTATTGTCGTAAGCAAACCACAAAACGTTGACTTTAGCGGTGCCCGACTTGGCAGTTTAGTGCGGATTCTGTCCTAGGACCTATTGGACCCGTGTCACTTCCTCTATCTGCATTCTAATTTCAGCCTCCTCTCCAGAGAGTTTTTATTATCTTTTAATGAATATCAACTGCCAAACCTTTCAAGTAAAACATGCTGACTAAGACTTTCCTGCACCACTCGGAACTTCTGGCACGACTTGCGTCGAGGCAAAGTGGCTCTTGAAGATGTTACGCATCTGTTTTCCAAGGCGTCCAAATGTGAAATTCACAACAGCTGACTTGATGTGGCTTCTTGTGGTGCTAAAATGTTCAGTTTTCGGCTCAGTTCTACCACTCCTGAACTCAAGTTAACCCCTGTCACCCTCAATTTGAAAGCCACTGCACACTTTCCAAATCGCCCCTTGCTCATTTATGACCGCCTTCATTAAAGCTTGCATTACATCCAGCATTCACCGCAGAAACTCCCAAAACTGTGGGAAAGGGTGGGGATGGGATATCAGCCGCGTTTTGCACCGGGAAGCGTCGTAGCTTGTGGATTTCACTCGGTTACAACATGTATCAAAGGGAGAGAGTCTTTACCCACACAAAGGTGCCTGTACACCTTAGCATCGACTTTAATCTGTGCCCTGAGGCGCCACTCGAACTATTCTTTCCTGCGCGAGGCACCTTGCCTAAGATGTTGAAATCAGCTTACCGCATGATCTTTTAAGAACGCTCACTCTTGAATGCCGACCGCAGGAAAAAAAAAATAAAAGGTGATGCGAAGAAATAGAATAAATGCCATTGTGATCTATGAAACATCCTGTACCAAGCCTTCAGCGCCAAGATAAACAAATCCACAGAGTTTATGCATAACTTTTATTTATGTCATTCAATTTGGCCCGGGCTTCTTGGCAATTCATTTTCATGATCAATTACTACACCTTGAGGCGCTTTTAGTGTATTCGGCTCGGCAGCGCACAGCTCGCACACACTCACAAACAAAACGTATGATTCAACTCGAGCACCTTCGAGAATACTTCAAATCGGCTAATTTACCTGCTTTTCACCGTGCTTTTGTTTGTGCCCCTTGGGAGGAAACGCTTACCTACATCTTTGATGCCAATAGGAGCTTTCGAGTTGTGCGATCTTGTGTCTATCTATTTATCTGTCTGTCTGTCTGTCCCAATCTATCTATCTATCTATCTATCTATCTATCTATCTATCTATCTATCTATCTATCTATCTATCTGTCTGTCTGTCTGTCTGTCTGTCTGTCTGTCTGTCTGTTTGTCTGTCTATCTATCTATCTATCTATCTATCTATCTATCTATCTATCTATCTATCTGTCTGTCTGTCTGTCTGTCTGTCTGTCTGTCTGTCTGTCTGTCTGTCTGTCTGTCTATCTATCTGTCTGTCTGTCTGTCTGTCTGTCCCTATCTATCTATCTATCTATCTATCTATCTATCTATCTATCTATCTATCTATCTATCTATCTATCTATCTATCTATCTGTCTGTCTGTCTGTCTGTCTGTCTGTCTGTCTGTCTGTCTGTCTGTCTGTATATCTATCTATCTGTCTGTCTGTCTGTCTGCCTGTATATCTATCTATCTATCTATCTATCTATCTATCTATCTATCTATCTATCTATATATATATCTGTCTATCTATCTATCTATCTGTCTGTCTATCTATCTATCTATCTATCTATCTATCTATCTATCTATCTGTCTATCTATCTATCTATCTGTCTATCTATCTATCTATCTATCTATCTATCTGTCTGTCTATCTATCTATCTATCTATCTATCTATCTATGAAAATGAAGGATAAATAGCTGCGACAGTGTTTTTCTCCATAAACGAAATCACAAAGACAAAGGTCAGGGAAGTTTCGGAGAACAGAAAAGTTATGTTGATTCACTGCAAGTTATAAAGGGCAAAAAGCCACGGAACTCGACAATATTGAAGACAAAAACAAAGAAAACATTCAATCGCCACATTTGTACTTGTTCTGCATTTTCTCTTTTCTCCCCTCACATCAAGTTCCCTCATCCAAAAAAAAAAAAAAGTTTGATTTTATGAATCACCTCTCCTCAAGGGAACACATTGTGCATTCCGTGGTTTCAACCGTCTGCGCTCATATACAGGGAAATTCATTTCAATATTTATCTCCATGAATATGATTTCATGTGAGGGGTGAAAAATAAGGTGGAAACCACAGAGCGGGTTTGGGGGATGCGCGCAGGGCTGCAATGTGGAAGGTGGGAAGCTCAGAGGAGATCATCAGAAAGGGAAATTGTGCACAGCGGGAAGAAAAATCATTGTGTTACCCCAGGTGAAAAATATTGTTGCTTTGCTTAAAAGTGCATGCAAGGCGAGCTACATTATTAGAATGTTTAAATATTAATTCTTCTGCTGGGTAGTAAAGATGATGGAGTCGCAGAGTCAACTACTTTGTTTTTCCCCCGCTCTGCTTGTAGGCCACAGCTGCATTATTTCTCCATCTAATTTCTCTTTGTTCACTATTCATGGAGGGGAAAATATAGTTTTCTGTGTCCCTCATTAGGCTGTTTCATATCTGAATGGAAGCATGTGATGTTACAGGAAGAGCCCGCGTGTCATTTGACTAGCGTTGATCAATACTGCGAGGTCAGATTTCAAGTGCTTCCAGCAGCGGAGAGTTGAAGGTGTAACAACAAGCACTTGATGTGAAGGCGTCCTTTTGAGATGAAGTCAAAACAGCAGCTTAAGGTGGCTTTGTTTTCAAGGTGACAGTCATTACAGAGCGTCACATGTGAGGCTACTTTATATCACTTGAGTGGAGAGGAGGTTTGTTTACTGAGTAAGGTGTGATTTCAAAGGTTTAGACAAATCCTCGCTCGCACTCAGGTGAAGAGGAAAAGCTCAGTTTCCCTGTCATGTCTATGAGTCAACACTTTGTACGTGCAACACTTTGGGATATTTTAGAGTGCAAAAAAGAAGGTAGGAGAGAGAGGGGAAATCCAAACTGCAATTCACTTGTGGACACTTTTTAACCATGCATGCAAACATTTTTGCGATCAGGACTCAGTTGTACTCAGTTCAAGAGTTGAAAATAATAACTTTTATGTTTGAATTTTGGTTCGGCTTGTCCAAAGCCAATGTGTGTGGCAGCGACAATGGGTTAAACTGAGCAAGGGCTCATTCACAAAGACGTGGATAGAGACTTGGAGGTGCATGAAAGTAAGAGTGCTGTCACTCTCGGCTGCTCCTCCACCCCCAAGCCCCCGACCCCACCTGAGAGAGATTGCGATGCATGTTCAAGTCACTCATGCAGGAGAAGCAATACACAAGTTGGGTGTAGAGCCACTTTAAAAGCTCATCAGACGCATACTCGGCTTGTAGGAAATACCTTATTCATGACAGAGCAGTCCGAGGACTAGGTAATTACTTGAATCAAGGTGGCCTCGGAAATGTTTAAATCTACAAGGACTAGAAGGATGCATGAATAATTCAAAATAATTTGCATCTAAATTTTTTAAGTATGCTTTATTCGAGAAAAAAAAAAACAAAACGTGGGCTCAGATTAAAGTTTGATGAGTGAAAGCTGAGCGCCGGGTGCATGCGTGTCTTCAAACACAAGGCGTGCTGGCTGCACAGAAAACCTCCTCATTTAGAGAAATTATTTAGAAACAGAGGTGGAGAAGAGGCGAAGAGGCCAGAGGTGCTGCCAAATAAATAATAATTAAAGTGAGGAATCGCGGCGGCGTCTAACAGGTTGCAACTGTGTGCTCAGACCGCCGCCAAACAACTTGTTTGGAGAGGATTCTTCTCCTACACACGTTTTTACAGCTCCACTCATATGCAACCCTTTGAATATTTATGAGGATGTGTTGTTCACAAAGCAACAGTCTTGGTTATTGCTCCGAAATTCACCAGGGCTTTGCCTGGATGGCAAGGTATGATAGTGTACTCGGCGTTATGCGAAGATGACATTCGTTTTCTTACTCGTCTGCAGCTATTTGTTTGTACACAGGTGCTGTTTGCATACATACTGGTGCGTGCACAGTATTTGAAACGCTTACCTGCTTTGAAGTGCAGAGCGGCAGAGGATGAACACCGGAAAGAAAAAGAAAAGACAGACCATTAGTCGACTGTGTAGGAACTTCTCGCACAGAATTTCAGGTGTTGCTAGTCAAGCAAGCCTCAACTGTCTGGTGAAATTCCTCCAACAAACAATATAGTGAATCGTGTAAACTCTTGTTTGGACAGCAGAAACCTTGAGTAGAACCATACGCAATTGAGCTCCATCTGACGGATCCAAGATGTTTTGTTTTTTAATCATTGGCAATACAATTTATACTTCAGAGTAATTTTACCGCTGACAAAAGTATTTTGACACACACACACACACGCATATACACACACCTCTCTCTTTGTTAAACAAGCCATATATCACGGCTTTTCTCTTGGCTTGGCCTGGAGAGGGAGGGCCGGAGAGGTGATAGAGGAGTGGGGGATGAAGAGAAGGAGAAGGAGGAGGTGCACACTGGGTATTTTTAAACGGAGGCTGGAAACAAAGGCCCCTCCTGAGGCCGGCCCCCTGCCCAGAGGATCACCTAGTCCCAGGCTACGCTGCTCCACTTTTCCCACGCTAACCTCCGGCCTCATTTGCATCCGCTGCTGCCCCTCGTTGCAATTATTTTCAGGTGAGCTGCTCTGTATAGAAGCCCAAGCTTAAGTATGTGTGTGAACATCCCTGTGTATGTCTACGCCAGTGCGTGTGGAGGTGATTTTTATGTCCCTAGGACGATCAGTGTGCATGCGTCCACCCCCTGATCCTGCTCTTAATTACGACTGACTGGCACCAGACACAATCGGCCCCTTGATTCAGTCAGTTTGCCCCCCTAGCAGCCCGCGGTGACCCGCATCATCTCCCAGCAGCTGGAGGAGGACAACATCGTCTGCACATGACGGCGGCCACAGAAAGAGATAGTTAAGACACAGTTGTGCTGTTTTTGCCCTCCAATAACACTGCTATTATACATCCTTTCTATAGGTACAATCACACACTGTGTGCAACTTTATGCCAACTTCACTGAGATGAAGGCGAAGAAGCGCAGCACTGTTCGACCGCGAACACAGCCGGATTCATACTGACATTCTAACAAAGCAGATGCCACATAAGCTCACTGACATGATGCGCCCACAATGAGCAGAACCTCACGGTCATATCCATCTTTTAGTACGTCCAGTGTTTGTGCACTTCTGTCACATGTTAATCTGACACGAGGCTGATAAAAATGATCATTGGGACTAAATAACTGGAAATAGTGGGCTTGTAACATTTCTGTCGGGAAAATGCCAGAGGTTTGGTTACTTTACGATGAATGCGTTGCAGAATAAAATCAAAATTTGAAGTCGTTTTCCTGATTTAAATTACGAATGAGGAGATGAGGCACACTTTTATGGACTTTCTTAACAAAACTGTATAGGCGACAAACTGAAATAGTCTTTGCTTGAAGAAACCAAGACAGTTATCCGGGGGGAAAAAAAATGCATGTTAAGTACATTTTCAGTCCCCAAATCCCCCGATCCAAGGCAATTTCAACACATTACACATAAATAAAAAAAAAATGAGCATCTGTGTGAACTGTGCACATTGCTCTGTAACAGATATGGACTCAGTCACCCTGTCTGTGTTGGAGCCTTGTTCTTCCCACTAAGCAACACATACAACCAGCCCACTGATCTCTGCCACAGCAGTTCTTTAGAGGGAGCGCAAACAGACAAAAACAATGTTTGCCCTGCTACAGCCGGGAGCAGCGCACATAACTGCACCTTATTATTTCCTATCATGAGCTCTGGACTCACTCTTTCAGCTGTGGCAAGGAGAAAGGTAGCTACAAGGCAGCGTACAGGGATTTACACACACGCAGAAACAAACATCCCTAATGTAATTGTCAGTGTCTGTCCCTCCTCGTCTCAGAGTGAAGCCCCAGCCTTCACAGAGAAGGGTAATTATCCTGTATCCGAAAGGGAGGATGCAACCATCGCTGGCTCTGATTAGAGGGGACAGGAGAAGAGTGTTGCCTCTTTTTTCCAACTTTACAGGGAGGCAAACCTTTCACTGCCCAAACAATGTCTGTCAGCTGCTATCAATAGCTGCTGTGGGAGGAAACTGCAGCCAAGGTGCCTGGGCTGACATAGTCCTGGAGAAATGGATATAAATGGGCTGAATAGTGTATTACAAGGCCGATGTAATTCTCAACATCGCACGCGAGTCGTGTCCGAATGAGGCCTTGCAGTCACGTAGTTTCACTTCATTCTCGCAGACGCAGAGTACAAATTTATGAAGGTGAACTTGTAATGTTGAGCTATGACGACTAGTATATAATAGTAATACTTGTTGCTTCATCGTAGACTCTACCTAAGACCGAAGATGCCAGGCGACTTTTTCCTCGAGAAGCCTCTTGAATCAAACAATATTATTAACCTACAGGTGTTATTAAACTTAGACTTAGACTAGACTTTATTGATCCCTTGGGGATGACTCCCTCCAGGAAAGTTACGTTTCCAGCAGCAATAGAGGCAAGAAAGGGTCAGGAAGAGCATCACACAGAGAATAAAAAAAAATAAAAAGTAAAATAATAATACTAATAACTTAAAAATAAAAAGTTAAAATTAAACTAGATTAAAATAGGTGAAAATATTAAGAATGAATTCAAGATCTTATCATCTTCAGTGAAACTGTAAATCTGAAATCATTTCCACACGTCTTCCTTCCCTTACTCATTCACAAGTCCTACTGGAACCTTTCCACTTATGGCTCGTGCCCAATGGGGAGGAGTGTTCCGTCAGCTTCCTGTCCTTCAATTTACAGACTCTGATCACTCCTCCAGTGAGCACTAATTTTACCCCCAAAAAACAGCGATGAAATCAAGTTCAAAGAGAAGCAAACCCAAGAAATACTGGGTATATTTTGTATTCATTCCATGAACAACAACACAATTGTTTTGAATAAATGATGGACATTGTCGTTGTGAACCTGCTTTTGGCGCCTCCATGTCAGTAATTCCCATTTCTGCGTCTGAACACCTCAACAAGAAAAAAAAAAAAAAGAACCTTCTCAAACAGCTGAAATATACAAGAAAGTGCAAACTTAATGTGCCGGCTGCCTTTGAAGTTCAAGGGAAGGAAGTTAGCTGCCACTTGAGATGTCGCAGCTAATTGTCCGTTGCAAAAGCAAAGTATGATCATAGAGCAAAGTGAAAGCGGATAATGACAAAACAGGGAACGAGAGAGGGAACATATGCAGAGGCCTCATTTAGTAAATAAATGAGGTAAAAAGTGAGGAAGGGGAAAAAAAAAACCAGGATAAAGTGGTGCCATCACAAAGAGAAGATGATCGCCTCAACTCCATTTCTGAAACCTCCATTACTGCGACGACCTCCCCCCGCCCCCCAAAGACACCGCGAAAAAGAAAAAAAAAGCAACTTATCAGCTGTTACTCCTCCTTCATTTTATTTCATTTATGAATTACAAGGAAAGATGCCATTATATATTATTAATTCGCTGCTGTTGCTTCGGCTCTGGCTGCTGCGGCGGGTGAGCTGCGGATGTCAGCGGCGGTGTAATTACGTTCTAGCCGGGCAGCCATCCGTTTCCTTTCAAAAATTTACAGGATTCTTAATCACGTTGCTCATTTGGGCGCAGGGTGGCGGGGACGGCGAAACACAAACAGGGGCACGTCTGTTTGCACGGGAACACCTGCTTAGCATTGATAGCAGATGTCAGTCAGTGAACTGAACAAGGAAAAAGTGCGGCAAAAGGGAGGGGGTGGAATTAAAAATGCAAGCATCACCAACTTCTTATTATTTACTTACTCCAAAAATGAACTGCTGGAATGGTAGAGGGAAAAGCCTGGCAAACGCAGGGTTGTGCTCCCTCCCTGGCTTGCCTCGCTGTCTTTTCTCCTTGTCCATCTTATTTACTTCTTTAAAAAAAACACACCCTTTTTAACCCTTTGTTTCCCTCATTTCCTCCCTCCTATATTTCTATCCGTTTGCATCAGTCGCGGCTGCATTATTCATTTGCATTATAGCTCTGGATGGTAATTAAATCTTGCCTCGGATGCCGTTGTATTTAAATGAATATTTTAGCGAGGGAAATGCAGAATGCTTAATCTCCACACCCACCCACCTTCTCCTCTCTGACTGTCTTTAAAAGCTCTATAGGCTGAGCTTTGAAACACTTTGTGTTCTTTCCAAACGGCTTCTTTTAAAGAACAATAGTGTTGAGTCAACAGCTACGTTGACAAACTTTAGCTGGACGGCGATATTCAAGTGACCACACGTCGCCATTTAACCAGATCTTTAGAGTCACAATGAGGTGTGTATTTAAACTCCCTCAAACTTCGCTATTGAAGCTTGAAGTCGTTCACTGACATTTCATTTTTCAGAATTTGATGACAAAATGCGGAGAAAAATAAAGGCAATTTTAAAATAAAGCTAGAGAAGAAGTATATACAACCACGATTGTCATCTGTAAGAGGTGAAAAATGACTTTAAGTGTGTACACGTCACTGTCAGTAAGGAGGACAGGCGAGGAATTAAGGAGGAAGAGACAGGGAGATAGCAGGAGCATGAGGAGGCGGGAGACCTTTGTCATGCACAGATACATACGTGGAGTTATCGGAAAAGTAAGAGTGAGAAAGTGGGAATAGAAATCAAAAAGACTTGCTGAATACATGCATTTTAATTTGGCCTCAGGTCCAGACAAAGCTTGCGCTCAGATTTCGTTCTTTAGTAAAACTATCTATATAGACAATGGATCTGAATATGCTGAAAAGACAAGATAAAAGACTTTTTTTTTTTTTCTTATCGGTGTAGGAGTGAACTGGATAGCATTTAGCAGCCGCCTGCTTTTCTAAAAAGCAATTTTTTTTTTTTTTTTGCCCACTGACAACGTGGCTCCGAAATTATGAGGATGTGCATTGTTTTTGTACAATGTTTTCAAAACGGTCAGGTTGGTTTGTCTCACACGGAGACAGAGAGAATCCAGAGACAGGAGGAGGACAGGCAGGGCAAATATTTGCAGACACCGTGCGAAAAAAAAAAAAAAAAAAAGGGAACAATAGTGAGATGCAGAGGGAGAGAAGACAGTGATAGAGAGACCCGAGACGCCCCAGCACAGAGCGAGCGAGGTTGAAAAGGAGAGGGATGAGCTGTGCCTTTAATGCCCATCTGGCCCGGAGATGTAATAAAATTGACATATTGATTCCTTTGAATTTACGAATGCCTGTTTCATAAACTCCATTTCCAAAGCCGAGGCCTCTTTAGAGCCCTGTCATTTTTCCCCCAAATGGATCAATTATGTGCCCACGTAATCCTGTTACCTGAGAAACCCACGCATACTTCTCCCATTTGTGGCGCTTCACCGGGCACACACTCACATTATGAGCACATAAACATACTCACAGTTCGGTGTGTGTCAGCGTGAGTGTGTGTGTGTGTGTGTGTTCTACCTCTCCACCCCTCCTCTCTTGCTAATATTAGCGATTGTTTTCTCCCCCTTGGTGTCGTTGCCCTCCCTGAGGGTTTTCCTCAGCTTCTGTCTCTGAAGTTGTAGCAATCCCCCTCACCTCCATCAGGCACAATTCTACGAGCGCTAGATCAACACAAACATCACATCACATCCCTGTTTAAAGCCCAATAAATTCCACCTCCCACAGAAAAAAAGGGGACAGTATCCTTTTTTAAATCACAGGCAGAGACAGTTACAAGCGGTGGTGTGATTTTCTCTGATAAATACACCCTCATCTCCCAACTGTGACTGCAGTAATAAACAATGTAGAGTTTGCAGAAACACACACGAGAGGTTTCCTCCATCTGCCACAAGATAAATACGCTGCTGAGCGCTGGTTAACTTATTAAGGAAAGGCAAGGACGACGCTCACTCTACTGGTGGTTAGCAACAGAAAGTATGCACCCGTCACGCGACTCCTTTGGGGGGAAGTATCTGAAACGCATTACGTGGCATATGCGTGGTCAATTCCCATGTGAAAAAATGGAACGGGGCCAATATATTGAGTAACAAATAACATTGATCTTATTACAAAGAAATAAATAGGTGGACCAACTGTAACTATGATTTACTTTTTTTTTTTTTTTTTAATCAAAATAAAGTATTACTACCATTTGTTTTCATATTGTAAAGTAATGGGAATAAAAGAAGTTAACGGTAATATTGATTATATAGTCTTTACAAGAGGAAGTATGTAATACCTCATTCATAAACATACATATTGTATATATGAGTGAAAGAGAGTAAAAGTAAGTAAAGGCTATATCCTTTAAAAATACATGTATTCACATTTTAAACTGAAAATAAAATAGATATCATTGTCAAAGTGCAATTCGTAGTAGTATTTATTTTACTTCTATTTTATTTTTTTGGTGTGCAGGTTCAATCTTTAAACTGTCAGACATGTCAAGATATAAGCGGGAGCAGAGAAGGACTTCACTGATGCAGAAACCTGATGACAACTTAGAGAGTTCCTGACCCGTGCTGCCTGTACAAGGATGGCTCACATTCACAACCTGGCTGAACACAGAGGAGTCACTCTGGCTGAGTCTGGCCGGTAATAGCATAATAGGCGGCTACAAGTGGTCATGGGTCAAACTGGTGAGAGTGTAAATGTTGGAGCAATACAGTGGGCTGTCAGGTGGAACGGAAATGTATGAAGAGCGACAGCGACGGGAGCTCTGTGGAGCTCCAGATGAGATATCTATTTTACTATCTCACATTGTTGTAAAACCAGTAGAGAGACAAAGAGGGAGGGGGCGAGAGAGAGAGAGAGAGAGAGAAAAAAAATCAGTCCCCGATCTTATTTTCCACACTCTGGCGAGCTACAAGCGGCTCAGTTACACTACACTTGCACTGAACAATCAAGTCTGGCAAAGGTTCACAAAACGACGGAATACCTTGTCACTTACTGCCTGACCTGTTCAACAGAGTGACTCAGAGGGGAGAACGCCGAGCCAGAGAACATTTGCACATGAGAAAGGAGCTACACCGTGCACTCCTGCTTTATTCATGCACTCCATAATTAGCTTGAAATGTAGGTTTGAGCCATAAAACACCCAGCCCGTCCGTTCAGTGGGACGACTATGTGAAATGTAAGACATGAAAAACGGGGAAGCTGACACTAAAAAGAGACAATATTTATTAACTTTGGCATCATCTCACTCCAAATGAGGCTTCCCAATTTTGGGACGGCTGTTAAAAGTGGAGAGCGGGTACAAGGGCTGACAGAAGGTCTGTTTCTACTCGCTGGACTTAAAAAAGATGAAACTGTGATGAAGACCTGGCAGCGTGTGTCTCAGTAAATTGGCTTTCACTTTTTAACTTCCCACTAAAGGCGAGGCCTAGTGGCGATGGCTCTGATGGTTTGTAACCTTCTGTCCTGTCCTACCTGTCGGACACTGTCCAGAGTGGCACCACGCAAGAGAAGTCAGGGAAAATAGGTCTTGTGATTCCCTGTCTGGTGCTCGACACATGAGCCAGAAACTTCAACGGAAAGTCATCGGAATATAACATTAGATCAAGCATGCAATCCCAATGAATTCATGGGGCCATTAATAAGCATTTCAATGATCATTTAATAGATATGAATTAATATGGTCTGGCCTGAGAACGCCTCGGGATCCCCCGGGAAAAGCTGGAGGAGGTTTGTGCGGACCCAAGTTTGGGCTTCCTTGCTCCAAATGCTGCCTCCGCGACCCGACCCCGGATAAGCAGCAGAAGAAGGTGAGGGTGAAAGGAATTAATGTGACCAATACTTTAAATGTTTTGGTTGATATAAATGGGTTCATCACACCTGAGCACTTGCAGTTGCTGTGCCACTTGTGAAATGGGCAGATTCAGTAAGTTATGAGGATCATTTAGAGTTTTGGGGTCAACAGTAATGATAGACAGGTAGGAAAACTATTTGTATTTCACACTCCTACATGGCAGCTCGCCCCCCAGTAAGCAGTCGAGTCTGTCCCCCAAAAAAGAATTTCCTTTTTGAGTTATGAAATAAATGAACATTGAAACTGCCTGAACACAGTCTGTCACCACGTGCTTCTGGTTTGTGCTTCCACAAATCTTGAGAATCTACACTTAACACGGACCAAACACTCGACTGTTTCAATGTTTTGCAAACAGCTTCACCTGCACGCTGCGAAGTGAACGCCTGTGTGCAGGGGGTGTGGTGGTGGTGGTGGGGGGGGGAGTCTGTGTTGCAATCTCTCATGTTGCACACACTCCTCTGCGCTCCCGCTTTATAAATTACCTCATCAGTGACTGAAATTAACACAGATTCTTGCAGGCAATTTCTCAATTTCCAATGCTAATTAGCTTTTTCTCTTTACTTTTAAATTCTGTAGCACCTGTTTGGGGGGCGGTGGGTGGGGTGGGGGGGAGACATCTTAGGCAGTGCAGGCGCATTTAATCACAATTTTAATTAACCATCCCCGTAGATGTGAAAGAGAAGCAATTATAATGCAGATGAATGATGATTTTCCCACATTAAATTGTTTTGTTTCTTCGTTATGTTGATTGCATAAATACTGCCGCTGTTCTGTTTTTATCTACTGTAATTTTGTAATTGTTTGGCCCAAAAAAAAAAAGGGAGAAGGGAAGTTTGTCTGCAGTCTTTCATTGCCTTAACCCCTTAACCACCAGAGGAGGAGCGACTGGCTTTATTTCCCCCCAAATAGCATCTGCCGGCTCCTCCGCCTGTCAGTCATCTGGAGGTGGAGATTACAGGCCCCTTATCTCTTTTGACCTTAACAAACTATTTACCGAAATGAATGTCATCCTCTCGTCTCCTCTCACTTGCAGCGACACTGAGTGAATGAACGCACAGATGCGTGCTACTGGGATGGACTCATAATCTTTATGTGCTCGTGAAAATATCATTGGGCGGCACCTACGACAGACTTTTATTGCCTCTTCTTCTGTGAACCTTTGCTTTTATCTCAATGTTAGTGCGACCGGGGCTGTAAAGCGGAAACACCGGCACGTTCCCTGTAAACGCTGCCTCATCTTCCAAGTTTTCATTCCGTTTTTTTTTTTCTTTCTTCCTTTTACCATTCAATATGAAACAAATAAATGACAGCAATGTGTTTGTTTCCCGGGCTTTTGTTCCATTATGGCTTGCTACAACTCAAAAATGTTTCACTTCTCGGTCCAAGATCAGAAGGGGGGGGGTGTAATATCGCCAAAATGAAAACAGTCTACTATTCAGAGTCATTTACAGTGAACTTGTCCCACTGAGAAATCACTGTCAATAGTCTGTTATAGGGCAGGAAAAACTCCCAGAATCCTCCTGTGTTGTGTCTTCCGCCCCCCAACAACACTCATTCTCTAATCCCACTGAGCGCTGCTTTCAGTTTGCCCAAAGACCATGCAGGGAAACAGACCAGACATACACACTCTCCCTCTCTTTGTGTCACACACACACTTACACAATTCATATCTTTCTTCCGGGTCACACTGAGCAGCGCTGTGGTCTTAAACTTGTCCAAAACATAAACGCATGAAATCAATGTCCAAAGGCCTGCCGGAGACAAGTCATACTTATGTCAAAGTTACAAACACAAATAATAAGGGGCTTTGTATCCCCACGAACGCTGCTCGCATGTGAAATGATCAGCAGCTCTCGCCGATTATTGGCTCCTCTTGGCAAAGTTTTTCATAACCTTTAAGGGAGTTCACAGCGCTCACACGCCACAGCGGTTTAACGGAGCGATCTGAAATCATCCTGAGGTACGTCTTAAAGGAAGAAGCTCCGCTTTGAATATTAGTGGCGATTGGCTGGAGGTAAACAGAGCATTAAATCCTGCCAAACTGTGGCCAATATGGAAGCGGGACAATGGCTTGGCCTGGCATCTCCGCGCCTTTGTTCTCGGCTTAACAAAACTCTGCCGTCACACCGTTTTACCTCAATGCTGCCCTGTCGAAACGGCCATCAGCCCATCAGTGCACATGCAAAGCTGAGGACAGGGGAGGAGGCTGACGGGAGAGGGGGGGGGGTGCTTCGGGTGGGGGGAATGGGAAGAAAGATTAAGACAGAAGGAAGTTGAAAGAAAGACGTGGGAGAAAAGAAGGAAGTGAAAGCTCCTACAAGGCCTTTAAAGGTGCAAATACTGTCAAAATGTTCGTACGGAAAGAGATCTTAATGAAAAGATAATGACACTCACCTCTTCCACGCAACCTTAATAAGGATATATAGCATGGCGGGTGAGGGGGATGTTTGAGGCCTGTGATGTGACAGCGACAGAACTGGAGCAGCCAGATTCACTAAAAGTTTCATCACAAAGTCCTTATCTGCTTCTCTCTAAGGGACTTGGTGAGGTTCAGGAAAAGAGGAAGTAAGAAATAAAAAAAAAAATTTAAAAAACGGAAAAACAGCAACCACACGTCTGCACTGACCTGAGCTGGGGCACCACAGTGCCACTGAGTCTGTAGCGCCGGGCAAACACTGGGGAACTTCACTTCATGACAAAACAACAAACAAAGCACGACTGCAAATGAACCTGTCAGTGTTGCACGACATGCACTGTCGAACAGTAACAAGTCTACAACCACTGTAGGAGCAGAAGCAGCCCTGAAAACCTATACAACTGTACACAATTGTTTTCCTCTGACACCAGCTTGTGCTGGAGCTGGTTTTCAGTGAAAACACTTCAGTTGGTCACAGGCACACTTGCGCTACTATTTTCTTCAAACACGACTCTGGAAACTGCTCATGTCAGCCTTGTTGTAATTATAATGATGAGTATGGAAGAACGGGGAACATTTTAGTCAGGACTCAAGCAGTCCGCAGATGTTGGCAGTCGCAGGGAAAGCAAAAAATACCGACATAAAAACGTGAATGTTTGATTTATGAGGCGAGAGGTTCCAGTTTTGGTTCCATTTCAATTGATTTTAAACGGACTTACGAGCACTTAACCCCAAATCTTGACCCGACTATCACCATCCGGGATGGCGTTGAAGCCTCCAGTTTGCTGGCGCCCCCCCCCCCACCCCGTCTTTCTGTTCTCCTCTGTCAGGTTCTGGGCTGCCAATTTCTACTTGAAGCTTGACTGGGCCTGATTTGATGCAAACTACCTCGGGGGGCGAGATGGGGAGTCATAGAAGAAAGGGAGGGGGTGCGGAGGGCTGAAACTGATGAACAGTTATGTCAAGTTGATTTTGCGTCGTTGGGAAAAGGTAACCTCTCCGTCGGGGAGGAGAGGCGAGCAGACTGGGAGGTGGGGGGGGGGGGTAAAGGTAACACTTTCTGTGTGGGATAAGGGGGCGAAAAAGGTGGAGCATCCTGGGGGGAAGAAAGTGGGGTGTGCGAGCGATCACACCGGGGTGCAAGGCTGCTTCACCGCTTCACCTCCCTCTGCTCACCACCCCATGCAAACACGCTCACTGTCACTGTACGTACTAATTGCAGAGCCTGCCATCATAATAACATCAGAAGCGGGGCGGACATTAAGCATGGCGGGCTCATTTGTGCCACTGCTGAAAAGGTAGCAGAAATGAATATTTCATTACCTTAATTACTAAGGAATACTCCTTTCCGCCAGTTGTGGAATGAGTGTTGCTGTAACTAATTATGAAAAGTAATAACATTAGGGATTACGGTGATTGCCGGTTTATAAGGGGCGACTCCACGCGGCTGAGGTATGTTGGGAAACAGTGAGGCGTTGGGAAGGAAGGAAGTGAACTGGCAGGGATGAATGGAACACTGATTATTTCTCCGTGACGCTCGGAGAAGTTTTAAACGCGCATTAAAGGGTAATAACAGTGCGTACGTTTGTGCTGCGTGAAGATATCCGTGGCGTAAAGAGCAATAAACTCCGTCACTTTTCCACCGAAGTACCTGCACACGCCACGAGCTGCACATTTGCATGGCCACCTCTTTCATGTCAGACACCACATACCTTTGTGCACCTCCTCAGCCCGCGGTCCCGTCCCGCCGCCAGACCGTAATGTATGAGCGGTGATAAGGTGGTCAGGGCGGGTAGGTGAGAAAAAAGGCAGAGTACAAGCTCCGCTTTGATGCCAATGCTAATTCCAATAGCCCTAAGTAGTAAGAATAACAAAGTGGTGGTGAATTTATCTCAGGAATGTTGGAGCAAGACGGCCGAGCGATAAGGAAGCAGCTTCCCTTGGGTGGGGGAGAAGTAATTAGCTGACTGGCTCGATGACTGAATGGATGGATGTGTCTTTGGATTCTGACTTTAACCCACATTTAAAGGCAGACGCTTGACCAAAATAGAATAATAGAATCGCCCCGATGCATTCATATGATTGACACATCACTCTCAGTGTTAGCCTCCTTGTGAATTCATCCTATATATTTATTTATCTATTATATTTTATTTTTTTGAGGGGGGTAGCTAAAAGTTTAATGAGCAAGAAAAGCAATGAAAAGGCACCTTCACTCATGTCAAAACAACCCCAGGCTCTGACGTCATAAAGCCTTGACCTTAGTAACGACTGCTGCTTCTGAGTCTGAGTCACAAGGCTCAAGTCTCATATCTAACCCAATCGCAGTCCTCCAAAGTTTCTGGGTCAGGAAATACCCATGGAGTCATCCGCAGCATTCAGAAGTACAGCTATGATCGGCCTGACAGACAACAGCGACCACAAAACCTGACTTTATCGCGACTGTAAACGGAAGGAATCACGTTGCTTTGAATGCCTAAAATCCGCCTTCAGTGATTCTGCAACCACAAACAGTATGCACCGCAGAGATCGACACCAAGCCCTCGCAGTATTCAATTGACTCCTAGGTAGGACTCACACGTCCATTCATCATGACCCAAACCAAAAGCGCTCTCCGTCCTGTGCTGCCTGTCAGAAAGGCTGAGGACAGGCCTGTCGGTGTGATTATCCCCCCGCTACCTGAGGAGGTGTTTGTTTGACATCCGTGTTTGACAGCAGCGAGACATGAGGTGTTCAGGGGAGGGGGCTCCCACTCCAGTCAGAATCCATTAACACGTGAGTTCTCAACACGCTCGACTTTGCCACACATGTCCACCGACTGCACTGCTGATGACATTTAAAGAGGATGATGTGTGCCCCCTCCCTCGCCGAGGTTTTATCTCATTGACTCACTCTTGCCAAAGGTTAAACGTATGTTTGACTAACAAGGTCGCCGCGTCTCATTTCTGACCATTTCCTTTTCTCCCAGTTAAGAATGTGCTTGATCAACAGCGAGATGAAAGTCGCCGACATTCGTGCGAAAAAAAAAAATGACCTAATTTTGTTAATCTCACTCTCTGCAATTAGATCTGAATTTACTTGGCGAGTACAAATGAAAGCAGACAAGCCCTCGTTATAGGGGGGGAAAAAAAAAGGTAGCGGTAGGTGGCGTGGAAGCAGGACACCTTCTGAATAATGAAGTCGTGTGAGACGGCCATCCTGGTTCAAATAGCATGTTCTATTATGTCGCGCTAAAGGTACGGGAAGTGGTACGTGGGAAAAGGCCTAGATTTCCAGATGTCACCCCGGCTTTATCTGCTGATCTGATATTGATCGTCCCACGTGGCCGTGACCTTGCCATAGGAGCCCTTCCACCCGCCAGCCTTCCATACATCAAAGAGCCAGCGTGGATCTCCCTAAAATGTGCCGCGCTTCTTTCAACCCCAGTTTGCACAAAGGTATCTCTGTGAAAAGACAACAGCTTATAAAATCATTTTAATGGGCGGTTGAGGTGACGGCAGCTCCTCCTTTCATCTGAGCTTCACAAACACCAAAACAAGCCCCGCTGATTTAATCTGTTTTCATTGTTTGTCTATTAGGAGAGACTCTTGTTTGTTAAAAAGCGCTTTATAAATAGATGCAACTTGTCAGGTTTCTCCCTGTTGTGATCAATATGACTTCATGTTGCAGACTCCAGAGAACGGGACAAACAATTTGCATTAAAAAGGGGCGCTACATTATACAAATTCTTTCAGATCTGCAACGATGGCGTGGAAAAAAAAAGACATCCCAGGGGAGAAACTCTGCCTGCCGCTGGAGGAAAGGTATTTCATTCCACTCTTTCATGGAGATCATTGTTTGGGAAATATATATATATATATATATAAGTTGTTGTGCCCCCCTGCCGTTTAATTATGAGATCCAAATGTTAGTTTACACCTGCTCAGCAACCTGTCGTCTGTGGCTCGTGGACTCAGACGCGTGGAAAATGTCCAAAATCAAGTGCAAACAGCAGGACGAGACGGAACGGATGGGCCAAATAAAGACTTTGCATTCTCACTCGAGAAGGACTCAAATGAGGCATGATATGATTTCAAAGTGCGTTCGGTCCTTCTATGCATAAAATCACGCCGTGAAACTGTGTACACGCGTAAAAGGGAAAAGTCCAAATGCATGCAATTATTTGCCGGACCAGTGAAGTTTCAATTTCACTGTTTGTGTTTTGTCAAAATCACAGAGAATGACAGGAGAAAACAAGGGAACGAGGGAGGAAAACAAAACAGGCAAGAAGGCATGAAATAAAGTCAGGGAAGCAGGAGAAAGACATGTGTTGCTGCAAAGCGACGCGACGTGTCAGAAATACAGGATAGAAGGAGAGGAGGGAGAGCTGACACGGCAGCTGGAGACACCTCCAAGTCTGTCACCTTTGCTCGCTCACTCTTCATCCATCCTGCCTTCGCAGTGTCCCTAGTTATTTAAGAGTGTTGCCTGGGACAACACCTACACTGCTCACCTCTCTGCGTACCACCACATCACATCAGCTGACTTTTGGTCGTTTCGCACCTCAACCACACACTCAGGTTTTTCTGGTCATAATACGTCACAGAGAGACGACTCACGATCTGGAGGAAGGCAACAAATCACCCAACAAGGACATGACAGTAACACTCGAACCAGACAACTCAAACACCGTCTTTAAGAAAAGTAGAGGTGGCACTATACACCGGAGGCAAAGGTTCATCCGAAGTTCATCACAGTGTAACTCCGCTACAATGAAATAGTAAATAATAGTGGAAATGCTGGAATGCTTTCCATCCAGATTATTTCATTGGCATTTCAACGCGAAGGGATGTCATGTTGGCTTGTGTTGGCTGATTCATGTCACCGTGTTAGTCAGGCGCCATTCTTGGCAGCAACTCTGCGCAGGCCCGCGTGTTTTTTTGTGTAAGTTTATGCATCATTCACGAATGCACTAATAACCATTAAACATACCGCTAATTAAATGAGTCATTTAAAGCCTGTATGACAAATTCGATACCCTATTTTCCATATTGTGGCTTGTTGGGGGGACTTTTCAGGCAACAGTTAGCCCCTCCCACACGCCCACCAAACTCCAAAAGCACGGGTTAATATCATGGCTGCCTAGTAAGGCATTATCCAGAACCTCTCGGAACAAAAGGCTCCTTTTGCAAACAGACTTCTTCCCCCCCCCCCGCCAGTGTCCAAAGGTGTTTGCTGAAGTAAATCTGTCTAAATCCTGCACGGCCCAGCCAGGAGAGGGAGGGAGGGAAGGTGCGTTGATAATCCTTAAAAGAAAAAAAGTTCTGGTTGAGGAACAGAAAGAGAATCCATATCACATGACGCCATCATTGAAAGGCGCCCCCTATTCTCATCACCTCGTCTCTGCATAGCATTTGCATAGATCCTGCCGGGGAAGCAGACGGTGATGGTCACGATGGAGACACAGACGACGGGGATGAAGGGGCGACAGAAATTGACCCTCCGAAAATGAAATGCTGAAGAACCAGAAAAGTTCTTACAAACGTGCGTCAAAAAACTTTTCGCAGACTTAAAGCAGTCACTTTCACTCGAAGGTGAATTTGCACGTGATTCCGAAATTCCTGCTCCGCCACCTTGTGTTGCGGAGACACCTGCCCCAGACCTCTGGAAGCACAATCCACTCGGTCGCAGACAGGATTTCTCTTCTTCGTCTTCGGTGCGAGTGGCCACGAATAGTGTGGGCATGCCATCTCGTAACACTATCTGTCTGTCAGGAGGGGCCCGGGTCCCTGCAAGTGTAGGGAGGCTATAAAAGGCTTGTAACCAGGGGACGACCAACAAACAACCACAAACACCCTAGTTATTTCTTTCTAACACCCACCCACCTCTTTCTGCCTAGCGCTCTCCCCATTTTCTCTTTTCCTCTTTTTTTTTCTTCCTCTCTTCTCTTGCTCTCCTCTTTTTTTCTGCCCCCCTTTTCATCTCAGGCCCTTTTCTGATGCTGAATGCAAATGTGTAGCCCTGCTGCTGGCGGCAAAAGGGGCTGAATTGTGATTAAGAGGGAGAAGGAGAAGAAGAAGAAGAAGAAGAGGAGCTCCTTTCTTTGTTCTCCCCCCGGGGGATGTTTACCAGGAGAGACACGGCGGATCAGATATGAAAGGCATTCAGGTCAGCATTGATGTGAGCGAAAGTGAAATCGTACCTAAGGCATTCCAAAGACCCGCAGTGTCAGGGGTCCGGGCTCGCGGTGCCTCTGCAAGTGTGTGTTCTCTGGCCGCCAGGCGCAGAAAAACAAAAACTCTTCGCACAAGCTGGGCGGTCCAGAAAGTACGATTTTTTTTTTTTTAATAAAAAGTGTTTTTTTTATTTTATTTTATACTTTTTTTTTTAAATAAAGTGCTCTGTCCAGTGTCCAGGAGTTCATCATTGTAATTTTTCTCTGTGCGTGTGCGGTTGAGAGATGGTTGAGGGGGGGGGGGGGGACACACACAGGGGTGTAGAGCCACAAGCCATGCTATTTGCTTTTATCTGTGTTATCAAAGCGTGAAAAAAATGTTGCTGCTGTTGTGTACGGGTAGATGTGTGTGTGTGTGTGTGTTTGTGTTAATGCTGCTGCTGAACTACATTCCTGCTTTAATTCCTTGTGGAAAGCGCACATTAGAGGATTTGTTGAATAACATCTCGGAAGACATCAAGCGGCATCTGTGTGACGCACAATAAAATAAAATCAATAATAAGCAAGCAAATGCGATGGCACAAAATTGACACCATCACTTGACATCACGCTGTCTGAGGGAATTTTTTTTTTTTAAGCGGTCGGTTTTATACACTCAGAGCAGATGGGTATATTTAGCTCGTGACGACTGCAGCTTAGAGAGAGGAGGGATATGAAAAAAGAAAAAAAAAAAACTGATGCAAAAGTCTGGAAAATAATCCGGCCTTGTGTATCCAGTCGTAGCAGGGCAAATATGCTTTTTTATGTTTCAAATTGTCTTGGGATCGTCGACGCAGGACTGAATATCTAAGAACAATCATTTCACTCGCTTAGACCAAGTAATCCCTGATTTGCAGTGGAAGAAAAGCAGGTGTCTGCTTTGGTTGCCCCACACAACTCGTGTGGGAATGGCAGCAGTGAATGGCACAGTGGACAACCCCCCGCCACTATAAACATGTAAATGAAACACATTACCACTGACAATCAATTGTCCACCAGCACTGCTGACGATGGCTCCAAAAAAAAAAAAAAAAAAAAGATATCGTGAGGAGGGAGGTGAGCGGAGGAAGAAAGGGAGCACTTCTTTTTTTTCTCTGCAGCAGGAGCAGCAAACACAACTTTGAAAAGGGGAATAATAGAGATGGACGGATTGTTTAGACGGGCTGAAATGTGGCATTGTCTGAGGCTGAGAGCACGACAACCCTCCTCCCCCAACTTCCCCAAAAGTTTCCTCATTTTCCTTGATAGCCTCAGTTGGATAAAAATGTACTAAAATTCTCCTATCGAACTTGGGCGGCTGGAGGGCGGGATGTTGGACTTTCGGCAGCTCCAGATTATGTAATCGTGTATTTGCAAGGTGACCGAAACTCAAATGTCAACGTGGTGCAGAGGAAACATGATTCAGAATAAGAACGTAAATCAAATGCAGCGTTTACACACACACACATACACACACACACGCGCATGCACACACAAACACGAGCGAAGGCATTCACAAAATGGTTTCAGCGATGCAAAGAAAAAAACAAAAAACATTATGGACAGGTGGGGCAGCGCTGTCCTGACAGCTGGAAGTTACAAGCAAACTCTGCCAAGATCAAGTTTCACACGAGCAGGACCAGGAGACGGGGGGGAAAACCAGGTCAATTCTCAGGTTTTAAAACATCACTGGCATCTACGAAGGACGTCCAGTGTGTGACGGAGGGTCTGGATAAGCCATGATGTGTGGTTAAATACCACATGACATACTGGGCAGCCACGAAGCAGAGCAGCTATAGACGCTCCAACCCCGAAGGCCAACAGTCATCTGGAGGAGAATGTCATCAGTTCGACAACTTAGTGAGCAAACACCTCATTAATACTAATTGGCACAAACGCCCCTTACATTTTAGGGAGGGAGGGGGTCAATAAAGCAAATAAATGAGTCTGGAAATTTCCAGATACGCGTACGTTGAAATGACAACTGAATGTGAGTAAAAACAAGGTGCTATGTTTCTGAGCGTAGAAGCATAATTCCTCTCTGAAATGCAGAGCTGTCGCTCCTCATTTCCAGACATTTTTGGTTTCACTGTTTAAGCATTATTGAGCGATTGTGAGTGGCCGGCTCGCCCTGCCCTGCCCCGCCGCTCCTCCGCAGCCGGGCAGGAAGAGGACAGGAGGGGAGACAGAGCAGGGGGAGAGTGGCCAAGCCTCAATAAGCCCCTGCATTCCCAGGGGGGAGTATAGGGGGTGAGGAGGAGGAGAAGTAGGGAGGGTCGATCATCAGACAGAACTCGTCGTCATCCAACAGAAATATGGCGATATAACTTTTGCACGTTAAAAATAATTTCAATGTTGACGGCGGATAAAATTATCCCACATGACTGGCTGCCAGAAATATCACCTACACTTTGTGTGAAAATGATATTGGCTTTGCTCATATATATTTGATCAAACTGTTGCCAAATCTCTTTTTCTAAACAGGTGTGCAACGCAAAACACTCATGCCTCCAGTTCTTCTTCACATTTTTTATTATTAGTAGTAGTATTATCCTCCTTTAAAAATTGTAAACGCTGCTGCTGTGTAGCTCATGAAACTCTGCAGCTCCACTGTTGTGCTATTTAGTGCGGAACAAAATGCTTGTCTGCTATTGATTGAATGCAATCAATAAATGGAATCTGATCTAGATAAATAACCTTTTGGGGGGCAAAAGAAAAATCCTCTAAGAGAAAAATAATAGTCGAAATAAAGGGCTGATGTTCTTAATCCCCCTCCGCTTATTTTACTGCGTTTGTTTGGGATCATTCGGAATCACAGGGCCAGGGAATGTCACTGTAAATTTCTCTCTTGTGGGTTAAGGGTGCAGTCAAATGGAGACAGAAAACCAACAAACGTGCACCTCCAGCGCTCCAGTCGGCTCCCAATTAGAGTCTAACATTTATCGGACACGTTCAGTTGCCAATCACACGCTGCTATAAAACCAGAAAGAAACTGGAAATGACTCACTATTAAAAGTTAAAACCAGTGGAATTTTGTTCTGTGGGGGGGGAAAGACTAACAGGCCTCGCTGGGGATCGAAATGAAAGACGCGAGAGCTGCGTGACCGGAGAGAAAAGAAACGAGATGGGACTTTGACACCGAGCAGTCTGCGCACCAGTGTCCGCGACACGGCCCCCCCAGGTCGGGCTCCGTCCCGGCGACACGCCGTTGCAACTTTCAAACACCCACAAGTTTGTGGCGAACACTCCTCGCCACTTGTCGAGCAGCCGTCCGCGGCAAAGTGCCACCAAACAACAACTCAAGCGGAGTTGGTCTCCGAAGAGGCGCACTTTGTGCCGGATAACGGTCCTCTCAGCGGAGCAAGGGGAGGCAGCAGCAGCCGCAGCCGCGTCACCCTCGCACACCCACGGAGCCCACATCCAGACCTCCATCCACAGATCTCACGTGCTCGCCCGTGCGCCTTCTCTTACCGTTTTTCCGTCTCGGGTTGGCTTGTTTTCGCCTCTTACACCTGGGGCCATCCGCCATGATCTCTTGCTTCATTGATAAGAGCGTGCGGGGATCAGATGGCAGCTCGCATGGACTCCGATTTCTTGTGATTTTTTCTTGTCAGCCTGACGGGAAACAAACACAGAGGGCGGCGGCACAATGTCAATATTCCATCTAAAGTTGCTGGCGGAATATTTTTTTTGGAGCGAAAGCCTCCACAAGAGTTGAAAGTAACGGAGGAGGAGACGAGGGATCCGCGTCCATCTAATTTAGGGCTTCAACTGATCGCCTCCCAGCCCAGTGGCTCCACTCAGAACCACTGTTTCATTATTACACCGCAACGATCGCTGTATTCTCACCCTACTTTGAAAAGTTACACGGCTTTTCTTTTCAATACATTATTAAACACTGTTTTATGAAAGGCGATCGCAGCGTTTCACGCGCAATTACGCGTCACTTAGACGCGAATAAAATAATGAATCGACACGATTCTTCTTTTAATATGTTGAATAAACATCACTGCAAGTGACGAATGGAGTTGTCTTTATTCTAAAACGCCAAGGGGCTGTGTCTACATTAAAAGTTTAGCAGTTACTTTAGAATCAAAACATAAATAAAGCAACGCGGTGTGGTTGTGAAAATGTCAAAAAAAAGTGGCCGAATTCCATTTAAAAAAATCTCATGTCATCTTGTCACACGCGCAAAGAAGAGCAAGGAAGTTATTTAGGGGGATTTCTGGATGTTTTTCCGAAAGCAGGATTGCAGTTCTTATCCAGGGGGATTGTGTCGCCTACCAGCCCGCAAACAGCGCTCGGTCCTCGGCTGCGGTCACCACGCGACTCACCGGGGCATCACAGAGGTTGAAAAAGGGGGAAAAGTGGACGGTAAAAAATAAACACACGCACTTTCTTCCACCTGAGCAGGTGCGGAAAAGTTGCGCTCCAACTTCGTGCCGGTAAAGTTTAAAATCCAGTTTCGCTTCAGAGGACAAAAAAGTGCATTAAATGTTTATTTTTTTTCCCCCAAATGTGGGCACACGTACCTGATTTTAAGCGGCGAGAGGCGGCGTAGAGGAGGGATGATACCGGAGCGCGTCTGTCGGTGAGCGGATCCGTTTCCACCGGTGATAATAAAGCCTTAGAAATAGTTGGGAGGAGGGAGGGACCGCTATTCCTGCTAGGGCAGGTTTACAACTGATGTCTTACACCCACTCCAGGAAACAAACCTGGGTAGGGACTGACGTGTTACGCCTCTTCTAATGACATTTTTTTTTCTTTCCACCTCCTTTTCTTTGCCGTGGAACACAGAGGAGAAGCCCCCTGAAACGCACGCCACCTATCTTCACGGGAGGGGATAATTGAGGAGAGGCAAACGTGAGCATCTTCTTGGTTGAAGTTTTCGCCTCTCTCTCTTCATCTCTCTTTTCTTTTGCCCCCCTGCGCTCTGGTCCGCATCTCAGCTGCGTTTTTTGAGGCAAACCAGCGAAGTCGGGGAGCGAGATTTCAGGACGGGGAACTTGGAGCGTGTCCACGCCGCCCGCATCATGTAAGAATACGTTCATTTTCCTATTCGACTTACACAGGACTTTCTGCTGGAGCGCTCGGTGAAACTGTCTATTGATGGAGAGCTCGAGAATCGTTCAAAAAAACTGGAATGTTTATTGCATGAATATTTGCACTTTTGATTTAAAGCAGAATTCAGACTGTCACAACTCTTGAGTGAATTATTCTGTTTTGGATTTCGATTAAATTATTTGAATTAAATTATACAATTAAAGAAATGTGATCATGTTTTGAATTGTCTCTCAATGCAGATTTTTGCTGACTGTGGAGCTGCATTTAAGCTGTATTAATTTGGCGACTGGTGTGACAGACTGCGATGCATTTAACAGTACAATAGATGCGGGATAAAGTCACAACAGGGTCACTGAATGCCTGCAGGAATGTTACAGGAATATCATGGACTTTCTTTCAGGATTATTTCACGTGCTGGAGGCCACTAAAGAAGATGAATCCCACATTTATTACAGAAGGAGCCATCTCTCCCGTGCGCCACTGTGAATGTGTGTGAAAGAGAGATAGTGTGTGTGTGAGGGAGAGAGAGAGAGAGGAGTGTGTGTGAGAGAGAGAGGAAGCTCCACCTTTGCAGCTCACTGATTGGTTATGTAAATAAAGTGTTATTTTGTGTACCATCCTCTTGCAGTTTGCCACTGTATGGCTAATTAAATCATCAATCAAGGGCAGAACTGGTTAAAGCTCCGCCCTTTAATACCCCCCACGTCCCCCGTCCTCACGTCCCCCGTCCTCGCCACCAAAATAATAACACAAATAAAACGGCTCGAGTTTCTACGTGTCGTACTTGTGCAGTTCAGTTCTTTAAAATGTGGATTATGAGGCTAAAAAAGTAAAGTTTTGCCTCTACTTTTTTTTTTTTTTCTGCATGGGATCCAGTCGTGAGTGAATTATTGTCATGCGTAATTTACTGCTCACATGTAAACCAAGTAGCCCAGCAGTGTCTCGCGCACACACACTCACGCCCACTCTCATCGTGCAACTCGCCCTCACACACACACGCACACTTGAAACTGCAGCTCCCATTCATCCACGGAAGCCTGGAGTGGCACCTCCGCGCGCCGGCTCTTGGACGTGGGGCCACATATTCAGCGTGAAAAGGGATTACAGTCGGTGTGTGACCTATAGGGGGACCTTGCGCTTAATGAATATATTGATTTAATTGAGGGCACGCAGCCCCCGAAACAATGTTTGTCCCAGATTCATATTTCACAGCTTGTGCGAATCGGAACAGAGACATGTGTGCGGCGCTGCCATTGATCACTCACAAACACTGAAATGCTGCAGCCGTTGTATATTGTTGTATATAAGGTGCATCTTTTGGAGCATGTGATTCACTGCGGCTTATTTTCCAAAGTTCAAATGTTGCCCCGCAAAATCCACACTGGGTCACTTGTTTGGGTTTTTTTCAAACCGCCGACACATGAATCGTGTTGTCTAACCCCAGGCCAAATTAAAATCCAAATTTCTCTGACAAACAACTCCCTTTCTTTCCATTCCACTTCATCTTCCCGCATGCGTGGTGAACAAAGTGTGTCATTTCTGTCTGGTGAGCGGAGCGGTTGTTTCATGACGTCCATGCTCGAGTCTTCAAAGCCTCAATTAGGATCACAAGCAAGGAGGGGGTCAGAGGTCACGTGAGCAGTGTCAGGGTTGCAGGAGGACTTGACTGGAAAGACTCGACAAGTAATCGTCGCATCAATATCTTTAAACCTTGGGAACTAACTATCTGCCCGGTGATCAGGTGCCAAACAAGAGACGGCGCCTGAGGAATGCATATCCATGTCGTGCAGTCAACAACTCCGCCGGCAGGCGTCCCTGGTTATTGGCCTTATTTAGAGTCACATGACGCAGCAGTGGATGTACTGAGGAGTCCATGCGCAGCTCGCTCTGATGAGATACGAAGACCCACAAGCACAGTCGGATCAGCCATGCATTTGCGCAGAGGAAGAGGAATTTTGCCTGAAGTTTGGTGACGAATACTGATGTTGTCATTATTAGACTGAAACAAGAAATATTTTTCTTTTCTTTAGTACGTGTCAAAATGAAAGACCTTCATGACAGACCTCATGACATGAGTGGAGACAAATTATTATATGAATTATTGAATTATTATAATGTATGTATTCATTTTTCTCATCCATTCACGTGGATTTATGACATATATTTGCCCAAAATATCAATCTACATGTATTAATGAAATAATATAAATAGGGAAAAAAAGGTTTTAGGAGTATGTGATTTGACTTTTCCATACACTCTTGCTTCAGACAGTGAGTGGCATGTCTCTGCATATAAAAAAAAAAAGTAGGGCACTGTCAAGAAAGCTGTCAAGCAAGCTGATCTGTGTCCTGAGAGCAGCGTTGTTTCTTCTCTTAATTAAAACAACAGTTGCTGCAAATGCACGGCCTGAGACGACGCAGAATCCCAGATCGCATCTCCACTACGTGCTCATTTGTGTCTGCAGCAGCTCTGCGAACATCAAACTGTGCATCTCTCGATGGGGCTGCGCTCTGTGATGGCCACTGCTCAGTGAAACAGCACAACTCCAGAGATTGACGGACAATTAAAGAGCGTGGAGCGAAGGGTCGCGCGTGTGATCCACGAGAACTCTTCAAACATGCAAAATGAGTTGAGCAGAAGAAGAGAAAACTGATCTCTCTCAGTTAGACGCTCGCTTGAGAGCCGCAGAAACAAACATTCACACTTTAAAAAGTATTGATTTTTTTCTTGTTCTTGTTTGGAGAAACTGGGCAGAAGCTTCTGCAAATGACCAGTTTTTAAATGACACACACAGAAGAGACATAAACAGCTGGTGGTGCCACAATAATCGGAGGCGACAGACATTATTCTGAAACTCACACAGGTATGGAAATGAGCAGAGCCTCGGTTACTGTCAGTAAACTTACCTACAAAAAGATCAGTTTAATGTTATACCTGAAACAACAATAAATAAATACAATTAGCATGTGGTGAGAAATATGTGTCCTCAGAGATCAAGCGTCAACTTTGTTTAAGCAACTACGACGCCGATGTTTGTCCTAAACTGACCGTGATATTATTATTTTGGCACGTCAGATATCAGCTGTATGACGCGAGGGAGAAGCAATAATGGCTGTCTGCCTGAAGAAAAGTGGCTCCAGAAATCACCATTCATTTTGCGCTCATAAGTTGAAATGCTTTTAACTCTTGAACAGCCAGCGCAAGCACCTTTTTGAGCCAATAGATCCTGTCTGGACAGAAAGATCAAGTTCGGAGAATGATGTAGGACAGTGCATTACTGATTTAAATTGGAACACTTCACTCTGTCACTCCATTAACAGAGATGAAGTCATTTGTTAGAAATGACACGCTGCTTCGTTTTATGGCCACGTTATTTGTCCATATCTAAAACACCTGCACAAAATACCTGCCACTGAAATCGGTCAGTTGCAGGTATTTTGAAGGATTAGAAATGTATTTTGGGTCATTCAAAAGTTAAATACTGAGGAAAATATGAGACTGTTATTGTGTACACTCAGATGCTGCTTTTATCTGATGATACATGATACTTCTATAGCTCAGAGTACCTAAGTGAAGAGGCCAAAAGACATTTCTTCTCTCTCTCTGTCTCTCTGCCAAGCAACAAGGGCGTGTTATTCTCAGTCAAGGAACCATATTTGCTGTAGGTGAGTATTGTATAAAGACCACATCTTTGGACTGCAGGAGTGACGTGTTTACTGTTACAAAGCGTAGAAGAAAATCTGCTCCGTGTAAGGGTTTGACAAGTTTGAAGAATCTGAAGGTGGAGTGGAACAAACCGGATCAAACATGAACATTCAAGAGAAGTGACTCAGAAATCGTGCACGACGATAGATGGCAATTCTTCCTCCTGACGCAGCTGAAGTAGCGCCACCAAAACAAACCCTCCACATTTACTGTACTTGACAAAATAAAAAGGTTTTGATTGCGATTCTGATTGATCCCACAAGAAAACTTTGCTGGGAGGAAAAGAAAAAAAAAAAAAGATTGCTCACTGAAATGAATAATTGACAGTGCCTCAAATGAATATTTAATCAAACACTTGAATAATTGTTGTAGCTCTAATCTCTACAGTCATTTGCATATTTGCGTGTTCTTAACATTTGCCTCTGTATGTGGACTTCGATCCTCGTAGGACACTGAAGTAGGATTTAAAAGATTTCGTACGTTTGAAGGAGCCTTTTGGAGAGCTGCCCACAGGAGCCGGTCAGTCAGCTGATGGTGACATCACTTTCTCCGGAAGCTTCAAACACCTCTCAGGCCTCGCTAGCAACTGAAGTGCGCTCAAATCACAAGTTCTTACCTGCATCCTCTCCTTGCCCCGTCGTGAACCTGCATTTATTTATGTATTTTTTGTTCAACAGTTCCTGCTGTTAAATGGTGTTTTGAGGAAGATTCAAGATGAAGTACTGCAATCACATGTAGTATTTCACAACCATCTGTGTATTCAGGAAACGAAAAAGTGTCAGGGTCATGTGGTCAAGCAGGATGTGGACATTTCGCTGAGTCAGATTGAATAAAGCAGATTCTTGGAAGGGAACCTACATCTATTTCAACTCACTTTTACGGCTGGATTACTAACACCTTCATGTCACTCATGTAACACGCAGCAGTTACGAAAACATACATGGAAACAAAAGACAGACTTGAATTCAAATGCACACACTCAAAAGTGGAAGTGGAGAAATGGATGAGCAAATCAAAGGACTATATACGTTTGAACAGCAGGAGTTTAGGTGCTCTCAACCAAGCTGTGTGGTTGAGAGCAGCGGTGTGAATGGGCTGTAAAGAATTTCTTACACGAGAAAATGGTCTTTCATTCAGGTTGGTCAGGTGACTTTTTTGTGTTGTAAAGCTGAAAACAACAATGAAAACAGGCATTAGGAATCTTCATCAAAGCTCCTTGCTTTGTAAGCATATCGGTGTTTGTGTGCTGGTTGAGGGGAGAATAAACACTTTTTTTTTTTTAATGGTCAAATTTTCAACAAAATCTCTTCATAAGAGCTTTTCTGGCTACACGCACATTTTCACATTCAATCATTTTGCAACAATGAGCTGAACAGTCGTTGCCGAATGAGCGCTATTTACAGTAGTCTGGTGGTATTGCTGTGCAACCATCCTCACTCCCATGGCGTCATATATTGACATTGGCAGAGTTGCCTCTTGTGTCCTATACTGACGAAAAAGGCAGCCTTCGGCATAAAATTTTCAGGAGTGACATTGACATTTTCATCGAGATGTTGGCATGTAGACACAGATCCGTTTTCAAATTTGCCTGTGTGGACGAAAAGCTTGTCCAACAGAACTTGTGTGGATGTGACCATCTTTGTGAGGGCGCGATCTTGCTTCGGTGGCCTTGAATTAGGGCTGTTCCGGGCCAACAATTTTCGTCACCGATTGGTTGATCCACCGCACCTGACTTCCACCCAACTCAAACAATGTGCTTATACGTGGTTAGAGACAGCTGCCTGGCTCTGAAGTCCATCAACAACTTTGTAAGTGCAAGTCAAGTCCCGACTTTTGAGAGAAAAATTCTCAACTTAAGTGTGGTTGTGCTAATTTAGTCGTGTTCATCAGCCACTCCAACACTGTTCATAAAGCATGTACCACACACACCAGACCTGTCGTGGCACCAGACATGATGGACAACCAGGTTTCTTCAAGCCATAAAGTCTCATGTTGGATTGCACATGCAAAATCACATTTAACAAGGACAGTACATCACATAACAATATCTCTGCAACATACACGTCTCAACTGTAAACTGATATATGGACTTTTTAACAGCTTTATCGGCCTTTGTCATTCTGATTTAAATGACTGATCTGCACAAAGAATTAAAAGAGAGGCATTACTGCAACCCATTTTGTCGTAATTGACAGTTGAAGCGGTCGAAGTGTACTTTCATTTTCAGCTTTAAAATCTTCAACTCCTCCTCCGATTTATTTGCACTGAATCGCAGCGAAAGATTTGAAAACTACAGGTCGCCAAGAGATGACAGTGGAAGTCAGTCTGCATGTAAATGAAGCGTCATTTCCCCCTGAGATGCAGCGCACGAGAACCTCCCGAGTGTCCGCCTTCATCATCCCCACCCCAGCAGAGGTCAGCAGGTCTGGAGCCCAGGGCCCCGGGACTTTACTTTCACATGGTTTGTATTTTCTACATAGTGCCCCTTATAATGTATGGGACACTTCAACCTAGATGTTTACGCTCATGTGTACAGATTCCACTTTATTCAACTGAACTCAGTCATTAATTCGATAAATTTCCATGTGGAGTAAATCAATAAAAATAATAATATCGATGATAAAACATCTTGTGTTTTTGTCAATAAAGATTGTATGCCACATTGAAAGATGTAGGTAACTTTTTACTTACCACCCTGTGGAAGTCAATTCGGATGTCGTGCCGCAAACAAAACAACATCTAAAAGACACATTTCCTTTAACATGTTTACATTTATTTAGACAATATATATATATATATATATATATATTTTAACTTCATCTATCTTTATTTTGTGTTTCTCAGGTCGCTGAAGGTAATTTCATTATCGTGTAACTTGAAAGTAGCCATACGGTCAGAAACTAGTTCCAATAATGTCTTGTATCTACAGCCTCACAGAAGCCATTCTGTCGGACGAATCTTGGGATGAAGCCTGCCGTGTCCAATTATGTAAGACACACAGTTGGTATAAAAGTTCCAAGACTCCGTCTGCAACTGCCTCGACCCTGGCTCGGTCATTTGGCTCCAAACATGGCTAAACCAAGTGTGGGAGTGATTGTTGTGCATGTGACCCCGTGATTAGTAACTCTGAACAAGGCAGCATCAGACGGACGGTCGGAAGTTTGTCGGAAAAGTTCAGCTTTGAACCGTTCTGATAAGTTATCAGACTGTTTCAAATGCTCACGTTATTTTTCATCTGTCCGGAAATGAATTGCTAGATAGAGGCGGCGGATCCGTGGTCCGCTGCTGAACCGTCATCTGTGGACTTCATTAGCTCCATGCTCCCAGGATTTTGGCAAATGTCGGTTGTCGAAGGCATTTTGTTACTGGGCGCTCCATTTCCTGTCATCCCACTTGTCTTTCTGCAAGCGCTCACTTCTGGGCTTTTTTTTGTGTGGCTAGCATAAAATGGCACGGGGAGTGTACGCGGGTCGGGGGCGAGTCAATGATTCGTCTTTTGATCCTGGCGTGCTTGTTGTCAAAAGCTGCCCAGATCGAGGAGACTGTTGTCCACAATTGACTCTGACAATTAGGGCACGATCAGCGTCCCTGGGTAGAGCACTTAAAGGCTCATTTACATGTCACTTTGCCGAATTAAAAAAAGAGGAAAAATGGTGTAGGAAAAAGGGACGTGTTGTGTTTGCTCACCCACCCTCCCACCTTCTCTTTTACTGTCTATCTCCTCTTTTTTATTTCTCCATGCCTTGTAAACTGTAATTTGTACACTGCTTAGGGGAACCTGGCAGAAGAGAGGCGACCGACATTTCCATTTGAAAAGAGGCAATCACCAGGCTGCTGCTGAGCCTATTGTCCAGTTGTGCCGGTGGGGGGCAGCAATTTATGGGTAGAGAAGTTAACCTTTTTTTTTTTTTTTTGCGAGGTGTATTACGTTTGTGACACAAGTTCATCTTCTCCTGTTTGCTGATATCACGCCCTGGTATCAAACCTGGCCGTGACAGTGATGGTTCGGGATCATCAAGGAGCTCGGCGGACGCTGTACGCTTGTGAGGTGATGCAATTCGATACTACAGAGGACAGACCAAAGCCTTCAACTGATCATCCTACTTCTTGTCAGGATACAAAAAGCACCACTCTAATGGGCCTAAATCTTTGGTGAGATTGAATCACTTAACAGCAGCTTAACTCAAGTGTTGCTACTATGGATGACTTTCACTTCATTGAACTTTTATCCCAACATATTCTCAATGCTGGACACTGGAATAGGCTTTATTAAAAGTGGACTTTTGCATTGTAGGGTGGCGCTGAAGTCACGATCTACCTCTGAGAGTGAATGCAAATTAGGAAGCATATTGAGAAGCTTTGTAAATATTCATATTAGTGCAATCCATTTCATTGGTAATGTTGATCAAACCATGCATTAGTTTATATTATACACAATGTATACAGCAGACTTGCAGATGTGTGCACCAAGCAGCACCAGCAAAAGATGAAAATGGTCCAACTGAGTTGATGAATCAAACCTTTCTTCCGCTTCATAAGAGCTTTTCTGGCTACACGCACATTCAATCATTTTGCAACAATGAGCTGAACAGTCGTTGCCGAATGAGCGCGACTATTTACAGTAGTCTGGTGGTATTGCTGTGCAACCATCCTCACTCCCATGGCGTCATATATTGACATTGGGAAAGTTGCCTTTTGTCTCCTATACCGACGAGAAAGGCAGCCTTCGGCGTAAAATGCATTGTGAAGTGAAGAGTTTCAGGAGTGACGTTGACGTTTAGTTTATATTATGCATTAGACCTACACAATGTATACAGCAGACTTGCAGATGTGTGCACCAACAAACCTCTCTGGTCTGCAGCTGCGCTGTGATACAGGCTACATGGGTGAATAGTCAGGTTCGTGCTATGGTGGGCAAACTCCTCCACGAAGGGCCGCTGAGGTTTGAACATAGAACCAGCCCTTAGAGGACCGGTTTGCCCCCCCGGGTTAGCGCAATATCAAGGTAAACATGTTGGAGGCTGGGCAAATTTGTTCTCCATCGTGTGGAAAATCTTAAGTTTGGCAAAACTACACACTAACAGTGTAGTATAACTAAACAGATAACTCACGTAATGTTGAAACGTACTTGGTCAAAACCTAAAACACAATCTAGGTTAGATGGTATTTATTGTTATTGTGCAGCAGCATCTTGTAAATTGGAATGTTTTGCCTTGAAACATGTATGTAATAACAATATCTAATTTTTGGACATTTAGAAAATGACTTCTTAAAAACAGATGTCAACACTTGTAATCCCATTTGAACGCAGTCTTTGGGTGCAGGTTGTCACATTGCGAGTACCAAAAAAAACACACAGTGTTGAAAAACTTTTTGGAACATTTAAATGAGAAAAAAATCTATCCAAGTCTTCAAAAAATTTTCTCTGGGTTCCCAGCACCCAGTCTCATCCAACAACCTAGAGATGGTTAACCAACTTCAATGTCAATTGTTATTTGAGTAAGTAAAAAAAATAATGTAACATTTGATGTTTCATCATTGAAGAGAATTGAAGTATCAATATATGGTTGCAATAACTGACACCTCCATGACTACAGAGGCTTGTATCAGCTCAGACATCCTTCAAGTTTCTTTTCTCTTGCTCTGACAGGCTGTTTGTGACAGGTGCAGAGTGTGTACGTGTGCATGAAAGTGTGTGTTGTGGTGTGTGAAAGTAGTCCCCCCTCCACCTCCCACAAATCTCTTCCCCTCACACACACACACACACAGACACACACACACACAAACAAGCTCAAAGTCCGGCTGTCCTTTCAAAGGGAACACAGTGGGGACAGGGAGCGGACAGAAACAGCAGGTTGATGGGATAATGCCCATCATCTGTTGCACCGAGTCATTTCTCCCCTAACCTGCTTTTGTAACGGTCATGTATGTGGGCAAAGACACAAACTGGATTGATGCAGGCAGTATGGCACTGTTATGCTTTGGGGTGTGTGAAGTTTTTAGATGTCGGGCTGAGAAAGTTGCGAAAGAAATGTGCATTAAAATAAAGTGTAATATAATAAAACGGTTACCATTTGACAGTTTATCATAAGAGTTTACGGTTTTTCTTTTTTGTTTTGTTTTACATATATATATATATATATATATATATATATATATGTGTGTGTGTGTGTGTGTGTGTGACCCCTGCTGTTGTCTTCATTCTCCTTAATCTTAATCTTGTTTCTAACAAACAATTTCAACAGAAGATTCAGTGGGAGACAGAGAGAGACACGGGAAGACCAAGGATAAAACAACATATTTGGCCGTATCGTGTCTTTATCGATACGAAACAAACAATATTTGTACCAACTTAAACCTACACTAAAAGCACAGAGAGAACAGTTAGATATTTATTCATTTCTTCTCAATAATGTAACTGTTGAAGGAGCCAAACATCCATGTAAAAACTTCTTTCGAGTTTCTTAACCAGCGTAACTGACTGTAACATAGCAATACTTACATGTGAGTATGTCTCCGTCTGTCTCCACTCTGTGTGTGTTGGTGTTATGTTTGTGTTCAGTAGGTGTGTTTTGCTTGTACACAAGGATTACGTCGAGCGGGACTGGGATTGTTCTTAAACTCAGCCCGCTCACAATAATCATTTGACTAAATTCCCCCTCTTCGGCTGTGAATGACCTAATCCAGATTTGCTGGTCATTATATCAGGCCTGTTCATTATGCTGTAAACATACAGTTATAATCTTAATCCCACGTAATGCTACTGTCAGTGAGGACAACACTGCTGCTGCCTGACACAACCTCAACCATTCTGTGGTCAGAATTGATGGCGAGGTTTTGTTGGGGACAGGTATTCACAGCCCCTTCTTGTTCCAGGAAGGCATGTTTTTTGGGGGGTGAGGGGGATCCTTTTAGTCACCGATATGAGTATCACTTTGAATTTGGACTACTAATCCAAGCAATTGAGCTTTTAATTAATTGCAGGGTTTTGTAGTGAGGCATGGTGGATTAGCGTGTGGACAGGTGGGCAGATTTAAACCTCACTGGGCTGGACACATGTTGAGACCGAACCAAAGCCATCACCCTGAACAAAGAGGGCTTTTTAAACATTCTGTGGACGTCCTCCAAATGTGTTTGTAGCCACCAAAACAGCTCAATGGAGGGCTTGTGTTTCAGGACAATATCAATCCTGCGGACGTTGGGAGGTTTAAATAATCTATACCGGATCTTCTCTCAGGGACAATGTCCGGATAATTGTTTTATAATGCCATTATAAGGCGATAATGAACACTCCTTTTAGTTAAAGCCGTCCTTGTCAATGTAATGGCTCCCGGTGAGCATAGGAAGTCATTTATCTGCATCTGCTGTTGCACGAGCACAAAGAGAAGACGATATTGTATGTCTCGGTGTCACTCACTTTATTTACAGCATGGACCTCAGGCAGCTGAAAGTATATTCCCGTATCACATTTATGATGAGTTTGGATTTGGATTATTGTGCAGGGCGTCCCAAGTTGTTGGGACAGATTTCTGTGAACCATTAGCCAGAATGTGAACATGCAACGAGAAATTGGGGAATTGTTTTGGAAGTGTTGTTCAAGTACTGGATGAAAAAAAACTAAGATGACTCTCACATGTATAAGGCAACTTTGGTGAAGTTTAGTAGAGGATTACTGATTTTAGGGCTTCTTCCAGTGTGAAGAGATCTGAGAGAGAAGGGACTTTGTGGTGAGGACATCATGTCAAATCGATGGCATGGCCACCTGAGTTGATATGAAAAATGAAATGCTCTTTTCAAAGGTCAAAAGACTTGGGTCTCCACAAAGCTGATGAAACATACCTCAGGATCAGAGTCCAACTGATGACACTTTGCACTAAAATATGTGGTTTTGATCACTGACCAGGTTCAACATTCACTCACAAGCTACTCCGATCTGAGCAAATAAAAGACTGGTCACCTCGCTATGCCTCACACTTTTGATGGAACGGTAAGTTGATCTGGGCTCTCATGCATCTGTACTATTGAGAAATTAAATGGCACCCAGTAGCTCCAGTTCTATGGGCACCTTTTCCTCAATTTGACTGGAGGTGAAATATTCCTTGTTTCTGAGATGCGAAACAATAGTGTCCGATTCAGGAGTGTGCACAGCGAGCTTTCTCTGAACTGAACTACTCGGTAAAGCCAAGCGTAAATAGCCGGAAGTGTAGAAGAACTCTTCCACCAGAGCACTTCCTCAATCTATTTGCAAACAAACCACCATCCGGCACCTAGCAACACCTCCCAGCAAAGAGTGCTTATATCATCCCACGTGTTCCCAACTGATGCTTTTGTTTCACATTAGTTTGAAGTTAACACTCACCTGCTGCGGCAAGCAGCACATTTCAATCGGATAGACGTGTATTTGTGAAGCATTTTTACTCAGACCAGGAAATTCCCATTAGAGTGGTCCAGGTAGACAAAGCAAAGCAAAGCAATTCAACCATAACCACAAATTTACTTTGCTATACATATTAAAACAGTTTCATAGTGTTGGAGACGGATCAATTGAAATTGAAATTTTACCCACGTGAAAGACATAAACTGTGCAAACAATGTGACAATGTGTATTGTAACTTCAATAAGACCTTCCTTTTCTTTGAATGGTTCATTTCCATCCCAGTGTACTGTAGGTGACGTTTACAAAGCTACCCATCAAATGATGTTTGCTCATATCCACCTACACATACGGCTGCAAGGCAAGCGTAATGACCTCTTTCCTGCGCATTTACCTGTGTTTTGTTTCACTTCCCAGACGACAGCAGTCATGATTTAAAGCCCCCTGCTGGGCCGCTCCACAGGAGGAACTAAAGCAAATACACGGGGTGGAGACTGACATATTTCCTCTACAAATGCTGCACAGTTTAGCTGGGGAGTGTGTGCTATAAAGACGACTATGAGATATGAAGACCATATGTCACATGTAGAAATCTATTCCAAAATAATTTCATTGCATCGCTACACAAGGCACAAATTAATGGAAAAAAATTGAAAATAATTTTACTTTACCACCCAATTATTATTATTATTATTATATTATTATTATTATTATTATTATTATTATTATTATTATTATTATTATTATTATTATTATTATTATTATTATTATTATTATTATTATTATTATTACTACTACTAATAATAATAATATGTAGTTGGATGAGGTTTTAGGAATCACTCTTTGCAACTTCATTGAATCCTTTTGCTTGTCATCACTTTTAAAGAGACGTGTTAATTTGTTTCATAAATGCTTCATTTCAAATTGTCAATCTCCTATTGCTAATTAATTCCTTTCAATTTATCTCAATGAATAAAAGATTGTGGGTCGCACGTAAGCGTTCAGTGTTAGCTGTGTGGTGTGTGTCTCTCCTTCGCCGCCCATACATTAAAGTACACCCCGTGTCGGACACTGGCGGCTCCAAACGGTTTCACACTACATTTCAGGTTTAATCTCCTGCGAGTCATATGTTCGACACGACGCTCACACAGAGCGCATAGGTTGGTTATAGAGAAAGTCACTTTTTAAACCACGAGAAATGTGCTGTGGGCTGGCGTCAGGATGTTCAAGAACTGTCTCGATCAAATGGAACAGAAGTGGCTTTTACATCAAAAGGATGACTCAGGTGAGAAGGATCAATTTTCCACCCCTCATAAACTGAGCAGACTTTGTCTCCTTCACTTGTTTTTTCTTATATATCTGTTTTCTGAGGACAAGGTGTCATGATTCTGTACAAACAGCGCATGAGACCGTGGCATCATGTTGCCATGATTTTCACCGTCGAGTGTCAAAGGCGTGACATCTTAAAACAGCAGTGTCATTTTCAAGAGACGTTTTCTCTTGTTCTACCCTGCTGACTCATAGACAATGTGGCGCCTTCGCTGTCACGCTGTCCGGCCTCTGAGTTTACATGGAAAAAAAGGAAGATGTGGCAGTCTTGCATTGAATAGTTTATGAAAACTCAGTCAAACATAAACTTGTGAAACATAAATTAACCTGGTGTGGTACTCGTGTCCGTTAGAGATGGGCTTCACGGATCCTTGACGGAGCCGGTTCTTGAGGAGTCAGTACTTTTAAAAGAGTCATTCAAGAAGAAAACAACAACAACAACAAATAAAGACTGAACAGCGTTTTGTTCCACTGCATCTTTTGACAAAATGTTCACCGACTGCAGCAACACAGTGTCATGTGGCTCTCTGTTATCTTGTTTTTTTAATCCATGGATGGGACACAATATGCATCTACATTCACAAATGATGTCTGTATGTCCTTTATATTGCACAAGATTCATATGAAATTTCATGACTAAACTCTGTGTGGACTCGGATATATTTTTATATATATATAAAAAAAAAAAAAATCGGGTTCGGATCAAAATTTGGTCACACGTCAACCACTCACTAATACTCCCTGATGATACAAATGTTATTTACACAGACTTTTCATGATCTTATCTCTCTATTGTGTAAGTCTCAGGTCGCATTCCCTATGAAAGAAGGCAGGTGATCTGTAAGGTTTTGTGGGTTTCTTCGCGAATATCTCCCCCTCTTCGATGCAGTGGTGACTGTGCAACCATTCAACGCTCCAGATCACCAAATTTATTGCTCACATTCAGCTGTGATCATGTCAGTGAGAGAGAATGAACAGAGCATTCCAGTACATGTATCCTTCTCAACGGACGAAGCCTTTATCAGGTACTGGTTCATCGTGACTTGGGATTGTCCGCTGATGTTTCAATGGTTTCTTCCAGTTTGCCATTGCTGTTTTTAATGGGGTTTATGGCTGGTGCTTGACATACACGGGATGGTTACATCAAGGCTATGCTTTCCTGCATGGAGGCAGCTTTTTGTACATGAGAAGAGCTTGCTAGTAAAGAAAAAGATTAAACATAAAAAAACACTTTTGGCAATGTCCAAATAGAATGAAAGAATGATATCCTGTCAAATTCAAATCAAACATGCAACACAAACATTGTTTTATCATCATCGTCACATCGCCAGGTCTCACACATCAACCTTCACCTTCCTTCACCTTCTTCTGCCGCTTATCCGGGGTCGGGTCGCGGAGGCAGCATTCGGAGAAAGGAAGCCCAAACTTCCCAATCCGCACAAACCTCCTCCAGCTCCTCCCGGGGGATCCCGAGGCGTTCCCAGGACAGACTGGAGACATAATCTCTCCAGCGAGTCCTGGGTCTTCCCTGGGGTCTCCTCCCGGTAGGACTTGCCCGGAACACCTCGCCAGGGAGGCGTCCAGGGGGCATCTGGATCCCATGCCCGAGCCACCTCAGCTGGTTCCTCTGGATGTGGAGGAGCAGAGGCTCCACCCCGAGCTCCTCCCAGATGACCCAACTCCTCACCCTATCTCTAAGGGTGCGCCCAGCCACCCTGCAGAGGAAACTCATCTCAGCCGCTTGTATCCGCGATCTCATCCTTTCGGTCATGACCCAAAGCTCGTCACCATAGTTGAGGGTGGGAACGTAGATCGATCGGTAAATCCAGAGCTTCTTCTTGTGACTCAGCTCCCTCTTCACCACGACGGTCCGATACAGCGACCGCATCACTGCTGCCGTTACACCAACCCGTCTATCACACATCAACCTGCCGAATTAACATGATCCCCTGACCAGATTTGCGTATTTTGGAGCTACAGACAGAACTAAAAATTAATCAGCACCATCTGGAATATTTGGTGCATTAAAAGTAAAGCGGCTCTCACGACATGCACATTTCACATAAACCTCTTAAGTCATAACTGAGCCTTTTACAGTTCATGTTTGTGATCTGCGTCGTCCTGTCATGATATCCATTGTGTAGAGTGATTCCAACCTACTGAACCAAAACCCTCTGGCTGACAGACTCTCAGTGTAATTGTCTATTTTTGTTGATAGTCTTGTATTATTTTCAGACAATTATTATCAAGTCATAATGGCAAAGCATAGGTTTCTGTCCTCCCTGTCAGGATACACAAGGTTTGTAGGTGCCAAACCAAAAGCACAAAGCATCCTGCAGCACACACAGCATGGTTCCAGACCTGTCCTCCAATCATGTTTTGTTGCCTGCTTTTGGGGGCGCAAAGGATGGCAAAAGCAGGAGGAGCATTTGGGGCTTGGTGGGGTTGTTGGGCTCCGTCTTTAGAGAATCGTCTATCAATAGGTGCAGCCAGTGTCAGTTGTCCTTCTCATCAAACCAGAGCCTGACAAAGAGGCGGTGGCGCATGGGAAAGGGGCAGCAAGGTGAAACTAATGCCATGGATGTTTGATTCATCAGGGCCTCATTGTTGGCGGCCACGGCTGATTGTGAAGGTTCAGTCAAGCAAAAGGGGTGCGGAGTAATCAGTCGGATTTATGGTGCCGAGGGCCTCGGCGAGAGGCAAAAAAAAAAGCGCTAGATAGAAGCTGTTTGCTGTCCAGCCAGACCTGGTCGGATAAACACATACCTCATATTCATTTATAACTGTCTGACACCTTGCTCTGCGCATGGTCCTGAGGAAGAAAGCACATGATGTGGAGGGACCCTGTCTGCTAAAAATGTAGCTCTACATACTGGCCATGCAAAGCAGGTCAGGGATGCACAAGGAACAATGGCAAACAAAGCAAATACATGTCAACTGCTGGAGTCTGTCCGGTGGCTCTTCCTCTCATTAGAGATAAAGCAATTTTGGTAAAGACTCACCAATGCATTCCTGATCTACTGTCTGTGTCCTGTGGTAGGGGGGGAGCAGAAAACCTCTTTTTCAATTTTTACATGTAGGTAGGAAAAGTGTCCTTTTGACTGGTCCCCATTCTAAGTAGTGGAGCTGACACAGGATGTGATTTGTTCTATCTTCGGATTTCTGTCTCCACCCAGCTAAATGAATTGTCAGGTAAAACCAGAACCAGAGAAGGAGGAGTTTGGGAGCCTGTATGTGTCGATGCTGCACAGGAGTGCGCATGGCAACACAGAGATTTTACGCAGCTGTTAGTCAAGGCAGTGTGCCGAGCTCATACATTGTCTTGTGTTTTGTGGTTGATCTTGACTTCGGATATAGAGGTGTCAGTTTCACTCGCAAACAGTGTGTCTTTTAAATTTAAAGTTCACTCCTTTCTGAAGTTTGAGATCATTTCTGTCGAACAATGAAGGAAGACTGTGTAATAAAGTGCATCTACAAATTATACATAAAATTATACATCACTCTTTTGTTCTCACATACCTTCTCAAACCAGTGTGTGTTTTTTTTTCAGGCATGACAATAATAAAATGTGCCATTATCATAACATATTGTGACCAGTTTTCACCTCTGCACTGTAAGCAGTCACTGCTCAATGTATAATTTCAAAGTATGAAACGATTTCATAACTTTTTTCATGAGATATATCTGGATAACAATCTTTAAAATTGCATTCTTTTCGACATTGTTCTACTTTTTATTTAAAATGTTAAACAGGTCCACTGTTCAACAAGAGTGTATTCAGCTTTTTTTTCATCAACTGGAAACATATTTGTTTGTGTTGGAAGATTTACTTTTGGAAATTGTTTTCCTTGTCCTCTAATTGTCTTGAGTAACATTTCAAATTCAGCAGAATAAATAAAGAAGGAAGCACTTTAGACAACTGAGTGTCATGTGTAATCAAGCTAAGGGTTCCAACGCAGTGAGAACCGAGAAACCTATGGCTTTTAAGTTTAAGTTTGTTCTGTCACTTCAAAACACTGTAAATGCTCGCTTTTACTACCACTCTACTGTAACATGTAAAAGGCCCAATTGTTATTTACGCCAGTGTTTTTGCAACACTTTGACAGATGATTTCACTTGCGTACTTGCCACTTATGAGACAGATGCTTTTAAGCAGAACCACATTTTGGGTTAAAGACATTGATTGAAATACTTGGGCAAAGTACAGTGTGGTTTGGATAATTGCTTCCACCAGGAAGGTCAAGGTTTGTCTGGCGTTTTGTCTGTTGACTTTAAGAAGTTACCGAAGACAAGGCGATTTTCAAGGACACACTCTGTAAAGGGGCAATGAAAATAGTCATTTTGGACAAAACACTGTAAGGTGTAGTGGGAAATGTGCACAACCAATATCAGTTGTCTGGATTCCAGATGTAATCCCCAAAGTCCAGCTGAGACTTCCTCCCTTGCACTCGACCTGATCCTGTGATTCTATCTGCTTCCCCCCCATGATGTACAGTATTTTCCCCTCTTGAGCCACCTTCTTCTCTTTTGCTCCATCATCCCTCAATCCACTCCTCTGGTTGGTTGTTGCAGGGAGCAGACAGATGTAGGGCGAACAGCAGCTAAGCCGTTGTACTCTTAAGCCTAATGTGGAAGTTTTATATGCAAAGAGGTGACACTGGGAGGGAGGAGGATGGAGTTTGAACTGATTATGATAATTCCGGCTTTTAATACAGCTGTCCCTCCAGCTTAAGGTAAACCAAATGTTGCCATCAGAGATTAGTGTACCTTGCCTGGTTATTAGCAAACCCCTCCTCCATCATGCTCGCACGCACGCACACACACAGGCATCAGAAATGTCTGTAAAGCCGCTCTTGCTGGCTTTAATTTGAAGACTGTGGTTGTCGTCGCGGTTGCCGGGGAGGTAGGGAAAAGCAGATTGGGATGAGATCATTTTGAGGGTGAAGTGTTGTCGAAAGTCCACACCAGGTAACCTGGATTATCTCATCTTCATCCTCCCGTTTCAAAGGAGGACAAGAGCCACAGTAGTAGAAGAATGGATGAGCCATTCAACTGTGTGTGTGTGTGTGTGTGTGTGTACCTGCACATCTGTTCTCAGCTATCAGTCGACAAGCTCTCATACAATCCTGCCAGTTGCTTTAATACCTTTACGCCCTGAGGAGAACAAAACACATGCGGTGATACACGAGTTTCACACACTTGGCATCCCCTGTCAAATATTATGTCACACACTCTGATCCAGCGCTGTTCATGCCAAATTCGTAGCTAAATACATAAAGCTTCTCGCAGAAGTGTCTTCTAATGTTCCGTTTTTCGCTGAAGCCGACGAGCGGCACGTCACCGCGCAGATTTTATCAGTTCAAGAGGAAGGTTTTTCCCAGATACGGAAGATCCTTGTTGAACTTGGGACAGCAGGACATGGGATTTGGTGGAAGCAAAGGGTTGATTCAGCCATTACGACCAGGGCATTTTCATGAGAAATCCTTGACCTAGCCAAACTCAGATAGGACATATTTCATTTCAACTAACACCATACTGTCTGCTTGAAGGCAACACATTCCTCAGCATTTGGAACACTCCAACAATCGTGACATATCATTAGTTGATGGAAATGTGTAGACTTGGTAGATGTGCCGCATGCGAGCAGAACGACTGGCATAATTCAGCTATTGAAACACGGGTAAATCGCTGCTCAGTCTCCACTCAAAGATAAGATCCTGGGATTGCAACAGTGCAGGTTAATTCAGAAGACAAATGGACTGAAGTAAAACTATTGTGCCTAAAGGGAACCTATCCCAGGGATCATGACTCATGGACATTTCAAACGTCGACGTCTTCCTCCCTATGATGGAGCGAGTCAAGTTATTTAATAAAGTTTACCAAGTCTTGAGCGCAGACCCCGCCCACTTCCTAGATAGATCTAAATGTGTCTGCAGTGGATCAGACCAGCGATCTACACATCATTTGAGTCAGTTCAGCGTTTCACATTGTTTAGATCTTATTTAAACGTGCTGTGTGTGAACATGAACAACACACCATAGGTGTCGTGGAGTACAGGGGTGCCATTCCCACCGCACACAAATCCAGTAAGCCGTCATGACCCTGGTTATTTTCAGTGGTGTAGAAAATTCCGACACACCTGAACGCTCCATCTGCATGCATCTAAAGTTTACAGCAGAGTGCGAAAAACCTGAAGAAAAGTGACAAAATCATATCGGCGCTATGATGTCCAAACTCCCACAGATTGCCACTTGTAAGAGAAGCATCCTGACGAGTCACAGCAGCATGGGCGTGGCTGGAAGGCTGACATTTCAGCTCCTGCGGAAGAAGGTGGGCCTTACATGTGCATTTTGTGAGGTAAATATTTCAAAGTATTAAGAGTTTTGTACAAAAGCAATCATACTGCTATGTTCAAAATGGCTATGATAGGATTAAAAAAAGACAAATCTATTGAGACAGTCTTCTTTAATGTCTCTAGGTGCCTGAGCTGGGTGGCCATCGATACCCAAAGCATACTAGAGATAAAGCAAGCTCAACATCTGTACTGAATGAGACACTGGAACTTCCACATGATCAAATATATGCAATAAAGAAATTATAAATATCCATCCATAGTGAGTGGACAAGGTTATGCATGGTAAACAACATGCTTTAAAGTGTTTAAGATGTCAAACAATGTCCATGTTTGACTGTGTAACAATGACTAAATTATGTCTATATTCACGCTGTACCAACTAGCTGTTGCACCACTGCGAAAAAAAAAAAAAAAAATCCATCTTTAACTTTCCATTGGAATCTCGACTGTCCATATTATGTTTGGATCAGCTTAAGCCCGGGAATATTTCAAGTACAGTTAAAAGCCTTGCCTGAACACACTAGGTGGGCACAATCAAGCCCTTTAAGCACTGGTGAGTCTGTATTTTAAATACTATCTGACCCAGTTCTCACATGTGCTGTCACAGAATCAAGCCTCAGTTTTGAAGCAAGCTACTTTTGACAAACAGGGAGGAGAAATCCTTTGCCTGAAGCATTTGAAGTGAACATGTGAAGGTTTCCTCCCAAATGAGATATCAACTGACAACTGCAGCTACATCAAAAAGGACTCAATTAAAACAAATGCTGGCTCTGTTCCACGGACAGTAGGTGCTTCCGTCTGTGCCAGAGACGTCTTCTAGTTTGATTTTACCTGCTGGTTGTCTGATTAGAGGCAATTAAAAGTCCCAGTTTGCTCCTGAAGCTTTGAAGTACAGTTTTGTCGCCAATTTATGAGGTGTCGCACAAGTCATGGCTGAACCTGTAGAATTGTGCGTTGTGAAGTTGTCTTTATTACTCAATCTGGCTCGATGACATTTAAAGAGAAATGAAGTTTAACAATGTACGAAGGGGTTTGTTGATCACCTTGTAAATACTGCACCGGTCCGGAGTAGTGTTGGTCTGATGAGGCTTCCTGAAACAGTGTCGTCATTTTCAGAGCCCACTAGATGGCACTGTCTGCTCTAAAATCTCTGAAAACCATTTCAATGAAATCACACATCCTTTTTTAACCACGAGCGCCACCTACTGAGGTGTAAAAATGTGGACAAAATGCCTCCTCCGACCACCACCAGGGCAGTAACTTGGCTGTCGCTCCCAGTTGAAGTTGAACTCAAAATACAGGACACAACTTTTCTTCAGTTCGGATCACCAGCAAAGACTGAGGTCCATCACTGATTTGATCAGTTTGACAATGTATCTTAAAACGTCTTCTGCAGAGACAAAACAAACTTGTTGCCCACAAACACTTGCTTGTCTCCAAGTTTAACGCTATGATACTGAACCCAAGTCTCCCATATAGTTTCCTCATTGCTTTGCTTTGGTGTCCGCATTCTGGGTGAAAACGTTTTGCGAGACACATTTGCTTGATCAAACTTGCATCTGATCCAGACCAGATCTCCAAAGCTGAAACATTTCGGGGACCCTTAAGTTTTCATCTCTTCTCTCGCTGGAGAGATATGATGCCAATGACTGTTTAAAATAAAAAAAACCCCACTGAAAACAGTGAACATTTTAAACAATGGATGAGCTCCTTTATTAGCAGGGAGAAGGCCATGTTTTTCAGACACTACAAATGGAAAAAATGGAGAACAAAAGAAAGCAGATCTTATTAAAACGTGGCACTGATCTCAGCGTCTTGGTGGAGAACCTGGTTACAGGCATGTTTTAATAGGACTGGCGGCAGCGCGTTTGAGGAGCCCTGAAAGAGCAGTTCTGTCACATTCAGAAAGACTTCCCTGGATAAATGAAGGTAAATAGAGACAAGGAGGAGAAGTGAGCGAAACATGAACACACAGCAACGCTTCAGTGACTTCATCACTACCAAGTGAACATGCAGAGGTGATAACGCCACTCGTTTCCGCCTCCGTGACATGTGAGACGATGGTTCATTGGCTAATGCTCAACAGAGATTTAACAAAACCACACACACATATACATGAAGGTCAGGGGGCAGAAGAGGAGGGAAATCATTACAGACGGTGACCCACACTAACGGATGATTACCGTCTCCACGGTGGATCGATGCGGAACAATTCGCTCCATTATCAGGGTTGGATAGGTAAAAAGCATCTCAGTGTAAGGTACGTAGAGCTGCCACGGTGGTGAGCGGATCATATTTTAGCGGCACTCTGCAACAATGTTGTATGTGCAACTGATCATGCAGCACTTATCTGGGTTTGTAAAGCATTGTTCTCACTCCTCTGAGTCACCACGTCCTTGTTTACGTCCTAATAAGTAAATCCGACTTGACTCGCTCACATTTCCAGTTGAGTCGAGAGGGAGTGGAGGCGCGATGGCTACAGGCGGGTCAGCGGGTTAATCACACTCGACTCGCAGCTCGTTGTGATTGTCCAAACCGTTTTAGGTGGCGAACACAGACCTAGGAAGAAGAATCCATGGTATATGAGGTTAGCGATATTACAGTGTGCACTACACCGATGTGCAATCGCAACTGCCATCACCTTTCAAGTCATCCTCTCTTTTGTTGAACAATGCAGGTCTCTGAGTTCAGACGTCTAAAGCTCAACAGTTGCACCATTGCTCATTGCATTAAGGGTACACAGTCGAAGGTACGCAAGGAAGACCTCATGCGTCTTACCACACTTGGATAATTCCATTCTTTAGCACTGACATCTGAACATGCGTAAATAGGTAGTCACCCTACTTGTGTAAAGAAGCTTTGTGCCTTCTATCGGATGCATGTGAACACAGAAACTTTGGTTTGGCTCAGTACGTTTTGCAAGAAACATGGATGCATCTTTTTATTTCTTTGTTTGATTGTTTATTTTTTACTTTGGACATTTACACATTTATTTACATTATATACACACAGCAACAACATTTCTTTTAAAATAATATTCTGCATTTGAAGAACGAAAAACGTAAACAAACCCACAGATTTTAAGCCTTCAACCCAGGCATTTTATTCAACAAAAGAAATTAACAGAAAATTATTCTTCAATAATTTTGTAAAGAGATACCAGTAATGCAAGAACATAAGCACTGTTGCCTCCTCACTCACTTTTATAAATGTCTTGTGTGTCTCAGTGCTCCTGTTTTGCAGCTGTGGCGTCACACTCTGTTGGGTGGATGCTTAGAAATTCACTAGAAACATTGGACCTCCACTGTGCTATGTATGTATATGTAAGTTTACTATGCAATCCATTTCACAGGTCACATGGTACGACCAGTCGCGAGGCTTTCAATGTCAACGTCTTGGGAGTACAGGCCTCTCTCACAGAGGACACGTCATGAGGAGTCTTCCTGCTCCATGTTTAGATTTGTTGTGGCTGTTATTCACTTTCACTTTGTGGACTACGAGGTAACTCATTTAAAGCTACCCATGAACCACCGCAACAAACCTGAATTTGGTCAACTCGAGATTGTACAATTTTTACACCGAATATTTGCAGTAGAATCTTTCCAAAACGTGTCCACACCTGACAAGACACAAACATGTCAACAATGACATTGCTTGTGACTTTCTTCATAATCAGACTGTGCAAGTCAGGACCCGGCTGATGTGCTTGTGTGTCTCTGACAGCCTCGACAGTTGCGATGGGCGACTGCCAAGTTGCTGCTAAATATACTCAGGGGTCAGTCTCTGGCAGTTCCTCGGCTTTGTCAGTGCTGCACTTCAGGTTCTGCGATAAAAGAGCTTTCTGCTTGCTGAAGTCAAATGACAGTTGTGACAGGGGAGAGGTCATGAGCAGGAGACCTCTGGATATGCATGTGCGAGGACCTGACCTGTCGGAGGTTGATAGGCACGATGCAGTGGTGATGGAGGGGAAAAGGGGATTGAGGTTGTCACAAAGGTCCCTTGATATTAAGGCGAAAGAGAAGTCTGCGCCTCTTTTCCTTCCTGCCTTCCATTGTGGATGTGCCATAGTGTTCAGTTCACACTGCAAAAAGAACTGCATTTCAGAAATATCTTGACACCAAGCAGAGACACGTCAAAATGACGCACATAAAGGCACATGCAGAGCGGAGTGGAAATCCCATTAAGTTTTTCATTTTGTTATTTTGCAAAGGTTTTCTGTAAGCCAATTGTCTCTCCTCAATAGTAAGTTACGTAAAAATAATCAGGAAGATAAATCCTAAGCTTTGTGAAGATGTTGGGATTAAGATTTATAGTTTTTTTTTTACCGTCATGTGATGGGATTTAAGTACAGGCTGTTTGCCTTTTCACAGTCAACAATTGTCTTGTGTTTGTGTGATGACATGGCCGTGCCATTTTTTTTTTTTTTTTCCCTTTCGTGTATTTTAATTTGGACTTTTAATCGGTGAACATCAGAGCTCTCACTAGAGAACTTGATGTGTAAAGGGAGTCATTTTTTGCAGTGTGCCTCTGTGTGTCAGCGAAGCATTGATGAACTCAGCACAATGTTGAATGGGAATGTTTTGGCAGCTGAGACAGCGGGGCCGAACCTGCGGGTCAGAGATAAACGCCCCTTGCAGCTCTGAGCCGGTGAGAGGACGTCCCATCAGAGACGGGGAGAAAGCACAGGAAAACAGCTCACTGTGGGGGCAGCAGTCGCGTACGAGGGGTGAGACCTGAGGGCCTGTGAGCAGAGAAGTTGCCAGTCCACATTTCTGTGTCCTTTTCTAATTTTCCCTGCACTTGTTCCTGGTCGCGTTGACAAATCTAAATGAGTGACTTGTAACAAGTCCAAGTTTGTGCACCACGAAAGGTGATGGTCAAGGAGAGTCATGATTTGGATGTCAGCGAGCAAGTGCCCGGCTGGAAGTTTCACTCGCACTGAAAGGTTTCGGATGGAAAGGCTTTCATATTTAAAACATCCCAGATGCTTTGTGTTCTTTAGGAAGGAAACAGGAGTCAATAATCAGCAGTTGTTGGCCCGACTTCAAGCCGATTTTTGGCAACAATGACGGTGTTTCACTGTGTAGGGAGATGCATGTTTTATTTACAGAAAGGTGTGGATTTCTATCAAATGTTTTTTTTTTTACATTGTAAGGAAGACATGGTGCTGTTGAACATGTTTGCTACAAGACCGTCCAGTGAACATAAATAAACCTGGGATGCAGTTACCAGGAAGCGGCCTAATCACAGCACGGAAACGATAAGGTCGGCGCTTGATGTTTACAGCAGGAAGCCGGGTGGAGGTGACCACTCCGTTTAAACATGTGAACCTGCCAAGATTCAATCTTGATCCTGTGTTTTTCTCGGGATCAGAAGAAAAGGGCCTTGGAGACACAAGCTGGAAGCTCTGAGCTACATTTAGGAAGGAAGTGAGCTCGGTATGATGGGCAGACAAAGGCAATTACTGAGATCACGGAAGGCTCAGCTGAAAACAGTGGAGCTCAGCCGACCTTCACAGGGCAAGTGGAGCTCCAGAGAAGCCTGGTGGCTCGCTTGCATTTCTTTATTTAATGTTTGACAACCTTGCTCAGATCATATTTCCATGCGGTTGCACCAGACCTGGACTTTGTTTTAAGGGCTGATGGTTTTAATTCTGCTGTGAAAAAGACAGTCCAGTGTTTCTAGAAGTTCCGCACAGTCATGGAGGTAGTTTAAGTTTTAATTCACATACTGATGATTGAAAGCTGACTACAAATACCCATTTCATTTTTTTTTTTAGAAATGCCAAAAGCATAAAGCAACGTTCCAGGCCCGTCTTTTACAACTTCAATTACGCAAATTTGAAAAGGTGACAAGGCGAAAAATTCCAAAGCCTGCCAGTTCCTGAATAGACTGACTGCTGGATGTTATTGTTCGCAGAGCAAACACAAATTGAAACACTGCAGTGCACCTTCTGACAGGTCGCAGATAGTGAATGTGGGAGAGAGTAAGCGCTGTCAAAACAACTAAGGTAAAAAAAGAAAAAAAAATGTAACTCAAAATGAGTTCATGAGAGAGAACTTCATCAGCCTGTCATATTCTTTAATAGATGACACAAGAATACACTTTTTAGACAGCGCACAAACGGTAAGTGTAGTGCCTTTCAAATGGCTGGGTGGAATTTTGCACTTATTTTACTTAGAAAAAAAGAAAAGAAACAAAAAAAAAACACCATCAAAAAAGATCCAAAACAGATTGGGACAAATCTTCTGAGTAAATAGCTAAAATATGTTTCTGTATTATATTAAAATGAAAAATAAAAAATAAAAAAAAACAACATATATATATATATATATATATATATATATATATATATATTTTTTTTTTTTTTTTTTTTTTTCAAACATGTCTGCCCCTTTGGACTGCTGCATGATTGGAATAAATTGTGTGCGGCAGGTGCTGAGGCGAAGTGCATACCTGCGCAGCAAATCTCTCCTGTGTAAATAAGCGTTTGATAGTGAATGTGGGAGAGAGTAAGCACTGTCAAAACAACTGAGGTAAAAAAAGAAAAAAATGTAACTCAAAATGAGTTCATGAGAGAGAACTTCATCAGCCTGTCATATTCTTTAATAGATGACACAAGAATACACTATTTAAACAGCACACAAAAGGTATTAAGTGTAGTGCCTTTCAAATGGCTGGGTGGAATTTTGCTCTTATTCTACTAAAAAAAAAAAAAAAAAAAAAAAGAAAGCAAAAAAGCACCATCAAAAATATTCTTGTTAAATAGCTAAAATACGTTCCAGTATTATATTAAAATGACAACAAAAAGACAAAAAAAATCTATGTATATAGATATATATTGTTTTCCAAACATGTCTGCCCCTTTAGACTGCTGTGTGATTGGAATAAATTGTGTGCGGCAGGTGCTGAGGCGAAGTGCATACCTGCGCAGCAAACCTCTCCTGTGTAAATAAGCGTTTGTAAAGCCGAACCTGGTGCAGCGCCAATAAAAGAGCACAAACATGTTTGCAGGAATAATCTGGCTGCCTCGGAGGCTGCATTACACCTTTCATCTCGATGTTGGGGAGAGTGGATTTGCCTTTCCATCACGAGGACAACACAAACTAACAGTGTGAGAACGGAGCGACGGTTTGATCTTCCCCGCAGAGAAAGGCCGCATCCAAGCAGTTAGCAAAATGAATTGAATCAGCGGGATTAACGGCACCTGTAAAGAGCTGTCAGGTAGATTTACAGGCCCTGCTGATAAAGTGCCAGCCAGGGATAAATACGCTTGGTGTCCCGTTGGCTGCCAGACAGTCAAAGGAAACCATTTACCCCTCCCATCTCCTGGCCTCTCTTCCCTTTCCCCCCGAAGCGGCAGACACCTTCACCTTTGATAAGGTAATACCATCAGTCTTTGCTTGGCTGGTGGAGGTGAAAGCCGACTGTTGGATGGTGCAGACACATGTTCAGGGCGATGAATGCGTTCCCAAACAAACAGACACATGGTTTTGATAATCGTTTTGATATCAACGGACAAACAGAGACTCGCTGACAGACAGAAGGCCTGTGTGGTACCAGGGTGTAAAACATGGAGCACATATCTGCATATTTGTGCAGATATCTGGAAAGGTGTTTGTTCCCTGGCTGGTTGAGCGGTATGAAACATATTCATCCCAGAAGTCATCATTGAAACATGAAATATTTTGAGAACACTAGCAGCTGAGTTCATGTGACAATCGACACTGACTTGTGAAACGACACTTGTTAATCTTCGAACGAACGGTTGAGACTCTCCCAAGCCTTTCGGACGTTTAATTTAAGTTGCAGAAGTGCATCCTCCCCAAGTCCACATAAAACATTCAGCTCCTTCACAGCTGGACCTGTTCTTGTGTGGCCAACACTTCCTCATGCTTATTCCTTCCCAGCAGCGCAGGAGATACGACTCGATGAAAACTTATTGAGGTCAGGTTATGCATCAAGGGTAGACGCTCACCTCCGAGTTAATTAAAAACATCAGCCCAGCGCATTTACAAGGAGACCGTAAAACGCTCACTTGGCTGTGACACAACGGAGCACAGGAGGATTCTGTATCCTGCTTGTTTGTTTAAGTACGTACAAGTGCTTTATGATGGTCACTTATTGACTCCACTTGCTCCGTCTGATTTATGTCTGCTGCGCACAGGAGGCTCCAGCAAGAAACCGTCGAGGTGAGACAAGCTGCTTCCATCTCAGACGACCCAGAGTCCGGTGTCGGCATTTAGGCCACGTCCCCGGTGAACATGCTCTCATGCTGAGGTAATAGATGATGTCACGGCTGCAAGCTGCAGGTGGACAATGGACAGGCAACAACAGATCATGAGGTTTTTTTTGTTTTGTTTTCTCCCTCCTTGAGCAAACCCAAGAGGTTCCTTGTTTGGATTATATAAACCGAGGAACATCAACCGTTAAATACATAGGAATGATCCAGACTAACTACGCTTGAAACAATGCTACTGAAAAAACTATCTCTGATGATGAAAATATTGTTATAAAGCAGATGACCAAACCCACACTGACACATTGATATTAAGAACTGAGAGTAGTGTTTGAATTTTTGGAAGACAGATCACCTTTCTGTGCAGGGTCCCGCCGTGAAACCTACGTCCATCTGTCTTGCTTCATTGTATCTGTATTTAACATAACATTAACATGCAACTAGGGAAGCACTCAGAGAGCGCAGACCTGGCAACAAATGCCACTTGACCATGAATGTGTTTGGTGGAGTCCCATCACAATGAAGACCTGGGTCCAGAGCAGAGCAAATTCCGTGGAAATCTTACCATCTGTTCCATTTCGGAGCAAAATTTCCGGAAATTTTCATTGGAATACATTTAAATCTTTTTGACACATTTTTTTTGACAGGTAGATCAAACGCATACCTTCATGGCAGAGGTTAAGGTTCATGTTTGCTTTCCTTTCTACCAAAGCCAGATCACGGTGAAACAAATGAAGTGAAAATACACAGCCAGGTACTACAGAAATTATTTGAAAACGACTTTGGTTTATATAGGTGGAGACTAAATTGGAACAAATTCAACATTGAACAAAACTGTTTGAAAATGGAGGCAGTTTACGTGAAATGTCTGGTGAGTTTCTTGCTCAAAAAAATAGGATGAATTACATTGCTCCTAAAACACCTGATATTACTTGCTCAACCCTCATTTATATTTGTTTATAAATGTACAGTTTATTTAATTTAACTTTTGTACCTTTTTTTGGACAAATGTATGTAAATGAATGTGCACAGAAACGTCAGAAAAAAAGAATGGCAGCTTGGAAATCCTCCCGAGATCAGGAAGACCTAAAAATTGATGGCGGCGCGCTGGACATCCAGTGCCACATCCACAGGCCACTGATTTAGATTTAGCTAAAAGCCTCATGCCACGTAGGTGTGTGTTTGAAAGTCTAACATCCTGAAGCTACCGTGTGATTTCACGGGCAATTCCAGCAGAACATCGCTGGCAGAGTCTTGTTCTTCTCAGCGCTATATGGTTGAATGTTTTCCCATATTCCCTGCTGGGCTGGAAGATTATATATCGGAGTGTGGTCATGCTTTTAAAGCGATGACCAAATGTGTTTGGATTGGCCAGAGAAAGCTCATTCAGATCTTAGCCAGGCTGCGGTGTCTGATAGCTTGTCCAAGAAATTATTCCATGAGCAAAATGGTTTCCAATAAAGGCTCCCATTTAATGAATGTTTACCTAAAGCTTTCAAAGTTTAAAAGAACATGTTGTGTTGGGACGCTAATCATACAAAACCACCAATTAATAAACTAGCAGCGTCGAATTATAGTCAATGCAAAGTGTATATTTAAATGTTTTCTCAAAGCAAAACGGTTTCTAATGAAGAGGGCTGAACTGTGCTTCACAACGATTAGGTTTCTGGTTCAAATCCCAGTGAAGGAGACTCTGGGTTTGGTGTGAACCGCTGTAGTTTCTGCTAGTGATGGTCTGAAGAGGCTTCATGAAACAGTGTTACCATTTGCAGAGCTACTAGATGGCGCTGTCTCCACTAAAACCTCTGGATTTGAGCAACTACTTCAATGAAACCTCAAAGTTTCTTTTAAACCAAGAGCGCCACCTACGGTGCTCTAAAAAATGTGGACACTGGTTCATGAAGCCTCATCAGCCCATCGACAGTTTCTACAGTATGAGAACTTGAATGAGCTCCTCATGCTTTAGTCCTTGTGGGGTCACTGGTGACTCTGTTGTACCTGTCTCTGCTATATAGTTTGGGGACACTTCAGCCCCTCCAAGTCCGTAGATTGTGTAACAAAAAGGTCACTATTTTTGTGACCAGTCATAAGGTAATGGACGGCGTCTTGGCTGGTGCTGATGCTAGGGATCCATGGAACTTTTCCCACGATCTGGACAAATATATTCTGTTCAGTTCAAATCCTCCCCTTGTGATGGGTTGACTAGGCTTCGTGAAGCAGTGTCAACATGTTTAGACCACAGTAAATGGCAGTCTTGGCTTTAAAATGATGCATGTGTAACAGTTGTCATATAATTACACAAAATACGTTTATTTGTCTGTATTTTTATTGTTTAATTCTGCCTGGTTTCGTCGTTGCGTATTGCGTGTTTTTCCTCCTGTTTATTTCTTCTTCATGTGTTTTGGCTCTAAATCGTGGCTGTCCCCTCCCTCTTTCCTTTTTTGTTAACTTTATTGAAGAGTGTGGAAAGTGAGCAACTGCAACATTGATTTTGTTTTGTTTCTCTTGGAATAAGCGATTAAAGTGTCCTGCTGCGAACGTGGTCTGCTTCCTCTTGATGCGCACCGGTCACACATGGTTCCATTGAAATGTCAAGTTGAAATCCAAATAGTTCAGAGCAGACAGTGCCATCCAGATGGCTCTGAAAAGGACAGCACTGTTTCATGAAGCCTCATCAGCCCATCATTACCTTCCCTTTTCACAGGAAATGATCCTATCAGGTTCAGAGTTTCATATTCTTTAATCTGAACATAACTAGTCTGATGAGGGCAGTACCATAAAATCCGAGCGTAAATAGCCAGAAGCGTAGAAGAGTTTTTTCCACCACAGTACTGTCCAGAAAAAAAGAGTCCTAGCAATGATTCAAATAAGTTAACACGAGTTACAAGTTAATGTATTTCATTGGCATTATATTGATACAAAGTTTAACCCGCTGCTTTGAGTGGTAGTGATTGTGCCCTAAGAAACGCGGTGACAACCTGTTCGGGGTGTATGTCGGCAACAATCGGCATAAACCATCACAGTCCTGGCGGCTTTAGAGTAACCAAAAACACCCTGACTTCAAGTATACAGTACTTCGCTGTGGACGAATGCGGCATCATTCGCCGAAACAATTATGAGATGCAATACTTTCAGTGTATCTTGGCTTGGTCCCAGACCTCCTCCAACTCAGGCAAGTCATCCTGATTCTTCACTTCACTCGCTTCACGCTATCACTGGAGGAGGCTGCATTCACCTGTTGAGAGTCTTCTGGGCTTCCAGTCACGTCAAAAACCAACGTGATTAAAGAAAGGCACGGCAAAAGAATAAAACACCAGGGGATTCTTGGCGAATCCAGAGCCAACGGATGGAGTTCATTTTCAAATTCTCTACGTATGGATTTCAAGGCTTTAAATTTGATTGGATTTCAAGCTTGCTTGACACATAAATATCATGAGGTGTGCGCGTTTAAGAACATTAATTTTTGAAACAACCTGCACTAATCCTCGCGCAAGGTGCCGGAGCGCACACTTCATTCGCGCCAATGCTTTGGAATGTGATCTATTTAGATTCACAAAAGCTCAAGTACACTGGATTGTTTGCTTGTGCATAAATCCAGCAAATGAAAATAAATCAGTATTTTTGGCCTCGGTGAAGATGGCAGTTGCCAACACCGCTTCGTCAGACGCTAAGAAGCTAAACGGTGGCGCTCATGAGACGGGGAAGCATTGAAAAAGCAGATGGCGCCTGTCGACTGTCACCTGTGTGAAGCACTTTAAGCGGTGTCGCTGAAATGAGCCTTTTCAAGGGCCACATTGTGATGTGTATCGGCCGACAAGGCAGATTGGTGATGATTGCTCTATTGTGGCTGTCAGCGAGGGTGAACAAGGTATTCATCCTTTGTCAGTGCAACGTCTGCTCTGTCGTCTCCCCACTTCAGCCCTCATCCTGCCACTCTCTTAACCTCTCAGCGTGATTTTGAGTTTCTTTCAAAGGTTTCCATTGCCCGCAATAAGAGCCTTGTTGTATTTATGTAGATACTACAAGCCATTTTGAGGGGGCAAGTCTTTCTTGACAAGTGAATAGTGTGTCGCTTGTCAGAAATATCTCATGACTTTGACATGTGCGTGATCTACGGTCCACTGAGATGAGATAATTCCAAAACCTCCAAAAGCACAGCCAGCTTAGTTAGATAGCCGTGTGCGGTTTGGTGGTGTTTGATAGGAAGTATTTCACGGGATTGACTTGTAAAAAGGGGTGAAACACAACAACCTTAGCACTGGACTGTCCTAAATAAATGTGCACACTCCGAGTCCCCGTAGTACCTCATTTATTTCCTGACACTAATGCGGCATACTGTGTCCATGTTGTGCTTTATTCCCCCCCTTTCCACCCATAATTCAACGTGAAATACTTCCAGCCATTTGACACAATTAGACGCGCACTTCCCACCGCATCGCATCCCACTGGATGGCCCTCATTATCACGAGCCCTTGCCTTTTAGATAACTTATAATGAGGCCGAAAATGTTTCACATTTTGCTTTTTCTGCTACACCGTCGCTTCAAAGAGACCCTCTTCAACCTAATTAGGAGTTCCAACTGCTGCATTCAAATGCTTTTCTTTTTTTTTTTTTTTTCTTATGGGGTTAACAGCAGTGAGATATAGATTTCTGGAAGACAGAATCTGAAGCCATTATGTCGAATCTGTCACAGATATCACTGAAGTCCAGGTCTGACGGTTAATGGTCTTGCAGTGTGATGTCAGTTAGATAATGTGGGATATTTCTTTCCCCTTTATCCGTTTACAGCTGCGCATCTGGGAGTCAAATTGAGAATTACAACAGTAAATAAGTCATAAAAGGCTCTTCTACGATTTCAGCGTGATGGTGCGAGGACAGCTGAGTTTCGATTATCCACATAGGACTGCAGATCCTTGTTCATTTCATTGTATCCCCATTTGTATCGTGCACCTGGCCTGAACTGTCGGATGTGCGTTCAATCCCTCTTGGAATCTCTTGGCGGATGAGCAGAAAAGTGTGTGGGAACTTTAGACAGTGTCTGATTATGAGTGTTCCATCCCAGCGTCCGGCTGCTTTCACACTGAATCGCCGGACAAACTTGGTTCCAGTGAGGCTGTGCATAAATGAGTTTGCTATGTATGTTTGCTTGTATCACCAGAAAAGTGATCATGAAGAAAAACAAAAGTTGCTTTTGAAGAAATGTGGGGAAAAGATTTTTTTTTTTGATAAATAATGAAAACAATCTTCTATAATTTTTGCTTCATATAAATACCATTGAGGTGTGGAAACCTTGGCACAGTTATTCAGCGGGTTTGGTCACTTTGGATATATATAAGATAAGCAGAACTTGTCAACCTTTAGAAACTAAAGTTCAAAGCAAAGCATCAAATAAGTTCTATAAAAATGATGAAAAACAAGAGATTGATATGAGACAGAAGCTCTGCTCAAATGTGCAGTGTCAGCAACAGCCTGTGCAGCTAACCACCATCACCCTCAAAAAGTCTGACGTCAAATGGAATGAGAGATTGGGCCATAAACTATGTGTCTTTAACGCAGCTTTCGTATCCCCTGTGGAGCTGTGTCCGTCCACTCAAACAATTACGGTGACAGACTTGACCTTCTGAACTCCCCTAACCCTGGGCCATTCAGCGTTCCACTTGAGTGAGTTGTAGGTGTGTTTACTGGCCGCCAGCTTGTTCCTGTTAATAATACGAGCGCTGAACCTTGGACCTCACCTGACGGTGGGTTCTGGGACAATAGCCAGATTGAGTGTGTGTGTAGGTGTGAGTGTGTTTCCTTTCCCATAATCTTGTTCCCCTCTTTAGCCACGAAGCCTGTAAAGCTGTCAGCGAGCATGTCGGACACATCACCTTTGCCTGGGATTCTCACAAACACGCAAGCCGCTGACACACAAAGACGCGCTGAAGAAAAACAAATGACACGGACAATAGGCACCGTTTTCCACTGCTGAGTCCAAAAACACTGATTCACCAGCATGAGAGGTGAAACACATGGTGAGACAGTTGAATAGTTCAGAGGTGCTCAGTCAGATTGAATTATTGTAGGTGTAAAATGTGTCCATACTTCCAGTTCCCACACCACTCTCCGCTCTAGAAGAAGGAAACCAGGTGAGATTACCATCTAGACTTCATGTCATTTGCAAATATCTGTACCATAACACTCCCCAGCTTCTCTATCAGGGAGAGAACAGGCACTGGCTTAAGGAGACTTGGACCTGTTGTTTGTGACTGCGGACTGTTTTTTTAGTCACCACTCAAATTTATGAGAAAAAAAAAACAAAAAAAAAAGCAAATAGAGCTTTTGACTCACTCTTTATTTAAGCGAGATGGAGCAAACTTATAAAGAATACAGACTACTCATATATTTCTCTTTACATGTTGTTGTGGTTTTTGGAAATATTTGTTCTTTTCAAAATGCAACCTTTATTTCTGTGTTTAAAGACTCCCTGATATGACGTTAATGCATTAATCCAATTGGTTCATGGGGCAGTTAAATGGTAAGAAAACGCAGGAACATGTGTCTATACTTCCATGTAAGAATCCTAGTGCGATGTCGCTGAACGTGTGTGTGTGTTTGAGCACACGTGTGTGTGTGTGTGTATGTGGGGGGCCGGCCTGCTCCTGACATGGAGATTATGGGAAACAGATGACTTACGCCTCTAATTTGCAGCCTGAAATTGCAAACAGAGTTTCAGGAGTCCAGGGGAGTTGTAAAGTGTACTGCAGAGGTAAATGTCGCGTAACTCACAAATGGATGTTTACTACGCGCAACAGGTAAACCAGGGAAATATTATTACATTATTACAAAAGGGAAGAAAAAAATGACTCTAAACTACACTGTTTAACTGGTTGGAAAATCTAGATGAGGAACTGTGTCAGTGGATTTATATATATATAAATCCATATATTATATATACCGATGTATCTATCTATCTTTATATATTATTATTATTATTATTACTGACTTTCATAACAAATTCCTTGTGCTCAATTGAATCTATATGTACTATACACACTTGAAGTAAAACTGACAGTGCATTCCTCAGACATCAGCCAGAGAAAAGAACACAGAGAAACATCATCTCCACCATGGCTCTGTTGCACCAGGAGTCCCAATAGCCGGGCTGATGGAAATATTTAGCTTGGGTAACTTGTGTGAATCCCATGTAAAGCCTAACTCCGAACCTCGAACCAGCAGTGTGACCCAGAGAACGATAAGCTCTTGAAAATAAATGGACATTTTTACCGAGGTTAAGCACACTGAAGGTGAAGAAGACTCAACAGATGGGTGTTATGAATTCACTCTGGGGGAGTTAATAGTTTAAAACTTGTTTATTTCACGAGTCTAACCACATTTGTTTGGGCGGTGGGGATCAAAATTTCAGCCTGACAAATCTTTGTTCCTGCAACACATGTTCAGCGAAGGTAAGCAGCTGAGCCGGCAGCACATAAACCGGCACCTGTTAGTGATTAACCTTTCCCTGCCAAGGTATGGAGCGGAGAGAAATGTAGCGCTGGGACATCGCTGCGCAATCTGAGATTCCTGACCAATGAGTGCACGGGGAGTGGAATTACCCAGCAGACAGCTGGGGAGGTTTCACCTGGCACCTGTTGAGCAAGCGAAGGACGAGCCAGAGCGACGCGCCTGCTGCTGGTTAGAGCTGTCAGCACACTCATCGTGGCTAAGCTGCTGTGAATCACCGTCATATGTGGCTCTGGAGGTTTTAAATATCAAAATATCAGTTACTGCTGCTTTGATACAAGGGAATGAAGCTGAGAACAACACGACACATAAGAATAATAATTTTGTTTGAGGTCATGGCACCACATTTTGAGCCAGTCATTTCATGAATTGCAGTGTTTTTTACTTTTAGATTCAACAGATTTATTGAAGACTTATATAGTTACATGTGAGTTTCACGTTTCCATGAATGGAAAGATATAAGTCTTCCATGCTGACCTTCAATGAGCAATTGTTCTGAGCTTCTAAATACATGACAGGCTCAACTTTATGAACGGTTGACCCCTTTATATTTGTTATTGTAAAAGCCTCTAGTCATATTTTCATGGTGTGGTCTGCGTTCCCATCGATTTCACAAACACACACCTTCTTAATGCACCGAAAACATTTGTCTCATGTTGAGAAAATCGATCCGCTGAAAACTTTGGACTGGAAATAGTGCTTGTGTTATTGGAGGAGGAGAAAAGGGTGTCGGAATTTGGAAAGCATTAAATTCAGTTTTTATGTGCATCAGAAGTGAGCAAAGTGTGGCGTCAACTGTGAAATTAGCATTTTGTATTTTATTCAGATAAATCATTTTCTACATAATTTAGTGTATTTATCGTTGTACTGATTTAATTTATATGCATTGCCCCCCCAGACATTTACTTTTTTTTTTCTAAATATTATTGTAAGAAAAAATTCCTTTACCTTTTCCCTTTTCCTCAGAGATGTTAAACAAAAAAGATGATCTTATTTTGATATATTGATTATTTATTTGCATACATTTTCCCACATATTTATTTTGATTGACCATTTGAACTATATTTAAATGAATCCAAAATAATATAAATGCTTGGGCACCAAGCAGGTGAATTTAATAAAAACATTAAAATGGGCGTGAAATTGCACGTGCGTAAGACTTGGCATGGTGAACCTCGCCCATGAACTTTGAGAAACGTGGTGTAAATCTGCTGAAGGATGGCAACCTTTCCCTGTGTCACTCATGGGTCAAAATTCCTGTCGCCTCATGGAAACCATTGAGAGCATCAGCTGGTCCCTGTCTCTCGCTCCCTCTCCGGTCCTTGGCAGTGAACTGGGTTCATGCCACCACCAACGATTATTTATGATAATTTTTTTGACCAACAAATGATTGTTTTCTTTTATGCGTCGCAGGTGAAAGTGGCAACTCAACCTAACTTGTCCTACAGTGCGGTACCTTGACCTCGACAACCTCCCTAAAGAAGATGCGTCTGCTCCACCTGAGTGTCGCTGCGACAAATTCCTGTACAACAAAAGCCCGAGTGGTCTTCGCTGCGATGGGTGAAGGCTGTGGGGTAGAATTCCAGGGGGCAGTGACTGGTGGATGGCATGGAAGTCCATGAAGCAGCTCATACAAAGTGTTTACACCAAGTCTGACTGTGGCTTCATTGTCCCCAAATGAGGACAGCAAATCACCTGGCGAGAGGGAAAGGTCCCGAAGTGGAAATCCCTTTGTTGGGCGAACCTTTTCCGCCGCCTTTACGGGGAAGGGAGCGTTTTTGTTATTAAACCCACAGTCATTAGTCCGCTACAGAGGGGGGGGCGGGAGTTGAAAAAGAGGGAGGAGGGACCAAAAAAAAAAAAAACGTGAGGCCCTTTACGGGACCTGAACCTTTTCAAATGCGAGCGCGTCTTTTGTTTTTGCAACCCTGTCAAGAACGGTCACCTAATTAGACCTGATATCTCCGGCCAAAGAGAACCGGTTTGTTAATGGCTCTTTACTGAATTTTCTTAATGAGTTTAGATGGCCATTGTGCGGCACGGAGCTCCTCTAAGACAAGAGCATTTTCCAGCACACACACACACAAACACACACAGATAAAAAGGAGTGAAATGAGGGCGAAGATTGAGCAATGGGAGAACAAGCTGACACCACTGTGGGCGAAATAGGCAAGGTGTAGCGAGAGCTGTGAGCGTTATGGATGGAGTCAAGGCAGGGTCATTACGGCAGAACAAAAAAGCCCCTGCACCCAGGGGCCTGGCTCCGATCTGGCTCAGCGTAGCGTCGGACCTTGATGCCGTCGGACATTGTCTGACAGAAGCAGCACCTTGAGTGAATGGAGGCTGCACTTTCCTTAGCAAAGTCCAGCAGCTTCTTTTGGGGGAAGAGCATCTTTTTTGGTACTCCAACCTCATCACCCATCCCATCCCAGCCCTCCTTTTTTATTTTTTTGCCTTTCTTCATGTCTCAAGGCTGCTGTAGCCTCTCTTTTTTGTCAGCTCTACGGAGAGGGAACAAGCTTGTTAGCTGGCATGGATATTTGACTGGAGATATGCTTTGGCCACTTGCCTATGGAAACAGTGTCAAAGCACAACCTGGCTTAATTGTCACATCGACAGTCCTGGGAGAGGTCTTTGGTGAGGTCCAGGCCTAATAAATATCAAAAGCTCCTCTCATCTCACCCTGCTCTCGCTCGACTCCCCCCTTCTCACACACACACACACACGCTTACACAAACCCCCTTTTCTTAACAGAGAGGGAAAACTCGTAAATTAATCTTAGTGTCAAAACAAGACTTTCTCTTCTTGCCTCAGAATCTCTAGTTATTTTTCTGTTTTTGTCCCAGAAGTTTTCATCAAAGAGGAGCGCTGTCTGAGACCTAGCGTGAAGACCATCCGTGCAATTTATAGATTTGATGTTTATAGAGGCTTGCAGTTCCTCAGTTGATTTAATGAGAGTCTAAAGCTTCAACAGCAACAAACAGAGAAAAAAAGTATGTATCAACAACAAACAAGCTTTTCAGGAGTAGAACGTTTACAGCGGTGCACTAAGTGGAATAGTGTTGGGGAATCTCCAAATTCAATGTGACTCACGGTTCTCCAAATCGGGCAAAAATAAAAATGAAAAAATAGATTTTTCATTTGAATATAATTTGTATTCTGCAGCATTTCTGCAGCAACTGAGAAAAAAAAAAGTTGGTCCCATATTGTGATGTGTAGCAGAACCTAAACTTCTGTCTTCCGTGACTTCTGTCAGAAATTTGTTTAAATGGAGAGACATATTGTGTCATTATGAGGTTGGATTATCTTCAAATCAGCCTCCTGAGCTTCTGTAAACATAACTTATATGAAGTGCCATGAGTTATTTCGTTGTATATCTTTAGCAGTATTTTATTCACGTACATTTGCATAAAAACCTTAGAAACAAGTCTAAAAAAAAATATCGTGTCTGACTTATTCTTCTTCTCCATATGGGGTGACCATTGTCACAAAAACAAAAACCTGTTTCGGGGTTTTCGGAATGTGTATTGTTCAGATTTTCAGTTATGGCTGACAGAAGAGTTTCCGCATCTGTGAAGACAAAATTGTTTTATTTATTTATTTCTTCAGGAATTTATTGAAAACGTCTTTGGATCTTTCTGTCGTCGTGTACAGAGAGCTACAAAAGTGTCGACGCTAACCATTGGGTACCATGTTGTCAAGTTACCAATACGATGCAATGTACCGTACATGCTCTTGTCAGAACAGTGAAAATGATCTATGGTCACAAAAGTTCAAAGATGAATCCTAGGTCACTCGAGGACCCGTCCCTTGCAAAGGTATCCACTGGAGATGAAAGCTCACATCATGAGACCATAAAAAAAAAAGCGCCATTCACAAAGAACAGGCTTGCCTCGCTCCGCGTCCAATTCAGGACCTGATTCGGTGTCACACTTTCACTGCGAGTATTGCAAACACGAATCATTTCATTCATTATCAATGGCATTTTTTCATGCTGTGTTCGCCGCTTGATAGCTAAAGGATGTAACTAAATCCCATACCATCACAAGATTTTCTCAACTCATGACTTTTTAGAGGCATGTCAATGTCCGTCATGAAAGAATGTGTTGAACACGTGGATGAAGTAGAGCATTGATATTACCTTGTTTTAAACAGAAGTGCTCTCAATCCGCCATGGTCTTTCAAACTAATCCAGCGTGAATTCAACATTTTACATTTCATTACTCTTGCTTTCCTGTCTGTGCCCTCAAAAGTCACGGATTGTTGTGTTACTTCTCCTATCATGTTTGTTTAAAAGAAAAATTAGGCCAATTTAATGAAGGACATTTATTGCATATATATATATATATATATATATATATATATATATATATATATATATATATATATATATAAACTGCATCTTTGTCTTTGCAAAGGAGGTCTCAAACCCGTCCAAAACAAATTATTTGAAATTCAGCTGACTTGGTAAATAAAATTTTGAACTATCAAACTCATGTGACTCATCTGCCCTACTCCAAGTTCCTCTGCATTTATCGTGCATGAAGTCGTTGTAGGACTGATGTCCATAAAAAAAAAAAAAAAAAGAAAAGAAAAACTCACTTTTTTCATAAACACTGCTTGAGGGTCCAAGTGTCTTGTTCAGCCACGACTGATGCACTCAGACAGTCACTGCCGCCACATAAAAAAAACTGGATATGGGGGGAGGCGGGAGGGTGCGAGTTTAGGCTTTTATCCTTCCCCGTCCATTTTAATAAGCACACTTTGTGACAGCTTAGGTTTCTCCAGCATCTTAGGTGGAACGCAACGGAGGCGGAGACTCCCAATTAAAGAGGGAGGGAGAAATGACGACTGACACTGAGAAAAAAGGTGAACAAGAAAGTCGACATTTACATCTGCATGGCGTGTTTTTTTTTTTTTTTCTTCTTTATAACCCCACTCTTGCCTGTACCCTTGCCTTTGTTAACTGCATTAGAGCTGTTACATTAGATGCTGGGATGCTTTATGGACTTGTACCAATTCAATTATTTGTTTCTGCGACTCAGGAAGCGAGGAGAGATGCACTCACATAAATTCTAGCTGTTAATTTCCAAGTAATGCAGAGGCTGTGATCTTTAAGCCAATTGATACCACTGTCAGGAAAGAACCATCTCGAAGGGATGCTCTCTTCGTGAGGCAGCACAACTGTGACACTCAGTTCAGATCCCGGAAGCCTGTTGATGTATGTAAAGCAATAAAATAAATGGGAAGCTGAAATGCCCCCTCACGTCTTGTCTCTGAATATTGGAGTCAACAAATGACATGGTTTCTGTCCGTCTTCCCACTGTGAGGACCTCTCTATTGCTCGCTTGGTCATCAATCAATAGACGTGACGGTGACAAACACTCACAGCCTCTTTATTGCTTCATGGCGTCTCATTGTCAGTCTCAGCAACGCATGTACGTCCGTGTCATCTTTTGAGGGTGTCAAGAAGATGACAGAGGAAAACGGACGGAAGTGAGGAATAGGTGACAGGGTGAGGCGGCGCCTGTTCATTTGTGAGACTTTCAAATGGATTCTGAGGTTGGAGAATCCACCATGTGATCTGCAGGTCACTTGTCCCCGGTGAATGCATTTCATAACGTAAGGAAGCTAAGCCAATGGCTTGTCAAAGGTGTCACTCTGCAAATGTGGTGTGGAGGTGCTGAGGGCTGCAGCTCTCCCTGACGGAGAATGGGCTACAGCTCATTCTCCGTCAGGGTTCCATCATGTTAGAGTAGCCAGTAAAATACTTGAAAACTCTTGTATTATTATTATTATTATTATTATTATTGGTTGCCACAGCGATTCAGCTTCCTCCACCTTAGCCCATCTTGTGCATCCTCTCTGGTCAGAGGCTCCCCGTCCATTTAAGAATCCACTATTTTTATTGATAACCTTTGGTTCCAGACTACATTGTAGAACTACTGACCCGCTATGAGCCAGGCAGGACCCTCTGCTAGTTGCCCCTAACTCTAAACTTAAACCTAGTGGTGAGCCTTTTCTGTCGGGGATCCTCAACTCTGGAACAGTCTGCCAAAAGAGATCAGAAACGCAACATGTACCATCATTTTTTATACAAATTTTTATCGCCATAAAAGTCATTTAGCTCATATCATCAGAACTTGAATTTCACTGAGACAATAGTCGGCCATTCTCATGTCTACATGCTGCTTTGTGTATGTACGAATGTAGACGCTCCATTCTTGGCCTGCTATTCTCTGAATCCTAGAGGTAGAACGTTCAAATACATTTGTGCAACAAGCTTTCATTGTCCTATACCTGACGCTGGACCATCTGAAGCACAACCTCACTCCAACCTGAGGGCTCAAACACTTATTTCTGGAGTCATTCTTGATGTTCTTACGCTAACATTCAGACTTTCATGAAAACGTATGAGAGCTCATGTCATGCATCTGAACTGAGGCACCATGAATAGAGCTACAGTATGTTTTGTCAGGATTTGGGTTAGGGTTATGTTGTCTGGATGTTTCATTTGGATCTTTGATCGTCACGTTTGCATCCGGAAAAGGCTCATTCTCAATGTGGTACTCCATACGGCTGTAGTTTTATAGTATATATATATATATATATATATATATATATATATATATATATATATATATGAAATAATAACTGGGTAGTTTCAGTCTTTTCTGTCCATATTTTGCGGAAACTCTGCTGTCATCACTTGGATTATGGAGGTTTTGACACCTGACTGCGCTTCAATCACTTGTTGTTAATGGTTGTCCAATACCTGTTAGAAACAGGTACAAAGTCAAACTGCAGTCAAACATGAAGTCAGGTGGAATGCACCTGCAGCAAAATGAAGACGGTCTTGTTGTTCATGAGACAGTTAATTATTGTTTTAGGGCGGTCAGTGTACGCGACAGGTGAACCTGTTCAACTGCATCATGGAGAAGAAGCAGCAGCCAATGTTCCAGACAGACCACAAATATTGGTTAATGTTTTTAGGAAGTTTTTACAATGTTCCACTGATGAATTACCCTCATATTTGCAAAAACACTTAAAATAAATGTATAAAAATGAAAATAAATAAATAAAGCCTTTCCCTAATGTAGGTTGAATATGATTTTATTTTAATGTAAAATTTTTCGCCAAGAAAATAGACATTTGGTTACATGTAAAAAAAAAAAAAAAAAATAATAATTTTTTTTAATGTGACGCTCTGCCATCGGTGTCAGGATATGCAGCGGAAGGCGGAACATATGCTTCAATTGAAAGTCGAATGCATCAACATGCAACGCAAACAGCTGCCTTCAGCGTCAGCAAAGGAAGCTACTGTCCACTTTCCCAATGGCAATATATTATGCTATTATGGAGTGAGAATGTGTTGAACACAATGATGCTTTTTTTTCCCGCAAAACAAGTATCTTGTTTCTTAACAAAGAAGAAAGTTGCATTTAATCCACTTTCTTCCAGGTACATTTGTCTATTTAACTTTGTCTTTTTGACAATATCCAAGTCTTGTGTTTGTTGTGTTGAAGGTGTCAAATGTTGGACCAAATAATGCTGTCATTACTATTAACAGTCAATGAACTGAACGCCAAAGTAGACATCACCTGCAGTTTTTTAGCTTCATTCCAAAATCATTCAGTGTGATTCGGGAGTGCAGTCGTTCTGAAATCAAAAGGCATCAGCTTGCAGTACCACGGACATAAAAAAGACATCCTGATACACTCCTTCACCGTTCATGACACCTTTGCTTAATCTACTTACAATGTTTCAGCTGCTTCACAAACAAATTGATATCATCAATTTTGATGTTGGCAAATACCACAGCCAATCTGCTCATGAATGTTTATCTCCTCCAACACTCACCCACCTGCTAAGAGGTGCCACGCTTTAATGAAATTGTTTGGAATACCGGCGCCTGTTGCTAAGGAACTGTGTCTCCTGTTATTTCCTTTTTTTCCCCTCGCCTGCAGATTCCTGCCATCAAATAATGATTAGAAATGAGCTCACCTCAAGGTGCTTGAACCGAAGAGGGGGGATTCAGTGCGAGACTGGCAAGGAAGACACTGTGAAATTAGCCTTTGTGTACCAAATGTTATGAGTATTTTAGATGAGACACTGACAGATTAAAGCCCTTTTTTTAACAGTACTGTGTGGCGAGGCCTCATAAAACACTCTGGATACCACCTGGCTGTGCTGCACCCAGTCATTTTGTTACCTTCTACTCACCAAGAAAAAAAAGGCAGGATGAGCATACTAAACTTCCGTTTGATCAAAGGCTCAAACATAAGTTCTGGGTTTTCAAAATACAGTGGTACCTCAGTTTTCAAACATCCCGGACTTCAGGTTAGAGTTTGAACAAAAATTTTTAGTTTTTTTTGCTCCTGATTTCGAACGAAAATCCAGAACTCGAACGACCCTGAAAAAAGCCGGAAAAAACATAATGTGCGCAGACCGATCAGCTGACCCACGACGTGCTTTGTTATTGTGTATGACGCAGCCTCTGTATGCAGACGTGTCCCGTTAGCTCCATTTACTGACTGTTTTTCCTTCATATTGAGGTGTAAAACCTTCCCTGTCTCCACACTGGACCGTGGTAGAGTGTCACAGGGGAGGTGCTGGAGCGCTCACTCCAGGGTTTGATGTCCTGTTGTGGGCTGGAGCTGGGACAGGGATGAGGCCAGTCTGGGACAGAGCGTGACTTGGTTTATGACTTTGTCACAGCCAAACTGCACAGAAGCGCACATTCAGAGCTGGACACGCACCGGGCACCTCTTCACTTCTGGAGAGACGTCACTCACTCGGCAACCCCTCCCACATGCAGCGGCCACACACATAGAGGAACAGCGCACCTGCAGCAGACACTCTACATCGATTCAGAACAAATCGCTTCTTGAACGGCCTTCTGGAAGGGATTGTGGTCAAGAACCGAGGTACCAGTGTACAACAAGACGGCAGCATTATTATATGTGCCCAATTCCTCAGTCAGCAACAGATGCTTTGGACCTCTTCAACTGTCCGACTCTGGGCCCCATAACACAGTGCATGGTTCTCCTCTGCTGTTGCCGTGCTTCGTTGAAGTAAACTCTGATGATGTGGTGCCGAGTGGCCGTGAGAGGACTAATACACCAACATTGTTATGACTACATCTACCACCCTCTTGCCCAAAACGTTGAGCTAAAAGAGGGGAACATAAATCGTGCTGGTGAACAAAATCAACTGTTTTAACCTGAACAATCAATAGGCTTATTGTTAAACAAAATAAACCAGCATTTAGAGATGTTGTAAAGCTTTTGGGGTTTAACTCCTCTTTAAATTCTCCTTCCACAAGGGTAGCCCGGAGCTCTTTTCTTTGATTTCATCTCGTGCAGGGATCACGGATAAGTTCGTGCTCAACAGAGCTGACAATCAAAAGCACAAGTTTAATACTTGGAGAGAACCTTTTCAAACTCAAATCATGTAAGAGCTCGAGTCAAATGTAGACTAAGAACTGATCCGCGTTGATGCTAATCGTGGTTAGCAGCGTTCAGCCTACTATGACGGAGCTGCTCAGCTTCCCTCCTCTGAGGTTGTAGATGCTGGCTGAACACCATCGGTGAGATCGAGGGCCAACCTGAGGTGGATGTTGGTTATTGAATCCAAAGCCATTTTCTCCTGCTGTGACTCAATTGTAGCCCCACAATTTTACAAGCAATTGTTCTTGCATATTGGTATTTGAACCCCATTTTTTTTTTTTTTGCTCCTTGTTATTGCAGATGAACAGCTTTGCGTATGTGTAAAGAGTGAACAACACTCAACGAGACTTTATAAGTATTTAGATAATAAACCGCATTGAGATTGGGATAATCTCGCGTGAACCAAACCGTGAACGTTGAATTCATTTTGATTTTCCTTTTGCCATTATCGCCCGACCATTTTATCACATGACCATTTCAAGCTAAGTGTGAGAAGTAGTGTCCACGCACCTGTATTCATATTTCAAATCTGAATAAATAATTTCACGATTATATTTATTATGTTTATCAATTCAAGGTTTTCAGCTACTATAAAGTGGTAAAGTCCCCTCTCTTTTCATCTTGTTGTTGTGCGCCTGTAGGTGAGCATCTGGGCCATCGCACTGAGCGAGCAGCACCTCTCCACAGGCCCTCTGTGCACTACTCAATGCGTCTGAGGCAGGAGGGCCTCCATATTCTATAGATCCAGAGGGCTCATCCATAGGGGGGTAGCACGGGCAACTCAAAACCCTCTTTAAAGGTGCTGCTATTGGCCCATTCACCACACGTTTAGATCAATTGTAGCCCTGGTAATGGAAAATAATTGAAGTTTTCCCCTGATTGTGCGGTTGCTGCACAAAGGAGCGACCTGTGAGGGATGTTTTTAATTCAAAATGCCACTTTAACAGGAAGACCAAATTGACATCTCTGATGTCATGATGTTTTTCTCTTTCCTCAGCAGCGATTGTGGAAGGTGGCCCTATTATAATTACCAAAGAAGTGGAGAGAAAGGAACTCTCTTCCAGAAGCACTCAGCGGCACAAATAAATAAATAAAAGCCTGCACTTCAAAAGGCGTGATAAAATGCTTCTCATTCCTTTAATGGTCTTATCAATCGAATTGCATCGAAACCGCTTTGAAAAGAGGAGCGCAGCAGATACTGGGAGCTCCTCGTGATCCGTAATGTAAACCTTGGGACAGCGTGGTGACGTTAACTGTGAAAAATAAATGTCATCATTGTGCGCTCCAGATTGTGTCTCAAGATAAAAGTTATCAGGTCAGAGAGAGGAACAAGTGAAACAATTAGGACTCCGGGTCATTACGTGGTGGACATATTGACCTGCGTCATTGTGCCCGCTGAACACTTGTGAGCGGATTCAATAGACAGAGTGGCACTTTAACCAAGTCTCTTTGTGATCACTTTAGATAGAGACGATGGTGAGCCCACCAAGAAGAAAGGTTAGGACTCTGGTCCCTTTTGTTATCTCCACTAAGATGTCTTGTTTTAAATGTGCTTTACCAGGTATTATCAAACTGGAATCATAAAACTAGCTAAGTCACTAGCATACCTGAACGCAGTCAATGGGGGTATGTTAGTTTGTTTATGACAAATGAAAGAAAACTGACAGAAAATGCCAGTTTTATACACAAGAAATCCAGTGTTTTGCCATGACAGATCATCAGGTGCGCTGAAGGAAATTATCCAATTTTACTGAACTGTTCTGGAAATGTTTTAAACCAATTATTTGCCATCACAGTAAAGCGTTTGTTGCTAGAAGTTTCCACATAATAAAAGGGATTTCCTAAAGCGCAATTGTCTGTGGTTCCATTGATGGTTGCTACAGATTTCTTCAATAACACACCGTCAGACACCTCATGCATTCTGCTGAGGGCAAATTGCAAGACTCTGATACCGGCAATGTTGAGAACTGACATGTCACATTTGTCTCATAAAACAATGAACAAAAAAAAACAATCATTTGTATTTGTTTGTTTCTGTATAATGAGCCAAACCTATTGAAAATGTTTTACCAAGAATTTGCATGATGAATTGTGAGAGTGTCCGAAAGCAAAAAACTGTGCCGTGGCAAAAAAAAAATCAGAAATCAGATTAATCAAATTAATCAGAGTCCTTTGTATTGAATTAAATTCAATAGCTTGGTGTAAAAACAAACAAACAAACAAAAATATCCTGTTTCCTGCACCCACAATGTGTTCTCTGCTGATGTTTAGCCTGACTTGCTGTGTATGAAAACCTGTGTGCCTCAACAGAAGCCATTCATCAATCTTCAAAACCGGCCGGCCTCAATCTTTAAAATTGTCCTTCCCAGCGTTTCTGTTGCTGTTGGCAGACTGCAGACCCAAATCGGACGACGACCAGATTTATTACAAGCTTTGTCAATTAGCCAAGCCGTCCGTTGGTCGCCACCAGTGTCTTCCCTTTTTTTAAAAAATTCTTTCTATTTAATCTAGAAGGTCAATTCTAAGAGCAAAAATGATGATCAGCCGTGATGGTCTGGCAACTCTTCTGAACGAGAGGGTTGATGTAAGCGGCACCATGGTGTGATTGCCTGGTGTTACCTCATCCACGACGCTCCATGCCGGCGTTGAGATCTGAGCTAGGTACGGAGGAAGGAGAGTGTGGAGGATGCATGGAGGGACCCCTGGGAATGATGAAACAGACCTCGCACAAGGAAACGGGGCGAGCTGGTGCAAACTGTACACTCAAAGGCTTCTCCCCTCTATTGCTGAGTGGATTCACTCTGCGCTTTGAAACTGCTCTTACTTTTTACTGGTACAGTGGGACCATCCATGAGCGGTTTGAACTGCAAGATGCCATGTTAACATGATGCATGTAAACAGAAGTCATCGTCGTCTGACAGAGATTCACCATTTAATAAAAGGAAGAAGAAAACAGGAGACAGCCATGCAAATCAGTGAAAGGTCAACCCTGCAGCAGTCAGTGATACGCAACGGCGAATGCGACTCGTCTCCGACTGAGACAGCAAATTGATAATTAGTTGACAAAAGCATAACCTCGGTTGGGCAGGTGGGTGTTTACTTCTGGGCGAGGGATCCCCATAGGGAGAATGTGAGGTCACATTCATTTAGGACAATTATTTCATTTGTGCATCAGTGTGGCGTCCCAGCAAGCGCCGGACATGAAGGGGATCAGGAAACGACCAACTGGCGTTGAAATTGCTAATGGCAGAGGCAACGCAACACACAGTCCACAAAGACACACGTGTGTGACTGGGATGAGATGAACAGATGAATTTCATAATCAAAGAAAACAGCTATATAAAGGTCGAAAGCAAACGCTGTCGAAAGTTGAGCAATCCCTGAACCAGCGGAAGCCAGTAAGAGTAAGTAAGTAGTAAGTTGTCACTGGAGCTTTCCTTCTGAATTTAGGAAGAGAAACTTAAAAAGCACACATGGAGGAGAAGATTTGAAGTTTGAAGTACTGGAACACTTTTAACAGATTTCAACGCCCCTGTGTCCTTATTGATTTCAGAACAATAGTGCTCACTCACTGTCACATCTGTATGTCACATCTGAAAACCGCTGTCCATGCTTTATGAAAAATGAGGCAGACAATGCAAGTGACCTGACCACGGAAAGAGGACTGGTTTCTCATTGAAGACATACAGTGGTACCTCGGTTTTCGAACGTCCTGGACTTCGAACAAATCGGAGTTCGAACAAAAATTTTTTGTTTTTTTTGCTTCGGATCTCGAACGAAAATCCAGAACTGGAACGCCCCGAAAAAAAGCCGGAAAAACATAACGTGCACGGACCGATCAGCTGACCCACAACGTGCTTTGTTACTGTGTATAACGCAGCCTCTGTATGCAGACGTGTCCCGTTAGCTCCATTTACTGAGTGTTTTTTCTTCATATTGAGGTGTAAAACCTTTCCTGTCTCCACACTGGACCGTGGTAGAGTGTCACAGGGGAGGTGCTGGAGCGCTCACTCCAGGGTTTGATGTCCTGTTGTGGGCTGGAGCTGGGACAGGGATGAGGCCAGTCTGGGACAGAGCGTGACTTGGTTTATGACTTTGTCACAGCCAAACTGCACAGAAGCGTACATTCAGAGCTGGACACGCACCGGGCACCTCTTCACTTCTGGAGAGACCTCACTCACTCGGCAACCCCTCCCACATGCAGCGGCCACACACATAGAGGAACAGCCACCTGCAGCAGACACTCTACATTCACTCCTACAAAAGACTATTTTAAGGCTTGGAACGCATTAGTTCTTTTTCCATTCATTGTAATGGAAAAAATCCATTCAGATTTTGAACAAATCGCTTCTCGAACGGCCGTCTGGAACGGATTGAGGTTGAGAACCAAGGTGCCTCTGTACCTCTAAATCCAAAATTAACATTATTTTAATAACTGGTTATATTTCTTTTGCACCTGGACTTATGAGTTTTTATAGCTTTTGCCAGCATCGTGATAAAAGCAGAGTCACTGTGAGAGACCATGTGAGCTCAGGTAAGGCCAGGCCAACAGGCAGGTGAGAGGTTACACTGCCCTGCTCAGTCAAAAGGCTAATAATTAATGATCAAATGTTCGTGGTGGCAGTGGCTCGCCGGCGGGATCCACTGATGCCATTAATTTCAGCTCAGTGGAGCTCGGGCCTTTTGCTCGGGACCTGCTGCAGCTGTCACCGTCCTCGCTTAATTATCCCCTCGTCCCCCCAACCCCCTGCCATCATTGAAGCCTGCGGCCGCTATGAGGATGCTGTCTTCTGCCCACCCCCACACCTCATACCCTTCTCTCCTTTCCCGGGGTGTGCCACGATGCTGAAGGCCAAAAACAAAGAGGCTAAAGTGGGTGAGTGAGTATTGTTTCTACGTCCAGTATAACTCACAGTGTTGGTTCACGATACAACGGTCAACACAACACACAGTTTCAAAGGGACCACAGTTTCAAAGGGACCACAGTGCAATGTGACGCGATTTCGTCCGTCTTAGAAGAGTCAATAACAACTGAGCTTTGTACCATACCTGCCTGTTTTCAAGCGAACACGTCCATCCAATATTTACCAGTGTCAGACATCTCAACCTGCAGTCTCAAACTGAAGTTTGGTTTACCTGCTTGTCTCAGCAGCGCAGATACTGCACACTAGCCTATAACCTTTAATATTTCATCTGTCTTGGGTGATATGTTTAGAGATTCCTCGGCACTTGTACGATGTACTGAAACCACAGAGAGTAGAGGAGGGAATACATATCCACTCTCACTTTGTTGAGGGATTATTTCCGTACCTGTTCAAACATGTCCTGGTGAATTATTTATCTGGCCATGCGCCCGACTGTGAGTACCAAGCATCTCACCAATGCTTTTACCTCTGCAGTGTAGAAATGCACCTTAGTACACAGACCGAACGAAAAGGGGACACATTAGCGAGGAGCCTCGGGGAAAGAGGAAAACAAGGTTCCCTGCGGCAAAACAAGTGCAACACTTGCTGGCTAACCTGAGTTCTCTGTTATTGACTCTGAATTATAGATAAACTCTCAAAGAGTAGCCATGTGTTGCACATTTACTCGTCTACTGCTCACCTTTCAAGAGGAAACGAAGTTTAAAGAAAGAAAGTCAAAGGTCCGAGTCACAGCCTGAGGCTTGAAACTGCAACAAAATGCATGAATGTGTTTGGTATACGCACATAGCTTAGGTTAAAAAAAAAAAAAAAAGAAGAAAAGCTTTTATATGGCGACACTTTTATAGCATTAGAATTGTCTGAACACAAACCTGCCCTAAATGTGACCTTCAGGTCAAAAATGATCAAACTGAATACAGCATCTGCTCAAGTGTACTGTACACGTGCATAAGGTGTATCTATATACCTTATATCTATCTATATCTACCTCTATACGAAGTCAGCACTTCCTCTCTAAAAAGGGTGACAAGTGTTGGAGACACATTCAGAATTTGCTTTTCGTGTTTTGCGAGTTTGGTGGGAGACAAGCACAAAATATAGTTGATCCAATATGAATATAGGGTTTGCTACATGAAGCCAAGTCATCACGTCTTATTTCTAAATGTACTACAACACAGAACTGACCTGAAACCTTACCTGAGAAATATTGAAAATAGATGTCTTGTATGCATGCTATCGATGTAGCACGCCGCCCATTAACACACAGCAAGACAGCGGGAGATAAAGAGGCGAAGGGTCTTGTATCCCATCAATCATAAGACATAAAAATATTGAAACATACATCCTACTAGAAAAGCACCGAGCACAGACAACCACCAAATATGTCATTTACACCTGTTCTACATTTATTATACATCACCCATGTGCTGTTCATGCTACTCATGGTGGTGGATAGTTACAAAGTACAAATGTGTCCCTTTCCTGAGCAACTCGAAACATAGAAATTCTATCACTGTGAACAACACCATTCCATAATAAATAACTCTCCAATATGGAAATGGCCATAGATGATGTGAGCTAATGTTTGATGAACACCAGCGTGTGACATCTCAAGCTGCTTAGTGGACCACTGGAAGTGCTCTCATTAAAAAATGAGACGTGATTCTTTAATGACCATGGTGTAGGCCTCTTTAATTCCACATAATCACAGAACAGAGATGGGCCATTATCAAAAGAGCTGAGTGACAAAATCTCATATTATCAAGTGGGCCGGATCTTCACTTATCACAGAACATTGGGTGATAATTAAAACTTTTTTTTTTATCATTATTACTTCAATTGAAAATTACTATGATACTGATGGTAATGATAATTAAAACGTTCCATTTGCAAAAGAGGTTCAGGGGTTTAGAGAGTTGGGAGACAGTCAGACACAAGTTGCACTGTTGCTTTCTTTATTGAAGTTGCATATTAATGGTATGAAGTTATGCGTGTCATATTAAATCTACGTACAAACCAGAAGGTTTGTACATAGTTTGGACTTGTAAAAGTCAAGTAAGTTATGCTGTCATGTCTTCATCCTCAGGAAGTGTGGCACATTCAAACAAGTTCTATTAAAAAAAATGTACTTTTTGATGATGCGATCTATAAAATAAGAATAGGGGCCCAAAAAAAAAGAGATTTGAGGTGGAAAAAAAAAAAAAATGTTAAGGTATTACTGCACTGTGAACGATCAAAGGAGATATAGAGCATCACTCTGAATCAACATGTCAAAACAAATGAATAGGTAAAAATTAATAAACGTCTTATACCATGAGAAAAAGTGAAAACTATAAAATAGTTGCTTATGTGATCTCGGGAGGACATTTGAAAAAGAAATTTGGGATGAGCTGTGCTTTGTTCAGACAAGCAAAATCCCCAAACATCAGACAAAGGCTGATAAAGATCATCACTGTCGAAGCACCGTGGCATGGAAGAGGGAGGAAAATGTCTTCCTCTCGAACCGCACAAAAGCAATAAGGAGGTTTCTTCGTCTCCTCTCTCACTCTGTGCACCGGGGGCAGCTTTCTGCATCAGAAGAATTCCTGGCAAATTAATGCACTACCTCTTGGGCTAATTAAATTATAGGGGATCAAAACTACAGAGCGGCTTTTGTGGTGGACACAATGTTGTGCTTCATGCGCTCTTTGCTCTGGGGGGAATTTCTGCCATTTAGCCTGCTCTCTGCCTGCAGCGCCGTGCTGGACTCACTCTAACACAGTCAAGTTTCTCTAATTTGGTTGAATGAGAACGAATTATTAACCGATAATAAGAAGGCAGAGGGAGAGTGTCGCCACGCTGCAGGCTAAAATGAGTGGAAGAGGGCTGAACTCTGCAGCACCTGAAGCTCATGCTCTTTTTTTTCCTTTATTAATTTCTCCCTAAAACGAGGCATTGAAGAGTAAAATTGCTGCGCAAATGACAAGAACGATTACGGTTGTAATTCTTCTTCATTGGAACGTGTGTGCGGCTTTGTTAGCTAGCAAGCTACTGCTAATCACGTAGCATTAAACATGACCTCTGAAACGCATGACGGTTCATCCAAATGGTATCCACTTACAAGGCCTGTATTATTCCAGAAAGGCCAGTGGATCCACAGACACGTGCAGAAATTATGGCCAGACATCTCCATGTAGGACAATCAGTTTTGTGTTTCTCCGCACACTTGTAATAAGCAGGGAAAATCAATTAGAAAAAAAAATGAGGGGTAACGCAAAGCATGGGAATCTGTTGTGGTTGTGAAGGGACTAAACCTGCTGTTATCCCATTTTATTTGGACCTTTACTGCAGAAGAATTCAAATTATTTAGCTTGTATATACAGTACTTTTGTATTGGTCACAGAGCTGCTCATGGGTCAAATTCTCCTTTCGGGCAAGTTTATTATTCCAGGTCAGGAGACACAAGTCCATAACTACTATGGAAACAGGCGGTAATTGCTGACTTCATTTCTGGAGTGTGGAGAACAAAATGTTCTTATTTGCTTATGACACACAGGAACAGACAGCAGGAGCGAGCGGGATTGGGTTCAGTCAGAGGAAGGCTGGGGGTGTACAACAGACCATTGTCAGATCATTTTTCGGGAATTATTTCCATAGTAAAAAAAAAAAAAATGATACGAGCCGGAATGATCAGAAATTTGTCTATGCCGCAGCAACTTTTATTTCTGTGAAGCCCTTTGAGATAGTCACACATGATGACCAATTTACCACCAAATTAATCGGCTGGAAGTGGATGTAGCTGCGAGGCAAAACCAAACATAAAAAAGGGGTCTGGATCATCAACAGGAGTCTTGAGTGTGTTGCGCTTGCCTTGAGGAAATCTTTCAGAAGTCGACGGAAGTAAAAACCCCATCGCCCACCTGCTCCACCCAACAAGCCTCTCTGAGTTGGCGGTTGCCTGCCAACAGATTAAGCAGTAATTCAGACATCAAACCGCGCTTACCTTGACATTAAGGTGGGTTTTCCCTACTTAGCTGCCGATAAAAAAGACATCTGCATTCTGTGTTTTGTCCTGCCTCTACAATCCAGCGACTGCTGCAATCCTCTGCAATACCCAGGGAAGGTTAATCATTCAGGTTGATGCTCATTCCCATCGGGGGGAGAGATTATTACAATAACACAACCTGAAAGAACCTGCATCTGTTTGTCAGCGTGTCGTTCCGTGTTGAATACATTTGTACAGCTGCTTCCGTTGATTAATCTGTAATGACAACGTTCTTTTATGTTTGCCGAACTGAAAATACGTCGCAGTTGCAATATATTTCCATTTTTACTTGACAAACACTTAAATCCATTATAATCCTGGGCTCAGGAAGCAAATACAAAGTGCCGTGGTAGATGCATCGCCTCCAGATATGAAGCCGTCTTAATTCACTGCTGGGTTATCTTTGTGGAAATTAGCCACATAAAAATCCTTCTTTCATTCAAAACCGTTCCCAGGTCAGTGGACCAATTTTCCGTACTTCCCTCACTGCTGGCAAATGTGTTCACAACAACGAAGGCCGCTGCAGTCATTTCTAATATGGCCGACCTCAGGATCCCTTCTTTGGAGTGAAGCTGCAGCTCACTTTCTGGGTGATGCCATGAAATAGCAAGGCATTTGTGTAGCAAACACCCGATTCAGCGCTCACCTTACCCTCCTCACAGCACCATGATAAAGTGATAAACCATGATAAAGTGAAGCCCACTTCACCTTCTCAAGCAAGAGGCACCAAAAATGGCATCAGGTGTACCGTCGCTGTGGAACCCTGGTACTCAAGTCTGATCCGCACAGGGCCGGAGTGAAGCAGGTTTTTGTTCCAACCAATCAGACACATAATCAGGTGTCTGAAGACTGTAATCAGTTGATTGCCAGTCGGGTCCTGCTCGTCTCAGCTGACACATGATTGGCTACATTATGTCTGGTTGATTGGTTGGAACAAAGACCTGCACCAGCCTGGCACTTCGTGGATCAAAAGGCCTCCCTGCTTTTGGGACAACTGGCAGAGGGAAACTTGTGGAAGCTTTCATTTCTGACTGTAAGGGTTTGGCTTTAGCCAGTATTATTTATATTTAGCCACTGTTGTTTTTATTTCACATACAGTGGTACCTCGGTTCTCAACCACAATCCGTTCCAGAGGGCCGTTCCAGAAGCGATTTGTTCTGATTCTGAATCGATTTTTCCCATTAGAATGAATGGAAAAAAAAAAATGCGTTCCAAGCCTTAAAATAGTCTTTTGTAGGAGTGAATGTAGAGTGTCTGCTGCAGGTGGCTGTTCCTCTATGTGTGTGGCCGCTGCATGTGGGAGGGGTTGCCGAGTGAGTGACGTCTCTCCAGAAGTGAAGAGGTGCCCGGTGCGTGTCCAGCTCTGAATGTGCGCTTCTGTGCAGTTTGGCTGTGACAGAGTCATAAACCAAGTCACGCTCTGTCCCAGACTGGCCTCATCCCTGTCCCAGCTCCAGCCCACAACAGGACATCAAACCCTGGAGTGAGCGCTCCAGCACCTCCCCTGTGACACTCTACCACGGTCCAGTGTGGAGACAGGAAAGGTTTTACACCTCAATATGAAGAAAAAACAGTCAGTAAATGTAGCTAACGGGACACGTCTGCATACAGAGGCTGCGTTATACACAATAACAGAGCGTGCCGTTGGTCAGCTGATCGGTCCGCGCACGTTGGGATTTCGAGTTCTGGATTTTCGTTCGAATCCCGAAGCAAAAAAATCTCGAAATTTTTGTACGTTCGAAAACCGAGTTACCGCTGTAAAAGTGTCATCAAACACATCTCTCTATCAAAAGCATCACTAAAGCAGTAATTTGAACGGTCATGTATAAGCTGCATTACCCATGAACAGCCACTAGTTATTTTTGTTGCTTCTTCACATGTGCAGAGGACCTTTACATTTTTTTCTTGCATCATAACTCACTTACTGTTGTAACGTGAGGTGATAACACGGGGGACTTAGAGTGTTTCTAGTGGAACCTAGCATCCTGAAGAGGTACGTTTGTGCCACTGTCATCAGTAAGCTGTGTGTGGGACAGTCGAAACTGCCAAGTGCATTTTTATTTTTAACCTGAGCTACCTCACCATGTCTCCACCAACTATGCCTTCCATGCTCGGTTGTTTGCCCCGGAAGCTCAAACATCCATCCACTGTCTGTTGTACAGCATGGTGATATGGTTTTTGCAGAACTTTATAAAATTACTGAATTAAATTGCAGTGGTGGAACACTAATCCAACTGTTGGTATTAAAAGAACTTGCACATAGAATTACCTGCCCTAGCCCTGAGTTTGATTTGTGTGCTTCAGTGGTGCTTAGTCACTGACAGTATCAAAAGTTATTTACAGGATGACAGTGGTGGAGAACATTGGTGCTGTGGAGTGATTCGCTGTGCTGTGTGCAGAAGAACATCGCTTCCTGAACAGCTGCGCGTGGTAGTTATAAAGGGAAAGGTGAATGGTACAAAGACCTTTAAGATGGTCAGTCAACTGTTCACTTGAATAGCAGCCTGGATGTTGAACCTGACTCTGCTTTATACAAGAGACACTGTCCAGTCTGTTCCTCTTTGAGGCTTTGAGCTTCAGATCCAGAAGCTGAAAAGGCTGGTGAAGAAGAGAGGATACATGACTGTCAGAAGGATGACAAATCAAAGGCCCAGGCACACAGCTGACGGCATCCACCCACTTTTTAATTTAGGACAGGTAGATCTCTTGGTCATCGTCCCAGCATCAGGTTGAAATTCTAACTTGGTCCCTTCATTTGTAAATTGGTTAGAATTTACACAAGTTTCCTGTTTAAATATGTCTGTCCTGTGTTCCACTGTTCTCATTCATTTTATCATACTTTTAGGGAATTGGGGAAAAAAAAAAACCTCATCTGAAGTTTGTGGCATCCGTTGCATTTCACATGGCGCTGAACTCTTTTGATTCATTTTTTATTTATTTATTTTTTTAACATTAACCAACAAGGAAATGTCAACGAGATGTTTTACAAGCAAGCAGCTGTCCAAATTGCGACTAGCTCTCTAATCCAGAGAGAATTAGGGCCCTTCCTGTGTACAAGGCCCTCTCCCGGTCAGGGCCCCTGTCCTGTTTAGATTTGGGAGCTTGATAAACCTCAACAGCCAACAGGTCTGTTATGAGTGGGAAACAGCAAAGCAAAGAAGAGGGGGGGCACATTTTCTCATAGCCAAAGTCAACCAGGGGATAATACCTCGATCCTAATGGGGCTCAGCTCGGGCATTATCTGGACTCAAATGTTTTTTCCCCCTGCTTCCTCTTTGTTTGAGTTTAACCAGATCTTGGTGCACGGTGTCGCGCTCCAACGGCTGCTTCCAGGTACAGGCTCGCCATCCAGCTCATCAAAGATCACAACTGATAATGAGACAAAGTGCCGCATGGGGCAAAACTTCGGCCCAGTCATTCCAGACTGGTAGACAAGCCCTGGTTTTGAATTCTACTGTGATAGCATCACAAGAACTTGGCCACTGTATCCCCTGTGACCTGGGTCACTTTGTAACAACATGGGCCACCATTGTGAGTGTTGGGCTTAGATCAAGCAAAGGTTCTGGTGACAGCGCGTTGGGGAGGAACAGCCCAGCGGCATGAACAATATTGCCCATTCAAGTGATACTAGGTCACAATTCGCACGAACACCAAAAAGTACCGCTGGTTTCTGAGCAACACTCTTCTTAATAATAACGTTGTCATCTGCAACTGCAAGAGGAAAAACTGTCGGTTCTAATGTAATCATTTTCGCATCGAGAAAGACATCCCAAAAGATTTTCTAGGACGAGGCAATTGTGTTTGTCACATTCCCCAGCACCTAATCCAGCGATATTGCACAATGAATATTCGTCGGAAATCTGGAGGGTGATAGTGTGAGCGGGGCAAAGGGGGGCAGAACACTTTTTTTATAGCAGGACAGTTTGTCTTGTGCAGGGAACAAATGAAACTGAAAATATCACGCTTCCTCAACTCTTCTCAGCTGAGCTCAATCAGGAATTTCACGATTTAATCACCTTTGAATTTCACCTCAACAATAGTCAAAAATGAAATGACACGATTAAGTTACTTCTAGCGGAGATGAAATACTGCGAGTGTAGACCATTGGACGTGCTGAAATAAAAGTTCATAAGATCCCTGACATCACTCAAGTGTGCATTGAATAGCAGAAATGGATTATTCTGAGGAAAATGATGAGGTTTACAAACTTCAGGTGGGAAAACAAACAGCGTTTGGATATAGTTTCAAGGATGATGAAGTTGTTACCGCTGGTTTAACGTCACTTTATATCCAATAATTATATGCAGAAAATGTGTTCCTTAAAAGAGTCACAAAAACAGTTGCAAAAAAAGTAAAAATGAACTCTTTTTTGACTTTATTTTCATTCATTGTAACATTGAAGTCACTTTGTTAATTTTGTCACGGTTGTGAGTTCAAAAATATGCAGGCTGTCATGTAACAAGACAGTGACGCATGAGCTTCAGCGTCCAGTTTGTTCCCCGCCAAAGAATTCACACTTGCTCTTATCGCCGCTCTGTCGCGGGCCACTTCAGAAGATGTTGGAAAATCTCCTCTCCACTAGGTAAACAATCGGGCCTGAGAACAGAACTCTTTCTCTGCTCCATCTCCAACAATCACACCAAGCCTAACCACGGAGTATAACTCCCCCTCCTCACCCTTCTACCTTCCCACTTTTTTGTTGTTTTTCCCTCCGTTTACTTTCGGAGCCGAGACCACCTCCAAAAAGAAAGACGTTTGACGTCTTTCAGCACACACTGCCGCCCTATCTCCCTGTATACAGGACCCTGTCGGCCAGCTTCCTCCTTCAAACACCCCCGGCCTCCCCTCCTCTTTTTCTTTTTGTTTGCCTTACTGTAATCATTTCGCTGGCCCAGAAACGTGTGGGTGTGCTGGCAACAGTACAAAAACGAGAGGCAGACAGAAAGAGAAGTTACATGGGAACTGAGTTAAGGTTGAATATTTATTAGAAGAAGCCATCTGGCGTCGCAATGTCTGTACAAAGAGGGCTTGCTCTCCTCGTGTAATAGTCCTCCTCCTTCTCCTTGCCTGACTTATCTCCTGCTCTCCTCTCTCCCATTTCACTCATTCCCCCTGCGTCCTAGAGAAAATATTTGACGACAACTTCATGCGTTCAGCGATTCTTAGGTAATGACAACGTTTCAAAAACTCTCAGGCCAAGTGTTTTACCTTAAATGGCAGATCAAAGTGGAGACAGTCCTTAATAGAAAATAGAAAACACGTCCTGTTTGTTAGTTGTGGTACAAGAAAAATCTTTTGACAACATCAGTGCTACACAGGCGAGTGTGTCAAGCGGTGTTTAGCAATTGATGTGATGTGTTTCTGCGGTTAAACACATGCAAACAAGCAGTGTGCTTCCTGGTTGAAGAGTCCACAGGGAACATCAGGACCAAAAGGCTGCATTTCACCCCACAAATCCCTCGGGAAGGGTCGGCTGCTCCCGCTAGACTTAAATCTCCTCTCGGGGAATTCTCCACATCAGCGTGGAAAGATACTCATGCTAATATATGAGTTTATCTGCTTTGCTTTGTCGGAGTCTCGCTATACTCTAAGGGTTTGGGGTCAGGAGAGTCAATTCTTATGACATGTTACAGCACATTCAGCAGCATTGTCTATTGAAGATGTTAACATTACTGCAATAAGTAGAGTAAAGTGTGAGGACTATTCTAATGGAAGGGATGATAGACTGTGACATCATACCAGCTTCAGGCTGCCTCACTCTTTGAATCATTGTGGGTTTTAAACAAACAAGCTCAACCACATTGGAGTGAGTTCCTTCAAACTTTCGCTGGTGTCATGGTGATCTTTCCAATTTCGTTTTATCTCAGTCCCAAGACAAAATCATATTCCATAATCAAGGCACTTTCTGTTGCCTAAGAACACAATGTTCATACACAGTCAAAATCATTGCATTGTCTTTGCTGAGCCAGAATTTCAATCAAAATGTGTCCAGATCAAGCTGTAGATTAGTGGAGCCGATAAGTCTTTGGCATGGTGCAGTGTTAGGGATCTTTCACCATCGACTCACCTGACTGAGCGACATCATAACTGCAAATGAGTCACATTACCACGGTGTGGATGGATGTCTAGTTGTGTGTGAGACAAAGCATCTGGTACAATGTCGGAGACAGTCCCAGTCTGCTGAACACGTTCCAGGTTAGAAAACCAGAACAAGGCTTTGACTAACTCAAAGGTGTGTGTGCCTCTGCTGTCCTTCCACAGAACCTCCCGAACACAATGCTGGTAATACACAAATAAACAACTCCAATTCATGACGTCAATGAATGAAACGCTGTGATTTGAGGAATGACAGGGCGAGCTTTTCCTTTTAAAACTCAGCTTTTGTTTCCTTGCTGTGATGTTTAAATATTTCTTACTTGTATTTATTTCAAATGGCTGAACGATGCAGGATCTGTTATGTGTAGTTGTGTAGTAAGTTTTACACTTTTGTGAATGCAAAGCAGTTGTGCCTAACTACGGTGGTGTGGTGTTTTTAGGTGTGAGGCGGCGAGAGCAAACTGAATACCAAAGCAGGAGTCTATTCAACACATCCTCACTCCCATGGCGTAATATATTGACGTTGGTAATGTTAGCTTTTGCGTTTTATACTGATAAAAAAGGGCAGCCAAAAAAAGACTTTGGCGTTGGGGTTAGCCATGGGATGGCGCCCCACACATTCTACGTTTACTAACCTGTCAAATTGCTTTAAAGGCCATCACACGGCCCTGCATTTTACTCACCGGGACTTCATGCCTCTCCAGTGGAGGAGAGTGATTTGAGACCCACACATGCGCCTGGAGTTATACGGAAGCAAAAGTTTTTTTCCTCTCTCCACCATGCGCCTGCGTGTGATGCTCTATGCAGCCCCACGCAATGACACACTACAGAAGGGAACCGATCTTTCATGTGGAACATTTTACGATTTTACGTTGAAGGTTGCATTTTTTGTCACTATATTTAGCAAAAAGTTCACGTTCCAACAGCAATATATGACGCCATGTTAGCAAGGATGGGTTGGGATCATACAGATCACATCAGTATCGGCTGATCCTTGAGGCCTCAGTATCGGCAGTGAAAAAGTAGCACTTTTCCCTCGTCCCGAGTTTGGACCGAATCAGTCTGTTCTGAGAGGAGGTTGCATGTTCTCCTCATGCTGAGTGATGGACCTGTCCAGGTGTTCAGTTTTTCAGTCCCCCGTGACACTGTTAAATGGCAGGTAATAAATGAATGAATTACTCTTTTGAATTTAATCCTGTTTCCTTGTGTTTCAGTTGGAAGAGCAGTCTCAAAATGATTGTCCTCACCTAAAGCCCAGGAAAAGGAAGGAAGAGGCAACAGTATGCACTGAATGCTTTCATATATCTAGCTCTCCAAGACAAGCCTCACAGGATAAATGCACTAACAGCAGGAGAAAAAAAATCCTATCAGGTTAATTGAAGACATTTTTCACAATTAAGTTAGCTATTAATAAGCGCTGGAGCTGCATGGCCATCACATAATAAAGGTTTATGGAATGTCTTCCTGTTTGCAGGTACATAACATGCATCCCAATTACAGCAGAATAACGCTAAATTAAATTTCCTTTTTGCATTCAGCAAAATGAACGTTTCATTTTGTGAGGAGGGGAGAGTGCCAAAGCGGCAAGTACCTTGCCAGCACTGTGAAAAATTGCACCAATTGATGCTTAACCTGCTTGTTTTCTCATAACATACCTGTTTTCATAACTCTGAAATGAAATAATTGCCTCTCTTCATATCGTGCTCAGTAACAGTGTTGGGTTCGGTCGCTCGGGATGGTTTAGTGAGGCTTTCTGAAGCAGAACAGAAGAGGCAGAGGGGGGAAAAAAAGTGTGGCAGACTGAGATTGTATCCGATTTTATGGCACATATTTAAGAATCATATATCCCTGCAGAACAGTTTCGCAATTTTATTTGTTTTTTATGCTGTGTGTGATATAGAAAAAAACAAAAATATATATACATTTAGATGAGAGGAAGAAGCTCCACGTCTAACCTGCTGTGGCTGTGCGTTGTGCATGCAAGTTTGGGAACACGACTGACACCTGCTGGGACGTCTCCTTTGAAATGCTAGAAAAGATTAGAGAGATGGTGGCATGAAGGTGAAAGCTCGGGTCTCGACATGGTCTGGTCTAAAACACGACAGCAGAAGGCATGGAACTGCTATGAATATTTTAGTCTTGACTTGATGTTTAAGTTATGTGAGCTACATGCTCCATCACCGAGCAAAATAAACTGTGTTATTGTGTTTGTTGCATTTAAGCTTTGGTTGAAAATGAAAGGCTGGGGGAAGGGTCATTATAGTCAATGCCATCATCACGGTTCTTTGGGACTTCATTGTGGTTTTAGAAATCGTCGTTGGTTAAACACAAATACACAAACATTCTGCAGTTCATTTCGTGGAGGTGACCAGTGTATTTTACTAAGCACGTTCTAGCACCCCCTTTAGAATTGAGCGATCCCCTGGGAGCTTCTCTGAGAACACAAGAACTATTGATGACAAGAGCACTGTTAAATTAGGCCACGTGAAATATATCGACTATTGTACTGACATCTTTGTTCATTTGTGCATCTTGAACAGATATAGATTAATGTTTTTTTTAACATTGCGTAACATATAAAACCATTCTTCTTCTTCAGGGTTTCAGGGGCTGGAGCCAATCCCAGCAACATAGGGCATGTGGCAGAGGGAACCAGCAACATAGGGCATGAGGCAGGGAGGGAACCAGCAACATAGGGCATGAGGCAGAGGGAACCCCAGCAACATAGGGCATGTGGCAGAGGGAACCCCAGCAACATGAGGCATGTGGCAGAGGGAACCCCAGCAACATAGGGCATGAGGCAGGGAGGGAACCCCAGCAACATGAGGCATGTGGCAGAGGGAACCTCAGCAACATAGGGCATGAGGCAGGGAGGGAACCAGCAACATAGGGCATGAGGCAGAGGGAACCCCAGCAACATGAGGCATGTGGCAGAGGGAACCCCAGCAACATAGGGCATGAGGCAGGGAGGGAACCCCAGCAACATGAGGCATGTGGCAGAGGGAACCCCAGCAACATGAGGCATGTGGCAGAGGGAACCCCAGCAACATGAGGCATGTGGCAGGGAGGGAACCCCAGCAACATAGGGCATGAGGCAGGGAGGGAACCCCAGCAACATAGGGCATGAGGCAGGGAGGGAACCCCAGCAACATAGGGCATGAGGCAGGGAGGGAACCCCAGCAACATAGGGCATGAGGCAGGGAGGGAACCCCAGCAACATAGGGCATGTGGCAGAGGGAACCCCAGCAACATAGGGCATGTGGCAGAGGGAACCCCAGCAACATAGGGCATGTGGCAGAGGGAACCAGCAACATAGGGCATGTGGCAGAGGGAACCCCAGCAACATAGGGCATGTGGCAGAGGGAACCTCAGCAACATAGGGCATGTGGCAGAGGGAACCAGCAACATAGGGCATGTGGCAGAGGGAACCAGCAACATAGGGCATGTGGCAGAGGGAACCCCAGCAACATAGGGCATGTGGCAGAGGGAACCCCAGCAACATAGGGCATGTGGCAGAGGGAACCAGCAACATAGGGCATGTGGCAGAGGGAACCCCAGCAACATAGGGCATGTGGCAGAGGGAACCCCAGCAACATAGGGCATGTGGCAGAGGGAACCCCAGCAACATGAGGCATGTGGCAGAGGGAACCCCAGCAACATAGGGCATGAGGCAGGGAGGGAACCCCAGCAACATGAGGCATGTGGCAGAGGGAACCCCAGCAACATAGGGCATGTGGCAGAGGGAACCCCAGCAACATAGGGCATGAGGCAGAGGGAACCCCAGCAACATAGGGCATGTGGCAGAGGGAACCCCAGCAACATAGGGCATGAGGCAGAGGGAACCTCAGCAACATAGGGCATGTGGCAGAGGGAACCCCAGCAACATAGGGCATGTGGCAGAGGGAACCCCAGCAACATAGGGCATGTGGCAGAGGGAACCCCAGCAACATAGGGCATGAGGCAGAGGGAACCTCAGCAACATAGGGCATGTGGCAGAGGGAACCCCAGCAACATAGGGCATGTGGCAGAGGGAACCCCAGCAACATAGGGCATGTGGCAGGGAGGGAACCCCAGCAACATAGGGCATGTGGCAGAGGGAACCCCAGCAACATAGGGCATGTGGCAGAGGGAACCCCAGCAACATGAGGCATGTGGCAGAGGGAACCAGCAACATAGGGCATGTGGCAGAGGGAACCCCAGCAACATAGGACATGTGGCAGAGGGAACCCCAGCAACATAGGGCATGTGGCAGGGAGGGAACCCCAGCAACATAGGGCATGAGGCAGAGGGAACCCCAGCAACATAGGGCATGTGGCAGGGAGGGAACCCCAGCAACATGAGGCATGTGGCAGAGGGAACCCCAGCAACATGAGGCATGTGGCAGAGGGAACCCCAGCAACATAGGGCATGTGGCAGAGGGAACCCCAGCAACATAGGACATGTGGCAGAGGGAACCCCAGCAACATAGGGCATGTGGCAGAGGGAACCCAGCAACATAGGGCATGTGGCAGAGGGAACCAGCAACATAGGGCATGTGGCAGAGGGAACCCCAGCAACATAGGGCATGTGGCAGAGGGAACCCCAGCAACATAGGGCATGTGGCAGAGGGAACCCCAGCAACATAGGGCATGTGGCAGGGAGGGAACCCCAGCAACATAGGGCATGAGGCAGAGGGAACCCCAGCAACATAGGGCATGTGGCAGGGAGGGAACCCCAGCAACATAGGGCATGTGGCAGAGGGAACCAGCAACATAGGGCATGTGGCAGAGGGAACCAGCAACATAGGGCATGTGGCAGAGGGAACCCCAGCAACATAGGGCATGTGGCAGAGGGAACCCCAGCAACATAGGGCATGTGGCAGAGGGAACCAGCAACATAGGGCATGTGGCAGAGGGAACCCCAGCAACATAGGGCATGTGGCAGAGGGAACCCCAGCAACATAGGACATGTGGCAGAGGGAACCCCAGCAACATAGGGCATGTGGCAGAGGGAACCCAGCAACATAGGGCATGTGGCAGAGGGAACCAGCAACATAGGGCATGTGGCAGAGGGAACCCCAGCAACATAGGGCATGTGGCAGAGGGAACCCCAGCAACATAGGGCATGTGGCAGAGGGAACCCCAGCAACATAGGGCATGTGGCAGGGAGGGAACCCCAGCAACATAGGGCATGAGGCAGAGGGAACCCCAGCAACATAGGGCATGTGGCAGGGAGGGAACCCCAGCAACATAGGGCATGTGGCAGAGGGAAACCCGGGGCGGGTCACCTGTCACTTGCAGGGCATAGAACGACAGAGAAACACTCGCTGTTGTGCGACAATTTAGTCAGTAATGAATCTCTCTGAATGGTGGGAAGAAACCAGAGTGAACAGAGGAAACCTGTAAGTGTGTGGGGAGATCACATTAAAAGTCTGACATTGATGGGATCGTCCATATCCTGTGCTGTGCCCTCTTCCTGTCCCTGCATTCACTCTCACCCCTGATCTGAAACTGTGAATTTGTCCGGGATTCACATCAAGTTATTGGCGCGCAAATGGCTTAATTGAGCCCATTTCTCAATTCAATTTGCAGTGTACACCGGCAATGTCAATTCAAAGGAATCTAGGTTGAGTTCAAGACCCGCAGGTTAAGTAACCTAAACCTCCTCCATTTTCCTCCGCTAAATTGGTGCTCAGAGGAGTGTGGATTAATTGCAAATAAAGAGGTTATTCTTCAAAGAAATAGGCCACGCTTTCCATCTCTCTGACACAAAACTTTAAGACCTGCGAGGGGCGACACACGATGGGTCATTCGGCGGGAGCTTACGTTCATTTGAACTGCAGCACAACCATCTAAATAGACAAGACCGCAACCAGTTTGACAAATTTAACTGATCATTATCAAAGACACTTGGCAACACTGTGACCAAGTCTTCGCAAGCGCAGAATGAAATGACAGCTTCGCCGACAGAAAGCCGTTTTGTCAAAGCAATACTCTTCTCCTGACAAGAAAAGCAGATATATTTGACAAAGGAGGCATTGAAGATCACTCTAATGTAAGCTGGGAATCCGTGTCTTGTTTATTCTAGGTGAAACACTGAGTGAGGCCAAAATAATTGGGCAGTTGGCGGTCACGCAAAGCACATCGCATTGTCCAGTGAATTTTTGAAATGGTTGTAAATGTCTGCATGGTGACACGTCTCACGACATGCAGCACGAATGCGCACAAAGAAGCTGTTAGCGGGAAATGGGTCAAGATCAAAGTTGCCCGTCGCTTAAGTTATGAAGAGGATGAAAGAGACGAGGGGTAAATTTACAGTTCAGGCGCTTATTTGACAGTCTTTGTCCAGCAACCCTGAAATCAACATGAGATTGAACCGACGCATTGGCTGCAAGTAAATGACATTTTACAAGACGGCGTTCAAAGTCAGCACTAAAGTCATGAGCGCCTTTGTTTCAGGTGAAAGATTATATGATAATTGGCTCTGAAAAAAAGTACACGGAACTAAATGAAGTGTAAATGGTTCTGTACACACACACAAGCACACACACTTTTTGTGGGGACACTGTGAGGTTCCTCATTGCCATAATGCTTTTCCCTGTCTCTTACCCTAAACCTAACCATCCGAAAAAAATGTCTAACCTTAACCAGGACTCTGAACTAAACTGCAACTAAATGAAAAGGATCCAGTCATTTTGAAGTCTTCATCCTCAAATTGAGGTTTAACCTTGTGGGGTCCAACCAAATGTCCCCAAAATGGCATACGGTCCTCACAAGGATGGTGCTTTGTCCAGAATTGGTCCCCACAAAATGGGATAAACAAGCCCACACACACACACACACACATATACATATACATATACATATACATATACACATACACATACACATACACACATACACACATACACACACACACACACACACACACACACACACACACACACACACACACACACACACACACACACACACACACACACACACACACACACACACACATACATACATACATACATACATACATACATACATATATATATATATATATATATATATATATTTCAGTATTATATAGGGGAAAGTGTACACAATAAAACTAACCATCAGGGTCCCAGTAACAGCTACATCCCTATGTAACACTCAAGTAGAGTCATTGCACAGTAAATGAACGGGCTGGAGTCGGCTGGAGAGTGTGAAAAATGATTGACCAGTATCAAATACGCGAGTGACTATTAAAGCATTGTTGCATGCCTGAACCTTTTAGGCATTAAAAGGTTTGAAAACACAACACAACACAGGCAGGGTGAAGCAGTGTCGTGTCCTCATCATCCATTTTTTCAAGTTTCAAGTTTGGAATCTTTCTTTTCTCAAGCCGTCCAAAAGACGTGTGCTACATTCTGCTCTGGCAGTAAATTATTCATTTCACCCAGCATAACAGAAATGTACGTCATTTGATCGCTGGCGTGGGTTTGGCTGTGCTGGAGCGCAGAGATCCACCCTCCCCTAATTACAAACGCAATTGTTCAGGCATCTTTCTGCCGCTGGAAAGGCAGAAGGCTCTCACGCTGGAGTTTCTGTGGCCAGAAATGAGTGCCATGTGGGGGAGAGACTGTACCCGACCACAGCAGAGAATTTGAGGTGGCGCCTTGACGCCTGGAGCTCGCTGCTGTGGCCCAAGGCTGCCAAAAAGATCAGGATTCAAGTGTTAGATTTTGTTAAATTTAAGAGAGCTCGGCCTCTCTCTGGCGCAGATTTACATCTCGGAAATGTTGATGACAACTTTTTGACGCGAATAAAAGCTCGAGGAACTCGCCATTGTGATTATTCTCGTGTGGAACTTCTTATGGAAAGGCGGCCTTCGCGTCTGTCTTTGTTCACTTTGCCAATATTGTGTTTTGAACTCCAGTGGAATATCTGTCAGGGAGGGACTTTCACCACAAGCATGATCGAGGTGCAGCTGATGAGAACCGTCAGCACACTGACAACTTTCATGGCTGTCTGTTTGTCATGTCGGTTTATGTGTCCAAAGAAGCTTGTTAAGTGGAAATAGGCCCAGCTAATGTTAAACAACCAATACTGCGGTTTGGGGATTTAACATGACACAACTTGCAATTACGACTCAAAAAATGAAGAGTATTTTTCCCTTTCAAATCAACAACGTCACACTTGAACTCAGAGAGGACGAAACTAAATCTCAAGCAAAGTTTTTGCCTTTTTTAAATGGCCATGAATTAAAAAGTTGATTCAGAAAATGGGAGTTGACATAAAACAGTTGGGTCACTGATTTGTCTATACAGTATATCAATATAATATGAACAAGTGATATTTATATTTACAAGAAGTATTTATCCATATAGTGATTTTTGTCAGGAGTAATATAATTTGATGAATTTACTTAAATTAAATAAGATCTATTTCTGACTTGGGTTGCAGCTTGTCCTTCAGAGGAGATGAAGACTGTCAGATTTTGACATTTGTCAAAACTGAAACACTTATAATCTGGATCTACAAGAATATTACACAAACAGTCAGCTCTTTATTATCTCGCATTCAGCACTGTTTAATGTCAAATGTTTCGTTTCAGAGGGTGAAAGTTGTGCCAGTAAGGTGTGGCTTTAGAATGCCAAACAAGTTTGAACCGAGCAGACAGGCGAGTACCTGAAGCACTCATGCCGACACAGGACGACCTCCAGAGAGCAGTAAATAAATAACAGGGAATCTACAAATAAGAACAAAATCGGGTCGCGGTAACCTCACAGGGAGGAGGGAGATGTCACCAATTTCCTGAGGGAGGTTGATCTTGTCCAGCTGGTCCATGATGTTCCTAAAAAAAACCAAACAGAGGAGAGTGAGTTCCCGCTGACCCTCATCATTCACCGGAGTATTTGCACCTCTCAATGCTAGTCAGGATGGCATCCAAGCAGCGTATTTCCACTGGAGAACCAGCAGGCTTTTTACCCCACATGTCAAGCTGCACACCATCATTTCAAGAGGAACATATATCTTTATTTTATTATATTCACTAAAGAAAAGATTTGTCTTTGGCCAAATGCAGTGGAGCCAAAAATGAGGGCTCATGAGTTAGAAACTCCACATCTCTGGCTCGAGCTCACTAAATATAGGACATATCCAGTTAAATTTATTGCAGAATAATGAGAAAAGGATGTTCCTCTAAAGTGGATGGGAGATCTCCATTCATTATAAGAACACACGCGCCCTCACACTTTTCTCATGTGAAAGTTCAGGAAATGGAGGGGTTCAATCGGTGGGTTAGTTTTCATAGTATAATCTCACTAGTGAGGGCAAAGCAGACATTACCTCTTTTAATGCCAATGCAATGGTCCTTGGGAGAAAGAGAATACTTTCGATTATCAAGGACATGAATGAATTTGATTGGGTCATAAAAGGTAATGATTTATGAGGATTGACATAATCGATTGGGGTGAGTTGTCATTTGCAGCTGAGTCACAGTGCTGTTACACTGTCATGTGTTCGAGTTTCCTCTTTCAATAATGTGGCTGGACATTGCTTTAGGTAAGGAGATTTTCACTGTGACACAATGTAAAGGTATTTCAGTGACACCTTTACAAAGATACACATGGATTTTCACAGAATAAGAAAAAAAAAAAACATGGATACATGTAGGAGCCTGCCTTACATATGGTGACAGAAAATCAATTAATTGGAATAAAACAACAACAAAGTAAAGGCCCATTTCTGCTCAATGTTTCCTATGGGACCTTCAGTCTGTGTTCTGCCTTCATTTCATTCGTATACCCGTTTGTTTGCACAAAGCTTATGGATACTGACCAAACGGCGCAGTACCTCCAGAAACCATGGGTGGCAGTGTTGCTGTTACTGCCCGATACGTAGCTCTAATGAGACACGACATAGTGCCAGAAATTCTCCAACCTCCAGTCGCAGTATATTTAACAGCCTCTTACTGACCACCTCCCGCAACATTGCCTCCGATTCTGTCTTTTGTGCAAGAGAAACATGATCAGTTGCCATGTTGGTTTTGGAGGTTGTCGTTGTCTTAGACTTTTGACTGTAGGTTGCCCCCTTTAGCAGATATATTGGTGAACAGAATTACCAACGCAAAAATGCATGTGAATGAAAGTGACGGGTACAATTCCGGGCTTAAAGGGAGCCTAAAATCTGAAAATGTGTTTTTGGTGCACTTTGACAAGTGTCATCGGCCAAAGCTCTTGTAGGACACATACAATGATTTTACAGGACATGTAAGGTCAAGGCCTGGGGGGGTGAAATCCTATATATATATATATATATATCTCATGAGCAATACATGTGGTATTCAGTTTCAGTTCATGTGGTATTCAGTTTTGTTGTAAAATATGTGGTGCTGATTTTTAACTATTAGTTAACATATTTTCTTCCTAAGTGCCTCGGGAACAAAAAAAAAATTAAGAATGAATAAATACACCTTTCACACATCAGACATGAGCTACTCCATCACATCACGGTGCTTCTCCTGTGCGACTGGGTGTCAGTGGGAGACATCTCCCAAACATGTCTGAAATTATTTCACACCACATCCTTTCATATGACTTCTCCCTCCTTCACTTTCATGCAGCATTAACATGTCACTCTGAGGATGAGGTTCTCCCACTGATGAGACAAATAAATAACCTTTCAGGACTACACTTATAATCAACTTCCATCGCGCACATGCCAAGGCTGTCAACAGATTTCTCACGATGGAGGTGAGAATGGGTGGATGTGTTAGGTAAAAGCTGCACCTCTCTGGCGGACTCACTATCAAGATACTGGAGCAGAAAATGAAATGACTAGCTTCGGAAGATTAACTAAGACGACTATCTAGCTGCTCAGAAGCACATTTCAAAACAGACTTGGTCGATTAAAATGATGACACACTGAAGTGAAAGGTGTATTCTATCTCAAGACAAAGCTACTGTCTAAATCCATTGTCTACAGAAAACTGTCCAGTACAGTAAATGTTGAAAATGACTATAGAACAAAACTTGGGGAGGAATTCAGGCGTGCTGGTCGTGGCCGGGCAAAAAGTCAGTTCTTCGATGCATCAAGATTCAGCCACGAATGCTTCTGAAACAATTCACAAATGTCCAAATTCAAATTTTAGAAATGCAGACAAATGTGAATACACCTCACCAAAAGGTGGAACAAACCTGGCTGACCTCGAGCTCCAACTGTCTTGACGTTATTTCTGACAGCGGCAGTGGATACAACTTTTGCATGTCCAAACGGACAATGACTAACTACACACACTCTCACAATTTGTATTTTTCATGTGCACATTTACAAGTCTATCATGAATCCCCTCCCCAGCGACACCTCCCTCACACCTCTTTAGAGTAGTGTCCTCACTGACTTAAAGGGCGGCTCTTCACTCAGAGTGGGGAGCGGAAGTATTTCCTTTGAATCATCTGAAGACATGATTTCATTTAAAGAGCTCTTTGATGGAGGGGTGCTCTCCTTTCTAGTCTCTGATGTGGCTCAGCTGAGAGCTAAATCGTTCTAAGCATAGGAAAACTGATACCGGCCTTTGAGTGTGTAGAGGAGGAACACGCGGGACGGTAATAAAGCAGACAAATGAAAAGCAACAAAGAGTTGTTTATGCTTCTTTATGTTGGCTTAACTATAAGAAACTAGGCCATTAAAAAAAAAAAAAAAAAATTATCATTTTTAATGTTTCGTGATAAATCACTGTCGATAACAGAACCATTGTTTCAGCGCAGACCACATTAGATTGGGTCCATCAAAACTGCGACGGTCCAAATGAGGCATATCACAGCTGCAGGCCACATCTGACCCAACTTATAACATCATATGACCCTGGACATAATTGCGTCATGTCGACAATGAATGGCGCTCCCACAATGCAACAAGTGAAACTCTAATCTGATTCGGTCCGCCACTTTCAGACAGTGTCTCGGTTGGGGCCTGCAGATCAACCAAAACAGCATCAGTGATGATGAAGACCATTACATTTAGTCAGGAGAAACTGGTCACCTGTAATTCTGTCAGTGAATGTGAAAGGGCCTATTATTGAAACGCTACGTCTAAACGGATTTCACAGGTTTGAATTTCCTAAGTGGATTTGATTCTGGATTGTGATCTACTGAACACAATAAGCCGGCAACATGTTTGTTGTGGTATCTCCATTCATGAGCTCATGTTTTTCCCCGTCGGTATTTGTGTATCTGCATGTGCGCGTGTTTCCGTGAGGCTTTTATATGTCAATGTGTGGGGTGTGTGTTTGTCTCTTGTGCCTTTCAATGGATTTGTTGCACACGCCGACTGTTAGCGGAGTCGACAGCCCACTGATCTCCCATCAAATGGAGCGCTGCTGCAGGTACAGCATGTAACGGCTTTGCTTTGAGACTACCTGTCATCACACATCAGGAGATTATAGTGCTTTGCTCTCTCGCTCGCTCCCTCACACGGCAGCTACTCCGCCATCTGTAAAACGTTACATCAATGAGGTACACATCTCAACACAGAGCCTCAGATAATCTTTGGCGTTTCAAACGCAGAGACACAATCTCGTCATGGAGCAGCCGCCCTCACTGCTGAGTCGACTACTGAGCAAGAAGACGGAGATGAAGCCAGATGCTGACACGGCATGGGAAACTAAATTTGTCATCTGTTTTACCAGCTACGTTATCGTGGATCCCCGCAATTCCTTCAAATTAATATTGTCCCAGATGCAATTGATTCTTGAGTTACATGTTGTAAGGAAACTTTTTGAGTAAAATACTCCAGATTGAGACTGTGTGAGTTATGCTTCTGTTACCATGAGGCAAGGACCATTGTACCACTGGACACAAAAGAGTGTGGAAAAACAGTTTTGTTATTTGTTATGTTCCAATTTCAACAACAAGACATTCTAAATATTACACATAAATAGGTCAAGGAAAAGCTTTTGTTTGGCCTGTTACCTCACATTTTAATTGAATGAATTTGAAATTGAGCGACATTTAAGTTTATATTTGTAATGTATACATTGTCAGTTAAGCATTTGCATTTGAGAAAGAAAAAAAAAAAATTATATATATATATATATATATAGAGAGAGAGAGAGTCAGAACTGAATGAGACGCAATATCAATAATAAATCAAATTAATCTAATCACTGCATAAATTCTATGAAGGCTGATTCCTTTCTCTATTGCTAGTGATTTATTCAGTTTATTCAGATTGGGTTGCCACCATCCCCCGGCATGTTGCTTAAAAACAAAAGACAATAGTGTAGCTAGAAAGCAAACACCCGTGTCTTTGGTATGTCCACACTTTTGTTATGTAAATATGTGACAAAAAAACAGAACATTTTGAATGAAATCATTTTTTAAATGTCACAATTTACTTATTTTAACTCCCCAAAAATAGAAATACATAATAATGTATGCTGCCACAGGTAAAATGTCTGAAATAAATTTGGAACAGTGTCTTTGTTTGATAGTAGATTGTTCACATTTGTGCACACATTGGTGAATTTAGAAAAAAATAATAATCTTGTAAGTTATTAGAAAAAATAGTGAGTTCAAATTATACTGTTCCACATGACAACAGAACGGTGTCAGCATTTCCCATCCAAAATATGCAACCGGAAGCTTTTACTGTAACAAGTATGTTAATATTTTTAGACCCAGAAAAGAATAAAACGTAAATGATCATTCCTGCCGTAATCCTCAGTGACCCGTATGGGCGGTGCATCTCTCCCCTCAGGGCAAGTCTTAATGCGCTCTGGTGTCTCTTTGCTCGGTGCAGCGAGGTGACGTCTGGAACTACATAAATCTGATTTAGAGCGTTTGCGCACGGAATAAGCAAATACATGAGCACACCATCACCTCGCATCAGGATGAAGAGGACGAGAGAAAGGTGGTTCATACAAGAAACAATCAAGGAAAGTGCTCGTGGAGAAGTGCGGTCTCCGATTCTGCTGATTGCGAGGGAAAATAATAAAGAGGCAGATTACATTTGGACACTAAAACTCTGATCTGTGAAAGCGGTACAGTCAGAGAACCAGAGAATAGAGATTACAATATGTGCGTATGCACACAGCTGCAGTGAAGTTACTTTCTATTTGCAGTGCTGGTGTTAAACAAAAGGCAACAGTCCGTTCAAAGGCTGCCAAACGTATCACTGGACAACATGTTGAAAAATGAATGAATAGAAGTCTGCTAGGTTTCCTCAACAAGAAGAAAGCTTCCACGCCCCCTAGTCAGAGGTCGGTCCTCTCACCACAGTCAGCTGACCTAGCGTAGGATTATCTATCAATCTGTGGTAGCACCCACATCATCATGGTGAAAAAAGTTGGTCCAAGAATGACCGAACGTGCTCTACTTATTTCCATTGCTAGTAACATTTCGCAAAAACATTTGAATGTAGAGTCAGAGACACTGCATATCAAACTTTTTTTTCCTTCAAATCTGTAGCTTTCTTGCGTGTGTGTGTGTCCCCATAAAAGGCTAGAAAGGCCAGGTCAGGATCAACATGCTTCATTTTCAAAGGCTTCAGACTTCATTGTGAAACATAATTCATCTCTTCCTGGTGATTTCACATCAGCGCAAAGGAAGCCAAAGAGATTACCATTGGAAAGAATTCCCAGTTTTCTGGGAAAATACTCTTGAGTTTGAACCTCACTACAAGTGAGTCACACATTCAGACAGCAGTGTAAATGATGACGCTGATGACTGTCTACAAGCTCTTCATGCTCTTTGAGAGCGCTACAGCCAATACTGATGTTCAGGCTCAAGCGCATCACGTTACGATCCCCCTGCTCAAAGCTCGGCTCAGTTAATCATCTTGTATGCGCTTTAACAAGATTTCACCCTTATGGGGCAACAGAGACGTGAACCAAATGAAACACGACTGGGTGCCAGGATCAGGACGGACTTAGGCAGCATGGGGAACATGTAAAAAGGCCAGACGGGTTTTTTTTTTTATTTGGAGACGGTGACTCGGTTAGACAATTTGGTGTTGGCCACAGAAGTGACTAAATGTGAAATGAGATTGTTTTGCATAAAATGGTCAGCTGAAAGTTGCAGAGGAAAAGCTTGTGACTGGAAGGTCAGCTGCTTGCTCAGAAAATCACAATGTCGCTATATTCGATTTGCCTTGAAGGAACCAGGTCATTGGCAACACACGGAACAGACAATAGACTGTGAAGAGAATATATTACAATATAGAAAAGACAAGACTGACTTCAGGGAAAGTGGCACAACACTGTTTATACTATTCAATAAATGGAGACATGATTTGTGAGTCTGAGTCTTTTTTTAAAGCCTGATAGTCTGATACAAACATGACACACATGTCTTGCTCCTTGTGGCTTGCTCAACAGACTTGAGCCATGTCACTAACAACCAGTTAGGGATTAGCAGTTTAGTGTGTCTTAGCTTAAAATAATTGAGAAATCAAAAAGCTTTTTCAGTTTTAATAAGCTAATATGATAACCCGATCAGCGTGGGGTTGCGGGGTAAACTGCTACTCCAGCGGTGACTTGGTGAACTCTATTTTTAACCTGACATCTGAAGTATCCGTGCAGTCTAAATGTGGGAAAAGCCTGTGCTCCTTCCTCCCCGGGTGTCTGATGTTTCCCAGCAAGCCCTGCTGCTGCCCTGTGTGTGCGCGCGCGTGGGCCAGTGTTTCTGTAACTGAGAATATGTGTTGAATATCAGGGTGTGTCAGCGTGTGTGTGTGCGTCTGGAAGGTTACGTGGGACACTGTAGGTGTGGGTGTGAGAAGACATACGTGTGTGTCTGTGTGAACGTGCATTCGTCTGTGCTTCTCTGACCAGAGGACTGTGGGAGGACTTCCTCTGTGAATCCTCTCTGTTTTCTTTTCAAAGAATGACATTCCTAAGCTGTTTCACTTTTCGGACAGGAAGTGGAAAGCGTCCAGTAATGATTAAAACCAGGAACGGCAACAAAACAGCTTGAGCACCGCCACAGAGTCCTGGGTGTTGACACAAAGTCAAACAGTCGTGAGATATTGTTTAATAAATCTGTGTAACTGGAGGGATGTCACATTTAGGTCTGGGAAAGGTGACTGCAGCTTGTTTGGTTTGCAACCTTTTCTCTTGCATGCTGGAAATTATGGGTTGCAGATTATAGAATCGGCCGCTTCAGTCCGTCTAAAAATCTTTCTTGTTGTCTGCTGCCAGACCTGAGGGTTGAGACTTGAGGAATAGCAATCCACCGCAGCTCTCTCGTGGCCTATTCATTCAGAATGTAATCTGAGAGTGTTTTAACATGTAGCTTCAGTCATGAAAGAGAAGGCCTCATGTATGCAAGGTTGACGTTGGACAGGTTTCTGCTGCAACAATGAGCACATTTTTGAGTGTGTTGGCTGGAACGGAGTCTTTATAACGGGGTATATTATTTCACGAGATGCACACTTGCCTTTGCTCACAGACTTTTGTGTTTTGTTTTACCTCTACATCATACGAGGACTGACAGAATAATTAGCTATTCAGTTGTACGACCAAAACACACTCCAATCAAAACGTTGACGTTGGACTCTTTTGCAAAGCCTCAGATCAAGATGTGCTCATTGCCACGGTTTTTACAACATATGATAAAGACAAATATACAGGTTTCATGGTTTGGAAGGAGGTTTTTCATGCACCGGGTCACGGGGTCAGCAGCTCCGTGCTATTTCAAAACACTGGCGTAATTGGACTGGAGATGGTTTGGGGAAGAGCCAGCCAGTACTTCTTCCATCAAGTTCTTCTATGATGGATGGATGGATGATTGATAGATGGATAGATGGATGGATGAACAAATGGACCGACAAGTGGATGGATGGATGGGTGGATGATGGACAGATGGATGCATGGATGGATGGATGGGTGAGTGAATGTATGGATGGATTGGTGGATAAATGGACAAATGAACGGACAGACAGGTGGATAGATAGATGGTGGATGAATGGATGGATGGATTGATGGATGATAGATGGGTGGATGGGTGGACGGATGGATTGATGGATGGGCGGATGGATGAACGAATGGACAGACAGGTGGATGGATGGATGGATGGATGGATGGACAGATGAATGGACGGGTGGGTGGGTGGATGGATGTATGTATGGATGGATGAATGGATGGATGATAGATGGGTGGACGGATGGTTGGATGGATGGATGAACGAATGGACAGACAGGTGGATGGATGGATGATGGATGGACAGATGAATGGATGGGTGGGTGGATGGATGGATGGATGGATGGATGCTGGATAAATGGATGGATGCAATTCAACAATTCTTCTTAATCACGTTCTACAGAATATAAACTACATGAATGTTTCACACCCAATGAAACAAATGATTTCATTTTATATACAACTTTCAACTTTCGAAGGATGTCGCCTCACTGCTACAACCATTTGAGGAGCTTGTAGATGTAATAATGTAACAATGTTACCCTTCAAATGAAAAACTGTATGAAATGTACTGCATGAAAAAAGTGTGACTGGTTCATTTACCAGTAAAGAGGAATATTACTATTCAAAATGAAGGAAAACTGTTGTGCTTGTTTCTTAGCGGTGAAATTCAATGAACGTATCCTTAATTAAAATTTAAATTATCCAAATGACTTCAATTGAAAATCCTCCAAAAGCCTGTTGAAGAGGCATTTCATAGGAGAATAAAAAGCAAGATGACAATGTAGGTACCACACATCAATGTATGGCTTGTAAAACATGTCACTGTATGTAAAAACAGTGGATGGAAAACGTGAAAAAATGATACTCCTTTTTATTGATGTACAGTGACTAAAAAAAACTTTTGGAAAAAAACCTTTTGTGTTTCAAAAGGTGTGGCTTATAGAGACACAAACTAAGACATTTCAATCCATAGATTTTTTTTTTTAGAAAATCTAACCAAACCAAATTCTAATTTCGTCATTGTCAGTGTTAAAGTCACCAGCAACAAATAACAAAAATGTGTTGAAACTGAATGAAAACATCAAATTAAAATATAGCAGTCCAGTCTGTAGCTCACAGAATGCAAGTGTCTGAATTTTTATTTTTATTTATTGATTTATTTTTTTGCCTATATGCTAACTGGCTAATGACTCCCTCTTAATTCACGAAACAATGAAAAAGAAAATACAGTGTTGACTATTGACTTCACCCTCGTGATAGTGAAGTGGTTCCGTATGACTCACATTGTAGCCATCACCTTAGATGAAGACATCCGTACGAAACCCATTAAGTGAAAACGAATTCTGGCAATGTGAGCAGGACAAGTTAGCTTAGTCTCCCTGCTAAGTGCTTGAAATATCCAACTTATTTTGATCATTTTAACGTCATATTTCAAGCAATATCACTCATTCTTCAACAGCACTAACTTGTAGTTCCATTTGAAAATACCCTCCACACACGGTGACGAAACATACTTGAAGCAGTTTTTAACTTTAACTTTTCGTTGTTGTTGTTTTTCCTCTATGTTCCCGTAACATGCAAGTTCAAAAGATGATCAATTTAATTAAAGTCAAAGAGAGATTCCTGCATAAAGATGAGCTAAATGTTTATCAAATAGACATGTATTGCACAGCCTGGGAGCTAAATACAAAAGGTTCACACGGAACAGCTAATTAAACATCTCCTCTCTGCCAGTGTGCCAAGACATCCCTGCTGAACTCTGAACTCCGTTTCCCTTCTCCTGCGTGTGGAATTCATGTATGTGAAACATATGGATGCATAAATAAATGCATGAATTTAGGTTGGCAAGTCATTTAGCATATTATCATTAGTTGATGAGCGCTACTCTGAAGATCTGACTCCTTTGCCTTGGCAATATTACAAGAATCCAGGTCCTCGAGGTCAGAGGTGATAAGATGAAAGACACAGTTTATGGATGTCAAATAATTTAGAATGCAAAACAAATAAAAAAGACAGTTTAAGAGGAAGAAACTCCCCGGTATGTGTATTTGCAATGGTTATGATTCCAGCGTTATTTATAGTAAAAGACCAAACACAGTTAGCCCACCCTTTTTTTTTTCTGCAAAGTAGTCGTATTTAAAAAATGTATGAATGCTGCTGCGGGTTCAAAATGCAACGCCCATACATTATTAAAAAGGTTCCATAACCCTTCTCATGACTCCAGGTCTGGAAGTGCAACCTATCCTTGTTTTCAAAACTCTGTCTCAGAATGGTGAATTATTGACCAGCGCGCAGATGCTGCCCGAGGATGACTCGAGTGTACCTTGTTTTTATTCCTCCGTTACTCTCCTCATGACAGTGGCGCTGCGTAGCATGAAAATGGTTTTTGCACGGAAATATTAGTCACTTTATTTCACACGTGGATAGATGAAATTGTTTCGAATGGCAAATGCCAGAAAAAAAAAAAAAAAGGACAAGGAAATAGCGTGAATAAAGGTTTTGATTCCGGACATCACGGATAAAGATGCAAGAAATGCAGATGAGAAGTAAAGTTTATGGCCCATGATGACACAATAGAGTCATTCATGTCTGTTGGACTGGTTGGGGACCAGGGGACTCCACCCCGTGACTTCACCTCAGAACTTCATTTATAACCTGTTTTTAGAGTGTCATTCTCGGAGCATTATCCTATGAAAGCTGAAAGCGGTCCTCAGAAATGAGCGTGTCCATTCATATCTCCTTGTAAAAAGGAGAAGTGAGTGACTTTGAGGGATTCGAATTTAAGCCAAGGTTCTCAGCTATACCAATATACCAATTGATTTAACCGCCAGTCCCTCTTTGGCTCTGTTCTCCTCTTCGTGAAGAGCGAAGGAAGGGTGGAGGGATCGGGGGGCGGGCGGGGGGGTTGAGTAGCCGGATGACGGTGATATGATGACCCGTCACTCAGACACTGACAGCGGCTTTCTCAAACCGCTTGTGCTCAGACGAGTCCAAATTGATTGCCCGACTCCATCAATGTCACGCAGCTCTGTTTAAATGCGCTCCTGGCGCTGTCGGATAAATCTTGTCAAAGCCCAACTAAGCGATATTCACTTTCCCTTTTGTGCGTAATTGAGGCTTCCCCGTCCACCTGTACGTGATCCCGCCGCCAATTGGCACCGACACGGGATGGATGGAGTCCCTGCCAAAACTGTTGAAATTGAGCGTGAGGTTTAATAGGTGTACCAGATATCTGATATCTATCACCGCGCTACAAGCCTTCATCATTTCTAAAAGATGGCTTGATCAGGATTCCCACTGCACTCGGCGTGGAAGTTATTACTGGGCCATGATGACTTCATGTTTCTTCGGTGAGAGGGAACAAGACAGGTGCAGGCAGCAGGGCTGTGTGAGGCTGATATGCCTGAGGAACATGAATAAGTCAGAGGGAGGTGGTGATGGCGGGGTATTAAATATTCATTCTACTGATATTGCTCTTTGTCACATCCTCTTTAACAACAATGAGGACGGGCAGAGGAGGAGGTGGGCTCTTAAACTGGCGCTGGCGAGACATGTCACACGGCATCAACTCATGGCTGGATATTTAACCGCAGGCAAAGGAAGATTCCTGCCGTTTGTTTTAACCTATGAGCAGCGGCAGATGGGCGGAGTTGTGGTGCCGGGAAGAGGAAATGGCAGTCTTTTCACTGGAACTGAACTCGACAGCGGCTGATCTGACTGATCAGAACACCTTCAACGACGGGGGAGGAGAAATCAGTGGAACTCGCTGCTCCAGGCAGATTTTGGTGAAAAAACATGGCGGGTCTCCTCTACTTCAAAATGACGTTTTACGTGGTTTTTTTTTCCTCTTTTCTTTTTTTGTTGGTTTTGGTTTGAAAATAAAAAAGTGCACAGAGCAGCACGCATTTATATTATTTATACATGCCTGTACATGTTTTTTCTTCTTTTCTTTTTAATAAAATCATGCCTGTTGTGTCAAGCACATGTCAGTAGAGAAAGTAATACTCCACGATTACAAGAAAAAAATGAGAATTTGTGTAACAAATCAAGGGATGAGGAGCGGGACCCAAATGCAAATGGTGAAAGTCACACTGAGGCAGGAGCAAATTATAATATTTAATGACTAAAACTACAGAAACTCAACAGAAAACACACAACGGAAAACGTCACAGAACCGGGAGAAACAGAGCAAACGCAGAATGAAAAAACAGAGTAACCAAACTAACAAAGTCCAAACCGAAAGCGTCACCGAACCGGGAGTTAAATGAGCTAGCTAGCATGAGAGACCTAAACAATGAGAACCGGGAGTTAAATGAGCTAGCTAGCACACAAAACAACAAGCCGAACAGAGAGGGAGAGACACGAGAACCAGCTAGCTAGCATGAGAGACCGAAACAATGAGATCCGGGAGTTAAATGAGCTAGCTAGCATGAGAAAACAAGAAGCCGAACAGAGGGAGAGGGAGAGACACGCGACTCGGGAGTTACCACGGGGGAACGAGAAGTCCAAAATCCCAAGAAAGGGAAACAACGGGTGAGTCCAAGGAACTGGAAGTGACGATCTGGCACATGCTGCTGGAGTCCAGGTGCTTAAGTACTTAGTTGATTAGGGGTTAAACGGCTCCAGCCATGTGCCAAAGGAACAGAGGGAAAAAAGCAAAACATGGCTCAGGGACACTGAGCCAGGAAGCGGAGTCATGACAATTTGGCTTCTCTGACAGACACCAGAACTCGCATCCAAAGTCCCCAAAATGTGAAACGGTAAAATAAACTTGAATGAATGATCCCTCAAGTCTAAATATGTTGTTGGTAAGGGCACAGAGCAGCACAAATTTATAATTTTACTTTCATTATTATACATGTACATGATGTTTTTTCTTTCTTTTTTCTTTTTTAATAAAATCATGCCTGTTGGGCAGTTTTACATACCACCCCATGCTGATGACATCACTCCAACCATTGCAGGTTCTCATGCTGGCTCCTACACGTTTTTTTTTTTTTTTTTTTTTTTTTTTTTTTTTTTATGAGCATTTTTTGATAACTAGGTGGTGCCTCTTAAACTTAACCATTCCGTATCGAGAGACAGGTGGTTGTCTTCAGCTGGAGCTATTCAGTTGTGGAAGATAATAATGCTCTAAATCATGGGTATTGCAGGGCCAACAGACCTTCTGCAGACCACAGGATGCTCAAACAGAAAGGCAGGTAAAGAGTGGTGGTCAACTTTGTGTCGCGTATTTGGTGCTTCTCTTGTTATGTTGTCTTGTCATGTTTATCGTCGACACTGAATTAATTGCATGCTGAAGAGGGAGAGAAATGTCCAGTCATGTGGAGCAAAAAGACCCCTGACCGCTCGAGTCAGCTGCCCAGCCTCAGCCTCGACTTGCCTCCGGTGGACCCCAGTCGAGTTTGAGCCCTCTGGCCTAGATAATGAGTTATGTGTATATGTTTCATTGTGTCAAGCACATGTCAGTCGAGAAAGTAATACTCCGTTATTACAAGAAAAAAAAAGAGAATTTGGCTTCACAGACAGACACCAGAACTCACATCCAAAATGTGAAACGGTGAAATAAACTTATGAATGATCCCTCAAGTCTAAATATGTTGTTGGTAATTAAAGAACCGCTGTGGTGCAAAACTTGCTTAAGTGGCAGCGAGGCCTTATTACCCCACCATATGAAAGATGCATTAGTGCCATGGCAACCTCACGCAAGCCTCATTTCTCCTCTAATTATTTTTTATTTTGGCTGATGATTTCGGACGATATATTGACCTGCCACATGGTGCAAGTTTCAAAACATATTCAAAGTTATTTCAACATTTTGATCATGCATTCGTGATAGTTGCTAAACTTGAGCCGTTGATACTACCATGCTCGATCACAGGGTTCTTTTAAGCAGACGATGAAGGTAAAAAGTGCAGTGAACAATTTAAGACCTTCTGAAAGTGTAAACCAGTTTTCCAAAAGCAAACAAACAGACATTATTTCTGACCTCTCTACTGTATTAAAGGAAGAGGATGTGAAGTGCCAGCTGGCTGCGAAGAAACATGCCACCGTCGGAGTACATTTTATGATGCGACTGAATAATCTCCATCACACCAGACAACAGGGGGGGAGGTTGCCAAATGGGCACCTCATAGGTGCTGATTAATTCGTACAGCGGTAACAAATACATTTGTACATCTCTCCACTTCTCCAAATAGCTCAAGGCTACATTAACAAGCCGCATTCGGCCATGAAATATGTCCGAGTGCCGGAAAAGTAAGCATGATAAATCCAGCAAGGCTGCCAAGACGTGAAAGAGCTTATCCTCGTAGTCACAGGAGCCAAACTTCATAACATCACAATGTAAATCAAAAGAGCGGCGCGCGCGCAGGAAATCATAATGTGCACTGTAAATCCTAAAATCAAAACTCAGCATCCTTTGCTTTCTAAATGCAGCGCTGTCATAAAAGCATTTCATCGACAAATGAGTCTGCGGGAAAGGTCAATAGTTAATTGAATAATCTATCACCTTGGGATGGACTGAGCGTACCACGCTACGCAATCAATGACAGGCGCATTAAAAGGTCAGCCACAGACTTCCACGATAAGTCACCTGGCTAATGTTTTCTTTGCTTATACACAGCAGCGGGGTCAGGCGAGAGCAAGCAGCCTGCGACTGCGGTGGCGAGTCCGGCTCGAGCACGTGGCGCTGCAGAGCTCTGGCTCAAGCAAAAGTGAGTTTCTTCAGAGTTTTGATGAAAGGTCATTGAAAATGACAGATGGATTCAGGGTTCTAAATATGATGCACATCTGCTGACTACATTGATGGATCTGCAGTTGCTTCTCTGCTAGGCTACGTTTTCGCACTCTGGCTTTCCGATAAATAACTCATTTCGATGAGATTTTCAGGAAATGATCAAAGGACGAGGAACAGATGATGAGATTTTACTGGTGTCCTGGATCACCATCTGCATCCATCTTAGCCACTAAGTAACACCAACCTGCTCAGTTTCTATTGGGTTGTGCAGGGAGATTCTGCTGCGACTTGCTGTTCCACTGGGCACATTTCCTAGGTGGATGGTTTGAAATCAATATAGGACAAGAATTCTGCTACACCGTCGCCCAAGTGTACAGAAAAATAAATGAGAAAGGGAAATTGATACTTGTTATTTTGGTTACACATTATATAAGGAGTCATCTATGATGCAGTGTTTGTACATTCATAAGGCTTCATAGATGAAAGTATCATAAGGTGGACACATTGAGATTATAGCGTTATTCATAGTAATATTACACAGTGTGGTTACGGTGAACGACTCTTGAGTAGTTAGAACTTACTCACAAATTTGTATTTTATAAACCTTCTCAAAAGTAAATATGCATTATTTATGTCCATAACCTCTTCTATAAAGCCTTACTCTCCTTCTATTAATGTATTATGATTTTTTATGAATGTACTAATATTGCATTATAGATGAGAAAAGTAAAGTAAAGCTACCATTGCTGCTGTCGGCTGTCTTGAAAATCATTTAAAAAAAAGCATCCCGCACAGATGAAGCACAATGCTGTGACGTCAAAAAAAGTGTGAAATAATATACTGTAAGAGAATGAAAACATGTTTTGCATTTTCCTTCTGTCTGAGTTTTCTGATACAGTTTGAATGCGAGGAGTCTAAACATAGTACAATACAAGCATCGCACGTCCATTATTAAAAGACTTTCCATTTGAAAATGGACACAACATACACAAGTGTACAAGGAAATAATTCAAATAATTACTTTTTTTATAGCATACAATACTGGCCATGATGTTGAATGTGCCAGCAGGGTGAGTTGACGTTGCATGATCCTGTTGAAATCGTAGGACCAACGGCAATAAGTTTGAACATTCAGAACTGTTCAAGAAACTATGTGTTACGAATAGAACCGATAGTTCAAGTTCGGGACACATTTGATTTCGTCTTACAAATATTAAGCCACACAAATCCCACATCAAATCTTCACACTGCAGTCTTCCGGAGCACCACCCATCCCTGCTTCTTTAAATTAAATACCACTACTTCAGTGTAACATTCTTCTTTGTTTGAGACCACATATTAATTAAAAAATACGAGAACGTCTTTCTTATAATGCAAATTTGCATTACCATTCATGAACATGGTTCTGAGGCAAGGTACGGTCAGTCCTTCAGCAAACAATGCGGCAACACAAACAGATGCTTACAAGAAAAACACAATAATTATGCAAATCTGAAACAGAATAATTGCAAGCGTATTCATTATTTATGGCTTTTCTTTGTGCCATCGTAAACCAACTCTGAGCTGAATTGGAAGCTTTCTCCTTTAATTGTGTGTACACAGAATTATGTCATTTATATCATCCAACTGCTCGTGCAATTTCATTATGACCATAGGGTGGAAGGACGGCGATTGCCAATTTACTTCTATGAGAAACTTCATATTTTCTTGACTTTCATATGCATACGTTTATTTTCTTCCTTCCCCACGCATCTCAATGTTTCCTTTGCACCAGAATATTACATTATAAAATCCATATAAATGAGCAAAATTATGGTTGGAGCTGATGTAATGATGGTCTCCACTGAGAAGAATCGTATCAATGTAATCACAGAATGGCACAAACATTTTTCCTCAGTAATTGGACTCGGTTTTTACAATTGCTTGTTTGTACAGTGATTAGTCTGAATTTAAAACAATTGTAGCTGGAAGTTGTTGGTTAGAACTTTTTTTAATTTTTTATTTTTTTGAGGAGGAAAAGGGAAAGTTTTTAGCTGGGTGGACAAAAGAATACCTGCCTGTTCTCACAAGTTCTGCATGTCTCGGAGAGGAAATTCATTCAGAAAGTTTAACCTTTAAAACTCAATCGATGCCACACAAACACTCAAATGTGCTCTCAAAAGGTAGACTCTTATACATGCGCAAATATCCCGAAGCTTTTTGTTTCACAACAGAAACAAACAAAATGCTCTTTCTTAACTCCCCCACTGGCCCTGCCCTTGATGAGGGAAGTTGGCAAACAAGAGTTTAGCTCTTTTGAGCATGTTTGAAATAACGAAATCCAAAAGTGAGTGGGTCAGATGTTTAGTACTTCATCTATCTGGTTTCTACTATCGGGTCCGCGCAGATGCTGCTCTTCAGGGCTGAAGGGGCCGATCTATTACACAGTCAATTAGAGTTAAATCTGACAAGTTAGGTCTGTTCAGAGGTTGCATCCCTCTATTCGACTGCTATACAGTGACACCTCGGTTCTCGACCACAATCCATTCCAGACGGCCGTTCGAGAAGCGATTTGTTCTAAATCTGAATCGATTTTTCCCATTACAATGAATGGAAAAAGAAATAATGCGTTCCAAGCCTTAAAATAGTCTTTTGTAGGAGTGAATGTAGAGTGTCTGCTGCAGGTGGCTGTTCCTCTATGTGTGTGGCCGCTGCATGTGGGAGGGGTTGCCGAGTGAGTGACGTCTCTCCAGAAGTGAAGAGGTGCCCGGTGCGTGTCCAGCTCTGAATGTGCGCTTCTGTGCAGTTTGGCTGTGACAAAGTCATAAACCAAGTCACGCTCTGTCCCAGACTGGCCTCATCCCTGTCCCAGCTCCAGCCCACAACAGGACATCAAACCCTGGAGTGAGCGCTCCAGCACCTCCCCTGTGACACTCTACCACGGTCCAGTGTGGAGACAGGAAAGGTTTTACACCTCAATATGAAGGAAAAACAGTCAGTAAATGTAGCTAACGGGACACGTCTGCATACAGAGGCTGCGTTATACACAATAACAAAGCATGTCGTGGGTCAGCAGATCGGTCCGTGCACGATATGTTTTTTCCGGCTTTTTACAGGGGCGTTCAAGTTCTGCATTTTCGTTCGAAATTTGAAGCAAAAAAAATCTCAAAATTTTTTTTCAAACTCCGATTTGTTCGAAGTCTGGGACGTTCGAAAACCGAGGTACCACTGTATAGTATTTGCTTGTTTGTTAGGGTCCAGAGTTTCTTTGAGCAGACGACAAAAGATTTTTGTACAATGATGCTGCAAGTAGTCATGGGTTAATGAGGCTTCATGAAACAGTGTGAGTCCACTAGATGGCACTCCCTGCTCAAATATCTGTGGAGTTGTACTACAATGAACTTCCAATGACACCACACAAAAATGTAGGCACTGTTTCATATAGACACTGTTTCATGAAGGCTCATCATTCCATCACTAGCAACAAGACTAACCCCCAATTTCCACTGTGAGACATAGAGTTTCACAAGTATTGTTTTCAACCAGTCAATATCCACTGGTTAGGGAGTTGCTCTACTGCACATAATGCACCACTGCAGCACTGTTTCGTGGCAAGTTGGGAACACGGATGACGTCACAAACATTACAAAGGAAATGTAAGATAAAGAAATGCCGAGGCTTAAATTGGACAGAGAGCAAACATGTCATACACACAGGAGGGACTGGCCGAATTTATTGCAAGTGGATGATCAGCTCTCAGTCTGCGATGTAGTCTGTCTCTCAGTGTCCGATGGATGTCATGGCGGCATAATAAGTTAAAGTTATCCACAGCACTGAAGACGCAAAACAACGGACCATATTCAAAGGTCTTTGCATCATATGCTATGAAATAAGAGATTTATTTTCAGCACCATGGAAGTTTGTCCGTTTCTGTTCTTGCTGTATGACTGATATAAAACTGTGTTCTCATGACTCTAGTTTTGTTTCAAATAACATGGAATCTCTCACAAAATACTGTCCAGGTTTACAGTCAAATACATCCACAAAGATACATCTGTGATATGTCTTCACATTTGACAGAGACTGGCTGAGTGAGAATGTGAAAAGGAAGATTGAAAACTGTTCTTTTATGATGCTCTTTGACTTAAGATAAAAAAGTCAGTGTCTTGTTCGACTACATGTTTCATTTGTCGCTTAATCCGCATGGCTCGGCACACTTGTCGCCAGGATGGTCAGTAAACAGAAGGTCAGCTGCTCAGTGAACAAACAGAAAAATACGTAAATTATTTCTACATCACAATATCCCACTCGCAGTTTAAAAGAAATATATATTTTTTAAAAATTTAACAGAAATGAGGCTGCCGACTTCACGCTCATTTTAACCCCCTTTCTTTAAGCTGTGAAAATGCTGTTTTCACAAGAAGCGCACAGTTTCCCCAAACACAGACGACCCCCTTCTGAATTCCGTGATAAGACATGGGCTCTTGTCACAGAGGATCCCTTTTGTCATTTTTCATCTCTCTTGTGTTTTGAAGATGGACCTCTTCACATTGATCCTCTGTGACGTTTGTTTGTCATCCCATGAACCATCACTGTCAGAGCTCGAGCGGCGCTATTCCCGACGCGCCGCTCATCCCAAAGAGGGTTTAGACATACAATTAGCCACGGTGATAGCACCAGGCAGCAGCTAGCGATTGACTTTACGTTGTCTGTCACATCTCAGTTCCAAGGAAGCAAAAGTTTACGTGAAGTAAACTAAAGTGCTCAACTATTATTTTCGATTCGTGGACGTGACTTCCTCTTATAATTCACATGTCATGCTTGTCACGGAAACGCACTTATGATCCCAGCCCTGGGATCATGACGGACTGTTAAATAAGCTCCAGACGATTTCATTTATACCTTCTACTTTCCTCAGTCAACTTATAATGTACGGCTTCTCACCCATTTCTCAAACGCCTCTGAGGCATTCACGGTCTAACAGGGGAGGAAATAAATGAGTGGGAAAATACTAATGACGACAATTCCATTTATATTGTGTGAGCTCAGTCACTTTGAGGGCCGCCGCTCTTGAAGGCTCTTTACTGTGAACGTCCATAACTCAGGAGAAACTTGGCTGCTTCCTTTCGTCAGCCATCCGTCATAGCAATACTTCACCTCCCTAAAAAAGTAATGTCTGTTTCATGTCCAGGAGATTCCCTTCAGCAGCTGAGACTTTGCTTCACCACTGGATCTGATAAAAAAGAAACGGTTCGTTTGCCCGGCGCGCTGTTTTTGTAACATTGCCTAGTGGCGTTATTGGCGTGACATTGGTTTACAATCAGTTAAATCTGAACACATTGCACGCAGAAGCCATCGGCCTTAACACCAATGACTTCTTTTGGAATGCACACCTTAGAAGCTGAAAACAGCGGTATGTCATCTGCTGAAAGAACACTTTTGGAGTTTTAGCTGTACATGAGATTTTATCCAGCTATTTGACATATTGAAATAAAATCAAATATATTAATTTTACACATTTGCGTTACATGATGCAGCTCCAGCTCAGTACTTGTTTATTTGTCACTTCATGCTTCTCTTCAACACTTCAGTCAATTCCTCCAAACATGCTATAAATAATTGTGGAAGCAAATCTGTGCCATCAGGATTTTTTTATTTTATTTTTTTGCTGTTGAATTTGACAATTACAGATTTAATGAGTTTATTTCATTTTTTTGTAAACAAAAAATGGGTGTTTTCATCGACACAGTACTTGTTTCTTACTTGAAGAAAAGTTATGTATTACATTTTGCACAGCAAGGTGAGGCATAACTATATGCTTCTTTATCACTAAAGATACTAATAAAGAAATAAATAAGTTTAAAAAAAAATATTTTATATTATTTTAATGAGGGCAGAAGAAAATAAATAAATAATAGATTTGGAAAAAATAATAATAAATAAAAAATAAAACACACCAGCTCTACTGATTTACAGTAGATACTTACAGTATCTGTCAAAAAAAATGCTGTACCAGGAACCATAAATGAAGTCAGTGTAGTGCAGAACTATTTGCCATCAGAGTACCTCTGTCATTATACAACATCACCTCTTGGGAGAAGCGTAATATACAGCATTAAAAGGAAACACGCAAACCTTATTTATGTTTTGGTAAAAGTGTAAATATGTAAATAAGTAGTGTCATCCCCTGCAATTCAAATCCAGTAACAATGTAACGTTGTTATGGTAACAGGAACCAAAAATACCTTTTTAAATAAATATACCCAACACTGGTTTCCTGTATGCTGTAATGCACCAGAAAAACCGAACAATCTTCTCCAGTCTTCTAGTGAACAACCTCATTTTACAGGTAATACCAATTGCCATTGACAGACATACAGATTTCATCTATTGTACATACTATGCGTAATCTTTCGCAGGGCAGAAAGGATCTACTCTCTCTATTGGAATTGGCTCTGAGCTCATCCATAACAGCTTTGCGAGCCCCCAGGTGATGGGAAGGCCGGTCAGTGGAAGCAGGGAATTGAATGTAGCGAAGGTAGACACAGAGGAGACAGAAATGTCTCCTTGGAGGTCGCTCTGGCAAAACTGAAAGTCTCAGGTATAGTGGGGCCTGTCGGTTTAATAAAATGGATGGAATTTCCATTTACCCTCGGCACCCCTGTTCTTAATGTATTGTTCTTGTAAGGGAGGTTTGCGGATGAGTCAGGAGCTGAGGAATACACTTTATAGACACAAATAATCGTAAATTGGGAATGTCACCTTTAAGCTGAGGCGCTTTTATTATTGTTAGTTTTTCGCTGCTGAGTGGGTTTGATGCCTTACTCTCGCAGGGATCCCCCTGCCCTCAGTGACGGTTCCTTCCCTGCCATCTTTCTCAGACTCCAGATGTCGAGGAAAAGTAGACGCTTTCCTTACACTATCCTACTTCTCAGCGTCATCTTGATAAAAAGAGCGTTTGAAAATGAGCCACCCATTAACATGACTCAATGGAGGATTTATAAGATTCTATCAGAGTCAGTACAGGTGTAAGCTCTTTATTTACTGCCAATATTGGGACGCGACAAAGGCCTGTCCCTTGTTTATTGTTGTTGACTTTATAGATCTCGCCTCGCAATGGAGTATTAACTGTCTCTGTATGATTCAATATGAGAAGAAGGACTCATGGGAGCTGTAGAGCAGAGCACCAGATACAGGTACTTGTCTAATTGAAGTCCCCAGAGATTGAGGGGTTGTACACAGCACATAAATTAGAAATACACAAACTGTCGACAAATACCTTACGCTGCCTTTGTTCAGCAGCCATCTAACAGCAGGACAACAATACTAAGCAGCATCATCTTCTATTCATTGGCCGAGTCGGGTTCAGAAACAACGGACAAAGCAGGGAAACATTCATATATTTAAATTAGATTTGCAACACTTGACTGACTCGAGCGTGCAAGTCGGACAGAGACCTGTTTACTCCCGCTCTGATTTGCATTATATGTGAGTGCCTGAGCAAATTAACCAAGGAGGCCCTCTGTATTTTCTGCTCCGTGTTAATTGAGAGAAGTAATATTAGGAATGTGCGATTCCTCTGCCTGAGAATATTGCATTATAATAAGTTAAAAAAAACATTACCAGGCTACACAGCTTATTGAGCCGACGGCGGGGACGGCACGGACACCGACGGATTTAACAGTGATACCTCATCCTGAGTACATTGTTCATTTGCATGGAAGACCAATATACAAGATTAGAATATTGATTGAAATATGCAGATGATTTATATAGATTGTAATAACAGCCAATTAAGCAACATAATTGGATGAAAACTTTCCTTTTTAATGTGCTGTGGAAGATTAAGATGCATGTTCCGTGGTCTAACCATTGAAGACTTGAAAACCTGGTTTGAAAATTAAAAGTGGAGATGAACAAGAGCTGAGAGAGCGCAGACCTTGACTAAGACATTCATTTTCAGACAGTGTTTTCACCCAATATCGCTGCCCTACCCTTATTTTCTATCCATCAAGTGATTCTTTTTTCATTATTATTTTACTTTATGTTTGGCAGGTGTTGAAAATCATGAAAGGTTCAGGAAAAAGGAGCAGCAAGTTTGTGATGCTGGTGACTTTAGAAGCGTTCCAGTTGGCCTTTGTCATTAAAAGGTGATCTAGTCACCCAACCACTGACTGGGTATCTTAACAGTTTGGCTCATGACCCATAAGGGTGAGTTGGTCCTACCTAGGAGACCCAAAGACCTGGGTCATAACCAGTTTTTGTGCTGTCCCTATCAATGCAAAATGGGGAGGTCGACAACGATACAATAATACAGTGTTCAGGTGGGGTCATGAGCAGAACATGGCTGTAACCCAAGGTCTCAGGAGAGCTGGGTCCAGTAGAAGCAGAGCCAGTGCTTCTGGCTACAGCAAGAAGTCCGAGCAAAGGTGGAGGATACCTGCTCCAGTAGGATGGTGGACGGAACAAGCCATGGAATGGAAGAGGCAATGGATTATATAGTCAGTCCATGACTTAGTAACCAGCCTGGCAAACCTCTTGCTGAGGACTGGCACAAGTTCCTCAGTTTCCAAGGGCTCTGGTGTAGACAAACTGGGGATGTCACCATGACCAGGTACTAAAGGTGGTAGCAGATACCATCATCTAAAGAATCCCTCGCAGTTCACAACAACTTCCAGCAAGGCAGTTCATCCACCTAGTCAGAGCTGGGAGAAGCCTTAACACCTTACTCAAGAGATGAAGGTGGACTTGGATGAACTAGGGAATAGAATCTCCTTGACAAAAGGCCAAGGGAGAAGCTATTCCTGTGACCATGGCCTCCTGCCAGAGGGAAGAGGAACAAACAGTCCATGACCTGCACATCTCTGGGTCCTGGAGACATGCAGGTCCTGAAGAGGTGGCAGGTTGCAACCCATCACCTTCTCAGCAGAACGTACGATGTGCTGCTGTCTGCTCTTGTCCCTGGAGGTGGCGCTGCTGTACCAGACGGTGATAGAGGAGGTGATGGACTGGATGATGACTGTGTAGAACTCCACCAGCAACTTCGTCGGCAGTTTTCGTAGCTGCCTCAAGAAGAACATTCTCTGCTGGGCCTCCCTGATGAGGGACCTGATGGTCGGCTCCCATTTGAGGTCCTCGGTGATGGTGGTTCCTAGAAAGCAGAAGGAGTCCACAATGGGAATGAGTATGGCTGAGCAGTCACAACGCTTCATGTCAACTCAATGGCACTTGTGCTGCACGCCATAATGTCAAAGGATGGAAATTGTAGTCATATTTTATTTCATTTTACCTCTTGATATCTCTTGACGTCTGCTCGTAACAACCGCTTCCTTGACTTGGAATAACTGTCAAAGGTTCACAAGAGTATACTGTTCTTGCAGGCACCGTGGGAATATGTTTGCTATGTTGGCTGATACCGCAATGGAAACAATTCGATGCCAATTGGGTGCAGTAGGCGTTAAGGTGCTAATATATCAGTCCTGATTTTGTCTTGATTCATTTGAGCGCCCACTAACAGGTGCCTTTTCAACACAAGATATTTGTCATGCACATCTGAGGAGAAGCCGTCACTTCGGGCATGACTTTCACTTGATGAAAAGATAAAAGATTCACAGTCCACAAGCTGCCGCCACCTGCTAAAGGTTCCGATACTCTTATTCTATGACAGGATTTGACACATGTAAGGTCGCGTGTAACGCTAATCCACCTTTCACCTGTTTCCCTTTCCATTACCACTCCAAGTATGCTCTTTTATCTGTGCCGTCTGTCTCCTCCACGCTCACCGGAGCACCTTCACGACTCATGACAGGGAAATTTGAATAAATGTGGCCCACTTGATATGAATGCTGAGACCCCGGCTGTTGGGCAGCTACGAGCAACTCACCTCCTCTTGTCACACAAAAGGGAAATGCTGAAAGACCTCTGCAAACTCTTGTCAGAGCTGTCACACATGCCACTGCCGCCTCAGCCTTGACAAGCGTTTGGTTGAAATACCCATCGAGACCTGTCGCCCTGCTCCCCTCCCTCCCTTTACATCATTATCTCCTTATTTTACATGGTGATTTATTGCGTTTCTGTTTTCCCACTTTTCCCAGAGCATGAGACAGAAAGACGCCTTATTACCTTAATGTGTCTGAAAATATAATTATAAATCTGTGACCTAGTTTGAGTGCTGACCGTAACGTAACCCTGGTCATTGCTGGTGGCGCCTGTAAACAACCCCCACTGCATGATACCTTCCTCCGTCTTCATCACCCTTGCTTCTACATGCAGATGATAAGAGAGAGAGAGAGAAGACAGCAGCCTTACCAACTCCTTAATCGAGTCAGAACTTTGAAAGTAGCTGACAGCAAGCACAGGGTTCAATATAAATACAGTTAAAGATGGAGAGATGGAAGTGAAAGAAAAAAAAAAGAGCTTGATGTTTGATTGACATGACTGAAGAACGGGCTCAGAAATCGCAAAAGCTTCATTCCACAGGTCAGGATACAGTATAAAGATGATAAAGTCTGATGTGGGGAAGGTGTGCGGGGTGAGGGTTGGGGCAGTCAGGGGCAATTCAATAAGATTTGTGCCATTTCAGTTAAGGCGGAACTGCAAAAGGAGCATACGATTTATGTATTTGGATGAGGCCAATTGCGAGACAAGACCTTGGTCACTCTTGAGCACTACAACAATACAGGAAGCCGCCAGGCACCTCACAGGAAGTTGTAAAATTGAATTATTTAACAATGTTCTTGAGAAAATGTGAAAGAATACATAAGGATAAGGATAAGGATTTACATCAGCTTGATCATGGCTTGAACAGTGCCCAAGAAACGTTTCATTACGTGTGCCCTAGATGGACAACTCAGTATTGAAATGGTGCACTGCACCTGTGCCAGTCACACTGAGTACTTGGTGGATGGAAAACGATCTTGTCTCCGTTTCAATTTTACTCTCAATCGCAAACTGTTTTGACCCACCGTCAGAATATACGCAATGATGACATGGTTTCTACGCATGGTATGATCTCAGGTGCGAAGATCAGCATTTTCACCTCCCTGAAAATACGGCCCTTCGAAAGACACAAATCACTGAGTGCTTTCTTGATTCAAAATAATAAAAATCAGCGAACAGCATGTCAGAAAAGATGTAGGAAAGAAAGACGATTCATTTAATAAAATATTTCCCTTTAGCATTTTTCTTCTTCGTATGATGCACAATAATCGGACCTTGTAAGTTCTGATTTGTCTGTGTTGTTTTTTGGTTGCTTTTCGTATCAGACTGTGTCATATTTTTTAGCTAGAGTAAGAAAATCCATCCCATTTCTGTCTACATTATTCAGTCTCTCTGCAGCTATACTTGATCTACACACTAGCGTAAACAGGATCGGCATCATAGGTCTGACCCTGGTCATGGACTCTTTGTTCCTCTTCCTTCAAAACCTCCCGTCACAGGAACAGCTTCTTCCCCTCGGCCGTCAGACTGTTGAATTCATGAACAGCCTTTGTTGTTTATTTTATTTTATTTTATTTTATTTTATTTTATTTTATTTTATTTTATTTTATTTTATTTTATTTTATTTCAAAACACTTTCTGAGTTGGTGGGATCCACACTGACCATGGCAATAAATTTGATTCTAATTCCTATTCAGATTCTTATCATAGCTTTGGTCACGTGAGATGAACTCCAGCTGTCAGATTCAAACTGTCTTGGTGCTTGAACCGAAGTTTCCTGTCTCGAACCAAAAGAAGGGAATGAAAGTTAACGCATGTATTGCTCTCTGTTGAGTTTGAATCAAGCAACAAAAGAGAAAACAAATTTGAAAGAGTGCTCAGTATTTAAGCCAATGAAGGCGTGTAGCAGAGCATTGTTGATAATGCAGTTGTTAAAAGAAGCTGGGGTGTTCTGTTCATTGTCAGTTGTCAATGAAAACACTGATATCCAGCTGAAAAGTAGTCCAGGGTTCTGGAGCACCTCTTGATCAACAACCTCGCCGTTAGTGACAGTCTTTGAATCCCACATGGAAGTTTAGTTGAATTTCTGTTTGTCCAAACAACCTCCCCTCACGAGACGGTGAACCTCAAAATGACCTCTCAGTTTAAGGTCGCATCTTTTGGCTACAGAAGCAGGATCATTGTTTTGAAATGCCAGTGATTCACGTTTAAGCATGATTTTATATCAACAACTTGTCTGTCAGGCAGAATATTTGAGGGGGTCATATGCGGAAAGTGATCATGACACTATGGGGTTATGAGAACTCTATCTCAGCAACAACCTGAATGTAACCAATTTTATTTGTTTTGAGTTTTTTTTGTCCTTTCGAGACTGTTTGTCGATGTTTAGTTGAGAGCCAGTGTGTGTTTGTGTGTGTTGGGAAGGTCCACATGTGCGTACCGATGATAGCTACACCACACAGGGGAAAAATAAACACCTCAAGAGAGCCATACAGATCCACTCACAGGAAAGTTTTATAAACCAGCCTGTACTACATTCATCCACCCACTCCCTTTTTTTTTTTTTTTTTTTTTTTAACATGGGATTACAAGGTGGTCAGACTTTGCCAAGAATCCTCTAGGTGCAGCGCGAAAGGGAGTGAGAGCGATGTGTGTGAGAAAAAAAGCCAAAATACGTGACTTCAGAGTCAAGCGGGTGGGGGTGGGAAGAAGGGGGGTGGGGGGGGTTCCTTGAAGCCGAGAGGCCGGATATGGCGAGGGAGCCCGAGGAACAGTGGGAGAGTGACCTTTTACAAGACAGCTGTTCTCTCTCAGGTGCTTGTTCTCAGCATATTTACAGACCTTTTTTTTGGCATTCGTCATTATTTGGTCCCACGGGATCATGAGCAGGCCGTGGTTAATGTGGCAGGAAGCAAAAGTACACTTTTTCCATCGGCCCATGAGTCAACACTGAGGACTGATACACAAAGGTGCTGCAAATTTCGAAATGATCCTCAAGTTAATGGACTAAACAAGAGACCTTGTGCAATGATTTATGCTGGATTTGTCACAGGCCTGAGCTCAACACATCATTCTGTGCAAACCAAATAGAATTTATTAGCCATTTGTGAACTTGTTTCAGGCTAATGTGACACAGGTTTCACAGTTTGCATTCCATTTTTTTGTATCTCTGCTGGTATGGCAAGTATCAAATCTGTGAAAACAGTTTGACATTTTCCGTACATTAGTTTTACATTTGCTTGTTGTGTTAAAGGTTGTTGTTGCCTGTCTCAGAATATTATACTGATTCGAAAGTTCAGATTCTGCCTGGTATGATCTTGTGTCATTCTTCACCGTGTTCTTCTGTTTAATTCCTATTGTTGCTACTTTCACACTGTTACAACCTTTTTAATTTTTTTGAGCTTTTTGCAGGAGCCTTTTTGTTCCCACCGAGTGCTCGATGGCACTGACAGCACTAGAGCACGCAGACGCAACTCTTACATTGAGCAAGGAGGCAGCAGTGTTCATGTTCTCGATCTTTCTCTTCTTTGATCTTTTCATTCATTTTTCATTTGTTTTTGTTTTAATTTAGTTCAGTTTAGTTTCAGTTTTTGAAAAATGCTCAGTTTTAGTTAGTTTTTAGTTTATTTTTAGACAATACGGGGTATTGGAAACAGAATGAAAACTTTAACAGGTCACAGTCATAAAAACTCAACAAAAAAAACATGTAAATAATTGCATTAAGTTTGGAAAGATGACGCTTTTGCCCACCTACTACCATCGCGCTAGTCAGCGTTGTCACATCGGGTCCTCAACACAAGTACAATCACACGCCGCCAGCCGTCGTAAAACCAGCTGAGCCAAAATAAATAGATTTTAAATCATCTCAAAATGTTTCTTTATGAAATAAAGACAAAAGAAGAAGAAGGACAATTTTTCTAATTTTTTTGTACGTTGTGATTAGTTTAACAGTAAACAGATAGTTATCGTTTTATGAAAACTTTGTTTTTTTGTTTTTACTTTGGTCAATGAATTAAGGTTCTAGTTTTAATTTTTCCGTTAGTTTTTGTGAACTATAATAACCTTGTCTCAAAGCGGTCCTCAGAGGGTCGCTCTAGGGCTGCAGGTTTTAGTTCCGACCCAGCAAGCACACGTAGGTTAACCAGTCTGGTATCAGTCAAAACATGCCGGACCAGACTCAAAATCAATGGCTTCCACTCTTAAGACACCTGACTGGTGAAACGGTGTCCTGTTGGTTAGATGGAACAAAAACATGCACACACCACGCCCCTGTTGTGCATCGGTTTGAGACTCCTGGTTAAAAGACCAACCTCCCCACAGAGTTTGCTTCTGAGAAATGTGTAAGGAGGTATTATTCTTTATTTATTGTTTTTCAAATTTCAATAATTCCAAAAATATATTGAAAACGGTTGCATCACTGTCCCTAGCTGAACCGAGCCAAAGCTTCAAAACTGAAAGGTTTTTGTTAACCATTACACCTCTACCAGTTACATATGTAACATCACATTTGTTGGCTCTTTATTGTGTTGTCGTGTTTTGAGCGTCTCTTTGAATCACAACTGCTTAAGCAGGTATAAAGTCACTGGACGACTGTATCCACTAACTGCTACTGATAGACTGATGGATGGTCCTCATCATCTTCCTCCATCTGATTCTTATATCGTTTCCTTTCTCGACGAATGAAAGCCTTTCACAGTTCAACTGTTGCATACCTCAACTCACTCTGTGGAGCTGAACTTTCAACAACCTGCTCATTAGAAATATGGATCCAACAGTTAAGAGCAAAACAGTTGGTCCAACCTTTTCCAGAGGTTGTTTTTCCCTCATGAAAAATTTGCTGCAGTAGTATCTGAATAAAAAGTTTTTGTGGAAGGACCCTCTTGTTTTTACATCCATATGATCATCCAATGATCAAGTGTAGCAAAGGTTGAATCACTGTGTCAAGCGAATTCTGGCTTTACTTTTAACCCCTCTGTGTGGTGTGAATAAGGAATCTGATCATTTCTGAATAGTCCTGAATCATTGTACTGCTCAACATGTGACACATATAGCTGCGACTCGTGACTTATGCAAGTCTCATAAGAAAATGAAATATGTGAAGTCACAGTAACAACTGGCAAAAGCCAAATGTATTTCAAGAATTTCCCCTTTTAAAGAAGTCAGAAGGGGCTTGTCCGACATAAAGAAAAAAGGAAAAGGATTAGATGGAAGATCTCCAGGTTGCAACGGTGCCGTGAAGGGGACTTTTCTTTTTGCCCACCCTTACATCGTCAATCTTGCGAAGCCTGAGGGGCTGAGTAGGTGTTTAATTATTAAAGGTGTTTGAACAAAAGGCTATTCTAAGCCTGCTGGAGCCACCAACTGGACAGTCTCCTCTGCGTTTGATGGATGATTATTATCAGAAATAGTCTGTTTTCTTCTCTGTGTTTGTGTTCAATTGCCCACATAGACTTCCAGAGACCTGTGCTGTCTTCCTTTCTTGTTAAAACAAGCGTCTTCTCACTTTTATGGCGCATCACAAACGTAGCATCCCGCTGTGCTCACGGCGGTTGCTGAACACAGATATGAATCAACCCGAGAGGTAAAGTTTATGCGTGCCGGACGTTGTAAAGTTTAACCCGTCACGCTGGCAGAATCATTAAAAATAAAAAGTACTGCAATTTTAATGGTGGTTTTTCTTTATTGATGCGGCACGTGGCCTGCATTTTGGAGGAAAAAAAAAACTAATCTTCTTGCATATCTAATACAAAAATAGAACCAGATTTAGAGGTGACCACCCTGTGTGTAAGCTCGTGCTTGTAACTTGTTGTTAATGTTCCTGTTGGACAACCAGTCAGAATCCTGATGCGGTCAGATTTATGAGGGATTTGAGATTACACCAAACACACAGTTAACATGACTGACACACCGGGACATATTTCTCTTGATTAACTCCTAACATGAAAATCCCTGCAGCAGATTTGTTTGCCTCGTGAAAATTGCCGCGCAACGTTAGCGCCCTGAGTTATCTTGATAATCTAAGAAATATCTAGGCCAAGGCTTGATCACCAACTGGCGCATCAAGCACTGTCCAGAAGGTTTACTGATGGCCATTCACCTCGGAGCATACCTCAATTTCTGGGATTATCGTGAGGATTAACGGATGTTAGCGAGGACGGATAATATACCACAGTTATGGAGGATGTTTGATTCAAAGCAAATACTTCAAATATGTTTTCAACGGCATTGACTGTAAAGTTTACTCTGAGCATTTTGGACTTCAGGACTTAACGTTGCTGTCTCCAAGATCCTGGTGTTTCCAGGAGAGCTCCTGATGAAATCCATGAGTGGGATGAAACACCACTTAATAACAGGGTTGCGGCATAATGCAGGAGACGATGTTCCTCTGTGGTTGCTGGACGACAGGTTGAAGCTGATGTTTCCATTGATTAAAAATCCACCCGAAACCTTGTGAAATCAGTCTGCGGTGCACCAGTACCTGCTCAGTCAGGACTCCGGGGTCAGTTAAATTCCAGTTTAAGGAAAATGAGATTTCCAAAGTCTAAAAAAACTGTAGAATAAGACAACAAGGTTGTGTATCTATGTGGATTAAATTAATAAAAGTAACTGTTAAAGAATATTGCACCATGTTACATTGGCACCATGCATCAAACCGTTTTCAGTGGCTTATCCAGGTCTGGGCTCACGGTGGCATCAGTCACAACAAGGCGGCCGCTTCCATCAATAGAGGATTCTGAGGTGTTACCACGCTGGCTGGGTGATTCTCTCCAACGCGTCCTGGGTCTGCACCTTGACCTCCTCCTTGACAAACATGTCTGAAGCACCTCTCCTGGGAGACATCCGTGAGTCATCCTCACCAGATGACCATGCCACTTCATCTGGCTCCTCTCAATGCAGAGGACCAGCGGTTCTGCTCCCCTATATCTATGGCCCTGGTCCTATCCCAAAGGTTGAAACACCCTGAGGGGAACACTCACTGTCTGCTTGTATCCATGAGCTTGTTCTTTCCATCATTTCCCACAGCTTGTGACCATAGGTGAGACTTGGAACATATGTGGATTTACTCAGGTCAGTACAGCGTCCGAATCACTGCAGATGCTGCCCCAGTCCATTTATCAATCTTACACTCACTTTTCATGCCTTCATATTCTCCCGCCTGGACTACTGGGACTCTCACCTCACTGGCATCAACATGAAATCTCTATCGAGCAGGTTCGGAACTCTAAAAGGCAGCAGCACATGAGTCCAGCATTACCTTCTCTGCACTTCCTCCCAGTCCACTCTAACTCCTTCACTAGGGGCAAGGACTCACTTCCACCCCAGAGTGGGCTATCCCCCCTTTTCCGATGAAGAACCATGGCCTCAGATCTGGAGGTGCTGATCGGCATCTCAGCCATTTCACACTCAGCTGCGAACCGAAAACCATCAGAAATGCATTTAATTTAGCATCACACAAGATTAATCTTACCGAACTGCGAATCACACGTCTTTATTTGTCGCGTGAGTATTGGTGAGTTGTCCTTGTCTTGACCACAGGCTGACTGCACACCCCTGGTTTCGGTGTCACTGAGAGGTGAATCGGACTATCTCTACTTACAAATCCGTCCCGGGGGATATTGCTCCATCCCCACCTCCCCTCCCACCTCTAGGAAAACATCCTTTTAGAGGGGGTGCATTATGTGCCTCCTCACCTCTCTCGCCACTCCTGCGGGGCGCCGTCTAAGAGGCAGAGAGGTGCGACAACGTTGCTAATCTCTTGCCCTGTCTGAGTCACTCCCTGCCCTCCCTCCCCAAGGACAACTACCTCCACGGTCAAGGTGACAAGAGTTCTGTCTGGCTTGCACTGGACTAGCAGGGTTTATGAATTACAGGCCTCACTTAAGTGGCAATTTAGCCAGGAATTAAGGGATAATGTGTATTTTAAGAGAGGAAATCCTTCGAGTTTCCTTTTTTAATACAGCACCTACCTCGCAGTGGGTAATTGGAGCCAGATGTTGCTCCATGCAGCATTTGAAAGACCGTCCGTTCTTTCTTTCTCTCCCCTGAGCGACGTGAAACGTCCTGAAATTCTGTCGTCATACTGACTTTTGTGTGCTCGCGTACACTCCTGTGTCTTTGCCACATAATCACATTAGTTAGATTGAATCTACGAAGAGGCAAATTATGTGCTTTTCTCATCAAATCGAGCCGCATGACGAGCAGCGTGCAGAATCGGTGCGTATCGCTGAGCTGCGAGTGCTTTGCATGGATGGCACAGGACTGGAAACAGAGACAGAAAGGGGAGAGTGAGGCACAGGATGAAAGGGAAACACTAATAATGTCTCACATGTGTACTGGCAAATTATCTGCCAACAACAGCAAGCAACACACTCACAAGCAGAGAACGTGGCGGCAGCTTCCTAATAAGCAGCATGCACTATTTATGATCATAAACCGAGGGCAGGGAGGGTGAGCGCTGTCAAAATAAAAGAACGTGTCAATCTTCACTCCCCACTGTTGCCAAAGATTGTTGCCTGTCTGTTAACGCACTTTTCTTCATGTTTGCCTGTGATGTACAAAGGCGGGAAAAATCACATCAAACCGGCAGATTTCTTAAATGTCTGAAAGGGGACAGACAGGGTGCTGAAAATCAAAGAGAATATCAAAGTTGGAAGAAGTAGGGAACATGTTTTTTAAAAGTAAATATTGTTCTCCTAATGGCTTGTGTGTTTCAGAGACACATGTGAGGAGACGCCAGCGGTATGGATTGTTTGTCGGCGTTGGTAGAATAGCTAGGTGGGGAATTAGGTAAAATGAGCAAGAAAAAAAAAAAAAGAAATGGGGAAAAAATGAGGCCAAGCTTCGTTTTAATACTTCATAGCGCATTGAAAATTCCCTCTGAATTTCCCTAACTTCTCCCTGCTCTGCACAATTATGCATGTTTATTCATTTTGATTAACGGCGATGAAAAGTCGTGTCCGCCGTGCGTCTGATAGATGAGCGCTTGTGCCACTGAGCGGGTGACAGTCCGTCAGAGCCACATGAAAGACCAACTTTCCTCTGCTGTCTGCTTTATACCTACTCAAGCAGCAGGTAACCGAAATACGATAAATATTTCACGTGTCTCCCAGGATGACATTCAAAGACGATGGAGGAATATCTATGAGAGTCAAGAAAAGTTGATTTAACTCGGTGTGACACTGGTAATACGTTGATTAGTTGCTTTGGGCCCTGAATCGTCTTCACTTCTAACAACTTCTCCACTCCTTTCTTCTCACAAGCCTTTTCTCTCAAACCACCGGCTGCTGGAGGAATACCAGATGGATGCGGAAGAAAGAAAAGGGGGCAGAAACTGAAAACTGCAGTCAGGTTAAACAAAGAAGAACCATTTCAAAAGTTGGGAAACGCTGTATCTCCATGAGAAACTTTGGCACCATTTGTTGAGAACAAAATTACTTTACAAGGCCTCATTTAAAAGGCCACTCTTTTCACAGAATGAACTATTCTACACTATACTTAGTATTTGAGTCAGCAGTGAACCTCTGTATGCTTCAGAGAAGTACAGAAGAATTCCTCCCCTCTCAAGCCAGACGCGAGCACAGACACCCTGATCGATAAGGGGCCCATCTCACCCCAAACGTAAGATGGATTCAGACATCGCATCAGTGTCAGGCCACTGTTCTACCTACTGCTTTCACATCTATAAAAATAATATAGAATCAAATCAAGAACAGCTGAAAGGAAATGGCTGGACAGTGGCATCAAAAGCATAGTGGGGAAAACAGCCACCGGATCATAGATGGGAAACATGTGGACCGGGGGCCGTAGGTGGCCGTCTCCATGGACATGACAGCCCTCAAGAGATCAGAGTAAAACTGCAAACTGACATCATACTTTTCTTCAATCTTCATTGCTCATTACATTCTTAGTAAAATTTGTGACTATTTTCTGGTGTTTATTTCAAAATAGATAGTTTGATGAGTTATTTCTTGTTTCTCAAAATAAATTAATACACGAAAAAAAAAAAAAAAAAATCACAATATAGTGCATATATTCCATGTTTGCTTTACCCCTGGTTCTGTCAGAAGATATCCACCAACTAAAAGGTCAAAATCATTTTGATTTATATTGAGCATTTTAAATAAAATGCACAGAAAATATATTTTTTCACAAGCTCAAACATCCATTTGAAGAAAGACGACGTGAAACGCCAAACTTGAAAATCCCTCACGAAAGTCACAGTCTATAACGTGAAATTTAAAGGCAATTTTCCCAGCCTGTCAGACCTAGAGATATCATCTAGCAAGTCTAAAATTGATGACAAAACAAGACGTTTTGTTTCTACAGTCACATGAGAGAATGGACAAAGGGCACGTGAGTAACAGTAGCTACAAACCATGTAGGTGAATGGCGATTCCGTCAAAACTCATGGAAGCACAGCAACAACATTTAGTCATCTGTTCCTTTCTTGGTCGCAACATTTCCTGCAAGTTTAATTCAAATATGTTCTGAACTTTCACAGTCATTTTGCAGACTTGATTGTGTGCAGAAGATTTGATTGTGTTTATGGTTCAGGACACAGGAATGGGAATTGAACTATAAATGAAAGAGCCGGCGTATGCACTAACCCAAAAACAACTGCCGTTTGAATGATGCAAAAACGGCTCCGTGTGATGGTAGCGACGGGACTTTAATGGTGAGAAAACCCAGCAAACCCAGTGATGTCAGAAGACGAGAGGGTGGGAGGAGGAACGCTGCAGCATTGGTGTATCATCATAAAAAAAAAAAGAAAAGAGAGAACAATTTCCTTCCCACAGCTGAGCACCTACAGGTCATTATTTTCTCTGTGGGGCTGTAATGTGAAAATCCTGAGCTCTGGCTTGGAAAACTTCCCTCCACTGAATCAACAGTAAATAATGGCTGGTGTTTCAGTGACCGGAAAGAGTGAAGTTAGTGAAGTATCGTACAGACCGAAGCCAGTCCAGGTTTCCTTTGATGAAGTCAGTGGTGAACTAAGACTAACACTAAATTAAGTATTTGCTCATCATAGTTACACGCAGTTGAGATCTTTGACTTGGATTGAGGGAATCACTGCTTCATAGTTGATTTCCCAGTTTTCTATCACAATGTTTTCTGTCGGAAACTGTAATGTCTTTGAGAGTTTTCTGGGAGTCAGGTGAGTCCTCGGCAACAGCCGCTCACAGGTCTTTGGGCAATGTGTTTCACATTGTGTATTGTTTTTTTTTTTGTTCTTTTTGTGGAAAAAAAGAAAAGTTGAAGTCACGACATCTATGTTTTTTTCTCCATCAGGTTGCTCGATGGGATTTGAACCCTGTACCTTTTTGCTGATAGGCTACAGTACAAACCATTGCTACACTGTGCCACAGACCATGGGTTTGTATTCCACCCAAATTGTTGTCAGTCATGAGATTTTCAGTAGGTCTATGAATAAGTACGGTGGCCCCAAAGGGCAAAAGACAACACAAAAGAAAAGTACGACCACAAACCAAAAAGCACATTTACAAAAACGGAACCACAATCACAAAATTAAAATCGCAATCCCCAAAGCAGAAACACATTTACAAAAATAGAATCGCAACTGTTGTTGTGCAACTTGTCCAAGCAACAACAGGCTATATAGCAGGTTCCCGCCTTCCTACGCTTTGCATCCAAAGTTATCGCGATTCCGTTTTCGTAATTGTGTTTCTGTTTTGGGGATTGTGATTTAGATTTTGTTTGTAGTCGTACTTTTCTTTTGTGTCTGTCGCTTGCCCTTCGGGCCCACCGTAGTAGCGTCACAACTCCATGTTCGTTCACGTCGATGGATTCAAATATATATGATAAAGTTTCTTTTTTTTTAGCTCCTATAAAAACATTATTTAAGTTTAAAAGGAAACAAATAACACATTGCCTCTCTAACCTAAGTTTGGAAGGCTTTCTCCTCACAGTTTGTGCTCTGTTTTTAAACCTTTACCTGCCCCTGCGTTCATGTTATGGGGGATCTGGTTTTCAAGGAGCATTTCCAGCTTCCTCTCCAGGATCCACATGTTCATATTCAATGCTGATTATAGAACCCTAATGAATCCATTACAGCAAATGACCCCACACTGAAAGAGAAAACACTCTTAGGAGGACAGGAGAGGGAAAAAAGTGAAGAAAAAACAGGAATGAAATACGATAAGCGAGGAATGATAACAACATGTAAACAGTGTGACTCTTGAGGCCAGGCTAATGAACGTGCGAGGACAGGAATAGAGTGAAGGAGCCAGGGCCGTCTTCCAAAATATCCACTCCCACATAGGTCAGTGGACTTTTGGCTACATCCTGAGTGGCGCAGGGGAGGGAGGGAGCAGTTTAAATGCCTGGGATCTGAGGAAAGAATTTGACAGGGCATGGGAATGGCAGTGTCACGGCAGTCGCCAGAGAACTCTCTTAAAAACGCCGCCACAACAGACCGGCCAGCGAAGAAAAAAAAAAGCGCGTCACTCCTGCACTGTCTCAAATTCTTCCGTTTTATGACTTTGTTTTCTGAGGGGGGAAAAAGTTTTTTTTAAGATGTTCTCCAAACAAACGCAGCGTGAAGAATGAGGTCTGTTTACTGGTGTCGGTCCATAGCAGTCTAATCGGAGTTTGGTTATTCTTCTTTTACAAGAGCCAATTAGAACAAAGAGCAGCTGGACCCTGTTTTCTGCAGCATTATGACTTTTATCAGGTCGAAATGAATCCAGACCGAATTAAAAGCAGGGGACGGTATCGTCCCGATCCTACCAGAGGAGAGCTTCAGACGGCAACATGTTGATCTCGCAATACATTTGAATGGAAATTATTAATATTTTTCTTTTATTTCTTCTTTGGTTTGGGTTTGTTTTATTGGACAAAACTATGTCACCATTTATCTATATTTATATAAAGGAGGAATTAAGTGCATTTAATATAAATAACATGAAAGTATTTGTTGAGCAGTGACGTGTTTCTTTTATTTTTTTCATTTGTCCAGTTATCATATCCCTTTGACGTGGGTCTTGCTATCGTTTTGAGGTTGGACTGCTGTGTCGTTCATGAAACTAACACCAGTTTCAAAGCACATTTCACAACTTTAAAGGTATACGCCTCAGTAGGCAATACAGTATGCTATTTCTTTGTGTGTGTGTGTGTGTGTGTGTGAGAGACAGTGAGAGAGAGAGAGGGAGAGAGGGAGAGAGGGATAGAGAAACGGAGAGGGAGGTGATCATTTATTTATGTTTGGAGACAAAATCTGGGTCACTGGAACCTCGTTGTCGCCTCCTCCTCTCATCCTTTCTTCCCTGAGAAGGAGGGAGGTGCTGTTAACTAACCACAGATAACAACAATGCTCCATTCTTGTCATTTATTTCAATTACTGTCGCGTCCAAAGAGACGGCGCTCTTTTCTCTATTGGAGCGAGGACGATACGCCTGACTCCTGCTGAGGCGAGAGCCGGTTACTTTGCACACCAAACAAAAGAAAGACTCAAAACTCTGGACAAAGTTCCTGAGAGTCTCGTCTGATTCTGCTTATGCATCGGCTCTGTGAAAACCATAAACTACCTGATGTTTCTTGTTTGTTTTTGTACTGGTTTTGGCTTTGCTTTGTCAGTTAAAGGTAGCTCAGCTATAAGGTACGGAGCTAAAGTGAGGGCAAATGTATGAGAGGGAAAAGGAAAATGACATCACTGAGTACAACAGTCAAAATCATTGATTCATGCATCACGCTAACCCACACAGCTTTTCCCCCTCTCTTTCCCCCCTTTCTCTTTAACAAACAAAACCCCTTTGGATCTCCATTTCAAAAGAAAAACTTTTAATTGAATGGAGGCATTCATCAGAAAGAAATTAATAAGAAACGATTGCTTTCGTCTGAGTCCGTGGACTTCAGTGAAACCATCACTTTCTGTGAAGAGGAGTATTTCTTCTGCTCAGGAGTTGAAAGGTTGCGAGATATTTCGGTGTCTGGTGATGAATAAGCAGCATGCAGATCTGTGTTTTCTCTTTCAGGCAGAGGAGGATGTGTTGAAGACGTCTGTGAGAACCTACAAGCTCGTACAGGATGTGGCAGAGATCACCCCACAGGCGCCGTGACTCCCTCTAATACTATCTTCACACCGAAATCCACTCTTGTATCAACCTGCTGATGCTGTCACTCACAAAAAAAACACCAAAAAAATCTATATCCTTTCAGCTCAAAATAATTTTTCAGTCATTAGTTTGCAATTATAGCTCAACTATCTGGCAGCTTTTGCAATTATCACTGTGAATATGCTAATTCCCAGTGATTTCATGGCCCGATTTAGGCGGGAAAAAAACAATACAGACGCAGAGTGAAAAAGCACAATAAGTGAAGGCGACAGTGGAAGTCGAGAAAGGGAGCCAATCCACAGTGTTAATGAAATACAAGTTTAATAACTGTGTATTACAAGCAAAAACAGCGTCCTCCTTAAATATTGTTAATGCAATTTTTTTTTTTTTTTTGTTGCACCTATTAGAGATTCTTGTCTCCAAGTTAATTTCATTATGCTAATCAGCTCTCATCCACACAGAACCTCGGCTTTGATCCGCATTCCTTGTCGTGATCTTCAAAGACAACGTCACGACTTGCTTTAAATGAATTTTACATTTTTTAAAAGGAATCTTATGGAAATGAGGCAGAGGAGGGGGGTGTTGAGGAGTCATTAATTTTTTATGATTTGTCTGTTTGCAGCACGAGAGGAGTCAACGACACGAGCTGGGCTTCTTCTTCTTCTCTCTGTGTTTCGGCGGGCAGGAAACGTGGGGGCGGCAGAAGAGGAAATAGTTAAGATGCGTAGAGATTAAAGAAGCGGTGGATTCAGGACTTCATTTGACTGATAAACTTTTTCATATGCCTCTCTGTGCTTGCAGCATGATCCAACTTTTTTTTTTTTTTTTCCTCCTTTCTCCCACACCCCCGTTGCTCCCATCATATCCACTCTCACGATGAGCATTTCCTGTCCGGCCCAGAACTTGTCGACATCGCCTGGAGGGAACAGGCGGCCATCTTCAGTGGGAGGGAGGGGGTGATGGACCCCATGGTGGTGGTGGTGGTGGTGAGGGGGGGAACCACCCGTGAACATGCCTGCATTATTAAAGCTGGACAGCACAGTGAATCAAAGGTCTTGAATCAGTATTAAAAACCTGGCCTCAGGCGCTACCACTGATCAAAAATGAAGAAAAGTGCAGATCATATCCATTTGCTTGTTTATCAATGTTTCTCAGCAGCGCACTTTTCTGAAATGAATAAAAACATAGCGCATGTGTTGAGGAATTTGGAATTTTGGAATCAATATTTCATGATACAAGTGATGGTTCGGGCTGCAGAGTTTGAGAAGAACTACATGGTCTAGTGCAAACCTCACAAACCTTCCCAAAAAAAACTTTGTTTTTCCCTCCAAGTAGCCACCCTAAGAAACATTGCTTTCACTTAGACTGAATTCAGGAATTGTCATGAAAATCACTGAGATGTGAGAAGTATAGCCAGTTCTTCTTTCTATCCCTCCCAGGATGCCCCAATAGAAACTCAGCTTCAGTGATAAGCTACTATAACAGCAACTCTTATTTGTAGACTAGACACTATGAATATGTATTTCTTATGAAATGACCAATGGAATGTGCATGTTAAAGAAAAATAACCAGACATTTATAGATAATGTTGTGGCTTTCGTGTTTTGAAATTCTTCCGCTGTCATGTACAAGACCACGTCGACTCCTTAAATATGTTGATATTTTTAGATAAAATTTGTTTTGTAATATTTTACCATCATTCCTGTAGTTGTGGAATGTAAAGTTACTCTGTACACTAGTCATTCGGATTCAATTGTTTGCAGCATTATAGATACTGCGTTTTCCAAACCCTTCTTATTCTGCACATTCTTAACATTATCTTAAGAGTTGTGCAGAACAAAAAAATATAAGCCAAATACACCATTCAAATCAAATAGTTTTCCCTATTCTTGTTGTGAACGCTTTTGTGAAGAACTTTTCCGACATCCTGCCATCACCACCTCCACACGCTGTCTGTTGAAAAGTGGACTGAACCATTTAACAATAGGGACAGGGGTGCATTGGGATGTGGGAATGTTCCCAAAACAAATGGACTTTGTGATACAAGTACATTGTAAATAAAAATAAAATAAAATACGTTGGAGGTTGGTGCATTATTACTGAATGTCATATGATGCTGTCAGTATCATGAATGTATTAGGACCCTCCTGAATTCAATTATACTGGAGTCCTACTCTTTTTTTTCCCTACTTTTTTTTGCCCTCTTTGTGCAGGTTACATTTAATCAAACTAAAGAAGCATCATGGTACTGTAAAACACTCTCTGATCTGGGACTGAGCGCAGGGGGCGCACCAGCCCAGACAGCAGTGCTCCAATGCTACAGCACTCTTATGGTCTGCACTGACACAGACAGTGACGAAAGGCCAAAGCAACATTACAAGTCGGCACTAAAATCCAGTACTTTACAATGAAGCAGAGCTATAATCCAAAGAAAGAGGAATGAAGACCTTAAACGTGGACGATTATGTGTCGTGAAAAACATTCGATCACGTTCATCCAAACATGACAGTTACTGACAATGTAACACATTCTTTTTGAATTCAAATTTTCAGTCTATTAAAAGGAAACGGAAAAATATAATCTACTTGATGAAAAGTGACCAACTTTGAAGAGAGAGTAAAAGAAAACAAGGTTCACCCGATCCGCACTGGTTTTAATATTATTTCCAAAGAGTTCAATATATTTGAGAACACAAAAACCACCACCTGCCGATTCCAAACAACAATTTCTGAACAATCTGTGTCCACAGAGAATAATCCGCTCCGCTAAACTGAATTTCTGTTTTTGCTGTTTATTCATCCATGTGTCCTTGTTGGATAATATCACGTAGGTGAACACGACAGATTGTGCTTACCTACTAAATCCCGCATTAGAAGCATTTTTTTTCAGCAAAAAAAAAAAAAAGCCTCTTACACGCCAAAATCAAATCCTGTCCTGTCTGAGTGCTCAGGCTTTCTGCCAGATCTAGTCAGGTAATGCAGGCTGGGAGCTGAATCCACAAATCTACCGCCGGCTGTGCTTGGGACACTGCAGCTATAATTTCCCATCATCTATCATTTGAAAAACATACTGTGACATGTGAGGTAATTAATTAGGAAGACAAATACATGGAGAGAGGGAGGTGTTGTGCCGATGGGAGTTGTGTTTTGATGGATTGGACGGCAGGTTTCTGGGGCTGAAATGGAGCATTGGGCTTATAAGTGTTGATACGGAGGCAGGGATAAGCTCTCCCACTAATTCCTCTGGTCACTGCGGTCAACTATCCAATTCTGCCCTCTGTGTGAGTCTGCTTTGATGATTATGTTCAGTATTTTGAAAAATAAAAACCCATGTTTAATTCACAAAAAGACCAATTGTCTCTCAACTATTAGCATTCGATCTATACAGGCTCACAACAGAGTTGCACAAATCTTTAGTTCTTCATGAAAAATTAAATTATTTCACATTAAAACAATGTCTAATGTTTTTGTCAGAATACTTAAAAACAAGTTAGTTTGAATCATGATTATGAAGTTAATGAACTTTGGTTTGAAAACGGGATTTGGAGGGAAAAACAGACTTGGAATGAAGCTGAATGCTATTATCACAAATAAAAATGGCTCATCTTAAAAACAAACAAATTGTTGTCTCATCCATGAATTTCGCTGGTTGTCCTCTTCCTCTTTTAACAGGTAACTGTTGTATTTGTGTCAGAGCTGCCGTCTCTAAACCATGCATCATGGCGGGTCTGGACTACTGTTGTTCCCATTTACTCTTACTGACTGCCATGTTGAGGAGAGCTTTCAGAGGAGAAACTCAGGTTGTGTCTGTTCCTCATGTTTCCAAATGAGGAGGTTTGCACTTCCCAAGTACCATTGCACCTGAATGCCTTCAAGTTTGCAATGTGGAAGGAAGCCAAACTGCCAGGAGACTCACTCCAGAGGAGGAGCATACAAATCCCACTCTGAAATTACCTGGATCAGACCCAGGTTTAATTAAAACTGCTGTCGCAAAGCAATTCATTCCATCGCATCTCAGGTGAGCAAAAACACTCTCTCAGAGCCCTGGTTAACTGGGATGACTATACATGCCATCCACCAAACAAAGAGTATGAAAATTAAACTGGTGTGGAAAACATTTAAACACACAGTGCATCACAGTTCACGACCAACTGGAAACTTTCATGTGAGAAGTCACAATGAGAGAACCATGAAGGTGGACACCAATTCACAGCAGTGGCTTAAAACTGACCAGAGTGAGTAAACCTCAAAGTTAATAGAAGTACAGCAAAACAAGAGCGTCTTCGGCAAATGAGAGCAGAGGAATTCAGTGTTTACTTCTTGCTGAGAGCAGCACCTTGCAGACTTCCAACAGGTGCCTGCTGGACTTAGTGGGTGTTGATCCAACGCCAGCTGGCCGGGTTGATAGATGACCAACCACCAGTCTCTTTTTCTTTCTTCCTTTCTGCCATTTTTTTTTTTTTTTCTCCCCAAGCCTGTAACGAGAGCTACCGGTCTGAGAGGCGAGAAGCGGATAGCGATCTGAGAACCGAAAACTGATTGGGTTTCAAAGAGGCTGGCACGGCCTGCTGCAGGAGGCAACCTGCCAAGAAAAGGTTCCTGTGTACTTTCATGCCGGTAAATGGGAAGTTTAATCAGAGCTATATTGAAATGGTGATTTCCTCTGTGCGCACACACACGTGCTGATCCCAGCGCTGATCCCTGCACATATTATATAACCAAACACAAGATACATTCACGCAGGTGCAGCAAGTCAAAGGGCTGCTTTTCACGGCCAGGATCTCACACGCAGATGGGCACACACAAATGCAGTGTGGATAGATCAAATAAATCAATAAAGGCTTCAAAAGGGAGACGATTTCAATGCGCCCTGACAGATGCATCTTGATTTACATTACGTAATATTGCCAACTTTACATGTATTTTCCGTGACGTGTGCTTTTGTGCATGGTTTTCTTTAGGTGTGTTCCAGTACATGGAGGAATTGCCGATTGATTTTGCAGTATGTGGGAGGGTGCAGTACAGTCGAGTCATCTTCATGTGCCTCTGGGAAACTGATGTTTCAATTAGCATGAGAATTTTTTTTTTTTCAAAGTTCACTTTACAAGTTGTGTGAGTAAATCATATGGAAGTGAAAACAGACACCGTAGCGAACTTTACAGCGGTTTCCGTACCAGCCAAGTCTGTCCGCGCTTCACCTTGCATTTCATATGCGGCTAAAAACAGTCCACTGTTATTCTGCAACTTTAAACTGTCAAAGGTCATTGTTAACTGAGGTCTTTCAGTGAAGAAATAACAAGTATGTATCCGCCTCTGAGCCCACCGTTGCCCATGTTCCCATATGCACGTTGAAAAGACCAGTGCATCGCGTTTATCTTCCAGCAGCCGAGAGGATTAACAAGCTTCCACTTCGCGCTGCACCTGACTGAACCTGCCTCTCCCCTCCGCTGGAGGATAATGCCTCTCTGGCCGGCGCTCTGTCCAACCTCGCCCTCAATTTGCTCGGATTTGAACTCTTGAATTATGGCTTACTAACGGCGTCTAACAGCTGGTACAAGGAGGGCTTCTGCTGCATATTTAATCACATGAATTAAAGATGACCAGGAGGCTGCTGCTGCTGCTTCCCGCGGCCCGCTCACTTGTCACATCAACACAATGAGAAGGCAGGAGTCAAGTGCATAGGTGAGCTGCGCTACAAGGAGGTTGCGGCTTTCCTTGTGTAATGTCCTGGCTGCCGTGAAATCCATGCCATACCTTCGTTTCGCTCAGAGCTGATGCGGAGATTATGGGTGGCTTTTGCGGCGTGCATTCTTTGGTGCACTGATGGAATGTGCATGTGATTCCTTCAAGCTGCTTCTGCAAGTAAAGCACAGACTTTAAGATGAAATAAAAAAAGACATTAGAGGTGATTATGGGGGGCCAAAGCCACGCCCATCTACTTCCAGCCTCATGGGACCTAAGTTAAAAAATATGGACGGGAGTCAGTTATAGTTAGTTATTTTCTGTTCTAGCTTGAAATATTCCATTGATCTCACATATGATGAATTTTAATGCTGAGAGAGCACTCATTTTCGACCGGCAGCAAAAGTGACTTTCGGTTTTGTGTGACATCTAGTAGCGAAGTACAATACTTAGTGGTCCCTCACTCAATAGTTGGAGTGAGAGCCAGCAGGCGGGGCCATCTCTACAGGGTCACAGTAAGTATATATCGATGTCGCCTAATGTTTAGCTTGGTTCTGCCTTTGACAGTTGAGTACCATCAGCATCTCAAGTGGGATTCTGCCGTGACGTTTGATTTGTGTCCAAACAATTACGTATTTTCACAAGCAAATGAATCCTAAATCAGGATTCAGGATCAGGTACAGCATTTTTTTTTTTTTGAGACCAGAATATAACTTTGATCTCACCATTTTTTTTCTCAATCTTGAGTCCCATGGGCCGACCAGTAGGGGCAGGAGACTTAGCTTCCCCATAGAGAGCAATGACCAATTGTTTGCAATAATAGACTTGCAGCAGGCCTGAGAGATGCACACTGACTTGGTGGATTAGTTTAGGGTAGTTTGGCGCTGACAAAAGGGTGAGTGATTAGGTTCAGGGCAGATATTTATTTATTTAGAAATACTTTTAATGATATATTTCAATTTTTTTTACATTGGTAAATGTCGAGGCAATATATTCTGTAAATGTTTTTATGACTAGAAGTAGATATTTATAAATTCTGAATACATATTATATCAGTAATAAATGCACAATCTTCTTATGAGAAACAAATGGGCTTGTCGCTGAGAATCCAGTGCACACATGGCTTGTGCCGGCAGTGGCGCCATGCTGCACTCATCTGGCTTCAAAAGCCTACAGGGGCGCACAACCGCAGCCAGGCACGTGAGTCTCAGGTGCGGTGGGTCTAAGCCAGACGGCAGATGTATGGAGAGCTCCCATAGCACTGATCCCGATTAGATCTTCACAATTACACCCCCTACACTCCAGAAATGCAAGCTCTGCTTCAAATTAGCATCTGGATCCCTGAGGCGGCGGGGGCCTCCAGTTAGTTCAGACGGGGGTTAATGTCAGGTACGCAGGTTGACAGGCGATCGCTGCCGACCTCGGTGATAATTACGACCGTTTGACCCGAGTCTTTTAGTGCAGGAGGCGGGGTGGGGGTAGACACGGAGGAAACCGCCACATCCTCGCGTCACCACAAGACTCGCGTCTAACTGCCACGACCACACACAGCCTCTCCTCTGATCTCCGTTCTGATGAGAGGAGCCACTTACCGTGCGCGCTCTTGTTTAGTACACCAATGACAAGTGGAAGGGCGGAGGAGGGTAGGAGGGCGCTTCGATGAGATACGCTCAAATTCCCTTTTACTTTTATTTCGAATATTGGCAATTAGTGGGGCAACTTTTTAGCGCACAGCTGAATCCCCGTCCAGCCGTGCACTTTCATTTCCTCGCCAAATACTTGTCTCTCCCTCTGGGTACGACTAATAGACCTTGGTGCATCCGGTGTCAGGTCTGGATCTGAATAATCTCTGTGTAAAGTAATGTCCTCTGTTTACAAGCCATTATCTGTCCAGAGTCGCTCTCTTTGTTACTCTCCTCTCTCAGTGGTAGCCTAATTGCGTTATCCAATATGCACTCCACTCTTTGATCACTTAGTGCCACTTAAGGTGTCTGGTGCAGTTGCTGAAAATTGTCAGAATGTAGCAGGGAAAAGGACAGAAAGGCTGTCGCTGGTGAGAAAAGCCCTCCTTAATTGCGAGGAGGAAGGTGCCACAGGCGGCGCTGACAAGGTTTGTATGAGAAGTTGACAGCGCTATTCTCACAAGTTGAAAACATGGCAGGCGCATGTCAGCAGGAATCCATTCCAAGGCCTTTCCACAAAGAGGTGAGGACTGGGATGAGGTCAGAATGTCCCCACACAAATCTATTGTATGAATCAAACAGACATTTGTTGATATCCATCAACTACTGCGGCAGATTTTACACATGCACTGACAATCACAGTCTCCCAGCTGACATGGATGTTAATGATAAAATAAAGATGACTTATGTCATTACAAATCTCTGGTATTGTCCAAATACAGCGCTGAGATCTCACCCAAGTTGTGTTCTCCAGCAACATTGTTGTTGTCTCCTTCAATATTCTGACAATAACTGATGCTTTATTCCTCTCTGTCTCAGTGTCAGTTCAACCTGATAAAATGAGACTTGAGAGTCTGATCAAAATAGCGATTTCAAACAAGTCTGTGAATTTGTGAATGTAATTTTTGCAGTTTCTCTCTTTCACACACACCCGGTGATGACAGATGTAAAGAGTGAAAATGGTGACCCCACCTCACAATGCATAGTGAGATCATATGAATGTATGTAGTTGTTGCTCTGTTTGCCAAACTGTTCTATTCAGCTTCAAACTGAGTAGGCGTGTTTGACCCAAGCGTCTTTTACTCAAGGCTTTAGGAAGTAGCATAACATTGACAAGTATAATCATATAATATCTTTTTCTTTTAAACTGTTATTAAGAAGGATTTGTTTTTGACATTACTGATGTTTTTTTTTTCATGTCAGAAAATTGTAACTGAAAGAACTGGTTCAATTGCCAGTCAACTTAAGTAACTAATATTAAATTGATTATGACTAATTTTGTTTTCTTTCTGCTACTGAAATATTTAGTACAAGTACTGGCGTCTGATGAAGTAACAGCCCTGGAATAACAATCATGCTTTGACTGAAGACTCAAGTCATTTTGTCCATGAGGAAGAGTTGTTGGTTTGGTCATGGGATGGCACTCTTTTTTTTACTTCATAGACAAGTCAATACCTCAACATGCAAGGCAGAAGAAGCCTTCGTCGTCACTATAGGATACTACTTTCCTGACGTCAATATATTCCACCATGGGGTTGACGGACAAAAATCTTGTACAAGTTCTTGCACCCAACCGTTGCCAAGATTTCAGGGCAGGTCAAAATCCAAGTGGAGATACCTTGTGAGCAGACAAGTACAGCGTTCAAAACATTTAAAACAAATACATTAGTGGGAAAGTTGCACGTGGAGAGTAGTGCCCCTTTAATGTTTTCACATTCAACTATTTGCTTATGCTGCTCTTTCAATAAAAAAAAAAAATAAACAGCAGTTAAGTTTTCTCTTCTCTAAGCAGATTAGCGGGGACTCAACAATGGCTTCCGCAGTTATCACACACCAGTGAGCACCCGCAGGTAATGTCAGTCCTATGTAAACAAGGCTTTAGACTTTAATGTCCTTTCCATTTCCATTCAAGTTAAGTCTATAATTGCATTGTGCATCCACTTTACTTTCTCTCTTTTTCTTCCGTGTGTTCTGTCTCTCTGTTGACACTCGGCTGCAAAGTAAATGCCTGCACACACGTGTGTGGAAAAAAGACAACAACGGAAAGGTAAATACCACTTTATCTGGCCTGTCACAGCAACAAGCTGCGGAGCACTTTGTTTACCTCGCTGCTGACTGAGAGTAGCTCAGGCCCTGCTGCTGTTGTGATATGGCCTCTAATTAGTTTCCAGGCAGCCTTTACCTGCTTCTCCCTCTGTGGAATCCTTCAACTCCCCGGTGAATTCCACTGTCTGTAGAAAGAGGACAACATTCTCTCCTCCACTGGTCTCTTTTCTTTTAAGTTAAGCCCTATGTTTTCCACTTCACCTTCTGGGTTGTCTCGTATTGTGCTGTTGAATACACAGCTTTTGTGCAATTGAATTTGTTCTCATGTGGTTTTCATTTTGTTTCCTGCCTGTGGTGATGAATTGAAGTCAAAACTGTGGCACGTTTTCAACTAATATATAAGATACTGTATAATATAGGGCGTTGCTTGTCATAAGGCAGAGGTATGTTTCCTGACCGAGACTTTTTTGCCACTATTTTTGACTATTGTGTTGTACCTTTGAATCTGTCTCCACGGGAGCTGCTCAAGGGAAGATATCGCCACGTACTGAAACACCAAAAATAAACTGTGAACTTTATGGTGTCCATGACAAGAATGAGGACAGACATATGAACTGAGGGAGGAAGGGAACATCTGCACACAGAAACAGTTCAGATCACCATCTCAGTAGGGATTTTGAATGGCATCACATAGTTCTGGTGTTACACTAACTTACGCAGCAACTAGTCTCTCAGAATGATGGCCTGAGTCTGTTAAGTTTTTACTGACAAGTAGGTTTGTCTAAGCTGCTTTAAATGCTTTGGTGATTGAATATATATTTGATACACTTATAATATATCTGTTGTTGCTATGATACATTGGCCATTTTTGGAGTCTTTGCCAAACACACACACTTTGATGTAAAACTGTTTTGTGAAAGGCAAAAATTTCTAATCTCTCTGAAAATAAAAACTTGATGCAAAGCCACTTTATGAGTAAGTGAGATTTGATTACTGAAGAAAAAATATTTAAATATAGATAGCCGTCATTCACTTAGATGCAAATGCAATGTGTGTGTGAGTGAGCATGATAAAGGAACAATTGCATTCCATCGAAGTGAGACATGAATACACAACAGACATCCCATTATCGCTACTCAATTCACACAAAATCACCCCATTTTTTGTTATTATATTTTTTATTTTATTGGACGCATCACCCATTCCTGTGGTCCAGTATGCACCTACTGTGCCTCCTATGAGAGAGGGATATATTTTGTTTTACTGCAATGAATTATGGGTTGCAAAACATGTAGTTTTTTCCTTCATAACTTGGCTCTGGAATATCATATTGTCATGAAACATATACTGACCAGTCTGACTGAAGCTGATGGCTAAATTGGGTAGCATATTTAAAAGTAATGATCCGAAATGTATAACAAGTGCAATTTGGTAACACTTGGTATCAATTGGTGAACATGGCAAAAGAGACAGCCAGGCAGCGTTGAACACCAGCCCTCCCATCCTGATCCTAACCCAACCGTAAACACATGAAAAGGGTGTAAAGCCGGGAACTACAAGCTTGTAGAGGCTCCTGGGTGTGATGGGTTCCAACTAAAGATCCATCTGCCATGGTTCTTGACAGCTTATTGGATGATTCTACACCAATGATTGCTTACGCTTGTTCATCTCTGGCACACTTTAGCCAAAACGGCGTCTCCACTCTGGCATGAGAACATGCTCTAGGACCCAGAGACGTGCAGGTGGGATCAGAGGCGACCCTTCTCACCCTGGTCATGGACTGTTTGTTCCTCTTCCCTCTGGCAGGAGGCTACGGTCCATCCAGATCAGAACCTCCAGTCACAGGAACAGCACCATGGTAATACATCAAATTCTGATTCTGATTCTGATCCTGATTCTGATTCTGATTCTGATTCAGGGCCTGATATCTTCTTCCCCATAAGAGTGCTCGGGCCAGTGTGCATTCAGGGAGGGATATAGAGTCAGTGTATTTCGGAGATCGTTCAAACCAGCCACAGCCATAATAAAACCAAGTACTGGGAAGAGAAAGTTGAAAACAAAGGAATTAGGCGGAGAGCTTAAACACCATATCAAATATCAAATGGAAAATGTGCAATAGCGTGTTTGGGATTTTCCACGACTCTGACCTGGTAGACACGATAAAGCTGTAATATTGACAAAAATAGTGAACAAAGAAATATACCCGCTTATCATTAAATGTGTTGCTTCTAGCCATATTAGTATTTGTTAAATGTCTGGTGTATTCCCAGTGTTTTTTGGAATAAAACCAGCAACCTTCAGGTTTGCCTGCAGGAAAGATTCCTGCTAAACCTCTAATCTGCTCCGCTTCTCCACCTCCCTTCCTGCTGCCGGTGTGGTTAGTCGCCACGCTCCACTGCGTCGCTCTCCTTCCCCCTGGAGAGAATGAGTGCATGCATACTGTACATGAACTTTGGATAAATAAATAAACACCCAAAGAGCTGCTTGATAATTGAGCAAAAGTGAGACAGAGAGAGCGAAGAAAACAAGAAGAGCGAGTGAAGCCATTTCTCCAGGGAGAGTGGCTCAGACACAGGTGTGATTAAACTTACAGAAAAGCTGCCATCTTGCTCAGCCTGCTTCGCAAATGAGTCGGATCTGGCCTTATTTTCTTGATGCCTAATTTATACACAAAATCAACGGTTTTATTTTACACGTCTGACTTTACGCTCCTTCATCTACAGCTGAATCCTGTTTTGATTTGAATGGCAGATGCTGTTACCCACAATATTGTGAGGAAACTTGGGCAGTGAGGTGGACAGTCTACTGGAGATGTTGTTGAAAGAAAGGTTTCATGTGCCTGTCACCTGATCAATATGAGGGTCAGAGGTTGGTGGAGACCAAGGACAGGCAGAGGAAGCTGACTGAATTAAATGGATTGGCAAAAAGAATTCAACAAACACAAGTGGGAATTGCTCCAATATGAGGAGAACAGATGCCTACAACCAATGTAGTGTTTAGTAGTCCGAACCCTCCCACAAAAAGCAGAGGCAACACACAGGCTTTTCATCTAGAACCAATGGTCCACACACAATTGCCACTGTGCACATTTCTGAAGCGCAGCTCCGCTGTATCAGTGAAAGTCGACACCAAAACAAAGTAAGATGCAGAGTGTGGTGGATGTTTGTCCATCATGTAGCTTTAAACTTATTTTCATCCTATAAACCTTAACTTTTACTTTAAACTCAACAATAACAGTGTGAATGTCAGTGTTGTTTCTGAAACAGAGTCAGTCTTGATTTGTGAGTGTGTGTGTCTGCACATGTCAGAAGAGATTGTGTGACTTGGATGAGATCAGTGATCATTGTGATTTCGCTTAGTTTGTACAGTGTTTCACCTTAAGATCTAGCCATCTAACCACTTGTTTGTTTGGTTGGTTTTTGTTTTTATATGTGAGTCCATAATAAATATTGGAACCTATACATGAAGTGCAGCATGTGTTGATGTATGTACATGTATATTGAGGAAACAAACTGTAGCCCGCATGCTCAACATATGATTTACTTCTGAGAGACTTAAAGTGCCCAAGTTCCGTGTTGAGATAGGAGCCGGGTCCAAAGTGGTTATGTCCTCTGTGGCGATTTGGCGTTTGGTGTAAGTTGGAGATTTACACCAAACAATTACAATTTTCAATGGAAAGTGCGCTAAGGACTTTAAACAAATGCAGGGTTGAAGGCAGAGATGATAGGTCCAACCTGATGAACAATTGCCATGCTCCACCCCTCTTGATCTGAATGACATTTCATGGGAAATAACGTTTCGTTGGATCTCACAATACATTTTTGCGAGATCTCGCAATACATTTTCAATGGTGACAAGTGAGGGTGGAGCGAGATGCTGCCTTTTGGGAGTTGTTGAGGAGAGCGAGGAGCTGCAATTGTTTCTGTTTTCTGGAGACCACTACACAGCGTTTGAGTGAAATAAAAGAAGAAACTAAACTTCAGAACGGCTGTTTTTGTCGACTACCAGCAGACGCTACAATACTTTTGCAAGATCTGACGCCATCCAAATGTATTGATTCTGCTGCGAGACGTAGAGGAGTCATGGAGGATGACCTGACATTGATTTCAAAACACATGCTTGCGATGAAGCGCACACTGTGTGTTCTCTTACTTTAGTCCAATTTGGAAATAAAATTCAATGAAACTTTCCCACGGATGCTGACTCGCCACTGTTATGGTTCTTTGATCCGGAAGTAGTTACGACGTCACTTCAAACTAGTATTGCGTGATCTCGCAATACTATTTTCGCAATATCTCGCAAAACTTCTCTCTTTTTTTTTTTTTTGGTCATGTCCCTTCAGGAGCACCGTACTTTGGGTCATTTTCTTCCGAAATGCATGGAAATGTCTAAATAATGAAGCCTTTTCATTGAGAGTGGTCTACATACCCGCAGCTAGACTTCAATATCTCATGCTCCTTTTTTTTGCCTCATTTGAGATAAAGACCCCGACATGTTTGAACTCCTCCCCTCAGGTCAGGGACTCTCGTTCCATTCTCTCTAAAAAAAACTCAGGTTTTTGGTGTCTCAATGAAACTAAGGCCCTTGTTTGAGCCTGGACCTGGTGAAGTCAGGTCCCAGAATGAAAATAATGCAGTGGAAAAAAGCCTCTTTGATCAACCAGGCATCTTCTCCAGAGGGCCACTCACTCGGAAGACTCATTTTACCGGCTCCCGAGGTGTTAAAATTCAATGGTTTTTGTCATATTGACGTCCAACTCGGCAAAAGGCAGCCAAGCGAATAATTAAAGTGTAAAAACACTGAATTGTCAACCTGAAATCAATCAGCATGAGGATTCCGGTCAGTAGTGTTGACTCGTAAATACACAGTCAGCTCGTTGTGCAGGTAAAATGCAATCTCCTACCAGCTTTTCGTAATTGGTGATGGTGGGGTGGGTGGGTGGATTTGTGCTGGACATGAAGGGGTTACGTTTAGTGACCATCCCCAAAACACTGGAATCACATCAATGACTCACTGGCACTGGTGACAATATACAATGGCAGAGAGGAGGACGTGGTAGGAAGGAAGTGGATGGTTTTAAAGGTGGTTCTTTCTCCTTCTTTTCATTGGCCATTTTTGCTTAAGAGGTTGTTTTTGTCAGCAAAACAACTTAAATATAATATATATATATATATATAGTAGTTTTTTATATTTTAGAAAAAATAAAATATAATAAACAAAATACATATACAGTTGTTAAATAGAGAAAAGTATAAATAAATATAATAATATTGAGTGAAATCACATCACTTGAATGAAGACAGTGGCACTTTTTTTATGACAAATGATCACACGCTTTTGCTCACAGTGCATACTGCAGTTATTACGGTCACACAAGGTGCTATATTTAGCAAGTGACACCAAAATCTTGGGGTGCATCCTAACCCAAGACACACTCTTTGGACATCTGCAGGGGAAAAACATTTGATGCCAGTGAAACACCATGCGCCACGACTGACTTCTGCGCCACATTGGACGCAGCGTCCACTTGAAAATAATAGTTGATGTGTCACCTTTGGTGCACGTTTGTGTTTGAAGACAAATAAACCAATTGCTCTTCTCATCTGACCGTTTTTTTGTTTTTTTAATCGTCGTCTAGTTGAATTTCAGCGTGCAAACCATTTACTCCGCCAAATGAAAAACGTGGTAACAAAGTGTTCCTTTAGCTCCATTTGAAGCGGTAATGACAAAAAGTCAAAGCAGCAGCCTGCATCAGTCAAGACAATATCTCAGCCCCGCTTCAATGATCCGGCAGGCTCAGGTGGCTCATATTAACCTGACGGAAAAAAAGAGGCACCATATTTTTCCCCCATCAAACTATTTGCCGGTGATGCGGGCGATATTCGGAGGGTAATTGAATCCCAGGCCGTCATACCTAGCTCAGCTACAGGCTTCATTGAGATTAATTACTGGCGGGGACCTAAAGCGCACGCCGCAGAGATAGCAACCGCTTTCGCTGTGGTGGTGCAGGACAGCAACCTCAGCAACCTGACGACAGAGCGGGTGGCCAGACAAAGGAGGGAACCGTTGATGCTATCGCCGGCGTTGTTGTGTTACGATTAATTAATTTCAAGGTGATTATACATCGCTGAGCACGCCGCGGCATTTCCCCCCAGACAAATAAGGCCAATACAGGGGGCGGTAGTGGAGGGTGCAGATAAGCTCAACAATGCTGGAGGTAATATCCAAATGTTTCCAGGACAGACTCACAATAAAGGCTACTCATCTAAATAGTCATTTAGGAGCATATGTGTGTCGAATACACCTTGTGTCGGGGAACCAAAGAACAATAGGGTGTGTTGCCCTCACTCCGACCTAAAGAGCCCATATCGGAGTTCACTGACATGTAGACGTTTACTTTGTTGCATGCATTGCAAAGCCTCTGTAGACAAGCAAGGATAACGTGCGGCGCATACAGGACCTTTGAAGTCCATGGAGGGCCCACTGAAAAACTGGATTACGACAAAGATCCATTTGTGTGATGAATGTTATTTCAAGTGCCATTGGACTCCCAGATCAAGTACACACTACACTAATATTAGCAGGATTGAAGATTTCAGATAAAATGTTTGCGGTTTGAGGACCAAATTCAGCCTCATGTTAAGAATGTCCATGGTTCAATTCTACCACGAGTAAGCCTGTTGGCGTACCTGGGTCTTTCCTGTTTCTATGATGGCTGGGTTTTGGGCTCGCAAAAACATCACTGGTGGCCGCGACTTATTTTGTGTTCACAAAGGACGAAAGGAGTCGAGGAAGTTATGGGAAATAAATTAAAGTAACTCAATGCTTGGTTGGCTCTGGTGTAAACCAGGTGTTTAGACGACAGTCACACACCTGATGCCGTATCGTCTTGCCTCTTCATCATCAAAAGTCATCTTGACGCTTGGTTGAAAACAAATATTTTCAGTGAAGCAACACTATCAGAATATAGGTGAGTCTGAAGTTCCAGCGCCCTCGCACTGTAGTTCCACGTGAACTTCTCCTGTATGAATGTTTTTACGAATGAATCCGGTTCCAGAACCAGAACCGAGGCAGATTAAAAGTCCTCTGTGTGAAGTGAGAGACACACATTTCAGTGTGAACACCTCTGTGGTTCAGCACAGGCTTGAGAGAGAGGACATGAAGTTTTTTTGATCGACTGGATGTTTTTTAAATCCATTTAAATCACAATACCGGCGGCCAAAACCGTCTTTTCTGCCTCCGTACAGGAAGATGTATTTGTGATCTGCAAGCTCTCCGGAGTGAAAGCTGTGTTCCCCTCCAGAGACAAATCTGAACTCAGGTTCTGGAGGTGCTGTCACACCCCTATTTTCACTGGTGAGTGTAAAAACAATACACACCTTCAGCATCAAATCACACCGCGGCTAGAAACCCATATCAGCTAGTTCCCAACGGAGCTAGTGGGCTTCAATTATCACTACACATACACACACATGCCCATGCATGGACACACAAATGAATTCAGAGGGTCTGAGTCACCAGTCAAAGACAGAAACATTGACTTGCTCACAGTGAGCCGAGACATAGATGAACCTGCAGGTGATTTATTTCAGCATCAAAGTATTATTAATATATTAAGTGTCTACCTGAAAATGTGCCGTTTGCAGACTTTAGAGGACAGTCAGCTTAATGCATAAAAATGGAAATAGTTCCACGTACTTATTGTATTTTGGTTGTATTTGTTTTGGCTACTTTAATCAAATCTAGAATGAAACAATAAAGCAATAACTTTCATTGATACACATAATGGCCTTTATAGTTTCTTGCTTGTCCAGAATTCCTCTTGTTGGTAAATGTTTATTGATAAGTACGTTCCGGCTCATTTGGCTTTAATAGCCAGCGATGAACTCATAAGTTTATTGCTGGCTACTAGCCTATGCTTATTTGGATTTACTGAAAACATTTTTTGTGTGTGTTTTTACAACCTCATCGATTTTGTCACTGTATTGTAATATTGTAATATATGTTGCATTCATGTGGATGAATAAAGTGGATGATCTTGCGCCTCAGTTTAAGCGAGCAATGTATTTGAAGTGACCAACGCACAAACACAACAATCCTGACAGTATCAGAGGAAATGAGTACATGTAAAATCCAAGGTCAATACACATTTTCTCATGTTCTCAATGTTCAGTCCAGACAGTGCACTTTGCCATGCGCCATGACAAAACATCCAAGGGTCCTAGTTTCAATTGGACTGTGCTGTTTATTGCTTCAGAAGTAAAGCAAAAAAATCTACAAAGATCTGCACCAAACTTTAAACCAATGTGCATGCTGCCCATGAAATGCAATGCAGGGAGAGTGGACTTGGCCTGAATGAGAGTGAAACCCAATTATCAAGTGCACCGAATGAAAACAACCGCAAGCTTCGACTGAGAGGGAAGGTGTTTGCATCCATACGCGTTTTGTTTGTGCCTACACACACGAAAGCCCATCATGCCTCAGGTGCCGGCAAAAGAAAGACAAAGAACGCAAGCTCATTATGGTCATTAGTACAAGCACTGAAGACAAAAGCAACGAGGATGTTGTTGGACGGCTCAAACACGAAGAAGGTCCACCTTGATAGCCAGTGGACTGTGTAGCGCGTTGGCGTCTGGTTACGGATACCTCTCTGTACTGTTCCCTTGCTGAAGGGGATCTGTTTCATAGCTAATCGACAATATTGACAAACATCATGTGCTATAGGAGACGTGAAGATCCCCAGCAACATTTCACCGGTTTCACTACGGATGCATTTATTTCTTTGTTTATTTATTTATTTTTATGAGAATGTGTGAGACTAGTGCTAAAATAACTGCATTACGCAGTGATTTAACATGAAAGTTTATTACTCCATCTTCACTAGTTGTGTTATATTCATCATACAATACTGTAGGTGAGGAACATGATTGAAGGGGGGCCACTGGTGCACGTGGCCCCGCATGGACAATAGACATGACACAAACTCAACTAATGGGCATACAAAAAGGGCTCCACTCCAAGGGGTGCATACATATTTATACCCATGTCCTCTTTCATGTGTTTCTCCAAATCTTATCTTGCACATCTGTCTGCTGCTCACTAGCTGAGAAGCTCTTTGTATTAACAGAGACCTGCACAGTTCAGGCTCTATTTGGTTCCAGAGGGCCGACTCGTCTCATATCAGCGCACATTTTGACGTGAAGAATGGGGGATTAGACCTGCAAAAGTGTGACCCGTTTTACATCTGACCTGCTAAATCAGTTGACTTATATTCATATCTCGCCTCCCACCTCCTCGCACGCTTCCCATGGGTCGGCACAGATAACCTGAGATGAGAATGAAGGCAGGAGAGGAAAGGAAGGAGCAGCCATGCAGGTCTAGTAGGATACACTTGGTGCTTGTCAGGGCCCAAAGTAAAGCCAGGTCCTCTGCTTTCTCTTCTAAATCAATAAGGGGAGGAAGGGAGGGAGGGTTCTCTGGGGTGCCCTGGCCAGCCATCTGGCCTCAAATCCAGGGGCTCAGGTTGTCTCCTGGGCTCACCCTCCTTTCAGGCCATAATGTACGAGGACCTGGCACTAAGTTAATAGTCCTGCAGTTTCCCCTTCCTTTCTCCATCATGCCCCCCCCCGACCCCTTGTCATCCCACTGCCTTCTGTCCCTCGTCATACACCTACCTTCTAATCTGGCCGTCAGCGACTCAAATGTCAGGCCACCTGGGAAAGGCAGCTGTTGGCCTGCAATGGGAGACGCCGTGCTGGGCCTGGCCGCAACCCACTGTTTTTTTTTTTACCTAGTTTGTTATCATTTTTAGGATGACATTTTCGGCGAGACTTCAGTAGATGGAAATCTTAATTTGTCCGTGTGAGTGGAATTATTTGTGGACTACAAATGTCTTTATACCGCATGTGGGTTGGGGTAACATCCGGTCTGCTGGAGGCTGTGGCCGATCCCAGCAACATAAGGTGAACATCAGTAGGCCACTGCATCAACAGAGAGTAATCCAAACAATTTCATAACAGCCAAGTGCTAATTCAGATTTGTGCACCTTGCGACTTAACTCTCTTTGTTTTGAATCGGGCAACACTTCAGCCACACGCAGACTGAAGAACAAATGCAGATTTAATCATTTCCCACATGGAGGTGCAGTAAACAAAACTCAGCATCCATCACCAAATCATCACCTTTTGCAGATGATCACAAACCGTTTCATCAAAACTGCCGCAGGTACATATGTCGATCATTTGCTGGTGGAGGAGAGAAGGAGGGCCGGCAAATGAGGGAAATTTCCATCAATACATCACCAGATAAAGATCCATCTGGATCCACTGAAAAGAGGAGAGCAGGCGGCGCGGGGGGGGGGCAACTTTTGGCATCAATGCACTGTCATTGATTGTGCGTCCCATTACCAGTATATGATCCAATATAAAAAGGGAGGCGAGGGTCTGCTGCGCTGCCATCAAATAACCAAGACATTCTTCCTTTAACCGCTCAGGAATGATTTGGGAAGGATTCCAAACATTGCACACACAGCTCGGGAGGAAAAGATTTGTTTGGGGGGTATTAAAAAAAAGGAGAATAAAGCAAAGAAAAACACACCGACATGCTCTCCCTACAAATACTCTGCAGGGGATTGGGAGCGAAAAGGTAGCAATCAATATTGAAACACAGAAATTACGCATTTAGATCTGTAATGAGGGAGTTTTTCACACCTGTACGCCACCGCGCCTGCCAAGCCTGCGCATCTGTTTCCCTCCACCTGCCAGGCACCTGGTATCATTTCAATGGCGCTTGATTGCATTCAAAAGCCAAAGACTCTTTTAAGCTTCTTAGTGATTTCCCCCTCTTCCTCTGCCACCCCACCCCGCCCCGTCCCCCCTCACACACACACACACACACACGTGCATTATTTTGTATTTATTTGTGTCTGTTCATTCCAATGCAGGTGCCTCGCAGTAATACTCAAGTGTGCCATACATGAGTGATTCCTTTATGCCTCAGTTCCTGCATTTGTCATTTTGGCGTAAGAAAGAGGATTAGGGGTTTGGATGTGTACCTCCCTTCTTTCCTCATCTCTGTCTCTTTCTCTCGCACACTTTTAACAACATCCTTCCCGAATTATTTGCATACCAAATTCTTTAACCCTACGGTGGTCAGAGAGGACTGTCAAATCCTCTGCACTTGGCTTGCTCTGTGTGCAATAGACCTGCGACCGTTGACTTAGTTCCATCAGAGTAGGTAGAGAAAAAATATATATTCAAACTTTAAAGGAGGTTCACATTCGCTTTTCTCTTTTCTTCTCGTTGCCTTCTGCCAAAGAACATCGATGTTCGGCACTATGTGACCTGTTGTGTTTGAGACACTGAAATTTGCAAAATATTCAGAAAGTTATCCTGCTTGCATATGAGTGATGAATATTACAGGCCCCGAATGACCTTCTCACCCAATCCATAGAGCTTTTATATATATATATATATATATATATATATATATATATATATATGTTGCCTTTCAGCTCAGCTCTGTCATGACCAGGATCCACATGTCCGTCAAACATGGCTGAGACCCCAAGATACTTCAGCTGCTCCACATGGAGAAGGTGTTTGTGAATGGACAGAACGATCCACTTAAACAAAGACCCATGGTCACAGGTTAATGGAAACTCTTCAGAAATTATGATCCAGTCTTGTGTCGACATTGGGCTCCATACATCCAAGTTGAGGGATGGCTCATAAGGTTGGCGCGTGAAAATGGTCCATATTCTGCCCAATTTTAATTCATATCCAGTAACATCAACCATTACATGGTTAGAAAGAAGAAGTACTGGGATTCCATTCTGTGTATACAAACAAACTCAACACTTGTTTATTGTCATATCCGACCATAAGTGGGGCAAATGCCGCCGCCATCTTGTGAGGTACCAAAGACCGGTGTGCACTGCACTGAAGCAGTGGAAGTAGCATCAATACGTTTTTTTTTAGAAAGACGTGCAGCTTCATGTAAACAAAGGTCTTCTTTTTATTTCCACCACGTCATCGTGGAAGTGCCAACTCAGACTATTGTGAGAGGGTGAAGTGACTGAACGTATCAGGGATGGACGGCAACACTGAACACTAACATAAATGCAATGGAAAATTATCTTCAGGAGGGTCAGTACAAAGTACAAAACACATCATGCGTTAGACAGTGGGACTTACTTGGTCTTTTACCTGTGAGTATTGACCATCTCCTCACCGATGTTTTTGATAGCTTCTCTGGAAAACCCTGGGCATTTCTCTCTCATACTGTAGCTGAAGAGCTTTTTTAACATGCATTCTAATGGTGCGCCGACCGGTGACGTCACAACGGCTCTTGCTTTGATTCACTGAGAACTAGATTCACACTTATTTAGCGTTGTAATTCATCAGAACCACCTTCACTCACATGAAGGGGATTCCCCGCTACAATAAAATAAATCAAATCTGTTTATTTTTTTTGTTTTTTGTCGCCCCTCTTTGCTAACCATTTTGGTTGCCTCATGAATATTGATTAAGTGCGAGTATTTGCATCACCCCAAATTTGATCTGAAGCATTGCAAATACGATTGTCATACCTACATCACTTTGAATTGGCTAGTGAAATACAATGTGAGCCAGACCACCTGAGTCACCCCTGACACCCCTTCTGGCCTCAAAGCCAAATAAATGTAAACTTGGCCACTGGCTGCGCTAGTGTTGCAAATATTCTGAATTCCCTCACTTCCCCCTGCCAGCACCTCCCCTGGAAACTAATGGGATCATTCGGCTTCGGTTCCGGAGATTCAACAGTTAGGGAGCCACCATCTGGGTTTCTGTTAACCTGAGTCAGATGTGAGCCTGTCGCTACTGCAAGGTAGAGCAGCTTGGTTAATGATTCTTAATCTTTTCTTTAATTAAATTGTGCAGCCAACCTGAAAAATCTATCTTAATGCAAATGAGGAAGTGCTTTTTTTGGCATTTGCTTACCGTAATGCACTAATAAGGTTAATTTAATAAAAATCTGTTCCAGTTTTTAGAGATAATTGTGCGTTTTCTTGATCTGATTTGAAAGTGTTTGTTTGTAGAAATTGCCAACGGAGGGAGGCAGGGCTCACAGGACGCAAAACCTGCCATGGATAACAGTATTTGTGTGAAGTAAAAAAATCTATTTTACTCTGCTGTGGAGCTCTGATTCAATCTATGCTGACAGTTCCTGTCATTAAAAAGGTTCAAGGTTAGGTTGAGAGGCCAGATTCCAGAGGAACAAGGGGTGTTTGTTTGTGAAGCTGTATGCGAATAAACATGGGGGGCGAGGGGGCAACGTTATTCTGTGGCAGGTACTTGCCATGTTTATTCGACTTTGTACACATTGAATCCTAGAGACGTCTGAATCGAATGATGATGACTTGCTTTACTGAACATTAAAGAAGCTCTCAAAAAATAAAATAAAATCCTGCTCTCTATAAATCATTAAATACAGCATTTGTATACTCTGTTTTTGAACATGCGCTCTGACTTTTGAATTGGTTTGTGTTCAGCATTTATCATTTTGCAGTGTCTCCTGTTCTTGTTTGTCTTGTTTGAATTACACTTTAGAGTCGCACAGACTAGAAGTTTGTTTTCGCTTCAATTGGCCAGCTGACAAATGAATAAAAAAAATATATATAATAATGCATATATATATATATATATATATATATGTGTGTGTGTGTGTGTGTGTGTGTGTGTGTGTGTGTGTGTGTGTGTGTGTGTGTGTGTGTGTGTGTGTAAAATTGTATGCAAAATATATATGCAAAACTGGTTGGTGGATATATTCATTTAATGCACGCAGAGGTACTGGTGGAGTTCTGGAAGTTTGGATACCCAGGCGACTTTAAGAAGTCATTAATTAGATTACGTTAACTGCAAAGGCTTAAGGGGAGGATTAATGTTGAGGAACATACTGACTCAAAAGCAAGAGATAGTGTACCTGGGAGTGCTTCAAACCTGATTAACTCTTGTGACGCTGAGCTACCAGGCTTTGACAGCCCTCATTTTGTTGTCTACCTGACAGCGTGTGAGTCATCTCTGCTTTGTGCCTGAGGGAGTGAGGTAGATTTAGACGTCCGTGTGTGTTTCCTAGCTGTCTGGGGCACATATACCAGCTGTCTCTTTTTTTTTACGCTGTTCATCCTGTCTCAGACATGAGCTCTAAGGCCTTTCCCCTCCGCTGCTGCCGGCAGAAGCTTATCCACAAGGTGTGTGCACGCCTGAGTCAAGGTGTGTGTGTGTGGCAGTTTCAAAAGCGGGGGGTAATAGGTGAATCACTTCAGCGTATCCCTGCAGTCTCCCTTGTGGTAGACGGATCCGCAATGGTGGCAGTCGGCTTGTGTCAAGAGACGAGAGCTGGAGTTGAGTGCGTCAGAAGTGTTGTCCAGGATGACAGCACTCCAGCGGATAGAAGAAGACATTCGTCAACGTCTCCTTCGCTGCTGGGAAAACAAATGGTGCTGTAAGGCGAGAAAGAAATTCTGCCGTTGCGGTGAAGAGTGGAGTAAAGGGAATTATAATAACAAGTAGACTGCCCAGATATCAGGCAGTTTTGTCAGAGAAATGAGAATCAAGGTGAGACCCACAAGAGTTGGAAGACTATGTCGGCTCAGAACACTCATCACCACCTGCCAACTAACACGTTCACCTCCTCTTTCCTGTGAATGAAACGCACTCCCTTGTGGCGTGGCAAGCAAAGGTGCAGAAGCCCGTGGCATCACCTGAACGTCGAGGCAGGAGCGTGCTGATCACACCTACACTTAATGAGTTCTTAAGAAGGTCTAAAATAGAAGACCAACGTTTTCTCTTATCTCCTCCGAGTCTCCAGCAGCGATAACCCCGCACCCCCAGGTGACTTGTCAGGTGAGGCCTCACTCATTTACAGCTCTGGCTGTCGTCCAGCTGGAGTTCCAGGGAAGGAACGGAGGAAGGAAAAGAGGCAGCAAGAAACTACACTTGTAAAACACAATGTACTCGGTTTTGTGCAATGCATTTAGTAAGCACTGATTTATTGCAAATATTAGATGGCAATTTTGCAAGCATGATTTTGTCGCCATATATTTTGTCCGAAGTTGGGCTACACTTATCCTGTGATCCTAAAGACTGCAGTGGACAGAATTTGCTTCACCTAGAGTGAGCTCCTTCGAAACATATATATTAAAAATATCAGGAAGTAATGGGATTTTGCAAACATTCAGCAATTGTTTATTAGCTACTACTTTAGCTGGATCAGATAGGTCAAGGGTGGGAGTGCAAACCATGAGGATGTTGGACATTAGCATGTTGGAGAATATATCTGCAAGCATGTTTGCGCTAAGGAAACCCACTCACAAGCACAAGTGGAGCGTGGAAAAAAAAAAAAAAAAACTCACAGCACAGAAACTTCCAAGTTAGTTGTGTTACATCACTGGTGTGTTATGTGTGTATGCTTCTGGCTGGTGTGTGTGTGTGTGTGTGTGTGTGCGAGCTTAAGGCAAATGGCGAGGAGATGACATCTCTGAGAGGGAACCACAAGCAAACAGCACACAAACAAACGAACAAAATATATGAAAATGGAATTCTCAAGCTGCCAATAATTAATCCAGATATACCTGCTTCCAACACGTGTAATCATCTTAGGATTATATTTGGGGGAAATGCTGCTGCAGCAATGACAGGTGTTCCTGCATTAGCATCTATTAAAAACAGATTACATGGCAGTTGCTCTCATTTTAGTGGCTGACGAGAAGGAAAATGTGGTTATTGGCGTGTTGCACAACGCAGGAGCACGGTGCCGAAAACTGCACAAGTAATCACAGGCCGCTATTATCTAAATGTTTTTTAATACCTTTATTTATCTGCAGAAGGTTTGCTGAGCGCGCTCTTTCTGCCCAGGCAGCACGCCGCTTTGCTTCGGATGATGACTAAATCCACTATACGTGACAGTTTAACTTTAAATAGTACATAATACTGTAGGTAACCGCTCTCCAGCATTCATGCGCGAACTACGCCATTATACGCAAGTACAAGTGCAACAAGTAGAAATGCGTTTTTGCCTTCGTGAAGTGAAAGTTGGCATCACACAAAAAATGGAAAGAACAAAAAAAAATATGCATGATACATGAGCTTCAATAGTATGACGTTTAATTCAAAACATTTTTTGAAAACCCAAAGAATTTTATCAAAGACCATGATGAACATGAACAGCATTCTTCGGAAGGAAATGCAGCAACTGTTGAATGAATGCGAGTGTTTACAGCAACCATGACTGAATTTAACTGTCTACTAAAACCTGAAGAGCCAGACTCTTTATCGCCCCCCCTTTCCTCCTGCATTAATGGCTGGCAGGTCACACATGTACACAGGCAGAAAGGAAGTGCTAAGTCCCAGATGCGAGTCAATATAATGAGGCCCAGTAAGAAGACGCCATAATATCCTTGCTAATAAGGTATAATCGTCTCATTGTAATCAAGTTATATGCAATTTAGGGGGGTTAGGGAATGGCCCTTTTGACTTGAGATGTTTTTTTTTTCTCCCTCTCTCTCTCTCTCCGGATGCGTCTGTGTGCTGCACGGCTGAAAGTGAGCATTGTTCAAGGGCTGGTCACATGTATGTCTGACAGTCAAGAAAACACTGGAAGATAAACAAGGTTCGAATCACTGAATGTGAACTTCTTGTTGTCAACTCTGAATACAGGTAGATCTCAACCCTCAGGTCATGTTAACTAACAACTGACCAGTCGCGAAGGCAACTTATGGAATGGAACCTGAAATATTCCTGGTGTAGTGAAGAGGGTTTGAAGCTCTGCTAACCAAACATGAAGGAGCTGGGACTAGTGCCAACTCAACCAGTCTTGGATCATGGTTTTTCGTCCGAAAAAAACGATAGACCTCCAATTCCAGGCAGAGTCTGAGAGCCTACATCAGGTGGCATGTATCCTTCTTAGGGCCTTGTTCATGAGTGAGGGAAGAATGAATCACTGAATGAAAGAAAGCAACTCACTCATGAATTCTTCCCAAATGTGTTTTAGGATCTGACAGGGGATTTATTTGAGTTCTTGCTAGAGTTGTTCCTCGACCTCGAATCCCCTCCAATTCATCCTCATTCCATGAAGAGTCGTCATCCACCCGTGATGTGCAACATCAGGTAGGTGTGACCACTATTTTGTGAATTTTCAGAGTGGTCAAAATATTATTTGGTGTTAAAAAGTCACATAAGGCCTTGTAAGTTTGATATTTTCTGCAAGCTCAAGGTAAAATGCATTTGAATTTAGGTTTGTTGCATGCAAAATGGACTGTAAAGCTTTTATTAAGTTATGTTCAATAGACCTGAATGAATGAATCTCAGATGTTTGCTTTCAAATGTCAAATTTTCCTGCTTTCTTTTTGGCCATAGCCACAACCGTAAGCCTAACCTGAAGTAATAGAAGTGAATGGGGACTGAACAACAACAACAATAACACTTTTTTTTTGTGTGTGTGTGTGTGTCTTGAGGACCTGACCCCCCAAAATATCTAGGCACTGACTGAAAAGAGCATGAGGACACAATGTTTTGGGAATGGGAAGATGTCTCAAAGATCCGTTATGATAATATTTTACATGAAGCCGAGTCAACATGTCGAATTGAATGGCACACAGCACCTTTAACTTCCATGTCGAACAATTTATGTACATTTTAAACATAGCCTCTCGAAACACACATCAAACAGCAGCATATGAAAGAACCTGCCATTACCACATTGTAACAAAGCCAACCGACTCACCTTATTTCAATGAACGTGTATTCTGCCTATGCCGCACCACGGTAATTGCGTTCCTGAGCCAAACACCCACCCATCAGTGATTTGACACCGTCTTATTGATGCACCGTACGTGAACTGTTGGTGAGCCAAACCTGCCTGCGATCGTACTAATAAAGGCCAAGTTCCATGAGCTCAACCTTCACGGTGGAAAGCAGCAATTACATTAAACAGCCAGAATGCATTGGGGTCATCCGCCGCAGTTTCACAGACGCTGCAGCGCTGGAACTTGTCCTGACTTCAAAAGACGCTTGCTGTGCGATTACCAAGTAACAGTTTAGGTGAAAAAAAAAAAAAAAAAAAAAAAGGCGTAAAAACGAAAATCTATTCCCGATATAGTGCACATGGACTTTGCGAAGCCTTTCACAACCTGCGAGACTCGAATCAATAAGACACCTCAGAAAGGCGACGTGATGGACAAGGCAGGTGAAAAAAAGATATTCAAATGGACATGTGGGAATGAAATGCTATTATGTGCTTTTAGTTTTGAACAAAGGAGGAGTTGGCGGTCTGAGTGGGTGAGCGGCGTGCTGAGACAGCCCATCAATCAGCCCACCGAACACCTTTCCCCCCTACTTCCTGTAAGTGCTCAGCGGCCGCCAGAAGTCCGCAGGAAGCCACCGGGTGAGGATTCAGCAAACCTATTTTTTCCTTTTAATTTGAGCAATTGCTGCAAGTATTGATTAAGTGAAAGCACAATGCAGTTACATGAGAGGGAGAGAGAGTATCGAGGAGATCGGGGGGGGTGAGGCACAGGCGCCGTTAATGTAGCTCCAACAAGGGAATCAAACACTCCCTCTTGTTTTAAGCACTCCTGCACCGTGGCTGCACAAGGCAACGGTGCCGAGTGGGTCGATAGAACTGATTAAACGGCACATATCCCGGTCATCAATATTATACACACTCTATTTGTGGGACAGCGATGTTCAGTGCTGCAGAAAATCACTCAGGGATACCTGTGACACTATTTGTTCAATTGGTATGATCCATCTTTCAAGTCATATTTGTGTTTTGAAAAGTAGATATTATTCCCCCCTCTGGTGTACTGTTTAGATTTGATGTACTCAGTTCAATCTACACACTGTATTTGTCTTCATATATATATATATATATATATATATATATATATATATATATATATATATATATATATATATATAGTAGTTGTGCTACTGTGCCTCAGGTAACACCAACATTGATCACAGTTACTTCACCAAAAGAAACATTGTTAAGAGCAATTGTTACTTTCTTAAACTTTGTTGCTTTAGTTCTTTTACTATACCATTGTATTTCCCCAAGTGTGTGATTTTATATCCGAGCGTTTCAACACGTTAGGTGGTTCATTCTGTTCAACTTGAAATGTTCCATTTTATAAATACTGTTTCCTTCTTAGCTTCTGTTGACTGTTTTGTTTAATGGTGACTCTATTTTATGTTGCTGAGTAAACATATTGAACCTAAGACTGAGAAAATTTGAAAAATGTCAAAGGTTCCTTTGACGTCCAAGAAACTTTTAAATGGGAAGAGTTCACCTGGAAAATCTATGTAGGTAAAAGAGAATTTTATGCACGATGGAGGTCAAGATGTGTTTTACAGTTTACCACAGAACTTGTCTTCAATGACTCTGCATTCAAAACAATGCCATCTACAGACGACTCAGCAAATATCCACTCTGCGTCAGTTCTGCAGTGCCTTGTGTTATGAGTTTTACATCACTGATCCACATGGACAGTGACCGGATCATCTCCAAAGACTGTTTAAACCATACGCTAGAACAACACAGAGACTAATGTACACTGCAATAGTGGGAGTGACAATGTGGGACTCACTGACAAAAGAAATTAAAAATGTGAATAACATAGAGGTTTTCAAGAAAATATTGTACATCTGATACAGAAACTGCTAAGAGACTATAAAGATCAAAAGCAACTGAAGATTTCCAGCACACAGAAGGACTAAAACACACACAGAGTGTGAATCAGACATGATATGAATTATTCTTCGCTGCTCCTTTTCAATCTCAGTGTCGTCTAAGAATAAATATTGACAGAAATGTAAGCATTGGATCAATTAAGAAGCCGTGTGATACAATAGCTAATAAATAACTAGTTATGTAACATGTACAGTAGCATGTTTATAATGTTGTCATGTATCTGAGGATTGAAAGAAACACTCATTCAACAGGGTCGTGTGACATCATCAATGACATTGCACACACAGGGCAACAAGGACAACATGTCAATTTATGCTGTGAAAGTATTTATTTCATTATTGTTATTGTTCAAAGAACTCGAAAATAAAAGTACAGGGAGTAGTGCACGTTGACCTTCTCCACATCTCTCTCTGAGCCATTTCAAAAAAATGATATTAAATTATGAGCACACTTCCATGACCTGAACAGATGTGGAGCTGACCCACTTCAGAGGCTACTAACACAAACCTACACCACAAACACGTTCGCATACACACACACACACACACACACACAGGCTCTCACACACAAACGCATGCAAGTGTTGGACAGTCAATAGCACTACTGCATAATAATCGATTGCCATTTGTAACAGCAGGGTGGGCAGAGGGGTCCGATCAGTGCAAATTATTGTCACTGTATGCTGTCGTGCTGTGCAGTCAGCCAGTCGGCATAGCGGAGCAAGATAAATGACAAAAGAGTCGCAGGAGCAAGACAGCGGTTAGTCATACCTGGTAGTGCAGGAGACTCGACAGGGGGTCACATCAATACAACAGGGGATCAAGCCAGAGGAGGAAGGAGGGGTGCGAAAGGAAGCATGCTAAATATGTGTACACATTACCCTCATGGCGGAAATGGCTCTATTTTCCGTGGATTCATTTTAGAAATTTTAATACCGGTGGTATAATTTGAGAAGTTCATAGCTAAAAGTTGAGCAAGTAACCGGGAGCTTTGACTTTCTCCATGTATAATGGCACTAAGAGCGGTCTTCTCAGTGGCTTGTGATCTTTTCACGATGCTGATAAATAAATAGCACCTCTTAAGAGAGCGTATATGATGCCCTTTTGTGATGGACTCTATATTTTGATCTACTGTTTTAAAACTGAAAGAGTATCACAAGACGATTCCTTGTGTCTCACATTTGCAAATTGGTGACACAATCTGAGCTGCACTCATTCAAACACCTTTGAGTTGTCGCCTTAAAAAGCTGCATATCAGTCATTCAGCAATGTGGGGATCAAGACGTATTTCAAGAAGTCAGCAGTGTTGCATCAAGCAGCTTCATTGATTTCAAAATGGGGAAATGGAAGGCTCTCATTGATTGGAGATGCTCCGGGTCTTATTAAACAACTGTGTCCGTCCCTGAAGCAAACGTCGGGGACAACTTACCTAACATCTGACTAGACTGCATTGATTTTTCTTTTTTCCTAGGCTGTGTTTGCATGTCCCCGCACTGCTCCTTTATGCCTCCGTGGCGTTGAAGCACAGCACACAAGCGGCTGTAATTTGTGATCCGCGATGCGATGTTTTTTTTTTTTTTTTCAGTTCAATACAGGATCTAGTGAGGAAAGCAGCTAATAGGAATAAACATTTCACCTTTGTCTAAACAATCGAGTCATGAGTATTCCCTGTAGTGCGGCAGGGTCAATGGGTTATGCAGCCGGGTAACTGTAGTCCTCTTTTAAATAGCTCTCGCACAGAAAAGATCGTTTTCAATCAATGCAGTCATTTTTAATGGGGATGTGTTGCAGGTAAAATGTCAGGAATGGCCCAATTTTATTTTTTTAAATGGTGCAGAAGTAGGAAAATACGTGCTGTTCCTGTTTACTTTAGTTTTATGCCTCAAAAGATGGAAAATATACATGGTGAAATCATGGGCTTCACATAAAGCACATCAATATTTTCATGTTTATCCAAATTGTGATGACAATTTTCATTTTATATATTTTTTCACAAATGATCTCACCATCTCGAAGGAAGTCTCCATTCGTGAGGCAAATACAGATGGACAAATTGTCCAAACTAGGGATGCTGTGATTGGGTTTTATGCTGACAGTCACGAGTGGATTGGCGATGGATTTGTAACCAGAATGGAGTTATGATGAATGCTTCATTGTACATGACGTGAAAAAAAGTAGTCATAAAATTGTCTTGATTTAGCTCAATCGATGTCCAGTACAAGGCACCACTGTTCCCCAAAACTTCAAGAAACTTTCAGAAAAAAAATGGAATTTCCATTCCACTTTACGGGCTTTAAATAGCAAAAAGAATTGCGGATCAGTTTGTTCCATCTATTATCATTTTTTTTACCATTCAAAAATACTTAACAGTTCATCCATTCATTTTGCTGTAAATATTCCCTGATGAAGCCATGGAGGCCTGCAGAATATCCCTGCTACTTGGGGCGAGAGACGGGGCCTATCACAGGGCATAAATACAGGCGATAAATTCAGACCATTCACAAACACAGTACACACTCAGACCTCCGGGCAAGTGGGCCAATTTACGCTATCACCGAAGCAAGCACGGTGAGAACACATAGACTTCTAGATGGCGTCTAACCGACAGTTAAACCTTCTTGCTGTGGGGTGGCAGCACTCGCCACCATCTACTATCCCGGCCTCTAAATAATATATCAAATATGTGGGGCTCCATTGTAGCATTTTTTGTCCTTTCATTTTGCACACGCCAAATTTGACACAACTGATGCGCTTCCTCCCAAATTCCAAGTCACCAAGTCATGTGATACTGAGAGTGAAAAGTTTAAGAATGCACTTTCATAAAAGCTGCCCAGTCTTACCGTCTGTGGAGACTAAGATGCCTGCTTGAGTCCGCAGTGAACTCAGGGAATCCTGTGCTTTTTTTATAATCACCATGTCGCTCTTAAGCGCCAGGGAAGGAAGTTGTGGTTGGAGAACATGCAGAGAGAAGGGGAACAGTGGGAGTCCAAGTGTGTGGGTTAAAGTGGGGCTGCAAATTGTTGAGAGAATGATCCCCAAGTGCAATACTTGAGATGAATGCCCATGATGACTGCATCTGTTGAGAAATCTGACTTGTCCTGTTTGAGGTTTCCAAACGTATGGACACATCTGAGATGGAATTCAAAAAGAAAAGTGTCATTCCTGACAACCTCCTCACCAGAGTAACATGTAGTTGCACAACACTTTTGAAGTACACAATTCTACGACAGTAAATTGTGATGTTTTTAAAGGTATGTGTATTTTAATTATGCTGTGTTACATGTTTTTGTACAACAAATGTCTTCCCTAAATGTGTTGCTGTGTATGTATTTCTCCCTTTTGTGCCATAAAATGCCATTGAGAATGCACATCAGGTGTCTTCGGGGAGGTTGTATTTGCATGTGAAAATATTGAGAAAAATTCATTATTTCATTATTCTATTTTAACCCTTTAGCTCAGCATCAAAATTGTACTGAGAAAAATGGTGAATGTAATGATGCTGTAAATAGCTATACAACGTCAGACATGCAGGGACCCTGGAACATGGACTGCTTTTTTTTGTGGATACTGAGACCTATAGCAAATACATGCTTCTATAGACACCATGACCTGAAAAACTGAAAAAAAAAGGGTTGAAAGCTTGAAGGACGGCATATGGAAGTCAAAAGTTGTGGAATGGAATATGTTTGTCACACAAACGTCTGTAGTATTACTGGGTCGATGAAACGTTTTCCGAATGTTCAGAGCTCAGTAGGTATAAAAATGATCTGAGGTTTCAATGAAATTGTCTTTAAAGCCAAATATTATACAGCAGACAGTTGAGACACTGTTTCATGAAACGTCGTGAACCCATCATGAGATGCATAGACAATATTCTGTGATGAAGTACTACTGCACATGGTTAGGCAGAAAGTATTGCAGCGCTGTGATCATCGACGCATGTGACAATTTTCTTCTAATATTTCGCTAATAGCGCAGGAAACAAGCAAGTATTTTTAAACAGCATTTGAACCTCAAGGCAGATTAATAAGCTGCACCTGTGCATTTAGTGCAGCAGATGACACCATATTGGATTGAAGCGCTTCACTTGCCGCGATGCAGCAAAGGTACCGCGAGGACAAACTGTTAAACACACTGATTCATCTCCAGCCGAGCACGCTGGAACACACAGCTGTGCCGTCCGGCGAGCTTATGGCGTCGTCATCATACTTCAATTACGAAAGAAATCGTATTAGCAAATGTAAATTGTGTTAAATTGGAAAAGTGGCTGTGGAACCAGGAAGGTGCTTCGCGTTGTTTCTCGTGCAAACCCGATTTGTCAATGCGGTTTAACAAGAATATATGATTAAAATTGTTACCAAATGTGCGTTACATTAATAACATGACAGATTGAAAGTCGTGTTGGTCATTCACAGTTTAAATAGAGTTTCTGCCTCAAACAGCAGAGCTTTTAGATACATTGGATTCTAGTCCGGATACAAAAGAAACAAAAACAGTTTTTAAGGAAATCTGTGTGACATGTTTGTCCAGTGAAGTCAGTGGGAAATTGTACATTTTACTATTGATGTAGTTATTTGTGCAGTGCAGTAAACACAAAGTGGAAAATTATCAGGTTTAATTCACAGTTTATCCATTTCACAGCAGGGGTATTGTCCATTGAAACAAGCTTTTAATGTCTCCCTTCAGTAAGTGGAGTTCTATAAAAAAAGAACAAAGGCGCCGAAAAAAGCACTCAAGCTAAAAATAAGAGGCTAATTGTAGTGATGGCAGTTGGTACATTACAAACTCCACCACAAGCTCCGTCCTTGAACGTGTGAAGGCGGGGAGTCCACAAAAGTGAAAAACCAGACCCATCAAGTCGACCAGTCCACACGAGTGGATTGTTAGTCTTGTTTGTTGATGAGTTAAAACATCGCTGAAAGCATTGTCTTTTTGAGACCCAAAATGCATCCGGACACTAAGAAATAATGGGATTATTTTTGAGCACCTCCATTGTCTACTACACTTATTTATGGTGCCATTTGACGGACCATCTCCTGCGACCCATTCAGGAAAATTCTATCCCAAACATACAACATGACATTTTGTCTGGTACATTTTCTTTTTGTCTTGTTTTACGGTTTGGAATGAGTAACTTTCTTTCTCTCCGAGGATGGAATTGAGACAGGAAGGTTTTAAGATCTAGATTTCAGTCCAACTGGGCCCAAACCATGATTCTGGGCACTCACCACCACACTCCACCTCCCTCCATCATCCTCATGTTTGGCCAGCGTTTCTCTGAGGTAAGATGAGCAAGATGATTGGGACTCCGACACAGCACGGAGAGGCTTCATAAATCAAGCGCTCTCGCAGATTTTCATTCACCAATCGCTCCGTCTGGCTGCCTGCTACAAGCTGTAATTACACACCGGCTAACTGTTGAAGCAAGCTGAGGAATGAGCTACAACATAATACACAATAAAGCCTGTCACATAAAAAATGGTGTAAAATATCAGAACCAACACTGGAGTTTATGGTCCGCCTGTAAACTTAAACGCGAATGTACCGTGAGGTGTAAAAATATTGTTGCAATTAGAGCGGTGGGGAGAGGCTTTCTCTAAATCCCTGTGTCATCCGTTGAAATTATTTCTTTATTTCAGCTGTACACAGCAAATCTCACAGTTGTTGGTCATTTTTCTTCTCTCTTTGAAAATGAAGAAGAGAAAAATGCTGGTGAATAATTACACTCTGACAGCAAATCCTCGATCGTGGCATGTGCTTTGTTCTAGTGTCTCGCATCAGCTCATACAGTGGCTGAGCATCATCCGCCAGACCAATGAGCAGGCCGTAGAGAATCCCTACCTTGTGTCCACAAAGCAGAGGTCCAAACCACTGTTCTCCACTCTTTGCTGCAATTTCAGTAGTTTAGTATTTTAAGTATATGCTTAAGTATATAATACTATCTATATATTTCTCTCATCTACATTGTAAATACCTGTACAACGTTTCTGCCAAGTTGTTTAGACTTAGACTCAGACTTAGACTTAGACTTTCTTTATTGTCATTGCACAAAAACATATCACTATGTTATGGCAACAAAATTTCGGTGTAAGGCCTCCGGTCTCCAAAAACAAAAATATATGTCCAAAAATAAATAAATATGGGATAAATACTAATTAGGAACATGTACAAATAAAGAAATATTTTTTAAAAATGCTACCAGCAATGACAGGGTTGGGGTTACTTTTCTGAAAAGTGGCACCTGCCGTGTCACTCTTCAGTATTTGAGGGATCCCTTAGTGCTCAGGCTCACTATGATAAGTCCAAGAGTGACATGCAAGTTGACCAAATTCATAGTTGGTTTTCATGAAGTCAAAGCTATGACTTTTGTATTGAGAAACTGAGAACGGTATAATGGCAAAATGACTAAAATTCTGGGTTGTGCGATAGCTAGTTGATAGCTGTACCGTTCGGAATGTGTCTTAGAAATTGAAGATTGCGAAAAGTGTAATGTCAAATAATGATCTGTATTTAACCAAGAAAGTAAAGAAAAAGTCAAAAGGCATTTCAGGTGGTAAAATTACACACAATACATTGGGAATGCATGCGTGTTGCACTTTACGTCGAGGGTAGTGCGTCCCATAAAAGAAGGCAGGCAGTGCGGGTTAGGGTTAACTATCGGATGTCACTTTGTGCTGTATACTCCTTTTGCTCTATATAGTACATTGAGTCAATTACAACGATTAGATTAGATTAGATTAGATTAGATTAGATTAGATTAGATTTGATAGCCTTCTTTCGTCCCGCAGTGAGGAAATTCAACATGTCACAGCAGCCAAAGGTTCAGTCAGTGAGGGGGAGACCCACATAAGGGGCTATATATACCTAGTGACATTCAATCTACATGTGTGAAGAGTGCTTCCGATCGTCGTCCCCACCTCCCAGAACGCTAGATGGGGAAGGAAGAGTTTTTTTTCTCCATTGAAACACCTACCTCTATGTATCGACATGCAACGCTGAAGGCTGCCTTACTTTTATTCTTGTATTTTATAAGTGAATGAAATGTCTCTCACTGGCTGACCATCATTACACAACCTCTAGAAAACAAACTGACAACGCATGACAAAGAAGACAACGATCCACCTCCGACAAGTGTTCATGAGAAGGTCAGCAAATGGCCGGAAGCAGGTTCTGTCCCAACAGGGGCTCCTTACAAAACAGTACTCTTAAACCTGACTAAGGCACATCCTGCTTCGGAGACAAGTGAGGCCACACATGGAAACGCTATAACTCCTCTTGTGACACAGCTCTTAATGGAGCAGAGGGAAGCCTGAAGAGAGTTAGGTCAGGGGATCAATGGGTATCGTGGGAAGCTTTTAAAGACTTTACTCTTATTTGAGATTTAAAAATAGATCTGGCCTCGCTTCTCCCATAGCAGGGAGCCCCCTCTAGGACACATTTGGACAAATGCAGTGGGCAGTCCCTGAGCGCTAGAAATTTCCACTCTCTGATGTTGTTGTGCTGTTGCATGTCATCAAACTGCGGAGCGCTGGACTCCTTTGGGGAGTTAGTAAAAGCTCTGTAATTTACTTTTCTAATTAACTTTAGTGGTGTATCCACTTTACCTCAACCTGCCTCATCTGCATCCACTTCACTGTAATTTCCTTCAGTTATCTTTTGTTGCTTTCAGCTGTGAGGTGCTGCTCAGCAAGGAACAGTGGATGCATCACTTTTCCAATCAATACAACTTGTATATACACATTTTTTTTCAACTACTCAATTTAAAGAAGGAGCAATGCATATTTTGCCTGTGAAGTATTTTGCCCTTGTTTTTGAGGCACATATTTAGAGATCATAAACATCTGAATGCAGCACCAGAGCACCAGATTCCCGGTGTACTATGTTTGGCAACAGCACTAAAATGAAGCAACAGCAGTAGATATTGACATCTGTCACATTTCTGCTCAACAGGCCTTTGATCACACTCTTCCTGATTCCAGCTGGGACTTGAGCTTGATGCTAAAAATGCACAACACTGGCACGGTCATGTGGGTTTCCCTGGAGGTGACCACTGCTTCACGGGATCATGTGGCAAGTGATGTCCTTCATGTTGGTCAAACATGGCAAATGAACGACCATCAGGTGTCTCATCATCCTCTTCATGGAAATCATGGCTTTCCTGATCCGACCCACAACCAATGGCTCATGAGCAACACTTTATTGATTCTCTTCGACAAAACCTCGTATTAACAACAGGGTCGTCACAACACTGAACTCATTATTGTTACATGGAAAGATGTTCAATACTAGATACCATTTTCGAAATCGCAGGGATAAAAAATGACAAATAAAACTAACGCCAAAAAATTAATAAATAAAAAGCATTTTATCAAAAATAATTCATTAACATCAAAATAAAATAACCACTGATAAATAAGTAATTCGATTAAAAATTCATTAAATAATAAGAAAAAGAAACAGACAAACAAACAATCATGTTAATAAATAGATATATTACCCAAATAAATGGATTTGTTTAAACTTTCGGCATGTATCGTAGCCATCTTTCAAACAGCAACGGTTGAGCTGGTTTTCAAGTTTAATTCCTCACTGGTCAAATAAATATGATGTGGTGACGCATTTTTTCCCCTGAGTCATAATTGTCTAAGACACAAAAATGAATAGTTGAATAAAAATTAATAAATAAACACTCCAGACGATATTATTTCTGATATTACCATTGTAAAATGTAATGTGTGAAATGTAATCCATAAAGGCACATGTGAATAGAAATATGGTCTTTTACGGTCTGAAAAAGTCAACAATTTGCGAAAACTCGAGGAAAAAAGAAAAAGAAAACACCTCAATTAGTGGCACTTTGCTTCTTCCGCCACGGTCCAAAGGCCCCATTTGAAAGATCTCTTGACAAGGAGAAGAAACTCTGTTGTCAGAACCAAGATGCCCTGCTTCAACCCCGCCTTTGCTTCCAAATACACAATGGGAATGTCAAAGTGTACGAACCAGCGAGCCGGTACCTGAATAAATCGCAGGGAGCGAGGGAAATTTGTTCACTTCTGTCCACTTACATGAGAGAAAACCAGTTGGAGAAAGTGGGGGTAAAATATTGGAGCATGTGCTTTTTAACATCTTTACAACCAGACTATAGTAGGAAGGTATAGGGATGTGCCTCGCTGTTTTGATAACAGCTAATCCAAAAAGTCTTGTGTGGCAGACCACACATCACAAGGATGAATTACTACTTTTTCCTGGGCTTCAGCTGGAATAAAGGGATGATAAGAAAACTCAGTTAAATTCAAACCATAGCTTAAACAATGTGGTGTTGCTGGTTATAACAGATGAATGTCTTTTAACCTCTGCCAAAAAGTTCTCCGGTCTTCAGCCTGGTTTTTATCGGCATCACCGAGAAGCTCTCTGCCCAACAAAGACACCGTCGTCTTCCTGTCCTCCTCTAGCTTCAGCCGGATTGTGTTTCTGTGGTTGGGAACGTGTCGCCTCAACAAAGCGGGATAAATGAAGATATTTGTTTCCACTCAGGTAGCACTGGCGTGTGCCCGCCTGTGTCTCAGCTCGCAGAGACAATTAGCTGGCACCTGCTCACAGCAGATTACTCTGGCAGATTTCATCTGCTCTTGTCACCTTCAACATTGCCATCTGGCTCGCGGAAGGTGTTGTACAGGTTCGCATTGTGAGTGGCAAATTCTCCAGCCAGAACTGAGTCACAGGCAATCAAAACAAACACAAAGCAGCCAAAGACTTTGACAAACTTTGTGTGGGATTGAACAATTCGATTTGCATATCAGCAGCAAAATATTTGTTTTAGTATATTATTATTATTGTTTTGTTTGATTGTTTTTTTTTAAATATATTTTTCAAGTCAGTTCAATTAATTTCAACTGTTTATAAAAAATGTGACCTCTGACCAAAGCATCTTCATCTAAGCAGGCCTCATGTATCTATTCTTGACTCTGACTTTGTGACACGTTTCCTGAAGGTCTAATCTGCAATGCATTAAAACTACATTCATACATCATTATAATACATTTCTAACCCTTTATTTGCACATTTTTCTGTCTTTTGCCTTTGATAAAGCCTGAGAAATGTATTGCAATGCCGTATGAATGTCATTTATATGAATCCCAGACACTGTCATTATTATTATTATTATTATTATTATTATTATTATTGGATTTATTTCTTTGTCTTGGATTATTTGACAGCTTGTTACTTTACTTTTTCATAGCTTTGTGTTTTTATCTATGCTGATCTTTTGAACACGTCTTTGAAGTTTTGTTGTCTATCATCAATATCAAGGGCGTCTTTTGTGTCTTTGTTGTCATTGGCTGCTGTGACACAGTGAATTCCCCCCACTGTGGGACAAATAAAGGCCATCTATATCCATAGGCCAGCTTTATCCTCAAACATGTAACTTTAATGATAAAGGCCATATTACCCGAAAAGAAATGAAAGGAAGGCGTGTGAAGAGCACCGTATCATTCAAAGAGGGCCACATCTCAAACTGAAGTGATTGATCAATGCTTTTCTCCCAAACTGCATTTGTCACGAGGGAACGCTGCTTTAAAACATCTGCACAGAGTGACATTTTGTTAGTGATTGGCCCCGAGGGAGACGGCATCACTGACCAGAAAAAAAGTGTGCGCGTGTGTGTGTGCGTGTGGTGGGGGGTAGGGGTTGGGTCCTGCTCCCTTGTTTCATTGTTTTAATAACTGAGTCACTGTGGATGAGGACGTCACCTAAATGCCTCACTTGTTCTAGTAAATACTCCTCTTCCTAACTGCAATGAAAAGCTAAAGTGACCGGCAGATCGCTGGAGATTACAGGAGTGACATATTTACTTCCCTTCATGAACCTAACGTGCTTAATATTCATGTCTCCGACAGAAGCGACAAATCCAGCTGATTTATTTGATCATCTCACTTGTATACACTCCACTTCCCTTTCCAAAAGGATTCAGGTTGCATGGTAGCAGGGGATAGCTGTAGGCAACACGCATGCCACCCCTCCATCCCGCAACACGCAGACACACACTGAGCTCTCACACAGAGAAACATGCCTCAGAAAGAAAAGACAGAAAAAAATATAAAATAGATTTCTTGCAGCACAAAAAGTATTCATTAAAAAAAACATCATTGATACAGGGATTTTCAATTTTTGCTATTAAAAAATAATATTATGATGGACAAACATTTTGCTCATCAGTTCCAAACATTATGATATTAATAGTGGAGGGACTTTAACAAGTTAATCGCGATTAATTATAAAATATTTTAATCGCACTCAATTGTTTTAATTTAATGGAACAGTTTGCTCTCCAGACAACAGGGAACCTTTGTCAGTGCAGGAGTTCCTGGTCCACTGATCCCACTGATGCACAAGACACGTGGCAGCTAGGATGAGAACAACAACAACAAACATGGAGGAATCATCCCTGAACCAAAGCAAACAAAAGCATCTGTTTGCATTGGTTCAAGGAGGTTTTTCACTACACAATGGTTTCCACTACTCTGAATATACTTGAAATTCTTATAAAATTGAAATTCTTATGCAAATATTTTCAAGACATGAAAAGAGCTTTAGTTTTAATAAGGTGATATAAAAACTTGAATATAGCCAGCATCGTGATTTATTGTACTATTGTCAAACTGATGCAAAGTAAACAATATTTTGTTGTTCAAATGTATGTGTGGGTCCATCATTTAATTCAGTAATATACCAAGTTCATTCAAATTGAAAAATGTGGCTTCTTGTGGCAAATATTTTATTATATTAAACTGCGATTAATTGCGATTAATTCTCTAATATTCTCTAAATAATTATATTATTTTTTTAATCGACTCCCACCCCTAGAAATTAAACAATTCAATTTGTTTATCTCAGTTTAGTTGGTTTGACCGGCCCAATCCAGTGTCACAGTTCTACTCCTGAAGTTTGAAGATTCAGGGTCGTGTTCACTTCAATTCTTCTTCTTCTTTTAAAATGTAGGTGTCTCCAACGTAACCAAAACCATCCCCGGCGCTGATTGTCTAAGCTTCATTGTATAATAAAACCACGTCTTTAAATCCGCAGCACTGCACAGCTGCTCACCTCTTCGCCAGCAGTGCTCACTTTAACCCCCAACCTCGCCTCCAAGGTGTACGGTGTGTGTGGGCTTTGTTGGCTGGTGTGCGTATCTCTTCCCTCCGTATTTGAACAAAATATAGTCCTACACAGCATATCGCAGCATGTACGCATTCACTGAGATGTTGTGTGTGTGTGTGGTTTTGTACCATTGTGTATGTATTGAGGCAAAAGTATGCAGGGTCAGGCCTCAGAGGCGATCCTCGCTGGCGGTCTTCCTGCAGTGAGATTGTCTATACGTGTGTATATACACTCGGAGCAGAGAGAAACAGGTAGCGGGGGCGCCATGTATTATTCATGCCAGTGATAGAAGGGGGAGATGAAGGAGGTCACAGATGTAAAACAGCTCCTGTTGAGACGTACAAGTGGATTTGGATGTGGGCTGGGTGGTCAATGTCGACTCTCATTTCCTGACTGAGCACCTTGGGGAGACCGAGACCTTGCACTCGAGAATACAAACTCAGTACTGTAGGTGCAGCAGTATTGGATGATATGAAAATTTCAGAAACTTGATGGAGTTTACTTATGTTCATATAGAGGTATTTTAGATACCACAGTTATATGATGCCAGTGTACGTCTGTAGAATAAAACATCTTCATAACATGACAGTTTGCCTGATGTTCATTTTTTATACATATAGTGGTACCTCGGTTCTCTACCACAATCCGTTCCAGAAGCGATTTGTTCGAAATCTGTAGCAATTTTTCCCATTACAATGAATGGAAAAAGAAATAATGCGTTCCAAGCCTTAAAACAGTCTTTTGTAGGAGTGAATGTAGAGTGTCTGCTGCAGGTGGCTGTTCCTCTATGTGTGTGGCCGCTGCATGTGGGAGGGGTTGCCGAGTGAGTGACGTCTCTCCAGAAGTGAAGAGGTGCCCGGTGCGTGTCCAGCTCTGAATGTGCGCTTCTGTGCAGTTTGGCTGTGACAAAGTCATAAACCAAGTCACGCTCTGTCCCAGACTGGCCTCATCCCTGTCCCAGCTCCAGCCCACAACAGGACATCAAACCCTGGAGTGAGCGCTCCAGCACCTCCCCTGTGACACTCTACCACGGTCCAGTGTGGAGACAGGAAGGGTTTTACACCTCAATATGAAGAAAAAACAGTCAGTAAATGTAGCTACACGTCTGCATACAGAGGCTGCGTTATACACAATAACAAAGTGCGTCGTGAGTCAGCTGATCGGTCCGCGCACGTTATGGTTTTTTTCGCAACGCCTCGTGTTCTAGCTTTGCGTCTCCAGGGTCACTGACATAGATCAGTCCAACATATCCAGCCTCCTTCTTCATTGTGTACTCATGCTAAATTTCCGATTTGGTTTAACAATCTGGACATTTATGAGTGAGTTGGCCTGTTACTAAAGTTGGGGCCTACACAGTTTCACACATGACCTGTACTAGAATTAAAAATACCGGTACAAAAATTTCCCCAATAAAGCGAATCTAACCAAACCTACTTTCTTAGTAATATTAATAATGATTTTTTTTTTCACCAGTTGCTGTTTCATTTCTTTTGTGAACTGGGGTGAGACTCCCTGAGGTTCCATAATTGTTAATCACAGCTTAATATTTCACACCGGAATGATCAAATTTCAATTGAATCTGTACACATGCGCCAAGTTCAACATGTTTTGTGTTTCTATCCAGAAGTTTCAAACGTCCATCCGTCAGCTCAAACTTATTTAGTCGACTTCATCATGGATGATTTGGTGAGGACATCACATTGTGTCTTGGTGGACCTGGACTTGGTGACTAGAAAATGTTTACAGTTGAAGAAAGGCTCAACAATTCATTGTTTTTGTTTGCATTAAATGAACTCAATATAGTCTGTGAAAGTCCCAGCACAACTGGAGCAAACTGCAGTTCCTCTGTTGGAGGCCTTCTATGAGAACAGCCGGGGGTGTCGCAAGGCAGTGACAGGGCAAACACTGCACCTCTTTTCCTGATGCAAAGTAGACCTATGTTTGATGAGAGCTTTTCTGTGATATTAAATTATTTCAATGTCAGTGATAGATAAATTGACCAATGACATGTTTCACCCTGACTCCACAGTGTGTATCCATTAGTCCAAATCCAGGACGGAGGCAGACAGAACACAAGCGGTGGTTTCGCCCACACAGCATGTAATGGATGCCGGGATCACACAACCACTTTTCCTTTCTTTTCAAACATGCCTGTATGGCCTAAGGGGGCGGAGGAGAAGTTATGCACCTCTTAGCCTTGCACATGGCACAAGAGGCTGCCAAAGTTCATTTCCCCTTGTGATGAAGCGCTGGTGTGCACATCTTAGTGGGCTAAAAAAAATGCAATATGAGGTGTGAAGAGGCGGCAACAGAAAGCGCAGGAACAGACCTGCATAATAGAGCACAGATCCCCTGTTGCTTCCATTTTAACACCTCACAGTAGTACGAGCGGCGAGTGAGACAGCCAGAGTGTTTCAGCCAGACACAGAAAGAAACAACTTGTAATTGAGCAGGCAGCAACACAGGCTGGATTTAACGGCAACTTCTGCGAACACTTTTCAGAAGTTGTTTGCCCTGGCATGGTGAAAGTTGTCCTTTGATTTAAAGTCTGGAAATACCTTGTATTTGGCTGCGCTTCTCAGTGGAAAAGACAAAGGATCGCATCGATTTCTAGTCGGACACAACTATCAGACTTCACACTCTGATATAGGAGGGATTTCATGGGCTACCTTTGCTACCTTCAGAAGTTTCTATCTCTTCCTCGCCCCTTACACGATGAGACAAGGGATAACTACAAAGACAGACTGTTGCTTTGAAAACCAAGAGTTTCAAGCTTGCTTTGGGCAAATGGGGGTCTTTGAAGAGTCTACTGCTCTATTAAAAGGAGGATGGGGTGGATGGGGGACAGAAAAATCAATGCTGACACAAAAAAAGTGTGCAATCTATTGCCTGAAATCCACATGGAGTCCAACTTAAAACCTAAAAATAACTATTCCAACTCCTTAGCGCTAACGAGAGGAGTGTGTTTGGATGTTTGGATTATTCATTCTGTCTTAACGCTTGTCTCTTGCCTCTGTACGCACGTGTGTGCAAGCTTATAAACACACAAACCCAAAGAATGATATCGTGTTGACAGCAGCAAAGCTACATTGATGTCGACTCTAACTAGCAATGTTCTGCTCTTGACATCTGTTAACCTGCATCCACTCTATGTGTCGCACTGAGGCCCGAGGGCCAAATCTGACACGTCAAGTCACTTCATGCGGCCCAGGAGACCACGAAAAATCAAAAGGTAGAAGAGCACTAAAAACCATGTGAGCGTGTTGATATCATGACCTACTCAGGAATTGACATTTGTAATCTGAACTGATCCTTCAAAAGCGGAATTTGCTGAGAGATGTCAAAGTGTCGGTGGTGTAGATGGACATTGGATGTGTTGTGAAGCTAACCATGGAGTAGCCTTGCCTTAAAATTAAGCTTAGATGATAGAAATAGACACTGACAGGGACACATTGTGTTTGAACCACCGTTTTCCCAACAAGAAAATAATGTCTAGGCAGCTCAATATTTATTTAGTTCGGTCAGTTGGTCAGTGTTTGAAATGTTGGCCCCTTGCATGATCGAGTCGGAGACACCTGCTATGGCAATATTTCGTTCTTTCTTGTTCTCATCTATGGAGTCAGAAGCATTGAAAAAAACACTTATTTGGCGTCCTTGCATTTTTGGCCTTCAAGTCGAAAATATGCTCACAGTGTTCGTAACTGTGTTCAGAAAACAGCAACAAAGCCAATGAAAATGCTTGTGTTTTTAGACAAGACGTGGTTTATTTTGTATTTTTGTTATTTCATCTTTTTGTTTGTTTTCTAGTTCAGAGAATATATACATTTAAAGACTCAAGATGAACAGGAATTTCAGTGATTCTTGTGGAGACCTGAGAAGACTCTGTCCCATGCAAAGGAAATGAGGGCGAGTTCACACCCTGTTTTCTCTGAGGGGGTCTGACAGGAAGTTGCACAGCATGAGGTGGAAAACAAATAATTTCCCACCTCAAGCCATTCGACTGATTAAAATTACTCGACTTGTTTTTAGGTTCATCCTGGGGCAGGGAATAACCACCATGGCGCCACACTCAACTTGCAGCGCTTCAAACCACTCAGCACCTTGGATGGAGCTCGCAGTGCCATCGAAGTCTTGTGCTCGCTGGTTGAGGGCGAGCGCTTTGATTTAATGTTTAGTGATGGTGCCAATAGCAAAATTTGGTCTTGATAAGCATCCACCTTCGACAACAATGGGGAAGGCACAGAATCATCTATATCACATGTCATGTGTCTATATCACATGACATGTAGGAGTTCAAAAAAATATATATATATTGAACCTGTACAATATATACATACATATATATATATATATATATATATATATATATATAGCAGCTGTCCATGTTTCCTGCTCTTTTGCAGACATAGATACATATAATTTATCTTGAATATTTTGCTCCATAGATATTATGTCTATTTATCTCATAAGCAGTGGGAGAGCTCGGAGGCATAACTGCATCTTTAGACACATTTTGGCCTCATGAAATGATCTCATATCATTAGCCATATGGGGCTGTGCCAAGCCCCTGAGTTCAGCAATGCTCTCTGATGCTAAATGGACATGGATTTGTGACTGCACTCGATCAAAGTAGCGAGAGGAAAAAAACGCCTTGAACCTGTACAAGTCCGGAAAAAGTCTATTTTTGGTTGCAGCCAGCCTTCAAGATGTGGACAGATGCAGACAAAGGACAGAAAAGAGTGGAGAGGAGAAGAAAATAAGTTTTGCTTCAGACTATCACAGTGTCCTCCTCACTGCAAGAAATTAACTAACAGGTGGTAGCTAGAAGGTTTGGAAGTATGGATCTAAAGAGGGGGGCTCTTGGCCAAGAGGTAGAGCCCAGACTGCAGCATCTCCAGCCCTGTGATCAGACTCCAAGCTGGCAGCATCGCTATCAACAGCGGAGACTGCAGATGTTGCAGGGTTCCCCCTTTCCTCCAACATCGCCCTCAGCTTTGTTACTTCCTCCTCCCACCCAAATATAGTGTGTTTGTGTGTGTGCTGAGTAGGAGGTCCTGCGAGCAAATCCTTATCAGGGCCTGTGACTGTGACAAGCTATGTCAGGGCTCATTGCTGTGTAGTTTTCTTGTTTGGGTATTGGAGACAAGCAGAGAATGTGTGTAGGTGTGTTGCCGTGGGTGTGTGATTGCTTGAATGTGGTGTGTGTGTGTGAGTGCAAGTGTGCAGACGGGCATCTTTCTGAAAGCTTTCAAGCTTTGCTGTCAAAGAATCCTTTGTGTGTTCTTTCATGCGTTTCATTTTGCTTTATTAACAATTCCCCTGCATCATAAATGCATCATTATCCTCAATATTTTCTAAAACATAGATCAGCTTCTCAATTACAAAAAAAAAGTAATAGTAACTAAATAAACAGAATGTTCCACTGCAGAAGATCACATTTTATTCAAGATGCACGTAGACACAGAAACTCTTGTGTCCTCTTAGAAGCTCCTACACAAGATTAATTCCAGCTGTATATTTTATATCTTATATTGTACAAAGGATCTCACTTACTAACTATTGCTCCTGGCATTCCTATAAAATTCCTCCTCTTTTTATTCCAGTTGAAATTATTGTCAAGTCTTCAATCTTGTCTGTGTGAACTCAACAACAACAAGAGTGCATTGTTCGCCACCTGTTTCACACATTTAGGTGGTTTGGAACACACAGGAATAGTAGCAGGAACGTTTGCTTGCAGTGCCAGGAGGGCTACGCGTGCATTCACTTAAGACGTACTTGTGCGTTACTTGCATTACACATATATAAAGCAGACACCCCTGAGGCTTATAAGAGGGCTGTGGGTGTGTGTGTGTCTGTGTTTATTCATAAAGGTGATGGCACTTTTAAAAGAGTTTCAGGGAAACTTTGCGATGCGTACACATGTAATGCCCAAATATATTGAAACTTAAACCTAGACCAATAAGCCGGTGTATTTTGTTGGACTAAATATAGATCTGAAACATAAAATAATCGTACTTTAGTCAGTTAAACATTCTTCTCTCAGGACATTTGAGGTAAGAGAGTGGAAGGAATCTCTCCACCAGTCAGCCAAGTCTCAACCAAAATAAAATTGAGGGCAAAAAAAATTGAAATGTCAGTTGTGACCGCAGGTCAGTGAATGCTTCAAGTTTTAGCTCAGGCATATGCAAAGCTACAAGTATGTTTTTTTTATCAGAAATGCATGGTGATGGATGAAAGTCGGCTCCAATCGCAAACTACATTTGTGAGTGGATGGACGATACCGTCCAAATACTAGTTAGTATGCAGTCACAGTACTGTTTCTGACAAGAGGCAGACATATTTGGTGACCATAAACTCACCCACACGCATATGTAGATGCAGCTAAGACCCACCTCTGTGGCTGAAATAACTGTGAAGATTGTCAATGGGACCTCTGCTCTGAGGCATGTCATTGAGAGCCATTTGGTATTACATACTATGGCAAGAAAGTTTCTGCCGTGCCAGCAGAAAGCACACCGCAATGCATTGTGGGCTAGTGGGTCAATGACAACATTCTGCGCTGTTCATTTGTCCAAGTAAACTTTGTGTGATGAACTGCCACACTCGACCGCTTAGGAAAAATAGCCATTTTTCTCATTTCAAAAGTGGAGGAAGGGTCAAGGACTCTGGGTCTCAGAATCGACAAAAATGCGCAGAATAGTAGGGTAGAAGACGTGAGGTCCCAGCGCTCTCAACAGGATCACTCAACATGTTGCAGAGTTTACGGCATCTTCAGGGTGCAAAGTTTGAATAAACAAGATCTGAAGAAATGCATGTATGTCACTGTTTAATATGGAGCTTGTAGAAATGACACTCACGTTAGCTAAGCTATCGGCTAATATATTCCTTCACTGATCAGACACAGAAAGTGGAGTTGGAGAACATTTTATTTATTTATTCATTTATTTACATATAGGGTTTATGATGTTTTAATCCAATCGTGAATCAAGACGTATTTTTTTGCTTCACACGTGTCACGTAGCGACGGACCACCGGCACTCGCGCTAGCATATGATGATCAAGACAGAAGTCGGTCACCTCTCTTCCCTCAGAGGAGATGTATTTTGATTTTATGCTGTCATAATCAGAAATTCCACCAAAGAATGGGGCAGCAAAGCAAAGGCAGAGCCAACCACCTCTACTCTTTCATTTTACATCGTAGTGTAATTCACCTCATACTGACTAATTTCGCAGACTTTGGATGTGGCCCGTCAACTTTTCATTTTTTTTTTTTTGAATGAAACGCAAATGTAAAGTCTGTTGACCCTTAATGTGGTGACCACGGCCCACAATGCACTGAAATCTCTCATGTCCTCTGGGGGCCAACACACCGTCCTCAGAGACGCTGTCGTGAATTAAATAAATAAAATGAAAAAAAAAAGTGGTAATGCAATGAGAACCTTGGCTTTTCTGTTTTCCCACCTCATGTTAAGCGAGGGAATATTTTTGTCAGTCGTTAATTAGTGTCATATCATTACCGCACCTCTTTGCCCTGAAAAGCAGATGAGAGCAGAGGGAGTGTGGAAGGATGGAAGGGGATCCGGAAATGAACTCGGAACAGGTGTGATCTTTCAACGTACATATTGCAACCTTGGTTAAAGCCAATCCGAGATGTTAGCACGGCTTGTCTTCAAACTCAAGTGATGCGTTTCATAGCGTTCCTTTCTTTCTCGGGTGTCGTAACTAACATGCGGTCCATCACTAACATGCGGTCCATCCCTTGAATATAGCGTGCGACAATAAGCTGATCGTCCCAAACAATGGCGATTGATTAAACAGAGCTGTCAACAGCTGGCGACGACAGCGTGCCGCAGCCTCAGTCACCCACACGATCAGCCATCCATTACCTCAAAACCAAACAGTCTTGAAGGAGCAAACTGCAGAGTCAAGCTTGGAAGGGCAGGTGATTAATGTAACACAGTGTTTCCCAGTTCGCGGCCAAAGTGATATTGATTTGATTTTGGAGGGGTGAGAAAAGGTTAGTATTTGTGGGCCAAGGCTTGAGGTTGTCGGGGTGTGATGGTAGGAGTAATGACCCCGCCATCCGCTGCAGGAGCTACTGAAGCGGTCAACCAGGAAATGGAGACCATCCCCAGCCAGGCGCCGCTTTGTCCTTCCCACTGCCGATATGTGTGAAGAAGACGTTTGCCAACTATTGAGTGCAACGTTTGAAAGTGAAGGGTTCTCACTTCAGGTATCGCATTGGAAAATGTATTACCAATTTATGACCAGTTACCAATGTGATCCCATCATAAGCCGCAGTAATTCATCGTTGAAGCGTTCACAAACTCAGCATTGATTGTCAGCGTCTGCTGAAAAAATGCGGATCACTAGTTTCAAACCGACCAGAAAGAGACTTAAATCTGATCATTTAAGGGGGGCTGGAACCCCCCACCACCACCACCACCACCAAATAATCATTTTCCTGATAATTGTCCTTGAGAACATTCCTCCGCCTGAAGATCACCCTCTGTGCACACCAATCATTTTAATCAACCGAGTTGTCATTTTGGGGTCAAAAGATTTCCCCTTTTTTGCAATTCTTTTGAGAATCCACTTCCTGACTCACTGGAGGGAATTCAGCCCACCGTTGGCTTGCCTCACATTAGTCAAGTGTTCCCTGTCCTTCCTGTGGTTGCATCAGCAGAGACCAATATCAGCGCGGCGGTCCCATCCACATAAATGCCGCTCTCGAGCCTCTTGTGTAAGAACACACAGGTGCAGCTATACAGGGCAGCGCGTGCGTTGGCAGGAAACAGGTGTCTAGCTATTGATAGCGTCCTGATGAGGGTGGGGGAGCGGGGCCAACAAGTGTAGGGTATGAAAATCAGGTGGGTTGTTGTGAGGTTCCTGGATATAGCCACGATTAATTGTTAACAGCGCTTTTCAGTCTATTTTTGCCACCTAGTGCCAGATGGTCGCGGCTTGGCGTCAGCGAGAACTCGACTGTAGTTGTTTATGAGGGCTTGTTGATTCCGGGAGAAATCCAACCTTCGGGACCTTGTGACACCTGGCTGACGGGGGATTCGAATCAAGAGCAGTAAAATGAATGTTTGTTCACTCTGTCAGGTATTTCAGCACAAACTTCTTTGTTCCTCCAACCAATTCACCCTTTGCTTTTATACCAAATGCCCACTCTCAAAATGAGAAAAGCTGTGATACAATTACTAAAGCATTACTACTCACACTACTTAGTGGTCACCATAGTGCAGACCATAGTTGTGTCATATATTTTTAAGTTACCAACACTGGCCCTTTTACCCAACAGCTAAGTGTTCCGTCTACACCACGTTTCAGGCTAATAAATCAGTATATTTAAGCATTATGTCCAGTCCCACAACCATGCAGGAGAGGAAGTGAAAGCAGTTCTATCGCCATCTGTGTTTTCCACTGGTAACCTCGACTTCTTCTGCTGTTGTTCAGAATGAATAACCATTTCTGGGTAAAATATAATCAGGCTCAACCTGATAATCTGCATTTTAAAATGTTTGGTTACTGTCTAATATGCTGCTCATAAACACAGTAATAAGTACTTTATTAATGGTAATATATCAGAATCAGAATCAGAAAACTTTATGAATCCCAAGGGAAAATGTGTTCATAACATGCTCTGTACACAACACATCACAATATATTCAAAAAGAAATAATATGAAGTGCTAAAAGCTATACAGAAGAGCTTAGAAACAATGTGCTACAAAATGCAGATTTAAGAATATATGGTCCTTAATCTAAATGTATGTATTACTTTGAGCAATAACATTTTAAGGCTAAAAGTAGTAAAAAAGTTGCACCCTGAGATTGAGTGAAATACGGCATGTTATTGAACCAAAAACAAGCGCGATAGATGAGTATGCCAACATTGGTGATACAGACAGGGACTGCCTCACGTAGTGTGAAGTACTGTTGACCAACAGCATCAGCAGAGTTGATTGTGTGTAAACAAAACACAAGGTGAACATCAAATGAACAAATAAAAAAATCTCCCTCAGAGGCATTGTGTGATACGTTGTCTCAAATGCAGCCGTCCAGGGTGTCGTTGAACCTTGTTGAAGACTCTCCTGCATCACATTTCTCCGCACACAGCACAAGGCAGCACCTCCAGAGGTAGAAATGCGCGTCTGCACGCAGGAGCGGAGCAGAAAAAAATCCTCGAGTCGACGTGAAATCGATCCCTAAAACACCTTAATCTTCCAATTAAACCTCTTGAGCAGCTGCGGTGAGATTGCAACTGTGATAAGTGTAGGTTTGAGTGAGTCAGAGGAGGGGAGAGAAGGAGGTGAAAGTTACACAGGTACGTCTGTCACGGGTAATTACCTCCTCAGTGCGCTCGGCACTCGGAGCTGCCAGTTGTCTGTCAGTCAGAGAGATCGGCTTACCTCTTGTCTTGGAGTGTGTGTGCGTGTGTGTGTGTGTGTGTTCAGGGCGAATGTTGAAAGAGTGGGTTTCTTTGGAGATAAAATGAAGACTGGCGACAAGGAGATATTGTGTATGAGTAGGAAGATGAAGGGACTGTGTGTTCATGCAGGTGTGTTGAAAGAAATGACTAGCTTCGATTGGGAAATGTATGTAAAGACAATTCAGGCAGGTTCAAGTGACAAGGGTCTGAAGTGCTCAGTCGAACTGCTGAAGCACTCTCACACACTCATCCCTCAGCTCCAGTGAGAAGTGAAAAGGTAGCAGGCCGAAGGGAGGATTGTTGTGCAAACAAGCGGACACAGAGAGGTCTGGTGTGTTAAGAGGAGCAGGGCAGGTAATAGAGCAGACATAATGGGAGCTAAGTACCTGTAATCCTTTGAGATATCACTTCAGATAAGAGGGCAGGGGACTCCCCCTGTGTGTAATTGGTTCCTCGCCAGGTTGGGTGGTGTTGGCGTTTGGCAGCAGCATCAGGTGTGAGAGGGGGCAGTCGCCAGCCCTGAGTACGTCCTATTGATCCACGAGGGGAAATGTGTGTGTGCTGAAGTGCGTGAATGTGTGACCCACATTCGGCGAGAGGCATCTGCCACCTACCTGGCTCATCGAGGGACCAGGACGCAGGTGCACCACATGAGGATGGAGGCGTGAATGAAATGAACCTTAAGGTGGAGAAGGAAAGATGATCCTCAACAAAATGAAACAGCAATTCAATGTGGTGGTGCTGTGTGTTTGTGCTTACGCTTATCTATCCTAGTGAGGACCAATTGGGGCGAAACCTAGGGGCCGTTTTGCCGGACCCAACAAAAATAAACATCAATTTTGTGGATGAAGACTTCAAAACAAGGTTATGTTAATAAGGTTTAAGTTTGGTTCAGATGGTTAAGGTTAGCCATTTGTTTGCCAAATGTTTACACTGGGGAGCTGGGACTTTAAACAACTCACGGAACGATACAGATTAACTGCAGGGCACATGATGAAGGGCAACAAATCCAAGTGCACCAACAAAATCTATGGTATTCATGATGAAGGTCACTGCATGAGCTTGCATTATTAGAGTTAAGTAAAAAAAAAAAAAAAACTTGAGGATAGAAATATAAAAATGTTGTGGAGCATTTCCACCATGATGTTTAAGATCATGTGTACAGATTCAACTTAAGATTCATAATTTCCTTGGGAAATATGTAAATGCCATCAAACGTATTTCATTAATTCTAAAATATGTATTTTTTAAATTATGTACCACCACAACACATTTGCTTGTTGATGACTACAACCAGTTTAACTAGCCCTAACCTTTTAAAGAATAGCATCATCTCACGTTCATAAATATTTTCATTAAACATTTTGAACTGTCCTGTTAGCAGCTGCACACCATGTGAAATACTGTAAACATTCAACTGCATGACATCTGTCAGAAAGGTACAATCAAATTATGGTAAAAACGTGAGTCAAAGAGAAAACGGTTAAGCCTATTCACGTGTCAAGTTAAGATTAAAGATTCTCTTGTCCATAGCAAAAAGTGGTCTGGACCGTTCCAGATCCAGGAGTGTGCTCCTCCTTCAGTCAGACAGTCTCTGGATTAAAATGATAAATAAATAAACTAGATGCACAGCAGATACCTGACAAAGCTTTCTAATAATATAGTTGAAGTTAAATTATAATTCCCATGTGTTTTTGTGGAGGAGATTGACCCTTTGGGCGCCATAGTCAGATGGCAACGGGCAGCATTGCTGCATTTAAACAAGCCAAGCTGCAAATATGGAGCCTGATTTAGTTGTTACTTTACCCAAGCAGACGGCGGATGCCTTTCACTTCAATGTGAGCTGCATTTAAGGCGGTGCTTATGTCAATTCTTTGGGTAAATACAAATTGAAAAGCAAAGCAGGGTGAGGATACAAGGGAGGCTGTAGTTCCGCAGTAAGGCAAAACCTGGAGGCCTGGAGAGTGACTCCGTTTCTGGAGAGGAATAGTCAAACTTTGATGAAGATCGTACAGTGAGCCAACAATGATAAATAAATAAACAAGATGCACAGCAGATACCTGACAAAGCTTTCTAATAATACATGTAGTCGAAGTGAAAATATCAATAAAAAGGCATTTAAAAGTAAAGGAAAAAGAAGAGCAAAATGGGTCTGATCTTGTGTCTCTGAAAAACATTTGTCCCGATGAGCTGATGAGGCATGAGTCAATGTCAACGAGATGACATGATTTAATTAACACAATAACGAAGAAGAAGAAAATGAGTTGAAATGCTTACACATGCATGCAGTCCTTGCACATGTGCGTGCGTGTGTGTGTGTGTGTGTCCCATTTCTTCTGGATATCTGCTAATTGTGCATTTCATTTCTGCTCAAGTGACTCTTTTAAGGCAAAACAGATACTGAGAGTTGGAGTGCCGAGAGCCAAAAGCCAAGATGAGAAGAAGAGGCATGGACAGAGAGTACAGGGGGATATGTGGAGATAAGAAACAGGAAAGACAGCTGCTCTTTTCCCTCTCATTTCATCCAGTTATTGGTTAACTCAGTGGAAAGAAAGTAAATGTTCAGGGGATTTCAGGTCGGCCCCTTCCTCTGCCAAGGTATACTACTGCTCCACTTGAGGTCTAATTCAACTCTTGTGTACTATCGATCGGCCTGTTGGCCACCAGGGAGCCCGCTGGTCTTTCCTCAGACCAAGGTAGACACCGGTGAGAGAAAAACGTGTTGTAAAAGACCTCTCTCCCTCATCCTTTCCCCCGCTGATATCAAGCTGTTTTTTTCCCCCCTTCTTTTTACACTACACACATTTGAGTGCTTCTGACTTCTTCCCTTAAGTTCCTCCTCAGTGATGGATCACCTTTAGAAAATGGCCTCAGGGAATTCCGCCTTAACAATTCAGACTGCTAAACTGAAGCACAAAAGCATCTGCGTTTATGAATCCCATGCATGGTTTGAACTAACGCAGGACGCCGGCGTCGGCCGCATTTTTGGGGTTGGTCGTTGTCAGTTCAGAGGGCGCTGGGGTGAATCGACAGGGTGAGAGTGCAGTGGACTGGGGGCGGAACAGGAATTTGGGGTGGGTTCGTCCTGGGACAAGTGGTACCTGCGATGAGAAAAATATGGATTCCTGTCGGCAAGACAAATTGATCCTCACTGTGTGGGAGGAGCGGAGATGCTACTGGAGCAATACTTGCTGTGAGAGAAGGAAGGAAAAGAAACAAGTGGACTGAGGTGAGTGTGTGTACGTGTGCAATCCAGGGGTTCACTTGACTTCACTTTATAGGTTGATGATGAGCAGTTAAGTACAGAAAGTTCATTTGGTGGAAAAGCAATACTCAAAATGCTGCTGTGTTAAATATCAATTAGACCAATCATCTATCATACACCACTAAAAAGTGATGATAAAATAATTGCCATATCTGCAAAATCATAGCCGCTAATTCATAAATTATGATCCTGTTATTCGCAATATTGAAATATTGTGTCTCAGTGTTGTTGTTCATTTCAGAACAGAGCTCATGAACTTTCTGGAAAATGTTCCAAACAAATAGAAATATGGTGAAACCAAATGCACTCTTTGGTCACAAACGATCCCGTGGCTCACTTGAAAATATGTTACTTAATTAGGCTGAATATCAGTCAAGAATATTGTTTGCATAAATATTCTTGACTATATAAATACCACTCCACTTGTTGTTTTGATATTACTGTTCCAGTATTTGTTTGTTCACCAGTTTGAAGCCCCGGTGTTTAAAGAACATGTTCGGTAATTGCATTGACAAGCAAGCAAGGTTCTACCTTAACTCCAAGGTGAACTTTGAACTATGAAGAACTTTACGGAGCTAAACATGGCGCTCTTGTTGGCGGCCAAATGATCGCCGCTGTCACTCCATCTGCTTGCTACAACCTGCTATAAGTTGTGCAGGAGGCAGTGGTGTATCTGGAACCACGACTGTCAGTAGGGAGGGTCACTTAAAAGTTATTTTACTTTTGAATGACGTTTGTATTTATGCGTGTATGTGTGTATCTGTGTGGTAATCAGAGCGGAAATGTAACTGCACATGGTCAACAATACAGATAATGTAAATAAATATTTAATGTCAAAGAGATAAAAGTTATTTTCCTTATAAGTTGCATGTGTTTGTGAGGAAGAGATTGACCCCTTAGGCGACACAGTCAAAAAAATTGCACTGGGGAGCGCTGCTGCATTTAAACAAACCAAGCAGCAAATATGGAGCCTTACCCAAGCAGCCGGCGGATGCCTTTCACTTCAATGTAAGCGACATTTAAGGCTGTGCTTATGTCAGTTTTTTGAGTAAATACAAATTGAAAAGCAAAGCAGGGTGAGGATACAAGGGAGGCTGTAGTTCTGTAGTAAAGCAAAACCTGGAGGCCTGGAGAGTGACTCAGATTCTGGAGAGGAATAGTCAAACTTTGATGAAGATCGTACAGTGAGACCAAAAGTGATGCGCAAAACCCGCGTGGCCCAGGGACGTGGTGGAGCGGTGACGTAGGTAGCAGGACACTGGGAAAAATGTGGAATGAGCAGCAGACACTGTACGAGGTGAGTGAGGAAACAGTGCGAATAATGAATGTGTGAATTCCAACCTTTAGGCCATATTGAAGTTTCTTCTGATTAACAGTCAGCTCTAAAAATTTGTTACAGTTACAGCCTTTTAAAATAGTGAGATAAATGTGGAATATTTCGTGGAATAACTCTGGAACCTAAAAGTTGTCAATGTTTAAAAACAAAATCGTGGGAGGGGAGGTTCAATATAACCTCAGTTTCTAGATGCTCATATGACTTTATATTTTTGGGAAATCAATTGAAAATAAAAGTCTTTTTTTGCCCCGGCCATAACTGTGCCATCTGACTGTAATAATAATAATAATAATAAAAAGAAGAAGAAGAAGAAGAAGAAGAATTGTATTCTTCTTGCATGTCATGCGTCAATATTTCTGTCAGACAAAGCTGTGTTCCCACCGATGTCAAGATCAAACTTAGGCCCTTGGTGTCAAGGACAAAAACTATATTTTCCCTTGTGCAAATTAATTCATTCACAATAGTCTTTGAACACGTTGTAAACGTACAGGAAGGCAAAAGGCAAAATGCCAAAAGCTTGAAGCTGAAACCATCTGACAATAAGGTAAAAGCACAAGCGCGAAGTGACAGGCAAAAAAGGTCTCCATCCAAGCGTTAAACAGGTCATCACTTTTACTCACAACTCATAAATCACCCACAAAGAATGTCGGCAGATGCGGTGAAGTCATTGTTATTACCGACAACTTTGAGTGTTCTGCATCTGTAAGAGGCGGCTGGTACAGTTGCCTTCCAGCGCTGGCTGGGTGACACCGTTATCGCAAGGCGCTGCAGATTGGCACCTGTCACAGCACATTCAAAACCCTCGTGTGTAACACAGACAGACAGGTTGGCTGGTCGAACCTCAGGACGCACTGGCGGGTGAGGGTTAAAATAAGACTATTCTCATTCCATGAAGGTCCACAGCACTATGGCAGCTTTTCAGAGTAAAGGTTTGAGTGTCTAAACCTCTACCTCTTTTCAATACTTTGAGCGTGTTCTCTGATGACCTGGATGAATGATATCATAGACGCACGCCTTCCCCATATGCTGACTGAATGACACAGACGTGTCAACAAGATCCCAGGTTCTCTGTTGCCTCCGCCATACTGTTTCATGCTCACAGTAATAAATTCCACGTAAATATTAGGAGTTAAGTGGAGCCCAGTGGAGCCAAATCAAATTTAGAAATCTGCCGCACCTTATCAAAAATAAAGAAAGAAAGAAAAACAAAATGTCTTGGTTTTGCACACTGTAAAAACTCAAATTCTTCCCAACTTTATCAACCCTTTTTTTTGTCAAAATATCTCATCCCACTTGATTTAGGATACATTCACTTGTATGTGACATTTCTGCAATATGGAGGGATTTATTTTTAGGCAATGCAACCCTATATATGTTGTTTTCTCACTTGTAGATTTTATTTTCACTCATTTCAAGGTAAAAGTACTGTGTAATAAGAGGAAAAATAATGGCACAAAAAGAGAGAGATGCTCAGATTTGAGTTTTTATTCACGAGTAAATGTTAAATGAAAAAGGGAAAAGGACGTTACCTCTGATTCGCGGGTTATTTGCCGACACCAGACAAATTAACGCATCTTACAACTGTTTATTTATGTGCGCCTGGGACGTTGGGGGTCAAAGCAGCGGAATAAGCGCCTCCTTATTGAAGAAGACAAGAGCAATGATCGATGCCAATCGGGTAATCAGCCTTTATTTGAAGGGGGTCGTTGATTCTCAGTCCATCAAGGTTAAGAGTGCGGCACTTGTCACAGCGTGATTTATTATTGCCAGGAGCAGACCAACAACGTCACGCGCTGAAACAGCCGGCCGGGGGCGAGGAGACGTAGCGCCGTCGTCTGTATTAATAAGTCCAGACGTTACGTGTGCGGCACATTTTGGAAATTACCCTTGAAAAATTAGCGTGTCACGATCGATCGTCATCAAATGATTCAAGAGGGCGTGGCTTCCCCTTATTTAAGTGGTATTCATCATCCCGTGCGGACTAGTTTCATTCCTATTCACATGTCTTTAGCGCCAACAAATCATCCACTCACTATTGTTTCTGACCGTCTGAGTGTGGACTTTGAAGATAGTGCAGCTTTAGGTATTGTTGACGGACCGTTTTCTCTTCATTGATCACAAACTAACAAAAGTAAATCTGAAGGAAAATTAAAAAAAAACCTTTCGCTAATGTGTTATTTTCCTTCTATAAATAAAGACTGAAATTACAATAAAGAATGCCTCCATGAGTGAATGAATATCGCCAGACAAAAGTGGACAGGGACTCTCGCATCTGCCCACAGGAAAACAGGAGAATATTGAAGATGAATGGAGCGGAAACTGCATTTTTCATCCCGTTCTCCTCTGTTTGTGCTCCCCTCACACTGACTACACAACAGGGAACACATGTAATGCATCATACTGTGATTTCTGACAGCAAGGTGGAGGTAATAACTTTAGGAGGCCAACTCGGCGTCTCTCCCCGGCCCCCTCCTCGGGCCCACCTCTCAGCGGCTGAATGCTCTTATGTCAGTCATTGATCTCGCTGCTCCAGACAACTCATTTCATCGCCGTGACACACCCATGATGGACCGGTGCGCCCCGAACCCGCCTACTTCTTCCCAGACTTGTGCTTTAGCTCGCCACTGTCAGAGGGGCCGCATGTCGGATGCTTGGCCAGTCTATTGATCTGACACGGGTGGGCAGTCAGCGAGGCGCTGACGCCACTCTGTTCAGGCGGTTCCCACTGTAGCGCCGTCGTCTCTAGCTCCGTTCAGCCAGCTTCAATCCAATCACATGGCATTGCTTTTATCGATCGTCTCTTAATTTTGGTATTGTAAAAGCGTGTCGGTTATTTCTATTTCAAAGAGCTACGTCAACCGGGACACTTGATCAAAACTGTGGCATGCTTTAATATTTTGAGATGAATTTTATTAATTCATAAATATATCATTTTTTTTCTTAAATGTATCTGTTCATTTGAATGCGTTTTGTTCATTGTTATTGTGTACTCTTTCAGTACAAACCTACGCCAAGCAGCACCCAATATCATGACTGTACCTTCCATTTGGAGCTCATTCTTATTGGTCTGCAGTGAGATTGTTAGTCGCACCCTGCCAGGAACACTGCTGCATGTGGCTTCCTGGCATTCAAGTGCTGCAGTCACAAGCCTCTAGCTACCTTGAACAACCATAAAAACAAAGTCAAATCCACAACAACACATTTTGGCAGCAGAGCTTCATGGAAGTTGATTTGATCGGATGCTGGGTTTCATAAATACAATGACTAACTTATTTTAGAAAGTAAGCTTTTTAGAAAGTAAGTCTTTGTTTGGGGTTGTTTGTTTTGTTTTGCTTTATTTGTTTTTTTTTTGTACCATTACCTGCATTCCCTTTTTTCGTCTAAAATTTCTTTTATTTCTTACATCACTGAATATAACAAACGTGACAACACTGTCACAGAGTTCACTTTTAATAAGTGAAGTTTAGCCTTGGCAATATCTGCATATGATGGCATATAATGTAGAAGATCCTGGTACTGTACACTGGTTTACTGCTACATTTATTGATGCATCGGAGGACATTCAGCAAGTTGAAACAAGGATGGAAAACAATTAAAATTGGGGTAACGTTCCAGTTGCTCTTTTACAGTGAAATGTGAATCATGTCTACACATAGTGTTTTATGATGACAGGCCTGCCATGATGCACTGTACCTGTGAGGCAGCACTGCAGTAGGTGTCGGGTGCAGTCATGAGTATTTGACAAGTACAGCAAAACGTGACGGTGCGAGTACTGATGATGGTATTGGGACATCCCCAGGTCTTGATCAGAAAATCTGATATTCTGAAACAGCTATGTCTGTATATCTGTGTATCTGTATTTATACATTAGTTACATTAGAAATGTACAAAAAAAAATCCCTGCACTCGTAAAGCTTCTGGGTAAAGTAACCCAAAAAAAAAGAAAAAAACTAAAAGAAAAAAAAAGGACCATAAGGGACCCAGCCTCAAGATGGATTAAAAAACGTATTTTATTATTAGTATATAATATTCTATATATTTTTATTAGAAATGGTTAGGGTTTTTTTAAGTTACATTTCTATGCTTGAAGTAAACATATGCAAGAATCATACAGAGTAGTTATTGTAGTTCTCATCACAACTGCAGTGAACTCTTTGACAGAACAAGTTTCTTACAGGTGAGTCTGCGTCACTTAATATTGTCTAATAGACTCCTTGCATACTGAGAAGACGTTGTCACTTCCAAGGCGTTAAATAGTGCTGTGGCATTATGTGTTTCAGTGGGGTTAAGTGTTTCCTTTTCTGTGTGATTAGAGCTCTGGCTCATCACTACTTGAGCTCAGATGTTACTCGGTGTGAGTAATTATAGCACCTTATGTGGCTCTGCACACATGATACACATCTATGCATTTTACGTATACATTGCAACAGAGGTCTATGCAGAGTAAAAGTAGCGCGTCCTCAGGGCTTAGCTCAAACCACCGCTGCCCACGGCACGGTGAAACACATTCAAGTGAAAGTCTAATGCGTCAACATGTGACAAGGAAGTCTGACTTTGGCCTCAGTCTGAAACACAAAAGTGACACACAAGGACTGATATGTGTTGGTATGATGAGGGAACAGGCTGTTAAAAACCTGTACGTCAACACTTTATGGCGCTCTCACCCCATTGTGGAATAATGAACAACAGCAGCGTTTCCTTTCCAAAACAACAAAAGCGGCTGCCAAAATCAGGACAGTTGGACCAGTGGTTGCAGAGCAAAGATTTGGAGTTGTAACTGGCGTAATAGACAAACCCGACCCCAGACACAATTAAAGCCTTGATGCCTCTCTGGCAGAGTTAGTGCCCTGCCGCTGTCAGTTTGTTGTGCTTGGTGTTGCCGCCCCGAGGCATAACAGGTCATCCTGATTTCTGTGCAAGTGTTGAACCTAACACCTGACCCTGAGGCTTTAGCACGGAGATCCAAACCTGACATGACACATTACTAACAACGGGCATAAACACTAACTAATGCTACATCACAGAGCAGAAAGAAGCTGTTGCATATTCATGCCTTCAGACGGCGCGCACCTATGAGGTGAAATACATTTCACGGATAACATGATGAATAGGTCCAAATTTATGCGTGAATCTGTGAATTTGTGAAATTCTAGGGTCAACAACAGTAATTCAAATTGTCCTGTCACTTCATTTAAAGCAGGACGGGTGGATGTGTGTGTCTGTGTGAGGTGAGAGAAGATGGGGGAGGGGAGGGGGGATCAGGCCTCGCCACAACAGACACTTGTTTATGCACAAACTACACACACTTTGGATGGTGTAACCTCGGGGCTTCGCTGAGCCTCAACCTGAACTCGGGAGTTCATTTTGTTTCTTTACGTCTGGAGCAAAAGAAATAGCCTTGGGATATCTGGAGTATTTTTTGTCTCCTTCCCCGCCTGCCTGTTCGCTTAATGTTTCAGTAAAAACCTTTGGAATCACAAGCAGAAAGGTAATTTGCCAGCAAGGAAGATTTATTTTCCAGTGCTCCCAATTGCTCTGACAGCCAACCCTACTCGCCAGATCGTTCCTATGGCGTACATTTTTTCACAAGACGTATTCATCAGTTCCTGTAGTGCTTTGTTGGCGACAGGTTTGTAAATCAGCCGAGACAAAAGTGACAAACATAAAAGCAGATAAAAGCACATCACAACAATGCAAGTGAATGCTTTTGTATCTTTTGATTCAAAGGGGCATGGACACACAACTTTCCTTCAACCGTCCCACTCCCCAAATTGTACATTTTGATTTTTTTTCAGACAGTAATTGTTGCATAAGAAATAACCATCATCCAATGGACATCAAACAGTTCAATAGAGGGGCTGTGGATATGTCAGCAGCAAAGGCCAAGTGTGGTTTTGCAGATTGGAGCTCTGAATAACAGTAGATGTGTTTTTCTCTTCAATACAAATACAGTTCATAAGGAGGCCACAGGAACCAAAGTTTAGGATACACAACACACCACAACCTCTTTAAGGATGGGTGACTTACAAAAGGATGTAAGGACATGAAGAAAGCACCACATCCTGTGAAAAATATTGTAAGACGCTCCATAGTATACGTCGCTTGACTAAACAAATGTATCATAAAAAAAAAAGAAAGAAAAAACATTTAAGTCGCACTGTTCTATAAGTCATATTTTCGGGGGAAATTAATTTCACGAAATCCATTGCAGGAAGCAATAACTAAGTATGGTCATTTGTATTCATCACACCTGTCTAAGAAAGGACACAAAGGGTTTTTTAACGTTTTCTCAATGATGGCAGTAAAAATACTACATGAGAAACAAATAAATATCACTCAAGTGCAGCCAGTCCCACACTCTGTCCCTCTCTTCAGGTGTGCAGGCTGTGCATGTGAACTTTGGTTCCACGTATAACGGTAGTGTTCAGATCATTTTGTCATATTTCTGTATGATGTTTTTCCACTTACAAAGCTAAATTCGCCAGCATACTCCCGCCACCCAGACAAAAAAAAAAAAAAATACAAAGAAAAGCAAACACAAAAATAATGTAACGGAAAGAAACCAATCTAGCAGCGATAGCGAAACAAGGAATCTGAGCGGGGAGTTTTGACATGGAACATTTGATATTTTTCTGAAGCCACGGCAGTCGTGGAAAGCTTATGACAAGGTAGCGAAAATAAATACATTTATGAATTATAAACCAGTCATAAACGTAGAAGTATATGGCAGAATTGCATTTGGGAAGATAAAGAAATGGGACATTTTCTCTAATTCGACCAAATGCAGGTGTATTAATCCTCCCTCTTACCCGCTGTGTGTGGGGGCTCGGTCTCTGAAGACAAGCACAGGAGGTTTAAGAGAAAAGTTCATTAAATACCTCTGGGATTAGCTGCCAGAGTTGGCCTGGCGCCTCAGCTGGAAACAGTTAAACCTTTAGCACCTGCTCTGCCCTGCATTGACATCCTTCAACGTTTTTTGCGTCTTTTTTTTCTTCCCCCTTTAGTTAACGCGAGGTTAAAATAAGCCGCTCGAGGAGGAGACCTTTAAGAACCGCCGCAATCTTCACCTGAATGGTAATGAAACAGCCAATTTAGGATGAAACAAGTTGGACTGGATGGCATTGAAGCATGCACTCACAAGTGTTCCAGAGAGGTGAGCAAATCTGCGACATGCTGGCGCTGCGAGGGGAAGCGAGTACTTCATCAAGCAGAGATTTTAAAGCACCCCCTCGCTCTAATCCTGACAAGCTGTCCGCCATGCGGGAAGCTGCACCTCTGACATCCCTACTTCACCTCTCCTTGTTACTCAGGAATGGGAATTCTGCCTCATTGTTAGAGGATATGATGGAAAAAGGAGCAGCGTCTCGCCCTACCTGAGGGCGCCCTTTATTGAATCCTCCGAAACTGATCCGGCTCAATTAGAAACACCGTTGGTTCTTGCTTTATAACTGTTATCAGTGCAAGGGAGTCGGTAATACTGCTGGGATGATACTAGGTGACTTGGAATGTGTGCTTCTGTTCAGCAAAGCTCCCGATGAGCCAACAGGAATAAGCGCCTACGAAAAATGTGACACTTCCAACTTTGATTTGCAAATGATCCTGGATTCATCGGAAAGAGCGCAGACACAAGCATCGCTCTTGATGCAGAAGGTTGCACACAAACAGCGTCTGCTTCCTAAGTGGGCTCCAGATCAATAGCGCAACTCCAGGAGCCCTTAAAGGTGGCTGACTGGAAAGAGCCGGCTGAAAAGACAGGCACCAACAATCCTGCCAAACAATGCAACAACCCATTTTTTGCTCTTAATGAATCACTTAATAGCAATAATATTGCTTTAGTGTGATGCTAATGACGGGATAATTATGCAAAGTATATTAGTATTCAGATTATTCCGGGGCCCACCTCTCGTAATTACATTAAAAGATGTACACAAGTTTGAAAGGCAACCTTTTACTGGGACGGAACATGTGAGCGCGCCCTCCTCCCCCAGCTGCTTCAAACACACACGGGCACGTACGCACTTCTCTCCACCTCTGTACTTTTGTACAGGCGGAATCCACAGAACATCTGTTAAGTCGGAGCAAATGTCAGCTAATTATTTCACCAAAGCATGTTTTTAATTGATCAACAGGGGAACAGCTGTAGAGTGGGTTTTCGCGTCACGGCGCTCGGCGAATGAAGATGGAAGTGAGGGGGGGCTGGGAAGAGGAGTTGGCTGGGTGAAGGAGGGGGGTGAAGAACAGCGAACTCTCCACCTCTGTCAGAAGATTGAAGAAAGCGTTTGACCCACTACGCTAATGACTTTCTTCATTTGAAATGAGCAGCCAACGTGTGGATACGGTGACAGCGGTGTGGGAGGAACACTCCTGTTTAACACCGATCACGCACGTGTTAAAGGGTTCATATTGAACAATTGCACCGTGAGATAAAAGGTGTCAAGTCATATTTTAAACAAAGCATAATGCAGAGGCTGGTACTACCTACAGCTGTGAATGTGTCTTACGTATAGAGCGGTAGCTTATGGTGATGTGTCTTATGGAAGAGGATCCCACATCACCACACAAGACAACTCTTCCATTTCACTGTGGTTTCAGGGAGCGAAAAGAAGCATAGAGGAGAATAAATGTCAAAATTAGCTGCAGCTTGTTTTCTATTCTCCGACAGCTTAAGGAGTTTCTTCATGGAGTCTGTTTTGATTTCCAAAGTCCAGTAAGTAAACAGAAGTGGAGCTTGTTAGAGTCAGAGCACAAACGTTGATCGCTGAGTGAATCATTCGTGTTTTTGATTGTGTTCTTTGTCCTGTATTTGATGGGTTTCGGAATGTTTCTGAACATCAGTCATTGCACATTATCCTTTGGCGCAGTTTATTATGGTTGTACCTTTGATAGCAGCCCAGTCATTACTTCATCTTCTTCAGTTCTCTTTTTTTTTTGAATGAGTGAGTGAGTCAAACATTTTAGAAATGAATCCCCCTGCCAACAGACTGAGAGTGCATAAAAAAACTAGTATGCTGCTGTTTGTTTAAACAGGACTGAGTTAAGGAAGGAAACATTGTTTGACGTGAATTGTAGTGAATGTTCTATACTTCTTCTATACTATAAAATAGTATATTGCTCGCAGCTTCTGTTGCATAAGCAAATCTGAAACTGAAAAAAAATCTACACTCGTAAGTCTTCTGAAAATAGATTATGAATGATTTATGCAGTACTTTAGTCAACATGAATGGGAAACCGAGAAGACAGTGTAGTCAACACAGTTCAAGGAAAAAGGTGTGTTCTTTTGAGAGAAACTCTGGGCACCACTTCCAGGTAGGCTTGTCTTGTCGATGTGCCGATCTGACAGGTAAGGGACGCCTGATTCAACGTGAGTGTTTTTTCAGCGGCAGAAAAAAACAGCTTGCGTTACTGTCAGATCCAGGTAGGAACCTCAGCGAAAGGTGGAGGGCTGAAGAGACACACTAATCTGGGTTAACCTCCCTAGATGCTGTCCCTCGGGGCTAGACGTGAAGTGTGGCGCTTGAAAAACATGTTACCCTTTATCCCTGTGAAATAGTGAGACTTAACCTTCACTACGCCGCTCGAGGCCACTTTTACTTTACGGATGTCACAAATAAGAGGCAAAAAAGACACACAAACCCAAGCTTTTCATTGGCTCACGGGCGCTGGGTCTATTAAAATGTGTCAGCATCACCTTGACATTTCAAGTGGCAAACCTTTACAGTAGAGGCACTGGATGCTGTAGAGTTTCAGTACAGTTTGTCATAAACTTTTCCCTTTTGGAGTTTTTATTCGCAACCAAGTTGGAAAAAAATGCCAAAGAAACATGACAAGTGAGGGAAGGAAAAGAGAAAAGTATTCTGACTGGCAGCAGTATGGACTAGAGGAAGCTCAAGCGTGACTAAAAAGTACATTCACCGCTAGTCAGTGAATTTTGCTCCCTATTTGTCACTGCCACCTTGGAGAGCAGTAAGCATTAATAATACATGGGAGCTAGGGGAATCTATTAGAGGCTACCCTTGCGGAGAGGAATCGCAGTGAGCCTGGGTGCTGTTAGAAGCAAGTGCCACGACCAAAGTGTGGAGGGGGATGACAGGGAGGGAGGAAGAACAGGAAAGATAGTCGAGCCGCTGCAACTTGAATCTACGAGTTGTATTTGAGTATGATATTTTACAGCCTTTTCAATGGTAATGGATGGTCAACAACAAGAATAAACCATATTAAAAAAATCTTCATTTAGTCAGTCTGTGTTCATGATAAATTAACTTGGGTCATAAGATTCATACAAAGATAAATAATATAAGAGCCTTAAAACACAACTTGTGTGAAGGGATCTCTCAGCTTTTAATCATTGCAAACACACATTTAAGTCAAAACAACTCTGGGCATTATTACTCATTTAAATATTAATAGAGTTTAAAATGTATGCCATTTTTATGTCGCCGCACACCCTTTCCCTTCCAGCTATACTTTGGCCAGGTTTAGACACTGTGTAGGTGGAGGGGCGAAAGAAGAAGAGAAAAAAAGCACCATTTGTTGCTTCAGATGTGCTGCTAATCCTTTGATCAAACCTCTTATGCTCTTCAAACTTGTGACCAGGGCCAAGTTACTAATGAAATTCCGAGACCGGCAGACAGGCCTCGAGCCGGAGCGTGACAGAGTCCATCTGGTGTGCTAAAGTCCCCCTCTGCTCTCAAACACACTTCTCAACGCAAATTCCATGGAAACACTTTGAAGTGTCGGCTGTTGTGTCGGGGCCAACGCTCCTCTGCGCTCACCTGAGAGCCAACGTGAAGGATTAAGCTAGCTCTCCTTCTCCTCTGATGTGATAATCAATTCGACCAAAATAAATGTGCTGTCACTGATATATCCTCCGCCCTTGTGTCCAAACCTACAATGTCTTTTATGCCACCAAAAAAATGGGAGGGTTATATGACAGCAGATGGTGGACAAGTGGGAGTGAGGTGGTGCAGTAGGGGAGATGTGATGGGAAATTTCTGAGAGTGATACATTTCATAGTGTTGATTGATGAGTCACTTTATGCCCCCAGTCTAAAAACGTGACCATTCGCAAGTCGCATTTCCGTTGGCCTCGACTGTTAGAAAAGGTGCTTCCATTTGTGTGTACTCAAATGATGGGATTTTAGCTGTGTGCTCGCTTTTTTGTTCAGTTTTGAACAAATTACTTGTTGACTTAGATAGAGACATTGCTGGGAACTGACACATTAAAACTGTCAAGAACATGTTTTCTGAAATGATAAGCCCAAAAAATATCATTTCTATTTGTGCGCGTGCTGGTAATGCAGCTACACCTTCCAAGATTTGTCAAGATAATATTTGAAATTATATCAAGTGTGGCTGAAAACCTTTTTATTTCCACTGCTGCATGTATAGATGTACTTATACAAATTGAAATTTATTTGCACAGTTCAGAAGTTGCAAGAAGTCATTTAACAATGAAAACGGATTTTAGGCGTGAGGGCGACAGAGAATGCCCATTTGGTATCTTGTTTTTAAAGCAACACAAAGCAACCAGAAGAGAAATCGAACCTCCGCTGATGTCTGCGAAGAGTCTACCTGTGAAAGCTGCTTGTGAAAAAGTCACTTCATCTCCACGAGGAGAGGAAATGTAGCTTGAATGCTGACCTCTGAGCGGAGAAGACACAAAACTATTGGAAACAATCTGAATATTATTGTCTTCCTGGACCAACTTGGTAACACTGACAGACCTGTGGTGAAACCTCATCCGACTGAGCATGTGTTTGAAAGCATGCCTGGGTGCTCTGACCCAATCTATACCACACACACACAGGCACGCACACACCTCCTCACTGCCTGGGAGGATGAAACTTTAACAAACACGCACGCCTTCTTACATGCGAGGATGCGTTCACGAACACACTGAAGAGAAACGCTGGGCTCACTAAGAAACACACACGCATTGTCTTTTCCTCAGACACACACACTTAACCATACAGTTTCTTATGCCTGTAGGAAAAAAGACAAGAAGACGAAAACCACCTGCTGTGAACTACACATTCATTCTGTTTGTATTTTCTTCAGTTTGCTGAACTTGCTCTATTGATGTGCTGTTTGTCCACTTTTTCACTTTTCAAAGTTACTTCAAACGCTACGCTCTGTCTGCTCACTCTGTGTTCGCTTTCCATTAACAAAGCGCTTCACAACATGAGAGCCTGAAAACAATGGAGGGACACAGGATGATGAGAGTTTGGGGGTGCAGCATTTCGTCTTGACAATGAGAAAAATAGAATGAGATACATGTGGATTTGATTCCTTGCAACAAGATTAGAAAAAGCCTTAATCTTACAATAAAGTGTGTGTTTGATGGAAGAGAAAACATTCTTGGCAGATGACCTGACTGTGGTGCAGCGAAACTTTGTGAACAGAACTTGACAACACGTTTCTGAACCCCAGCACAGAAGTGGTCTGTCGTGCAAGGTAAAAGCAGAAAACGAAACGCCAACTTAAGTTATTTTTTCAGTGTCGTGAAGGGATGCCGAGAACAATAATGAGGTTTGTGATATTGTGACGGCATATTTAGTGCTGCTACTATTTGATTTTCTTCTGTTAAAGGTGTGTTATGTCACTTATTGGACGTATGTTATTCTACTTCTGTCGGGGAAAAGAAAGACAATGTTCTCTATTAAGTCAATGTTCATGCCTTCAGCATGTTTAAAGCATGAATGACTAAATTAGGTTGTTTAATCACTAGGAAACTGTACCAGCGTATCCCATTGTTTAAAAAGATGTTTATAGAATGAACAACTCAGGCCTCTAATATGGCTGTCTGATGGAATGCACCAACTCATTTTAACAGTGAAAATGCTGAGGCTTCCTTTAAAGGACAGGTGTCAAACTCAGGATCTGGGGCACAAATCTGGCCCTCCAAGTCATTTCATGTGGCCCATGAGCCCTTGAAACTTATGTTGTTAAAAAATCTGACTCAGTGGTGAATAACAGATATGTTTTACACTGAAATTTTGTCGAAGCCCTGTGCAATATTTTTTGTCCAAGTCATATTTTTTGTCCAAGAGTTTTTGGCAATGCCAAAAAATTTGAGCAATAAATAGTTAGCATCCGTCCATGTCTGTCTAAAATAACCACTTGGGGTAAATGAGGGGGACAGATCACCATCATACACACATATCCAACTACTCACACACACTGTCACACCTATGGTCAACGTAGAATCGGCAAATAACTCCTATTTCCTCCCATTATCCAAAGAATGCAGGGTGTTATTGGGTCTGATGGCAGTAAACTGTTTATCGGTGTTAGGGTGTGCATGACTTGTTATTGGTCTATATGAGACAGGTAGGCAATCCGCTATCTCACCCCAAGTAGTTTCTAGACCCACGTGAACCCCAGAGTGACTAAGGGGAAATAGATGAATGACATATATATTTTTTTCTGCGCGAGGTGCAGGGGGATGTTCGGAAATTCTCCTCACTGATTCAATTGGCTGTTGCTGCTTTTTATAACTCCAAACCCCTCACCATGACTGAAACACACAGCCGTTTGTGTGCATTTAAAGAGCAGATTTGCACGTTGTTGCATGTAGAATGAAAGGAGCGCAATCCCATGGCTAAATAGCCCCAAACTCTATCGTACTTTTACGTGACCTACTGCCCACGGTGTGAGGATATGGCACGGAAGGCGAAACATGTGCTTGAGTTGAAAGCCTAATGCGTCAACATGTAACGCTGATGGCTGCCTTCGGCATCAGCGTAGGACCCAAAAGTCCTCTTCCCCACTTTCGTCATTATATTACACCATGGATGGGTTGCCAAAACACCACATAGCAATGCTACTGTGCCATCTTGAAATTGCACAAAAGGTTTGTCACCAAACTGACTGCATTGAATACATCATCTTGTTCCATTTTGTCCTTTTGGATCATGTAATTTTTACTGTATTTACTATGCACTCTGCACTGCATCAATGCCTTGGAGTCGTGACTATTTTTCATGTAGGACGAGTAGATCCATCACATTTTAGTCACAGAATATTGTCGTAAGAGTGTTTCTCCTTCTGAACTAACATGAACCGACCTCCAAATAAGAGATTGTCTGTTTTTGTTTGCAATTTTGGGTGACTGAGTCAAATTGCCTTTTCCTTCTAATTCCCCAAATCACAGCTCATTTCGTTCTGTTCACAGTGACAGGAATCTATTTGTTAAACTAAAACAGTACTGAAGTGGATTTTGAAAAGGTAATTGTGTGGAAACATTGGGAGAAAAAAAGTGTGCCATCTTATCTCCTTAATCCAGTTAGATGATAGGGAGCAAGACTTTAATCTGTACCAAAGGTGTGGAAGAACGGATAATAGAGATTGGGGGAAGATAGGAAGACGGCAGAGTGAAGCAACTGTGGCTGAGCTTCTTTACACACTTGCTTTCAATGATTATCACCGAAAGTAAAAAATCTGCTTTGCAGGGAGCAAAAGTTATAAAGCATAAAAGCGATACCATAATCACTATGACGGGGACAAACAAGAGCATAAATGTCAAACAAGAAAATAGATACAAAATACTGCAGTGGGACATTTTCAAGCAAAATCAATGAGGGCAATTACACATCAAAATGAACAGATTTAACTATCTCGTCTTTCGATGGTGTTAAACAAAAGCTGATACGAACCGCTTCTTGTGTTTCATGAACCTCATTTCTTTTCTCGTGCCATTCAATGCGGATGCAGTGGACATTTCTGACACTACTACTATTGCTCGTCACTGTGCCGGGCGACTCCTCGCATCAATGTTTACTCTCGTGACAAGCTACATTATTCTTCCGGCGTGGGACTGTCGCGTCCTCTGACAGGTCTTCAGTGCTGGAAGCAAATCAGAGAGAAGCCCTATTTTTTTCCATTTGTTTTGCCAAAAAAAAAGACATCATTCTTTTTCAAAAAGTTGTTTGTATTCAGAGTTTGCATTGTTTTAAGGCTGTTGATGTCTCTTTATTCAACATTCAATGACTTATTCCTGGGAGGAATGTTCAATTCCTTTGAGCTTATGGAAAACGCTGGATCATCTGGCAACATTAACCATCCACCTAAAAAAAGAAATCATAAATGTCTTAAGATCCAAAAGACAATTGAGGGACAAGCTGGCATCGCCACTAAAATGGAGCTAGAAACTCAAACAGGAGCCAAAGCATATTTTTTGCTTCAATGACTGTGCATTTCTTGATATTTGATCCGATTTGACTTCTGCCAGAGGAGTTGAAAAAAACAACTTTATTTACCAAAAAGTGGATGGAGATCATGGCAGTAAAACAATCCTCAGCCTTGCCTGACTAAAGACAATGTCAGACAAGCAAAAATGTAAAGTTTAAGACTGTGGGAGAGATTTTCTAAACACTAATCCAGCCACTTTTATGCTGTATATTTTTCCGTACCGCATCTGTGTAAGCACTCCCGCCTTCGTGCCCAGGCAGTAAGCGCGGCTTTCCTGGGTGAGAGTTTATCGTAGCGAGTGTAAACAAGCCGTTGAGGGAAGGAAGGTGTAGCGACGGGGATATTGTGGTTGTGAGATGCAGGTTGCAGATAAAAAGCCTTAATCACAACAAATGACCCCTTATTATTACAGATGTTGAGGATAAAACGTTAAACGTGGGAGAGAGCCTGAGGGAGAAGGGGGCTCTACTGTGGTTTATTTTCCTCAGCAACAGGAAAAAGAAAAAAGAAAATACCAGCTTGTGAATTGGATCGCACCCACGCCATTCCCAGGTTACCCCACACTGACCACCTTCAAACACTCACTGAGCTTTAGGTATTAATATAAATAACTTCCCTGCTTTGTTGCGAAGAAAGAGAGGCAAACAAACTCCCACCGAAGACGCTGCCTAAGTCTGTCTACTTGCTTTTACTGCATTTAAAATGAAATTTAAAAAAAAATAAATGTATATATAAGGCAAATAAAATGTTGGCCGAACAAGATTTTGGTTTTTCAGACAGGAAAAGAGCCACACAGAAAGATAACACTAATATTTTTGTGAGTCAGAAAAATCTGGTGTTTTTCTTCTGGATAAGTTGAAGCCAATGAAAAACCGAGGAGGCAGATTCCCCTCGGCATAGTGGTCCAGGTGCTTGCTCACGTTTTTGTTATGAAGCTGCACAGTTCCACAACATTTTTGATGTCTTTACCAGCATTGGATTGTGAACTCTGATCAGTCTGACTAACTAAATTAGAAGTATATCAACAGGGAAAAAAGCCACGCGGTGTCGTAATCGTGACGCAATATAACCGTCAAAAGGGAAGGTCAACACGATCATATCTTTCTCTATGAAGCTGTAATTAATATCAGATCAAAAGCGTGTCTGTGTTTTTAACAAGGTAAAGTTAAATGCACTGTTGAAGCCAGCTTAAGTAACTTATGTATCCAGCTTACATCCACTAGAAGAGTTATCTGCTCGTAGGTCAACGCTGGAGGTGGGGGTTATGCAAAAGGACACCACTAGTCCAGGTTTTAGAAGGTTCCAGTTTCAACTGAGCCGAGGCTTTGTAGCGTGGGATATGAAGCCTGTCTCTAAAGCCGTAGGAAAATAAACCCAAACATGGAGGAAATGTTGGCTTATCTGAGCTCAGGAACACAGAAAAGGGAGGGTTTTTTTTTTTTTTTCTACAATCTTCTCCCACCCTCCTACACTCGTATCTTACTCCCAGAGGCAATTTCAGAAGCACGTTATTATGCATTCTTTTTAAAGCCATGAAAAAAAGGAAGGGAAAAAAAATCAGATATGGCTTTCCTGTATTTAAGTGAAGCTTACCTTATTACATTATTGTGTCACAAGTTCGTTGCCCTCCAACACCCAAAGAGTGTGAGCTGTGTGGGCAGTAATACTGAGCTGAGATTCTCCTGAAAGTAGCAATGGTCCAAGAAATAATTATTTATCAGTTAGACATATTTGTAAGCATAATTTGTTTCTGCTCTCATGTCAAAGCTCTTCTGTGAACTTTGATCTTACTTCGGATCCCTCTCTCTTTCTTTAAGAGAGACAACAAAGACCTGCAGCTCCACAAACCAAGGCGGAATTCTCAACCAGCCAAACCGGGCAATTGCCCAGAGGCCCTGGCACGCCAGGGGCCCTTATTGCACTGAGGTTAGTGAATGTCAACTGGTATGTGCAAATTTAATTGGGAGATGGCTTATGAATATGCACCACAAAGCACAACATCCACTAACACAATAATGTGCCGTAAAGCATGTCCTGCTTTATTATCTAACTGCCGAGCTTGGTATAAAAGAGGGTCGCAATGTCAAAATCTACAATTCTTTTATTTCTCAAACAGGAGCTGATTTTCGTGATGGCAGCATTTCAGTGTTTCCAAGCTTCAGATGAAAAACATGAGCGGCTGTGGTCAGAAAACTTGCCGTGTCAAGGTCCGGTCGCTCCCAAGGGCAAGTAATCAGTTGCCGCAACTTAACTTTTATTTACAGCTAGAAACAGGCAATTACCATTAGAGGAAGTTAATATGTCATCTCCCCATGACTTTATGTCTATTTTCCAAACAGAGGTCTCCAAAAGTCTCAGAGCAGTTTCCTTTAAAAGCATTAAATGAGTCATTGAAGCCAAGAATGGCCACTTGAACGTACATTACCTTGATGAGAACAACGTAAAATCTCAACTGCTACAAAATATAGTTAGTGCAATTTGATTTGTAACTGAACAAGTTTGGATTAGGCCCAAATCTCTTTTTTAGAGGGCACTTTGATCATTTGTTGCTGTTTGAAAACGGGTGACTGAATTCATGTTATTCGAATATCTGAAACAACTGGATGTTGTAAAGTACGGTGCCGTGCCTTCATCGTGTTCCTGCGCTGTCACATCATTTTTGCCCGCTTTTCAGAATAATCTTTGCCGTGCACTGTGACTAAATTGTACATATTTCATACTGTATCACACATCTCTGACGTATTTGTGATGGAGAACAGGACTGCTGCCGCATCTGAAGATTCATATATCATCAAAGATGTACAAAAACAGTCTGAGATGAACAGCAATCTTTGCGGCGGATAATTCTTGAAAGAGGAAATGTAACAAGGCTTCAATGATTCAAAGAGAAACACTTGTCATTTGCATTAATATTTGCCTCTAATTAATTCTGTCTGTGGTGACCTTCTTTACTTTTAAATATACAACTTCAAAGCCTCCCGTTGCCCAGTGCGGAAAAACGTTTTCATCTGGGGGTTACCGAGCCGCTCTTGCTGATTGGAATTTAGTGCCTTGCCTGAGAAAACCTGAAGCACAGGACATTAGTCATTCCTTTTTTTCCTGACCCTTTTCGAACAGCCTGTCCAACCGCAAACATTTTTATTTTTTCAAATGGGCATCCCCAGGTGTCAGAAGATTCAAGGCAGATTTATTCAGGCACGAGTGAAAGTCACTGAGACGCAACTAAATATATACAATTTATATAGTTTGAATACAATACAGCTATATACCTGGGAAGTTTGATATTGATTCATAGCCATGCTTCAGGGACACACTTCAGTGAGTGAAAGCCAAGGCAGATGGACACACGGGGCCGCTTACTTGCTATTGGGGGTGAAGGCAAAAATGCAGTTTTATATATTTACCACCTTTCTGTTATATCTGTATGAAGAAAATGTGTCTTTATTGCATGTTAGAATTTGAATGTATGAGTGCAGTTTGCCTTGTACTGTGATACTAACAGTGTCTGGGTGAAGCAATCTTTTTTACCCAACTAACATAAACTGAAGAGAAGATGGACGACTGGTTGAAATTGCCAGTCATTTCATCCTTATACCAGGAAAAGAAGTGTTTCATTCACTCCAACATGACAAGAAGGTTAATGTATGCAAAATAAAAATGAATCGATAAATAAAAACACATTACTCCACAAGCATCGGCTAAAGGGGCAAAAGATGATTTCAATGCTCAACTTCATGACACAAAAAGAACTTGACCACAGAAGAGAGCAGAATGATATTGACCTTCCTAAATCTACGAGTGTCCGGTCAGGTCCCTGGGGCACCTCTCGGGGATCTCAATTCAAGACAGTGTGATTAAGTGCGAGCAGAGTTTTCAACTGTCGCCACACATCCTTCAGATTTTAATGACTCACAAGATACTGAGGAGGCCCTGATTATAATAACATGCTACTCTCTCCTTTGTCATTTGCATGCGTGTCACTTCATAATTTTTGGACCATGTCCCTCTTGTTTTGCTTCTGACCCTGCCACTTCAAAGGACGGTCACTTCATGACACTTCATTACAGCTCACACCATGAAACGTCTGCCTCAAAATATCGGAGATTCTCTGTGACAAAACAAACTGGACCAACAATTATGTAAAACACTAGCTGACAAATGCTACAGTGAAGAAAACTTATTTTAGGGATATACAGCGGTACCTCGGTTCATGACCACAATCCGTTTCAGACGCCCGTTTGAGAAGCGATTTGTTCGAAATCTGAATCTATTTTTCCCATTACAATGAATGGAAAAAGAAATAATGCCTAGCCTTAAAAGAGTCTTTTGTAGGAGTGAATGTAGAGTGTCTGCTGCAGGTGGCTGTTCCTCTATGTGTGTGGCCGCTGCATGTGGGAGGGGTTGCCGAGTGAGTGAGGTCTCTCCAGAAGTGAAGAGGTGCCCGGTGCGTGTCCAGCTCTGAATGTGTGCTTCTGTGCAGTTTGGCTGTGACAAAGTCATAAACCAAGTCACGCTCTGTCCCAGACTGGCCTCATCCCTGTCCCAGCTCCAGCCCACAACAGGACATCAAACCCTGGAGTGAGCGCTCCAGCACCTCCCCTGTGACACTCTACCACGGTCCAGTGCGGAGACAGGAAAGGTTTTACAGTGATCAAAACTCCACATCAATTCTGCGATACAAAGACAACAAAGTCTCCTTAATATTTATTCAGAAAACCTGCTAGTTTAATCCAAACATCTGCCAAAGGAAGCGTGTTGCGTGATAATAATGACGGTTCCATGACGGGGACGGTGGTCAACTGTTAAAAAAAGGTCCTTGCACATTAGACGTGTATTTTTCTTGAGAAAACATGTGAAATGCAGTTTATTTAATGAGTCTAGAACTGCATTATTTTGCTAAACGCAATTGCATTTTTGATTTTTTCATTTTTGCTCGGGACAAGCGTACATCTGACCAATTGATACGCTCATTGTTGACACGTCACGTACCAAAACATTCAATATAGAAAAGCGTCACACCCAGACTATATTAAGACCTCCATTACAAAAACAATACAAGAGTATTCACTTCACAAGTTGATGGATGACATGTATGAAAACAATCAGAATCGTGTGGGGGCTCAGTTTTTCTGCATACCCTCAAGAGACACAGCACCTTTGTAATATTTGCCTCAAATAATTCTGCCTCCTCCCATGTGCACCTAAAGAGAGCTGCACTGTGAGTTATGTCAGATGGAGCGATTACCAGGTAGAAGTCCACAGGGATAATGAGCAACAGATGTAGGCGCCTGCTCTGTCTCACTCTTGTTCGCATCTATCCTTTGTAGTTTTTTCTTCTCTCATCCTGTTTTTTTTTTCTTCCTCCTTATCCACCTTAGTCTCCCCCTGCCCACCCACAGCTGTCCTGCACAAGGTTGAGCGTCGGCACACTTGCTCCATCCCGCTGCTAAACAGCGCGCATCAATCGTGCAGGTGTCTTCCTCTAGCTGAGGGGGGTCTCAGTGGGCATCTATCAGTGGACAGGAGACTGGCGTGATGCGTACTACTTCCATGTCATTTCAACTAAAGAGAAACAATATAGTGTTTCAACACAGCGCGTGTTCACACATGGCACGCATGAGGTGCGTTATGTAACGCTGGTTTGTTTAGGCAGGTGAGAACAGTGTCGGAGGGATGCCTGGAAATGTGGATCTTGTTTTATGTCCAAGACAACCGCGGTGGGGATTGTTGAGAGAGAAAACAATGGAAACCAACAGGAAATAACCTGAGAAAACCAGTGGTTTGGGGTGAGAGGACACTGTCTGTTGAGCTTAAAATGTCAGGACCTCAACATTTGTTTCAGACGTCTCACTCGCCTTATCTTTATGACAAAATCAATGTGATCTTAGGGGATGAAAGTGACCCATTATGACAATTGCAGTACTGTTGAGGTGTTGTTTTCTAACATGATTCAGACCCGGCAGCACAAAACCTTGACTAAACATTGCCGCTCCGTTTTCTGAAGGGCAGCGGCACGACCTCTCCGAGCTGTAACTGCTCATTTCCAGGGTTCATCAAAAAGCCTCCTGCTTTTTTCTCGGGCCAGCTCCATTCCAATGCCAAATGAGGGCCAGCATTTTTCCACAGCAGCTGGAAAGACTGGTGAAGCCACCACATCAGCCAAAAGGTATTAGCATTTGGGTAATTTCCCACTGACTCATTCTACAGTATGAAGGGTTGCATGCACTTTTTTTTCAATATGGACACAATGTGATTTTGCTTCAGTGTAAGTCTTTTACCAACAATGAGACAAATTATCTTACAGTGGTACCTCGGTTTTTGAACGTCCCGGAATTCGAACAAATCGGAGTTCGAACAGAGATTTTTTTGCTTCAGATTTCGAACAAAAATTGAGAACTCGAAAGCCCCCGAAAAAAAGCCACGCACAGACTGATCATGACTCACGACGCGCTTTGTTATTGTGTAGAACGCAGCCTCTGTATGCAGACGTGTCCCATTACATTTACAGGCTGTTTTGTCTTCATATTGAGGTGTAAAACCTTTCCTGTCTCCACACTGGACCGTGGTAGAGTGTCACAGGGGAGGTGCTGGAGCGCTCACTCCAGGGTTTGATGTCCTGTTGTGGGCTGGAGCTGGGACAGGGATGAGGCCAGTCTGGGACAGAGCGTGACTTGGTTTATGACTTTGTCACAGCCAAACTGCACAGAAGCGCACATTCAGAGCTGGACACGCACCGGGCACCTCTTCACTTCTGGAGAGACGTCACTCACTCGGCAACCCCTCCCACATGCAGCGGCCACACACATAGAGGAACAGCCACCTGCAGCAGACACTCTACATTCACTCCTACAAAAGACTATTTTAAGGCTTGGAACGCATTATTTCTTTTTCCATTCATTGTAATGGGAAAAATCGATACAGATTTCGAACAAATCGCATCTCAAACGGCCGTCTGGAACGGATTGTGGTCGAGAACCGAGGTGCCACTGTATTTTTTTATTTTTATTTTTACCTTTATTACCGTAAACCCATTTTGAATGGGGGGGAGAAAGTATTTATACGATCCAAATATCAATTTCTTCTCATTGCTAAATGACCTGAAAGGACGGCAATATAACAAACAAGTTCCCTTCATGTGTAACACACCCGCTGCAACATTGTGTCCTTCAGCTGTCAGTCAACAATTAGAAACAAGTTTTGACCAAAAGATTATTGTGCAGCCATGTAGTGAGTCAATTAATCATGAGCAGACACTTGTCGACACGGCTGCGTGATTCAGCAAAAGAAATATTAATTGACAAACACTTCCTCTATTTATTACTGTTTTTTTTTTTTTTTTGCCTGCAGCGTAGATTTACAAATGAAAGCTACCTATATAGACACCAACACTATTGACAACTTACTCATCTGAATTATGTTTAGTATACAGTACATTCCATTGGGACAGAATGGTAATATTCAGAACATTCACTTTATATCAAAGGTGTTTTATAATGTAATAAAAGGTTGATCACCTCATTTTGCAGGTGCAAAAATATTCAGGAACAACGTGCTATAAAGACGCAGTTCCTGTTTACAACAGTTAAACTGAATACCTGCCTGAGATTTAAAACTTATCTCAGGAAATAGGTGCAAAATGTATTAAACATTTGTACTATCAAAATATACCTGTTGTAGTAACAAGAGGATTACAGTCACTCAGACAAGAGCTGACCTGAATTTCAACCGATCCCTTGGTAAATAAAGCAAACTAGCGATTGCTCATGTGAACGGCTTCATCCTCATTGGCCATGGCACACAAATCTGAGTTAACATTTAGGAATAATACAACTTCTCAAACAAATCACCATAATCGGAGTGATAAACACAAAAGCTGGCACTCCAGACATTGGCGAATGTGTTAAAGGTCACTTGTGGTTGGGGCGAAGGAGGGACAGATCTGAGCAGCTTTGACGGTTCACTGAAACAGTGCTCTGAGTGAAGTGCTGACATCAGTTGAACCGTTTTCTCTCTTTTGCAGTGACGAAACAATGCTGTAGAGCTCGCAAGATGCCTGCATGTCTTCATGAACACGAAGAGAGGGGGCTGCCTGAACTGCACCACATAAAGCTTTGGACAATTTGCCTTTTGCTCACCGTTTATCTCAACGTATCCTCATGTTCAGACGGTGCAGCATGCCGAGGTGAGGCAGCCACATGTGCAAGAGGAAAAATCTCACACAGTCTCATCATCGCTTGTCAAGGGTTGCCACATGACCTGTTGATTTTCACTGTATGGCACACTGAAGTAGCTCACTACACTCCTGTCAACACTCCAATCCTGAAGTCCAACCTTGACGGCATGACAGGAGTCGTGCAACACAGCCAGGTAGACTTAACACCTCGCTCCCAGAGGTGCAAGCTTTGACGGAGCTGCCACCCGTGTGAGTGAGAGGTCAACACCTTTGGAAAAGACTTGTCAAATTACAGAGTTTGCACTCCTTTGCTGCTAACAAGCACTAATTGGTGACACTGAAGACGAATCCACGAGCACACCGAGCGCACGCACACTAACCGAGGCGGGCCCCAGGAAGTAACCGTGGTAACTATCGAGAGATTATTTGGGGAGGAGTGTCGAGGCTAAATGGCCAGCAAGGTCCACTGAGAAAACAATGAGGCTTCCAATACGAATTTGGGAATTTCTCTTCGGAGATTAATAAAGTATTTATCTATCTATCTATCTATCTATCTATCTATCTATCTATCTATCTATCTATCTATCTATCTATCTATCTATCTATCTGTCTGTCTGTCTGTCTGTCTGTCTGTCTGTCTGTCTGTCTGTCTCTCTGTCTGTCTGTCCGTCCGTCCGTCCGTCTGTCCGTCCGTCTTTCTATCTATCTATCTAACTATCTATCTATCTATCTATCTATCTATCTATCTATCTATCTATCTATCTATCTCTGTCTGTCTGTCTGTCTGTCTGTCTGTCTGTCTGTCTGTCCGTCCGTCCGTCCGTCTGTCTGTCTGTCTGTCTATCTATGTCTATCTATCTATCTATCTATCTATCTGTCTATCTATCTATCTATCTATCTGTCTATCTGTCTATCTATCATCTATCTATCTGTCTGTCTGTCTGTCTATCTATCTGTCTGTCTGTCTGTCTATCTATCTATCTATCTATCTATCTATCTGTCTGTCTGTCTGTCTATCTGTCTGTCTATCTGTCTATCTATCTATCTGTCTGTCTGTCTATCAATCTGCCAATCTATCTATCTATCTATCTATCTTTCTATCTATCATCCAGCTATCTATCTATCTATCTATCTATCTATCTGTCTGTCTGTCTGTCTGTCTATCTATCAATCTGTCTATCTATCTACGATCTCCTTCAGCCTGCTTGTGAATGGACAGGCACAAACGTGCGCTGCCCTGGAGGTGTGTAACTGCTGTGATTTCCGCTCGCCTTTACTTAGTTTCCGATTCTCTTCCTCCTCCAAACAACATGTTGTCACAGTTCAGCTGACTCTGTTTTCCATATTTTATAAATTGCCAGGAGAAAAGTATTAATTATCCTTGTACAATTTAATGCACTGACTACTTTAACCTTTCAGGTTTCCGTTAAACACCAACATAACAAGGCATATCCGTAGCTGCAAACATGATTTATGACAGGAATACCTAATTCCTGTTTTTAAATAGGTTGGACGGCAATCTGCATATATTTAAATGCGCCAGCAAAACACCCCCCCCTCCGCCCCTCACACTTGTCTCGGGGCCCTTGTTTAATATTCAGGGATGATTTTTTTTGTCCACATACATTTTGGTCTGTGTCACCTTAGATTAAATTATTACCGTTTTGCAGCCTTTGCAGTGCAGGCCCGTGGCCCTTATTTACTAGAATCAATGAAACGGTAATGAAAATCCATTTTTCATAGTATCAGCCCCCGCTGTCTTTTATTTAGTTAGCTGTGTCTAAGCAAGCAATTCATTTTGTGTAAATGCCACCCTGAGAAAAAGGCATGCGCAGAGAAAGGGTTAAACCCTCCCAAAATTAAGACGCCGTGCTCGGCAGGGCCATTGTGATCCACTACTTCATCCCCCAAACACAATGTTGAATCGGATTATTCTGAGGTGTGAGGATGGGCTAAGTTATGAGATTAATTTTCACACTCGCTCACCGGTAATTCACTATTGATGACTCATTCCACCGAACGACTGATGATGACATCACCAACAAATGCACATGCACAGTCGAAGGAAGCAAATTGGCTGCTTCCGTTGGGTGACTACTATTTATATTCACAATATATATCCGAGGTGGGGTCGGCGGGGAGGGCGTCAACCTTCTGGGCCGCGGCACATAAGACTGACATGTTGAAATATCCTTGTCTTGGCTCCCATACATATTTAAATGAGTTGGTTTATTGACTTTGGTGAGAGCAGCGTGGTTAATGAAACAACACTACAATTGCATGCACAAGGACAAGTGCTTCAGAGAGGTCACTTCAGGATACTTCAAAGTCAACACTGAAGTAAGAACCACATTAGTTTGAATGTAAATTGCCCATTTGGAGAGAAGCGAGCTTTCAGCTACCATTGGACAGACTCATCGCAACCAGGCTGGCGTGATCAAAATACACGTAATACCAGACAACTGAAATACAGCTAATGTTCTGATGTTATATATGAACTTATGATGGGGTTTTTTTCAACAATCTAAATTTCCCTTTGTCTCCAATAAGACTTCCATCACAAAGTCTCCCCATCGACCCCATATTAGTTGTTATTGTGTGTGTGTGTCTCCTCCTGAGTTTGGTATCAAGAACTGACTCCATCTTCACGAGGAAGCTTCGCTCAGCTTTTAAATAATACAAGTATTTTGCCAAACTGGACTTTTTATTCATCAAGTTTAGTGTTTGTGCAAACAGTGTGCGTCCATTCTCGTGGACCACAACCCAGCAATTCCTCATTTCAACATTTTTTTTTGACTCACAAAGCAATGGTGGACTGCGAACAGCACAGTTGTTTCCACGGCTACGTTTTTTCTCACGCGTCTGACGTTTGGCCGTGTCCATATTTTCTTTATACATCCATGCTACCTCCATCACGGTGTTTTCACCATGAATTGGCTCCAGAATGTGCTTCACATGGAGTTGTCACGTTGAGCGGACGAACTGTCACTACACTCTGAAGCAGCGTTGCCAACCGCTTCCATCACTTTCTGTCCCACTGTATGATCTCCATCAGAGGGTGAATATTATTCTTCTGAATCTGTTACTTTCGTCCTCCCTGTTTTGCTCCGACTGCGTAACTGAAACCGCCCATGTCTCTGCAACCGTGGTCTGCTGTCAAACCTCTTTTTTTTACTTTTAAATTTTGACATAAAAACACTCAAATATCACTCCGATTGAAGTTGTAAGCGTAAACCATCTGCTTGTGTGACGTAGTAACAACATCAAGCACCGTCTTTACAGATTGTCATGTCTAAATGTCCCCAAGGTTCCTGTACTATTGGAACATCCACGTGTTTTGTCAGGTATTTAAACGATAGCCTGGCATCTGGCAAATATCCCGAAACAATCCAGTTTTCATTGCGCTGTCTCAGTTTGTGCCTCTGCAAAACTGCCATGAAGTGAACCAGAAAACCTTTCATCTTTAAATGAGTGCATCGCCAGCGAGTGGCTGTTTTAGTAAATAACCTGCGTGGATCTGTGGCTCAGCCCTTCACAAAAAACTCCCAAGCATAAGTACTTTTCTGTACACACAAATACCATGGTAGATCCTTCAATACTTTAGGATTGGGAAGGCACTTTTTATTATAGTCCACTGCTTTATTCACAGCAGGCAAATGTAAAGAAATACAGACAGGCCTTTGTTTTTTGAGTTTGTGGTACGAAAATATGTCAGATTATTTATTTATTGGGACATTCTATGATTGAATAACGGTTAATGACTGGCCTTAACCTTTATTACAGAGAATGAAATTCAGTAATTCCACTTCCCATTCTCAGTGTACCCCAAAAAGACCAAAGGCGGCGACATGTCTGACATGTTACTACAGCTAGTTGTGCTCTTTCTAGCCTCCAGAGTAGATGACTTTATAAGCAAATGAGTGGGTGTGTGTGTGTAGTCGTGCGGGCACAGAGGGGGACCCCCGCTCATTCATGTCTCACAATGAAATAAAATTTAATAACTGAATAAAAATGTAAATAAAGATTTCCTCAAAAGGGGTTGCGGTGAAATAATTCTCTCCCCTCAGCCTTTGTCACCCCTCCCCTCCATCCTTGAGCTAATATGTGATGTGAGTGGGAGGGGGGGGTTATATTGAGCCCGTCCTGATGTGGCGTGTGACCTTTTGAAAGGCGCTCGCTGAGGGTTGATTAAAGACGTATTAAATTTGTTTAAATAAACCTCCTTGTAATGGCACATCATTTGTAAGAAGCTATTAGAGAGACGCGGGAGGAAAAAAAAAAAATGGCAACGGCGTTATTTGCATGAAAATGTGGCCCGGACGCTCAAATTGAGGATCGCTCCTGAATGAACGGCGACAAGAGAAGGTTGACACTTGTATAATTTCCCACCACACCCCACCTTTTCCCACCCACAACCCCTCCGACGTTATGACAAAACCCTGATCAAACTTTCTATGTTCGACTGCAGGATGAAGGTGGAGCTCATGTCACATAAAACCTGTCCCTCTGACAGTGGCACCACCCACTCAGCCCACCTCTCAAATCCTCGCCACCCCTTCGCCAAATTACACCTTTGAAGGGAGTGATTAGGTGATGACAAAGCTAGGAGGCACTCCAGACATCACAAAGTCACAGCAGGTGGCAGAGAGACGGAGTGACAGGTGTTTAAATCTGCATATTAAACACAGCAAATCGCATGAATTCAACCATTCTGTTCACAATGGTTCACTGGAAAATAGCAGAAGAAAGAGCCTCTGTTTTCACCAATGAATGGTGTCGAAAGACTGTTCTACGACTGTAGATCAACGCAACGTAGCTGCCATCCTCCCTTCAGACGTCGCCAGCTATTTTCAGAAACAGGCATGTCACTTTTCAGAAATAATTCTGTGCTCACATATACGTTACCAACCCATTTAAATGGCCAGGACGTTGCAAAACTGTAGGTGGCGTAACCAGAGGCAACAACAGCAATGAGTGTTCTTGTTTACAGAAAAAATATTTCAGCCCCTCTATCGGTGTTTCAAAATGCAAACATCCAAAGAGGGCTTGCACCAATATCAGTTCTGCTGCTATTCATACAGAGTCCATGGCCGGAGTTTTGGGAAAACATGGTTTCTAGAGGCACATTGTTTGTTGACGTATAAATGAAGGATGCAAATGAAAGTATATATATATATTTTACATATATATATATATATATATATATATATATATATATATATATATACAGTATTTGACAGTATTTGACATTTTTCAAAAATATATGTTTTAAAAGCAAAAAATGTCTCAGAATTGTGTGCTTTATTTTGAAGGAATATTTCTAATGAAACAAATAAATGAGAGTCAAAAGTCAACCATTTTCTGTGACAGGAAAATATCGAAAAAAAAAAGTGGAAATGTGAAAAGATAAGTGAAAAGATATATATATATATATATATATATATATATATATATATATATACATAGATAGACATAGAGTACCGGGGAACAACAGGCAGTCGACGTCACAACTCGCATCAAAAGTCCATGTTGGCATTTACAGATACAAATCATGTGGAGGAGCAGACCCATGTATCTGTAAACAAGAAAGAGAAAGTGACGTATTGCTGACACAAGTTTCATGATCCCGATCGGCTCGTGTGGATTTCAGCTTCCCGTTACACTGCCACCTACAGTTTTTGAATTTCCTGGCAGCAGACTTAAATGGCTGATAGGTTATGTGAAAACAGTGAGGGTTAAATGTCTGTATCTTAAAACAGCCGCCTTGATGTCATCGGGGGCTCAGGAGGTCTCTGCAACCCACAGAAGTCACTCAGGTAGAGCAGCACATCCAGGACTATGTAGCAATACAGATTAGTAATGCATCTACTTAATGGGTGAAAAAAATGTTTGCTAAGGTTTTCAAGGCGTCATTGACTGGCATATAGGTTTTTTTTTTAATATTTTTTATTCAAAATATTGGTGAAAAAGTAACTGTCTGAAACAGTGATTTTTTTTTTTTTTTTTTTTTGGATAAATTTCTTTTGCAAAACTTGGAAAAAAAAGTTATCTTCGATAATGAGAATTTGCAACAAGAAAGTCGCTCTCAAAAGTTATGTCAATCACCCCAATTACTTCTTTCGCTGATAATTATGTGGTGTTTTTAAATAGTTGCCGTTTTACCAGAAACAAATCACAATTATGGCCTGCTATAACGCAAGCGTGTCTAAAATAATGTTGCGCCATTACCAATAAATTTACCATCCCTGTGCACAGTGACACCCATTACATTTTAGCTGGTATTAAAAATGAACATTAAATGCTGAGAGGAAAAACTAATTGAAGTGAAAACATTTCATATTTGTTCCGTTGAAGTTCTCATCAGAAAGTGTTTAATAGCTGATTAAAATGAGGAAAAGAGAAGAAATTAATAGTGACATTCGTTCACTTGTTTGTTTTGAAATACTTCCAGTTGGTGCCAGGAGGGAGTTGACTCCAGTCATGGAGGCAGGAAATAAAGTGCTGTCAAGCCCTTCGGAAAAGTTCAAGGCCTCGGCCAAGTTGAAGTTGCTGTGGAGGGATGGAGGGGTGTTCAGCAGAGCATGAGGCTGCTGCTGAATCTGCTGACAGGCAAACAGCTCCGGGAGAAAAGTTGGGATAATTAAAAAGAAATACTTTTTGGGCCAGGAAAGGGCTTCGCTGATCAACTTAAGAAATGGACATAGACAAAGAAACTGTCTTTTTTTTTACTGTTTCCCTTAATGGTCCGTCTGGCTATTTCCACATTATTAGCAAAATACATTTGCTTTAATGATTAGAACATTCAATACAGTGATCTTTCCAACCTAATATTTTAGATTCTACACAAAATAGTTCCACATAAAATACACTTGTCAGAGCTATAAAGTTTTGTAAAACATTCATATTCATATTTCAGATTTTCCTTTGCACAGCTTTTCTTTAATTTATTAGGTTTCATCACAATATATTTTATTACTTTTCAAGGCGATACATTTCCAGTTGTGGACTGTATTGTTTATGTTTTAAATCAACCACATTTATTTATGTCACAATATATTTTCTTGTACTGATAAACATTTTCATATTTGAAGACTTCGATGGCCTTTCTCTGACCTTGTGAAGGCGAGAAATATTTTCTACAGTTTGATCACTGACTTCCTGTCAGACAGGAAGGAGAACATGATGCTGGTTTCTAAACTGTTGGTTATAGTCATTTTCCCTTTCAACAGATTGCAAGATGATCATGGTGCTTGATACTGAACAGTGGTGGAAACAAAGTTGGCACACTTGTCCCTTAGTTGGTTCATGCCATCCCTTTCATTTGCTGCTGAAGAGTAAATCCTGGTAAATCCTTACTCCCAACCAAATTGTTCCAACACTTATATGCCCATTTGACTTTTGGAATATTTAAAATAAGTTTATTCCATTGTGGTTCTTGAAAAAAATGGGCAAAAAATAGGCACCTAATGGGCAATAAAACCAAACTGCAGTCAACATCAGTGATGTTTGAACTCCAAGTGGACCTCATTGACGTGAAGAGTCGGCCCATTGTATTTCTACTGAAAAGAACAGTATTGCCTGTTCCTGATAACGCTTTGGTAAACTGTGTGGTGTGTCGTCCTGTGATGTAACTGACATGCTGGCTGTGGTTTGCCTGCCTGGCAGTTGATAATTTACTAGCAGCAACCGGAAGATACAGGAGAGGTGCGCATACAGTATTTGACATTTTTCAAAGATATATGTTTTAAAAGCAAAAAATGTCTCAGAATTGCGTGCTTTATTTTGAAGGAATAGTTCTAATGAAACAAATAAATGAGAGTCAAAAGTCAACCATTTTCTGTGACAGGAAAATATCGAAAACAAAAAAGTGGAAATGTGAAAAGATCTTGTGCAGGTACGTTAAAAAGAGAGCGACGCTTACAGATAGAGAGGAAACACCTTTCTGTTAAGCAACAACGGTAGCAACGGGGTCCTCAACAGGATGCATTTTAAATTCTTGCATAATGGTACAAGATTTTGCTGTAGGTAGAACCAGTGAGCTTCACAGTCAAACTTGAGGATAATAAAAAAAAAAGATAAATAATCAATAAATCAATAAAATTCAGTCCGTCCTCACATCGTACTGCATTATATTTTATTGACTTTACAGTGATTGAGCTTCAAACATGTTTCATTTTATGTGTGTGTGAATGAGTTTGTACATGTTTGAACATTGGATTATTTCTTTATGAGCTTTAATAACTATATTCTTATTTGCGATAATTTTATGATGATTGTGTTACATGTGAAGCCAAATATTTGAAATGTATTTCACTACATTTCATGATGATATTGATCTAGATATATATTTGCATCTAGATAATCGATAATGTTCCTGTTTTTTTTTTTTATATGGCGTGTCTCGGCAGGATTTGGCTGCGGGTGATCCAATAACCCAAACATGTGTCTGAGCACCTGTGGGGATACATCCCCTAAGCACGACACATTTATTATCCCGTATCAGTGGCAAAACTTCAGTCAGCTTTTGAGGAATCAAGTTAACAGTCAATCAAAAACCTTCTAGCATCTAATGGACAAGACAAGGAGCAAAATGGAGGCGATAAATCGGATTACCAGCCCAGTGCATGTTTACATGGATATATGGCTGACTATCGCCGATGTTTCCCAACCATAACATGTTTTTTTCCTCCTGTCATAATTGCGTTACTCTTGAAGTCAATGACCCTTAAGGGGTTTGAGGCCAACAAAGAAGACGAATGGGAGAAGGGGGTCAATCTGAAACCTGAGCCAGAGAAATACTCTCTGGGAACTTTGTCATATATTATACATTAACAAACTTTAGTTTCATATGAATTAGACAAATAATTCCGTTTAACTAGATTGTATTTTAGACTTTAGCTGTCTATGTTTGAATACTGCATCGGATTGTGTCCAAACATTCTGCTGTTCGCTGCTTTTAAATATTTCTTCATCATATTTCTTCTTATTTATTTATTATTTTTTTGCATTTTGCGATAGTGTTCCTCTAATATGTGGTGCCTGTACTCTACAGTAACTGTCGGCCCCTCACTGCTTGTATTCTGCCTTGGTGTAGCCTTTCCTTGCTGCTTCAGCGTCGTGTGTGTGTCTGTGAGTGAGCACTTGTTTGTACATGTAAAATATTGTAAAATATCATTGTAAATATCAGTGATTTGGGTCTCTGAGTCTCATTAACAGACAGCACCACATCACTCATTTCAGTTTCACTTCATTGGCTTCCTGTATGGTTAGTCATTGTTTCTACATATGGCTTCAATGAATGAGCAACAAAAATCTATTGACCTACTCCTGTGGCGAGTCCTTAACTTTTCCTTTGTGCTCTGTTTTACTGTTGAGTGCCATGATTTAACATTAACATGAGAATAACTTCATGACTCAAGTCTTCAAAGTGTTGCAAATGAATGAGAGTATTATTTTGAATCATTACCATTTATTATAGTGTTATTATAGTGTTATTATAGTATTATGATTTCATGATGATCTTTGTGTGTGTGTGTCTGTGTGTTAAATTAACTCATTTTACCGTTACAATACTCGTATAGAAGTCAAATCCCCTAATAATAATAAGTACAAACTCCTCTTTTAAAAGTTAAAAATTGAGCTGCTGCTAAGCAGGAAACTGAGTCTGTTCAATGAACAGCTTCACCAAGTCAAGGATAGAACACAATGATACAGGAAGCGAAAACTCTTTCCTGACACTGACGGAGGCAAACAAATTGTAGGTCAAGTCCACAAACTCTTGCTCACAGTAGCACTTCTGACAGGTCAAGGCTTCTTATCAGGATTATAAAAAACGGGTAAAAAAAAAAAGTGCAGCACATTGAGTATATCCGAACTGAGACATTTGAAGGCTCTGCAGCTGCGATATATGCTTCAGATTAAGCATCATGAGCTTCAGGTAATGAGATTTTTTTTTTCCTTCTCCCTCCACAAATGGTGTTTATAATGCTGTGGATTCAAACTCTCCAAATGCAGACATCAAAACAAATGTGAATCCAGGCGCTTGCCGCTTTGCTCTGAGAAAATGGCCTTGAGCTACTTATTTTTAGACTGCGCCACCGTTAATTTATGCAAAGATCTGAACTAATTCTTTGGCATCTGTGAAGCAAGAATATTAACGCAATGTATTTCCTTGTCGATGATAATGCTGCGCTCTTAATTTGAGATGTGCGGTGTAGTCGAACATGAAATGGAAATTTGCCTCAAACTATGTATTTGTCACTTGAGTGTCGCATGTGGAATGAGGTTACATGCATCCTTTGCTGTCTGCATTCTCAAGAAAGGAGAGGTGTGTGTGTCTCTCTTTACACACGGTGGCGTGTCTCAGACTCAACTTCAATCTCCGAAGCTATTTGCATATTTACGTAGGGTTGTTTTTTATAAGGTATTTGCATGTATTTCCTGAAGAGCTTGTGCTCTGACTGAAGGAATCTATTGTGAAGGTGCCTGCGTTCATTGAGGATGGACATTTAGACTGAACATTTTTTTTTTTTCAGAACTTATTAGGAGAATTGTTCTGAAATTATGATTTGGAGAACTGTCATCTGATGCTCGGTGATGGTTGCTTTTGTCTGTTTTTAGGCAATAAAAGTGTGTCATAATACGACTAGAAATGCAGAAATTCTTCTCTTTTTTTTCTGCTTATTGGATCAAAAGTCATGATTAAACTTCTTGCCAACCTCCTTATTAGTTTGCCCTTGACTATTAATATATGATATATGAGATTTAGTCAAGAGTTTGTGCTGAACAGAACAGTGTTTATAATGCAGTGGTGAAAACAATTCACTTCAGGCAACAGCAGGTGAATTTTTCAAGTCTGTGGAGGCACTAATTTCATATTCATACACACTACATTGTACAGCACAGATGATCAAATGTTTGTCGGGAGATTCCTGGAATTTATTCCTGAATCTCTCACCCTTTAGGCGGTGTGAAACGATAAATTCCCATTTTCTATGTCATTTTTTTAGCTTTAAATTTGGTGGGATACAGTATTTTTGTTCTTTGCTGATGTATTGTACGATACATCTCAAGTCTTTTACCCCTTCTGGGAAGCTGCTTTCTTTTCACAGCAAACCTTTTCAAATCCAGATCAAAAAAGACCAAAAAAAAAAGTGAATATATTAGGAGAATCTAATTACATACAGCACGCAATGCAAAAGAGCAAGGCTGCAGGAAATGTAAATGAGACATAAACGCAGGTAAATGGAGTGTAACGCAACGTGACAGCAGCGTTCTTCTGAACCACCCACGGCATAACGCTTTGAATATCTAGTCCACCTTGGTGAAAGAAGAAGAGGAAGAAGGAAGAGTCAGAGAGGGGATGCAAACTCTTTACACTAACAATGACCTGCAACGTAATCCACAGATTACGTCACGGCAGCGCCACCCAGAGAGCGCAGGCCCAGAGGTAACATTTCCTGCTTTTCACAGGATGACAACTTTGTGACCTGGAGGATATACGGACACGTTTCCATCGCGTAAAATGAAAAGGAAGTCTTGCGTTTATTCTGTATAGACTTTTGAGCGTACGGGATGCTGCAGCTGCAGGAGGTTTACCTGTGGAATATAAACTACGAACTGACACAGTCAAAGCATCACACGTACTGTACACAAACCCTTGTGTGTATAGAGCATGTCCACATACGACCTCGAATGAAACAGTGCATAACAAACACAACAACGTACTTGACATTTATCAGGCATGAAAAGAAATTGTGATCCGTCTTGCTTGAAAGTCTACGCAGTTATACAGTATTGGATTATACTTGTACCTTGTGTTGCAATGTTTCTTCTTTTATGGAGTACCATTGCACTCCGAAAAGTAAAATACGAATGAAACATGTAGCAAGTGAAGCACCTGTTCTATATTGTTCTACTTGCTTTTATTTTAGACACATAAATAAATGTTGTTTTTCAGCATTTGCAATGTTGCTGACATGAGGGCCGTATTACTGATGAGTTCCCACACTGTAGCTCACACTGAAATGTGGGCAAGTTGGAAGCCACCTTGTGGACTGAACAGGATTCGGATGATAAGCCAGAACACCATCAAAAATTCTAATCATCCTTTCCTTTCCCAACAACCTTTTTCCTATTTTTTTATGTTTTATTTTTTCTGAGCAAAACTCAATTTAAGCTCACAATGCATAGTTAAAGCTCTCGCAAGCAGCTCATATAAAACGACTTGGCAGTTTGACGCACGTCCAAAAATGTCCTAAAATGTGACATCAATGTCCATCAGCCATTCATTCGAAGATCTGACAAGTTGACCACTGTCTTCGTTCCTTCAGTGAAAACACATACACATACACTTACTGATTCTCAGACAAACGTTGAAGAGAGTAAATAAAGAAGGAATAAATATCATTATTATTGACAGAGTGAGTCAGCTGGAACCCAACCAATACATATTGATGCAGCAGTGCAAATGTGGAAGCATATCCAGACTCACTGGTTCATAAATGAATACACTAGCCGATCCATTTTTTTGCATCATTTAATAAGTGTTACTGAACCATTTGGGTGCATTGTATATTTCACCTACAGCGTGTGGACACCACAAAGTTCTCTGCTCTGCAGATGAATACCATGAATCAGGTTTGGACGAGCACGCTGACATAGTTGTCAGGCCATGAGGGAATTTGTCCTCTGCTCAGTTTGACTTACAAAGTTTGGCAACAGAATGGATTTTACAAAAGAGAAGGATGACCTGACAAGACAGAAGCCATTAACCTGAGAACTCACTTGAAGCGGAAGTGGACAACTCACTTCCTGCTTAGATTTGCCAGAAATGTTGCACAAAATATTGCAAGGTTTTCACGCTTAGATTTCCATTTGCTTAAACGCAATGATGAAGCTTTCTTTATGTGACGTCATATGTATATTGTGTATTGGAAGACACCTGCCGTATGTCCACGACAGAAATCACTGTCAGCTGCTCACTGCTATCCTTCTTTCAGCTAAAAGGTTTTTTTTTTGGTTTTTTTTTAAACATAATACTGCGCTCAAATTGTCCTGTTTATCTTGATACTTAAATATATAAGTCATGCGTTCAATAGTGGCACTGCATCGTAAACTTTAGACTCTGTAACGTAAGGGTTTCATTTGGTTGTTAAAAATATCACCTGAATTATGTTGAAGTAGCTCTTGTTCTGTATGTTTGTTTGGGTGTGATTCATGTATCATCACATCGCAAAATTCCATTTGTATATCTATAATGTATCGGCTGCTATGCATTGTATCGAGATGTGTATCGTGTTAGCATTTTACACACTTGTTTCTGCTGTGACAGAATGTGACGTCGGGTCAGGATGCATCACAACATTTATTTAACTAAACCAAAACATCATCTGGAGAGGACGATTGCAATTCTACTGTGAAGAAGTCTGTGCACACACACACACACACACAAACATGTGTCCATGTGGTTATTCAAGTCGCATTTTCAAGTCGTGGCTGAATGCATTTGGTTTCATATCAGCCACCACGTTTTAAAGTCACGTGTTGAGCCGGCCTTCGTGAACTGATACTATCCATGTCAGTTGGAATCGGCTCCAGCAACCGGTGAACGTATCAGGTCAAGCGCAAGTCTCCAGCGCCGTTTTAAATAAATAAATATTCAGGTTTTGTTCAAAACGGTTTAACAAGTTGGAAGCAGGCCTAGATTACGAGATAGTTATTGAGGTGCCGAGCTGCAGGAGAGAAGAAAAGAGAGAAAACAGGTCAACGTGCACCCACAGAGTGCTCTGGGGGGAAGTCAGGAGATAAGAGTTTATCGCAAGCGTATAAGCAGATAGCGTTAATCCTCCTTCTGTGAGTGTTTTACATGAAATAAATCTGTGGCATACAAAATGGAAAGATACTATTGTCTGAAAGGTGGGGAGATAGAGAGCTGCCGGTGATAAGCGCCGAGATAATCGATGAATTCCTGGGTTTTCTGCGTCTAGCCGAGCGGAGCAGGTAGACGGGCAAGTGGAACTCTGCTTAGCTGGTAACTGTTTAGACCTTAATAATTAATTCCGCAGACTTGCCAGGAGCAAGATTGATTATTCTATTAAAGGTAGGGATCAACAGTGACCTGACTGTGGCTCTATTTCACACACCGTTTGAGTGGCGCAAATTACTGCTGCTGTAATGCACACGGCATCTTCCTGAATACGCTGAGCCATGACAATATCCCAGAGACTATTAGCCCGGTAAAGAGATTCACCAGGTTATGTTCAGACCAAATAAATGCAACTTTGGTTTGTCAGCAGGGGCGTGGGAAGACGTGAATAAACCATGAGCCAGCTAACAAATATACAAAAGGCATTAGAACCTGGATACGGTCAAACAGTCAGGTCGGTTGTGTGCGTGAGCGACATGAAAGAGAACAAAATTCACTTTTGTTTACCGATGAGTTTTTCCCATCAGGCTTACATATCAAACATTTTGGATCATCAACCGCTTTTTGTTTTTTTAACAAATCGATAAATGCTAATTCAGCCGCGCTGAATCAATATTTTGCTCAGTCATGAAAGTGCAAGTGAGATCTTCAATCTTTAATCAAAATGATGTTTGATTCCCCGCAACATTAACATGTGAAGCATGTTAATGTTGTGAGGTTGGAACCTGGTCATTCAGGAACGAGAACATACCTTTTTTAACCTTTTGTTTCATTGAGGGTTCCTATTTTTAAAAAAAAGTTTCTTATTATGTACAAATTATAGTAAAAAAGATTAAAGTAGCTATTTTTGCATGCTTTTTCAAATAAAAATAAAACAGGAAATAAGGAAAAACACATTTTTGTGTTTACTGAAAATGGTATTGTCAGTTATAATAAGGGAAACAGCTAAAATCTAAATGCAAACATACCGTCACATGACACTGCAGAGAAAACAAAAAATAATATCAACATAATATCCAACTAAATGCTACTACTATTGTGCTAAACAGTACTATACAATTTAATAAGCATGACTTGTGCCATTTATTGACTGTTTTCATTCATTTATTCATCATTAATGCTGAGCATTAGCTGGCGCTATGAAGTTGTGAGTGTGCTGACGTGTTTGAAATGAAACACATATCTACTTTCTACATGACTGATTCATTGCCTCAAAACATACTGAAAGTTAAGATCTTACCCATTAAAATACTTTTATTTCCTGCATTCTTTGCACAGAATCGCCTTCTTGGAAACTGTGTTTTACCTCCCTAAATCCCCCTCAACCCTTTAAGCTTCGCTCACAAGCTCCTTCACCCACAGCACACACACACACTCACACACACACACACACACGCGCGCGCAGAAAGCCACACACGGACAGGGCTTACTACCTCTGGGAGGCAAACGATCAACAGAGGTATGCATTAACATAAATGCCAAATCTGTTGGAGGTGTGTGTGTGTGTGTGTGTTTGGGAGGAACAATAATTCATTGTGTGCAGATGAAAAAAAGAAGGAAGCGCAGAGTGCAGCTCCATCTACAGGCTAAAAACATCCACACAAAAACACCGCATGAGGAGACCTCCACCAGCTCTACCTGGAATATCCACAGACAAAATGACCCCAAAACATTTGAGATATGATATTTCAGCAAACACTACGTGCTGCTGACTAATCCTGGAAGAAAAACAAAGGTAGCAGCAAATAAAAGCTGCTCTGAGCCTCCGTATTGAGGTTGGTTAAGATCAGGTAATGCAATTAAAATCTAATTAAAGCCACATTAAATCACTTTAAGACGTCGTTATTTGTGTCAAGCGGAGGCAGGATCTCTTCATTAGCACGCAGACGCTCTGAGGCACAAACACATGAATGAACCCGCCAGAGTAAACACACACGCACGCACACAGACAGACAGACAGAGTCGAGTGTGATCGGCTTCTCAGAGGCGCCTTTACCTTAATACTGAGGTGTGAATTTATGAAGCTCATGGTGATTTAAGCTAAAAAAAAAGAGACGTTAAAATATGAAATATACAATAATGTTCATCTTTTCATCTCATGAAGATTAGAAACTCAGCAGTTGTGTATTGTTATGTTACATTTTTAAGCAATTCTAATTTTTATTTCCTCCAACATCAATTGTTTTTTGTCCGTCTTCTTGTTTTTTTTGCAAACAAAAACACCTCACTGTTTGTCTGCATTGTGCCTCTAACTTTGTGTTCCCATGACAGAGCTCTGCTTGTCGAGGGTTTATAAAGTTGAAGCAACGTAAAAGCTTTGTTGACTTTTAAGGGAGTTACAAGGGTAATAACAGTGAAAAAAACATGGTTCACGTTGGTCTCAAAATCATTTTTGGGAAATCCCTAATGAAGCCAGTTGGTACGGGTCTGTCGTCACCTCAGCGACAGCGCACTCATGCGTTCACAGAAACTGGCTGTCTGCAGCAGAATCAGGTAACAAGCTTTCAGGTCTGTTTGCTTTGATTCAGCACAAGAGGAAATTTACAGTGAGAGCCTGAGAGCCCGACCCAAGCCTGAGAAACGGACCTGCATTCGCTCACCACCATCCTCTAGTTTACAGGACGATTTAACCCCATGAATCCGGGCTGGCAATGCAAAGCCATGCTCTGTGAACAAAAACTAAAATTTAAATAAAAGTTGCCCAGGGAAGATTAAAGCTTTTATTTGAGAAACTTAAATGCATTGTGTGCCACAGTTTTACTGCGCTTTCAAGAACTGGGTTTGCTTTGTATCTGGGGTTATTTTTAAAATAAAATGTTAAGTTAAAGTTAAGCTTTATTTAGAGAAGCGATTTTGTTTATCCGTGTTCAGCTTGTATCATATGATTTAATCCCCCTCAGCCCAGTGCTTGGCTGATGGACACATCAACCTGAATCTATATGTTCCAGAGCAATCGTTGTTGTAGAATCCAGCGGACGGCAGAGTCAATTGCTCAGGTGTGATCTCCGCAGCTGCATCTTTGCCGCAGAAACCGAACCTGACATCGCAGAACAGAGAAGTAATTAGAGGCCAGAACACAGCACTCCTCCGTCTGACACCAAATCAATGCAGTTTTTCCGCGTTATCAATTAAAGACGTGTAATTACAAGCGTGGAGAATTGCCCGGCTCAAGCCAGAGACAGCCGCTCACTACTGACTGCTTCCAGATCCCGAGATGCCGCACCTTGACCCCGCTGCCACGATTGACATCCCGAAACCGCTCTGACCAGATTGTTTATGGATTTTACGCCGCTCGCTCCAAACACCTGAATGATAAACCCTCCGTAGCGTGCAGCGCTGAGAGGCCGCACGCTTGGTTGCCAGCCAAAATGCAAAATGTATTACTCAAGAGCCCGTCGCCAAATGAACGCCAGCTGGATTTGAACCATTAGCCGGTACAAGCCGAGACAACCTGAGCACACCGGCGTTCCTGTTAGAATGAAACAGTGGGTTAAACCCCCCGCTCTCCTGCTACACGCCCCCCCTTCGCCCTACGGCTTCCCAGCAGCACCTGGGAAAATGGATTTGAAACAAGGGCGACTCCCCGTCGCTCCCCCTCCCCGAAATGAACAGATGGAGGCTTCCACAACAATAATCACCACATTACCTGGAAGTCTGTTGACAAACTGGAACTATGTGAGTGGAGCTAATAAACCCCAATCAAACCCCCACTAATTTCAGACATTTCTCCATTGCTACAAGGCAGTTACCGTCGCCATGATGCATTTCCATTGAGCACAAACAGATGAGGCAAAAGAGAAACTTCGATTTATTTCCAGCAGTTTTTGTCTGATCCACCATGTTAATTCAGCTAAAACAGAGTGACACAGTTCACCCCATGTTCATGTCGGTAATAAATAACTAGCATTAGCCTTGTTTTAATGCTTCATCCTCAGTCCTGAAGGAAGGCAGCGGAACAACACCAAAGAGGCCATCGACATCTTCTCCCCAGAAAAGTTTCCCCGGAGAACTCGGGAGCAAACGGCCATTTGTGAGTATAAAAACACATGCAAACCTTTTAGCACGTGCTAAAAAAAAGTGTAGACGCAATCCAGGCATTTCAAATAAAGACAGATTATTATTAGGCGTGTAGAACTATAAATGTTAATACGGTCCTGCACGATACAGGACCGTGTCATTGTGTATGTCTGGGTGTAGTGACTGTTATTCGCATTGTCATTCTTAGCACTTTCTAAGTTCTAGGAACGATTTGCAGGGATCATTTTGTTCAATGAAGCATTTTCCCCACAGATTGGCCGTCCACATGGACATTAGAGGGATGACAAGCGGGTAGCATCACCACCGCATTGCAGGACTGCTGAGACACACACAAAAATCATGTGTGATGAGGCAACAGCGTTTTTGCTCTCTTCATCATTGGAAAGTTACTATGTACCCACATCACAGACAGTCACAGACTATGGCAGACCTAGGCAAAATGCGGCCCGCGGGCCAAATGCGGCCCTTTCACTGTATTCATGTGGCCCTCCTGGAGTCAGCGTTAAACTATAAAACTGGCATTGTTGTTTTTTGTTCATTACGATTCGACTGAAACATTACTTTCTCATAACTTTTTATTTTTCTTAATTGTATTTCAATTCACTTTTTATTTATTTTTTTTCTTTATCGTAGGAGTATTTTTTTTCCCATAAAATACATCAGAACTGAAAGTAGATTTTGAAATGCATGAGACACATTGAGAAGATTTAAATGGAATGTGGTTTAAGTTAAATAAAACACAACAAACCAACTTTTTCTGTGCATTTTTAAAGTGTAAAGTCATAATCACGCATGATGTCACCACTTCATTTTTATTTTCAATGTTCTCTTACCGTCCTCTCTTTGGGTTTGACGGCCGCTCTCAACGGTCACAATATATAACCTGGGCCCTTCACCATTACTCCGAGTCACTACTCATGTCATTATTGAGAGTTTCACGCATTAAAATGTATTATAACATAATAATAATAATGTATGATTATGTTTAAGCCCACAATCACGAATGAAAGTCTTCCAAACTCTCTTCATGCTGCCTCTCTGACACGAAATGTTACCATGGTTCTATGAGAAAGACCCAGCTCTAGAACAGGGGTTCTAGACTACATTGCTGCTAAGTAAACTATTGCTTTGCGAAATAATATCCTCAAAGCATCACATTTATGACTGGCGTTTGTGTTTATTTTTTCTTCATTGGAACACTCAAGGGCCGGTAATTTTCTTTTTTTTTTTATTTCGCCGTCCTCATTCCTGTGTTGTGTCTCATACACATGTATCCCTCTAATCTTTCCCTTGAGTAAACCTGGACAAACGCAGTCCCTAATCAAATCGGTGTGTCGGCAACATTTTGCCTCATTTTAAATTGTACACAGACTCTTCGCAGAGGTGCAATACCTAGTTCCACCCTCTACCCAAAAGTCAAATGAGGTTCTATGTCAAGCAGCGTTGTCATCTCCTCGTGATGCCCTGGCTCTGCATCAGAACGTCCCCCATGTGTGGAGAACAAAGTGCAGAATCTTAAATATAGAATATAGAATGAATAATTTTACTTCACCCTACTTTGTAGCCAACATTTTTGTCACTACATAGTAGTTTGTATTTCAAGCCAATAGTGAAATCTATTGCACCCATTCCACAGTCGAGGTAAGTGAATGAATGCAGGCCATGATCAAAATAACAATATTGTGTGGCTACTCATTGAGAGGCTCAAGTTGACTCAGGCCCCAAAACATAACCATGAATAAGGGAACTAAAGAACACGTATTTGAATCTCAAAATGCATTTCGGCACGAATCAAAGTAGTTAATTCTGGTCAGTTGCTCTTATTGGGAATGAAGTGAGTTGCCTTGCTGACTGGTTGGAGAATTGGTACCGTGGGGTTTTGCTCGAGTGAGGGCACGTTGGGGCTTTAGATCAACAGATAGTGTCGATGGTGTTGAACATCCTGAAGGACCTCTGAGCTTCCTGTTAAAAAGAGCCAATTAGGAGATTCAGCATCTCATTAGAATTCCTCCCGGACAGATCCCTGTGGAGGTATTTAGGACAACTGGATAGATACCAGTAGCACTGGAGGAATCACAGATCCCATCTGGGTTGGGAATTGCACACAAAAAAATGCGCTTTCAAAAGGTTACACTTGGGTTTTGTTTCTTTTTTTTTCCATTTTGTTAATGTCGACACTGGTCAGTGACTAGAAAGGTGTCAGAAGAGATGAAGAGGAATGCTTTATAGCTTTAACTAGCAACAGAAAACATGAGCAGGACTCATAATATTACAGTGAAATACAGTGGTTTGTGGGTGTAGGATACAAGATTCAATGATCTTTGAATCTCAGTCAAAGAGAAAGAAAAAAAAAAAAGTGACAATTGTTGCAGCAGGCTGTAGTCAATCATTTCATTGTTCGTACTTGGACCAAAACAATTCCATCAATGAAACAGCCACTGCGCCACAAGTGCTGTAGTATATAAGTAAAGTACCTAAAATACATAAAACAGTCGTGCAAGTTACACGCCAGCTATCTTGGGAGTAGTTTACCAGAGCTCTGGAAGCCAGAAAAATGTTGATCCAACAGACAAATTGGAGTAAAAGTCCGAACATTTTCTTGCTCTTCACTGTAAAGAGACAGGAGTGAGAGCACACAGACACATACGTGTTATCTGGGTGAATTCACACTCCGCCAAGAGTCCGTAAACCAACACACATTCCTTTTCAAAGTGCTTGTTGCGGTAGTTTGTTTGACACTGATCAACTGTAATCATCCGGCTATCGGCGCACATGTGTGTGTCTGTGTGTGTGTGCGTGGACTACACACAGACACACTCGTACAAAGACATCTCCTTCTCTATGCTCACAGTGCAAGTCGAGCTAACCACTCCAGGGAGCTGGAGACTCAATTAATGACATACATACTGCACTTGAAAGATGTCAGGAAGAAAGAAAAACACAACTGCACATATGCACATTAAAGAGTGTTCCATACAGCGTGTGTGAGAGTGCACCACTAGTTCATACAGCACTGGCATGTAGGCTCGGGCCGGCCTCTGGGACACGCCGAACATACTTTTACATTATCCGCAGTGGAGTTTTACATATCTCACGCAGGGCAACGTTCGCCAACCAAGACTCTGTTTACGTTGTATTGCATGTGGGAATGTTTGTTCGTCGTTGTTACGGTCAGATGTGACTTTTTAAATCTATTTCTGTGCTATAGAGATTTGAAACATTTTTCTTTACGACAAAACTCAAAAGAGCTTCATCACGTAAAGAATAAAGAATGGAGATGTCTGTTTCATTTTAATGCATGGTTTTGACATTATAGCTATTATTATTGGTCGGTGATAGTGTGAGCTCTGTCCAGCATGGCGGAGAGCAAGACAGGACTGAGTTTAAATGCAGTTGATTCTAAGACAAGACCTTGAATATGTGGTGCTAGCACTCAACCCGTCTCAAGCACGACAACAATAGTCATGACTTTTGCCAGACAATACCATTTTTTCCTTCATTTATTGTGTTAAACTAGTGACTAGTGATTATCAAAGGGCAAATCTGTCTAACTCAGGTGTATCAAACTCTAGGCCTGAGGGCCTAATCCATCCCAGAATCACACAGCGTACGGTCTGCATTATACAGTACAATATACATTTAAGCTATTATGTCAGATTTTATGCAAGTAAAAGGGATAAACTGTTTATAGTGGCTGCTCTGTTTTTCTGAGAATGTCTCATGTTGAACCTTATTTTTCAGTACTGTTTAGGTGTTGCAGGACACATTCCACCATGATAACTCAGTGTTTTTTCATCCTTAACTTAACATGGATAGATTCTATTATAACTGTTTGAATAATCTTCCCTCCTGCCCTGCTGATGCCTTCATCAGTGAACCCATCATTTCACACCTCCCCGAACTCAAGACTTACCTCCTCTCTTGTCTGCCCGCCTTAGACACGGTTGGTTGCTTCCAAGGGGTCACTACTTGGAGAGGGATGGTGGCTGCGCACCGATCAAGGGTCAAAGGTCATCTTGTCCTTCAGGAGAAAGGTGAGAAGACCAGAGCACGGGTCAGCGGTGCTGAAATCTCATTTAAGAGACTGACCCCCCGGGGTCAGTTTTGGTTGGTCCTGAACTCGGACGTGTCGTCACTGGGGATGATGTATGGGCCGGTGCCCAAGGAGTGGCCCATGCACAACACACACGGTCGCAGGCCTGCACTGGGGTCAACGGGCGCTAAGGCAAAGAGCTCTGGAGCATGTCAACGTGGGAACATATCTTTCATCAGATAAGATGGAACCTAAAATGAGTCTGTCGAAGTTACAGTGTTGCAATAAATAATAAGCAAAGACAGGGGCAGATAACAATGAAGCAAGAGGGTTAAACTATTACCTAGCGGACACTTTTAGCCTCAAAACAGGATTTGGAATCAGAAGAAGCTTAATGTGGTCATTTGCTGCAGTAGTGTGAGTGCAGCCAATGCAATATGGAAGGTTGGGGTCAGGCAATAAGCCATTCTGGTACCAACTGTAAGACCTTGTTTTCCCAGCACGATGTGAATCTTTAGTCGACCAAGTGGACAATACTTCAACACACTACATATGTAGCCTGTATGAAGGTCTTTTAAAAAGGTTTATCACTCTCTGTTGAACTGAGAAGTGCCTGTTTTAGTTGTCTAATGTCTTCAAAGTTTAAGTGGTTCATGCGTCCAAAGAGGAGAAGTACAGAAGAGGACTGCTGGAAACGTTTTCTAACTGTAGGACAAATTTAGAGTTTTAGATTTAGACATTCCACTGCCAGTTCAACGGTGAGTTTTGGGGACAGTGGTGACTGTCCTATTTAATTTATGCAGTCTTAATTCATTTGACCATCCATGCCTATGATTTATCTTGTATTCCAGACACAATCGCTTTGTTGTCTGTTCCTTCCAACTTAAATCAATCTCATGAGTGCCACGTGGCTCCGAACACACAATTTGTGTGACTTGCGCTTGATTATAGCAAGTTCTATTTCTGTCACGAGGAAACATCAGGGAACAAAGAAGGTAATGAAACACTTATTGGTCTGTGAGTCGCTAACATCTGGAACAAAATCTGAGGGAAAGAGAGAGATGCCTTTCCAAACACGAATGAGTCGAATGGAATCGAATAAATTAGCCAAACAAATCTCATTTTAACCTTTTAGGCGCCAAAGTTTGGCAAAGAAATTTTCAACTTTGATATTGGTATCTCAAAAGGCTGTATCATTGGACCCATCAGCTGCCTTTTTCGGATGAAAAATGAATCTGAAGCTTTCATCGGCTTCCCTTTAATTTTATGTGAATGAATTGTCGTCTCATCGATGGGCTGGGATACATCACATTTCAAGGTCTGGAGGAGGGATGCATGTGTTGGGAAAGATAGTAAAGCTTCTGTTGTTCAGTTTTTCATTTGCAGTTCATTTATATGTACAATACACAATACAAATAGAATGATCAATATAAATTGATACTGTGACTTGACTGTATTTTTGTTTTGTTTTGTTTTGTTTTGTTTTGTTTTGTTTTGTTTTGTTTTGTTTTGTTTTGTTTAGTTTTGTTTTGTTTTGTCTTTCACATGTTGGAGCATCCGCTCCAATAAGTGCTGCTTCGACCAAAAACAAACTAACAACACACTTAACTTAACTTGCAATAACAGTTAACCATTTGAGAAATTATCATTCACTCAACTTCAAAAGTCAGTTGTGTCACATCAAAAGCTGAGAACCTCAAGCCTAAAATGGTCTATGAAATATAGCAATATAGCAAAATATAGCAAAAAAAAATGTTTCAGAGCTGTGAAACAGAAAACAATATTTAAATGTTAATGAAAATGAATGCATAGGTGAATAATATTATGTCTATCACGCAAATCCATAGAGTATTTATCTCCATTAGTTAGTGAGGCATCGCTTTCAGGACTCCGGGGAACAACGATTTGACTCAAGTCTAAGTTTAAATTTCACAGATTTTCTTGCCAAAATGCATCATCATCTTCCCCAGTTTCCAATTACCAAGTAACAGGACCCATTCCTCGAGCGCATATAAAAAGTGAAGTACAATTTGAAGAGGCAACTTGAAGAAGGGCAGATTACATGAGAATGTGAGTCCAGCCACTTAATAACTGCTGGAATCCATTGAAATCACAGATTGGCGATATTGAGAAGTGTAACTGTATCCAAGAAAAGAATGTTCTTTTAACTGCCAGCTGCTGGGGTTTTTTGCGGTGCAGCTGCTATTAAATAAGCGCTTCATGTGCAGCCTCATATCAGAGCGACTGGAAGATCAAACATCAGGGGCGTTTTGAAACCTGCGTGCCTAAATCATAGTAGGAGCACCGCAGTTCAAATATTTGTCGAATTGTCGTAATTCCGATCCAGAGTCCATTTCGCACGAGGCTAGTGCTGTGATGGACCGGACAGCTTTTAAACAGGAGCGAGCGCTGCCGTCAGCAGTCATGTGGCGCCGATGAGGATTGTATACGGGGGACCCAGATGTTGGATGTTTAACATGGCGCGAGCCGAGCCGGGCGTTTTGACAGGTAGTGGTTACAGCTCAACCTACACTCTGGTCATCAGAGTGCTGAGACTAAATGTCAAACAAGCAGATAAAAGCCAAGTAAATGTGATTATGGCAATCGGTTTTCTCTGCTGCCCAACCAAATCTGTCTAATGTCGCTCGACACCTTGGCCGTGACGGAGGGATCCGAGCCTGCAGGGCTTTCTGAAAACCACCCACTGTTAAAAGCAAAATAGATGGATGAATAAACAGATGATTAATAGTCAGGACTGGAAGGAAAACTAAGTTATGTGCACAAATGCAGGGCGGCCATTACACTTCGAGTGGGGCCACATTATATTCTGGTGTCTGATATATATATATATATATATATATATATATATATATATATATATATATATATATATATATATATATATATATATATATATATATATATATATATATATATATATATATATATATATATATATATATTTCTTCTGTATATATATATATATATATATATATATATATATGTATATATATATATACTGAAGAAATTAAAGTAAACAAATAAAATTAATGACATGTATCTATATATATATATATATATGATTCGATATATATGTAATTTATTTTATATGTTTATATTTTTATTTAATATATGTTACAATTCCAGTATGAGTAGTAAATAAAAAGAAAGAAAAAAGAAGAAAAAAGAGAAAAAAGAGAAAACGGTCTCATATTCTATATATACATATATATGTGTATATATATATATATATATATATATATATATATATATATATATATACACTATACACTATATATACACAATATATGTATGTATATATACTAAAGAAATTAAAGTAAACAAATAAAATTAATGACATGTATCTATATATATATATATATATATATATATATATATATATATATATATATATATATATATATATATATATATATGATTCGATATATATTTAATTTATTTTATATGTTTATATTTTTATTTAATATATGTTACAATTCCAGTATGAGTAGTAAATAAAAAGAAAGAAAAAAGATTTTAAAAAAAGACAAAAAGGTCTCATATTCTGGCCTCTGATTTAAAATATAATTGAAAAAAATGAGAGACAAAAAAATCATAAAAAGGCAATATTATTCATAGAAGCATGTGACTGCGTAATAATAAAACAAAATTGACTCCTGTAACTTTCACCTCAACAGGGCCAGATAAACACAGGCAGAGGGCTGCATGTGGCCCCAGGGCCACAATTTGTGCAGGTCTGCATTAAAGGAACCATGTCATTTTGTAGAGGGTGAAAGATGGAGATGCTGATAAAAACTATGAGCAACAGGCAAAAGGATTCATTGTGAAAATGCAAGTGAAGGGGACATGGCAAAACACCTGATCAAACACACACCGGCCATTTAAACCGTTTAATATGTTCGACAAGGGCACCCACAAGTGAAGGCACAGATAACCTGTTATCTTCAGGCTGGAGGGCAATCACACGTGTCCGAATATGCTGCTGTCAGTTTAATACTCCTGGCCTGTGGAAGGGTGAGAGATCAGGTGACTGGGGTATAAATAGTCCATCTAGCATCAGCTCATTTTAGATGACTCCTTGACAGGATCAGAGTGACTGAGGACTGACTCTGATGTCACTGAAAATCAGGACAGTTGTCGCTGAGGGAGTCTGCGGTGATCCTCGGTGTGACTCTGAGACACGACTGGCAAGGTTTACATCTGTTTTCTCTGAAGTGATGCGGTGCAGGGGGGTCGCCAAGATTCGCTCCTGACGGCTAGGTGAAGCGACAGATTAAAAAAAAAAATAAAATCAACATGGCCACAATGGGATGCTAAGCAGCGGTCTCGCTGACTGTGCTGGAGGAGGTGTGCACCTGAACACATGTATCTGTCAGTCTCAACTCTACAGGAATATAGCTGGAGGGGACTCTCATAGCAGGGGTTTGATCTTCAGAGATCTTGGAGGATCAGGTGCGATAGCCTTGGGTAATACTTATACATGGATTTTCGCAACATTTGGTTGCATGAACAAAGCAAATCTATTTTCTTTTGATTCATTCAGTTCAAGGTGAGTCGGTCACGTTAAACCTGAACACATTCTTTTTGATATTTACTATTCAAAACTTCCTAAAGAGGCTGGCAAAACAAGTATCGGCTGAGGTGAAACTGCAGGGCAGGTTGCTTTGCTAACTCAGTCCTTCATGGATTCGTTTTTTCCATCCATGCCTCAGCACCACTGACCCAAAATGGGAAGTAAAATCCCAGGGAAAAAGTGAGTTTTGCAGTGATTTAATGCCCCGTATAAATAAATAAGCGCATGATGTCAAATCAGTTTTTATAGAGAGCTTATTCACCAGTTATACCGGTGATAAAAGTTGTACTAAATGTTCACAAGACCAGACTGCACCTCAAGAGAAAGCATCACTCATAGCCAGCTAATGTGAAAAACAACAAAAAAAGAGTGGGGAGAGAGTTACAGTGAGCCACTTCAGGTTTGTGTTAAAGGACCTAAACCTTTGGTCGGGTTGGCTCGAGCAGAACTTCAACACTTTTGTTTGTGTTCCCACATGGTCTACAAGGCAGAAAAAGATGTCATTTATTGTGCATCCACAATAAATCACCAACTGGAGCTGGAATATCCCTTTATGTTGAGACTTTGATGCATGCGTCCAGTAATCCGGGATCATTTTGTGACGCACGTACCGAATGAGGTAGCCATTGATACTTGAAGCATTATTTAGCTCACGCTGTTCATTTCCAGGATCAAGCAGCAACAAAACACAACAGAGGTGAGTGCTCACACAGATAGAATTATGTCCCTGGTGCAGGAGACACACAACAAACTCGTAATGGTGAGCGTCAAGGCAACAGTGCATATGTTCTCTGCATGGAATCTGAATAAGTTTGACTTTGGCCTTGGTGTATTTGTTTGCAACAAGAGACAAGACAAAATAACCTCATTTTTTTTCTTCAACATATTCTAACAAAACAGTTTATCTGCTTTTTCTTCACTGTAGAATCTCGGTTGAGTGGCACATTATTCATTATTATTTTTGTTTGTACTTCATTTCTTTCTTTCCGTTCTTACAACATTGTGTTTATAATGTCAAGGAGTGGGTGTTTAATAATGTCAGCAAATGTTTGTTGGCTTCTACTTTCGATAGTTTTGTACCTTTAGCATCTGCCTTAGCGCCAAGGCAGTCGGATTCTGCTGCAACCTCATACGTGATCCGTATGATTTGTAGTCCAAATAAACACATATTTTCACAATCAAATAATTCAGAAATTGAAGTCAAAATTCATATCATTATTTAGCATTTAAATTGAGGTACAGCATATGTGTGATCCAGGGCATGACGCAATAGAGTTTCATGAATTTATTATTTTTTTTCTGAGCTTATGTCCCATGGGCTGACAGGAAGGGTCTCTATTTAAAAAAAAACTTCAGGATGCTATTCTTGAGAGGAAGCCCCTAGTCATAATCAGCAGCTCCTAATAGCAGTAGACTGGTGTCAAATATCAGCATAAAAAGTAAATGCCTTTTTAGAGGGTACTTTGATGTGTTGTTAGGTTTTCATGTCATATTTCCCCCAGCTTGCTTTATAAAATTCTAAGTGCTAGCTCCGTCATGACATTCTCCTGGAATCCCTGGGACATTTAACTCAACATTTATAATTACTGCACCAACTGCTGGCTGACAAAGCTCATCTGCCTTCACAGGAGGAGATTGTCTCTTTCCTTAGGTACCTCTGTTGTGCTGATGCCCTCCACTTGTCACTACAAATTCCCATCTTTACCTACGCAGCCAGTGGCGCATTCAAATATGGATACATGGCCTGTTTAAGGGGGGACGCTGTCGAGACAAACAGGGATCGAATGCTCACAGGAGGGGGATATTTTGTGCTGGAGTTAATGGTTTATGAGCGTGCCGAGGCAGCGTTGGGGAGGTTTGTTCTGGCGTCGGTAGGTGAAGGCAAGCGGAGGTGCGTCTCAGGCATCCGACACTGTGGAGAAATATTATCCCTTCAAGTAAGCTGCGGAAATCATTCATGCCCATCTGCTCGAGGAACTCCACGGTGGAGTTTAATACTTGTGATTTAGGTAAGCCAGCATCTGTCATCATCATTGTGCCATATTTCAAATGTCGGTGATGCACATCTGTGGATCTGTAATCCAGATGTGAACAGAAATCTGCTTCATTACGCAGGAATATAAGGGAGTTACGAGTGGAAGTCAGAAAGATGTTTGACCTTTCACAACGTGCCATCAAGAATACAACAATATTTAAACACATTCAACAGCAATGTAATCATTTTTAGTGAGATGTGGATTCCACATTGTCTGAAAGAGGGGAGCTGGTTTGTGACCTAAGACGTCATGTCGGTTGTATTAACAGAAAATGGTTCAAGTACTATGCAATCTGTTTGGGCTGTCAGCTTGTCATAGTCTGTTACGGACACCTGGGACGGGCAAGAAGCTCATACATTAAGTATGAAACCACTGACAGCATGTCATGGTTATCATTCGAAAGCAACGCACAGAAAAGCCGCCTCTTTGTTCTCCGCTGGCTGGTTCAAATCCACTCTTTATAAATGCAATAAATCTGTTGAGCTTAATAATGAGAACAGTTAAAGCCAGTGCTTTTCCTGAGTGTTTTGAATAAGACATGGACACAGAATGGTTAAAAGAAAAGCAAAGGTGCAGCTTGGTTGCAGGTGGGTTGTGACGTATTTAGCATCTTAAGACCTGGGTTTCCATCTGATTTTTATTTATTCATTTATTATTCTGAATGAGGGATAAGAATGTCCAAAGGGGCATAATTATGCATCAAGAGAAGTTTGGATGCAACGTATTCATTTTTTGTTTAGAAAATCCTTCCATCCTGTTTGACAGAAATAGGTGCAAGTAGCTCATGACTGGAGGACAAGATTCTGGTGTCAAACACTGTAATGTTTTTTAATCGAACCCCACCTTCAATTTTTACTTTTAGAAACAAGAGTATTCTTTAGTATTCAAGAGCATTCTAAGATCATTATTTAGATCTTTACTCCCACAATAGATAAATAAAAACGTGCATGTGTTTTTCTGCTGTTTTAAGCTTTTAACACGGAACAAAACAAGTCCGTTCAAAGCCTTCAATTTCCAGCTCGACGATAATTGCACTGAACAGTAAACCCATGTTTATGTGCTGTTGTACCACTGTTTTCCACATTAACTTGGACAGATGGCTCACCAGGCAGGTAGCTGGTATTGAGAGAGCTCCAGAATATGTAATTTCTTTGTGACCCATGCACGGTGTATCCACTCCCCCGCATCAGTAAAAACAGGATGTCTTCCTCTCCGACTGTCTCATCTGTTAACGTTGACTCCGTCTGTCTCGGAAAAGTGAGCACATGGTTCATGCATAAATCAGCAGCACGGTGATCCCAGGTTGTCCCCTGATGCGGCGCCTCCGGTGATCTGGCTACTGGAGTTGTGCCATTACGCTGGCGCATTGAGCCAGTCACCGCTAAACAAATATGAAACCCCGCCACTTTGTGTCACAAATTTTTACATTCAACAGAGGTCACGTGAAAGCGAGGGAACCTTTTTCGCCCATCTGTGAGCTTAAAAGGTGGACGAGGCTCCTGGGATGCCAACACACAGAGAGAAAGTGAGGATGTAAGCCATTTACAGCTGCACATATCACACCGCTATCTATCATGTATGATGCCTGTGGGCATTTCAAATATTTACACTATTACCTGCACATCCCAAATGTAAAATCACAAGATGTGGCTTCAATTTATAAAATATGATGCTTTTGACGCAAACTGAGAGGCCAACTTGAGTTGTCATTTGGTTCCTGGTTTCAGACTTCAAATCCATTTCCAGGAAGGTCATGACAAATAAATACAGAATTCAAAGTGTCACTGACACCTTGCCTGACATTGAATTTTGTTTCCATATACTGGCATAAAATACACTGTGATTCCGACATGTGAAGCCCTTGTGTAGCAGCAATATCAGTGAGTAATGAGGAATCTGTTGGTTTTTGAGGAAGATGTGCAGGTTGATGTAAACAGAGGACTTATTTTTATTCAACCCACGTCGCTGTGGAAGCGATGACTCGTACTATTGTGAGAGGATGAATGTTAAGGAGGTGAAGGATCAGAGCTGGACGACAACGGCAACACTGAACAGTAACATAAATGCAATGTAAAACTCTCTTAAGCAGGGTCAGAAGCACGAAACATAACGTGTGAGAAACACAGTTACTTACTTACTTGGTCTTTTACTGCCTCCTCACCGCTGTTTTGATAGCTTTCCTGCACAGTTTGGAATTGCGTTGGTATTAGCACCTGCCATTTGTTTACGTTCGAAAACCCTGGGCATTTGCAGTCAGTTTCAAAGCCTGTTTGAGGTAAACTTTCAGGGCTTTTGAAGCTGAAGAGCCTTTTTACCTGCATTCTAATGGTGCGCCGACAGGATCTACCCCAGTGACGTCACAAAGTCTCATTTCCAGTTCTTGCTTTGATTGACTGAGAGCCAGAATTCCCCTTATTTAGCGTTGTCAATCAGCAGAACCACCTGCACAGATATGATCATTTCATTCTGCATATTTATGCATTGTTCCAGAAGAGTTTGGGTGACAAGTGAAATCTTGACCAACGTAGACATTTATGAATTAACCAATGGAATTAGTTGTCTTATTTTTGTAGCTATGGATCAAGGTCAACTGGCTGAGTTATATAAGGTGAAGAAAGAAAAAAAACATCTATGTTATCCTGACAAGACATAAGGATGAAATAGGAGTGTCGATCATAAATTATTCAGTGAGGGAATGATCTACCGTGAAAAAAAAAAATGAAATAGCACCATGGCCTGCTGTTTTTCGAACCCCCCCTAGGGGCGTCATTGTGAGAAAAATAATGTTAATAGCATGTAATATTTTAGATAAATGGTGTGAAAGTCTACTATTCAAACTTGATCAGGCACGAGGCCAAACTGCTGAACACAGTCAAAGATGTGTAAAAAAAAAAAAAAATATATATATATATATAATATATATATATATATATATATATATATATATATATATAGAGAGAGAGAGAGAGAGAGAGAGAGAGAGAGAAAACAAACTGTTTTAAATTGACATTTAGAATTTAATGACAGCTCTGGCAGTCCATGTAAAACGACTCGGCAGGCCAGATTTGGCCCCCTGGCCTTAAGTTTGACAGGAGACAGTAGCACTAATCCTATTCATTCAGCAGCAAAGAGGGTTAGGAGCTTAGAGGTTCAAGTTTTGGGGCGTTTTTGGAAATAGGGTATCAGTAGTAAGACAGAATATTTTAATGACGGAGTATTTAAGACGGGAATTTAGATTCATGAGTTAGAGGCAAAAGTGATTCATCCGATTAATTGTGCATGAACTTCTTTCACCGGTAACATTCAGTCGCCAATTCCAGGTGCCCCAAATGATACAGTGTGATGTCATCACCAAAACATCTATGTTGAAGGAGACGAAATGAGGCCGAGCTTAAAGACACTTCAGCATCGACACACAAACAATGTTGTTCAGTGACGTTTAGGCAGGAAAGAGTTCACTTCCACCATGATGTCTAAGCGTATGAGTAGAGATTCAACATAGATTTGGTTGTTATGGTGTCAAATAAAAATGTCATGAATTCATTATAAAGCCGCTAATGGAATTAGCCCTAAATATTTGTGACCATTCGTTTAGAGCCCAAACATGCACCAGCGGAGACCCTGCAACACTAACCCTTTAACCCCTCACGAGACGCTTGTTTCAAAATAACAAGCCTGGTGGAAAGACGTCTGCTGTTTGAAGACCACCACACAAGACGAGAGGCACAAATGGAGACGAGTGACGACTGCGTTGACACCGCTGAGCGATATGGATTTCTCAGATAGCAACACTTGTCACAGTCACCTTTCATAGGAAGCTGACTTTCCTTTGAGTCTGATCACGATTCATTTTTCTGCATTACATATCCCCTTAGTGTTGTCTACATCAGCGTATTGTGTGTGTGTGAGTGTGTCTACTTGTTTCCCACAGAGGCAAGAGACAAAATGAGGCAGCGGGATATCTGCTGGTGGAGGGTAACAGGTGAAGTGAGCAGGGCGTTTTTCATTGAACTGCAGTTTAATCTGTGAATAGTCGGCTCCTGTGTGTGGATTATTTTTTTATTTCATGAGCCCTTGTACAGTGTCAAGATCCAGCTGAGCACACTGCTGAGCAGCTGATGTACTCACACACAAACGCCACAGGTATAAATTTAAACTCGACTCTTCTTTCATCTTGTTAATGGAAAGTCTTTCATAAACGTTGGCCCATGTACCTGGCTGAGTTTAATTCACTCTACATTTATCTGGGGTCATAAATACAATATGATGTAGCCACGACAGGTTTTACGTGCCCCTATGAGCCATGCTTTTTCTTTTTAATGGAGCCATTTGCCACTTATGGACACAAAAAAGAGGCAAAGATGCACATTAGATGGGACGGATGAGCTGAAATATATGCGCACACTTGCCATGAAATCCAATGATACGCATGGTATGTGATCAAAAAGCAAGAAGGACCTCTGTCTATCTTTATTATTTTTAGGCTCACTGTCACATTTTAGTCAATCATTATCGACTCTAAATATTTGGTACATGAACATTGGATTCCAGTGAGAATTGGGTACAAAATAAACACCCAAAAATGAATAAAAAAATGTCTGGTTTGTTAAGTTCTAAAATATGAATGGAATGGAGGTTAAACACCGATAAACGGAAATATAAAAAATAGTGATTCAAATCACCAGAATATGGGAAAGAGCACTAGTGTCACCTAATCTACTCTCATGGAATGTAAAATGTTGATGATAGCTGAATCCACAAAAAAAAAAGTTCCATCTTGATCTTCTTAGTCTGAAACATGAATGTATTCCTGTTCGTTTCGTAAAATGTGCTTTTGATCACAGAGCCTCTGTCTTCATTCCACTATGATGAGAAGGGATTACAGGATGTAGAAGCGGAGACAATAGGAAAAGTTCTGAAAAAAGTGGAAATCGTTTATCATTTGGCTCCTGTCTTCAAGTATTTGGATTGGTCCTCCGCTGGTTTCTGCATTATAAGTGGAATAAGGAGCCTCTGAAATGCACCTTTCAAGAGCTCAGAAAGACAGAGACAGAAGCAGTTGTTAGTACCTTGACGGCCACATTCTGCTGTATTGTTGTATTTGTTATCAAACCTTTGGATCCAAGCTTCCAACTTCTGAAACTTCAGCGTGAGACTTGGGACTTGGGTCTAGGTTTGTTGTCAGTTTGCAAGTGTTATATGGCAGGTGGCAGACTGCCGCGCTCACTTAACAGTACGTCACTTCAAGGAGCACTGGAGTGAATGAATAGGTGAACTTGGCAAGACGTGTGAGGAGGGTGAAGTGTGGTGCATGACAAGCCTCGTTGGCACCAGTTCAGATTCACGCAGTTAGCAGCCCTGTTTCAGATACGTTTTAGTATCCATCTTCTTATTATTTGAGTTCATTGTTACACTCCTGAAGGTCAGCAAGGATTTAAACAGCCTAGGTTACATGAAACTTGGGGGACAAATAATAACAAAACCCTTAACTTTTCCCCTCAAAGATCTTATTTACAGTCACCCAACTGCCGTGTGAACCAGAACAAGCATCTCATCATGTCCGAGACTAAAGCAGCGAGTCTCACCATGGCACAAATTTTCCACTTTCCAATCAGCTCATCTTAAGGCGGGTGCTGCATTGTGTATGCTGAAGACAACAATTACAGATGCAAATCTGCACCCCAGTTAAGCATCACCTCAATTTACACGTAAGCAAGCCAAGGGAGTCTTGCAACAGAGTTATTGGGAGGAGATTTGAACGGAGGAAAATGCAGGGATGTCTCATCCTTTGTCTTCTGCTAATATCCCTGGAAAATCTGGTTATACCGAGATGCAGCGACAAGACTTTTTCTTTGTCGGTTTCTGAGATTCCACACTGTTTTCACAGCTGTCGCGCTCATAAGATACGAATGAATGAGGGGAGAATATCGAGGATGAAGGAGAGCGGAGCAACTGTGCTCAACTCATGCGTAAAGATGGGAAATAAGAGAAAAGTGGCACAACCGGAGGCAAACAGAAGAAATGTCTCGAGAAGAAAAAGAGACGCATTATCTTAAAACTAGAACCTAAAGCTGGAATTGGAATTTCAGCAGGAAAAAAGTTGTTTTTTTTTCACCCTGCCAGCAGTCACTGATTTCCATTTGAAGCTCCTTTCCAGCGCAGATATTGGGTGGCGTATAAATGAGCGTTCCAATGAAGCCAGGCATCTCACATCATTACAAGTGACTCAATTCACTTTTAAATGGTTATGGCTGGGCCTCGGACCACGGCGCTGAGTGACAGCTGCTCACAGGTAATGTCCCCCTCTGCTATTCTTATTAGCGCGTCTGGTCAACAGCCAAACACAGCAGCTGCCCGTCCAACACCAAACCATAAACCCCTCCCATCCTGACCCGCTCCTCTTCATAAATAACAATGTGCACCAAAAGTGGCGTGCAATGTCAGACAAACACAACAAAGGTTATCATTCCAAATCACATTTCTAATGTAGCTAGAATTGTCACCAAAATAAATCTCAACAAAACACCGTGAGTGCATTTAAAATGACTCAATAGAACCGTGCACCTTTTGACTCCAACAGACGTGTGAAATGGCTGTCCCAGGTTCCTGTGAATAATTGATAGACACAACAGACTCACGAGATCCACAGTTGATGCCGTTTCGGTAGCAATGATCACAAATTTTGACTCAGATCCAGTTCTGGACTCCAGGGGACGGACAAATGGACATGGCCGACATCCCTCATGTGCCCAGGATCTCCATTATCGGCCCCAGAAAGAGGAAAGGGAGACATGAGACTATAATGATCTAGTGTCAGAATGCAAAGTGCAGCTTTAATGTGTGTTTTTCCCTGCTGCGGAAAGGAGGAAGTTGTGATTTTTTTTCTCCCTGCCACACAGCTTTAGGTGCTCTAACAGCATCCCTCAGAGAGGCCTAATGTGAATTTAATGATCTGATGCTGGGCGGATGACAAGTGTGCAAGGTGAAGGTGACAACCTTTTTCTCATTTGTATGATTCTGTTTTTCAACACTCTGACACAATCCCAGTGAGGACCACTTACCCCAAGATGCAGAAGCCATTGCTACTTTGCTGTCAAGAATGTCTTCACGTCCCCCAGAAGCCCATGCATCTACTTTGTAAATACATTCCAAGGGTTTACAAATAACACAACCATGCAGTGTTTCTATGACTATGGCAAGAATATTCACATTACTCCACAGTTTACACCTTAAGGATTATTTGCTGATGCTGGATCATGTCATCCAGTTGTGAGACAACGCTGATCTTCATGGGCCTTGCTTTTTTTATGGACTTCATTCGAGAGCTCAGGTCTCTGTCTCAACACGGTTTTGGGTTATGTGCACTTGTCTACAATGCCGGCATTAGGAAAGTCACTTTTTAATCCTACCTCGGCCAACTTTGTCTCATGACTGGCAGATAAAGAAAACAAGCTGAATTACTTCAGCTAGATACATGGATCTGTCTTACACCGAGTTAGTGATTTAATAGATTCAGATCCATCGTCCAGACATTTTGTAAATCATCTCCTTCATCTGCTCACCTTCCATTCTTTCCTTGAGTAGCGGTTGCCTTAACCGCACAGCAGTGTTTCCACAATGTTTGCTGGTTTGTAACTAAGATCACAATTAAAGATCACAACAGCAACTACTCCCCAAATTCACCTATCCTGTGCCATGCATGTGTTTCAAATGCCCTCCTCTCCGTGACGCAGTCACTCCCTCGCCATGATGATGCTCAGTTTTGTTACTACTTAAAGTTCTCTTCCCTCTGAAATCTCGGTGAACAAGAGGTTACAAGAGTCATTTTTAAAAATGACATCATGGAACAGCCTGTGCCATTTAAACTGCACAGTTGTGGACTTTATATGCTGTTTGACCACAAGAGGCGGGCTGCAGGTTTCCTCCAGACCAATCGCGGCAGAGTCGCTGTGGCGGGGGATAATGATATTTTAGCTCCAGGAAACAAAACATCTTCAATGTGTGGGGCTTATGCGCATATTTATTTCCTATATTTTCCCATCATTGGGAGTTCTGTGCGAACAGTCACATACTCCTGAGTTCAGTAGAGGTCAAATATCATTTTAAAGAAGACTCAAACCAGTACAATAGTTGCTCTATAAAGTCTGTGCGGTTTCTCACAGGACTACAGATAGCAGTGGAGTCACTTATATTCCCAATATATAAAACAGGTGTTCACTTTATTTAAAACTCAACCCTCGTGGTGTGCAATGAGGCCGGCATGAGAAACTCATCCCCGAAGCATCCGATCAACTAAAATGGGAATATTAAATAAAATCAGCCCCTTCGTCTGACTGTAAACTATTTTTCTGAACTGTCTGAAAACCACAATTAAATGCCTTGTTTTCATTTCAATAATGCTCCGTACTCACCCGAGATTCATTAATATAAAACATGTTCTACTCTGCTTCTAATCTGATTTCATTGAAGTCATTATTTAGCCAAATGTTACGTCAATAAAATTAGCGTAACATATAAGGTGCAACAGTTGCTTGGATGAATGTTTCGGGAGTCGAGTTTCCCAGAAAGAAAGAGCATTAAGTGCATATTTACTCATTGACTCTACGGGACACGGCCACCGCGTAATGTGCTCCTCAGGCTCACTGTGACACAAACCCATTTGCTCCTCACAAAAACTCTTTTCATACTTCAACAGGAAACCTTGTATTCGCACAACACTTAACCACGACCAGCTCAAATCAGATTAATGCTTAAACCAATTAGAGCTTCCTCCAATTAGAGGACATTACCAGGTTAAGAGGTTTAATTTATCTTTTTTTTTTCTGCTGGCAATGAAATATCCTCGGATGGTTTCAGCTGATCTCCCAGTCTTATAAAATGGCTTATAAAATAAAACACTCCTGTGTGAAATGGAAGCATGCTGCTTGCATTTCTCCGTTTATGATCAGTTTTTCTGAGTGAAAATGGTGTTGGGCGCAGAGGAATCGCTCAGCTTTTCAGCCACGATGCTGCCCTGTAATGCCCTGCGTGCTCTCAATTACACTTTCCATGATGTAGAATAACAGCATTACAGCAAAGCAAGACGTGCATTCATATACTCATAATTAAATAAAAGCCAAATCAAGATCAGAGCCTAGTGATCTTGGAGCAACGTTCATTTAGACAAATTGTAAACGGTATTGACCTCTTGTCTGATTCTTAAAGAAACAGAGACGGAAGGTTGGTGTTGGTGCAGGAGGCGACTGATGGAAGTGATGTCATCGGCGAGCAAAAAAAGAGTATCAACAGAATGTGATATCATTCCGCATGGAGCATCTCTGTGGTTCACCACAGACCCACAATGAGAGTAACACTCTGGTTTTTGTCTCTGAAGCACAACATTGCATCCACCTCTGCATCAGTTCTTTCGGAAGTTTCCAGATTGATCGCTGGCACGTATTTTCTCCGCTGGCTGAGAAAGCAGGTGATCAAATCGTAAAGGTGGAACGTGGGTCACAATATCAATGGGTTTTTGTTGCACCTCAAATGTGTACTGAGTTTAATTTTGAGCCAACAGTACAGACATGTCAAGCCCAATGGGGCCTCGATGCCTGAGTTGGACTTGTACGCACTTTAGAATCTCCCTTTGTTGAGGGACTTGTGCATTTTGCATTAAGTATTTTCCTCTAGAGGGGCCATGCATTCAAGATTTTTGTTATGACTTACAATAAACACCTGATTCTCTATTGATTTTTTGTCTAGAAAATACTCTTGCCTGGGGTGTTTGAAGAGATAACCTACGCCGAAAAACAGTTGAGGTCAAGAATTGTAAATGTTAAACATGTCCACTATTGACGATTAAAAATCTTTATTTACATTTACATTGTTTTATTTTTAAGAGATGTAAATCTGCAGCCGACCTCGTCCAGTCCATTCCTTCAGGGGTGCAACCTCCCAAATAAAGGCGCAGCAAATTAGGAACATTATTCAAGGGTCAGATGTCGACTCATAAGCAAAAAGAATTGACAATGCATGCGTCTCATCATACATACAAACTGAAACTGAAAGCAAAGTGATAAAAATTGTGTATCATATGTGAAGCAACAAAACCCCACGATGTGAGACATACCTTGCCCTTTAAGCAGTTTACATTGTGGAGTTCATGATGAATTTGTCAGTGAAAAAACTGTCTATCTTTGCCCTTAAGTCCACTCCACTAATCTCAGTGACACTTCCTCGTTGTGTTGTGTCCCTTGGTTCATTTGTGAATTATTTGTTGATCTCTCCCAGCAGCCGCTCGCAGAGGTCATGCAGATGGAGTGCTTCCCTGTCATCCTCTGACCCCCTCTGCCATCTACCTGCGTGTTCCCTGAACCCAGCGGTCCTCGCCGTAGATGGAGGTCGCCGTGGCAGGATCTGCCCCAGCATGGTGCGCTGAAGCTAATGGACCCACACAGGAGTCCGGGCTGGGTTGGTTATTTTGGTCGTGATTCAGCCATTAACATTTCATTAATGCACTGTCTGACTACTCATCTGCACTGCAACCGCTGTTAGACCCCACAGGCCGAATACACCTCGCTGGATGGGTGTTTTCAGGTCCCTTTTTCAGCTACGCGCCATCTACTTCACATATAGACGTATTTTGTGATGAAGTCAAAGCTTTACTCAGCAGGTTCTAATGTCAGATAGAGAGGATATCTGGGATGTTTAATGGACTATCATTAAACTCAGATGTGATGGGTGTAGTTTAAGCAGACTGCCTTGTTCTTGTTTAGTCGGGACACCATGATATGACATGGGGAATTGAAACCTGTTAACTGCCAGCTCAACCTAGTGGCAGCATAAATATTCCAACCTTTGAACAACCTATGAAAAAAGTGAACATCATTGCATTAAGAGAAACCGAAATACTGAAAAAAATGTATTGAAAATTATGTTTATTTTTATTAAAAAACAACAAACAATTTCCTGCTGCTCACTGGTGTGAAAAATACAAATACACACATACTGTAGACTCATCTGCATATTATTAATATTATTATTATTATTATTATTATGATAATATACCACCAAATGTTACGTGTGATGTCGGTTCCAAAATATGTCAGTAATTAAAATGCATTTATTTTTAAATAATTATTGATCAATAATTTTTTTTTCAATTGCAAACAATACTAGAAGTTAGTGTGATAAAAAAATATATATATATACAAAAGAATAAGAGAAATAAGATAGCAGCAATTTAAATTGATACAATTACAGATGCATATATGAAATCATCACATGGCAACATTAAATAGCGAAAGAAAACTCTTCCAAAACGTTACAACCATAATACTGCGTCACTAAAAATATCAACCTGAGGAAACATCTTTTTTTTTTCCTCAGCATTTACACTGTAAGGAAGAGCAGGGTTCCGTTTGTGGTTTAATCTGTTCATAAGACATGAAAGAATTCAAACACATTTTCCCAGCTTTGCATCAATTGGTGTCCTCGACGGGAGCTTAAATGTGTCCTTCATACGGTCTGTGATGCGACCAGTTTCATCTGGAAGACAGCAATATGTCCCCAGTCTTTAAGAACCACTCTCTGTCATGAAACAGAAAAATATCACACCAGGACCGTTCAGTGGGAATGTGGAGGTTCTGTCTCAAGGTCTTTTTCATGCGGTCCAAATGTAAACACCAATGTCTGTTCCAGGGTTTTAGTGCTCGTGTCTAAGGTGAGGTGTGATATGTTTTTGTTCTTTTTTTCTTCTTTTTGCAGAGCGTAAGTCTCTATTGCAAATACATCATGAGGCAAAAAATGTTGAATGTTCAGCAGAAGAAAGGCAAAACATATGTTGTCATGGTCCTGCGGCTTCACCTACTGACCTTCTTTAATTACGCTGACGACTCCAGGCATTACAGCTCATCCTCCGCTTATTAATGAATCTGATGCGCACATACATCACAGAATGAGTCTGTATGCAAACAGCTCGTCCTGTTTCGTTCTGGGCAGCGAGAATGTACCGTGTGTATGTGTGATTACACATGAGTTCTGTCAACAAAGACGTACACTGAATTGAATGTAAATTCACTGGTTAAAATTGTGACTTTTTAAGCTCTGTATTAATAAATGCAGCACACAAGCTCACACACGGTAAACACTATTTGTTTTATTGAAATGCAAGCCTGTATGTTTAACTTAACAAAGATCTCACAATAAAATGTTGTCGAAAAACATTTTGTAAAATGTGTTGCTTTGAGTTCCACCGCTAAAGAGAGATTTGGCAGCAGCCTAAATGCTGATATTCCTGGATCAGAAAAAGCTGTAAGTGGTCTGTTCATCTGTCAATCCCTGCCCATGTATCCAGTAAAAAAGAGTGATGAATAACCAGGTTTATTGGATTTGCAAGTGATGTATGAGACGGATTGATAATCATCACTTAGTTCTACCATATGGTCGGACCTGCCTGCCAAGGTACAAGGACTCGAAACATGAAGGTAAGCGATCAGGCAATGTGAGACATGAGGGCGTCATCGCTGTGATTCAAATCCAAATATTATATTAAAGGACAAAACCGTTGCATTCTCACGTGATGCATTTCCTGCTCAAAAGAGATGTTCATTTTGTCAAGCGCTGGATCGCAGTTCGGAGTTGACATTTTAAGCAGGCCCTCTATCATGCATATGAATGTGACTTCACACCTTTGAAATTGATTCGCCGCCTGTGCCAAATCCCATTTTGCATGCAGGTGATACATCAATCCATCTGGGAAGAGCAGATGTGTCCAAATTTCACCTTCAATTCACCATCGCCATAAAGCCGACATAAACAATTCCCTTTTAAATGCCAAGTAAATAACCCACTAATAAGCATTAAATTAACAGAGAACTTGGCATCAGGGACCCCAAAAGGAAAGGAACCCGTCACCCCATGAGCCTGCTGCCACAGCCCAAATGCGACCTGAAACGTCGACCCACTTGTAACTTGTGTCATTTTGAGGTGGAGTTTGAAGTCTAGACAAGGCGGGGCCACATGAGGCCTTTAATTCCTCACGCATTTTTGCCACATTATTATTCAAATGTATTTATTATGAGTGAAAATATTTAAAGGCATTGTAGACTTTCAGGGATTTTTCTTTTTCTTGGTCACAACTTGCCATTCAGGCGAGAACGAGATAGACCAGTTGAGCACCGCTGTTTTAAAGAATTGAATTGATATAAAAAGAATGACCCACCGTGACTGGGAAAATACTTTGCATTTCCAACTTAAGATCCACAGACAATAGAAGATAGAGTGACATCAGGTTCAGTGGGTGAAAATCAACCGAGGGAGCTTGGTTATAATCGAGTATTATCATTACAAGTAAGACTGCATGTACTGTGACCCGTTGACAAAGAATGACCTCAGTATCTTGAGAACATTTTCTCACTAAGTTGTTGATAAACAATCTTTTGATAAGAATCTTTTAAACTATTAAGTGGACAAAGCTGATAAACATCTTGGCAACAGTCATGAGTACGATGGAAAAATCGAACTTATAAGCCCCCTAGTGGGGGGTGAGATGGGCCCCATCTCTGGGTCTCTCCCACTGGAAAAAAAAGAAATTTTTACTTGGGAATGGAAAAACAGTTGGTAAAATGTGGCAATAAAACAATATATAAATAAATATGTGCCAGTGTTTACTGAAAGGATTATTATATGGATTACTGTAAATACAGTATTAAAAATTATTTACATCGTAATCCATTCATTTTTGCCTCAATAAATCAAGCTTTGTTTCAATAATATGTTGGCGATATTCGAGCCACTAAGCTCAAAAGAAGAACAGGTTTGTTGGACAGCTTCCAAACAAGTGTTGTTACTTGAGGTGACTTGTGTTCTGTGAACCAGTGGCTGTTCTCTAGTTAATACCAGTCTCTGAGTGAAGTTGTATTATTCCCTGATGGATTATTATTCATGTTAATATGACTGTCTTCGACGAAGCAATAAACAGACGATGAGAAAAGGCTCCAGAATAAATACATCTGCCAGAGCCTTGTCATCCTACACATGAATTTCAAGGCTCCTGATAGCTTCAATGGATTTCAGATGGACAGGAAGTGGAGGCTTTGAAAGGTCTGTACTTCCAGGTGGCCAGGGAGTGTTTTGGCAGGCCGACCTGAGTGAGGCCGACTGATCGCCAAGAAAGGGGACCTGGAGTCGATGGAATGTTAATCATGGGGAGCTGAGAACATGTGTGACAAAGGGAATGGATGGAAAACACATGTCCCATTTCACACTTATTTACCTTTGACTGCCAAACCCCTGCCAGATTAAAGGGAGACGAGACGGGGGAGAGGCACCGGTGAAGGTGGAGCTCTTTAAAGTTCAGCACTTTGATGGAAGCGCCAAGTCTTTGATAGGAATTCAAACAATTGGGAGAACACGAAGGAAAGTGGTGGGATTGAGCCTCAGCGGAGCACTTCTCCTCTGACTGAGGGCTTTGTGCAAAGACATCACAAAAAGGCATTGTTCCGACACATATTTGAATAATTATAGCCAAGAAAATGACAATAAAACACTGGTCTGAGAAGTTTACATCGCAACAGTACAATTTCTTTTTTTTCCTGGGCCAAACCGTGACGCTATCCTGAGCTTAAAAATAAAAAAAATCAAGAGTTATTTTTATTATTATTGTTATTATTGACAGTCCGGAGAAGAGCTACTTCTGTGAGGAGACGTTCCCATTGGCGTCTTGGAGCAGTGGACATAAGCCCACACTGAAACGTCTTCATTAAAGTCAGCGTGGAGCTGAGAAGTTTGCCGCTGTAACGGCGGCTGTGAGATAAGTGTAACTTATTTCATTTGTCGCTGGTGTCACATGCTCCCTCAGCTTTGAAGTGGCAAATTAATGACAAGTGCGAACAGTTGCTGCTCTGCAAAAAGAATGACCCCTTTTCTAATGGCTGTGCAGCACGGTGAGAGAGTCATCTGTCGGCCTCATCTAATTATTGAATCCAGCAGTTTGAAAAGTGTCTTAAGGCTGTTTAGGAATAAAAGGGACATTTAAATGCAGAGCACTTTGAAAATTACAGATACTTCAAAATACTTCCGTGGACACATGGCACTGTGTCGGGGTTTTTTTTCCCCCTTCATCTCATTAATTCCGATGAAGGTCCAAGAGAATCTTCTCTCTTTCCATTGAGCAGGATTGTGCGAAACCTTCTGCCCTCCTCACGATGAACAATGACGTTGAACCTGAAAGCAATGAGTTTCTTGTTCTTGACTTCTGCCTGATATTCATGTTTGACTGACAAATCTTACAGTGTCCTCCAACAAAGTTTGAAGGCACAATGTTATGCTGGCAGATCTGTGGCGTCGCATAGCAAATCTACCCTTAGAAAAATACCCAGCTGTTTTCTGGGCTATATTCCTATTTTGTTTTATTATTTTTATTTGATCAAATTATGTTTTTTTTTTCACAATAAACCATATTTCAATATTTGGCACCCAAGTGAAGTTCAGTTCAGACATCGAGCAGGTGATACTCCAGTGAACACGCTGTTTATATCCTGTTTTTTTTGTCTTAAACATTCCTCACATTCAGTCTCCTTCATAGTGGATGTTTTGGTTTTATCACACTGTATCACGTGGTGCACCTCGAACTGGGAAATTTTTCAAAGTGACAGAAACTTTATGCATGATAAATCAGGTTTATTTGGATTAATTCATTAGCTTTCCTGTGACTAACTGATATCTTGAAGTCCCAACCCTGATGTTTTTAACAAACTTTATTATTTTTGTTATTTTATTATTTCAAGTTACAGATTCAGAGTCTGTACAGAGTGCAGGATTTGTTGTTGTGATGTTGGATGAAAAAAAAAAAAGGTAATTTTATTAAGATGAAATATGAATCTGTATACTGAATTTAACATGCTGGCAAATTTGCTCTAAAATTTTGTTGATGTTGAATTGACGTGCGCAGCATATTTTGGTCTCAAAAAACACATTAAAGTGGATTATCTCTGTGATTCATTTGCGTGTTCTGTTTATGATGTCAGATTTTCCAGTGTGTCAAGTGACTGGAAATGATATAAATAAACGGGGACATTGTTGGAACATTTGTAAATCCAAACAAACTGACCCAACAACATGTGGCCCTTCCCAACAAAATGCTAGCATGTCATCGTGTTGCGCAAATACGCGAGATACTTTTCTTCTGAGCGTCTGAGTCAGAGAGCTTTTTTCTTTCTCCCAGTCATTTTACGTTTCTAACTCAGCATGTTTTGTGAATTCAGAGATGTTTGTTGGGGAATTTTCAGAGGTAGCAGGGTAATGAACATGTACATGAACATTTCCGCCAACTCCAACTTGATGTGTTGAACCTTTTGTGTTTGTCATAAATAGACACCAGTGCATATATTCTAAGCAAAGACGGCCGCTCAATAAATGTTGCTACACATGTTCAAAGGCAGAAGCTGCGCCCAGGCATAAAGCACAGAGAAAATGTTGAGATATAAAATCATCTTTTCATTAAACTAACAGACCCTTTCATTTCTAGCAGCTGTCCCCGTGGATCTACACCCTGCTTCTCTTCTCTTACAGGGTATGATGTGTGGATGAAGGCTCTTTCCCGTGCCATAATGACTGTACACCGAGATTTTCAAGGGCCCGCTCATGACAATCCCATTTTCTGTGTAATTTCATGGTTGTCTTCTTGAATGAAGATATTGGCTGCTCTGAAGCACGAGGTCAGAGTCTCCCTGCTCCGTTTTCTGGATTGTTCCGGAGTATGTTTCCCTTCACTTGATGAAAAGTAATTTATCATTTACACCCATGAATTCTGCCACTTTTTTTTCAGCCCCTTCTCTTTTCACTCTCTCCACATCCCCGGCCTCAGAGGCTCCCCCAGTGATACCTATGGCGGTGTTGGGGAGACAGATACCATGGCAGGTCAGGTTAGCTCACAGTGCTGCCCCCTCACCGTGATAGAGTTTGTCACCTCTCTACCTCTGGAAGTCAAATCCTGTCAACTTCGGCATCCTTCAGCATCCCCGAAGTGGCTTTGGCACCCAGTGGGGCATGGGAGCTTAAAATTGATTTATTTTTTTCTCTCTTTTTTTTTCAGTCCTTTCTTCTCACAAGATCTGCCAGGTTCCCTTAAGGGATGGACTTGACAACCAATCACATGGCAGCAGTGAAGTGAAAGACACCTAGGGAAACTTCCCCTACACCTCCTGCTGCCACAGGGGGGGGCAAAGGTTTCCGTCACGGGGACACGACGGAGGGTTGGAAACTGATGAAACGGATGAAACCGATTCCTCTTTATTATGAGGCACTGACTCATTTGAAAAAGTGAATTTACACAATTTGAATATGTTTTCACTATGTTTGAATGCAGCAGCATCCAAATGTAAAATGTCACTTTCATCCCCGTTGTAATGAATTACAATAACTGGACACATACATTTTTAAATTTTATTGATTTATGATTTATTTATTTTGAATTGATGTTGCTTGAACATCAGTGCCTTTTCTGACCAGTGTTAAATATTGCCACATAACAAAGGAAAAGTACTCCGGTGTTGTACTCAGGGATGGCTCAATACCACTTTTTCCACATCCAATTCCGATACCAATACTCCAACCTTGAGGTCCGGGCGATACCCATCTGCTACCTTCTACTTGTCAGTCAAGACGTTGTTAACTCATGTTTATGGATGAGGACTGCATAATTCTGCACCTAAATTCGACACCTAAAATGTGTTCGCACACACATTTGCACATTACCTTTTCACTTTGTAAACATACCTTTTACTTTGCTTACATTGTTTTTTTGTTTTTTTTGCTTTATTTTGTTATCGCTTACTGTATCCAAAATTGTTTAATTCTGGCAGGAACATACAGAATTTCAGCGAGCATTGTACAGCGTATATTGTGTGTGTCAAACATCTTGAATCAAAAAACACCATACCACCTAAGTTACGCACCATTGCTTTGAATTTATTAAAGTATGGAGCTTTTAACAGCATAAACAAAAATGCAAGATGGCAAAAATATTGAAATGATGAAACAAACAAAACAAAAATATAGGGCAATCCCCCTTATCTGACACACCATCCTAAAATCAAAAACACATTACAGCATGTCACGCAACGTGAAACTGAGAAGACTTGGGACGGGTTCTTGAAAAAAAAAAAAAAAGATACCTCAACCAGTCATTTCATTTGTTACAATTGGAGTTGGTGACACTGTAAGTTTTATACCACAAAATTCCTTCTCATATTGTACATTTCAAGTACTTCACACATTTACTCGTGTAACATTCTCAAAGGTTCATTTCACTTTGCTGAAGTCATTTGCTTTCACTTAGGTATTGCGAACAATGTTAAAGAAGCCAGGTCGACTCAGAGAAAACCGGCTCTTCAACATCTGCCCCGTGTCCCGAGTCCAATCAGCCAATATTTAATTCTAAGCGGGAGGAAACCCCCAGAGACTGAGACGGCACCTGATCATCCCGTCTCATCGAGGCTCTCCTGTGACCCTCACACGCAGGATAAAACCCTCCCAGCAAAGCTCCTTGAAAACTAATTCCCTGGTCCTTAAGAAGCTACAATGAGCTGAGATTGGTATCATCAGTAAATTACACCTACGGCGCAGCCACCGTGACAAGATCGGACACAGTCACAGAGTGAGCGCTTCATTGCAGATTATGTTCATATGTTAAGTGAATGATCCAATACCTGCTATCACCGCAAAATTGGACCTTCACACAGGTCAATTAAAAACGTTTTTCAGGTCAGATAATGTTGAACAGGCGAGCTGCACTTGGTCGGTGGGATAGTTAATGTGACCAAAGTCTAATACAAATGGTTCCATTCACCAACTCAAAATAGTGCTCTTTCAAAAAAGAATATTCTTAGGTACAGTTGGAAAAAAGCTCCTTTATGTTAGCAAGTCCAGTACGTCATAATATTGATGTGGGGAGGGAAAAAGCTTTACTTTTTCACCCACAACGTTCCTTTTCGCCTTGTAACTTGGAGCTGTTTTATGAACACCATTATTGCACTTGTCAAATAGAACAATTTGCAATTCAAAAACCTGCTGGAAAAAAAGAACTTCAATGCCAGAGAAGGTATTTGTTTATTTTGTTGCAAACCCACTGCATCCTGTTCACACTCAGGGAAGCCATCTTGGATCGAGTACTCAGGTGGAGCAAGGGGTTGGCGAGGTTTCATAAAACAGTGTTGCAATTTCCAGGGCTCAGTCGGTGACACTCTTGGTTTAAAAATGTTGTTGAAATAGTTGTTCAAAGCCAAAGACTACAAAGTTGACACTGCATGCCTATCAACCTGTTAAAGCAACTCGATATTGTGAGTTGGACACGTTTACTTCTTTAAAATGTGGGTGTAAAATAGCTGCAAAATGAACACTCTTATATGTTCAAATGCTATCAGTGATATCATGAACAAAAATGCATTTTAATTGTTTAATTGAAAATGAATGATGCCAATGCTACTGCTTCATAAATGAAATAAATACAGTGTTTTTAAATTGTTATTTTTGCCATATATATATATATATATATATATATATATATATATATATATATATATATTAGATAGATAGTTAGATAGATAGATATTAGCAAAAGAACTACTGCAGACAATGTACACAAGTAGTACACACAAACTGGGAAGGTGTAAAGCTTTGTAATATAAAATGTAAATTACAGTGATTCATTCATTCATATGAAGACGCGGAGAGGAGAATGTGTGCTGCAGGTTTGTGTCGCTCTCAGAGTCCAGATGAAAACATGGCTGATGCCCCACAGTCACGAACACACCCCCTGGTTTGTTCTGCCATTTTCACCTCGGAGCCATGAGAGCACCCAGGTGGCAACAAGGAGGCAGAGCAGAGCCTCAGAAGATGTGGAAAAGCCTGTGATCTGAGTGAGTTTGCCATGGCTGAGCGACCCGGGTGTTGCTGTGCGTTCAAGGAAAGAAAAAGGAAAATGCATGCACAGATGGATGTTCCTGCTCGAGGGGGAAGCATTATGACATATCTCTTAGCCAAGTTTAAGACATTTGGTAGGATGATTCGTGGCTGAACAATGACTACAGCTGGCAGGTGACACTCGATATTCTCTGTGGAAAAACAATAACTTCTTTCTCTGAGTGTGTGATCACGTGCGCGTTTGAAACTGTCACACTGAACACTGAAAAAGAACTGTCAAACTTCATTTAAAAAAGAGAGAAATAAAATTCCTCAGATATTCCAGTTCCGCTTAAGAGGCTTAGAGAACATCAGGGAGTCAGGAGTTGGACATTTTCTCTGAAATTACTTATCAGCACCTTGAAATTTGGTTTCTGAAGCTTGACACATAAATACCACGGTCACCGATACCTTGACCTGTTTGACTTTGTGTTTAATTCCCAGAAATGTGGCAGAGCGCTGCCATTTTAAGCAGGCCCGATGTGATTCAACATTTTTTAAATTCAGGATTCGCACGGCACTTTCAAGCTCGGCAGCGTGTTATGTCTACCTGCTTTGGGAGCGCCGGCGTTTCAGGTGGACTAGTTCCTGATTTAAGCCTGGTCACAGCTTCACTGAGGCTTGTACAGTGTCGCGACATCCATTAGCCTCTGCACATCTGTGTCTCCACCTCATTTCATACATTAACTGCTTTAAGTGTGAAAGCCGCTGCTCTATCAGTCCTCCCCTTGCCAACCCCCCTCACCTAACTTTGCACAGAAGTGAAACGGCTCGTGGGCCACACTTGTGGTTCCCTTCCCCCGTGTAAATAAGATTGTCTGCCATTCATATTTGGATGAAATGATACAGGTGCAGCAACTTCCTGATCCTTTTAGTGACCGACATGTTTTCGTGGCCCCAGCGCTGCAATGACAGGTCACATGTGAAGCAACGGTAAACATTCAATCTTGCTGCGTATGATCAGAATTCAATTGTTACCCATTTGGTTTGAGTCGGTCATGTGGAAAAAAATAGATTCTGGGAGTGTCCTTCAAAATACTACATTAAATATAAGCGTGGCAACGTATAAACAAAGGATTTGTAAGATTTAAAAAAAAAATCTTTTGACTATATAGGATATAGAATCGATGAGTGTCACTTTTTTTTTGTTTTCCCTTTTTAATGAGGAGGGATTTACATCTGAATATTACTGATTTATACAGTAAATGTATGTGTGTTAACCACAACATAAACTTCCTCCTAAATATTTAGTCAGCTCCCATGTGCTTAAAAGAAATAATGGAGTTTTACAGTCACTACTATTGTGAGAGAGCAAAGTTTCAGTAAACGCAAACATAAAGTTTGGGTGTTGTTATGACTGGTTTTCAAACCGGAGGGTGCGCCCCCTATGGGCGGGCCGGCGTTATGATGGGGGGGCTACAACTGTATAGTTGAGTTATATCATCATTTTATGACCAGGCATCTTCAAAACATCAACACATGAGTGCTGTTGTACGTAAACGTAAACAACAACAACAATACATTTTCTCCGCTAACATGGACCAGTTTGTAAGAGAACTACCTGTTCTTTTTACTGGATATGACAGCATGAAGCCAAACCACTGTGTGCTGAAAATGATGCCCTGCAAACCTTCGTATTACCATATAAGTTCAGCAACAACACCATGATCAACTCAACATCACCTGATGGAGAATTTAAAAATTCCACTTAAGAGACACGCTCGCAATAATGCGCAATCCGTAAAAGTATTTGTGCAACTTTTATCATCAAGTCAAACAGGCCAAAGCATTGTCACTTTTTTTTACAAGAGAATTCTGTTCCTGTTTCAGACGTCGCCTCCCCTCGTCTGCCGTAAATGTATTTATGCCGGTGGTCAAATAACACAAATCCCAAAGGATCAATAGGTTCAGCCTCCTCTGCTGCCTTGGCCAGCGCTGATGTCATAAGTACTCATTTTCATCTTTGCTTTTTCTGTCATTTATCAAATTAGATGGAACACTTTGTGGCTTTGCGCACTTTTCCAGGGACGTTTGTCCGCAGCAAGCGTCCCAGCTGGGTGCGGGCCACGATGGAGGCAGCAGGGTGATGTGAGTCCAGCGTTTGGTGGGTGCTCCTCAACTTGGCTGGCGACAACTTGTCTTTTAATCGAGGGAAGATCGCCACCGCAGCGGTTCTCCTGACTCGCTGGATTGTTTCACTTCAGGCTTATCTGTCTCTCTCACTCGTGGGTGAGGTGAGGAAGATGATGATGCGTGGTGCACCAGGCACGATAAGTTGAGGCTCTCGGGACGAGGCTGAACTTGTTCACAGCGGTGCGCCGCTGATGAGCCCCTGATATCTTTAATTGGGGTGGTCCATTTTTCCATCCAGCATGTCTTCACCTCCTCCCACCAATCTGTGGACCCACTCCTTCCTGTCATTTATACCAGAGCTGTGACTGCAGGCGGGGGGAGAGGAGCGGGGGCGGGGGGGCAAGATTCCCCCACAAGACTGAGATAAAAAAAAAAAAAAAAAAAATGTAATACTTCCACATTTTCCAGTGCTCCTTTCATCATTATTCAAAAATGAGTTTTTAATGCAATGAGTAGCTCCAATCATGTTAAGGTCTGCATGATTCCGATCGTATCATAATTACAATTAGATTACATTACCGCAATCAGAGAAAGGGGGGATCGTTAAGAGAAGGAATATAAATTGCTTTAGTTTTACAAGTACTGAGCAAGCAGAAATGTGAATTAATCTCCACTTAAACATCTTCCCATTTAGCAGAACTGCAAAGCATGCTGGTTTCTTCCACGCCGTCAATACCAGTGAAGGGAAAAGTAGGAATTCACTTTTGGCTGTTGATCTTAACATTTGAAGTGTCGCACTTCAAGTGAGGGATTTGAACCTTCTTGAGTGAACGTTTCAAACAAGCCTCACGTCTGAACCGAGCGCGTCCGCCGTTGTTTACTAACCAGGGCTCACTTTAAGGCCCATGAAGACGTCACACGGGACGTCTGGGGTTCTGAACTGATGGGAAACTGCACGGACCGGATCTAAGACGGCCGTCAAGAAATAATCTATTTACTGCCGGTGCATGCGTCTACTTTTGACACTAACATTTGTATGTTGTACAAAACTAAAACACTTTTGTACAAGAAACAAAAGTGTTCATGCATAGCTAATTTCATGACCAGGCATCTTCAAAACATCAACGCATGAGTGCTGTTGTACGTAATTATAAATAACAACAATACATTTTCTCCGCTAATATGGACCAGTTTGTCAGAGAACTACCCATTTTTTTTTTTAATACTGGCCAATGACAGCATGAAGCCAAAGTACGGTGTGCTGAAAATAATTTCATCTCCAAAAGGGGGGTCTACCAAAAAACAGGTTCGCGAACCTCCTTGTTATCATGTAAGTTCAGCAACAACACCATGATCAACTCAACATCTCCTGAGGAGAATTTAAAAATTCCACTTAAGAGACACGTACGCAATAATGATCTTAACATTTGAAGTGTCGCACTTCAAGTGAGGGATTTGAACCTTCTTGAGTGAACGTTTCAAACAAGCCTCACGTCTGAACCGAGCGCGTCCGCCGTTGTTTACTAACCAGGGCTCACTTTAAGACCCATGAAGACGTCACACGGGACGTCTGGGGTTCTGAACTGATGGGAAACTGTACGGACCGGATCTAAGACGGCCGTCAAGAAATAATCTATTTACTGCCGGCGCATGCGTCTTCTTTTGACACTAACATTTGTATGTTGTACAAAAGTAAAACACTTTTGTACAACAAACAAAAGTGTTCATGCATAGCTAATTTCATGACCAGGCATCTTCAAAACATCAACGCATGAGTGCTGTTGTCCGTAAATGTAAATAACAACAATACATTTTCTCCGCTAATATGGACCAGTTTGTCAGAGAACTACCCATTTTTTTTTTTTTTTTTTAAATACTGGCCAATGACAGCATGAAGCCAAAGTACGGTGTGCTGAAAATAATTTCATCTCCAAAAGGGGGGGTCTACCAAAAAACAGGTTCGCGAATCTCCTTGTTATCATATAAGTTCAGAAACAACACCATGATCAACTCAACATCTCCTGAGGAGAATTTAAAAATTCCACTTAAGAGACACGTACGCAATAATGATCTTAACATTTGAAGTGTCGCACTTCAAGTGAGGGATTTGAACCTTCTTGAGTGAACGTTTCAAACAAGCCTCACGTCTGAACCGAGCGCGTCCGCCGTTGTTTACTAACCAGGGCTCACTTTAAGGCCCATGAAGACGTCACACGGGACGTCTGGGGTTCTGAACTGATGGGAAACTGTACGGACCGGATCTAAGACGGCCGTCAAGAAATAATCTATTTACTGCCGGCGCATGCGTCTTCTTTTGACACGTCCCCGCTGTAACGTCCCAAATGTCCTCCACCGCCGAGCAGTTGGTCACATTGTGAGGGATTATCCCCAAACTGCACGGCACAATAAAGTACAAGTCAGAAATGTAAACCATCAATGAAATGATTAGCGCTCAAGTTAGAAAATCCCTGATCCGCTAATTATTTTCAGTCCCAAGTCACCGCTTTCATGACAGCCGACTATTTCTGAGTTCTGCACTTGAGTGAGGAGTTAAAGCAGATCTGTGCTGCTCAGCTGATCGTCCTCCATCTTGATATTAATAACAGAGTTAAGTGGACTGTGGTGTTGACGGCTAAGTCCAGTTCATAAGAACATTAAAAAGCGAAATGGAAAAAACACAGCCGATCAAAAAAAGAGCTGTAGAGAGGTCATGGTTTTGGAGAACATCTCTCTGAGCTTGATCCACCTGTTCCCCGCACAAAATCTGAAGGTTTCAAACACACAACGCGCCCATGGGAAGTTGGTGCTAAGTTAGTGCGCCAATGATGCACTTTAACAAAGCGGAACTAGAAGGTGTTGCTGTTGCAAATACAGTATATGGAAGTTCACTATCACGTTATTTTGATTGTTTTGCTTCACCTTTAAACACCGCTGGGATGATCGGGGAGAGCTTGCCGAACTAAGCGACCATTGCCAAGATGAAGGCGGACACTCTGGAAGTTCTTGTGCATCGCTTCTCAGTTGGAAATGAGGGTCTGTTTACATGCCAAGTTTATTTATACAAAACTTCACGTCACGTCAATTGTGGTCGCCACTATGATGAGCGTACGTCACATGTTTATTCCTACAAATGTGTCTCTTCTAGTTTTTTCCTGAGCAGTTAACACAAAATAACATGATAATGCCATGAAAAAATATGACACTGATCCAAAACTTTCTTGTTCTGTTGCCGGCTAAGAGCTTCCACATCAGCAGAGGGGATCGTTTTTGGGGAATCCCAACTGACAGGAGAAAAGCAGCTCAGGTGCCTTTGTCCTTTTCACACACACTTACTGTGGAAAAACTGGAAGCAGTCAGACAGAAAACTGTGAGCAGCAACAGCCACTCTGCGTGAAGACGACTGGAGAGGCCAACATCTAAACATCTAAGCTTATGTTGGGATAACAATTAACATTGGACATCTACTCAACGGTTGATCCACCTGAAAGTGAAAAAGTTTCAAAACATTTCACATGAAATATAAATTACAGTTCAGGGAATGCCCTGTTAGGCCAGTGCCAAAAGTGAAAACTCTAAGCCAACCTTATTACAGTGGAACCTCGGTTTTTGAACGTCCCGGACTTTGAACAAATCAGAGTTTGAACGAAAATTTCGAGATTTATTTCTTCTGATTTCAAACGAAAATCCAGAACTCGAACCCCCGAAAAAAGCCGGAAAAAGCATAACGTGCGCGGACCGATCAGCTGACCCACGACGCGCTTTGTTATTGTGTATAACGCAGCCTCTGTATGCAGACGTGTCCCGTTATCTCCATTTACTGACAGTTTTTTCTTCATATTGAGGTGTAAAACCTTTCCTGTCTCCACACTGGACCGTGGTAGAGTGTCACAGGGGAGGTGCTGGAGCGCTCACTCCAGGGTTTGATGTCCTGTTGTGGGCTGGAACTGGGACAGGGATGAGGCCAGTCTGGGACAGAGCGTGACTTGGTTTATGACTTTGTCACAGCCAAACTGCACAGAAGCGCACATTCAGAGCTGGACACGCACCGGGCACCTCTTCACTTCTGGAGAGACGTCACTCACTCGGCAACCCCTCCCACATGCAGCGGCCACACACATAGAGGAACAGCCACCTGCAGCAGGCACTCTACATTCACTCCTACAAAAGCCTATTTTAAGGCTTGGAACGCATTAGTTCTTTTTCCATTCATTGTAATGGGAAAAATCAATTCAGATTTCGAACAATTCACTTCTCGAAAGGCCGTCTGGAACGGATTGTGGTCGATATATATATCTATATATATAGAGATATATATATATACATATATATGTATAATGTTGTGGGTAAACTGAATAGAATAGAGTAATGTATTAAATAAGTACATACAGCAGAGCGACAGGCTTTAGCTTTGCACCACTGCAGCTTTAATCAGGCATCGGGAAAAGGGAGTGAAGATGTTATGAAAACGCAGCTCTGGCCTTTGTTCAGCATCTGTCATGGCATTGACTTTGCTGACACAATGTTACAATGCATGACGGATCAAAGTAATTAAAGTTCCAATAATTTACCTTCCTCTGTTGCGTGTCAAGTCTGGCAGACCGACCGCTCTCAGGCCCATCATTGATTTCCTCGCTCCGATCAGAGACCATGCCTAAAGACAGGAGGGCACGCCGTGTCCGTGTGTGTGTGTGTGTGTTTTAATAAGTTGTGCGCATATGAGCTTCCAATGTTTAACCATCTCAGACTGATGACCGAGATATGGAAACCCGCTTTGTGCCACGTCTGTGAGTCACCCACGATACATATCCTGACTGTGAAAACTCACCCTTGTTTCACTCCAGAATCCAAAAGAAAACTTGTTATGCATGAATTAAGCAGAGATTGAGACACTGGTACGTGAGGATTGTGAAATTATCAAAAAGCAGAGGCGTATTTTTGTCTGCTGTCTTTGGCGCATGATTGATGTGGAATCCGTTCCACCGCAACACACTCTGAAGAGAAAGTTGAGGTTAGTTTCCCTCGTGTTCCCGCTCACATGTGACAATGTGTCATTGTCAGCGCGATTCTCCAGCAGGTTCCAACCGTTTAAGGTGGAGATAGAGGGTTTTTTTTTTTTTTTTTTTGAAGGCTTACTCCCTCCAAAAATCATCTCTCCTCCCTTGACGAAAGTTAAATGGTTGAAGTATTCCTGTTCGCAGAAGCGATTAGTGTGTCACACATTAAACATGCCATTTTAAATAATCCCATCCTTCAGGCTTTACTTCCTCACCAGGTATTAGCTTAGACAGAGAATAATCCTAAGCTATTTGGAAGTAGGGAATCCACATAAAGATCTTCGCACTCGGTGTTTGAATTTTTGATCTGCATCTGTCTCACAGTGAAGACGGCGGCAGACGAGGCCTAACTAGGGTGCTTAGCTCGCCACAGTGATGCCAGGTTCCTTCTTGCTAATCTCTCCTCGTCTCCTCACTTCAAAACTCCTTTTTTTTCAACCCAGTGTTCCAAGTGGCCTTGTTGTTCCAACGCTTTGGTTTTGTTACAGAGTACAAGTGAACTCGGAGAATTAAATTTCACAAATAGACAGGTTCAAAATATTTTATTTTGGATTTGTTCTACAATTTCAGTAGAGAAAAAACACAATTTGATAAGGATCTTAAGAAGTGCTGATGTGGCAAAATGTTATGGAAGAACCTTCTATTGAAGGTTGCATGTCAAGCAAAACAATGACAAGCCAAGTTTGATCTCAGATATGATCAATCATTCATAACAGATGGAAGAATGCAACACGCTCCAACAGTCCGGTGTGAATTGGGGCTTGTTTGTTTCTCTTGCAAGCGTCTCTGCAGCATGACAAAGCCAGCTTTAAATTGCTGGGTTTGTTTTCATCCCTGCTTGGAGGTCAGCGCCCCGTGGCTGTAGATGGTTAATTACCAGCGTGCAAATGGGTCACGCTTGTCATTACTTATGGTCACATGATCGTATTCATCCAACATGTTTTTTTTCTTTTTTTGACAATAGAGCTACAGTATTTTGGGGAAACTTTTCAGAATTCCCCCTCAAGTTCTGAATTTGTTCCACGGTCACAAGTGATTGGGACATACACAGATGGGTACAAAAACACAGATGCGCGCTCATAACATTCTTTACCGTTGCACAACTAAATCCGCTCCTCGCAAATCTAAAGTTTACGAATTGACACATTTATAAAACTCATTTTCATCTGTAAAGCCACGAGGATTCTAAAATGATACACATTTTATTCTCATGTTAAAACATTAAATAAGGTTTTGGCTTTCAATCAAGAACTTCGTTTTGCTTTTTGTTTAGTTACTTTTAATATCAATATTACTATTATTTACATTAATTGCAAGCTTTTGTCCTCAATACATGGCACTGAACCAGCAGAAAGGAAGCTCTTGTACAGCCCCGCAAAATTCTCACCTGCGTCACAAGTCCAGTAAAAGCCTTTCATCTTTTGGTATGGTGGATAGTTGTGTCAACGTCAGAATGAAACACTCATGGTTTAAAACTGTTGACATTGATATTTTGCCCCATACTTTGCCCTACATTACTTAGCATTATAGTTAGATTTTTTTTTTTATCATTTGAAATATCATTGATAGCAATGAGCTTCATGGGACAGCAGGTGGCAGTCGCTAATGCAACACACTCAGTGGTAAGAAGAGAGTGACAAATCTTTCCAGAGCAGGGCACTTTCCCTGTATTTATGCAGCTCTTTTGAGGACAGTGCAAAACTGCAGATGACATTTATAGATATTAATCTCTGTTAAAGATATGAAAATCTGTTTCATTATATCTTATATGAACCTGTTTTACGCAAATGTAGCCAAGTTGTGTTCCACTGAAATAAAAGTTTTTTGCACAAAAACGTACCCCTTAACTTCCTGGGCCGGGTTTAAAAAAAAAAAAAAAGTGGGTAGAGCCCAACTGTACGGTTATTGTAAAGGTAGCACATAAGTCTGGTAATATAGGGGCTCCCATAAGCATGATTCATTTTTCATTTATGACTAAAAAGTTTGTTTTGACACTCTAAAGGGCATTTCAAAACTGTTCATCTAGCACACTGTGCATTCATTTATTCATATGCACTGGCTGTGCGTGTTAGCAGCAGTAATAGCAGTACTATTCTTGTCAGTAGAAAGTTGCAAGCAGACTCACCAATGCCTCACAATAACAAAGAAGCTATTGTGATTGAGCTCTGCAAATAGATACAAGCACAGAGCCTCTCTGGTCAGATGATGGGGGCATTTTCTTTGAAATGTTTTCCCTCTTTTTCAGGCCAATACAGCCTGAAGCATGGGGTGGGCTGGGTGAAGGCTTTTTATTTGGACCGTCCATTTGTGTGATCATTGCATAAGCGCTGTATTTTATCCCACTGGGGTGTCACACACACAGCGGCTTCTATCTGGTGGTCTCTTGCTTCCATGGAGTGAACCGGACGTATTTCTAATCGCTAAAAAAATGGAGATGTATGATGGGATTATGCGGATATTGTTGAATTCTCTCAGGAATAATTATCGTGCCCTTGTGTTCATAAAGCCAGGTGGCAGATGACGCTCCAAGGGACAGAAACACACATTTGTGTTTGTTGCATCGGTGAACAATGTCCATGCATTGTGGGTTTGCTGTAATGTGACCTCAGGCTTCAAGAGGGCAAAAAGCTCCATGTGTTTCCTCAATATGTTTTTTTTTTTTTTTCTTCAGTATACAGGATGGGTAACACTTTAAATGGGGGTTAGGGTTAGCTCTGACTCGCTTATAAAAATATGTAGCTATTATGGATGGTAATATATGTGACCTGATCTGAAGTGTGACTTGAAGCGTCAACAGATGAATGTCGTATGTTTTGTTCAAAACATTCCATGCCGAGTCTGAGAGGAGACATGGTCGTGCTAGGGTCTAAAATCGTGGAAGATTTCTTGGCATCACCCTGTTTCTCCACTAAACACGGACTTGGATACGTGTGTTCTGAATCTGACTGATGATGTGCTAGTCCAAAATATCGCGTGTGCATTCTGTGGTCTCCAGCTCTCACAGAGCTCTCTGGTTGTTTGTAGCTGTTTCAGGCAGGTGAGTCTGTTTGTAGCATTAGCCACCAAGCTAACCGGTTCCAACGCGGCATGAATTGGTTCTGACCCAGTCAGTGTGGTGAGCGGTGATACATTATTTGTTTGTTGTTAAAGAGTACAGTGTCATGTTTTTCTACATTTGTTGAGAGCAGATTCTTCATATGTTCTTTGTTTTGTATTATTTCTATTTTTATTGAATATTTGAATATAAATAATAAAACAAAATAATAATAATCCTGAGCGAATTTTTTATTTTTCTATTTTTTTTCATGGAGATATTTATTTATTGTATTTTTTTATTTATTTTTTTTTTTTTTTTCATGTCGTATTACCAAACTCGTATTTCTCAAAGATGGTCCATTTCTTCAACATAATTTTTCAAAATTTCTCTAGAAAGGATGAAAAGGGATGTGAAATTTGATTTGGTATAGCATTCATGAAACTCCATCCTGTTGGGATTCTAGCTGCTATACAACCAGCTGCCATAGCACGAACAGTACTCACCACCATCCCAGTGCAGGTGATATTAAGATGGGGATTTCTGATTATTCCCTGCTCTAGATGAGATTATATGCCTCTCTATTTCTAAGTCTAAATACAGACGACTACCACACTCCGGCTCTCTGTTAAGTAGGTTATGTTTTTATTGCCATTTGTTCGTCTTTCTGCTTGAATAGCGGGATTACGCCAAGACTACCATGCCAAATTTCATGACGCTTCACGGAGGGTTGCGGCTGCGTTGGCCAAGAGGGACTCCAATAAATCCAGGAGGGGAATATCCATTTAACATAGTGAAAAATTGCATCCTTTATATGGAACTTAGTGGAGGTCTGCGTGTTTTTCGAGAAGGCAGCGTTTTCTGAGGCAACAGAGGAGGAAACAATGCTTCCCTTTTTGACAATGCGGAGATGGATTATGCCCAGAGACCATGAGTTATTCAATTTCCACCTGGAGAAGCTTAGTTCAACATATTATGAGCGTATCTGCACGATTGGATATAATTCACACCTCGACGGAAGCTTACACCTGCTTGAGGGAATTAGGGCTGAGGCCTCTAATAAACGTTTAAACCTGTCAGACAAATGAGATAAGTACATTCATGACCTGTTCCTCCTTTTCACCGCCTTAATTCCTTCAGATGAGGGTATTTCCCCATACCTGCAGAAAGTGGCGGGATGCCCTGAGTCGCGCCGCCGCGCACCAGCAGGGTGCCAATTCACCATCACAGGCAATTAGGAATATGTTTGACGAAGGTCACCGGCAGCTAAGAACAGTGACAGGAGTGACTGTTTTTTGGGGAAGGAGGAGGTAAATGGTTTCCCTCATCATCCATTAAGAAAGCCTCCTCTGGAGAGCATGTATGTGTGTGTAGAGGAAAACGCGAGGAGGGGGAACGAGGGATGTAGAGAAGACCCTGCAAAAAAAAAAAGACAGTAAGCGGATGCTAACTTCCCACAGAGAGAATTTCTCCAGGTCGAATGCAAAACGCTCCCGACTAATCATCCGCGCCACGGTAGCGCCAGCTGCGGCCCGTGCCAGGATTATCATTCTCATAGACCTCTTACCGTGCTTTTAGCTAAATGAAAAATCTGCTTCACAGCCAAAGGGAGAATGCAGATAAGACGGAAGAGTGTTTACAAGGAAGGAAAAGCAGTGAAGAAATATGTACTCTTCTTTTTTTTTCTTCATAAATTCCACAATGCCAGGAATAAAAGTGAAAAGAGAGCTCTGCTTTTATTCAATTCATTTGAGTCAAACTTCCTGTGGGTCTCTTTAATTCGTCGTTTCTGTTTACCTTCAACCCTGAGGGCAAGATGCTGTTTGTTATTCCGTTGCTCTCCTTGTCACAGCACAATCATTGTCCATTACCATGTGGACTTGGAAGCTAAATAGTAAGTCAATTTGTCGCCTTGATCCGCCGAGTCCCCGACCTGCCAACACCTTTGGGCTTTATCAAATGAAATTATCAGCTTGAAACTCCGGCAGAGGTCAGCCACGGGTGACACACACATACAATCAGCGCCAGCATAATGGATCTCTATTAGCGCTCTATTACCGACATCTGTAACAACCAAGCAGTGTGCCAAACATCACTAACAAGGGCAATGTATTTGGAAGTCACTGGCCCGCTCCCTCTGGACGGTGCCGCTCATTACCGAGCTATCAAGTCTGTTCTGTTTGCCCGGACGCTGCGGTGGGGGGCTGAAATAACAATTAAAGGCCTTTTTGGTGGTTCTGTCCCGGTCTTTCAGGAGAGTCCCCGGGGAACCAAAAAGGTCCAGTTGCCCCCTTCCCGTCCCGGCTCAGCCAAAGAGGAGATTCGGCGGATGATCGGGAGAGCGGCGCACTTGAGTATTCATACTTGACTCTGGTGTATGGAGTCCGACGGGAGCCGAAACTGCCTGAATGATTTACAAGCCAGGGATATAAATATTACTGAGGAATGCCACTGAAGTTCCCCTCCTTAATTTCTCCTGCTCCGCTCCATTCTAAATCAAATAAACCTTAAAGCAGACCAAACCAATTTTGCTTTGGAAAATAAAGTGCCTTTCTGTGAACTAGTTCAAAGTGATTACTCTGATTATAGCGCAGTGTAGCGCCATTAGACACGGTCTCTGTCAGGGATATTTTGATCTCGGGTCTTTTTGAACCACAGGATCAGGGTGACAAGAGCCTTGATATTAAGAGACATCGCCTGAGGGCGAGAAGACGGGCCGTATCTCTGGAATAAAAGGTTACAATCACTCCCCGGTTCTGGTGACAGGAGTCGGAGGTGCAAGCACAACGCACGCGGCGTGAAAAGCGCTCAACCCGCCTGACATTGTTGCTCCCAGTGCCTTCAGATAAACACAAAAAGGAAAGGACTTAGCCTAAGTCTATCAATCTTTGCCTCATGCTGACCGTGTGTCGACTGTCAAACAATGAGGAAATACCCACGATGTGATGACGTTTAATCCAATTGGCATTGGAGCCAAACTTGTAAACTAATCTATGCATTAGCGCTGCTGGCACAGTCGACTCAAATGCTCCTCTGGAACCTGGAGTTTGAGGCTGTTTGTTGCCTGCCAGTGATAACAGCCTATGCAAGCCTGCAGAAAAGTGGGCTTAGCTCCTTTTCTTCTCTATTGAAATCACTTTAGTCCATTTATCACTCTACCTGTCTCTTAGACCTATTAAGATTAAGGTCAGTGGGAGGAAGAGGCTCCCTTCTCTCCTTACTGGGATACTTTAAAAATTCATAAGTCAAGAGGCTTAGCCTTTCTCAGTGCAAGTCTTCATAACAAAGAAAATTCTAATATTTTATGTAAGAATAGCTGACAGGAGATTTTTTTTTCCCTCTCCCTTTCTCTCGCTCTGTTTTGCAGTTTAAAAGTATAAATACGTTCTATTTGACACAGGGTGCTTTTTCCAGCTTGCAACTGAGTGACATAAATCCCACCCAATCACATCACACCATGCGTATTCTGAATATGGAAAAAAGAACTATATCACACCTCTGAATTCACTGTTATGGGCGTAATTTCTGACTGCTGTTTTCTCAAATATATCTGCTTTGTTCTTTTATCTATTGAGTCAAGTTGCACAATCCTTCAGGTCTAACTTACAGCTGTCATATCACTGCGAGCATTTTTTTCCTGCAACTGAATATATTATGTTTGAGCTCTTAAGCTTGTGGAAAAGAGACATTGGAAGTAGGAGAGTGATGCCAATGTAACTTCTCAGTATGGACAAAATCTAATGTCAAAGGAAAGTAAAACCAATTCCTTCACAGACTGAACCTCTTTTTGAAGGTATGTGATGACTGCTTCATAGTTTCCAATACATAACAATGAATTGCACTTCTAAATAAACAAATACATTTAATGTTGGAATTCAAAGCATTTGTTGTCTTTTGCTCCTCAACCCTGAAGAAGAGGAGATCCAAAATGCAACATGTACTCCCACCTTTAAGACTCATTTTTATGAGTTTGCATTGATGTATATATATATATATATATATATATATATATATATATATATATATATATATATATATATATATATATATATATATATATATATATATATATATATATATATATATATATATATATATATATATATATTATAAAGGTTTCTTTTTCTTCTTCTTACTATTATTATTATTATAATTATTATTATTTTATTATTCTTCCTGGCCCTTTCCAATTCACCCAAAAACCTCTGGATCATTCGTAGATTATTTACTATTTAATCCAGGATGCAATGGATCATGTATTTAATTTCAGTTTCAGAATCTGATAAATATGTAACAATGTATCATCACACATCGTCTATTGTTTTAACCATGATACCTTACCTTTGTTATTTTAATGAAATAAATTGCACACAGTGCAAATGGAGACGCCATGTAGTACTGAAGGACAATAAACATAGTTTGAATATGACTACGGGTTCAGTGTTTCAAAGATTATTGTCAAGCAGAAGCCCATTTTATCAGCGCGTGTATCATCCAGGAGTTTCCTTAAACCCAACAAAGGAAACGACAAGACGCAAATGAGGACAAAAATGATGGAAAAATAAGATACAAAGCGGAACAACCTGAAGAAACGGGACCCTAGCTGTGCCCACACACTCACCCTGTTAACAATCCATACTGTGGTCCATTTCTATAGTGCAGAATAATTCCCAGACCAGTTCAGCAGTGCAGTTAGCCGACCAGTAAAAGCAAATGCCTTGCAGTCTTGGCGGCTCGCCACCAGCTGGTGCTCCAGTCAGCTGTAGGTAAAGAAGAAAAAAGAGAATGTTTTACATACTCTTAAAACCAGGGGATTGCTTTTGGATGGAAGTCAAATTTATTTGAAAATTCAGGGAATCTGTGCGCTTCTTGCAACTGGGATAGCAGTGGCTGCCTGCCACGAGGTCAGATACAGCTCGGAGTGCAGAGCAGCAGCGGTTTGCTTTCACATTAAACAGGCCAGAGCAATATCTGCACTGCAAGTCAGAGAAAAGTGCTAATTTTATACCTCGGATACCCCGAGAAATGGAAATACTCTTGACTGCAGGTGGTTTAAGTGGTCCATCCAGGTCAAACACACATTTTCAAAAAACATTCCTCAACCTCCAAGTATGAGTTTTAAAGTGATTTGCCTCACTAACTCTGGAACGTTTTGGAATAAACAACGCTGTTTAGCAACAAGCGAAGACGCCGTGCCACCCCAGCCACTGAGCCCGCCTTGTGCTCCTCGTGCTAAAAGGATAAATCAGAGCATCGCACAAGGCTTCCGTCGCTTCCGTGTACCTCTTTATATGAGCAGTTCAAGAACTGTCGAAGGATGTCCATTGTGGTTGTCGGCTCGCAACTGAACACAGCTCACCGTCCGACCCTTTTTTTTTTTTTTAGGGCTTATGCATCCAGGGCCTGGGCCTCGTCTCATTTCCCCCCACATAGTATGTTAATGTAATGAATGCCACTTCAATTAGTGCAATCACTTCATGTTCAATATGGAAACGGTGGCTGCTAAATGATAGACTAATCTCAGCCACCCTGGATTTTCCCCTCCGCCTCAGAAAGAGGGGTAAAAAAAAAAGTTCATTTGAGTACAGCGGTTAACAATACCTCCTCATCACCTCCGGGCCATATTTAAATGTGCCATTGAAAAGTAGAGCCGCTCTCTCCTCTCCTTTTTTTAACCCTGTCTGTCTTCCCTCAGTCCAAACGAAGGCCCCGGCTAATTAAGTGTGTGAATATCTGGACCCTAATTAACATATTTGTGAGACAGACAGACACAGGGAGGGACTTTGCCGGAGCGGCCGTGTTTGCTCACAGCTTGAACAGCGTTCAGTTGAAAAGGAAAGCGAGCGGCGTTCAGGCTCCAGGTCTGCCCAGGCCCCGCTGAACAGGGGGAGAAAATGCCAGTAATTGGATGACCGGCTTATTATCCCTTTGTTGGTTGCAATTCCCTGATTAGCATTTTGGAATATTTTAAATTATAATCCAGAAATTAGGGGATTTTTTTTTCCGATCCTCCCCCTTTTTCTAATTAACCCAAAACATAAGGATGAGCCCGCTGAGGCTTCCATGTGTTCAGGCAGGTAGGAGTTCATATTATTCCTGTTATAGATGTCAAAACACTTCACTGGGCTGTGTCTCGCTGGGTGGGATCATGACGATGGTGGTGTGCGTGGAGGACTCCAAGATAAACACAGTCAGCAAAAATAAACTGTCGTGATGATGCACTTTTCTGGTGGCAAAAATCATTGTTTCAGTGTTTGTCACACACATTTTTAGATCAGCGCTTGCAAGGAGAGATCACTTACGAACCTTTACCCCTCTTATACAACACTGTGACTCCTCCGAGGCAGATTATTTTAACAGGCCAGGAGCCAGTCCACGCTACTGGGGCGAGGGACAAACCTGAACATGGCACCAGCCTATCACAGTGCACATATGGACAATTTAGAGTCACTGGTTCATCTATTTGTAAGTTCCTATTGCCAATTCACTTTTCATGTATTAAAGCAGCACAGGCACCGCCACTGACAAAAGTACGGAAGAGGATTAGGGCCAGTGAAGAAAAAAGAAAAAAAAATAATTGGCAGAATTCTGACTTTAAAGTGAGAACCACTTTGAAGTCAGAATTCTGACTTCTGAGATTAAAGTCAGAATTCTGAGATTAAAGTCAGAATTCTGACTTTAATCTCAGAATTCTGACTTTAAAGTGAGAACCACTTTAAAGTCAGAATTCTGACTTCTGAGATTAAAGTCAGAATTCTGAGATTAAAGTCAGAATTCTGACTTTAATCTCAGAATTCTGACTATAAAGTGAGACTTTAATCACAGAATCTTGACTTTAATCTCAGAATCCTGACTTTAATCTCAGAAGTCAGAAGAGTTTAAAGTGAGTACTTTAATCACCAATTCCTGACTTTAATCTCAGAAGTCTGACTTTAAAGTGAGACTTTAATCACAGAATCTTGACTTTAATCTCAGAATCCTGACTTTAATCTCAGAAGTCAGAAGAGTTTAAAGTGAGTACTTTAATCACCAATTCCTGACTTTAATCTCAGAAGTCTGACTTTAAAGTGAGACTTTAATCACAGAATATTGACTTTAATCTCAGAATCCCGCCTTTAATCTCAGAAGCAAGAAGAGTTTAAAGTGAGTACTTTAATCACCAAAAATTCTGACTTTAATCTCAGAAGTCAGAATTCTGACTATAAAGTGGTTCTCACTTTAAAGTCAGAATTCTGAGATTAGTCAGGATTTTGTGATTAAAGTACTCACTTTAAACTCTCCTGACTTCTGAGATTAAAGTCATAATTCTCACTTTAAAGTCAGAATTCTCACTTGAATTCTGCCAATTCTTCTATTTTCTTACTGGCCCTAATCCTCGTACAAAAGAGTGTAATTGAACACTGTTGTAAAATCTGGGTCTCCAGTCCCGCCCTCCGCAGTCCATTTGTTCACGAGGAAGAGTCATCTTCATCCCAGGTGATGATCCAAGTGAGAAGCTGATGAAGTTGGAGGAAGAAGAATAGAGCTATGTTCACATTGGATGTTTCAGAACACTGCTCACAACATGCTTTACAGGCAGAACAAGAACATGCCAAGATAAAGACGCTGTTTTTCTTGCGATCCAAAAAGTTCGATTTGTGCCATCTAAGTCACAGTCACAACTTTTGTTGCATCAAAGAGAAAACAAGATTCTTAAATGTCAGAAACACTTAATGCTCAATGCTAGTGCTCATTTGCAGTAAAGTTGGGGAATTAGTGTGTTTCTTTGGCCATATTTACTTTATACTTTTATAAACAAACTTTTATCAGCCTGAGTGAGGTTACTCTCAGGCCCAGGCGGGTCACACAGGGAAAAGTGACATGGCTTTTTATTGTGCTGTAATATGAAATCAATGATCACAGAAAATATAATGCAGAAAAATAAACCTCATAAATTCTTCATAGTGCTCCTTTAACTCAGTCTGTTCTTGATCGACTGCAATCTTCGGCTTGGATTCTGATTCCAAGTGTAGCATCCGAAGGCCTGTCAAAAGCACACGTAGACAGCAGCCATGAATGTGAGTGAAAAACTGTGAAATGCTGTGCAGTGTGTGCGCCTGTTAAAGTAGATGGATGTGTGTTTGTGGCGGACGGGGCAGCAGTCCATGTCGGTCCATGCCGCCTAAAGTTAATTGGAAACGTAAATTGCTGAGTCAGCGTGGGTACTCTAATTTGAATCTTGTATCTAAAACTAAAGAGACTTTATTGAGGTAAATTAAATCACTGGGAAAGTGTTCAGAGCCTGTGAAGACTGAAAGGGTCTACACCGAAGGACAAAAGGGAAATCCTATTACTATATACAGCACCTTTGGGGGGCAGGTCATGCAGTTTCTGAATATACCCGAAATGTAATGATATACACCTGTATAACTGTTATAATGCATGAAATATGAAAATGCTTTAAATGTTTAAATGTGATCAAGACAGGACTCATATTTTTCTTCTCCCACCTTCAACATGAATCCGAGGAAGACAAAGAATGTTGATATTGTTATGGCCTTTTGGAGCAAAACAGTTCTAATGACTCATTTTATACAATTTTGTAAAACAGAGAATCCGCCATAAATGTCAACACCAATAAATTTAGTGAAGTTCTGGGTCTTCAAATGGGCCTTCACTCTCTATTAGATGCACAGCAAATAGAGAAATCCTAACATCTCTTGAGATGTGATTATACATCACAGAACTCCCCTCACAAACGCTGGAAAAAGGTTAGGGGTCCATCAAAGGAACAGCGGTAATCTAACATAGCATTTTTTAAAACCTCTTTGTGCAAACAAGGGCATGTGTTGCTCAAGCTGCTCTTGGCTTTGCATGATTCAGGACATTAAGTACAAGAAAGTGTCATCCAATTGTACCACAGCACATCATGGAAATTCCATTCAAGATGGATGAAACGTCACGCCTGCCTTTGTCCTGCTCTCAATGCCAAATTGCATTTGTTCCAAGTGTCAAGTTAATGTATGAAAAGTTTAAGATGCGGCTGGCATAATCTGACAGCGGAGGTTTTAGTTAAAGCAAACGTGTCATATTGTACTTCTATTAGCAGGTCGCCATTGCACTATTAGTGACATCCCCAAGTCAGTGGCGTGTCACCTTAATTCAAAGTTAAGTACTGTGACAGTTTAATATGCCAATGAGATGAAAGCCTGCTCCGTTTCTGAAACATATCAAACCTTTTTTCAAACAGGGCGATAAATAGGGCTTTTTGTTTCAGCTATCAAGAAGAGCTGCCTGTCTAATGTGGGTTTTTTTCTCTTTCGAAGGATTTGTGGAAAAAAAAAAAAAAACTCCTCCACCTCTGCTCTTGTAAATGGAGATTGTGCTTCCATCCTACCTAGAGGTCAGAGGTGCGGAACTCGCTCAAGGAGCCAAAATCTTACACTCACAAGACTTTTAACTTTAACAGGAACTGGTTCTGATTTGTTAGGAAATATGAGGCTGATTGTCCTATATCTTACAGTTCTTATAGGCTCAATCTAGTGTAAGTATTGCTGCCTCATAACCTTGAAGCAGTTCATCTGAAAATGCTAAAAAAAAATGAATGAATAAAAATCTCAGCTCATGTCCTTTGTTCCATACATGTGGTGAATGAGAGTGTGCTGTGTGTAACCATGGAAAAACTAAATCAACAAATTGAAAAGTATCCTGGGAGTTTGGGGTGATATGATTTCAGAAAAAAAAAAGAATGCTACATAACAGAATCCAATGGGATCCTTTACCCTGACATTGAAAATGGCTCTTTTACAAGCAAAATGTGTTGCATTGATGTGGAAGAGGTTTGTCGCCTGGATACAAGGATTGTCTCAGCAATTTCTTTTTGAGAAGATCAAATGCAGATCCTTCCCGTCAACAATATGCTATGTGCTTTTTCAGATTATTTGTTTTCATTTTTAGAATACCGGTAGTAGTTTAGTACCATACTGTTGATATCATGACCTGCATTTTCAGTAACGTCAGCAAGTACTGTGAAACATTAGCACTCGCTATCCACACACACCACATCAAGCATCATGACTCAGTGCACTTGTGTCCATTTTGATACGGGACCCTTAAAAGAGATTACTGTTTTTTCGCCTCTGCTGGAGGAACCTGAACAAGGACAGTGAGGCATCAAATGACTCCATGTCTGCTGTGAAAATGTAAAAGTGTGTGTTATATGTCCTGTAAGTTCAGCTGTTTTCAGATGATGTTTTCTACCTGAATGTTTTTTTACTTACTTTTTTCTGTACTTATGAATGTCGATGAACATATGTTTGAAAAAAAAAAAAAAAAAACTTGAAACTAAGACATAACCATTCCATTGCAAATTATTTCAATTTCAGTTTCCATCAATATCATTGGTAAAACGCTCAAACTTTAGATGGGTGATTTTTGGTCCATTTTGACACCGTTTTTCACTTGTGCGACAATTTTGGAAAATCGGGCCGCTCAATCGTGCATCTCACATCGTGTCATATACATGGTGTAACGAAAACCTCCCGATCGGTTGGATGAAAATCAAACCTGTTTGAAATTCTCGCGGCCCTCGTGAAGCTTTTGCACTGTTGAAGCAGTGTTGCAGGGCGATGTACTCTAACCTGCCTCACTACATATGTGCAAACATACGTAGATATGGAAGTAATGTGGGATTTAGCCGTTGCAGCTTACCTCCATCTCTCGTTGGAGAATTGACAGACAATAGTCCAGGGATTCCGCTACATGTAAATGACCATGGGCACCAATGAGAGCCGCCATGAGCCTTCAAAATTATGATCTCCTTATAGAAGGTGAAAATTCATGTGATCACACGTAATAAAACAAAGTGGAAGCGTCGAAACAAGCGGAGAACACAACACCCATCATCAGGGTGGACAGGACCCTGGTGGTTTTCTGTGTGTTTCCCCAAAGAATGACAGGAACACTAAAGTTGCAAATCTTGCCTCGACATGAGAAGAGACAGTCTCGGTGAAGACGGCTACAGAATGTTGTGAGATTCACTTCTCATGATGAGAATGGTGTTCTTATGATGATTGTGTTTTTATTGTCACCAATTCAAGGTACGTCAAAACATCCCTGTCTGCTTTCCTGTTTCAAGGTAACTTTATTGTCAACTTTATTGTTTCTCTATCGGTTCACTGTTGACTGAGCAACGTTCCAGTTCCTGGTGTTCTTCCAGCTTCTTCTTTTTTCATGTAGCATTTCCGGACACAAAAATCCAATGTGTCCGATGAATCCTTCCGGCTTCTCCTTTTTCCATGTTGCATTCTGGAAATGCAACATGGAAAAAGAAGAAGCTGGAAGAACACCATATATATATATATATATATATATATATATATATATATATATATATATATATATATATATATATATATATATATATATATATATATATATATATATATATATATATATATATATATGTATATATATATATATATATATATATATATATATATAATTCCTGGTGTTGTTCTGGCTTCTTCTTTTTCCATCTTGCATTTCCGGACACAAAAGTCCAATATATATACATATTGCATTCCGGAAATGCAACATGGAAAAAGAAGAAGCTGGAACAACACCAGGAATTATATATATATATATATATATATATATATATATATATATATATATATATATATATATATATATATATATATATATAAAGGGAAAACAAAAATTATATATATATATATATATATATATATATATATATATATATATATATATATATATATATATATATATATATATATATACAGTTCTTCCAGCTTCTTCTTTTTCCATGTTGTATTTCCGGAATGCAATATATATATATTGGATTTTTGTGTCCGGAAATGCAACATGGAATAACACCAGGAACACCAGCAATCATCATAAAAACACCATTCTCATCATGAGAAGTGAATCCCACCCCATTCTTTTGCCGTCTTCACCTGTATATATATATATTTTTTTTTTTTCCTTTAAATATATATATATATATATACAGGAAATATATATATATATATATATATATATATATATATATATATATATATATATATATATATATATATATATATATATATATACGATTCATCTGACACAGCGGATTTATATATATATATATATATTCAGTGTGAGCAGTCAGATGGCATCCGAGCATCGGATCGTGTAGTGTGAGAACAAGAGTGAAGAGTGAGCAATGACAGGTCAGATAGCTGAGTTTCACTAACACAACCACTGTAACTCCTGAAAATAAATGACAATAAAAGGTTGATTTTTAGTTGTTTCTTTGGAGCACCACACACATCAACCCTTTATTTTGGCTTTATTAGAAAAAAAAGTGGTAACAATTTTTAAAAGCAAAATCTATTTTTGTGTTTGTCTCTTTGTCTTCAAAACGTCGACCAATCTTCAAGCCTGCTCATGGTACTGACACTTAAATACCAATCCCCGACATGATCTGATTGTTTCATGCAGGACATTTTCCTTTGCAACAGTAATTTGTGTTTGATGTTCAGAACAAACCAAACCTTGTCTTATTAAAAGGTAAACCTGGTGGGTATTGGTGACCTGGCAGGGGAGAGCAGCTGAGGATGGCTGCCAAGAAAATATTCATCTTTGAGTCCCTCCTCCTCCTCCTCCTCCTCCTCCTCCTCCTCCTCCTCATTGTGGGTACGGTAGCTACAGGTGGGCAATTTTGGCGGCAGCAGTAAAAGGGCCTTAGGGATCCGGGTGCCAACATAGGAGCACCATTAAACCAATAAAGAGGGCAAGCGGTAGAGACTTTGGGCAGCAAGGGGTTTCAGCACATCAGGCAAGTCAGTTTGTTTTTTCATGTTCTCTTTTCCTTTACTTCCCCCATCCTTAGTCTGAGGTAGAGGAAAAACGAGGTGCTGTGAAGCTTGAAAGAATGCCTGACATCTGAAGTCTTCTGATAGCTCCCCGTGATGCTGAGAAAAAATTAACTCTGACACCCAGATCAAGCCTCAGGAGCTTAATTACATCAAAGAGAAAAGGATCCTTGTTAGATTCAATCCAAACAAAAAGAAAAAAAAACTGATCAGTAGTTTTCAAGGCTTTGTTTGACACTGAGACGACGTGAATATGAAAATACAAGTCTGTGCGCGCGTGTCCGCACAAACGGGATAGAAATGCTGAGGGGACGTTTGTCGTGCAGGGAGGCTTGAAGGAGAGCAAAAACTGCCAGGACTATCAAAAGGAAAGCCATTCGAGGATGGCATGTCAGAAAGTCAGGTTTGCGCAAGGACATGAAGTTGAAATAAAGTGACCTGAGTGGCAAACAAGCCTGCAAGACGACCACGTAGCACTTCCCGTTCAGCAAAAAAACAAGGTAGATTTGGACGCACACACCCATCCCCCTCGGCCATCCTATTGACAGGGATGACAACGGTCCCACGACGCACCATTATCCTTGACCGTCAAGCCGACATCAAATGTGCAGGGAGCTGTCCCTGTCAAGACAGAGAAAGAAAGGCCTCTCCAAAAGTACAGAGCTGGCAAGAGAGAAAAAGCATTGACGGCGAGAACAAGAGAAGAGCTTGTTACATACATTGCTTTCCACCTTGCTTTGTCAAAACAGGCTTATTCTGTGTGTACACAAGCCTTGAGGGATGTTGAGTTCAAAAGAGAGGGAAAGAAAGGCGAGACAGGATAAAGAATCAAGACATGACTTGTTCGTCTGCAAGGGGGCGATGCTCTGCATATGCAAACCTTTACTTCACACTGAAATTGAAGAGAGCAACAAAAAGTGGGCTGTGATGGGTCGCGCTTTGAAGAAAGATAAAACAAACGGCTCCTCCGCAAACGCATGTTCTGTAATCTTTGTATGTTAGGATCAAATAGATAAACAACAGCTCGTGCTTTCAAGGGTCCTGTCACAAATTCAGGGTGAAGGAGCGCTACACTTTCATCAGGTCCGGTGGAAGAAAAGGCTGCTTAACTAACAAGCGTATCACAACTGGAGCCACTTGTTCTGAATTCCTTTAGAATTACGGTCGTACTCGCTTAAGGCGGGCACTTCATCGCCAGAACCAATAACCTCAATATGGGAATTCTATTTAAAAAGCAAGAAATGAGGGTCTTGTGGAGAATGAGTACCCATTTATGAAATAGTAACGGTGAGGCTTACGCAAGCGGGACGATGTGTGTTTTGGAGACAATCACAGTGCTGGCCCGGGGCTGCGGAAAACAGGCGATAAACAATCATAAAACACGGAATAATTTGAGTCAATTTGTTGAATAAATTGGGTTTATTTAGTGTGTGGCACGGCAACGGTACTGGGACGATGAGGTGTGACTCAAAAAAAAAAAATTTAAATAAGAAGAAAAAGAATTTCTACATTGTAATTCAGCACAACAAAGATACATTCTCAACTTCTGAACTGTGCATTATGCATATCAGACAAGGTTGAAATAAAGGCAACTCTTATTTGATCATTAACCTAATATCATGGATGCCATATATTCTTTTTATGTTTGAGCTGAATTTAAGCAGGAAAAAAAACTGGATGTGGTGATGTGTTTAGATAAAAATGTAAATGCTGTTTACATTTGGCGAAGTGGGATATGTAAATCAGACGGAGCCTATTTGTTATTTCAGTCAAACACAAAATCCAACAAATGAGAAAATACAATAATTGATGACGGCAAAAACTTTCTTGGAACAGTCAACAGTCTCATAATGGATTTGTTTTCTATTTGTAGCCAACAAAACACATTACACCTCCCCACTTTCTCTTACAAAAATGTAAGAGTTTATGTTGTGTTACCAACACTCGTCTTAACACAAGGACTTCAGCTAGTTAGCCGATTCACCAACAGCCTCAGTTGTCATTCAGCTGACAAACGTTCATACGCGCAGCCTCAATCACGAACGAAAGCATTGAAAGGCGTCGTCTTGGCTCGCGAGCCAACACCCATAATGGTGTGCTTAACCTTTGAACGTGTCATGTATGGTCCTGATCCCTGTCGCCCCAGACAGGGTTATGTCTAGCCAGCAAGGCCACACTCTTGTCTCGAGCACAAATTGTCAGTAGCCAGATCAACCACTTGCCTTAGGGTGAGCCAGCACCCCTGCTGGGCACTGGTCTGGACCCCCCTCCTGTAGCCCTCATCCTCCTATAGATGAGGGGCAAAATGAGACTTTCTGTCCCAGCTCTGAGGACTTAAGGATTTCAAATACACTTGACTGACTGGGGTATGTGAATGGACTTGTGGAGGTGTCCTTGACAGGACGCAGAGTCCAGGACAGTGTCTGAGGGACCAACTGCTCATACCATATCCTTCTGTTAAGTACAGCCAATCTTCAGCGGACTCCGGTGCGGTATATATAATATTGAGAGGTTAATGGTGGCTGGGGGACAAAACCCTTACACAACTCATTGCACTGTATATCCAGATGGACTGTACTAAAATAGCGTGTCAGCTTTCTTATACAAGCCCCACAACCATGATAAGACTATGAATGGCCTCCAGTGGGATTTCATCCCAGACCTGGATCAGAGCACCAGGACATATTGCTATGCAATGTGGCGTTGATGGATTCAACAAGAAATGATGAAAGCTTAGATTAAGGTGTGGAGATCCGGGAGGTCAATCCATAGCATCCAAGGGAGGTCAGACCTTTGAGTCCCCACCAATGACTCAGATGGTATGGACACATGCAGATGAGAGAAATGGAGGTACCCTGCAAACGGAAACCAAGGTTCACGGATGTGCAATATGAGGACACGGAGAGGTGCACGTGACCTCGGAGGATGTGTGAGATAGGCTGAAAGAAGACCAACATGAAGAAGAAGAAGTCCAAAGAAAGACTACGGAACTCTTCAACAGTACATTTTGTAATTCATGTCGCTTTATCATCCATTAAAGCAAGTGTTGAAGTGAAAACGTGTACAAAACTCATGTTGATGCTTTATTATGTGGTACTGACACAGCTCCCTTTGTTACAATCGTGTCATCCAAAACTGTTCTCAACTGCTTCTCTGAACAAAAAATTAAAATAAACGTGGAGGGGGACCATTTCCAATAGTAGAGGTCTACTTGAAAGATTGCTTTGTTATTTGAACAGTGTTTTCAGTACAGTAGATTTCAATTTGAAATGTTATTATCGCATGCAGATATGCCTTGCCATCATATGTTGCAAACAAGACCAGTCAGAAAAAGTTGCACGCTTGGGGACGCTGAACTTCAAAAAGCAGAAAGAAAACTTTTAAGACAAAACCCTTCAAAATAGAAAAAAAAAAAAAATTAAAAAAGAAATGAAAGGCCAGCCCTGACACAGTCCAATTTGCTTTGTTCCAAGTTACCTGCCTCTGCCATCAGAAAGAGCGCCACTGGGGGCCACGTTGGGACCATGTTCTCCCGTGGCCCCATTCTTGCCACAGCCTTAAAAGTCATGCACTACAATGTGCACGGCCTTGATGTTTGTCTTGTACCCTACATGCAAAGCTATCATTATCCATGCCTCTTGACAATCGCAGGCCGTGTCTTTGTTACATCTGCAGCTCTTTGCCTTGGGCTATGACATGACTGTACGGTTGATCTATCCTCTTTTACATATCGCTCCCTGCATCTCTGCTCCTTTCGGCTGCTCTGTACTCAGACTTTGTTCCACGTTTGAACCTTACTCTGACAAGATGGAAAATCTTTTACCTCTCATACGATGACACCTTCGCCACTTTGATCTCTCAGCACTTTCCTCACACTCGGATCCAGTTAAAATACGGACTGATGTTGGACAAACACAGGCATTCACGTCAACTTCTCCAGAGCATTTAACCTGTCAGGCAAATGTTAGTGAAGAACGCGGTTTTAATAAGCCACAAAGACACACAACAATTGTGAAAAATGTTTTAACATATTTTGTGATGTTTTATATAACGGAAAAGGATTACCTTTTGATGACATGCGCAGATGAAAAAAAGGTAGGAAAGTGAGTGGGTAAACTTGCAAGCTGCACTCCATTTTACATTAAGACGAAAGATTTTTTTTTTTTTTTTTGGCAGGCTGAGCCTGTAAAACTGCAGAATCCTAAGTGGGTTGATGAACGTACATTGTCTTTCAACGATGCTTCGCGCAGCACAGTGGTGCTGCATTCCAATGATGCCGAGCAAAAATCTAAAACCCTCGGATTCAACTTCACAGCTTTCACTATCCGTAGCCACTGCCTAGTTCTAGTTGCCGGCGAAACTGTTTAATTTATAATGAATGCTTCCTATCCAATTACATTCGGCTCTAATTGGGTCAGGAAAGTTTGGGAGCGAAAGGTGCAGAGCGGGCCACGTGGTCCGGTCTCTCAGCGGGTGCTCACTTTCATGCAGAGGAAAAAAAAAAAGTTGAGCGTTGAACAGAAGGATGGCAGGGCCAAGGCCGCTGCCAAAGGCTCCAGCGCGGGGACGAAGGGCCGGGGCTGGAGACAAAGATAATACAAGCAGGAAGTGGCAGCCTCGAAAAGCGGCTGCAAACTGTATCACAGTGAGCACTCCGGAGATATCAACTTTGAGATGAATGGAAAAGGAGGGCCGTCCGTTTATTGTTGTTCCTGCCAAGGAATAATTATTCCCTTTTAATTATAATTTTGAGAGGAGACTTGCGCCACTTTCGCAATAGCATGCCCCCCGGACGCGAAACAGCGAAAGCTGGTCGGCGAAACACCCAAAAGGCTTTGCCCAGCAATGTTATCACCTTTAACATGCAACTGAGCGAAAGAATAAACCTCTCCCATGCAATTACAAGTGGACAACTTGGGTGGTAAAAGTCGCAACTCTCTTGCAGTAGCATTTCAAAAGAGCTCTGACAGAAACAGGGACAGATGAAGGTGACAGCTTTAGAGGTTAACCCCGATTTCAGATCCCAATAGGTTTGGAAAAGTCCCGCTAGGGGAGACGTTCCTCTGATCTTTCACATGCAGCTTAGAGATATTGTAGCAGACAGTGCCAATAATATCTATTCAGGATCAACTGGCAAACCTAAAACACACATCAAACACTGCTCCAATATCCTCTGCCTCATTTCACATCTGAACCCCGCAGAGTATTGATGATGTGTATTCCGTGCAGTTAAGTGTGGAATAAATTTGAACCACCGCGTTCAAGTTACAGCCAATGCAAATGCTTCACTTTGCAAAGGAGACAAATTGTTATACATTTTAAAAATGAGCTTCAATGATTAATGGAAATAAACACTGAAGGAAATGAATGTATGTATATTTTATTTCTCTGAGGGTCAAACGCACGGAGAGAGTAGAGATCTTCACTGTCAAACTGCACACTGGCTCACTTTTACTGTAGGTTTTTGGAGCACCGTACTTTCTAAGGACCACACTATACACTATATATTCTTCCATTTTTTTGGTATCTCCTGTTAAGGGTTTCCACCACCAGTCAGCCTCCCCCACCTTGACCCGTCCGGTGCATCCTCCCTGGTCACACCACTGTCTTTGTGTCTTCCTCGATCACCTCCATGAACCTAACCTAGAGGTCTTCCTCCTGATCTTCTTTTACCCTGTACGTCCATCTCTCCTCTCCATGAGTCCAAACTTGAGCTATCTCTGTGATATACTGGTTTCCAATCTCGTCCTTCCTAGTCACTTCCAATGAAAACCTCAGAGTCTTCAACTTCTAGCTCAGCTTCCTGTCTTCGGGTTGGAGCTACTGGCCTATAGAGCTTCTGTTTCACTGTGCAAAATATGCATGACCTCCCACGCAGACTGCCACAAAGACTGCAAGAAGGGGGCCACACACATAATATATAATCGAGCTCTTTATGTCTTTTTTGTTTTTTGTAATCCTTCACAACCAGGGATGGTAAACGCCTGCTTACTTTGACTCTTCTAAGATTTGAATGGGGTGGGTTAACAGTGAATTTGTCACAATAATCAGCTCTGAAAAACAGTCAGGCCCAACAATCGGGAATGACGAACGTGTTCAATAGGAATGGAGAGAACCAATTGCTCTCGACTAGTGTGGTGAAACAGAATCTAGCCAAAGTTGATTTTCAAAAAGTACCTCCGAGACTGAGGCCTATAGGTAATTTTATTTATTTTGGGTAATTTTTGAAAATCAACAACATGATCAGAGTTGTAAATATAGACTGTGTATTTGTTTTGTCCTTGTTTTGTTTTAATCAAAGGACCACAAGCAAGAAATAAATGAGATGAACTGATTTATTCTCCTTTCTTTTTGCTATAAATTTGATGCATTGATGCGTATTCTGGTTCAAAAAGTTGCAAAATATTTTAATCACATTAGATTTTCATTCAATCTTCCCATTTGCCATCAAGGCAAGGCAACAGGTTTTTTTATATTTAAAAGAAAAGCATACTTCGATCTGTGAGTTGGCACAATGATCAACAACTTGCATGAATGTGTCCTTCCCTCTGAACCTCCAACAATACACAAGGAACCAGCAGTAATTTCCCACCCGAGTGCTTTAATATCAGTCCGGGACTGGGAAACCAAACAGTACTGCTGTTTACCGTTACACAAAAATAGGCGGAAGCTTGGGAGTTGCACGTATACACAAGAAGATGATGGAGCCTGAATATGAATGACAAAATCATCTGATAAATTTGTTTCTACTAAAATGTAAGTCCACTAAAGCAAACCTCAAGTAAATATTTCCTACAGAAACCGTTGATATCGATCTGAGGTCTAAATGAACCTCTTGTAATTGTATTCAAACAATACATTTGGAAATGAATCTTTCGTGAGGAGTCCAGTTTTCCTCGCTGGAGTTTTCAAACCTGTTCACAGGATCTTACTAACAAGAGCTTCCTCCCTTTTTGGGGAAAGAGTACAAAGTTATAATCCTTTTCCCTGTAGAAAATCCGTGCAGAAACGCAGAACCAAATTATTCTCTGAGGATGGTATGACCTTAGCTACACTTTATCCAAGGCTTCTTACCTCCACAATTTAACTGGTATTCCTTTTTACACCCAACAACTTCTTACCATGCATGAATCACAGGTTAAATGCATCCCTTTCAAACGTGGCGCACCACAGCGACGGAAATATAATTATGTTTTACAAGTCGTCTCTTATCTAGAGCCTCCTTCATTTCCCTGCCGACTATTTCGAGGGCTTTTCAGAAGTACTTTACTGGTGTGTCAGGTTGCTGTTTCTCCTTTTGAATTCCTGTCATTGAATAGGTCCCCGCCACACATCTCTGTAGCACTCTTCAGTGTTTGTGAGTTTAGCGTGATGTGGACGGAGTGTATGAGTGAGTGAGTTTAATTGCCGCACAACAGCAGTGGGGTTGAAATATCAGAGAAAATAGTTGAGCTTCAGGTTATACTGGGATTGTGCTTCAGACACCAGTCACACACAGTGAATTTGGATCAAATAAAACATGAATGAAGAAGTGCTTTACCATGCCATGCGTCATCACATCATGCTTTAACACAAAGAGACAGACAAAAATGTTGCAAGCTCATTGGTTCAGCTGTGGAAACGTGATAAAGTGATGCAAGTCTGCACAGCGCACGGTCGAGTTGGCAGTGTAGCAAAATAACACCCTCAAAGGACAACGCAAACGTATCTATTCTGGACGCAGAATGAAGTGATATGTTGATACATGAAATAACATTTATGACTAAAGGCTAAGCTAAACATTTTTCTGACCCCCACATCAGGAACAATCGACTCAGATGGCTGGGGTGGTTGTTTCGTGTCATCCAATCCTGCACACCAAGTCGGTTGTCTGGTTCAACTATGTGTTCGATTGCTCAGAACAAAAACCTGCTCTTTGAAAACAGAGTTGAAGACCCCCACCCCGCGCATTAAAATTGGGTTTCCTGTATGCGTGAGGATTTTATTTTTATTTTGTACACCAACTTGCTGCCCTCTGTATCGCCAGTCTGCAGTGCCAGAGTCTTCTTGAGTTTATGCTGCTAAATAGGCCTGTCTTGTCGCTCAGCTGTCTGTCAGTTTCCTCCCTCTTGTGACTCGTTCCTAGTGCCTGAGCTTGTTTTGTATGTCTGTTGTGAGCTGGTGGAACTGCCACGTCTCTGGTGTTTCTCCATCCTTGTGCAAGAGTGATGTCCTCCACATTAGTTTCTGCTCTTAGTTCTCATTTGCACTCTTATTTGACAAGCGTGTGCTGGCCACTGTGTGAGCCTTACCTTCCGTTTGCAGTGTGTTTTCTCTCTGTTTCAGACCTGATCTCTGAGTTCTGTTTGTGCTTTTCTCCTGGTGACATCCTCAGTTCTCCCTTCTGTCTGTGGCTGTGTGTATATTCTTGGTTGATAAACGTGCTAACAAAACTCTCACTGACCTACCACACGAACTCACACAGTTCCAAAGAGGAAGAGCTGGAATCTGAAAATGATCAATGTCACCAATGATGAATTTGTCAAACATATGATACATTTAACCCATGGAAATATGTCAACACAGCGAATTAAACTGAAAAGGACTGAAGTATAAAACTTTTATTATTATTTTATTTGAATGATTTATTTATTTCAGCTTTGTATGTGGTATAGTTTCATCATTCTCCAACAATAATAAATATTCTATATCCAAATGCCCATAGACACAGCAGTAACCTGCTTATTTTTCGGAAACTATACCGGCTGTGATCGAGTACAAGAATGCCTTTCAGAATCTGTCATCCCATTTGTCTTTGTGGAGGGATTCTTTTCACATCAATATGTAGTCCATGTCAAACATATGAATACCTGACAGACTATGAAAATGCTTGAATGCTTTTCAATTGCTGCAGTTCAACCCCGTGTAGGGAGTGGGGGAATCCTGGACATGTCCCAGGTGTAAATACTGAGTGTTTCAGTCAATGAATAAAGATTTAAAAGCAAGACGGGGAGGTTTGAGGGATATAACTGCGGACTGGATGTGACTCAGGGGAAGCGGAAACTACTCAAGGGTTGATTTTGACATGTATTCCAGTTAGTCATATCTTGATTTTTGTGACGTGAGTCTGTGTTACTAAAAGGACTGTTTCACTGCATGATATGGTTGGAACATTTAAATGGTTGGTATAAAACCTTGTTTTTTTGTTCTTTTCTCTGCTCTGCTAAAATAAAATGTTTATGTTTTTGCGACTGACACAAAGAGGGAAAAATGCAACATGTTACTCTACAGTTGACAGTTGTGTTATTTCTCGTATTCTGCTAAAAGACGTGTTCACAAAGAGGTTCCCCACAGCTTCAAATGAACTTTATTAGCCCCCATTTGTCTAATCAGCTTCTGCCACCATTTATGTTGTATTCCTCATTAGCCACCATTGTTAATTGGCATGTTTAATTATCCCACTTACAAGAGTGATGGCAAAACTAAATAAATAAATAAAGAGCTCCCATTTTCCTTGTAATGAGAAGGAATATAAGGTAAAAACAGGCATGTTTCATCCAAGACACTGTAGAGTTTCGCAGGGTAAATACCTGCCTGGCTGCAGTTACTTGCCGCTGAGCCACAGGAAACAACAACCAAAAAATTGCACAGCGGTGAAGTTGAACACAGCCACAGAACCTTTTCAACTAACAGCCAAAAAAGATCTACCATTAGAAATGTTTATTCAAAATAGTTCTCACTAGTGTATAGCCACATGATTTCAGAAAGGGTCTCACCTGTCCCACTGCTGGACCAAACCGAGCCAGAGGTGAAAGAACTGTCAGCAAGCCTCTGAGATGGGACAAATCTAGGGAAGGTTGAGAGAAGACTTTGACTGGAATGGTCGCGAAAGGGCTCCATGGCCAACATGTACCCTTCCTGGACCAGACTGGCCACCTCAAATGAAGCAGAGAAAAGCCGGGGACCGTATGGTCTCTTTGTTAGAGAATCAGTGTTCTTCTGTGGCAAGAGGAGAACCATCTCTACAGCAATCCACCAACCTGGTTGGTACGGTAGAACAACCAGACAGCAGTAGTAAACAGCACAAATAAAGGCTGGTTTGAGCTCAGACAGGGCTCACAGTCAATCTTGCTGTAGGACAACTATCTTGGATTCCACTTTTTTTGTTGACTGTTGCAGCCAAAAATGCTCTGCCTATTATACATACATTGACATTATTGGAATTTGGGCTTGTATGAATGCATTCAGTATAGTTCACGCAACCCTTGGTGACAACATATGTGGGCAAACATTTATCGTCGCACATGGCTTCATCTCAACAAGGTGGGAGTGACGATGAAGCCTCACATGCTGTGTAGACGGATGGGTGAAAGGAAACTCAAGTGACTGGATGAACTTGCAGGAATTGGTTGGAATGGCATTAATAGTTATCACGAGAAGAGCCATCTCCTGGAGGGACTGGCAATACTGACTGAGAGGTAGCGCAAAGAAGAGTGAGTGAAACTATCAGATGTGCCAAGTGTGTAGCACCATATTAATAAAAAGTGAAATTTCCATGGTTTGATGGTAAACTGTTTCCACTTCATTTTGCTGGGTTGTGTGCTAAACCTTGTGGGGTACATGACAAGTGTAGTGTTGTGGATATACTTGTTGGTGGCACTGCACAGTTCAAGAAAGATCACACAGATCACACAGAAACTCGAGGCGAGTCAAACAGTTGATAGATGTGTAATTCAAATGAGACACATTAAACAGGTGCGGTAAGGAAAGCCTGAAAATCCAGTGGATATGTGGAACTGCAGTGGTTGATAGATCTGTTGGATTGAACTGAGCTTTCTCCTCAAGCGAAATACTCTACAGCCAAGTGCATCTTATGCCACGCCTACTGAGGTTTAATTCAGCGAATGAGGTAATACCTTCGGCAAAGTCTTTGAAAGTGTCTGTACGCTTGTTCCCCATTCCTGCAGGGACAGGGGGAGAATATTGGGAGGATGCAGAGAGTAGGTGTGAATTATGCAAATAAACATTGACACAAACTTGGAAGAGGATTCAGTGAAGGAGAAATTGGCTGGAGAATGTTGGTCGCAACTGCGACGGCAGCGCCCCCCTTCTCTTGGTTCCTGCGTTTTACCTTGAGGCAGCAGCTTATGTTATTTGCCGAAGTGCCGGGATTAACATAAGCACCTCCGCCATTGTGCTCCTACTCAAAATAAATGTCTCTGCTGGTTTTCCCAGGGGAGGCAATCGTTTTATCAGGTAAGCGAATACCTTCCATAACCCCACCGCCACGTGAAGCGTGGCTTTGAGGCGCATCTCCACCTCGCCGCTGTTCGCCTGTTTATATTTAGTCGTCCATTTTCCCGTGGAAGGCCTCCGGTGGATGCAGGGGGGGAATTGGGTTCTCACACAAATGCCGGCTTCTTAAAAAGGTACAATTGATGATAAAAGCTGGATATTTTCAGATCAGTTTAAACGGAGTTGATAGTATATTCAGTGAACCATCATCACTGCAACACTCCCATTGTTAGAGAGAAAGGTAAAACAAGACACCTTAACCTAACCTTAACCAACCTATAGGGATTGAATATGATTTAATTAACCAAAAAACTTCAGGTGCCGCATGGATGGCAGTCAAATTATAATATTCATGTTATAATATATTGAATCAGATCATTTGGAAATAAAAGGGTTGGCGACATGTCAAGAAAAATCTAGATTACTGTTTGTTGTATGATCCTTGGCTTCGAACGTCTACTTCAGTGACACATTGCATCATTTTTAAACCACCGGCGCCACCTCCTGAGCTCTGAAAACTACGGCACTGTTTCATGAAACCTCACTCACTATTGTTGTAGTCAAGTCCACCTAACCATAGACCGAGACCAATGAGACGAGCGAGATCAAACTGAATCCAGAAGACAGAGACATACAGCTAGTATGTTAGTTGTATGAACACAGATTTATTTCGTACTGCAAAAGGAACTGGAATCTTTTTTTATTTTTTTTTCAAAATAATTCAAGAACTGTAATACTTTCATTGGAACAAACAGTCGGGTCTGTATTTAGTTTTGTCTCGGCCTTTGTCTCATTTCTCATTGGTCTCGGTCTGGACTTAGTCTCAGTCACATGGCTGGGATGAGTGTCAGAAATAGAGAGAAGGATCTCGCAGACCATGGGAACCAGGTAGCCCGCAGACACCAAAGGAGACGGCTCGATATAAATAAAAAAATCATGTACTAACACATTTATTATGTTTGATTTAGTGATTCGTTTTTCTTACACCATTGATAATTATTGTGCAAACTCAGCAATGAGGTAAGTATTTGGGAGGAATATCATATATCATCCAACATGTATTGCAATCTTAGAAGTGTGTACTGAACCGATGGTAGCACAGTGCCCTTGGAGCAGCTCACGGTTGCTTAAAAGCTGGTGACCCCTGATCTAAGTCAACAATACCATCACATCCGTAGATTCTCTTTAAAAAAGTTAATTTCCAAATAGTCATGAAAAGTATACACTAAAACATAATTATGACAATAACAAGGCACGAACAGCAATAGACAAAAAATAATTGAACGTCAGAAGCGTTTACTTTTCACTGAAAATTAAAAATAAAAAGATTTCTTATGACACTTGCCGTGAATCAGCGACATGCAATTCAATATTCAGCAGGTCTGAGTGAAGGAGCTGACTGGAGCTTGCACACCTAGTTGGACACACCTCAGTATCAGAAGCGACAATAGGTAGTTGCTTTACAGGGAAAGTTTGGTAAGGTCCCGAGTAATATCTGCATGTTGGGGTAGAAGCAAACACACACACACACACACACACACACAGACGCACCTTCTCATAGACTCGACAGCCCACACAGTCCATCGTTGAAAGGCATCACAATATGAGACCCATTTACAAAACATACATTATCCTGGTGTGTCGGCAGCCGAGTAAGTACTCAAGCTCGTCCTGGCCTTTTTCTCATATGAACGGTGTGAGTGATTTAAGATGGACTGATTGTGGGGATTTAATTACAAGGGACACAATGGCCACACAATTCTGTTTTCTTCTCTTCCCCTCTTGCGAGGCGCTGACACGCCGCACACTCGGCTGCACACTGCCGAGGAATGTTTTACACTCCAAATGAGCTGCGCTTGCAGAAGAATTTAATTTGATCTGCTGCTGTAATTGTGCTCTCAAAAAAGAAGAAGAAGAAAAAAAAAAAGAACGAGGGAAAGAAAAAGAAAGAGTGGTGGAGGACAGAAAGGGGGCCGAGGCGAGACGGGGTTTGAGGGGTCGCGGTGCGTGCAACTTTAAAATGTAATATGCAAAAGAAGTAAATGATCTCAAGAAGAGAGGCCCTTGTGATGTGTTGACACTTGAACCGGAGAAGAGTGGAGGAAGAGGGCTGAATGCAGCGAGGGGGGCAAAAGAGCGCCGTGATAAAACACCACAAAGAAAAGCGTTATGAATTTTATTAATGACTTGCAAAACAGTATGCAAAACATCAAAGGTCCACGGGAAAGATTAATGACCCTGTGTGAGACTGTTTAATTACCTCTAGCTAATTAGATTCTTGACCAAATTTTTAATATCTGCATTCGTGCTCGACACCTAATTGAGATTCCACCATATTTATCAATCTTACAAAAAGGAGGGGGTCGGCGGCGGGGCGGTGGGGGGGGAGCCTGAGTGAGCTCTATTTTGTTTTTTTCCTTCAACTGCTTGACACTTTGTCGTCATTTAAGGACCAATTATGATTCAATATTTTCACAAAAGCGGTGCTGGGTGTTTATTTCGGGAGGCTGCTTATCGCTCGGATCGCTGTCTCTCGCGAGGTGTGCTGGCTAATATACTTAGCCGGCTCTGTCAACTCTCCTTGTCACGCCGTAATTCTCTTATCTGGACCTGCGCTACAGAGAGCGGGGCTCTCGGAGGAGCCTGCATCCACGTCTCGTTACAACCAACCCACCGCTGCAGATAATCCGGGTTCTGTTTACCACACGGTTTCATCTGAATCATCGCCTTTGAACTCCCGGCAAATGATCTGTTCTGTGACCCTGTTGTTGTTGTTGTGGCTGCTGCTGCAATAATTGCACTTGGATTATGGCATTAAAGGAGGCCATGGCACTTTCTGCGGGTTTCCACCTCTGTGGCTTGTTAAACATATCCATGTTGTGGTGAGAAACAAGCACAAGTGCTGCCTTTATACTTGTTTTTGGAAAGACCACGTCTGCTTGAATGGGAAAAGTTGCCACCGAAATCTTGCTGATGCCAGGTTTTTTTCTCAGAGGCGTCACAAGATTTAAGATATTCTCAAAGGTTGGTACCTCCAAGCTTGTTTCAGTGTTTAATTTTAAAATACCATAGTGTGAAATTGAATCCACAGTTCAGTGTTTTATGTCAGATTCATATTCGATGCACCTTGCACATTAGTGTGTTCCTCAAAGTCAGTTGTTCTCAGACGCCTCCACATGAAACGCACTAAAACAAAAGGTATTTTTGTATGCTCTTCTGAGCCAATGTCAACCATGAACAGCACCATCTGCTGCCCAAATAAAAACACTACAAAACACAGGCGTGAAAAGCAACATCCAAATTTACCCCAGGATCAGAGACTGAACACGTTCCTTGCACCAATCATCAGATATTGTTTTTTCTTTCTTTCTTCTTTAAGTCTGGGGGGCGTTGGAGAGTCCTTGGCTTTAACCTTTAAAAAATACAAATACCATCAGCATTCTAACCTGAATAATGTGACCAATCCACAGACATTACTATGAACTGCACATTTTTCAGCCTTTCATCTTCACTTTTATCTCCATTTTTATATCTACCTCTATGTTATTTGTGAGAACTGTCTGTCTTCACTTGAGCCAAAGATAACGTTCCACCGTGGTGGACAATAGAGACTCCATTCTATTCTATTCTATTTGACCACTCTTGCCTGTCTGTTCGACATATATTAGTTATGAGTTTGCATTTGTCTCTTTTTCAAGTCATGGATCCAAACAGGAGTGAATCACCTCCCACGTTGGCCTTTCATTAAAGGCAATTACAGGCCACTACAACAGTGAGCCACGAGGCGAGACATCGGCCACATGCGCTTGTTAAGATGAAGTATGAGTGACAACGGTTTCATCGGTGGAGGACAATTCCTGTCTGAGTCGAGTCTGAGGAACCATTCTGGTAATTATGACAATTACATGTCAAAAAAGCCATTAACGTAACATGAGCCTGTACCACAGAAAGAAAGAAGAAAAAAAAAAATATATATATATATATATGGTAGAGGTTATGTTATACTACAAATAGCACAGGGACTTGTCAGGACTCGATGTATTTGATTTGTTCAAGCTTCATAATCTTCATATTTTTTTAAATGTGTGTCGTCAGCTTAGTACTGTTTTTCATAAAAATGAAAATAAACATTTTCTTCAGTCTATCTCAACTAAACACTCGATTTCGTAGATTCAAAGAAAAAAAAAAAAGCATGGTCGTGGTCTACAGGAGGTAAGTTACAATGCTATTGATGCAAACTGTTAACCGAATGAAACTGAAAAGACAATGATGGGTTCGTAAGGTTTCATGAAACAGTGTCCATATTTCAGAGCTCAAGAGGTGGTGGTGAGGGTGCCATCTAGTGGCCTCAGAACATGTGCACACTGTTTGGTGAAACCTCTCCAGCCAGTCACTTCAAATATGTTTCTGCGTTGCAAGAAACGTTGGCATCAAAGGTCCAGTTTTTTGAAAAACCCTGTAGCAGTAGTTCTAGAAAATTCTAGAAAATAAATGCACGAAGACAAACAGCCCTGAAGATACAGAGCGGACTTGAGTCCGGTGTTAAGATGTGGATTAGCCATTATAAACTGTGCTGGTTTAAGTTTGAAATGGATCTTTTCTGTAGGTACAGTAAACTGACCAGCAGCGGTGGCTGCATGACAACATCAGAGTGAGCTGTTCAAGGACGCATTTTCTCTTTGGTGGAATCGTAAAAATGATTGCGATCTCCATAGGATGCATCAGAAATATTAACAACTGATCGAACTCTGCGATTGACTACGGAGGTAAGTGCTTGCAAAACATGTTAGGAGAGCGATGCTGAGGCCAGCAAGGAGCAGAAACGCCTGGTAAATGTGGTAAAATGATCTTATTTTTTCACCTCAGAAAACACGCAGAACTGCCCATCTGGCTGCCATCACTGCAGGGGAATCTGATTGGCTTTGATGCGGCAATGTGAAAATACAATCGCAGGATCTCGAGGGGAACCTTGGCCTGTCACATTGTATTTACCTTCAGTCAAAGTGAGCGTGCACTTGCCACCCTATCTATCCGTCCATCTATCACTGTCTTCGCTGAGTAGATGAGGTCATCCTTCACACCACTGTGAGTGCAGCCATGACAATGAAGCCGTCGACCAGCATTTACACTTACAGTGCGCCCACTTACTTTTACCACTTGCAGTAGCTTTGTGATATCTTACGATTATTCCTTTCACCGGTTCACATCAAAGCTTTTTTTGTAGTTTAAACATGGCAACACAGATTTCTGCATCTCTTTGTGACAGCTGTGTTTAACTTAAACCGACTGATTTATTTGACCACAAATTCAAAAAACAAATGAGTACGATCCTTTTTGTGTTCACGCTCAAGTGACTTTTACAATGTAATAACAATAGTTGTGCAATACCCAAAGATCGTTTTTGGAAACTGAACAAAACCAACACGTTTCAAGTGTCTATAGGTTGAAATAAATCAATAACTGATCAGGAAACACACGCTGTGGATTATGGTATGTTAATAATAGCTAATCTTTTACAGTAAAAAAAAACAAGAAGGGCCTATTTCAACGGGCTCCAATTTCAATTCCGTCTGTCAAGATCTAAAGGCAATTTTGGCCCGTGGAATGCTTTGACCCGGAAAAGATCGTGTCATGAACAAACTGCAGTCACAGGAGGAAAACCGTTGTGGGTCAGCGAGAGGTTTCCTTCACACGCCTGGCAGATTTGTTTGTAATTAATGAGCTCAAGCAAACAACGCGATAAAAAGTAGGGGAAATAATTGATTGGATTTTTAAATGGAGCTGCGATTAGAGAGTGGGGCTCATTTAAAGTGCCTGTGGGCCCCGTGAAAAGTTGAGGCGGTGACCATGACCGTAGACCAGCAGTTCCGACGGACTTTTCGGACCAACTGGTGTGACTTCTAAAGACAACATTCGTTTCTTACTGCGTGTCAGTGCAAAGACATAAAGACCGCAGCTTCACAGCTGAGCACCTTGAGCACGATAGTGGTACATTTCCATCTCATTGTTCTCACCGCAGCTACAATATAAGTGTGCAACATATGACGGGTCTGATTCAGTCTTCTCGACCTCCACCAACGTGGGCAACAGGTAGCCAGAGGGATGAGAGCAGTGATTCTTAACCATCGGGCCGGGGCCCATGGTTGGGCCGCGAGCGGCTCCGCTAAAAGTTTTTTTGTTTTACACCATTGGGCCGTGAGACGGTAAGTTTTAATACCACATATGGTGGCAGTAGTGTGTCACTGAATTGACTTGACAGCTGCAAATCTGTGATAGTAAACAACTATGGAGGAAGAAAAAAACAAACATAAATACAGTGATGTTGTCCCCCCAACAGTAAAAACTATGCAAGTAAAAAGTACCTGTCGAAGCAGTTTTAAAAATTACTGAGAACATTTTATGGCTTTACTTATATCTTCTTTGGAGTTTAAATAAAATATATTATTTTTATTTTAGGATATTTAGACATGCTTTCATTATATTTATTTTATTCAGAACAGTTTGCATCAAAATGTATTTTATTTTTATTTTTTTATCTTTAGTAAATTTGATGAATATGACTTACACCTGGTTGTGCTGTTGGTTGGACTTTTCAATGACAAATATCGGTTTGGGTTCGTTTACATCTAAGTAGATTAAATATGGTTATTGATTACAAATGAAAGAAGAAGAGTAATGAATCAGTTCTATTGAATGGGCCCCTGGGTCATTTGTTCTGGGGAAGGGATATTAGTGCTTCAAAATGCCACAAGTTAACTGTGCAACTGTTGTTTTTTTCTGACTCTGGAGTAGCCCTTCATGCCTCTCAGTTCCTTTGGAGTAGCTCACATTTTCAAATAGTTTAGAAAGGACTGTTGGTCAATAAGCTAGTGATTTTTCAGAGGTGAGTAGGTGGCGCTCTTGGTTTAAAAACTGTGTTGTTCCACTGAACTACTTGTGAAAAGCCAAAGATTATACAGTAGACAGTGCCATCGAGTGGCTACAGAAAATGAAGACACTGTTTCATGAAACCTCATCAGCTCATTTCTACTGTAAGCATTTGTTTGCCTACATCACATATCACTTTAAGACAATGTGGCTCTTCTCCAGGAGACGTTTATTCTGATTTGTTCCACCACACAACACCACTCCTAGTCCAGTCTGTTTGCAGGCCTAAAACTTTCAACATAAGTTTTCAGTTTCCATGCCTTGAAAAGTTCAAAGAGACAGTTATGCGTTCAATGTAAAAAAAGATGTAATAAATTACATTCGAAATAAATTATCCTTAATCTACTTTCCCCGCGGTGATCCACATCTCTCTGGTATCAGGGAGACTCTAAATCAGACCACTCGGGTCCGCTGTCGCGAAGACATCGCTGTCGCGAAGACATCGCTGTCGCTGTTCCTCAACTTTCTTTTTTTTTGTTTTTTTTTATCAGGAAAGCAAGCTGATGTCTCCCCTCAGATAAGAACTGGAGCCCTTCATTTAAAGGTCCCGGCAAGCAAATGAATATGTTCCCCATCCCGCCGAGCGCTTATTGTATTTCACAAGGGAGAAATGCAATTTGTATCATTTCTGCAGAGAAGATCAAAAGGAAGTGCATGATGACTCACTGCACCCAAAACGCTCTGTTTCCAATCGAAGAAAATCAGATCTGCACTCTGTTTCCTCACTACTTTTTACATCTCCATTTGTCTGATAAGGCTGCGAGCAGTGACGGTAAATGGGCGGATAAGTCGAGGGAAGAAATGTCGGCCGTCAGCTTATCAATAAATGACATCATCTGCCCTCGAGACAGCGCCTGTCATGTTCATAACACTTGACGAGAAAATATATAGGAACTGTTGGAAGAAATAAATGAATTAATGTGTAAAAAAACAAGTCATTTGAAGGTGTGTCAAGCATTTTTTTTTCAAAAACAGTGTTGTTATTTTTTTGTTTTCTTATTAGCTTGAGAAGTTTAAACATCAGTATGTTTCAAGGATTTAATGTCATGGATGTATAATATACATCAGAATGATAGATTTTGCTTGTAGTGCAGACGTGGGCAAAGTGCAGCCCCCGTGAGGCCAGTTAAAACAACCTAAGAAATTGTTCTTTTTTCATCATCATTACCATATAAATTCTCAATGTAACTCCCTATATGCATCTTATTTTTACACATAGCTTTGTTTCCAGAAATGTATACTGACAATCTTGAAAGAAAATGAAAAAAGACATTATCACCTAAAGTTTAATATAAAGGTGTAATTACATTTTTACCAGTCTTCTGCTTGACAATTGTGACACAATTACAGTTACATTGAAGACTCTTCTGTCTTTTGGCTTGATGGCCCCGCGCAATAGTCAGAGGACATAATGTGGGGGTTACCACTTTAAGTCAGCCTCCTTCCCCCTCACCTCTGTTGATCATAGTCGCACCAGCTTAATGTCCTTCTAACAGCAAAGAAAAGACAATAATAATTCAATTAAAAAAACATACATGTGACCTTCCCCACAGGACAGTAACCATGCCGTTTTGAAAATGTCGCCGCAGCAACCACATCATCAGTCACTCAGCATTGGTGACCGACGCAGGCATCTGAAGCTGAGAGGAAAGTTCAAAGGCCGGCTGGCTGCTGGCAGAGTGGCACATCCCCAGAACCATTGTGTTTTGCAACAATGGCATGCCACTACAGTGGCGTCTGTTATCAGCCGCAGCTACCAGGGACCGTTCCTGCCTCATTGTGAGCCGCCAGAGTGAATTGTGCTCCAACGCAAGTTCAGACTAAACATATTAGGGAGGATAAAGACACACCTGCAGCTTATCTGATGGACAAACCAAAACAAATTCAGAAGATGTCTTTTGCGAAGCAGAATACTTGTAGTGTAAAAGAGTAGCATTCCAGATCCGCTTCAATCGCTGAGGTGAGAGCGGCGACTAATAATAACGTCAGCTCCATTCTCCGCGCCGCTCTATTGATGTGTTCCACTGTTCTTCGCATGTTGGGAGGGTGAATAATTCAGAGAATAAACCGTTTGTTTTCAGGAGGGCGAAGGCACATCTGAAACATATGGTAGGAAATCACATTGAAAGCTGTGAGCAGTAAATTAATGGCAACAGATGCCAAGATGTCTAACGTTTTGTTCCTTTCTCCTGCTTGCTTTTGTTTTCTTGGAGCGCTCCGAGTGCGACGTGCAAAGTGTAAAAACCCGACGAAGAATTTCACTGAAAAGAGATGCAAAACTTTTTTTTTTTTTTACATTTAATTGGTTTTAAAGTCAGGACAGTAATAGGCTTTTATCCGCAAACGATAATGACACAGTAAATAATTGATGCTACCTTGATGATGCGGGCCTGGATCACTGATGGGATGGAACAGATCTGAGCCGCTGCATTTACCCCCCAAGGAGAATATCTTCGCATATCAGGAATATGCCTCTGCTGGTGTGTGTCAGTGCGCGGGGAGCTTGGCCTATGTCCAAGCACACGCTTTAACAAAGACAACCTTGCTCTTCCTAATGGCACATCTCGGGAAGATGGAGGGGCCTGATACATGAAAGCAGTGTGATCATTACACTGATAGCAATTATCCTTCAGGAGCTTGTAATAGTGGTGGCCGCGCTCACACACACACACACACACACACAGAGAGAGCATCCCGCTCGCAATCAAATGTGATGTTTTCCAGTGAACCTTTAAGGAACATCAAGGAGAATTAATAAAGACTTTTAAGAATAAAGCAGGGAGGAAGGGGGAGCGGGGATTACACCGCTGTTTATTATCTATTCTTAATGTGCAACTGTGGACTGAGGGGGAAGGTGGCGCCTGACGGGTCTCTCAAGTGACTCTGTGGCAGCGGAATGATGGAGTACAGGAGCCACTGTGAGGAAGGGACAAAAACAACAAGGTAATTAAAGCTTAAAGCGGCGGGTTTACGCTCCGCCATCCATGACAGCATAAGGTGTCTTCTATCCAACGCGCCCCCCCCCCCGTCACCGAATGGAAAATAAGTCAGGTAATTGTCATTGCTCACTGAGTGTCATCATTTATTAAAGGGGCGATTCGTCTTCATGGACGAGGCAGAGCGGGGCAGGTAGGGCCCATTCACAGTCATAATCAAACAGCCGCGTTTATCAAACCGGCTTTTTACAGGAGGCGTGACACACAAAGATCTTCACTATTTTGTTCTCGGCGAGGGCCCGTGTTTGTGTGCTCAGAAAGTCGCCACATGGGGAGAATCTTTGAGTTAAAGTTTTCGAAAGCATCAGCAACACCCCCCCTCTGCTGCAGACGCACACACATACTTCATTTCTACAGTTTTACAAATGACGATGGCTTGACAAAAGAGATCGCTCCCTGTTGTTTTCCCTTTAACAGTAACAAAGAGGCGCGTAAAAAGTTACAAGGTTGTCCCCCGTGGGGTTAGATTTCAAACAGCACCTGTCAAAGCAGATGGGGCATTTAAATAAGAGTCTTTAAGAGGTATTTGTTACAGTGGCGCTCAGAAGTACCTGCTGTGCTCGCCGATGCTTTTCACGGCTGTCGTTGCTCTCACAGAATCTGTTTGCTATGTTTGCAGGGATGAACATCACATAAAAAAAAAAGAGAAACGCAAAAAGCCCACTGAGGCCACAAATTACAACAGTGGAGAGCGTGTTTATGCAACTGCTGAGGCAAGAAAAGAATATAGTTCGAGGATTTTCCTTTGCTTGGCATAGCTAGGGTTTGCCTAGCCCTCAGATACGCTGTAAAAAATATATTTTTACTATTTTCACAATCTTTGACTTGATGGCATTTTTGGGACCAGTATGACAGCAAACCTGCAAGAAGGAAACCTATTTCGAAGCATACCAAAATCTCATATTTTATAGTGTTGTATTCGAACCCGAGTCGAGACCAAGACCTGACCATACAGAGTCCAAGTCCAAGACTTCTCCAGGCCCGAGAGCGAGATGAGACCAATGAAGGGGGTGAGACCAAGACCGAGACCTACATAACACTTAACAAACTACAGGTTTGTTCCAATGAAAGCATTTCAGATCTTGAGTTAGTGTCACATTTTTTGGGAAAAAAATGGAGTTTCTCCTTTTGCTTCATTATTCATGTTTGATTCGAGGCCTCCCATAGAGGTGGGAGGGTTCCTTGTTCCAATATTGACCATCTATGTACCAACTAGAATCCAAATTGACACCACTTCCCCCACCAGGACAGCAGTTACCAAGAGTTACCAAGATGCCATAATGCATGTATGCTACTGAAAAGTTTGGTAAAGATCGGCAGGACCAGAAGGTTCATTTCCTAAGATGGTACAGTATCAGAGATTGTGAGTTTCACGGTTTGCTGCAGGGGGAGGTCGTAGAGACACCAGGAGATGAAGCCCACGTACAAGCGAGGTCCGAACATATGAAAAGTGATTGTTTGAGTCATGTGGTCGCTCATCCCTACGAAAGGCGGTGAATACAAACACAACTCTATTCCACCTTTAAACATTTTCCTTACACGTGATTCTAGACTGATACTTTGAGCAAGGCACGTGGAAATTCAGGAGCACCTTCTTGACATCGTGTGATGTAGCATCATTATCACAACATAACTCCATTCACCCAGCTAACTACCCAATACTTAGAGGAAGCGTGGTCCTGTACACCACAAATAGGATGCTCCTTTTTGGGTCCCATAAGCTCTCCAGCATGTTTTGAGTCAGACCAGGTTCTCATCCCAAGGCTACGTCTAATCTTTTAGGGAGCCTGATATGCCCATACGTGACATGCCCGTGCCTCCATTGGCTCCCTTGAGCCGCTGCTTGTGATTCTCCCAGAATCACAGTCTCCCAGACTCAGGGGAGTCCAGACACACGAGGAAACTGGACTGGAACCTTAATTGAGCCACTTGTATATCTGTTTTGTCAACACCAAAGTTTGGGCCCGTAATGTAAAGAGACATTAACTAGCCTTTCTTGTACGGGGATTGGCCCATACGTGCCCAAAGGTCCCGCCTTTAGACACGAAAAACAGTTTGATCTGCGTAACTTCATGAAGTTGCGTGTCAATGACACTGTTTTGTTTACTGTATACATCGTGTTTGAGAAGTTTTGGAAATCAAAATAGTTTTTGAAACCTCTTGCATCAGCGCTAATAATCTTTCTTCATTTAGTGAACCAATGGAGAAGAAATGGACACAGCTGAAGCAGGCTTTGCCGCTGTTTTGTGGTGATACATCTGTTAGAGGTATGTCTACGTTAATGTTTGCATGAATGCTAGCCGACTGCTGTTTGTTCATCTCCCCACTTTGTTTCAAGTCAGAGCCCCTTCGGTTTGAAGGGATCATTTCAAGTGGTGAACAGCGAGTTCCATCTGTCTGAGTATTGGGTCACACTACACTTACAGCGTTAGGGCCAAAAACTAGTTTTAGGCTTAGAATTGGGACGGGCCCTTTGCGTGTTCTCCACAGTCGAATAATAAAAAACACTCTCACCAGATGTGGTTCAGATTACAGAAGCCTTTTTGCACACAGCTACACAAAAGACAGTCAAGGAATCATTCAAGGAATCGTTCATTCTCATTAGACATGCACCCTGATCTGATAAAAATGTGAGGCCAGATCTGCGGTCTGAAGGAAGGTGGTGGCTGACAGGCCGGGATCTTCCATGTTTGAGCACTGGTCCCCTCTTGAGATGAATTTCCTGTCACTCTGGCAGCCTCAATGTTTCATCACTCTGCAACAGCGTTTCCTGGAGCTGCGACCATCAGGGGACTCGGCGTACGTACCAGAGGTCAGAATGGAATTCTCCGACCCCTCCCGCCCACCCCGCCTATCACCTCAACTCCAGGCGTTTTCCATGACAGAACGGAGACTTCTTTAATACACCAGTGGGTTTAGTAACCGTTGCTCCCTCTGTCATTTCCATCCATTCTCACCCCAGCTCTCTGTGGCCCTTTGTGTCTTTCTATCAAGAAAAAAAAAAAAGGACGCCCTCTTGTTCATCTCATGCTAAACTTCATTCAGATTGTCAAACACTTAAGAACTGACAAAACGTTTTCTCAGACTCCCCGTCATTTCCTCTGCTGTCAGAAGAGATAATGAATAAAAATGACTTCAGTGTGGGAGGAGGAAGATGGCTGTGACTGAACATCAAGAGATGGACAAAGTGTTTTTCAGAAGCCTGCAGGGAAACATGGGTTAAAACCATAGACCAATACCGAGTTGATGTATACACAGCAGTCCCTTGCTCCCACATGGCTTATGATGGGAAGAGGCAACGTGACAAAGAGTTAAAGGCATGGCAGGCCAGTGTCCCAGATAATAGGACAAGCTGCCCTGAGTCCCTGCCTCTTGCTTTCGTGCGGTCAAACAAGGCCTAATGTGGCGACTTTACAACCAACTGGGGTTTTTAGGGATGCTTGGGTGAGTAGATAATCTGAATACACCGTCACCAGGGTCACGAAAGTCCCTGCACGCTTGCTCGATATAAGCTCTTGTTGCCACAACAAACTGGTATACGTCGGTTCAAACACCTCCACGTTGAAGGAGTGAGAAACAACCAGGTACGCAGGAAAAAAGGCAGTTGTATAAAACAGGAACAAACAACCAAATGCCCTTGCTTTGTGGGGCTTTGCCATACTCTGAGAGTGAAGGACAATTGGTCCTCGGTGTAAAGTGAGCGCTTGGCTTTTAACGGACCTCTGCATGCCAAGTCCTCGGCAGGCGAGGCTGGGGACGCTACCTTCGCTGTCATTCAGCCCCATCTCGTCGACTAATCTTCTTGGTGCAATGAAAGAGCTTAACAGCTTTGCCACACTATCCCTCCCCAAATGTCATTATCACAATGTACTGCGCCGACCGACTGTCTCAACCGGCTCCCTGCTTATCGTTTTCTTCATGGGAAGTTGACTGTAGGCGTCCGCTGACATTCACAGCGCTCTAACTGAGGCTCTTTGTCAGACAAACACATTCACTTTTGCTAAAGAACATTTCAGACTTTTTAGTGTTTACGGCCAACTAAAATGGAGGACCATGCACCGATTTAGTTTAAATGGATAAAATGATAAAAAGTATCAAATACAAAAACACTGTGACAGCGCATACCTCTGCTTCGGCTTTTAAAAATTACATTTTATAAATGAACAAAACATCTTCTGTGAGTCAAGAGTTGTCTTGGCAAAAAGGATGTGTTTTGACAAATCAAATGAGCAGGGGTGAACGCACTGAAAGCTAGCTGGTAGCCTACCACTGGCATTAGCCTAGCACTAAACAGGCGTTAACAGAACTATAGCAAGCTTATCCTTTATCCCTTGTAACACTAAAACAATGACAAATGGCCGATACATGTTGTCACCGTAACATGGAAGTTGATTTGTTTTCATGATTTGATTGTATGCTGTTTTTTTTTGTTGATGCTCTGATTTGTCCATCAGTCAAAGCAGCGCTGCTGTGGTGCGCGACGCTCAGCGAAGAAGCTGCTCTCATGCGCAACTTCCGGCTGCTTTTAAACCTGATGCGCCTCTAACTTGACCACACACTTTCACCACAGAACAATGGAGGGAGGGATCCTCGTCGAACCCGCGACGCCAAAGACTGTCGGCACTGCAGAGCTAACAGAGCTCACAGCTAGCAGAGCTAACGGCTAACAGAGCTAAGGTGACGTCTCACTTCAAAACTTATATTGATACTCATGGACTGTAAAGTTTGCTTTCCGGTTTAAAAGTTGGCGAAAAACTAAATGCACAACGAAATAAACGTGTTCCAAAATGTGAAGAGAGAAAGAACAATTGTTTATATGAAGCAAGTTCAGACAAAGAATGCTAAGGATTTGTCTGGAAACTCCAAACTACAATAAAATCATGCAAAAGAGAAGTGATACAATCGAAACAGTTATTTAAAGTAAGTAAATAAATAAATAAATCATGACATATTTTGACATATTGCCTGCCCCCTTCTGGACACAATTGACACAATTACATTTTCTGCTATTTGTTTCTGCAACTAGCAACCTAGTGTCAGTAGCTACAGTTTTTCACAAATGAAGAGGGATTTTCAATAGGACTTTAAGCCCAAGTGCTTTGGTCAAGGTTCCTTTGGTGGTGTGCCTTGGGATATTTTCAGTGAACCAAAGGTGCCGTGGCTTGAAAAAGGTTGAAAAGCACTGATCAAAACTTGATGTCATGGATGAGCCTGAACGCTTGTTCAACAATTGTTGGCTTCCATCCAAGCTCAGGTGCGCGGGACACTCGCAGTAGAGAGAAAATATATCCCTTAAAAAAAAACAATCCTGACATCGCAATGTAATGACGTGAAGCCCTCCTATCAAAAGTGTCTTTTTCTTTGGCACCATCACGTATGGAAAGGCATTTTGCATTAATCTAACAGATGAAATCTTTTACAACAACAAGCCGCAGCAGGGGGGCCGGGATGTGCAACTCCGCCAACTCTCCGCTCTTTGTTTACTCTCAGGGAGTTGAGTGGGCCTCCTCCCCCGCCTCCCCACAAACCACCTCATTACCTCTACCTGATGGGCCCACTTCTCTTCCCCACTTCCGATTTTTTTTTTTATTATTATATATTTATTCTGCGCAGGCTTTGCGGGTTACCATTTTTAATATCGCTGGTGAAACATGATTATTACCTCTTAATGCTGAAATTAGGGGAGCATTCTTTTTGTCATCCTCGCCACTGCATTTTTCCTGCGTAGCACCCCGTGGCAGGAACATCTTTATCTCCCCATGTGCTCCTAGTTTTAAAACCTTTACCCCTGCTGTTTGAAAAATATTTCTCATTTTCCTCCCCCATGGCGTGGAGAAATCCCCATAGGCAAACCATTAGTGATCTTTCTGCCTTTCCCAAACACTTATTACTATCACCCGCACTCCTTGAGCTGCCTCATTGGCTTTTGGTAAATTATGCAAATAAGGTGATGTTCGAACATATAGTTTTGCTGTTTTTCTGCAACTGCGCAAGTTTGCACAGCCTTCCACCGAGCAGCCGTCGCACCATTAAAGTGACTGAGCACGTCAGCAAGATTTATGCATCAGTGACAAATTATAATGTTTTGTCGCTAATTTCCCTGCTGCTTCTTCTTCTCCGCACAGGTTTAGTTGTGTGTTTGCCTTTTGGGGAAGCCTTCAGTTCGCTTCTTTGCTGCATGTCAATGTGCCAATCCACCGCGCCAAAGTAAGTCTCGCGTTTGACTTATTACAGATGACGTAAAGCGGTGCGGGCGATGAGTTCACCGACCTTGTTTGCTGGTACTTTGGCTTGACAGGGCCACGTAGTTTGTGATAGCGGTGACTGTCATTCGCCTCGATTTTCAAAAGATATCTATATTTATTTGAGGACGGAATTGTGAGGCGTAATTATATCTTGATTCACTGACTGGCTCACATTTGAAAAGCCTGAGTGGTTCAAAAAAAAAAACACATTAAGGATAGATGAAGACTGCCAGAGGGGTTCCGGTGCCCCTCCGCACCAGTGGCGTCCCACCTTGCCTTCTCTTCATGTACTATATAATTGTTTTTCATTGACTTGGAGCACGGCTAGCTGAAAAGATGGGCCGTTTCAATGAACAGATTAGGGCCTGCGAGCACAAACAAATGACAAATCCCTCTTAACCCTTTGAGCGTCTGGTTCCACCAAAGCACCCCCCGGCCCCCGCATACACCTCGCGCCGTCAAACATTTGGCTGAGAGTGATGTTATTAAACACAACTTCGTAGATTTACTTCCTTCAAAAGTGCCATTTAACCAGGCAGCAGTCAGGAAGGAAGCAGCGCCAGGAGGGGAATTACAGGTTGCCAGTGCTCTATCTTTGCGAAGGAGTGACAAGGCCGTCATTTTGCCGCCGGGGCCACCTCCCGTGTTGTTGTGACAACCGGTCATTATACATCGCTAAGATGCTCTCAGCTGCAGGTTTCAGCACAGATGCAAATGGACACAAATGGGCTCCGACCGCGACCAAACTAATAACGTCCTTTTCATCAACATTTTTGTTATTTTTCTCTCTTTCCTCTGCGCTCCCTCTCCTGGACTTTATTCCCACCCTCTCCCTTGAGGTAGAAAGTTGAGCGCTGCGATTCAGCTGACATGAATAGCTTTAAATAGTCAGCGTATGTATTAAAGGCGAATCAACACACCACGTTTTATTTCACTTCACTGTAGTACTATTAACTTTACTATTAATAATAAAAATAAAACAATGAAACAAAATGTTTTAGATGATCATAAAATAGATTTTATATTGTTTTAAAAGTATGCGACTCAAGTTTGATCACATATACAACTTTTAACAATCCTCAGTGTTCAGCGGCGTTTGTTTAGTTTGTTTTTTAACTTTACCGTGGGGACCCATTCAAGTCTTAAAATTTTGATTTTAAATCCAAACTGTCTTTGTAAAAAATCGAGATGTTCATTTTTAAATGAATATAAATGAATAATCGCTTGAATATAAATTTGCTACTCTAATCGTTTAAATAGAAACACCTTATGTAAACGTCAATGTTTATTCAACAGCCCCAAAAAATCTGCCAAAAACACTGTTATTCCTCAACAGCAGATCTACTTGACTCTTCCCTTTTTCAAGTTTTGTTAAAAGCATATTACGCTGCATTGTAGAACAATCCATCAAGAGCGAAAAAATAGGAGTCTTGTTTTTTGCTAATGCTCGCTCTTGCTCTCCAGGTCAGATTTGATTCTAGTCCTTCTCCATTAGCAGAAGTAAAACTGGCATTTTGGATAAACAGTAGCAGCAGGGGGTAGATTTATTCCGATCTGGAATTCATTTTCTGTTTTGAAATGTGACAGGTAAAGAGTTCCTTTTTGGGTCCTATCAATGGAAATGGTTGGCTATTCATGTGAGATGTTTTTTAACACACATCTTTAAAAGGAAGCCCGGCACCTGATGACATTGTTTATATTTTAGGTTTCCCACTCAAATTGAAAGCATATAAAGGACATAAGTTAGAATCTTTGTATTGTATTCTTGTGTTGCAGCGGAGATTGCATGTAAAAATTTGGAAAATCATTTCAGCATTGCTGCACGTTACATCCATTGTGATCTCATAGTTACAGAAGCTGTTGAAGGGCTATATCTAAGAATTTTATATTTATATATATATATATATATATATATATATATATATATATATATATATATATATATATATATATAATTTTTATTTTATTTTTTTTTTTTTTTTCACCTGACACCCAAAATAAAATTCAATTTTGAAAAATCCTTGTATTTTCCACTGTCTATTGAAATTGAAAAGCACCTTGTTTTCATAGAAGCTCAGCTCTGTATTTCAGAGAGGAGAGTCAATTCATCAAAGCGTGAAAGTGATGGGTGGAGCTGCACTAGTAAACTTAAAATGATGACTTTATCCACAGTGTTTGTATGAATATGTGTCCACGTTTCCTTCACATTATTCAATTATTCAAGCTTCTGATACGTTTACTGTAGTTGACTTTTTTTACATTTATTTTCTTGAAATTTCAACACAATCTTACCCAGGATGTAATCCTGTATTGTTCTTAAATTAAATAAATTAAATAGTATAAAAACTTCCTCACTAGTGTAAAAACTCACTCCACTGAACAGACAGAGGACCAGATTTGTGTCGGACAACAATGGTAGGTCATTTAAATCTCATGCGGATCAATTCCATTGATATCTTTGATTTTTTTTTTTTGTTCAATGTACCAAGCCTTTGGAAGTGAGTCCAGCTTGTCTTGATGTGGCCCATTGACTTTTTCTCTTGCTCTTTCCATAGAATTTGGATTAGTTTACAAAGACCACCACAGTGCATGATGCAATAATACAGTGATTTCACCTCCCATCACGCAATGCTTTTCTCTGAATTGGCGACACATTCCCACTCTGTTGATGCACTAGACTATCAAGTAAAACACATGCATTGGCTTCTGCAGCATTTCCAAACACAGAGGGCAGTGCAACACGTAAAACAAGAGGTCGCTATTTGACACCTTGTGAGGAACAATGTGCAGTGCTTTTTTAGCATTTGACACCAGCAGCCACTTGACTAACCCTGAAACACGCATGTCCCATTGCCAACATTTCCTGAATTCATTGTGAATTAAAGGTCTTGGTGGTGTCACCCCGCAAAGGAAAGTGTGGAAGTCCATCATCCAGGTCGACTGCTCCTTGGACAGAATGATCGAGCCGACGCTGCCCTTATGAAGTGATGAATTGAACCTGTCTGGTGAGAACAGAACACTTGAAAAGATATACAATAGTGGTGTTGTTGAAGTCAAAGTTTCACATTAAAACTGCATGCAAAACCATGAGACATAACACTGAGTGAACAGTTACATAGATTGGTTTTATCCATTGTGATGTTCAGCTTTGTGGTACTTTTAAGAATTGCGTATAAAATATTAAGATGGGCAAAATGGACCAAAGCATAACAAACTCTATTATATCAATGTCCTTGAAAAAATAAAGACACTTTACTATAAGCAAAAGAGAGCGAAAATAGGATTTAGAATGTCTGGGCCAAATTTATATTTCCTTGTTCTGCGATAAAGTGCTCTATAATCTGGAAATAGAGTTTCCTTTAAAATATTATGTTTGAAGCCGAGCGATAGTGGGAGGGGGAGGAAAAGCAGAGCTCAAAGCAGGCCTCATAATCTAATAAATTGATTTGCAATATCCTCTGAAACTGTGAACAGATAAACGTTGCTTCTCATGTCGCCCCGCCGCGTCTCCTGCTTCTGGTGCGATGAGAAGACAAAGACACAGCGTTGGGAGTTTAAAAAACTATTACAGTCACCCCAGTATAGGCACTCGTCTGGGCCCGGCCTATGGTCACCCAAGGATTAGGGCTTGCTGTGTTCCTAAACTAACGCTTAGTCCTCTTCTTTGACTGAAAGCTTGGATCCACCAGAGACACAGAATTTAAATTCTGCTTCAAGTGTGAGTGGAAAAAAGAGATTATCCTTGGATATGAACTGCCATGTTCTTGAGATTGCTGGACAGCTGCAAACGACGCGAACAATAAGCGGGTGACTTCAGGTCTGCAGCCAGCAGAGGCTGCACTGGCAGATTGCAGCAGAACAGACAATATTCGGCGAGTTTACCGAGCCGTCGCAGCACCATTCACTCTCAAACGCTGAAATAATCTAAGGCCCCAAAGGAAGTGCCATATTTGTAGCAGCTAAGATTACCACCCATGATTCCACTGGGCGGGTGTACAGAATGCCACCCGACCGAACCCCTTCGCCAAAACATTGCAGCACACAAAAGCGAAATAAATGTGATTTGCAACCAAATCCTTTCAAATCCTTGGAGTGTGGCATCTTTGAATAGATCTCCCCGAGGTATTCTGTTTTCTAATGCCTTATATATCAAAAGACGGGAGCGGTTTCGGGTGCGTTTTTTCTCAGAAGGTGTACCTGAAACACAGGCAGGCCAGCACCAGATTACCAGAAATCTGGACCAGCGTCAAAACCAGGGAGAAGAAACAGCTAAGACGAAGGGGGAGAAGAAAGACAGGCGCTCTGGGTTTGGCACCGCTGCTTAGTCCACACAGACCACCTGGGACATGAAGGAAAAAAACACTCGCCTCTCAGTGTAATAATAAATGCCACTTGACATTGGGAGAGGCTTTAGCTGTGTCCCCCTGCAATGGAGGAATTGAGGACTTGCTCTGGATTTGGGCAGTTGGCGCAGCCTATCTGCACATTGACAGGAAGCTTGTGGGATTACATGGCTGTTTGCCAGCCCTAGTACTTTCACTGCCCCTCGTGCCCCACTTGGGTTTTATTCCTGGCATTTTTTGTTGCTGTTTTCCACTTTGGGTTCATGAACACTTTTCAACGTTTTCATTCCTGAGAATGCATGTGCCTCACACAGCACCCCAGTCTGACTGAACGCCTTTCACAATGCATCATTTTTCCTCAGAATACCCAAACAGGAAGCCATTTTCACAAACAACAGATATCTTCAAGTGACCTATGTTCACACCGAATGCAGCCTTCAGCATTGCAATGTTGATGCATTTGGCTTTTAATTGAGGCACATGTTCCTCTTCCCGCATATCCCGAGACTGTGGGCAGATAAAGAAGCAGGAGGTTGGGGTTAGGGTGAGCCCTCCCCTCTGTGTCTATGATGTGTCACTTATGCAGTAGAGAGAGCCTCAGGCGACCGCGCGGTTTGGACAGTGATTTCTGGAGCCACATAAAGTGCTATATATACTAAGTGACATCATCAGTCACTTCATGTATTGTGAGAGGTTCAGCTACTTGTGTGTCCCAAACCTGTCCAAAAAAATATAGTCCATTGACACACCTACATGCAACATGGGAGGCTGACTTCAGCTTCAACAAAGGATGCAAAATCACTTAAAGACAGTCACAATTGAATGCCTTTGGGGTCAAAATGGGTTGTTTAAACTTTTTGTTTCATTTCTGGCGACTTTACCAGTTAATCCTTTTTTACTCATTAAACAAGTAAATGAAGTCTGAGCCACAGGATCAAAAGGTGGAAAATAAAGTGTTGGTACAACCCTTGCATTGTTACAGTCCACTGTGTTTAGGTTAAAGGTATGAACTCATATCTAAAGTACTATTTAAGGTATAAAGTATAAAAAAAAGCAGTATGAAGTTTTGCTTGAACAAGAAAATCCAGGTTTGTCTTTTGAGTGTGCCATGATGAGAATGTTGAAATGCCAAACAGAGTGGAAGATCAGCGATGGCAACACAGTTTGTTCACCCATTCACTCACGTCTTTCAGGTCCCCCTGTATCTCACCGTGATCTAAAGGGTGTTAATTGGAGAAACCAGCCGTGTTGTCTTCACTGAGGACACTGAGTCAGTGTGGACGATAGGGGTGGCTGTGATGGATGAGCATGGGCTTCACAAACCACTGGTCATCATCACTTTGGTGTTTCCCCCACTCCTACGTCTTACACTCCCTGTTTCCAACTGACCTCGACACAGCCCCCATCATCCCCGAGTCCCATCCCGACACGTGAGAGAGATTGTTACAAAACACTCTCACATCGCTCAATAGATTAAAACAGTAACACTTGTGTCCTGATTTTCATTAGATTTAATAATATTAATAATATATATAATATTCCATTAATCTTGGAGAAGCCTTGTTGTCATATGTAAATTCAAATACAAGAAAAAGAAAACGTAAACAGTGCATCATGAAAGTTGCAGTGGAAAAAGGTCCTTAAAAAATGTGACTTACTTCTGTCGACATCTTCCCTCCGTCTCCATATTGTTTGTCTTCCGTAAAGCTCTGGAGTACTGAATCGAAAGCTACAATGATGCCATGTTAAATGAGTATAAAACAGTGTGTAATTACTTTGTAAATAAATATATAGGCGCACGCATTATGCCACAAAATAGCGTGTAATTGTCTTTCAGTATTCACCATTTGTACATATTTGGAATTATTTGTATGGGTATCATTAAATGAATTTCTAAATAGTAGTTTGTTATGTTGTGAATAACATCAGTTACTAGTGATGAGATTTCATTAGTGATCACACATTTTTAGAGTGCAGTAGTTGGCGCTCTTGGTTGAAAGAATTCACATCCAGAGATGTTAGAGCAGACAGTGCCATCTAGTGGGTGCTGAAAATGATGACACTGTTTCATGAAGCCTCATCAGTCCATCGATATCTGTTGTTGTCTCCTTAGATTTTCTTGTCCAAGCCATGAAAGGTCCACGATATCTTCTCTTTTTTATGTTGTTTTTGTTTGTTTTACTTGTTGTTTTTATCAGTGCCGGGTCTTTAACACAGTAATTTCAATAAATTAATTATAAAAAATGTCAAGTTTGTTTGTCTTTATAATGCAGATTAATGTAAACTTATATAAAAATACATTTTTTTTTTTCCCAGAGAATGATTTTAAGAGAGCACTACATCTTACAATATGATTTTACAGCTTACAAAAGCGCTGATGGACAGAAAATGTCAATGTGAAAAATGAATAAATCATAAAAACCCCAAAGATGGAAGCACAAAAAAGCTTGAAGTACACTTGCACCCTGACGTCTAAGCCTGTGTATCACTAAGCATCTGTCTCTCCCGTGTAATATATACAAATGAAATTAAGCGCAATTATTTTATATTAATTTATTATAAATATATTTTTATAATTATAAGTTCTGTGGAGCGATTCAAATTCTTCCACCCATTGGAAAAAGAAATATTCATATAAGTAAAAGAAAATGATGGGTAATTCAATTCCTCAAAAACGCAAGCGACCTGGCGAACTGCACGACTCTTGAGTCATCAAACTTATGATGGACATATAAAATATGGAACTGTCCCATTAAAATGCTTGCAAATATGGATATGGGTTTTAAAAGAATACAACATCAAATTGATTATCACCATCAACCTTTAGTTGCTGAGGTGAATTTAGTCTGTGAGGGACATCAAATCCGTCCTCTGCCGTCACTCTGGGGTCGTCTGCGGCCTGACAAACACGCGCAGATTCCACAAGTGAGAGGTCACCGCCGGCACCGACAATTGACCAGGGTGTGTTGTAGAGATGGCAAAATGAAAGAGAGACAACAGCTCATGAAAATGACCATGTTGTTGGCACATTGCAGCAGATTGTGGACAGAGCTGTGCAGCAAACTGTGCTTTGGGAATTTATTAAAATATCAACAATGTTGTTATTGTAGCATGTGCAAGTACACAAGTGCAGATTCCTTTATTATATTTTTTAATATTCACGACATCAGCTGAACCAGATTAAAATCTTGGTATGGACATTATTATAGTAAAAAAAAATGTTATTTCAGTGGTGGGTACAACCAGGCTGTTGTTCTTGGGCGGGAATGAGTTAACAGATCAAGAACGGTTAAGCAACCAATACATTGGATGTAAAATAAACTCCTGAAAGAATTAAAACAACGTGGAGTATCAAAATTTGGAGGCAAAGCTGGTTTTTGTTGGATTTCCGCATTGAAACGGCTGGCTGTTAAAACCCTAAAACCACACGACTGGTGTGGCATTTACAGCTAATATCCATGTTGTGATTGCATAGTGTGAACACAATGTGTGTTCTCCCACATTTGTCTGGCCTTAAGAGCAGACAAGAAAAATACAGAGCGAGAAAAAAAATATGATATTCATTTCAATTTAGGACGATTCTTCCCAAGCTGCAATCGATCATAGTCACTGCTGGTTTCCTTTGTGAAATGATACATGAGCTCTTAAGTTGAAGTTGTATAATCTCGCAGCCTCTCAATGAACTCTGCCCGAAGACAGTGGAAAACGGATGTGAATTAAAAGGAAAAGAGGATTTAAGCAAAAGAAGCAGTTAATTGGGCACATTAATTATTTTATCATTTAACTAGATCTTGAAAGCGCTTTGATGTATTGAAATATGATATCTGCTCTCTATTGTTTTTAGTGGGAACGGCACTCTTCCATCCTCCCATCCAGCCTTTCTTTCCTCGGCTTGTAACATGCCGTTTGTGTACGTGGCCTCTGGTGTTGTTTTAGGCGCCGCTCCAAAGCCACTCTAAAAAGGTATGTGGCTTCAGTGGGAGAATAAACAGCCACCTCATTTTATTCTCCCACGTCCTGGACGCTCGTCCGTGCTCCTCTCGACCCTTGCCAGAGCACCGGCTCCGGAGAAAAGCACACATGAAACACTTTGGGGAAATCAGGAGGCAAGGAAGGGGAAGGAAAAAAGGTTAGAGCTGGGATCCCGGGGAGACTGGAACACACAAAAGTGGAAAAGGTCTCAGGATTTGTTCAGTGGATTGAGCGACAGAGCCACTGCGTTCATGTGAGTCGTGCTCATTTCTGTGGCGACGAGTCCTTTGACAGGATGGGAAGCGTCTCATTTAGCGACGCAGGTTGTTTGTCGGACGCATCATTTAAGCACCGATGTGGGAGCTTTACATCGTCCCTCCGCTATTTTCATTCACCTAGCAGAGCGCAGGATATGACACCCGTCATAAACCTCAATCGTCATTGCAAACCTGATTCAATGAAATATTGAACAGATGCTATTTAGCAATATTTAAAGTATTATAAAGTAGTCTTCGCGGGAACCTCTGCCGCCTGAAGGGCTGCATGCACTTAAGCAAGTGGGCCTCAGACCCCTGAATTTACCTTGCACTCTGCTCTGGAAGCCCATGCAGCTGACAAGGGCGAAACATTTTGGCATCTTCATGCCTCATCGTTCTAGCAAGTGACATAGAACATAGACGGTTGTGATGGGTCGGATGGTTCCACGAAACAGTGGACTCATTTTTCCTGGCCTCTTGGTGGCACTGTCTGCTGTATAATCGTATGGTTGGATTTTTCAATGAAATTTCCACACCCAGAGCGCCACTGTTCCGTGAATAACACTGGCGGATCACAACTTTTTGGTTCCGTACTAAGCAAAAAAAAAGATAAAAGGAAAGACGAACCAATCTGAAATCTAACTAAAACCAATTATTTTATATGAATCTGCGTTTATAGTTATAAATATGAGGAAAAGATTTGCGCCAACAAATGATTTCAAGCCAGGCTCTAGGCTTTTACATGCTCCGTTAACTCTACAGCGCCACCATACAGTCCTGTGCCTCAGCTGCTGTGAGCCTGAGTCACCTAGACAGCAATAATTTAACTCCTCGAGACATTGTTCTCTTGTTTAGACCGCGCAGAGGGGACAAATGACCGTCAGTGTTCGAATGACTAAGTGCAGACTTCGACAAAACTGCTGCTACATTGGCGCCTCAGAGGCAGTGAGTGAAGTGCTGACAAATCGGCACCGACAGGTCCACCTCTACCTGGCCTCTTGGTGCTCCCATCAACGTCGGCCACATCCCCGAGCTGACAGGAAACGGCCCTCGGCGTTCAACCGGAGCAATGGATTTCTCTGCAAAAATGCCAAACACAATTGCCATACCAAACAGAAAGTAGTGTGTTATCGGGAGGAAAAGGCCACGAAGCGGGTCATCGGTGTCTCACCTGGTTAAGAGAGCTCAGCGGGTTCAGTGGAACGATTTCTTCAAAGGACGACGATGAAAAAAAGGGAGCGATTTAACCACAACATGATGCCTGACTCACTGGATGTAGAGCCTGTCCCCAACTGTCTGCGTATGTTTTCCTTTTTTTTTGTCCTTTCTTGAAAAAAATATTTTCTCAATTTAAGTGTCTCCATTTTCAAAAGCCATGAAAGTGAATCACCTCATTTACAGCAGGATCAGATGCCAAAAAATGCACCTGTTCATTCATCCAGAGTCAGTTTTGTCGCTCTTTTATTTCATGATTTATTTGGGGGTTGCTCAGCAGGAGTTGCCACCAACTCTCCTTTGATTTGCACCTGAAGATTAGATGTAAAAACTAACAGTGAGAGGTTCGGTGCGACTTTCAGAGCAGTGTTTGCTCATCCAGTTTTTCACCTTCAAAAGTGTTTACAAAGCCAATATGAAGGAACTACAGTTATATATGGATTATTTGTGTGTGTGTGTGTGTGTGTGTGGGGTGTGTGTGTGTGTGTGATACTAACCAATTCTGGGGAAAGACCTCCTTGTAAGGACCTTGTGCCTTTGTGGGGACCAAGCCTCAATTTGAGGATGAAAATATGAAAATAACTGGGTCGCTATAATTTGGTTTAAATTTGGTTAAAAGTCCTGGTTAAGGTTAGCCATTAGTTTTGCGTGTTTTAGGTTTAGGGAGAGAGGCTGGGGAAAGCATTATGGCAATGAGAGGTCCCCACAAGGGAAGAAATACAAACGTGTGTGTGTGTGTGCGTGTTTGCAGTGTTGAATAATGGATTGCAGTATTTAAAATGAGAGTAACAGCGGGAACATAAGGGATTACTCTCCAAATTAATGAGTGCCACATTTGTCTTGTTTTAACTGCTATTTGTAAATTATGAACTGTAAAAGAAAGAAAAAACTATTAATACACTCTGAAACAGAGGTGGTCAAAGTGCGGCGCGGTGGCCACATGCTGCCCTTTACCTGTCTTTGGAGAAATTGAATGAAAAACGTATTTAAGATATCGAAAAGAACCTCTTGTAAACGGTCTTTAAGTCTTTTATTTACATGTTTTACCTGTAATTACTAAGGTATTCACCAAAATAACAAGGTCTGCCAGCATTGATTTTTTTAATTCATAAAAAAATAAGAAAATAAAATGAATATGAAAAAATATTTATAATTAAAAATATCATGTCATGGTGTATTCAGACATTTCTTTTTATTTTCTTCCATTGGTATTATTAAAGAAATACAATTTAAAGGACAAAGTCAAACACTATTGAAAAGAAGTTCTTTGGCAGCACACAATGTGGCCCCTACTAAGACAAACAAATGTACATGTTCATTTGTGTCATGAGATGATTGAAGCATAAATAATTGGGGGTTTTTTTCTAGGAATTCCACAACTTACAGTCAAATAAAAAAAAAATTCAAGTAAAACTAAAAGAAAAGGAAGACAACACCTATTTGTTCGGTCAAAATTTCCTTTTCATGCACAAAAAAAACCTGCTTCTTAATGCGCTCTATAAATCTGAGAAGGCTGTTGAAGCATTTTCCCCAGCCAGCAGAGGGTGGAGGAAATAAGGTGTGCTGCTAACACGGAGACGCCACAGCATATGGAGGAAAACGGAAATGCCAAAAGCCTTTCGTGAACCCCTGACGGATCCATCCCATTGTTCTCCAGATGCCAGTTAATGGAGGAATCTGAGGTTTGAAGCAATTGCGAGATATTAAGCGTCCACACGCACATCATTTATTGTCTTTCCTTTGAAGGAATCGTCTTCAAAGGACAATTCTGCCACTTGTTTTCTCGGTCATTTTCATTCGAGGTGTTTTACCTTTCGCAAAAGAAGCATCAGCGCTTATTAACATGGAGATAAAAAAAAAAAATGTTAACATGCACAGTGCTTCTCTCCCCAGGAGACTAAACAGAACAAGAAATCACATGAGCGCTGTGCATTAATGTATGCCCTTTGATGTCTGGCAGCGTCCTGTACAGCAATCCGACGTTGAATTTGTCAGAGTGTTCGTCCTGAAACCAGAACCGCCGCTTTAGAGAATGGCCCATTTACAAATGAGCTGGTGTCGTCCGCCATGTCCGCTGCAGGAAGTGAGTTTTAAAAAAGAAGCAGTTTGCAAACACTCGCATCACACGTTGGCTTAGCGCCCTCTGGTGGGCAAAGTCTGGCACACAGACACTTGCACTGCACTGTCAAAGGGACCCTTTTAAAGTGACCATATGTCATTAAAATAAGCTTCGGCTGTATTTATTGAGCTCCGTTGCGACGGAATTAAAAAGATCATTTATACTGAACCAATTCTAAGTTTCTTGGAATTGAATCATCACGGTGATGCAAAATATGTTTCGGAGGAATCAAAGGCCACACGACAGTGAACACGAGTAAAAGTGTCATCATGAACCCATCAGGCTTCCAGGCAAAGTAGCACTCGAACGGGAACACAGGCCCTGTTCAATGGCTAATATCAGGCAATTAATCACTTGATTAATATGCCCTTAAACACACAAAGTGACAGTGACAGATTATTTTCGCCCATTCACGATCCCCAAAACGATAATTATCCAATGAAAGTCTCATTTGTCAAACCGACACCGGAGCCCAGCTACCGCGTCGCTCTATTGTGTAACATTAGAAATGTTATTTGTTTCAGTGGATTCTTTTATCTACCTGTAGATCCGTCAAATATCAATACAGTACGGCTCGTGTAAAGTCAGTATTGTTGTATTAACTGTAAGCTACAAATCATACAGTAGCTCCCTTTGGCAAATACATTTAAATTAGAGTTAAAATATGAATCTCATTATTGGCGTTTCTTTCGTATGGAATTGTGCATTTTTGAACGGTTTATTTCTCATTTATCATTGATAAAAAGCTCTTTAAACGTGGTTCCGTGCTCAACAAAAGAGGATTTAAAAGACAAGTATAAGGGGGGAAAATGTACAATTTCCATAGGACAGTAGTGTGATTCATATTTTTATTCCCTCATTATGCTTTGTTCCGAAAGGAATGTCCTATTTTAGCTGTTCAATTTCCTCATTATGTATTGTTGATGTCAACATGTTTCACAAAGGAGTTTTTTGTTTCATTTTTAATACTATCAACTTAATCCTTCAGGCTCTTTCAGAGCGAGACACTGAAAAGGACGGTTTGTTTTTCGTTTTTTTTTTTTTCTTCTTCCCTTTTAGCTCTGCCCCTAATTATTACAGGACACTTTCATGGTGGAATGGTAGGAAGCTGATGCCAGCCTGGAAACATTGCATCAGTCTTGTTAAAAACAGAAAAACACACGCAGGGGTGGCGGCTTGTTTGCTGGTCTCCAGTTCACCTCACTGATCTCTAAAACAGTGCGGCGTCGATGCTTTTCGCGCCGCGTGTTTACGAGCCGCTCACAAACGCATTAAGTTGAGCTCATGAATTTCTAAAGGACGCCGTTTCATCATGTTTGTCATCGGAACCCATGGCGTTGCATGACATCACTAAATGACAATGAAGTCCTGGAAGATAAAGGCTTCTGCTGCAAGTGTGCAAATACTATTTCACACATGTGTAAGTGGGCACCTTCGCTGTTGCTCTTTCATCACTGCCCTACATTTTGAATCACTTCTTTTAAAGACCAGGAAATGTAACTTCAAAACAATTGAATAAGAGTCTATAAGGGACCTGCTTTCTAGAATGATAAATCCAAAATGTGACGCTAAACGTGTCCATTCAGTCTCTGAAAATGGAGCCAGAGATTGGCCAGCACATTAAAATGAGGTGGGCTTGTACACAGTTTAGTGGGGTTTAAAACAAAAAAAAGCAGTGACAACAAGACCTTCTCATAAGACCATCACAAGTGTGAAGTGCACCAGTCCCCCAACATACGACAGCAGGCTGCCGATTGCCTTCAGCGTGATGCGTGCAGATGAAGGGCTGTTGCTGAGGGCCAGGCCGGGCAGCACGGCGGCCCGGAGAGAAGCTCTGGGAGCAGGGGCAGCAGCGGCTCGGCTCCCCTGGCACTCTCCTAATGAGCTCCACCGCTGCTCCCAACATGAGCCGAGACAACATCACACACTCGTAGATGGCCCGGGCGAGAATATAAACACACGTTCGACACAGCTGCAGCGAGGAGCCCGAACATTACAAAGTAGTAATATGCAAGTTTAAACATACAGACACAGTCCGAGACTAACAAGAGTACACAAAGTCATATGTTTGTGGTTGCAGAAATAGTCTTTCCACTTCAACACACACAGTTCACAGCTGTTGCGGAGCCCACTGGGCGAGCGGCTGTATTTCAGAGCGACACGGCGTCTCAGAAATGCAAAATGAATCCATAAACACACTCATGAGAGCCAGACACACACTGTTGATACAGCTGTGGCAGGACTGTATCGGAATTTGACATCACACACTTGTGCAAGAGACGCACACGCTCGCATCCACGCTCGCTCACAAAATAAAAACGGACGCTGACACTGAAATTATGTCATTGATTCAGACGCTGAAAACTGAAAGCAAAGTTCTCACAAATTCATTCTACTGTGACGGATCATTTTGAATAAACATGTTACATTCAATTTACTTCTAAGTAACAGCATAGTTTGCGACATTAGATTACATTTTTTTAGTCATTTAGTGTCAAAATTCAATTTAAAAACGCGAGTATTGACTTCACATATAAGCCTCTTTTTTCTAAAATAGGATCAGCCCATTCAATTTAAAACTATTTAAGACCTCACCTTTGTGGAAGTGGAACATAATGTTTAAGATCCCTGGGTCCAGAGTGATGACAGCGGTTGAAAAGTATTGTCGTAGTGAAAACGAAACTCTTAAATTAATGTCTACAAAATGAGTCAGCTAAAAAATAACGGGACAGGAATGTGGAGGGGGGTGGGAGGGGTGGAAAAACAGCAAACTATATTCATTTCAACTAATGATATTGTAATAAGATGCCCTGCAATAGAGTGGGAATAGAAAATGTAATTACATGCATTAGTTTATCTAAGCGCTTGTACCGTCACAGATCCATCAGTTTTTCAGAGCTCATCTGGAAGACCATGCATCACTGTCAGGAGCCGTTTGATGGGGGGAAAACGTGTTCATTTGTTAGCCTCCTTTAAAAGATGGCCGCTCAGATTTACTTAGGGCCAGACGGAGCAGAGCGCTTATGACAAGGCCATTATAAAAACACACACAGGGAAAACAGAAGCCGCCTGAGACGGAGGACTCGGCAACTTCATCAGCTTTTTGCATGAAGGTGATGATGGCTGATCGGAGCCGCCCAGGTGGTGGCGCCACTATTAATGCAGAGATGATGAAGTAACAGCTTGTCGAAGGGCCCTAATGTTTGTTGGCTAACTTTGCTTGGCTTGATATTACCTGCTATCCATCTCCTAGGACTGAGATTTCAAACTGTATTTTTGCTGCGTATTAAGTCCCACATGTTGAAAAAGTGTCTCACATGAACGCAGTGGACTCAAGAAGCATCTCAGCATCTCAGCGACCACCACTATTCATCATCTCCCACCGTTTAACGTGTCAAAGAAATGTGTCGTTCTTCCTCCTCTGCAGTAAGAAATAAATGTGTCTCTATGACTGACTCCTGCTTCTGAATTCTGGATTCAGTCTCGATCAGGTCCTGTGACTGTTTTAGAGTCAGTGAAATAAACCATCTGTTGAGTGATCACTATACTCACTTGGTTTTTATGGGAGCAACATTTCAGTCGCTTTTAAACTGGATGTGATGCCATAAAAAACTTCATTCAAAGATTCAAGATTCCAAAAGTTGCATTCAAAAGTTGGACAAATTATGCGAAACATTGTTTTGCAAACACCCCTTAACTTGTTTGTTCACATAAGCAATTTAACAAACAATATTTCATAATACCATATTTCAGCATTGTGAGCCAGAGTTTTCATTAATTTGATGCCTTTAGCTTATTTGTTGTACCGTCTACTGATGAGCTCACTAAGAGGCTTCATGTTTCGCTGTGCAGCAAACAGGGCGGCCTTGTGAGAGGGAGCATGCCCTCCACGCTTTCCGTGGTTTAAATGAAGATTAATTAAAATAATCTGAACAGAGGTGGAGATCAGATCAGCCGCCTGGTCTTCAGGTCCAGCAGGGTCGAGAGGCCCTGTATGGTCCAAAACCCTTGTCGAGAGAGAAAAACTCATAGATTTTTTCACATTCTGCTGGTAGTTTGTTTCAACAACAAATTAAAGCCACTGAAAAAACCCAAAGCTCGGGGGTCAAATCCGCCAACTGCAGTAAATATGGACCGTCTAGCGATGCATTGAAGTGTCAGTAGGTGGCGCTCCTCTTTGAAAATTGATGTGAGGCTTTGCAATTGTAGATGCAAGTGTGCTTTAAGAAGACAAAGTGTGAAGATCAATTGAGTTTCATTTTCTCTTCGTAGAGATTCTAGTTTAGACAGCTAAATGAAGACCTCTTTCTCTCTGGGTGTGTTTCACATTTTGGCCCCTTGAGAGATTGAGCTTTACAACTCAGACTGGTTCGTCACTTCACCAGGCTTTGCTGTTTCACTTATCTTGTAGAGGGTTTTTTTGTAATTTTTGTCTCTTGTGTGCTGATAAACAATTTTCATATAACCTTCCAGAGCTACTTTCGAGGAGGACTCATCATTAAAACTGGATTTCTATGAACCAACCTTCAAATGAAACATGGAAGTGGCCCTATGTTTTCTTTAAAAGGAGATGGAATTAAAATATAGTTAGTTCAGTACATAAATCTGGAGTGGGCAATAAAATGAAACTTAAATTTTTGACTTAAATATTATGATATAGGTAAAAGTGTAATTACTCCATGATATCATACACTTATGATAGTTAGTTATTAGATTATATCTTATGTGATTGTATTTCAAGATTCTGAATATGAATATTGAAAGATCTTTGAAAGTGGGAGCAGCAGATGTCTAGTTAAAATATATAATTTTTTTTTTTTATAATTATAATATTACCCAGTTTTTTCTAGTTTTAGTCAGAATAGTTGATTTAAAGAATGTCCAAACAATATCAACAAATTGAATTGAAAATGTAATTTACTTTTGTCTTGAAGTCAGGAGGGCCGCATGAATACAATCACAGGGCTGCGTCAGGCCCCCGGGCCACACTTTTGAATGATGAACCCTCTTCTGATACATTTAATCGACTTGCACGAACACAGTGTCCAAGCAAATTTTGATATACGCCACAACTTGAGACTTCTCTACAACTGATGATGCAGTTAACAAGCCAAGGTTTCCGTAAAAGCGAGAGACAATGCAGTGATACAGTGCTGCGAGACGCCATTACATTGCTGGGTCACCGTCTTTCAACTCTTAATGGACATTAAATACGCCGCTGAAGAAATGCACGGGCGCAATTGAGTTAGCGGCCACTTAAAGGGGAGAAGCCGAGGCCCATACATTTGTGTAAGGACACATAAATGTCAGAAAATTACGCATGATTATTGAGCAGATGGTATGGATTCCACTTGTTGTTGCCTAATGGTCGGAGATTTTTGTCTTTGTTGGATGTGGCAAGCCCAGCGTTTAGGGCTCCTGTGAAGGAGGATGCTGGGACGGCTCCGGCCCGCTCTCTCTCCTCCTTCCACTGAACTCAGATCTGCTTATTCAGTTACATTTCAGACCTCAATTTCCGCTTGCGATCAGACCATTAAGGCTGACGACTTGAAAGGCCGCCATTAATGACGCGCACCAACACATTGAGGCTTCACAGAAAAACCACTGTTTCTTGTGGATGCTGCAACTCGGCTCAGGTGTGGAGGAATGTCGCCACCCGCCGGCCATAGCTGCAACTACAGCGTCATTCACCTTCAGCTTTGTCAGATTTAAACTGAACAGTTTAAATAAAAATGTTCATTAAAATGAAGGTGAGTGAATGGGAAATACATATCCTGAGTAAAACCTATATCCATGTTGTACAAAGTGCATTTTTGTTTTTTCGAAGCACCCACAGGAACGATGAAAAATGCTTTAAATTAGGAGCCATTTTAATTAGAATAATGGATACGCTGGGATCCTTTGTTCCCAGCCTGTCATTAATATCTTTATTTATTATTCCACAATGATCTCCAGACTATCTAGTGACAACTTCTCTTTCAGAAACGCAACACAAATTATATTTTACTGCTGTTGCCCTGGATAAAAATGTTTTGTTTTTTTTAAATACAGTTTTGTTTTGTTTTTTTTGTCAAAAACACTCTTTAAAATATATATGTATATAAAATATCTAAATATAAAATATATTATTTATATTTATAAAATAAATATATATATAATAAATAAATAACGATATATATATATTTGTGTGTATATATATATATATATATATATATATATATATATATATATATATATATATATATATATATATATATATATATATATATATATATATATATATATATATATATATATATATTATATTTGTGGAATCCTTCTTCCATTCAGAGCAGGTGCCACAACTTATCCGTACTAAATGGAAGCCATCTCATTTTGAAATGGAAATCTGAGCATTAATTTTTTGGCAGCCTCTCGTGCATGATTCATTAAAGGCCGGTAGAGGGCTAATTGTTCAAATTAATTTGCGTAAACGACTAAGCAAGAGATAACAGAATTACATCTGCACTTGCCTGGCACAGGTTCAGGAGTGACAAGCTCCGACAGCCAGCTGCATCAAGACAGCGTTCTTGCCAGAAATTAAAAGCCACAAAACATTCATTAATGGACTTTTTGTTACGTTAATCTGCACCGAAAGGTTTAAGGAGATCAGGTGGGGGGAGGCTGAGCAGACGAAGACGGCGTGTGTTATTGGAATACATTCGTGCCGTTATTTTTTTTAAGCTTTAAGAAGTGGGTCCTTGTTTTTTCTTCCAACAGCCACTTCCTGTGCCTTCATGGAATGAGGCAGAGTTTGAGCCCAAAGAGTATTAGAAGACACAATAAAAAATCTGAAAGAAAACAATCCTTCTACCGACCACCACTTCTGTATCTAAAACAGTATATAAATACTGAGAAATGAGCAAGTGTGTGTGATCTGTGAAAGACACTAATGCAAGTCACCTGTTTTTATACGTCACAGCTACTAATGTGGATTTCAGTGACACAGAATAGTGAATGATTCTATACCTTTTCTGTCCAGTTTTATGAAAAGTGTGTAATTAAACAGCCCAAAAATATCCACAACAAATCTCTGTGTAGAAAAAACGACTTATTTTGCAGGTGGAGGAGACAAGTCCAGCAGTGTTTGTATGAAGCAACCTGGCTGTTCACCGTGCCACCATACATCATGACTATGCATGAGCCATGTAATGTGAGGTGGGAGAGGCTGAGCATCCATTTAGCTCCGGTGAACTTCTGTGATGCAGCCAGTTCATGATCAGCCATCCAAAAGACTATTTTATGCCCCAACTGCCTCATGCATAAGAGGAAGCACCCCACCACGTTCCAATCCGCTTTCCTCCGTCCCCCCTGGTTTAAGAGAGGCTTGATGGGAAGGCACGCAGGGGAAGTTGTTTATGTTTGTGTGTGCACGCAAAACAACTCACCTGGGCCTTGTTCACTGAGGAGACCACAAGTCAACACCTATTTCAGCGTAAACACTGCGTGTGCCACTGACAGAAATGACCCTGACACACAGCGTCACGGCTCAGAACAGTCAATGTGCTGCTCCCCTGGCGTTCAGACAAATGCAATGTCTAGCATAGAAAAAGGAGCCACATTCCAGCCACTTTATTGGACTTTAGAAGATGAATAGTTGTCTAAAAGAGGTGAACGTTATCAGCCTGCAACTGGTAGTCGACTATGATCGACTGTTATCTTTAACCGTGATGAGGCGGGATATCGCTGAGGAATCCAGACCCAAAACATGGAAGAAACACATTTGCCAAACTTACATTCTGAGCCACTGAAATTCAAATATTAAGTTTTCAAAACAACATTTAACACTGTATATTTTTTATTATTTACAATTCTGCCATCAGACATGTTGGCGTGTACACGTCGAATGCGGATTAAAATGTTATTTATTCGACTAATATCCATGAGTGGAGATTAAATAAACTTCACGTCCTAGCAGAGACTTTTCCAGCTCATTTACAATCCCAGTTGGTGTTGCTGGGTACTGTATATACACAGATATATGATGGGCTTGTGTTATTAACCTGGCTCCAGCAGTTCCCAGTTCAGACACCAAATTTGTCATGTAGTATATTACTGACTGCATATCAGTCATAGCTAAACGGCAACATACCATCCTGCACAAAACTGATCTGAGACCAGGTTTGGCACATTTGTTTCCACTGAGTGGTGCAGGTCAGTACAGAACAAGTAGTTTATTTCTGCGTTTCTTCCAAGGGGCGGATTAACCGACCCGACCCGTACCATTTTTTGGTGGGCCTCACGTGCTGAAGAGGGTGCCAATACCTGTATCACGACCATGGACACCTCTCATTGGACGGGGGGAGCGTGCAAATCTGAGTCACGTTGCCACAGCTGCTATATAAAATGACCAAAATCACCCACAGGCAAAATGAAAACCTGGGCAATTGTACTGATCGGAGATGGTTGTTTCAGGCGCATCAGCCGTGCAGCCTCGCAGACGGAATATGAGAGTTTCCTCTGCAGATCCAGCTGAGCCATGTGTGTGCGTGGCTTGATGCAGAACAGGAACCCCTGTCATGTGCTACATTTAATTTCTTGTAATGATAATGAATGGGGCGTGAGTAACTAAATGGTTACTAAAGACAATTTTTTAAATTTTTTTTTTTTTTTTTGTCTTAAGTAGCACCCCGTAACCGTGTATATATATATATATATATATATATATATATATATATTTTTTTTTTTTTTTTTTTTTTTTTTTTAATAAATATAAATAATATATAAATAATATATTTTATATGCATATATTTATGTATATTGCGCCCTCAGTTTCACTCATTCCCACATTTAAAAAAGTGACCGAAATGTGACTGCCTTGTTTTGTTTTTTTCCCGGAACGGCTTGCTTCAGCCTCACAAATAAAAACACTAAAACAACTGGAAGCAAGAGATTTGTGTATATGCTAATCTAATGAACTCCTCCGAAATATTTGCCCTGCTGTCTTTGATTTCTTCAATCATCTTATTTGCATCTCTCCTCCCATCACCATTTCTCCGCAGCTGACATCCAGACAGTTGGCGCTGCCATGTTGCTCGCAGCCTCATTTCTCTTCTTTTCTCATTCTGCTAATATATTCAGCCTCTTCTTCTTCTTCTCCTCCTGATACATATTCCTTCTTGATTGCGGCTGCCAATTAGCCCGCGTGGCTCTGGCAGTTCATCCATCTGACTTAAAGGTTTCTTGCCACTAATTCTGACGGTCAGGTCAAGTAGCAGAGGGGCCCATTAATTGCAATAATGAAGTCTTCAGTGAGTGATCATCAGTGACTTCAGAGGGCCATTCATCCTTTAAGAAATCATCTCTTTATTTTGGATATTTAGCTTTATGGTCCAGCCAGCTGCGGCGGCGTCTCATTTATCTGAGAGTTAATAAACATTACGCAAACATGACTCTCCACCGCCCTCCCCTTTTTGTACACAGTCCAAGCTTATTGTTATAACTTTGCTCCCTCTCTTCCATCCAAATTCTTGCCGTTCCTCTTCCACCCCCCTCATGTCTCTGTTTGCCTCGCCTTTGTTTCTATTACATGATTATTCTTTCTTACCTTCACAGATGTACGTGTTTCTTTTGCGCATCAATCCTTCACCTCCTGCTCTTAAAGGACACCATTCATCACAGATAATGTATTCATGCTGCGCTCTGGACTCTGAAGTCAACTTTAGGCCAATACAATTGCTTTGGTAACAGTATCAGGGAAGAATTATTTATGCATCTTTATCATGTTCTTTCATGACAGTGATCACACTGTTTTGTGATCCTTATCACCTTGTTTTTTTCAGCACCGCCTGCCTGGTCGGCCAGATCTCCCAGCTAAGGTGATGGCCAAGATACACTTTCCAAAAGTTCTTTTGTGTCACTTCTTGGGCAGAAATGAGGGTTTATTACATGCCAAGTGGCGTCTTCTGCACTCGCCTGTTGGAAACGTGTATTTTTACAAAAGACTCGTGGAGATTGAAGTAGCGTAAAAGAGTCTGATGAAAAGTGAAATGATGAAAACAATGGCTTTACAAGTCACTTGTGTGTGGGAATAAACGTATAACTACTGCTTGCAGTGGTTGAGGTCTTGTCATGGTTAAATAATCTCTTTAAAATGTTTTCATGTTTCAGTTATGGAAGTGACACACACAATTGGCATGCGTGATGGACGAAGAGATAAAGGACTAGTGCCGTATTTAGTATTGTATATGGGAAGTATTACTCATGGGAGAATACATCTTCGTCCAAAGGTTGTTTATTCAACTGGGCAGATGCGCGTCACTGCATCAGCAGTCTCATATCTACCGCGTCTGTCATCTCTGTGGGTGTTTCATGAACATTAGGAAAATACATGCTTCCTACAGGAGGGACAACGACACTTAGCATCATTTCAGCCCAAGAAGCAACAGGACTATCCGTCCTGGCCTTCACTTCAATCATGGCCGCTAGATAGAAGTACTCAAACACAACCATGATCATGAATTAACTTGATATTGATAAAAAAAAAAATCCCCTCAGCTGAGACTTTTAGGATCCACAGGAGCCTGATTTCCAATGGCAATGCATTTGATTCAGAATATTATTGACACCTTTCAATGGCTGTTGAAAGTGATGCTTATTGCTGAAGAGATTGCATGGATTCAAGATGATATTTTTGAAGCATCCTTTTCAAAAGTGTTCTATTTTGAAATGATTGATGGGACAGAGATCAAACTTCCAAGGTGACCTCCTGGTGTGTGCTAGTTAAAGTATAGATCAGTGGTGTTTGTTGGAATCTCCAAGGCAAAATGCGGCTCGAGGACTAGAACAGGCTTACTTGCACAATTTCAAAGGAATTGCAATTGTCAATGACATTCTAAATATATTTTTGTGTGACATAACATACAGGATTTCCTTGAAGAATGTTTTTACAAACTCAAATAAAGTATTTATATTGTACTGCTGGATAATACCTGCACTGAAGAGCAGACACAGATTTTATAGTGGTCAAGTTGAGGAATTTTTCACAATGTCATTATGAATTTATGGATTTGTGTTGGGTACCTTGGTTCCTACAAGAGATGGTAAATATTGTCCGCAAAGACTCCCGCTAATGGATGGAAAACCGATGGCAGACCTGAACAACATCATTGTGTGTTCAACTTCACTGAAACATACGGAACTATGAGGACCTTCTAAAGCCAAGATGCACATGAATGATTTTTGATGACTTCGACTGTTGAGGTGGAGGGGTTAGGTTTGGGCTAGTTTTATTAGGGTTGTGTGCGTGTGTAAGTATCGCTGCAGTTACAGCAAAACGGAGGAGATCAATCCATCATCCCAAACATAAGCAACTTCATGCAGTCGCAGGCTGTCACACAGCGCAGCTATTACTCAGAGTGACAATGAAGGAGTAACTGCCAATAAAGCAAACAGTGAATACATGTCAAAGACGCCTTACGTCGAGCTCCCTCTGCCACCGCTGGATTTCAGACATGAAAGATGGACTTGATTCACCTCCCTGACAGCGCATGTAAAGTCGCAGTGCTTTCATGGCACGGCCCGAGTCAAATTGTTCATTTTAGCCCTAATTGTGTCATTTATCAAAATGCTGTTCAGCTACATCAGTAAGAGCAGTTATGCTAAATAGATCGGAGCGAGGCCATCGAGAGGGCAACACATTATTCAGCTCCGGGAGGTGAGAAGCACATGTTCGTCAAAAGTGGCAAATGTTTTCATAAGCAGTAACTGTGGAGATACTTGGATTGAAGGGAGCTACTGAAAACAGTGATAGAACACCGTAAGTAGTAAAATATTAGTACATGTATGCAGGGAAAGTTTCCATTATTTAGCACATTCAATTGAATTGTTAATCCTGAAATTGGACCTCATTTATCACATCCATGAAATTTTGTGCTTGTCTTACTCACCTCATTTTACCTGGCCCCTCCATGTCCAACATGACCCCTGTCTCTCTTCTCTACATGTCCAAATCATCTTCTGATGTCTGATGTTATGAGCTACCAACCATTTCTTAGCAGGGCACATTTACCATGAATATTTCAATTGATACAGTTGCTTGTGCCCGTCGCTTTTGTCACAGTATACAGCCAAACCCACAGATAATCCAGAATTGCACCAAAATAAAATAGCCTTCAGATGAAATCTCAGCTTAGAGACCCGATAAGTACGACTAAATCTGCTCGGTCTGTACAGTGCTATGCGGATGACACACAGATTTACTTCCCCGTAAAGAACTCTCAAAGCATGAGTGCTTTCCTAGCATGTCTTGACGACGTCACCAAGTGAAGCAGAACAGATCCTTCAGATGAACCAGTCACAAACAGAAATGTTAGTATTTTTCCCCAACCAAACTCTCCCAGCTGCCAGGGAGCAGCCTCAGCCCTCTGTCCAAATGTATAACTCCTATAGCCCCGAATTTCCACGTCCTTTATTGAGTCTTCTCTTTCTTTTGACTCCCACATTAAAAAACAGTTCAGTCTCTGTAGCTGTTTTCTTTAAAAACAAACCCACGCCCTCACATGTCGACTTAGAAAAACTCATTCATGCGTACATATTCTCCCGTCTGGACTACTGTAACTCAGTCCACACTGGCATCAACGTGAATCTCTGTCTCGCCCCCTGCTGGTTCACAGCTGTACTGACAACTTTTCAAGCCTGTCTTGGCCTGGCCCCCCGACTCTTGTGTACAACTGCTGACCCCCTATGAGACAGCCAGCACCCTCGGATCCTCTGGTGGATCCCTGCTTGTTTAACTCTAGACCAGTGTTTCTTAACCTTGTTGGAGGCACCGAACCCCACCAGTTTCATATGCTCATTCACCGAACCCTTCTTTCGTAAAAAATCAAATATGATACACTAACTGCAGACTAGACTGAGGGGTGGACCTCTGCGGCGGAGGCTCCACCAAACCCCTGAGACCGACTCACCGAACCCCTAGGGTTCGATCGAACCCAGGTTAAGAACCACTGCTCTAGACTCTCCAAGACTTAAATCTAGAGGTGACAGAGCCTTTTCTGTCAACACAACTTGTACCTCCACCTTTCAAAAGCTGCTAAAAGCTTCTATAGACTTATGTAATATTCTCCAAACTTTTGCATAGTTCTAGTACACAGAGTGTTGAGCCGTCCACCTTCATGGTCGAGCAGGTGCAAACATTCTTCGCTGTTCTGCCTGTAAAGCGCTTTGTGAACATTGTTCTAAAAGGTGCTGTGTAAATAAATCTTATTATTATTTCTAGTGCTGTCAAAGTATCGTGTCAGTGGCCATTAATTCATTACAGACATTATTAGCACATTGTTGTTTTAAATCGCATTAATATTGCAGTGCACGATGTATTCATGGGTCTTGTAAGGGAATTTGTACAAATAAATTGAAAAAGGCTTTTTCTATATGTCTTTTTATATGCCACAACAGTATATTTAACTGAAAATATCATAAGTTTATACTGATGAACATATTTTTGAGAAAATAAGCCTAAACAGTCTTAAAGCTAAAGAGTCTTTTTTGACCAAGTTGCATACAATTAGCATTTTTCTATTATTATTAATTACAAAACTAAATAATAATGCCCGTCTAAAAGTGGTGACTTCAACTGAAAACAATGCCTCATGATGTGAGACGCCGTGTTGCGTCGACTGATGTAGAGATCGATCTTCCAAGGATAGAAGTCTGTCTGTTTCTGTCTGCTCTGATGGATGCGATTCATAATCCAGGCCAAACCTGAGTCTAAACCTTTCTCCGCTCGACAGCTCCATTCGCACACGACGGTCCCAAATTGTCACCTGTTGTAATCCTGTGACCTTCTAATTTTCTAATTCAATTCCTCAACCCGACGGTCACTCCGACCATGAAGCACCAGTCACAACCACGCAGTCCAAAACCAGCAGTTTGAATCAGAAGCTGAGGGCAGTTTGACTAGACTGGCCGGTGAAATCAATCTAAATCTAAGCATAATAACTCTCTAATCAGGTGCTGGGGAGAATAATAGGTTGTCACGCTCCAGGAAAAATAGGCAATCATGGAATGTTTTCTTTAATTAGGCAGGCTAAAGTAGAAGGGCATGGCAGGAGAGTGGGACACATTCATCATAGCCAAGGTGGGAAATGACTTCAATTACTCAGAAAGGGGAAAATGGAGTGAATCGCACAAGTCACAGAAGCAGAGGAGAGAGGACGGCGATCTGCTTGGAAGTCCAGATGACAGAGAGGTTCAAGCACGTGGCGTGTGACGCTGGAACAAAAATGAACAAGACGTACTCTGCAAACTATGATACATCAGAGAGAGAGAGAGAGAGCGGGGGGAGAGGTAATGGAGGACATAAGGAGAAATATTCAGCTTTAATATCATGAACTTGTATAGCGATACATGTGGGGATCAGTTTTTGGGATCACACATCCTTGTGGGGGTCTATTGCTGGTCCCCACCAGGGTAAGCCTCAAAACTTCAAAATACCTGGGTCAATATAACTGAATTTAAGTATAGTTTAGCTCCTGGTTATGGTTAGCCACTAGTTCTGGATGGTTACTTCTTAGAGTGAGAGGCTGGGGGGAGATGTCCCCACAAAACATATTGTAAAAACATAGACTGTGTGTGTGTGTGATGAGGTGTGTGTGCGTGTTTAAGAATATCCATCCTTGTGAAGATGTCTTTGTGGGAGCCCACAAGGTTAAGCCTCAATTTGAGGATGAAGACTTCAAAATATAAAATTATAGTTGGGCTTCAGTTTGCTTCAGAGTGCTGTTTAGGTTTGTTGTGGATGGTTAGGTTTTGGATGAGAGGCTGGGAAAAGGGGTATGTCAATGAGAAACCTCACAATGTCCCCACGCGGATTAGAAAAACAAACATTTGTGTCTACTTGCACTTCCGTCTTTGTGAGAACCTGTATGAATGAGGACATTTTTGCAAAGTGAGGACATTTTGGCCGGTGCTCAAGCCTCAGTCTGAGGGTTAAAACTTCAAAATTGCTGGGTTATTGTAATTGGGTTGTAGTTTGGTTTCGAGTAAAGGTTAAGTTTAGCCATGTGTTTTAGATGGTTAAGTTTAGGATGAGAACCTGGCATAGGGGTTTTGTCAATGTATGTCTAAAACAAAGTGTGTGTATGTGTTTCTGTGTGTTTGTGTGTGTATGTGTGTGTGTGTGTTTGTGTATGTGTGTGTGTGTATGTGTGTGTATGTGTGTGTGTATGCGTGTGTGTTTGTGTGTGTGTGTATGTGTTTATGTATGTGTGTGTGTATGTGTGTGTGTGTGTGTGTGTATGTGTGTGTGTGTATGTGTTTATGTATATGTGTGTGTGTGTGTATGTGTTTGTGTGTGTGTGTGTGTGTGTGTGTGCGTATGTGTGTGTCTGTGGTTGATCCTCACCCCAGAGAGACTATGCAACAAATCTGTCCATGTGTGTTTTGTTTGCTTTTTTTCTGTTTGTTAGATTTGAGATAATGCTTTTGCAAGGGTTTTAATTTGTATCCCATGATCTATGGCCACTGCCACTGACTGGCTGGTGGGAATTAAATATAGCCAATGAACGGAAGTGACAGCCCTCGCACCAGGACAAACAGACAGTTTCTTCAGTTGCTTCCCCTCAGCCATCACCATCTTGAACAATTCATTATTCAACACACCTCAGTTTTTTCTGCTTTTTGCACTTGCAGTCTGCACAGTGTTTTTAATTTTTTATTTATTTTTACTCATTATTATTATTGTGTCTACTTCTTTGTAAATATATATTCTTCTCTTCTATTTCCTATTGAAAATCTCTATAGAGTCACCATCGGCCAGAAACAAATTCCCTGTATGTTAAACATACTTGGCAAATAAAGCTGATCCTGATTCCTGATGTGTTTACGCATATGGACTCCATCTTGTGGGAGCAGAGCAAAACTAGAACTTAACAGCACGAAGAGCTCAGAGCAAGCATTAAATAATCATCCTGTTCCCCAGAGAATGAACAAAGATTCTAAGGTCAAAATACATTTTTGATTTATCAATTTTATGTCACAAGATAAGCATATTATTGTTATATTCAGGGCAAATTATTAGGTGGCCTGTTCAGAAGTGTCAATCTTCAGCTGTTGTTTTAGAGCACAAAATAAATGCATGTTATATGCTGAATTAGTGCATTATTTTGTTCAATGTCTGTGATCCCGGTGCTCCCGTTGTCTTCTGCTTTGTCTTGCGTTTTTTTCTCGTATTATTAATTTAAACTGCATTCTTCCATCTTTCTCTAAATCTCCCGTCCCGCTCGACTGCACAGAGAGCTCCATCATCATCACAGCCCATCTTCCGATATACAAGCCATAAATCATTTCAGCTTTCATCTATTGTTATTGATGAATGACCAATTATTTGTCATCTAATACGCTGAAAAACCACAATGCATCAACTTATTTGGCTCCTGCTTCTCTGCCTGACGCCATGTAAGGACAGCTGTGATGGATGATATCCTTAAACAGTTATTACATGTCTAATGTACAGCTGACTGACATGTCACTTGGTCTTTCTCAAAGCAAATGTAGATTCTCAAGGATGATCTTCATTTTCAGCTGAACAATCACGAAATAATGAAAAGAATAATCGTATTTCTAATGTAAACACATCGGATACTCGCTGTAACTTAAAGAATATTGGCTTAATTGTATGTTGTGGTTACACGTTGTTCGCTGAAGCTGCAAGGACACTGCTTTTATTGACTGTTTCCCACTGCTAACTCACTGACTTTATAATGAAAGTCACTCTTTCTGTAGCTGCCATGTCTGTTTCAGGTCCTTATCGTGGCACTTTCACTGTATGAAGCATGCAGAGGTTAACAGATGCAGATATATCTCTGGCTCAAATCCCTGTGTTACAGTGGAGACCACCAAACCCCAGACCAGAGCATGCAGAGACCAAGTCCAAGATCAAGACCCATTCAGTCCCGGGCCCTCTCTCTGCATAATATGGTCTCAGGTTAGGTGTTCGCCACCATCGCCACCACTCTATGAAGGGAATAAGTGGCAAAAACTGGATAGAATAATATGATTTAAATCTGTATTGACAGCATTTGTCTTGTCTCGTGTGTCTCTATATTGTTTGAGTTTGTTTGTTTGTCTTTAAAACCTTTTTTTAAAGCTTCTTTTTTTTTTATTCAACACTATTTATAATGTGTGCATCTGTTCCTATTTATTGCCAAAAGTATTTTTTTTCTGCAGGGCAATAAAAACTTACAGAAAATATAATAAAATTATTTCATCAAGAATAAATAAATTGTTCATCAGGTCAATGTTACATGTCCACCAGACATTTTGGCATCATCAATGTTATGAGTCAAGATACGGAGTGGAACCCAAGTGCAGCGATGAAAGTCACAGAATGATTTATCATTCACAACAATATAACTAAAACATACAGCGTCAACTGGGAGAAACAGAGCAAAGTCAGAATGTCCAAAACCAAATCAATGTCCATGAACGAGAATAAGAGTCCAACATGAAGCATCACCGAACCAGGAGAATCAAACAAACTTAAATCTGTAAGCAGAGACAAAAAAAAAAAAACAGCACCAGGGTGTCAGACAGAGTAATCTAAATAAGTAAACAAGCGTACACAAAGCAAGCACGAACGAGCAGAGTCAATTCACCACAGGAACAAGAGGAGACCATCTGGCACCCGTTGCTGCAGTCCAGGTGCTCTAATACACATGTGATCTGGGGGTGATTGGCTCCAGCCGTGTGCCACAGGAACAGGAAGGGAGGAGTGAGAAAGCAAAACAGGACTCAAGGGACCAAAATGAAAGCCGCATCATGACAATGAAGCCATATATTAAACAACAGCTATTGAGCAGATTAGCACCCTTCAAATGGTTTCCGTAGCATCAGCAATCAAAATTTCATTTCATCCAGCGCAATAAGCAACATATAGAATGTCACTGTTTAAACTGTACTACAGGTTGTTTGTCATAATAAATAACATAAATATGTTAAAATAAAAAACCTTTAGACGATGCTCAAAAGAAATATGTTTCCAGCATCCCATGCTGCTGAGAACAGCTTCTTAGTAGGCAAATATGATCAAAAGTTAACAACAAAATCTATTTTTCTGTCTGAGTTCCTTCTTCATGATTGTTTCTGTTTCATATTTATTTATTTATTTATTGTATGTTTTTAGTGTACTTTCAATGTCGCAATAAAGGATAACATCTACACATACATAACATACATAACTGACCTTTAGTAAATACTTAAATTAAAACAAGTAAAAAAGGCACAAATGTGTGGATATTTTCCCCATCTGTACTGCTATGTTAAAGGTTGTCCACTAGATGTCAGTAGTTTCTAACATTAGTCCCTGAATCGTTGCATTACCGGGCGCGAGTTTTCCGTCGTGCACGTCTGCTCATGAGAGAACTGAATACCAAAATAAGATGTCACTTTCTTTTCCCTATTCAATCATTTCATGCTGTGAAGGGTCCAGAGATATGTTTGGTACAGGCCTTTGTTTTGAGAACAACGGACTCTCTTAAACCGGTCACTCACTTTCAGCTTGTTGAGTTGTGAAGAAGCAACTGGCCCATGTCCAACAGCCACAGCACTGAACCAGGTTCCCCAGTTTGGGCAACAGAGCTACCTCTTATGCTATGTCTGAGACTCATCCAGGAAGCTGGTACACACTGGTGGGGCCACTTGTGTGTGGGCCCCTGTGTCGAGGCCATGACACATACAGTGTCTTGAGGACAGTCCCTGGTGCACGTGAGACAATCTCACTTCAGGACAAAGGAAAGAAGGCACGTTCAGGAGGGCTGTCACATCAAAACACGCCTCGTGGTAGGTCGTATCACATTTGCAAAAATTGCTCCATCTGTCATGAGAATGTTTTAAAAGGGCATCAAGACCAGTGTAGGAGTCCGGTAGGGTCATACAGGGTCAAAAGCCAGGGTCATACAGTCAGGTGTGACCAAGTGAGAGCATCCTCAACTTCTGTTGTGTGTTATGAGACTGCTGGGTGACTGGACTCATCGCCTTCAAATAGACTTAAATGGTTTTCCTTTCATTCAACCTGGCCAGACTCAGATGCCAGGCCTTAATTTGAGGTGTCGAATTAAAGTCATATGAATTCCATTTTATTGTTTTTATCTTGGGCTCTAGCTTTCCTAGCTATACCCACATTCACCGCCTGAAATGAATTATACTTGCCAGCAATGTGTTCACGAAATAAATTATTTGTGAGCATTAGTATTCCTATACTACAGAAAACAAAGACAAAGCACTCCAGAGCTGGATTTGAACCCTCAACCTTCTTGCTGAGAGGCATCAGAGCTAACCATTGCTGCACTGTGAAACCCACTGCTCAAAGTGCGCTTTAAATTCACCTCAGCAGAAGCAGCATGACATAAAGAATTTACACCATATACTAACTATAATATCTGCACAATTCAAAGATAAGATACATTAAAAATGACAAATAAAATGCTCCTTGAAATATATAATAAACAAACTAAATACTGTAAATGGACCACATGGTTTTATGCAGGTAGGTTGTAATGTGGAACAGTGCCACAGCGCCCCCTTTCGTCCATCTGCCGATCACAATGATGATCAGACCAATAGGCTGTGTTCATCCCACAATGGGGAAAGTTTACTTAATTACTCATTTCTTTCTTCATTTTTTTCTATATATTTATTTATTTTTTTTACCATTTGGAATGCCATTGATAGGACTGAGCTCAGTATGTTGCAGTACCGCTCCAGAACTCCAGCCTCCAAACATAATTTAGAACCTGCCAGAATGTTTAGACAGGAAAAAATCAGGTCCAAGGCCTGCATAGTTTGTTCATGCATGGAACCTACAAAAGTTGGTTCGAGCTCACAAACCGTGTCATCATCTGGTGGGTTTTCTCTGGGCACTCCGGTTTCCTCCCAGATGCTCACTAGGCTAATTGGACACTCTAAAGTTGCCCCTGGGGTGTGTGTGAATGGTGTGTGTGTGTGTGTGTATTCCTGCCCCTCGACCAGTGACTGCTGGGTTAGGCTCCAGCACTCACTGCTACCCTGAACAAGACTAAGCACTGGTTAACTGAAGATGGATGTATGTACCTCTGCAAAATATATCAGCTTCACACGTGTTACATACTGTATGAGATGACTTGTACATCTTCATCTTCTATGTCTCCTCATCGCCAAAAGTTGTCACGTGCTTGAGAGTTGGTTGAAAACAAACGACCTCCTCCACTGGCACCAAGGTTCTGAATATTCCGAATATCAATAAACGGTAAGCCAAAACAGTAGTGAGAGACACATTTTCAAATGACTCTGGAATCCAGATGGCAATTCAGAACACCACAAATAACTGGAATCATCTGCTCTTTGTCCAATTATCAGCATTTCCTGAAAAAAAAAAAAAAAGTTGTTACAGAGTTGAGTTGTTCATACAACAGTCAGACAGACAGATAAACAATGTCGCAACCTCACATGAGGAGTGGCTTTGGTACATTTCTCGAATCATCCTTGCTGGATTGCTAAGTCATGATGTCAGTACAGTGTAGCCTGGAGGGACGTTTGGATTTAAACGGTGGATATAGTTTGTTAAAAGTTAGTGCACATTATATATTACACCATAGTGTATGTGGGTGATGGATTACAGGACACAGAAGAAGATTCATATTTATGCTTTCACTCTACTGTAATTGGTTGACAGACCAAGTTGTTGACACAGAAAGGAAAACACAACCAAAGAAGCAGAAAGGAGTAACTGTACATTCACCTCCTAATGTTCCTTAGACTGGGCACCAAATGCTTATTCAGCCTCTGCAGCTGCGATGGTCTGCTGACAGGTTAGAACAATTGATCCATAATTTAATGCTAAATGCGTTTACTGTAGCCACTGACCGGTAAAAAACGTTCCGAGTGACAATACAAACTAGACGAATTAAAGGTATCCCTCCTCGAGGCAGTGTCGGCCGCGTGTTCATTTGCAAACGTGTCAGAGAGTAATAGAAGTAGTGAGGACAGGAGGAACACCAACCCCAACAATGAATAAAACATGTGTCTCGAAGCAAGGTTTGTCTTCGATCCGGCCCATTTGTGCTGGTTGAGGAGGGAATGGTTCAGCGGTATAGATCGATGTATGGAGTGTCTGAGAGCACTCGGATACTTTTGTTTGCTGCCTTCCCTCTGCCTTTCATCTTTCATTTACGCCCAAGGCATTGATTTTGTGAGCGGAGGGCCATTAAAATCAAAAACCTGGACACTGCCTTTTATGTAGCCAAGCTGACTGGAGTGAGGATTTGCATGAACTGAACACTGCCATGTCACTGCACTGCCTACATCAAAAGTCAACTTGTTTTCTCATTCAATGTGAATGTTTATTGTGTCTTCATAAAGTGCACAGCTGTTGTTTCAGCGCTCAATTTGCAAGCGTTTTATGCCAAGCCAGCCAACAAATGCATTTCTGGTTTTAGCTTTCATCATGACGTCCTTCATCTGTTTTGTGCTTTGATTATTTGGATTTCTGAATGGTAATAGAAAATATACTGGAAAAGGAAAAGCAAATCAGTGAGGCAGTGAGCGACACTATAAAATATCTTTAAGCATCCATCAGTGTTCTGAGGTGCGCACCATCGAGGGAGCAGCCAAAACAAACCATGCATAGGTATAACTGTGCTGCTGCAGCTGCAGTGGTTCTAACAAGTAGATGTTGCATTGTATGGCATGACTTTTGGTGTCATAAACCAGTGATTCTTAAGCATAGGACCGGGGCCCATGGTTGGGCCGCGAGCGCCTTCTAGAGGGCCGCTAAAAGTTTTCTTGTTTTACACCTTTGGGCCATGAGGGCCGCGAGACGCTCAGCTTTATTACATTAGCCACGCATGGTGGTAGTAGTGTGTCGCTGAATTGACTTGACAGCTGCAAATCTGTGATAGTTACCAACTATGCTAAGTTCTTGAAAAGAAAAAATGATAAAGAAAGTGATGCCACCCCCAACAGTAAAAACTGTTTGTGATGGATGAGAACATTTAATGGTGATACTTTCATTTACACTTCAGTTATATCTTCATTGGAATTAAATAAAACATATTTTAATTTTATGATATTCAGACATGGTTTTATTATATTTGTTTATTTTATTCAGAATTTATTCCATTTTTTTTATTTCCTCAACAATTTTCATCAAGTGTATTTTTTTCCTTAGTAAATTTGATGGTTATGAATTGCACCTAGTTCTGCTGCTGCAAATTTTCGATGACAAATAAATATCTTTTCGATGATCAGATGGTTTCATGCCATTTCACAAGGTTTTAGTTTGTGCAAGTGTAAGTAGATTAAATGTGGTTATTGAACACAAATGAAATCAAGAGTCATGATTCAGTTCTATCACTTGAATGGGCCCAGGGTCCATTTTTTCTTGGAAAGGTGGGCCCCGAGATCAAAAAGGTTAAGAACCCCTGATCTAGATGACACCAATTCCTGGTGCACCATCAGTACAATCTGATGTCATAACCAAAACATCCACGACGACTCAGACTAAGGGTTCCTTAAAAATGCCATTCTTACGAAGTTAAATAGAAGAACGAGATGGATGAAAGTATCTCCCTCAGTTTTGAGATTAGCCTGCTTTAGGATTGAGGATCACCCAGAATGATTTGTGTATTTTCAGCCAATAAAAAAATGCCATCCAAAGCTGCGAAGAAAGATGTCCACCAAGATGTCCTTGGGTTACTGCCCCTTGAGGCATCGATGACCTTCAGGCCACAGCTCACCACTGCAGCTTCAGCCATGGCGACTTTCAACACCCACCACTCATGCTCGATGTGTCCAGTCCTACAGGGATGCAGGCGAAAGCTTCCCCTAGGTGTGACTTGAAAACCCCTCTGACACTCCCAGTTCACCCGCACTTCTTGTTTGGGTTTACCTGGTCGGTGTGGTTTCCCCTACCACCAGAGCCAATTGAGTTGACAGTTCCACCCCTCTCTTCACCCGAGTGTCCAGAACAGAAGGCCACAAGTCAGATGATACTATTACAAAATCGATCATTGACCTACGACCTGGCTCCAGGTGTGGGCCCCAGTATCCCTTCAGGCAGGGTACACTGACCACATCCAGTCCTATCCATCAGTCAGTCCCGTTATCTCCACCCAACAGTTTCACATCTGTATTAGTGAAAACACATGGCCCCTGGAACATTCACACTCGCTCAGTTCAAGTAGGCACTTTATAGTTTAAGTGCGGTTTATTTAAAAAAAATCTCTTTTATCAGTAATGTTCAGTTCAAATCTGTTACTTTTCCTCTAAACTCCAACATTTCTCCGGCGACACTTTTTCTTTTTGGTGTACCGTTATCTTCTAATAACTTCATGATGAATCGTTCCCTTAAGAACTCCAAAACCTGCGGATCATTTGGATCATGCAACAACCTCCCAATGTTTGTTTTGTCTGTCTACTTTAAACACTGAGTCCAACTTTGTTCCCTTAATGCCACTGTGATTTCTATAGTAATTTAACCCACAATGAATTCACTTCATAGTTTGGAGTCAGATAAATAACTGAATATTTGTCCGAACACCACTCGACTGAGACAACAGGAGTGTTTTCAACCTGGGGCTTCACCTCATTGATACTTGACCCTATCTGTTTCTCATTTATAGCTGGATTGAAGTAGATCACTATAAAGTTAATGAGTGTCTATTATGCAACAGACAGCAGCCTGACAGAGATGAAGCGCGGCTCATTGTTATTCCCTTGTCGATGATTCCTTTGGAGATGACAGAGACTGCAAGCTGGCCTCAATCTGTCACCAAGAGGAAATAATAGTGTGAAATACTTACTGAGCTACACGAGGAGGGTCGCCGTGATGACCCCATGTCATCCAATAATAACAAGGTATGTGAATTAAACCGAACAAAAATGCTCAGTTGCAGAACAGAAGGTGTTTGAAGAGTTGATGGTACTTGTGGAATATTTCCGAATGATCACGTCTCAGCACGCAGGCAGGCTGTTTGCCATGTGATGCATTTCCAAGTCTGCAGCACAACCTTGCTGTTTTTCAAGGGTGAGGCTCGCACAGGAAGGTGGGGGGTGGGCTATGTGGGATCCTGTGTGCCAGCTCATGTTAGACTCCTGGCTGAGGTTACGACAATATCTTGGAGGAAATATGTTGTGAAGAGTATATTTTAGTCTGAAATATAATAAAAAAAATATTCTGTATAATGGCTGCATGTTAAACATTCAAACATCTCTAACAGATACAAAGAATTACATTCATTTTAAAATTATTCTGGCTGTTTGTGTCTGCAAGCCACAGATTGTATCTAATGGAAATTGTGTTGTTAAAGTGTATTTCAGGAAAAGTCAATAAACATTTAATATCATCAACAGTTAAAGTGGTTAATGTTTATATTAAACTACTGTGTTTTAGGTCTATTTAAATGAAAACTCATTCAATGTATTTTATGTTTTAAGATTTAGAATTGGCTGTGGCTTATGTTTTTATTCACAGGTGGAGACGTGACAGACTTCTACTGAAGTTTTGTACAAACAACAACATGCCAAATATGGTCCACCTCACTCGATTTTTCACCACACAAGAGTGAAGAGTGCAAGGCTTGACCAAGCTAGTCTGCGTCCATAGTGTCATGTGCGCTTCTCCTCTGCGATCATCCAGGCAGTGCTTGAATTCATCCATCCAACCAATCATCACATAATAACGTGACCTGTTCCAAAAATAGTTTCGCCCTGCTGCCAACTCTGAGCATCTGTGACATGCAGTCATAACTATAATACTTCATACCATGAATAAAACGGATTTCCGATGTTGTTGTTTTTTTTGGAATTGATCAACCACGAAAATAAATTTGCCAAAAAATGTCCATGTCCACTAAGGCTTTCTGAACAACTGCATTCATTCATCATGTTCAGGGTCACACATTGAGGTGAACAAAAAACATCTCTTTGTCAGCTCATTGCATCGCTATGACTACAGTGTATTCCCTCCAGTTTGTGCAACCTTTATTTGAGGCCGCATCTCTAATTATTATTGTTTTATTATTTCGGAATTAAGTGCCCTTTGAATGCCTTTTTTTGGTTTTCACAACTTTGTTATTGACTGGAGACAGTTGATGAATATTGATCAGTCTTGTTTTGCAGGTGAAGTCATGTGGGAAATCTGCTGTGTGAAAACGCCTGTGGTCAAATTAGCATGCTTCAAAAATGGTAATAAGATAAGATAGATAGATAGACAGACAGATAGACAAATGGGATTGGCTTGTTATATGTTGCCGACCACAGGCCTTCAATACCAACAGCCCACAAAGTTGACATTTTCAATGTAAAAATTATTGCTTTTTTATTTTTCGAAATCATAATAACAGCAAATTCTTCCCATTTTCATTTTTCATTTAAACTCTGTGGCTTGTGCGGTAGAGGAAAAGGGCTAATATAACTCATATTTGGAGGTCAGTATGCGATTACATGCAGATATATGTGGAAATAAAAATGCTAACTATACAAGTAACATCCGACTTACGACAGGTCATATTGGGCGTAAGTCGAATGCCATTCAAAATACCAGACGCGAGGGTTATAGGTACTACTGTACTGTTCTCTACTGAATACTATTATTTACAGCCCTAACTGTCATACTCGATGCCGACTGACTGCCATAACTGTCGTACGAGTTACCGGCCTGCTACGTGCTGCAGTGCCAGACATTGAATGAAAAATAAAAAACATCTGCTGGCCGTGGTCGTAAGTACCGGTGGACGTCAGTCGAGCAGGTCGTAAGACAGCAGTTACTTGTATAAGGAAATATTTACTGTATTTCTGACTTTCTTCAGTTTCTCCTGAGGCTTCAGTTTAAGCGATACTTTTACTGCACCAAATGATATGAAAAATCATGTCATGGTTTGCGGGAAGGTCAACCGTGCGATGATGTCACAAAGTGAATAATATCTTGTAAACAATCTCAGGGCCAAAATTGTTGTGATGCATCGAGCGACATAGGATTCAAAACACAAATGTCCTGTTGAAGGTGTATAATGAACGAAGACCATTGCTTTTGTTTATGCGGACAAATATTTTTGATGAATGTATCTCATCCATCTTGCTGCTCCCCCTCTTTACCGTGAAACATTGTATAACCGCCCCTGTTGGCTTTCCATTTCATCTTGCTGCTCTCTGTAAAGGACGATGCTTTCAATGCGCTGAACTCCGTACCTTCCCACCACAGGTTAGATCGATTGAACATCAGTGCTGTACAAGCCTAACTACTGCGAAATCATTGCAAGTACGCTCTAAAAAGAGGAAGCAAATGTATAAGCCATATCAAATATACTGTGCCGGACAAAGCTTTGCACATGCAGTAATAGTGATGTATTTCATGTCGTGTCATGTCTTCCGTTTCAGGGTCAGTAGGTGGCGCTCACTGTTTCAAAATCACACTGAAAGCTAAAGGTTTGTTGTCGAGGAAAACTCCAACATGATTGTAGCATTGTAAATAGAATATTCATAAATATACATTTAAAATGTGCGTAAATTGTTGCAAACACTTTCAAAGTGTTAAATGTGGTTTTGAAGCTTCATATTGCAATTTGAATTGCTTAAAATGTGGTGTAAAGGGACGAGTACTATGACGCGACGTTTTACGTCTGTGATCGTTGACGACGAGCATAACCCCAAAAAATATGAACAGAACTTGTGATTAGTTGAGGAGGCTTCATGAAGCAGTGTCCTGATTTTCAGAGCTCAGTAGGTGGTGCTCTTGGTTTAAAAAACATGCAAGCTTTCATTGAAACGGTTGTTCAAAGCCAGAGCTTACGCAGCAGACAGTGCCATCCAGTGGCATCAGAAAACACTTTTAGGAAACCTCATGGAGCCATCTCTATTCAGAGTGGTTGACAATGGGCAGCCTGGAAGAGTCCATATTCTATTGTGAAAATACTGCAGTAGTAGAGAGGTTGAGAGGTTTGTCTTGTCTAGAACTGAAAGCTGTCTGTCCTGGCACAGAGGCCAGAGTGGATAACGGAAGGAAGTGCATGTTATCCTTAGTTAAGTAATGAAAGAGACCTGCTGACTCTGACACAAAAAACAAGAACATTTTATGGAGCTGATGCAGTAGCTCTGTGGGTGCAGGGGTTTTAATGCTGCTTTGCAGCGGTGTTGAGCTTGAATGAAACAGGGTTAGCTGAGGTCACGTTCATCTGCCTCGTCTCGATCCACTTTCCTTCATTCATCACTCAAGCACCACCATGGTTACTGCTCCACGCACAGCCATATGAAATTCATCAAGTCGGCTCCTAACTAATAAATCAGATATTGTAAAGCTTGTATTCTTTGTGATGTCCTGGTTGATTTAATGTCACAGATGCTTCCATTGGCAAATGGTGCACTCCAGTCAAAGCACTAAATGAAAAACCAAGGCCGTCTTATGGTACCGCTAAAGAGCCCATCATGTGTCATTGAACAGAATCTCATTTTAATTTTAAAAACCTCAAGGGCAGCTTTGAGCCAGAACTACAATGAGCCTGTAATTATGGAGTCACCCTTTAGATACTTTAATCCTATAATCTGGTGATAAAGCCATTTTCTACCTTACATTTCATTTAACACGTTTTGATGGGATCGCAGAACAAGATGGACCTAAATAACCTCAGTCAGGCCAAACAACAGTTTTATGTACTCAAGCAATCCCAGTCGAGTCTCATGAGGAGAACGTCTGCGAGGTTGGTTCAGTGGAGGAGATGATTATCGGATCTTCAAGAGTATATGACGTGCTAGAGTGTGAGGTGCGCCAGGCAATAAATGCATAATAAAGAAGAAAAAAAAAACATACAGTGGTGCCTCGGTTTTCGAACATTCTGGAATTTGAACAAATCGGAGTTTGAACAAAAATTTCGAGATTTTTTTGCTTTTGATTTCGAACGAAAATCCAGAACTCGAACGCCCCGGAAAAAACATAACGTGCGCGGACCGATCAGCTGACCGACAACGCGCTTTGTTATTGTGTATAACGTAGCCTCTGTATGCAGACGTGTCCCGTTAGCTCCATTTACTGACTGTTTTTTCTTCATATTGAGGTGTAAAACCTTTCCTGTCTCCGCACTGGACCGTGGTAGAGTGTCACAGGGGAGGTGCTGGAGCGCTCACTGCAGGGTTTGATGTCCTGTTGTGGGCTGGAGCTGGGACAGGGATGAGGCGAGTCTGGGACAGAGCGTGACTTGGTTTATGACTTTGTCACAGCCAAACTGCACAGAAGCGCACATTCAGAGCTGGACACGCACCGGGCACCTCTTCACTTCTGGAGAGACGTCACTCACTCGGCAACCCCTCCCACATGCAGCGGCCACACACATAGAGGAACAGCGCACCTGCAGCAGACACTCTACATTCACTCCTACAAAAGCCTATTTTAAGGCTTGGAACACATTATTTCTTTTTCCATTCATTGTAATGGGAAAAATCGATTCAGATTTCAGACAAATCGCTTCTCAAACGACCGCCTGGAACGGACTGTGGTCGAGAACCGAGGTACCACTGTATATAAGTCCTATTTTGGGGGAATTTTATTTGCCAAAATCCAACACCAAGAACAGACATTTCATCTTGACATCCAATTTAATGAATACTAGCACATTAGAAAACAACAGTGTGAATCGGTGTGTGTATGCTAACACCAAACACATTCAGCTACATGACACATAGACAACACACAGTTGTGTCTGGTATGTTAGCATAACATATAAACAGTTATTCAGATAACTATAGCATAAAGACCATACTAACACATTTATTGAGGCATCAGTATGACTCCATATCACTAAATCCATTCAAATCTTCTTCCCCTGTGTCACGACTAAATAATAATCCTAACACTGGAGGTAGTCAAACATTGGTTCCTCTTCTTTCTGCTGCTCGATTACTGTTTTCAGCTGCATGTTTCACTATTTGCAGCTTGTATGCGGAATATGATTTTGGTTTTGATGTCATTTTTATTCAGTCCTTCTCAGCTGTCTTCATAAGAACCCTCTTGTGGCTGTCAATGTCAAAATAACAAAATGATATAATGCCGTAACAATTTCATATATAAGTTTCTTGGCAGTATAAGTCACACCCCCAGCCAAACTATAAAAAAGTGCAATTTATACTCCAGGAAATACGGGTTCTTCTTCTGTGGATGGTTCTGTTGAACTAAATGAAGGTTGGTCAGTGCTCACTTTTTTTTTCAGCAACAGCAATAGCACTAAAATATTGCTGTTCCAACATATACCCAATTAGAAGTCACCTTTCTTCTTATGTAAACATTAAATCATCAACTTTGATCCCAAACAAAAAGCACATGTGCATATTTCACTTCATGTTTTACCATACTGATTTCTGTTTACAGTCCAGGTAACATCAGCGAGACCAGTAGGAGCTGTATTTTCTCCACATAAATCCGACATGAAAGCTAATGCCACCTCTAATAGTCCTTCCCAGTAATGTCAAAGACAGCAGCAACATGGAAATGGTCTGAAAAAGACATTCTGTTCTTCGTCCTGCGGAGATAAAACATCTGCGGATGTGTTAATCCCATCCTCAGCATCGCTCCCTGGAGTTGCAGCTTATGTACATTTTCCTCGATTAACACCTCCCTCCTATTTTCAGAGCTCTGGGAGTCATTTCAGGGTATCTACATTTGCTTAATTACATAAGAAGGGAGATGGAGAGAGAGCGAGAGAGAGATGGATTCTGAAGGCAATTACTGCTGGTTGAGCATTGGGGGCAGCGGAGGAGGCTGCCGCTGCACCAGCTCCATTGTGATATGCAAAACACTTGCATGAAAGAAACTTGACCAATGTGCCGGATAAAGTGAATATTTTATTGTGAATTCAATATGCCATTACTGTTATTCAGACTGGTTCAGATGCACAGTGGCCTTAAGATTTCTCACTGGCTGCCAAACAATAGGATATTGCTGTACTGTACTGTTTCTTTTCTTAAACTCTGAGATAATATGGATCACTTGGCATGTTCCAAGAAGTATTGACTTTTGCGACAAAACTTCCGTGTTATAGTTAACCCTAAATGATTGATGGGGCTTCATGAAACAGTGTCCTAATTTTCCGGGGCCACTAGATGGCACTCTCTTTTAATAACCATTTTAATGAAACCACTCATAGTTTTCAACCAAGAGCTCCACTGTTTCATGAAACCGCATCAACCGATCCCTGGCAAAACGTGATGTACCCTCTCAGCAAAACAGCAACGAATAAAGGCACTGAATCATTCTGTGTTGCTTGTGGGTCGCCTCCAGCCCCTCAGATTTATTCCTACAGTCGAAGAACAGGGGAGTAAAAATTGATGATGGTTGGTCGTCTGTGTGAACGTGTGAATGAAGTCATTTCTGGTTGAAAATGAACCAGTGCTCAGATCAAATAAAAGAGGCACCCTGGTGAAGTAGACAATGACAATCAGCTCACCTTCATCATTTCTTGTCAAGATCTCTGTGGTTGTCCCTTGCTGACTGTCTGTCAAAAACGGGACTGGATTTAGCTGGCAACTCAGGTATAGCTCCATTGGATTAACCTCAGCCACTGAGTTAGGGTTGCACTGTCAAGCTCTCATGAGGACCCACACATCTTCCTGCTGGCTGTTCCATATCAAAGACGTGGTCCAGGTGGAACTAGGTGGATTAACTTCAATGAACTTCAAACATATGAATATGCTCAGAAACATGGTTTAAATATTTTTCAATATTTTTTGACAATATCAGTATTTTTAATGGTATTTATACATAAGAAGATTAAGATACATTTGATTATGATCTTCTGCCTGCCTTTTATTTAATATGTTTGGTCAATATTTTGAATAACGGTGCTGTAGTTTGTCTACAATATTTGTTTGAATTGTTTGATCAATGGCATATATATATATATATATATATATATATCCTAACCAACCAGACATAGTAGAGGAACACGAAAAGGATGAAATGTTTCAGGGTTTGAAAGAACCGTTGGAATAGATGTGGACGGTCAAGTCAACTGTGGTCTCCATGGTAGTTGGAGCACTCATCACACTGGCCCCAGCAGTGGAGATCCCGGGAACAACATCTGAAGCCTCAGTCCAGAAAAGCTCAGTTATAGAAACTGTTAAGACACGGTGCAGAACCCTCAAACTCTCAAGCCTCTTGTAGAGGTTGAGAAACCCACACATGGTTACCACCCAATGAGGCTGTTCATCCAATATTTCTCTGCTGAATATGTTTTACCTTGCTTTTTCAATATTTGAAAAGCCCAAGGGAATTTCCGTTTACAGGGTTAAAATCGAGACACACTGTAATTAGGTATGTATGTTCTCATGACAAAAGACAAAAATGAAGAAGACCAGAATCATTTGTTGTGACAGGATTTTGTGCATACAGTTGCTTGGTTTCTGTTGTGTTTTTATATACCTAATTTCATGAAGCACAAGATAATAGGCTGGACGCACAATGGAAAGTTGAAACTTGAAAACTGCTTTTTTGGCACATGCTTCATTTCAGTCATCCATCTCTGCCACACACGTGTTCTGAGGTATGCAGATACACACAGACACCGCCTCAGCGGCCATGTTAAGCGCATTCTCCTGTCTGGTTCCAACACATTTTCCACTCCCTCACTAGTAATGTCCACTGGAGACCTTGTGAAGCCCACACACTAAAGCAAAACACATGGATGACTGACAGGGACGAAGAAGAAGGAAGAAGAAATGTGCATTTAACCAACATTTCTGAGCTGGTATTTGTTGAGTAACTGCTTAACGTCACCTTCAAAATAGCGAGTGTTGAGATCGGCTACGTAAAAGTAACTTATTTTTCTCTGTTATCCAAGGTCATTGCATTGCTTTTAATCTGAACACTTCAACATCTGCATGTTGCTGCTATTAAATATCTGCGGTTGTTGACTAGTGTATTGACGCATTGAAGTGGGTTAAATAATTCTGTTATGTTTTCAAAGTTGTTGCTGTCAAGTGTATTTAATAAACATTTAATGTGGAATTACTCTAGATCCCGTTCCTCGTTGTCTGTGTGTGTCACTTGTCAACTGAAATCATCGTCTGTCGGCTTGGTGCCTTGGTGCCTGCACTGCCGTGATGCTGACACGTCATGTGTTGAGTGTAAGCCACCCTCCACTGCTTATTCCCGTATGAGAGTCACAGGAGTCTGGAATCTATCCCAGCTACCTTGGTTGAGTAGCGACACCCCTCCTTGGGTGTCCTTCCAGTTCATGACTGAGTTCAGTTACGTCGCTCCTCTAACTGTAGATGTCACAGATTGTTGAGTTTAACAGGCAAAAATGTTTTAAGCTGTCACTGTCACTGCAGCTCAAGCAACTTGAAACCTAAATGGAAGCAGTTAATTTGTTGAATGCTTAAACAAGAATTAAACACAGCAAGGCTTCCAGTCTGATTCAAAAGTGGCCTCATCCTTCTGTGCATAACAACTTAGTCCCATCCAAATATCTGACTTCTAGAACATGATGTTACCTTCTCCTTGGATTTATGTTCCTGGAGGGGGGTCACTCAAGGCAGACCACATATTATCATGACACATTTATTTCAAATTCCTTATGCAGGTTTCACCAATTACTCCACCCTTCAGGCATTGAAGTACATGAAAGCTCCAGCTACAAAAACAGCTTCTGTAAGTGTAGAATTTCAGAACATGTTGAGTCCTGTGATCCTTCTGATCAATGCCAGCATTAAAGGTGCTCTTGGAAGGCTGATTCCTGGCTGAGCATGTTTTGGCTTCCTTCTGTTTTTACGCATGACTCTCACTTTGAACATAAAAATGGTATTTTAATAGGTTATCACATCCAGTAAACAATGTCAGGAAATTATACACACGTGTTTCCCGGATCTTTATGATGCAGGCGTGACAAGTAGTTTGTAACAGTGGCATTACACAGGTTAATTACAGTTCCTGGGTTCAGTGCTAAATTATTGGTCTCTAATCCTTCAATTACTTACACTTATTACTTTCAAGAGAGCAACAGAGTTACAGCTATACATCCACATGCGCTGCATACAGGAGCAACAATGTGGGTACTCAAAGAATTCACCATTTATAAATTACATTTTATCCTTCACACCAATTTCATATAATGAACAATTAAATATCTTCATTAATAAATGGTGGGTGAATGAGAAAATATATGTTGTGTAAGTATAGTATAAGCCACCCGCAACCTCTCTTCAGGAACAGTTGCAGGCAGTTCTTGGTTGGTCACATCCATCATGTGTTACATTCATAAGACATAATGCATTTAAAGCTTTATTGAAGATGTCGTGAATGTTCATAACCATTTACAACATGGTATCTTAATCATTATACGGTGCAAAATTTGAGCGAATAGTGTAATTTGAAATCACATTATATTGTGTGGTTAGGCTAAGTGTCGGTTATGTATGTTAATAAAATCTAAAATAAAGCCTTATAATTTATTTGTGGTTGTGGCTCTTGTATCACATAATGTTTATCCGACTTTATATAGTTATACTCTAATAGTTCACACAAAAAATAATCATGATCACAAATAACTAGGGATGCTCCGATCAGGATTTGTGGAACAAGACATCTCCGCCACGGCTCAGTCTAAATAAGGAGGCGTGCAGGAGTCATGTGCACTGTGAAATAATGATAATACGCTTGACCCATGTTGGACCGTCCGTGCGACATGCATGTCCCGATCAATTGAAGTTCCTATCTAAATTGCAAAAGACACATTGATACAATTATTGTTACGTGATTTGTTGTCATACTGCAATAGGAAATGCTCACAATGGGATGGTGAACAGATGAGTATATTTTAGAGGTGTTTGGAGGTGAAAGACACATCTGTTGCTGAGGCACTTTCATCATGGCTCTGACAATGGTGTGGTGCACATAGCTTTCTAACGTTCTGCGACTGAGTGAGCTTATGCCTAGTGCGCCTCATGATGCTCCAGACCAGGAGTGTCAATCCGGTCCTCAAAGTGCCACAGTCAGTGCATGTTTTTGTTCCAACCAAGAGGACACCTTCTCACCAATCAGGTGTCTGAAGACTGTAGTCAGTTGACTGTAAGTCTGGTCCGGTTTGTTTCAGCTGTCACCTGACTGGTTCACCTATATGTGCTTGCAGGATGGGAACAAAAACCCGCACCCACTGCAGCCCTTTTGTGGATCACTTTTGACACCAATATTCTGGTGATAAACTGCCTCTGATGGAAGTTGCTGCCTCAAACTACCACTGTGTTTGGGGTGAGTCCTTGGTTAACCTGTTCCTAACCAACGCAGATCATTTTTATCCTAATATAGTGATCCCTTCAATAAACAATCAGAGCCCTGATACATAACCTCCCCCGCTCCAGCAGCGGTAGTAATTTCACTCTCAAACAGCTTGTGCTTCATAAATGCTGGAGGAGGCAGAACCCCACAAAAAAAAAACAGAATATAAATGAAAGTGAATGCGCTCCTCATTAGTCTCTGTTCTCGCAAATTGATTATCGCTGCCACACTTTCTAAACTCTCCCAATTGTATTTTTACTCACTAAAACAAGAGAAGAAAGAAGGAGCCAAGATAAACTGAAGCTGAAAGCCACAGATCGATTTTCGCTTGGGGAATATAGGATTGGTGAAACGGCCCTCCAGCCTTGAGCCAAAAGTTTATCCTAAGGGATTTGAGAAGAGGTTTGAAGGTTTGTTCAAAGGTTTGCAGATGATGGTTAGGAGTTCCCCAAGGATCTCCCGGAATCCTCAACAAGAGAACCTGACTTATTATTTGCAGTGCAAGCGACTGGAACAAAACATCACACATTATATGACCCTTATAGATTGCACCTCTCTTCTACTTTGTATCGTCAAATTTGGATTCAAGTATCCTTCAGTTGCAGTTAAGTTTTCAAGGAAGCTGTTCGGAGAGATTTACCCCACATATGGGGCAGATTTATTAAAAGCCATGTTTGCTTGTACTAAATAGAGTGTACTGTTTAGAAGCCAAGCGAAGTCTAGCAGAAGAAGATCAAGAGCTTGTTTCAGTCGACATTCCGCTCTAGAGTATTTGGATGAAGCAGGACTCAGGACATGTTTTCAAAACAGACCAGAAATTGCAGTCCAATCGCACAACATGAAAAAAAATCATGTTAGCCAGTCATCCATTATTATTATAGTCTTTTGTCTGTGGGACAAAAGTAGACGTAACCATCAACACAACGACAACCACGCTGAAAGTTTATTACAATGCACCACAGACGGTTTACAATTAGCCCTAGCATGAATCTAGCCAAGTTTGGTGTCAACTTTGAAATGAACACATTGCAGATTTCCCCACATTGCAGTGAAAAGAACTGATTGATAAACACATTATTTTGCCTCTTGGAAATAAAACCTAGACCTCTCTAGATAACTTGACAACACGCTTTCTACTCTAAGCAACTGGGTTTGTACTTGTTTCTTGTGAATTTATTGTACATTTTTGCTTCCTTTTCACACTGCAGCCACATCCTTGAGGTTGATTCGTGATTTGAACATGAGAAATTCCATTATTTTCTTAATACAGCTGTTAAATTTCAAATGCAGCTATTCACTTGTAATGATACAATGTGGAAATCTAACATTGCATATATGAACAAAAACTTGTCTGACAATGCAGCGTTCATCTGGCTGATGGGAAGAAGAAAAAAACAATACAACTTAAAAAAAAATGAAATGATGTCTGACCTTCTTAAGAACATATTGTGGAACATTCCTGATGAAACATTTTTGACATGGATGGTCAGGAACATTTACAAGAAAAGTTTGATTTAGTTATCCCAAAAGGAGCATTCCGAAACATGCTCACACCTGTCAGCGCCTGGCTTCATCCTGTAATAAAAAAGAGAAAAGGCTCATCTCCAGGGAGCTCCAGCCGTCTCCAGAAAACCAGCAGCTATTTTAAATGCAGATCATTTGCATCAGACTTCAAGCGCACGCCGACTTTTGTTTCACTAGTGGTAACTGCATCTAGGAATGATCCGTCAATTATCGACTTCTTTCTGCCACTTGCTGTATTTTATCACTGCTGTCCATGACATCACACAGAGTGTGCATATCGCCCTGTGCTGTCACCAACTGGCCCTGAAAAAAAAAAAAAAAAAAAAGCTCCCCTTACATCCTTCTGCACTTGCCAAGATTTCCATTCAAAGCAGAGAGCTGTGGCTTTCCTGCTTTGCTTAGTAGGGGTCCTCGACACCTCGACTGATTGCTGGTGGTCTGTAGTCCACGCAGAAGAGGGTGTTGGATTTCAAAGGCATGGAGGAGACAGATTTCAGGGAGCCTTAAAGCCCTAAAGGCTGGCTGGCGCCTACTGTATGCTCAATCCTTGTCAGTGGAAGCTGATGCCCCTCCTCTGCTGCAGCTACTGCAGAGGGGTTGGCATGCATGCATGGATGGATGGAGGGATGGATGGATGGATAGATGGCTAGTAATCTCTTCATCCCAGATAAAGTTGAAATCGCACAACCATCCAGTTTTGATAGGGTTTCATGAAACAGTGTCCACATTTTCAGAGGCTACTAGATGGCACTGTCTAGTGTATAATATTTGGCTTTGAACAGCTATTTCAATGAAAGAGTCACCTACTAAACTTGAAGACAGTGTTTCATGAAACCTCACTATGAGCATCCATTGGGGGCCTTATTTTGCCAGAACTGCAGTGGCTTCTTCAAGCTTGCAGATGACCTGAAAGGTCAGAGCCTGTTGCACAGCGGTAGCTTCTGCTAAAACCAGTATGCCAGAGACAACAAACTGCATCATTCCAGACAACACATTCTGCATCATTCCAGAAGTTCCTTCTGAAGTGCACAGTTGTCAATGTGTGTTTTAATCCACCATCCTTGGAAATATCCGAGCTGAGCTTGCTGTGATCATTGCAACAAAACATAAGCCAAAAGAGGCAGATATTCTGTACAGTATGTGTTCACCACAGGTAACACATTCAATTGAGGAGCACACATTAACTATTAAGATGCTGGTTATTGACTGGTAATAATCAGTGATGGTGGTGTTGCTTAGAGTGACCTTCTAGTGACCATTCCAGGTCAAAATATACTCTGGCAGGACGAGACACAAATCAGTCTTCAATTTTGCTCAACCGAGACCAAACATCATGAAGTCTATTCTTTTTTTTTTTACCTAATTGAATGGGAACACCATCATTCTTCCCCCTGTAAATGTGTTTGTTTTTTTTCAGAAGTGCACTGACATATATCTGATTGGAGTCATGCAAGATACAGTATGTTATTTGAAAGAGCAATATACTGACCACCCAAATAAACCATCGGGTGCCAGCAAGAAAGCCAATGGAAGACGCTCTTGTGGCAGTGAAATAACAATGAAACACAAATATGAAGTTATTTTTGAATGACACATTTTTCAATTTCTTGAAATGAATTGAACGTCTGAAATCCAATTCCATTAGCACTGAATGTGTTGAGACAGACTTTCCCTCTCCCTGTGGAAGCAAAATGAGAACAGTGCAGGCACGTTTCTCGCACCACTTTCACACAATGAAATGATCCTGATTAGTTCTGGATACAAAATCTAATCTGACTCGGGTTCATTACAGCGCACCTCAAACCTGATTTTTGCCATTCCCTCTGGTGGAAAGCAGCAGTATTCGAGAGTGACCCTGTTGATTTTAGCTACTGAGGGATTAAGTTTGCTTCCATGGAAGATATAGTGCACAAGTTTTTGGCAGCCTTTGCTTCCCCACAGAATAGCACATTTGCCGCTTCCTGTCAGCTCACAGACTTTACAAAGTTAATTGTGTTGGGTTTTTTTTTCATTACGTAATTTGTTTAGAGAGTTTATCCAGGCTGAATTGTTGTTGAGTATCCAATTTCCGCACACAGATTGTTATCAAATTTTGCACCCTGAAAACAAGTCACAACAACAGCCTTTTAAATCCACCACAGAGATGCTGGATGGATGGTGCGGTGTTACATCAGACCCAGACAGTTTTTTCTATCTCAGTGAGGCCTAACTTCCCAACTCCAGATACAGATGGAACAGTTAAAGACAAACTACATGACTTCAGCTTCAAGCTTTAATCATGATTCTTCCTCCTGAGCATTGACAGTACGAAATAGATTAGTTTCCATTAGATTTTCGGTTAGCATTTTATCTGCTTATGAAGCAAATATGTCCTTTTAGGTCCTTATTATTTGAGCAGATGACATGAAAGAAGCATGACTGAAGTTGTATTTGGCAGCATGTAATGGAGAATTTCTCAGTAAGAACCCCCAGTCATAACCCTGCACAAACAATGGACCAGCTACGCAGACGTGGGATCATTCAGGGAATAAGAGTATTGGTATATATTGATGTAAAAAATGAGACAGTAAGACTGATTGACTAAAAATAATAATAATTCACATCTGAATGATGTTTGGCATAGCAGACACAAACAAATATAAACAGTTTATGTTTACTGTGATGCTGTCCGAGGTCCAAAAGCTGTGCTTCTGATGTTGGATTTAGGTGCCAAGATAGGTAATTCTGTCTTTTTAAGTTTTGTCTTGCATTTCCTGAAACTCACAATGCCACAAACCATGTAAAATAGTTTCATCACACTAATCCTCACTACCTGCAATCCAGGGTTTCACCACCTAAGCAAAAGTCAAGATTGCACAGGCTAATACAACAAAAATAGATGATATAAAAAAAAAGAAATGTCATCAATAACCATTTAAAACAGCAATTTTCGTACTGAGAATTACCACACAAAATATACGTACATACAGACAGACGGACAGACGGATGGACGGACGGACGGACGGACAGACAGACAGACAGACAGACAGATAGATAGATTGATAGATAGATAGACAGAGACAAACAGACAGACGGACAGACAGATAGATAGATAGATAGATGGACTGACAGACTGATAGATAGATAGATAGATAGATAGGTAGATAGATAGATAGATAGATAGACAGAGACAAACTGACAGACAGATAGATAGATAGATAGACAGACAGATAGATAGACAGACAGATAGATAGATAGATAGATAGATAGATAGATAGATAGATAGATAGATAGATAGATAGATAGATAGATAGATAGATAGATAGATAGATAGACTGTTGGATAGATAGACAGACAGACAGATAGATAGATAGATAGATAGATAGACAGAGACAGACAGACAGACAGACAGATAGATAGATAGATAGATAGATAGATAGATAGATAGATAGATAGATAGATAGATAGATAGATAGATAGATAGATAGATAGATAGATAGATAGATAGATAGATAGATAGATAGATGGACTGACAGACTGAGAGATGGATAGATAGATAGATGGACAGACAGGCAGATAGATAGATAAACAGACAGACAGACAGACAGACAGACAGACAGATAGCTAGATAGATAGATAAGCGTTTCAAACCCAAATTGTTTATTAGTGCATTCAAGATCGCCTTGCACAACTATTGGAGAAGCAAACCCAGTCCCACAAAGCACAAAGAGATAAGGTGTAGCATAAATTTAGCTGAGAGCTGTGTGAGAGTCAAGTAAAGCTATCTCCTCCTGAATTTAAAGGGGATGATGTAGATGTGAGATAAAACTGCAGATCCAGGAGGACACAATGAAAATGAGCCTTGGAGGAAGAAAAATGAGACAGAGTCGGCAAAGCAAGAGAAATGAGATGGCGGCTCGTGTCCCTCAATAGAATAGAGAAGTGACAAAAGCTACATCAACGTGAAAGACAAGCACCAAGAAAGAGTCATTACTAGCTTAAAAGACGGGCAGTGCGGACTAGATCAGGTTTTATTTTAAACAAAAATCTATACTTAATTTAATAGAAGGTGAAAAACAAAGTTATTGTTTGGTAAAGCCATTGCATGATGCACGCTAGCAGGCGGAATCATCGAAATGTTTCATTTTAGTTTCAGTGGCAAGGAGTGAGCATCACAATAGGAGCTATCAGGAGCGTGAACATCCAGTGAAAATGGTGTGGCGTTCCGATATCTTATGGGACCACAGGAGACAAACAAACAGAAGGAGTTGATGCTCGTACACTGCAAAACAGTAAACACAGGTCGTGGGTACAACCAGACAGGATGTACCTCACCAAAAACTTATTAAATCCTTTACTCTGTGATTTTCTTTCAAGTGTCCAAAAATATTTATTTACTGTGTATTGTTTAGGACATGAGGTACCAGCTTCTTATTCTATTCAAGTCAAACCTGTAAGTCGCCAGACCAGTGAAACTGCGACTTATATTCCAGAGGATGTAATATACCTTATGTAAAGAATACTTCAATTGTTGTGTAAAAATGATCTAGCTCACTCCCAAAATTCTTTTACACATTTCGCAAATATTTCATTCAAATGAGTCCATAACTTTGCAAGTCATTTTAAACAGGCAGGCAGACAGTCAAACCAACTGTGGTGAAAAGCAATACAGGGTTTATAAGGGTGTCATATCATTTTGTCGATATCATGATTGTATTAGGGGTCGATCTCTGTGCCCCTGTCTGGCATGGGGACCTAGAATTCCTATGATAATCCTCCCCCTTTTTTCCACTCCTTAGATATCTACCTTGATGATAATGTGTGATGTGACCTAGAAAAGTCTGAGAATCATTTATTAGTTAAGAATTTGAATTTTATCTTAGCTCGTAAACGTAATATTAGCGTAGTTATTATACATAAAATAGATAACAAAAGAAAAAGTGACTGATCAACATTTTTTTCTTTCTATGCTGCTCGATCATTCTCTGTTCTGTATGCCTTTTATAAGACAGATTTATCAATGACTGACACATAAATATCGACTGTTTGAAAGCTACAATCAACTTTCCCGCCAGAGAAATTAAAATCCATCAAAGTCGTCCTTTCCTGGAAATAAATGGGGAATGTTATCGACGTTATTGCGCTATTAGCTGCCAATGTTTCTCACGTTAATGGCGTCTTGTTTTTAGTGTCCTGTCTTTATGGTACTATTGATCACATTAGTTGTCTGTGTTTGGTTACTGACGTTATCACATAGAGCAGGGAGTTTCTGAAGAAGGATGAATTGTGCTTCTTCTGATATTCACCACAAGTTTCATGTCTCAGTACGATCCCACCTCCTCAAAAGATGGCCAGCCTCTGAGGGAAGATGAGGAGGAGGAGGAGTAGGAGGAAGAGGAAGGAGCTGCATTCTTTGATAGTGCCAAGGCGAAGAGCAGATGGTGTGAGAGATTGGAAACATCGTCTGGAGTCGACCAACCTAGGGCTAATGGCAAGATGTGCTGGCAGTGCCATGTGAGTGTGAGAGGAGCTGGAATTGTCTTGCACAGCATAGTTGCCGGGCGGAAGTTCATTACTGTGTGTGTGCGCACGTGTGAAGATCAGAGTGGCTCTGGCTTCATTTATTCATGAGCAAGAAGTTCATTATTTCTTCATGGAGTGACAGTGGACTTAAAGAGGGGTTAAAAAACTGCCTTTCATTTTAAATTCCTTAAAATAAACATGTTCATTCGAAACGATCCCAAAAGCTTTGGCGCCATACTTCTATATATAGACAGTCTTGGCCTGGTTACACCAGAAATTCCATTAATCAATGCATCAGAGGATATGTTCCCCTTGTCATCTGTTTAGAACCAAAGTAAAATTTGCCATAAAGAGGATGTATGATGACAGAGGCAAATGTTTTTTGTTTTTTGTTTTTTTTACAATATTCTGACTTTGTCCGATATTTATGATCAAAAATCTTTAAGTGTGGGGAGAGTGCACCATTTTTGACCTGAACTGCAATGTACAATGGAATATAACCAATCCAGGAGTGAGCCGACTGAGAGACCCGGAAACAATGGAGGACGTTTTGATATTCATCTCATGACCATAAAAATATATCTTTAAGTACATTCTAGTTGAACTCGGAAGTCCCCTGTTACACCCCCTGGATGTGTCACCTGAAATCGGAGCGTCCTTATTGCCCCAAGTACACAATCCAAGATGGCTTCCCCAACCCGAAACAGGAAGTTTAAAATCTCTGCAAAAAAAACAAAAACAAATTTGGGTTTCCTCTTCATCCAGCGTGTTTTCTTGTTGCAAATGGAGTGAACGTTCATCAAGAAGTTGAGAGAATATCTTTCATGGACGGATTCGCTCAAATTTGATAGTTGGAACTGTGTTGAAGGCTGTGTTGACATTCCCAGATCTGAGTTCCCACTTCCAAGGTAGTTGGAACGCAACATCAATCCGAAAAATCTCTCCTCATCTGCTACAGTCTTCAACAGGGGCCTCACATACAAAGACAATGATTTCTTTTGTGTTTTTGTTTTTTTGTCTTGTCATTATTTCTGTGTAAGCGGTAATTTTGTAAACTTTAACTGAATATAACTGAGTTTATACAAACATTTAAAGTTTTATTTTGACATAAAGGTAGTCTAGGAGTTTGATTACTTATAATAGGACCCCTTTAAGCTGTTTTTTGGCAACGGTTTGCTCCCAATTGCACGGAGGTAATGTGGATATAAATAGTTCCAACGAAAGTCTGCTGTTGCACCAATAAAACATGCTGGCACAAGCAACCCTATGTGTACATTTACAGAAGGGTTGCGAGTGCCAAAACTTGCTAAACATGTTGCCTTTGTTTTTTCCTGGCAGATAGAGCATCTTCAAATATATTCAAAAGTATTTGTAAAAAGTATGGCCTACCTGTTACATGTATTGTTTAATTTTTTTGACCGTTGATTTTTGTAAAGCAAAATAACTCACCATGAGCTACAACAGTCTTCTTAACACTAGTTTGTCCCCAATTGTAACATTTGGTTGCGAGTGTTGAAACCCTTTACGCGTCTGTTTTATTTTGAGTCCACGGTGTCCAGCTGTCCTGAAAAATTCTGCATTCCTGTAATCAAAACCGTTGTCCCAAATCCTTCTCTGACAGCTACCAACCATGCAGCAGTTGAAAGCTTGTTTTTCAGTGTTTCATTTCAGCTATTTTTCATGACTCACTAATCAGTCATCTCACTTTACTCCTTACCAAGGTCTGCGATGCTGCGCAGTGTCATTAAGTTGCCGTCTCAGGCTTGTGTCTCTGAATTTGCTCCATGTAAACCACGAGACTCAAAATCATCCTGGTCCAGTCCCCCACACAAAATTGGAGTCAATGTGTTTGGTACATGCAAATCAGCCCCAGAATTTCTTTTATAAAATAAGATTATTTTAACATGTACTGTATTTGTTAAAATTTGCTGCAATCTCTTGTCCAATTATGAATTATTTCAGCTAAACGTGTGCCTCACTAAGAACAATCTTGAAACTTGAGTGTAGTGGAATGCTACCAGCTGCAGGAAATGCCAGGGCAGCTGGGAGATCCTGAGGAGATAAGTGGCGCCAAACACCCGCTGATGTCACCGTCTCCATTAGCAGTAGCCCCTCCTCTCTCAATCTATGAAGTGAAGAATGCAGTTCAAAAACAAGTCACTTCGAACAAAACTTCCTCCTTGAGGTACTGCATTTTCCAAAGCTGCAATCACCTAACATGCCTAACGTTTTTTAATTCAGCAATTACTTCACAAACTTTTGTAACACAACTTAATTAAATAAATAACCTGTATATGTCCTCTGTATATTCTAGCATGAAAAATGGAATTAAATTAATTGGATAAAGCTATCAGCTTTAGTCATGATGATGACTATACAGTCAAGTATTTTTCAGAAATATATACATATATATATATATATATATATATATATATACTCCAATATGCAGTATGACAGAGACAAAATTATTTCACTGTGTAACAATGTTTGTAGAAACAGGTTTTGTGCGGCTTTGAATTTAATACTTTACTAAGATACATATATTTTGACCTCGTTTCATTAATAATTAAATTATGCAGTGAAGGTAGTGGACAAATTATATCAGCGTTTTGGTCCCTTGTCCACAACTAAATAAAAGTGGTTTTTTTTCAGACACATAATTGATTTCTATTGCTGAATAGGAAATTACATTTTCATAGATCATTAGCAATGATCGTTACAACTAGTTTTCAAATGATCACTGAGGTGGCATTTTAAAAAGGAGTTTGTCAGTTGGAAATCGACCTGGTGTGATTTAACTCACAAAAACAACAACAAAAACTTGACGTACTTTTCTACCTTCTTGCACGACATCTCTTTATGCGGCCCACAAATGGACAGCAACACCTTGTCTAAAACCGTAACCGAGTATTGGATTACAATTGCATAACGGTTCCGTCATGCTCAGAGCATGGAGCGGCTCAACTTTTACTTTGTGTTATTTTCAAACCAGCCCGGTCATGTTGATGAGTATTTATGGACGTCCAAGCATTAAATTGAGAGCTGTCAGTGGCACATCAGTCGCAGAGTCACGGCAAAGAAGCAGCGCTAACTGTCTTTGTGCGGGAATCTTTTTCTCACAAACTGAATTCTTTCCCTCATGTAAACATGTCCTTCTATGAAACACTGAGCCATCATCTGGTTTAGCTTGATAAGATCATCCAGCATCAAAATATATGCTTCATTTGACCTCACTGCAGGTCTTGAAGGTTGCCGCGCTTAGTCAACGCCCACTCGCTGGATACTCTCTCTCTCACACTAGGCATGTGCTTTTTTATTTATCAGGTATTAAACCCATTAACCTTTTTCCGCACACGAAACTCTACCGTCCTCCTCCTGATCTGAGCCTGTTGTTGTGGATCCTGATCTTCTGCTGACAGCCCTTGCATGTCTTGGTGTAAAAACAGAAGCTGTTACAGATCACGGCAGGCACGCTGGGGATTAAGGAGACAGCGATACCTGCCTCTATGACATAAGTGCGAACTGTTGTCAGCGATTGGCTGGGCATTTCGCGTGCGCTTCCCTTCTGCAGCTAATGTCCCTCTGACCTAGAAACCCCTGCAATCCTTCGCTCTCTTCCTTCTCACGGACACAGGTTGAGCAATTTGTGCGGCAGCTGAAACAGCCGTGGCAAAGGCGCATTGTTAACCTGCTAATGCCGCATCATCTGTGGTTTGCTGTAAAGGTTCGTGCAAGGACAAGGAAAGGCAGCTGGGTGCCAGATGAGAACAGTAATTAGGCCGGTATCCACCGGGCTTTGGTTACAGGTGCAGATCTGCCTGCAGGGATGAACAAAGCTGTCAATGGAAAAGATCATTCATGCTGAAACAACATAAAAACCAGGCGCGGGGGTGGTTGGATGGCTCCTGCTGCACAGAGCCAAGACAAGATAAATCGCCCAGAGTGGCATCGCGACAAGCCCAAAGCAGCCATGTAAATCATTTTCCCATGTAGTGCAAAAGGAGACACTTCGATTTTAGAGCCTGAGCAGCGATCAGGACCCCGTGTCGCTTTATATTCTCCTCTGCTTTTAGCTGCACGCAATATTTATTATGAGCATGGGAATTAAAAACTTGTTTGCCTCTGTAACCTTGTATGTTTTGCAGGGTGGCACTGACAGCATATTGCTGATTTATTTGTTGACAGTCCTGTTTGTTAGAAAAACTGCTCATTGCACTCAGAACAAAATTAGATTTAAAATAACCACAAAAACAGCGAAGTTCCTGACTAAAATATGATTTATTCAAATAGAATCTACCAATCCATCCTGCACATTATCATTTTTTAACTGTTTATGTCGTTAAAAAAAAACACAAAAAAAAACTTGTATGCCCTTTCTTCATTCCATACATATTACAACTAGAGCGTCATTTTCTCAATTTGCTTCTAAAATTACGTATTTCTGTATTGGTATTTGCAATGTTTATTATGTTGCTTTTTTAACTTCATTTTTTAAAGCTTGCATTTTGATAAAACAGCCTTTATTTGCAGGTGCTGTGTTGCATCATCCAGATTAAATTAAATTAAAATTCTGTGCTTTTGACTTTGAAAGAAACATCTTCTGATCCAGTTTCGGCTGGAATAACAATCCATGTGGTCCATTGGCGGATGATGTGTCAGCAATATCATGAAACCACAGCCCAAAATAAATAAAGAAGTGTACATAAAATTAATTTTCACATAGACCACAGACTCTGCCACCAGCTCTATTAAAAAAAAAAAAACATTCTACTGTTAAGATTAACATTTGGAGATTAATTCATCACTGACCTGAAGCCGAATAAAACAATAGGATTCGGTTGTTTTATTGGATTTTTTTTCTTTAGATTATTGTTTTTTTCTGGTGATTTGATTAAGCCATATCATTGCACTTTTTGCACATTTATAATGGATGATTTATTTTAATCACAGTTGGTGAACTGTTCTATACACGGCGACCTTCGTACTATCTCACCTACTGTGCTTATTAAATAGCAATGTTTTTTTCGGGTAAAAGTGAAGAACAAAAACATGACATTTGAACACAATCACAAACATATGTTCTGATGAGAAAATATTGCATGTAGGCAGATATTTATCCATTCATTTCATTCAATGCAATTCATTCATTCTGCTCCTCCAGATGACTCAGCAAAACATGGCTGACACTGCAACAGACCCATACTACCTTACCACCTGTTCTGCAAAGGACTTGAGTCTCACCAAGTCCTGTCTGGAGTTATATATCCGATTATTATAACTCACAATGGACAATCTCTATAACCGATGATGGCATCAGGATTCATCAGAGCAACATCGCTCGCTTCCGGATTTTGCGGTTAAATACCCGCTTTTTATCTTAAGGCTTCATCTCGCCACAAATAGTAAAGGTCTCAGCTATTAATCCCTCCCCACACTGGCTTCCTGCCGCCGACATATTCTTAGTCCTTCTTCACTGCATCACACTTTGAACCAATCTGCTTTTGTTAAAAGCACTTTGTCGATAAATTTGACTTCCCTCGACACTCAATACTGAGTCCATTAAGGCCTGCAGAGCCATGAGGCCAAACGTGTGTGCCACTGGTTCCAGTAAGGTATATCTGCTGAGCGCTCATTAGCAAGCATCATCATACGTAATTCTGGCACGTGTAATGCCATTAGAGAGGATTTGGCATCTGATATTTGAGTAATGGGATTAGCCAGGCAGTAAATCTCCAGAACTGAAGGTCTTCCCTTCTCAAGCAAGGCACAATCCATGGCACAGCCAGTCACCAGCGGGGCCATTGTTTCATTTGATTTATTTATTTGACGAAGCCTTGTTAGACTGGCGTGCAAACAATGTACAATAAAAGCATCCCAGGAAAGATTGAAGGATGGGATTAGTTTTTTGATCAAGCTCACCGGAGGTGAAATGAGCATTTAGAGCGCCGCTATTTCTAAGGACTTGTGTCTCTTCAAAGCTCGTAGGGCAGACCTTCTCAAAATCAAAACACATCCGTCATGACACAATGGTTTCGTTATTATTATGGAGCACTGAACTCTTCTTTGTGTGTTTAGAGAATACTTGAAAGGCCTTCAGAATTTCAAACTAGATCAGACTAGCCTGCTCTCACTTGAATGCAGAATGTTATGACAGAATGAGGAGTTCACATGCATTTATTTTCAAACCTCACCCATTACAAGTTTGTTTTTCATCACACACTTTTGTGCTAAAGCTTTCCAGCCAAGCAGTCATGATATGGTAGACACTGTAGGTCCCGTGGACCAAATGTGACTCTTTGACATCACCCAGTTAGCGTCATCCAGCGCTGAGTTTAATGGTTGACTTTGATGTTTCATGTACTGTTTGATAAAGGTTTCTCAGTACTAGTACTCAGTAATCAAATCTCACATACTGATGTAGTAGTTTCACATTAAGATCAAATTTTTCAAGTTATTTCATGTTAAAGTTTGCAAAATGCCTGCTTGAAACGTTTTGTTTAAATTGACAAGTACAATAGAAAAGAAATGGGCAACGTTGTATCAACCAGTCACAAAAATCAATCACTGTATCAATAAAAGCAGCTTAAGTTTGACCTGTGATTGTGTGCTGAGATGTTGAGGAACACGCAGCCTGTGGCCCCCTTTCAAAAACATCGCCGTTATCTTTTGGAATGGCTCGTGTGTGTGTCCACATCCCTCACAGACAGGTGCTTTTGCTGGTTACATGAACGATCACGTAGAGGGGTATGGCATTGTGCAAGCCTATTTTCTAAACTAAGTTACTTAAATACTATATTACGTGACATTGTTGTTTCACACCTCACTGTATGTTAAGGTGACGCTTCATCTTGGCAACACTGTGGATAATGCTTGAAACATGGAAGAGCATGATAGATCAACTTGAAGTCACAATTCATACATTATTTCTCAGGTATTTTTAAATTTATTTTGACCACCCCTTTCAACAATTTCTCCTCGATGCTAGTGCATATTTCATCCATGAAATAACCTTTTTGGCTACAATTTAAATTACGGACTACAGATTAAATATAAATAAGACAATTACATGCTTATTTACTGTTAATAATCAGTAATAACATTGTTGTTTTGAGTGAACTTTCAGGGACGATTCCAGGGTAAAGTGTTTAGTACTTTATATTGATCAGTTACAGCCTAGTATGATGGTTATACACACATGTAAGTAATTTTTTTACAGAAATGCATGTTACCTAATCTAAAGTCTAACCCTTAATTTGCATGAATTAAAATATTCTGCTCCATTGCAGCATGTTCTTTTACTTATTAATTTTAAATGTCTTTCATTATGTATTTCTTTAGTGATGACTCCCGAAAGTATGCCCCAATAGTATCACCATTTACATTATTTATTGGTTATTTAACTGGTTATTTTCTTGAAATCCTTGTATCCCCTCCAGCTACTACGAAAAAAAACATATATATATATACACACACACTGTATGTATAAACATGTTTTCTTTATTTTCTCTTTAATATTTCATTCATTATATCGTATGCTATCTTATTTTTTTTAATCAATAAATGTTTACTCATGGCGTGATTAAGGCAATTACTACATGCTAAAACCTCCACTGTGAGTCCCAGGCTTCCAAAAGGGCCTATGGGAAAATCAGAGATTATAAGTGATGGCGCCTGTGCAATCAAAGCAGCTTATTTCTTCACCTTCAATGAAGGCCACGATCAAACTAATGAGGCCACTGCCACAGGTAGTTGAATTGTTACCTGAAATAAGGCAAGGTTCACCCATCGGAGTGCAGCTGGATGGAGCCATTTGAGAGGACTATTGCATCAGGGGTGGTTTTTTTTTTTGGTCTGACTGAAACTCTGGCAGAGGCGAAATGGTTAGCACTGCTGCCTTTCAGCGGGAAGGTTCAGGGTTAAACTCCAGCTCTGGGTGGAGTTTGCATGTTCTCCTTGTGCCCTGTTTCCAGAGTACTCCAGTTTCCTCCCCATGACATGGTCACTAGGTAAAGTTGGACACTAAAATTGCTCCTAGGTGTGCATGTGAGCGCGAACGGTGTGTGTGTCCTGCCATGGGCTGGTGACCTGTCCAGGGTGTAGTATTGCTGCCTCTCACCCAGTGACCACTGGGATAATCCCCAGCACTCCCCGCAACCCTGAACAGGACTAAGCCGTGGTTAATTGACAAGGTATGCATGTATGTTTCACCTTGGTTTGACTCTTGAAAGTAAATCGCTGGATGTCTGGCGATGAAAATATACAGGAAGTCCGACTGTGAAATGCCGTCAAAGGTCACCAAGAATGACGGACAGCTGACACAATCACCCTACCAACCAAATCCTTATAGAGGACAAATAGAGACACAGTGTGATAGATGGGGGAAATGTGTGTAATTACATCATCAGAAAGGAATAATATGAGGTACTTGAATGACACCAAGAGGGGAAAAGTGCTGCAGCTACTATATATATATATATATATATATATATATATATATATATATATATATCCATCCATTTTCATCTTTAGTGGATGTGGATGAAAATCAAACACTACAATATAGAACAGGTGACTCAGCTTGCAACTTGCTGGAGAAATCCCCCAAGAGACCTTTGACCTCTTAATCGTTTGGCAATAGGCGATCTGCTCGAGGCTATTAGAGAGATTAGCGTCACACAGATTTGGGGATGGGCCTAGCCTATATCTGCACTTCATGGTATCCTCAGCATTCATGACTGAGCAGCACTCGGTCCTTGTCGAAATGTAATATGACACCCTGTAGTGGCACACTCTTGAGGCAATGCAGCATGCGTTGACTCATGGAATGACAGAGTCTATGTTATGGACAGGCAGTTGATTCAAATAGGATCTGCTCGATGGTCATAGCCTGCAGAGTATTACTACAACTGGCAGTGAAATGTTTTTCACATGAGGATTTTTAAGTAAAGGGTCAGTTCTAAAATACCATCTTCACACACGGAATGCTGATAAAAGGCTAGTTATCACCCAGAAATGAGCGATCCCTGACTCTGACCGCCCTTCGTACACAGGACCGGTGAATGTCGGAATGACAGACGAGGCAGCCTTCCCGAACAAAACAATCCCCAGCGCTTCAAAATGTTTCGGTCAAGCACACGAGTCTGGGATTGCAATCTAACGGAAGTTGAATCCTCTAACGCTACAAGATAAAAGCCGCTCTGTCACGCCAACGTCGGTAACGACCCGCAGTTGAAAATTCCACCTTTCAATATCAACGTACCATTAGAAAACAATCCTCTAATGTTATTACCATCTCAAAACATCAACAAAATATTTTGATCTTATAGTCGTGTGTCTATTTTTTTACATATATTGTGCCAAATCTATAATACACTGAAAAGCAAAAGAAGAAAATGATGGCTACAGTTGAAACATAATGTTTATTTATATGTCTCGTTATCTGATAATTACATAAACATGTCTTATTTTGAAAATAACATCCGGATGACTTGTTAATTTGCGAGCCAGCTTTATCTGGGTCGATGACGCCATCTTGAAATTGTCCCGACCAGAGGCGAAGACGGCAACGGGATTCGTGAAACTAACACGACACCAACTCGATATTCATTCCAGCGTCAACTACCGACCGTTCCACTGGGTGTCGGCGACCTAACGCATTGTGTGTTTTTGCTCGCCAACGGTGTTATTTTGGAGGAGGAACCCTGCAAGGCCTGGTTTACGAGCCAGCTCCCACCCCGGAGAGCGCCTCGTAATCGGACGAAGCCATAGCCGGCCAGCCCCGCTCGGCAGTCGGGACGACACCGAGCAGGCGTCCAGCGGATTATTACCGACATCGAACGCTTCACGACGTCAAGAAGCCGTCAACTTTGGAAGTATGCCTGGTTCTTCTCTCCCGGAGGTTTGGCACGGAGCGCACCGAGGAGAAGTTTGATTGGACTGCGGAGGGCGCTTAAATTCCCATCCGATGGATTTCAGTTGTGTCCGGCCGCGGCTCCACTTGCTGTCCCGCTCGCTTCAATGGTGATCCCAACGACACAACTGGTCTCGAGAATGCTGAAATTCTGGCAAATATTCATCCCTGGCTGGAATGTCAGCAAGTCTCCCTCCATTGTTTGTCTATAATCCTGGACATACCAGCAGCCTGTATGGGATATTGTGGACTTAAGCACCGTATGACATGAAGAGAAAAATGCCCACTTCCTTGAGATCGTCAACATTTACCCCGATTTGACTTTGAAGAATTTGTGCTCTTTTTGGTTGCCGTTGTTTTTTTGCTCTTTTGATATTCTCCGTACAATCATTGGATCACACTCGAATGGAAAATGGGAAACGCCACCAAACTGGCCTTCGCCGTCTTTCTCATCTCTTGTTCTTCAGGTGGGTGTGGAGGGTTTCGAGCTCATTGTCGATTGGGGAGACACTCCAAAGCTTCCTCTGCAGAGTCCAAAGCACTGCATCTGCCATGGGATGAGGGAAATAATCCTAATCTGCCATTTCACCTTTCTAAACATGGCCTCCTCAGTGTGTGCCTGTGTGTACACACAATTCAGGTTTCTATTGCTCGGCTGGATTCTTGTTGGATCTGGGTAAACACTATTTTACATATACAAACCAGTTGGCAAACCTGTCAGGACTGCTGGTCACTGAGTGTAGTGCTGGAAGAGTCGTGGCGCACTGATCTCTGGCATGCATGGGTAGTTTGCAGCCATAAAATGAAACCATAAAACCATTCTAGTCATGGTCACTGCAAATATAGACTACTAATGTTGCCTTTGGTTCGTGCGTTTGGAAAAAGATGAAGAGGCAGGCATTCCGTGCATGTAGGTTGCAGCTTTGTAGAGGTCTGAAAACAGCCGTTTAACTAGTGAAATGTATACCAGCTGAGAGTGGTATCGCCATTTTGGATGCCAAATTTGTTCTGTTCATTCAGCAGCATTATGTCAGATCCATAAAACCCATCAGGCGAAACCACTCTCCTGAGATCATTGTCATGTGAAGTTGATGCGGTACTAGGGGGCTTCAGGTTAGAAGGTGAATGTTTATCACATTTTTGACTTGGAGTAGGAAAAAACGAGTGACGAATGTGGCAGGCTGTATTTACACGGCACTTTTCATGTATGTACAGTTGCAATTCAGGTTCCATGAATGAACAGACTATGATTTCCTCTCGCATTCAAATGAAAAGTGCTTTTAGCTTGCTTCTCTTTTGAGAAGCCAGGCAATGGTATTTCAGCAGTCTCTGATTCTTACAGTTGCCATTATTATGTGAGAGCTTTGAGTGGTACCCTCTTGAGCCTTCATAATGATCTGTTTTGAATTTCACAAAAAAAAGCAAAACACAAAAAAGAGCACCCTTCCCTTTTTCTTTACAACAATTCAAAACACATTAAGAACACAATTCAACATTCTACAGCTATACTTGATTCTGATCAATCAATATTAATGTATATATTTTTATACATTGTTGTTAACATATTTTTGTGTTGCATCATCGAAGCTGAATGAAGCACCATGGATTTGCAAACCAGTTAATTTGTAAGCCCTTTTCATAAGATGACTTATTTCAGCTTTGTCTCCTGTTAGTTGAACACACTCCTTTAAGATGAATGTACCTGTATCTTGTGAGAAACCTTAATATTTTGGTTTCTCCTGCAGATTTATTTTTTTGTTTCTCACCTTAGTGAGTATGCATATGTGAAACACAGTCACGCAGGAACAGTCTAAAGCAGTTATATTGTTGCCCTTGAAATAAAATCTTAAGTATTTATAGTAGGTATAAGTGACAGCGTCTTTGTTGATCCCAGAATCAGCATAAACATTTCTCTTGTTTCCTTTGTCTCCTCCAAAGTTCACATTTGGTGCCGCCAGATATGGTGTCATGAATACTTCAATTTGAGAGCATCTCATTTTCAATTCTGAATGACTAAGCAAATGCTGTAAATCTATTAGCCCCATGTCGATATTAGAGGCTAGCTTGACTTCTGTGATGCTAACATTAATAGTAGGGATGCACTGATCGGTTGGCTGGCCAAATTATCGCCACCAATATAGACATGTCATGATCAGTTGATGACAAATGACAAATATAAGACTTTGTTTTAATTACTCAGACGCAGCATAGAAACAAGAGACGTGGCCTGAAATCCCTGAGCCAAATTCAAGCGCCACCAAAAGGCTAATGCAGCTAACCTCAGGCAAAATTAATGCTAATGGGGTTTACTACAGCCGAGATCTGTAGATGAAGACTGGAGGTGCGCTGGACCCCAGATACTGATTCCCTGGACATCAATGACGGGAAGCGTCTGTCAGTTTATAAGGCAACAGTTCGGTATTAAACCAGTGAAGTTCACGTTGTGGGTTAATTGAAAAGGGAATAAAATGTATTTATTATTTCTTATTAAGCACTTTACCTTTTTTATGTTATTACTATTTATTTTCTTTAAAAGTTATGTTTTCGATACAGTGTTGTTCAGTACAACTGTAGTTTTTAGTATATGTTTTATTTGTTATGTTTGTGTAATTCTTTAATCTTTAAAAAGTGACTTTTGTGTGTGATTTAGTTTAGGAGAAACAAAAGAAAAAACTATCATCAAAATTTGGTATTGGCTTGTTGGGGCTTAAAAAAAATCAGCAATTGGTATCACCCAAAAACATGCAGATTGGTGCACCTTCAATTGATATTAGATACAGAGAATTCTAAAATGGATGCAGTGTGTTTGTATCTTTTACTTTTTGTTTGATTTGCTGGCTGACTGCTCGTCAGGCAAGCGTTGGATTGCTGAACTGTGCCACCATTTCTGTGGTGTGTTGCTGCTTTCGGAGATATTTGACATGGTCTAATGTTCAGCTGCGGCTTGCTGTTTATTTTGTCTCTCATTGGCATGTTTGACTGCCCCTGTAATACAATCAGGATCAAGGTTAACTGCTGATGTGACTGACAAGGCTTCCACTTTTCATCTTTTCGGTGAAATACGACAGCATCTGACTTGCAAAAGCTTTTTAGCCACATTTATGTGTAGAGTTGCTTTGGAATTGCTGATGTTGATGAATTTCAAGTAGTACACTGCTTAGTTCACTACATATTGAGCGTTTTTGTTTTGAATATTTGTAATACATATTGATGTCAGTTGGTGATCATCCACAAGAATAAACAGTGGAACACATTCCTATTTGCACAGATTCTGAGGGTAAAATGAGAGCACTGCTCATAATAAAGAAGTAATTCATTAAAAATACATTCTTGTATCACTGCTTTAAAATGTAAATGATGTAGGCCACATCTTAGTTATGATCTTAATATCCTGCATGTTTGGGAGTGTTCGTGTTTTAAAATGCTCTGGCTGCATTATTTAGTAGCTCCCAGAGGCCAAGGTGTATTTTGAAAGCCAAATTTAGACTTGGTTTCCCTTCGGGTCCAACCAGCCGGACTGATTCATTCCATGGTTGTGTGTGTCATTCTGTGGTGTTGCGTTGAAAAGTAAAACTGCACATGGGTGAGATTGCCAATGAGCACTGGAACATATTTCACCCTTTGAAGCGTTTTTATTTTATCGTTTTTCCTTTACCAAAGGCCCTGTTAAATGATTAGTCAGCACCATTCTTTTTGTAAATCTCGTGATGAACAGTCCAAGTGCTGCAAACTATGAACTTTGAGATCCAGAAACGTCATGTTTACCTTGCGAAAATAGCAGCTTTGCTGTGAAATTTGCCAAACTATTAACCTTGCAGTCACATTCTGAACCGGCCATTATTGATTATAACAAAGTAACTTTCTTTTTCTCTTGGTTAATAACCCATACATTACAGTTCATGAACTACTTTAAAAGCACTGTGGCTCTCTTAACAGAAATTAAAGCTCATTAAAAATGGTGGGAGTTTTTTTTTTCAGAACTTGTCTCTCTTAACTTAAGCCAATTTAAGCATAGATAAAGCACCTTGGAGCAGAAATAATAAAGATGTGGTGGTGTGTTAGATCCTGGATACCTCAAACAGGTTAAAGCAAATACGAAGGGATTACTTGGAAACACTGTTTGGCTGAGGCTTTAAAGCAGAAAAATGATTACAACAACATTAGTTTGTACTGTTAATTTGGTTCTAGTAGGAATGTGTTGCACATTGGCTAGATGGCTGGATGTGGAATTGCTAAAAAAATATTTATGCACTTTGACGTAGATTTACAAAAAATATATTATGCCAAAATTGTTTTTACACAACCCCATGCTTAACTGTCTAAGCTCCAAAAAGTGTGTGGGAATGTTTTAGTTTCTATCAGCAGATGAAATGTGTGTCAGTTCCATGAAGATATGAGTGTCTTCGAAGACTAGTGTGACTGATTTATTTAATGAGCAAGAAGGCGTTACAATGCTGCATATTTCTCTTTTTATTAGATTCGACTAGATCTTTTGAGACCATGATTTTTGGTGAGCACATTATTAACATGAATTAACAATTGGATTCAATTTAATGTGGCTCTCTTGAGCAGTTTGTTGTTACATTGCATTTGAATGTCTTGTTCTGAAATGCTTAAATGTTTATATGTATAAATATTGCACTGATGCCATTAATCATATTATTCTCATTTCATTTACATAACTGTAGGGGATGTATTGTGTATTGTGAATTTATATCCCATAGTTGACAATGCTCATATTTCTTTCATATTCCTTCTCTGTGTTCTTATATTGTTTTAAGTGCAAATGGGTTGCCATGGAAGTCTGAGTCATCAAGGCTGTTGGCGTGCAAGATCGCATGTATAGCTGCACAATTGTTTAAATTGTAATTGTGATCCCAACAACCACATAATTCCTATTTAGTTTCCAAATTGGAGGACAGCACAGGTACTCAAAACAAAACTGCGCTGCGGCATCTGACTGAGACCTGTCTCTCAGTGATGTGACCAACCCCCTTTCTGAAGATGGTGCTTAGCAAATCGATGAATGTGGGAGAGCTGCCATTTCAATGAGCAGTGGCAGGGTGAAAATACATATGAATCCTGGCTAACTGTTGCTACACTTTATTAGCCATGTTTAAACTCACAAATTCACCAGCTAAATGTTAGCATCACTGTGTCTGTTTCCATTGAGTAGCACATTGAGCACACAATTGCACTCTGTAAATCCTAGTTTTTAGGTAATTGATTATTTTGAAAAGTTATTTTCTTGTATTTAAGCAGCTGTTCAGACATGTTTTTTTTTAAATAAGAACAGATATTATCCCCAACATCATAAATAATCATGATTGATAATTATGATTATAATATTGACCAATATTAGTGATCATCATCATTGTGGCCATAATCGTGCAGCCCTAGCCACGTTTTGTTTTTCTTGAATTATTTTTATTTTTGTTTTTTTAAGACACACTATTATTGGTCAACACTGACCTTGAGCAAATCTCTCTGGCTGAGCTTATTGTAAGTCAAGCCAGAAAACAGCATCGGCTAAAAGCCTGAAATGTAAATGCAGCCCGTGTGCTCCTCAGTAATGGAAAGTCAATGAATTACCCCTCTAGCCAGGACTGACTTAAATAAACAAATGACATGGTGCAGGGAGGGTACAATGTTGACATCAACATCTGAGTGAAGTATTTCAGAAGCAAGTGACGAGAGTCGACCGTGTCTTTTGTCGGGGTGTGAGTGAAAGTGATCTAACACCGGGACATTTCTATTCACATTGGGTCTATGTCTTGCATCCCTATCTCAAAGACCAAACTCATATGCGGCATTTATGTAATTAATGCATCCTGCAGATGTTGCCTCATGTTCTGTGGAGAGTTTCAGTCTAGACAAGCTGGCTGCTCTGACGGAAAGGGCTCACTTTGATCTTTGATTAAAAACTGTGAGCTATACATTCATCATGCTCTTGTTTCAGTCCTTCTCATGGGCTTTCACCTGCTTTATACTTCCTGACTTGTTGTCCTTTGCCATCTCTTGGCAAGATTCCTCATTGCTTCTCTCCAACCCCCAAGCTCCCAGACCACAGGCACTGTTCATCTTACTATGTCTCTTTGCTGTTGTTGGGTTTGAGTCACACACGATATGAGCATAATGTGAAGACATGGTGACTTGTGATGAATAAGAAAATTCATTCAGATTTGCACTCTAGCTTGACCTTCACTTATGGAATAGAATGTGCTGCTTCACAACCAAAAGTAAACCTGAAAGAGTGTTATCATGTTCATTTTACAAGGAAATAGTGGGTACAAACTGCGTAAAGTGGACCACCTTGTTTTACCCACCTTTCTCTCAATTCACGTTGAGCAAAGTTGATTACTGAAGATTGTAAAGTTTTTCATCAGTGAAGTGCAGATCCAGACATCAAAATGATCAGTGAATAGTCTGGTAATCTTCAGTAACTTAAGAAAGACCATGTCTTTCTTCTTCACTGTTCTGCTCATGCAGACAGCTGCACAACTGCAGGATCACTGCAGTGAAAACAGTTAGTGCACAATGTTGTTCATTTGACTAAATCTGTCACTCAATAAAATCAGATGTTTATCAGCCTAATAAAGGTGATTAAACACATAGCGTGTCCCAGATCGCTGCACTCACGGCTGCACACCTTCGTGTTCTGGGAGTTTGCAAAGTTGTTTTTGATCAGTGTTGTCTGCCCCGTAGTTTACGGCATCTAGCTCCAGACGCTTGTGGCGAGAGGCTCAACCCCCACGGAGAGCTTCCTGAGATGAGGTGCACCTCTCCAGGCGGGATCAAATCCGCAGCCAAAACCTGGTTCGCTTCTGTTCACTTGTCAGACTTTTGAGTTGAAAGCACTTTGTCTCGAGACAGAGCCCCAAATGGCAGTTATTTGTGATATTATCTCAGTACCTAGGCATGATCATTAGGTGGTGGTGGGGTCGCTAAATCGGTCGCCAGTGCCTCATGGCAACTGCTTTAAACGTTATCTTCAATATATATTCTTGTCTATCGTTTCATGCTGCATTCACTGCACTTAAACCACTGGTTCTCTCTGTCCGTGCCTCATTACACTATGTGAGGTCATTTCTAACTGGTGCTTATTTTGAACCAGAATCGATTGTCAAAATATTTCAACCAAACGGTCTGAACCTGGAAGCAGGAAGGAGGTGGAATGGAGCAGAACCACCATGGATTGTTCAGTGGAAATTCAGTTGAAACAGTGGTGTTGCATGAATTTGGGGGATTCAGGTCACTTCATTGGCTGGTTTCCTGTCTGAACGATACTTGGTGACTGTAGTAGGCATCGAGTGCTGTCATGAGTAAGTGTTTGAAGAGTACAGCGGAAAAAAGATGCGGTGGTGCGAGTTACTATGGTATTGGAACATCCCTAGTCCTCACCAGCAATTTAGCAGCTTGGTTCCCTCAATGTTGGGATTTTGTCTGTGGTTCAGACCATGGGGGATTCTTTAAGCAGACTGAATTGAAAGGCTGCTGGAATGCTAGTCTCTAAAACTGTGTGAAAGTGAACATTAGATATCCGTATTTTGGACCAAGAGAATGTAAATCATTGCCTCGAAGTAATGCACTAAAACTGCCTCGTAATTGTTCCAGAATGTGCAATTTGGGAAGAGGCCCTATGGCAGCCCGAGGGCATCGCCAAGAGTGCTTATTTCAGTTTTCGGTTCTCAGTTTCTATCAGAGCTCTGGTTTCTGGCGAGTAGAAAGTGTTGTAACCAGATAAATTGTCGATACTGACCCGTACATCATGCCAACGGTGTTTCCCAAATGTTTGTTTTTGTTGATGGTGACTGTAAATTATGCAGTGTCAATGCAAATAAAACCAGCAATTTGGATTTAGCCATTGAGCCTCTTGGTTTTGGACCACGAGTATGTTGGATCTCAATCCCTAGCATGAAGATTAACTGTAGAAACTCTACATTTTTCCCTTGACATACATCTTTTATTTTATTTTGGTATTTGAAAATATAGTTCCCTCCCTGATGTGTGGGGAAATCTGCCAGGAGTCCAAAGCTTTTAAGAATGTAGGAAAAATACAATTTGATATTCTTGGCTCGCTCTTGTCTCGCATTGATCTGAAGCTCGGTTGAATGTGAAAAGGGGATTTGTTCCATCTTCACTCTGTTACTGGTGGAGGAGCTCTTTTCCATAGCTGCACTGAAAGGGAAAAGACAAATCGCTTAAATCACTGGAGTCATCTTTGCAATTGGTAAACAAACCTGTAAACCTTGCATTGCTATTTTGAGGACACATTTGTAGCTCCCTAAGATTGAAACGTAATCTCAATTAAAAATACATAAGCGTCAGTGTGTTATTTTGGCTGCAAGGGCCCCGTGACCAGTTGGTGTCATTAGTTTACACTAAATATAAAGATGAGCCGGGAGTCATAGAGGTCGTTTGATGCCTGTGCTGATGAAAGACAGGGATTTATTAACTACTGACCCTGAATGCTTTGTCTTGCCTTTCTGCTACATGTTGCATGTCTACCTGTGAACATGAATCAGTCAGTGTTGACTTACGGACTCATTAAAGACAGTCCATTTATGTTTTGGTTCGTTTGTATGTAAAATTTCTGTTTCATCCATTCATTCCTGATTTTTGAAATAATTGTATTATTGCAGTGGTGACTTGTCTTATGAGTTTCATTTGTCACAGCTCTGAACTCTTAATTGCCGGTATTGATCTTGAAACATAATTGTCACTTCACAACAACAGCAACAGATGTTAAGCTTATTGGAGATATTATCTCAACACTTTGTCTGCGCCTCTGTTCTTATCAGTCATGAAGCTACAAAATCTTTGGAGTACTCTAGCATACTCACTCGTTCTCACTCACCTTATCATATAGCCATAATTTCCCTCCCAAATTGACTGAACACCGTCTGCAAATTTATAGATTTTTTTAGTGGAAAACCCTGAAGTTAGTTTCCACATTTCCAAATTTTTTTTTCTCTACTTACTCTACAGCAGCTCTTGCCTGCAAATCCTTTGTGTGCGCTTCTTATGTTGCTCTATTGTCACTCAGTTTCTGCCCTCTCTTGCTCCTGACCCATGTTTGGAAAAACATAGTTCTGCTTATAACAAAACACAAAAGCGAGCGTGGTGAGACTTGCAGCAGTGTCAATACAGCTGTAATGTCATCACCCAGAAGCCCCTTTGTGTAATGATTTGCTAAAAGTCAGTTCATAATTTAAATTGTGTTAATGTACATGGTGGTTCAGCGCATGCTTTATTGTGCAAATAGCCAATGTGAAAAAAGTAATTACTGAGGTAGTAACTACTGCACCAGTGCCAGTATGAGCTTCCTGCTTTAAGTAAAAAAGCAAGTCTCCATATTTTGGGTGGATGTTTCAAAGATTGCCTGAGAATTAATGTTTATTATTTATATGTCATAACTTTTAATTTGACTGATAAACCTATCCAAAAGATATATAAGTGTTGTCTGTCGTGATCTGTCTTGTTTCCAATAATAATAATAATTCCAAACTAAAAATGTATGCTGTATGTCACCCGTTCCCTTCCTCTTCATGACCATGACTTTGTCGGTGGGATAAACAAAGTGGTTCCTGAAAAGGTTACTAAGGACAAAATGCATGAGATTGAAAAACCCGGAAGTGTGAAAGACTTAAGCGTTACACTGCAATGATTATGTGTTCCTTTTGTTTTTGGAGCAGTGTAGTTATGTCAGATTTTATTGTCAGACCAAAACCCTCATATTTGAGCATATTACAAATGTTGTGATGGTAGGCAAATGTAACTGATGTCATTTCCATTTTAAAAGCTTGGAATCTTGTTTGCGATTTGTGAATAAATGATAACATGTAGTTAAAAGGTTTAGCCTTCTTCACCGATTGTTGAATATTTGGATGTATTACGTGAAATGTGTTAGAATTGGAGCAAATTCCTTTCCTTTTGTTCAAGATGGGTGTATCCGTGTCCACGTATATTGACCGCTTGTTTTGTGTACATGATACCTCCTTTGTGTGTAGCAAATTCACTACTCAGTTCAGCCTAAGGCACTTTACTCTCTCTCAGACAAATCCAAACACAGACTACTGAGTTGTGCAAGCACTATACTGGGGGACAAACATCTTGTATAAAATTGCCCATCCTGTAAAGAATGTGTGGCATGCAGAGGGTAAATTCAGCCTGTTACTCATGAGGCTTCCCTGGTATGTTCCTTCATGTGCAAACGTAGATTTGACGACATGACGAGAGACTGAAGCACTCTCCTGACCTGTCCGACAACTGGCCCCATCAACGCTAATTGAGGCAAAGACCTACGGGCATTTGTTGCTGTTGCATACCAGTGAGGATTAAAGGGATTGGATTCAGTCGCTGACTGTGGTGTTTTTTAATGCCCACTCTCGCCATGTCCCCTCCTCCTGGCTATGGAAAGAGTGCAGCCTTTGTAACCTGCTCACTCAAGCCAGCCCAACCACCCTGCCATGTCACGACACTCTCTGGTTGGCGCATTAATACAGCACTTCAGCTAGATCAAGGCTGCTCTGTAGAGTTACAGTCTTTCTACAGCAGCCACACCAACTCTTCTCTCTCATTTGGTCCCTTATTACCTTTTCATCCCCTCATAATATTTCCTAGCCTTCTGTGGTCCATCGATCCAGCATGGAAGAATAAGTGGAATCCTTGCCGCTCATCGCACACTTTGGAATCTACAGGAAGGGCTTTAAAAAAAAACCTGCTTTGCCACAGGCCGGCGGTCTGTTGTGCTGTCCCTGGTGCCTGATACCTGTGTTAGTCAAGCAGCTATGAATGCTGTTGAGAGAAGTCAGAGTCTAGCGTGCCCACGGCTGCCCCGAAGCCAAGCATGGAATGTCATTCTGTAAGTTAATGTCCACCTTGTATAATACAGAAAATGCGGATAATAAAAGATATAAGATTTTAGATTCATTTGATTTTTTTTTATTGAATTTTATTTTATTTTTTGGTGGTGGTGGTGGGGGGGCGTTTCAGACAACAGATATATAAGAAATAACTGGTTAAAACTCAATGCAAATTGAAATCTGAAGGTGAAACAAATCATAGCATTGCTGCCCCTTTCGCTCAAACTGCGCTGGCCAGAGGGAGGTTTTGTGTGAAGGTTTCATGGGAAACCTCAGCAGGCTTTTACCTTTGAGGGGCGTCTGGGCAATTGCAAAACATGAAAAAATGGACGCCCGATTCTCGACCGTAGCTTGGCTGCCAGATGCCAAGCTTCGGTCGAGAATCGGGCGTCCATTTTTTCATGTTTTGCAGACGCCCTCCTAGCTAAAAGCATGAACCTCAGCGATCTCTACGGTCACACAGATCCCCTGTGCAAGAGCCACTATGAGATTTACTTGCACTGACTCCAAATTTAGTTGTAAAAAGGCAAGCATTTGGTCGCCTTTACCACCGGTATACTTTCAGCCAGAATTGTAAGAATGATTAAAATGCAATGAATTTTGCAGCCCGTTAGTCTCCTCCTGGCAGTATGTGTGCTGATGATGTCAGTTTACAGTACTTTACAGATCACTTTGTCGCTTGATATTTTATCCCACTGAGAATCTGTATGACAAATGACACAATGATTGTCTGAATCGTTCCCGACCTTCTTTTGCTATGTCTCACTCGGCAGGAGATCCATGTTTTTCACATGAGGTGGGGAGTGTATGTGTGCTTCTGCCAGGCTTTTAGCTGGGAGGGTGTCTGGGCCTCCGGACGAAGCCCTGAACTGCAAACACAGCAGGACGCCCTAAGTGTCCAATCATTAGTGCCTGTATAGTGCGCCCTACTCCTCGTGTCATTAGACTGGTCTCCATGAAAAGAGTATTTCTGCTGGTAATTTTGATCGAAATTTACTGTCTTCAACCCTTTTGCAGTCTTATCGTAGCCATCGCGGTCACCGTATTTGTTTACCAGCGTAATCTTGTGGTTATTCACATATCACCAGTCGTCATCAGTCCGTTGTGTGGACTACGACCATGATTATTACACTGCTCAACAAGAGATCTGCGCTCTGTCATAACTTTTACATTAGAAGCATTTTTTTAATAGTCCTTGTGAGATGTGTGTGCTTATATCAGCAATCCATCATTATTTCAAGGGCAGTTTTGTGTTCCAGCACTCTTACAAGCCAATGATAGTTTAGGTCTTGAATCACGGATCTGTTCGTAATTGTTTTTTAAAAATGTTTTTTTCTTTTTGATCTGACGACATTTGTAAGATAACGTGTTGCCCTCAAACTTTACGTAATGTGAATAAACACCTAGCATTTCGTAGAAACAACTCGCCCACTTTTCAGCTCGCAAAGCTGTCCTCGACCTGTTGTTTAAAGATCTCACCCGCTTACCCACACTTGACCACAAACTTGTAAATCTTTCCCACCGTCTTTCCACATCATTGTTAAGTGCAGGACAGCTGAACATTTTGTGTAGGTTGAAGGAGCACTCTCTAATGTGGCTGCACACACTGAGAACACTACAACCATCCAGAGTTTTCTGCTAGTTATTTTTATCGACAGGCATTTCACACATTGTAGTGTCGCCTATATTCAATGTGGGGGAGTTTTGTGGAATTGTAGCTGCAGCAACACAAATTGAATATTTTGAACATAACTTTTTCCTCTACTCTATAACTATTGCTGACTTTTGTTCTTTGTCGTCACACTTGTTCACACACTTCAGAGTTAATGTATTGTATCTGTGTCTGTATACAGATAAGTTGAGCCTTTGTTCAAATTCCATCATTATGAACAATCCCAGCTCCTGGCAGCTGCACAAAAAAGCCCTGATGAATGAGTTGTTTACCTCCTTTACTGCACGCAGTGCCGAGCGCAGGCCTGGCCCGCCAAGATGCCTCTCGATTATGAGGCTACTAAGCAGAGTGAGCACAGTCGGCCCCTGTGACCGGCCATTAAGGGGAAATTAGATTTAAGATCTTTTGTTCTTGGGGTGTGCTCAAGTAAAGTTCCCCTATTGGATAAGCCGTCAGTTTAAATGATCTCAAAGTAATTTTATTTAGCTATGTTCACTAAGTGTTTGATATGGGCATGTTGCCTGGCACCAAAGATGTGCTGTTTTTTTTTATATTTTTTTATCTTTTATTTTTAATCATATATATATATAAATAATATAAATTCTTTATATATATAAATATTTTTTTCTTTTTTTAAATGTCTTGTCAGTCGTCAGAGCCTTCTCATATAAACAGTTCAGCGTCATTCTCTCTCTATGTCGTGGCCTCAAGTATAGCCACTCTCTGTGACTCTTTGCCTGTTGGGCCAACAATTGAATTTTTTTTAGCTGCCTGTCGATAATCGCTTGCAGCAACTCTGCCAAGTTGGCCAACTTTTTCTGTAACCATACTTCAATTCTGTCTCAGGTGTTGTCACAGTTTTCTTTGTTTGATAGTGCAGAGAGACTTGCTGCTTTCTTAAGCGCTGAATTCCATACGTATCAACCTCTAAATGTCTGTAGGCAGCTCACTCGACGTAGTGTGCCAGGGTCAATTCAGTTTCTCAACTGTCGGGAAGAAAATGGTTCTAGGGTTTTGACGTTCCATAGCAAGTACCTTATTTTTAACGTCATATTAGATGATTGAACATTGCAAGAAAAACCCTCATTAGCAACTATAGAGACTGTTCCATTAATTGAAGATGCATTTCGGTAAAATTTATCGTCTCTGTGTGTCCTTTTGATTCAAATGCTTGATGTTTTTAAAGTGCCGTTGACACGATAATGATGCAATGTGATTAAATAAGCGTGTCTGTGCAGTTAGAAGTCAACCGGACATGTTTTCACTGCAAAATCTGATCCTAAAATGAGCTTTTTGAGGCTGGAACACCAATCGGAGTGGTGTGATGTCAGTGGCAGCACGCTCTGCGCTTGGCTCTCTGAGATACACGTTATTTAAACACTTCACCTTGTGAATGAAGTAAGTAGGAGGGACATAACAGTGAATGCATTTGTTTTAGTGTGTGAGTCATGAAGAAGTTTCTAATAGTCTAGGATATTTCATTAGTTTTTTTTTTATTTAGTCTTTAGGTTTTGTCTTTCAAATTAATTTATTTTTCATTACTTCTTAGAGTGGGTTGGCTAGTTTTATTTATTTTCCGTTTTGAAAATGCTTAGTTACAGTTTAGTTTTTATTAGTGTTTGTTTTAGTTATTCGTTTTTTTTTCCTGTTCCATATCGGACATTGGACCAGATCGAAGATTGGAATAGGTCTCAAAAACAGTAATAAAAACTCAACAAAAGACACCATTTAAAAAAAAATGCAGAAAGTTTGGAAGGATGGCGTTTTTGCCCAACTACCACCATTACACTAGTCAGTATAGATGGGAATTAATAAGGTTTTAACGATTACGGTTTCATTATTGATACTGCTTAATGATTCGGCTCTGGCTGATCGGTTTGGGTGATCGACAGCAAAAACCGGAACGGAATAGGAGCGTCCCTAATATCAGGATCAAAAAAGGATTTAAGGTTTTAAAACTTAAAACTTTAAAACCTTATTTGTCTTTGAACAATTCAAAAGCACCAGTGTACATTTATGAATACCATTTAATATGTTGGCTTATCGTCTTTAAAAAGTTTTTGAATAACAGTATAAATGTGACATCTAAAATGATGCGTTCAGTGTAGCTCCCTGGTTACTATAATCGGTGCAATACAATACACATGCTTCCCTGGGGACACTTCGCTACGTCATGGTAAAAACAAAAACTGTAGTAGCGCTAATCTGATGTGTGCGTCATCAATAAAAATACATCAACTCCCTCTGACAACAACAGTTAGCACCATGCTAACCATCAAAGTACCTGTTAGCTTAGGGTTGTCCGCTGTCGCTGATTCAACAAGGAACACTTTTTACACAATACCTCTCTGCTGTCACAACGTGGCCTTACGAACACTTTTACTATCCATTGCCGCTCAAACTCCTCCATAACTGTGATTAGCTGCAGTTGGCGGTGATGGCGCTGTAAACGCGCAGCAACAGCAGCCATTTGACTCGGACTTCACAGTCGGGAACCGAAAAGAGGAAAGATTCCAGAGTATCTGACAATGTTGTGATCGCGGCTCAGTGTAGTCTTGTAACTACTGAAAATGTCCCTTAGTGGAGTACCAATGTCGAAGCTAGGGCCATTTTCATATTTCTCCCACCACTATTTAACTCTTTTTCAAGACAGACAGCAGTTCATGACTGCACCTGTTGCTGTTAAATACTTTAGAGGATCACATGAAATGTATTTAAAGTTAAAAAAAAAGAAATGCAGCCAGGGCTGCTCACAGGTAGGATGACCTCGCCTGCCAGCTTTTCTATCTCTTTCAGTCAACCTGTTAATGCTATTGGAAAGAATGTGCTCAGCTATCTGGCTCTGGGTTGGTGTTAACTGGCTTTGCTTAAGCAGCTGCTCCACAAAAAAAAGAAATATGTGAGCTTCCTTAAGTCAACCTCTGCTGTTGCAGATAAGCTAGTACTTCTGAAAGGTCACAAAGGACAACTCCTGGAGGCTGTGTCGCATTGGTGAGGAATGGTGAATAAACTGAGTAAAAATAGTCACAAGTCATTGAACTGATTTCTAAAACCTGCTGAAGCCAATAGGTGTCGCTGCAAAAAAGAGATGTGACCATTTTAGCAGATGTTGAATGCTAATGTTACTACCTCAGTGACAAATTCAGAAAGTTAAATTGAAAAGCATTGGTGACATGACATGACAGTTTTTAGTTGCCTTAAAAGAGGAGGATGGTTCTAAGCAAACTGAAAAGATATCGTGTGAGAGCAGTTAAAACACCCAGTCTCCATTGTGTTTCTTTGCCACTTGCTTTGCTGCCTGATCCAGTTCCTGAACCGGTCACCTGGTCCCAGACATTTTCAAGACTTCAAATTTAAGTTGACACGACTCACCCGTGGTAGTATTGGAGCTCGTCGTAAACATTGGCCGTAATGTAAATTGAGGACCATGATACAAGTATTCTGTGTTTTCAAAATGGCTTTAGTTTTTTATCACAGTGGAAGGAAAAGAGGGTAAAATGTTGGCCACAGTCTGGTCAGGTGATAAGAGGCAACAACAGTCACTCTGAGGGGACTTGTCGTGCAGTTTTTGCCAGAAACTGCCTGTGACTCAAATGTTGTTATTTGTCATTCCACCATTTTTATTGTCTGACAATAATATTGGAATAAAAATAATCGTGTGTCTATCATTGATATCAAATTAAATGGCCTTCTTGACAAAGACAGTAGAGTAAAATTGATTCTTCATCTCTTGAGTACCTTTAAACCTCACCTTTCCCACTGTCTTCTGGTTTTGTGGCTTTTAACTGCTCTTTGTTTTAACCATCAAGGAAAAATAAATGACATCAAAATGAGTGATTTTCCTTTGTCATCTTCAGGTGCCATCCTGGGGCGCTCCGAGACGCAAGAGTGCGCCTACTATAACTCCAGCTGGGAGAAGGAGCGCACGAACCGCAGCGGCATTGAGCCCTGCTATGGTGATAAGGACAAGAGGCAGCACTGTTTTGCGACGTGGAAGAACATCTCTGGCACTGTGGAGATTGTCAAGAAGGGTTGCTGGTTAGATGACGTCAACTGCTATGACAGGTATATAAACCCACAACATCGGCATCACTTACCAGAACCTGCTTTTTTTTTTTCCTTCAGTTGCTGATTAAATATGCAAACAAATTCCTCACTCATTCTAATGAGGCTGGTGTCAGCGCTAGTTTCTCAGATTTTAGATCTATAGCATGTGTTACGATTTAAGTCATGCTGTGACTTGATGGAGAAGAGTTGCTTGCTATTATCACATTGATCAGTGCCCTGTTATGTTGATACTGCATGTGAGTGCATGCGTTGGGGTCATGAGAAGGTGTATGGAATTTCCAGTGATCTAAGTGTGCACGTTATGGTCTCTTTTAGGGTTGTCTCGGTACTGAAATATGAATTACATAAACAAATAAAATAATCTGAAAATCAAAGGAAAAATAGATAAAAACTGAAAATACAATAAAGGTATTTAATATTGATTTGCTGCATACAACTATGTATTTTCGAAGCTCCAGAAGACTTGACTTGTGTTTAACTTTGAAACATAAGCAAAAAACCTCGCCGCACGTGCTCCCTCAGTTTAATTTGTTTTGCCCCATACAGCTTTAAGTTGAAAGCTAATGCTAATGTTAGCAGCACGTCATCCCCTGACATGTGGACTCTGAGGTTCGTCGCATTTCTGCAACAATTGAACTTTGCTTGACTGCGTCTTCCCTTCCAGCTCTTTGTTTTGACTTGTTTTGAATCCAAAATAGTTCACCAAGCCTGCATAGAGTGTTAAAGTGTTGCAGAGTGAAAATAGAATTTCAGTTTACAATGAGTTACTATCTAGATCCTTCTGTTTACATTATCATCCGGTGATATAATGAAAATGGCATTGTTAATTATTATTATTATTATTATTTGAAAAGCAAAGTCTGTAACATAAAAAATATAAAAAAAATATGTCTAAAAAATATTAAATCATGTAAACATTAACGTTCTTTGACCACCATGTTTGTAAATATGTTCTTGACTATTAATGCAATATTTTTAAAAAATAATGAAAATCTTAACCACATAGGATATTCGGCATTTGGTATCATTCGGTGCAATGAAAATTTGGGTGCGCCTAAATCCTGTAATGGTGCACCTAAAAATATATTTATGTTAGTAAAGTTAGTCCAGAGTGCTGCTGATGGAGTTAATCGTAAACCAGCAGTCGTGTACTGTTGTCAAAGTCAATAAAGATTATTGTTAATTTATTTTGTTTGTTTGTTTGTTTGCTATACGGTGTTGCTCAGTATCATCATAGAGTCGATTTTTGTGGTTAATAAAAAAAATAGTGACTTTTTGTGCGTTTTAGTCGTGAAAAAAAGATCTGCAAAAATTGGTATCAACCTTTTGGGACTGTAAAATATCGGCAATTGTTTTTGGCTAGACCTTACATAACAAAAAAACAAATGTGGAATCCGAAAACAGAGAGAGAAGATGAGAGGGCTCCCTGACCTCTGCTCATTGTTGACCCCCTTGAGTGACACGACCTGTTTTCCCTCTCTCAGAACATAAAGTCAGGTTTGTTGAGTTCAGTCTGTGAACTCATGTCAATATTTGATACAGTTATGTTGTCGTTGTTGTATTTGTTATGTAAGGTAAATGTGATGCACACGTTTGGGTTCCTTGCACGACAACATGCTCAAGAGGTCTGCTGCTTGAACGTAAGCCTGTCAAGGGACTGTTGATCTTATGTTTTTATAAGATTTCTTGACTGATAATGTTGTTATGTAGACAAACAGTTTGGGTTCATCTGTTCGGCTGGCGCCATCTCTGCTCCCTGGAGAAGCCAGTTAGCGTTGAGGTTGGCTGCCATCTTAAATCTGATGACTGTGCAAGAGCCTGTGCATGTCTTTCTGTTTTTTTGTGTGTAGTGCAAACTAATGAAGAATGTAGAAAACAGAGACCAAGTACACCCCACGAAAAAAAACTCGGCATCCAGAAATTGTGTTTATGTTTGATCATATCTCATATAATTGGCATAGACAAGATGATTGCTGTAAACAAGAGATCAGACGGTGTTTGTGTTGACTTAATTCTCTTGTGTCCTCTACAGTAACGAGTGTGTGGAAAGGAAGGAGAACCCTGACGTTTTCTTCTGCTGCTGTGAAGGCAGCATGTGCAACGAGAAGTTCCTGTACGCCCCGGACACACCCACACAGAGTGAGACCCACCAATCAACCGCCTACAGTATGTATAATCTGTAGTGCCCACATTGATGCAAATGAGTGCTGCAGCTACCAAAACCTCATTTGCTTTTGATCAGAAATCATCTATTAGTATTAGAAGTTTTACCCATCCACCCCATTCTTCCCCTCAAACTCCAGAAAAGTCTCTTGTTTTGGAGAATCTTGAACAAAAAATGTAAAACAAGTCATCGCACACTTTGAGATTATAATTTGTGTTGTTAGCATTTTAGATTGGGGAACACATTAATATTTAAAAAACGGAATTACTTTCTCATTTGTTATTAATAGTTTGTAAATATGGTGGGGTTTTTTTTAGCATGAACTTTCATTGACCATTCCAGGGTAAAATATAGTCAGACTTCACAAGAGACTAGTCAGTATTTTAGAATGATTTATTACCGGATAGTATGCTGCTAATACACACATGAATAAATAGTTTTTAATGCTAATATATCTATAATATATAATGATCTATAGTGTGACTGTTGTTTCATATTTGAAATGGGGTGCACCGGTCGACATACCACTTCCAGTCCAATGTTTGCAGAAAGGTTATATGCCTGACTTGAGTACTGCTAAATGCTAACCTGCTAGCATCCGATATTTAGTGTGTCTTTTCTCCCATGTGTAGAACAGACTGTAGTTTTACCCAGAGTGTATGTATTACTGTCTTTAATAATGCACCAAGTCAGTGGGCTATATTTGTAGTGTTCCCTGAGAATCTCGGGGAATATTCAGATATCCCTCAGTAGAAATGAACCAAATCAGGTCCTTGATAATCAGATTGATTTGGGAAATCTGCATCAATACCAGGCTCCAGTTATTAATCACGTATAATCCTGAGATGGAGACACTGTTGAATCTATTTACATGGATTTCACTCTACATTAAATTGTAAAAATCTTATCTATTATTAAAGAAATCACAGCCCAAAGTCCAGTCAAATGACAATTAAAAGTTCAAACACACATAACCACGCTTGTGCACACATTTTTATTTATATCCTTGTTCAGACTTTTGGAAGCTTTTCATTGCCATAATGCTTTCCCCAGCTTCTCACCCTTAACTTAACCCTCCAAAACACATGGCTGACCTTAACCAGGACTCTGAAGCAAACTGAAACCCAATTATAATCACCTTATTTTAAAGTCTTCATCCTCAAATTGAGGTTTAGGCTTGTGGGGACCAGCAAAAGGTCCCCACGAAGACATAAGGTCCCCACAAGGGTAGTGTTTTGTTAAGAATTAGTTCCCACGAGGCAGTATAAACAAGCCCTCCCAAGCAAATACATGTTCTTTATGATTCTTATGATTTTTATACATTCTTTCTGATCGTGCTACTTTTCCTTTTTTTCCACATTTTTATTGTGGATCCAGCCTTTCTGATCACTTTCGGTCTAATTCCCACCACATATCTGTGTCTGTGTGGATATGCATGAAAGCAGTGTTTGTCAGGACACAACAGAGATTCTGTTTCATATTTGGTGTACTTAATAATTTTTTTCATGTTTTGTGACCAAAATAAGCTTCAAAGTTCTGAATTGGTGAGAACTGACTACAACTCTCAGTATTCAAATTATTTTTAGTCATTTCATGGTGCGCTGGCGCTGACAGTTAAGGCAAATGCATCTCTTCCTGCTCCAAAACAGAGTTCACATGTCACTGGCATTATATAGCTATCTGTCTGTCTTTTATATATATATATATATATATATATATTTTTTTTTTTTTCAGTCCCTTAATAACCATAAAACAAAATTAATTATAATCATAATCATTAAATAATCATTAAAGGGTTGCGCTCCTGTTATTACACCTTTCTGTGGTTTTATTTTTAACTGTTCTTCCTGTAGTTTTCTTGCAGCATTGCTGATAAACCAGCCTTGCAAGTTGCACTGGTAAAATATGTCATTGACACTGTAACTATGTGTTCACTGAGTCAATTGCGTCAGCACATTCATCAAATCAGTATGCCTTTAAAGATTTTAACTTGAAGGGCCCAGTGGAATCCCCACTTAGCAATATTATTTGCTAATGCTTCCAAATCAGCCACTTCATTCTCTTCTCACCAAAAGAGAAAAAGAAGCTCAGATGAGGCGAGCGAGTCAGGACAGTGCCGAATCAGACTGTCACACCTTGTGAAGCGAGGACAGGCTGAGCCAGCAGGCATCACCCTGCAACTCCAGCAGGGGTCAGACACAGTTCATTGCTTGGTTATTTTTGGCAAAGAGATTACGTTATGTCACAAGATAGATTCACTAATCCATCCGTTGTGTGGGCTTGTGTGTGTGTGTGTGTGTGTGTGTGTGTATGTTTGTGTGCGCAATTGTGCATTGATATGATCTAAAAAGTAGGACGCTGGGTGCGTGGCTGCTGTCACACTCTGAGTGGCACTGTCAGGCAAATTACACATTATTTTACTGAATAATAATTTTAATATTGCTGCTGTTTTCATTTTTCTTACAAGCACTGACATGTTGTCCATTTAATAACTTTTTAAACTTTTTATCTTTTCCTTGCAGCAACTTCCAATCCATTTCCCCAAAAGCCTCAACTCTTCAGCACTCTGCTGTACTCCTTGGTTCCAATAATAGGCTTGGCTGCTGTTGTCCTATTCTCTTTCTGGATGTGGAGACACCACAAGCTGGCCTACCCTGCTGCTCTCGTCCCCACACATGTAAGTCTTACACGCCACTATCGAATTCTCAGGAATTGTGCACTGTCACCAATATACCAATCGAACAGTGTTTTTTTTCTGGGAGTAGGCTGCTACTATAACAATACAGATTTCAGATTTATTGAAAATGGCTTTTGAATTTGATGTCATTTCACAATAGAAGTTTGTCAATGCAGTCTAAAAAAAACAAGTGAATTTCAGTCTTTAAGGTGTTCGTTCATCGACTTTGGCCAGTTATGAAATAATGGAAACCGTTGCTTCAAGGTTTCAATTGAATCGTTCTCTTTTCTGCATGAGTTATCGACTGCTAAGTACTTTTAGTGTGAAAGGTTTAAAGTGAGAAGCAGCACTTTCTCAATTGAACAAACCTCAGTGGGCTGAAGCAGCCCTGACCTTTGCTGACCTGTGCTGTAGCGTGACAGAGATTCACCCATTGAAAACATATTACATCCACAGTGTATAACTCTTAGTGTATAGAAATCTCATATCTTGTCTTTGCACCCAACTCGTCATTTGTGCATCAAGTAGGCTTTCGATTACTTGGGACGCTTTTTATCCCTGTCAAAATATTGAAACCCTTTGACCCAATAATTGACTTGTTTACCTTCCGTAGTCTACACTCAAGCAAGCTTTGCTGTTTCCCACTAGTCCTTATCATCATCATCTAAATTTGAATCTTGGAAACACCATGATCATCTTCACATTTGTGAAAATATATCCTCAATCCGGACATGCATCTAACTAATATGGAATTTGTTTTAGCTCAGTGGCGACACCTCTGCAGCAGAAGGAAAAGAAAACCTGTGCTGATCTTAGTGTATGGAAGAGGAGTCAGGGGCCTCTGCATTATTGATGAGGCTTTATATAGGCAAACAAAGCTAAACACAGAGGCGCTTGCAGCATTGCCTCGAAGAGTGTTGGCGGGTGGGTGGGAAGTGTGGGGGAGGGACTGTGGAGACTCATGCAGACTCTCAACTTTTATCGGTTTGTACTTAGCAGGAAGAGATGAAAAGGGCTGTTTGGCATGAGAAACTAGACCTGGAACAGAGGTAAACCACAGCCGAGGTTTAGATAAAAACAGATAAATAGATATAGAGAATTAATCAGCCCCAGAAAAAAGAAGAGTGTATCCAGTTACGTTGATACCCTGGACTGCTCCTTTAGGGGAATAATAAAATGCATGAAGGGGAAATGGAGTCATCCCGGATGTTCTTTACACATTATCGCTGGTGCTCAAATACTAGAGGAAAAGGTCACTGGTATGTGAATCCATTAAGGAGTTGGCCTATGGTAGAAGAATATGCGTTGCAACATGATAGTAGTAGGGTAGTAGTAGCAGCATTATATTTGAAAAAAAAAACCACACACACAATGGTAGGTTTAATTCTACTGTTGCCTCCATGTCAGCAAGCTATCCTTTCCCTTAATGATAACAGATTATTCATCAGATGAGTCATTCTTCCAGAATGCTGTCCAACTTGTTGGCCCTACATATTATTTCTCAAAAGTCTTAATGAAAATTTCATGTCCCTGTAAAAGTAGACTTTTTTTGTTGGTATACCACATCCATGAAATGCGAAGAAAATGGAAAGAAATCGTTCACACAGTGACAAAGTTGATCATATCTTAAGTTCTGTGACAGATATGCCTTTCGTCCAAACGGGTCTGGCGTTGACAGTCCCTGTGTCCAATACTTTTTGAAACTGAGTCCAGAGTGAAAAACGCGCCGCTGTATCTCTGTGTATGGTGGATATTTTTTGAAAATTATTATGTTACTGCCTCATCTGCCTTAGCTTGTCCTTGCAAGTTAGCGCTTCACAACCGTCTAGTGCACATTTGGCAATAACTGTTCATCTTATTGTTCATTTTAACACAAAGTCTTGAGCTACTCTGCCATTATAATGAGAAGCAAACCATCTTTGTGAACACAGACTTGCGAGTGGCAGACCAGTGAAATTCTAGCTGATTACTCCCTTTGGTGTCCACAGAGCTGCTAAAGACACTGAAAACATGAGAAACACGCATCCCTCTCTTGCATCTCTCTCATGTCCCCGTTGATTTGTAGTCCAGTGTTGTTTGTAATAAAAGCTTTGCTGCGTTGTCGGTAAACAGCAACATCTCATTCCACTATCAGTTTGCTGCGATGCTAATATTAGCACACAAGCTTCATGTGCCCATGAGCCATGCCATCCTGTTATTTTGTTGTTAGCGCATTACAGTGCCTTTATGTGCATCAGGGTGTCTGGGTTTTGGCTACCGATCGCCCATACCGATCAGCCGGAGTGCCGATCACCACCAATCTAAGCAACTATTCTGTCAAAAGGACAACTGAAAAACATTTAATTTAATTTGATTTGAGACGTTGCCGATTGGTGAATCTATAGAGACTGCTATGTCCGTGAAATATTTACGCACTGGCCGCCTGTCACGGGACTCTAAGACAGAGAGCACTGCATTTTGAATGTTTCCACTGCGGCCGTTTTTAAAAGTTTCAGATTCAGGTGGCTGACGAACGCTGTGCCCGACATTAAACCAGCGACGTATCCAGTTGTTTCCGTCGCCGCATAAACAACACCTGAGAAAGGCTGCTCATCTAGCCAGGTGAAACTAATGATTATTTCTTAGCCTTCCGAATGTCACACTTGGACCGGCGAGTGTTGCTGTGCGTCAGCTGTGCTAGCAGCCTGCTGGTTGGGTTGTTGTGATCGGCAATGACAGGTAGTGATCCGCATTCACCAGTCACGCTGAAATGGGCCGATCACGATTGGTGACCGATCGATCGGAGCATCCCTGACATGCAGTACATTGTTTTCGATCGTTTGTATAGATGGCACGCAGCACTTTTTTTTAAAACTGGCACAGATAATGGTCAGATAGAATAAGTGTGCTCCCTGCTCACTGAAATGGAGGGCCCTAGCATTGTAGAGGTTGTAGATGCTGGGTCGTCATGTGGTGTAGATCTGTCATGGATGTTGGTTATTTAAACCAGATCCTGCTCTGTTATCTTCTACTGGGTCTGTGATGCAGGCTGTCAATCACTGGAACAATTTAGCCCCAAAGTTGAACTGACAGTAGGTGTTCTTGCTTGTTGTTATCGCACATGAACAGCTATGTGTATTCATAAAGAGTAAAGTATACTCTTCGTACACTTGGAAATATCTAGAGAACCAACAGCATGTTTGCCCCAATGTGTCCTGTGTTCCCGAGTTATGAGGCCATCTCGTCCAAACCCATTATGTTTTACTATGAATAGATATAAAGGCTTGTTTTTTTGTATTATTAGGTTAGGGCCATAATAAGAATTAAAGTATAGATGTCTCCTGTTCTAAAATGTTTTCATTTTCACAATTTTCAGTCTTAAGAAACAAGGCAGTTTGTGTTTGTCCAGACAACTGGAACTAAACTAAAAACTATGTAAATTACTTTCTAGTTAGTAAGAGGGGACTTGAAATTGATTTGCTGTGACCAAATAAATGCTTTTGTTTTGATTTATTATTGTGTGTAGGGAGCTCATGCCGTGGTCCAGAGCATGTCATTGTTTATTGCTCTGTACTTTCTACTAACCACGGGAAGTTCAAATGATCCCGGCCTGTCATTATGAATCTGAGGCTGCTCATTGCCACTAAGCTTCCATTATTCACACCACAGCGCAAAGTGAAGGCAAACTGGAATTGATCTGTCTGAGTACACTAACCCACAGTTTTTACATGGAGAGGCGTGGAAGTCATTTTTCTAAAATCTGGACCGCATTTTACTGATCCATTTTTGCAAAAACTTAATCTATATACTGGTCGTGGAGGTACATCCATCTAAAGTGTGGTTTCCCAAATATTGAAGCACGTTCATCATCGTCTTGAGTGACTTAAGTAAATGAATTTGGATTGATAAAGTACTAGTTTATTATTTAGGAAAAAAAAACTTTCACTTTTTGGGGTTTGATTTGAATTTTGGGAAAAGAAAAACTAACTGCATTGACATTGTCGTGACATTGTTGACACATTATCGATAAATCTAGGAATTGATGCTGAAAAAATGTTTAAACATTCATCGGGTGTGTTTTAGTCTTGTTTAATAACTAATCTTTTCTATCATATTTTTCAAAACATGCTGTGAAATGTGTTGCCATTGTTATGTGAGTGGAGTGCATGCGGAGTTGCCTGTGGTCAGCAGTGGGACAGCACAGACCTCCACCAAGCCTCATTTCCACTCTTTTTTTTTAAGCTAAATATTATCACCCTTTATTTATTTTAGCTATCTAATGCAAGTCGAAAAGACAGACTGCAAGAAACTAAATGGGATGACAGGTAGCAGCAGCATTACGGGCCTTGTACATCGCCGAGACTGGAAACATGAAGATTAAACGCTCTTTGTACAGTTGAAGGTCAGAAACAGGTTCATCCTTAAACTTTTTTTTTCCATGGAGATATTTGTGCTTGCTCAAAAGCAGTTTGCTCAACATTAAGCTTTAAGTTAATTTGTCTCTGGTAAACTCTCCACTGTTCACAAACTTGAACAGTTTACCCCCTGGAGTCGTCGAGATGTGTTTCATAATTGAAACACAGTGGTGGTTTGAATTGGAAGTGAATTGTATTGTTTGCGTGCTGAAATGTTGGATTGAAATGAAGCGTTATCGTTAAAAACAATATTATGATTGATATTATTCATATCATTAATATTATTATATATGAGTCCCTTGCGTCCAACTATGTTAATAGGACTGAAATACTGTGTTAAAATTCCTGGTTCTATCTAGACACAGAAAGATAGACAAACATTCACGTGGGGCGATACAATCGTGAGCCGTTTAAGTTATGTGATGTGCAAATACCAGTGGTGTTAATCTAAAGCACAAATGCCATCCTTCCCCACACAGCTGTGATGGGAGGCACTCGTACAAATACCATACCGTGTATTGATGCTGCTAAGTGGTGATTCATTTCCAAGCAGGCATCTAATATGGTGTTCAGTGGGGAATGTGTGGCGTTATGGCACTTTTGTCATTTGTTTGGACTTGTGTGCCTCTTCAGCTGTTGTAATATCTCATTTGTTTTGTTGAGAATGTCCCCTTCGCAGAAACATGTGTCTCAACCACCACAGAAATACATAATTTGAAATGAATTGAGTCATTCCTTCCCCCGAGTTCAGACATTTCTGAAACTATCCGTGATGAAAACGAGTCTTTTGTGCTTTGTGCTTTGTGAGGCTGCTCATCATTCATGTTGCATCTCTCCTGTAACTCTGTCACTCTGCTTCACCCATGATCCTGAAGTATACCATCCTTCTGTTACTGCTGAACATGAATTAACTTGGTCCATGTGGGATTATGCACGCAAACACACACACACACACACACACACACACACACACACACACACACACACACACACACACACACACACACACACACACACACACACACACACACACACACACACACACACAAGGGATTTCAGCGTGACTGGTGTATGCCGATCACCACCTGTCATTGCCGATCACAACAACCGATCATGTGTGTCAGCCGGCGCTGTGATGAAGCCCCGCTGGTTGTGATGCGTCCTCTCCTCCCTACTCACTGCTCACTGCTCACTGGGCAGCAGCGTATCTGCTGTGAAAGTTCTTTACTTTCTGCTAGTTTTTTTCTTCGATTTTTTTGCCTTCTTGAAGAGGTATATTTAAACTTTTTCTGAATTGAAGTGATTTAATGATTGATGTTTTCACACGATGTACTGAGGAGTTCTCTTCATATTGATTACAAATTCATTGTCAATTCATGTGATCGGTATCGGTGATCGAACCGTCCCTAACACACACGTTTGTCTTCCTATCTTAGTGAGGACCGTCACTGACATACATTGATATAACCCTTTCCCCAGCCTCCCTCCCTAAACCTAACCATCTAAAACACATGGCTAAATGTAACCTTTACTCTGAACCAAACTAAAACCCATGCATAATAACCTAGGTATTTTGTAGTTTTAACCTTTAGAGTGAGGCTTGACAAAGTGAGGACCAGCCAAAATGTCCTCACTTTGCAAACATATCCTCACTCGTTGATAAAAAACTCATACAAGAACACACACGTTTGTCTTGCTATCCCTGTGGGGATATTGGGAGGTTTCTCATTGACATAACCCTTTCCCCAGCCTCTTACCCTAAATCGAACCATCCAAAACAAATGACTTTGGACCAAACTTAAACCTAATTATAATGAGCCAGTTATTTTGAAGTTTTCATCCTCAAATGGAGCTTTGGACCCGTGGGGACCGGCCCCCACGAGGACAGTGTGTTGTCAGGAATTGGTCCCCACGAGGCAGTATAAATGAATCCACACACACACACACACCTACCTCAGACTGAGGTGGCAGTTTGGTGTGAGAGGGAGGTTGTTCGGGGACAATCCATCATCTTCCACTTCTTATCTGGCTCTGTCATTCACTAACTGATAGCAAATAGCAATAATTTCTGTGTTTACTTCCTGTGTTCTTTTTTCATCAAGCATCCCTTTCACATTATGGTGGAGGTAAGAACAGTTCAATTGAAGTTGAAACACTTTATTTACCCACCCTTTTTGGGTTGAGAGCTTGGTATGAATTACCCACCACAATCCCAGCCCAGCCATTTTTTTTTCCTATTTGCTTTTCAACAGTGTCTACTTTGTTGCTACACATTTCTGTCTGATGTTCATTTCTCTGCCTGAGGATACTGCATGAAGCAAATTTTTCTTTGTGTGTGTATGTTCACCACAGAAGGCATTTGGTGCATGGTTTAAACTGGTTATGAATGCTGCCCCACTGGAAAATTTTGTCCGATTGTCCATGTTCAATGTTTTTGTGACATACAGCGTGTGGTGTGACTCGGTCCCCCCTCCCCTCCCCTCCCCTCCCCTCCCACTCGCCTATGGTTCTGTGTTGCACTCTGGAGGATCAGTACTCCGTCACTGTAAATGCAGCATGCTTTTTCCATTTATATTCAGGCGGAGAGGTGCAGATATGTTTTGCCTAAGTGCTGCCACTCACTAACAACATTTTCAAGTCGATGTGTGTGTGAATGGCTTAAGTAGAAACATCGGCAAATCAGCTCTTGCTGAAAATGCTTGACTTTATTAGAGTGACTGCAGACTGTAATTCAGGCTTAAAAGCTCAATCTTGACCGGTACTTTTATTTGCATATTAAGATCACAGTGTTTTCAGCTAATTTGTTGCCAAACGTTACAGCTTTGTGCGGAATGATTGTTGTTTGTGCAATATAAGAAGTGACAACAGTGACTTTCTGAGGTTTATAGTTATAACATGTAACCCGATTCAGCAACATGAGAGGATTGAGGGTTGGGAAGAAGACCATGAAGCAGCAGATTCTTTTTTTCCACTGTTTCCTGCTGTGTGCTGACTAAGTGTAATGTGTACCCCTGTGGCGCCAGGTGACCAGGCAAGGGATCCAGTGACTCCTGAGGGAGGTGCTTAAACCACACTGGGCACAGCTTTAGCCATACAAAGCAGATACTTTGGAAAGAATGATCCATGCATCACATTCTCTGCACACATTTGTCTCAGTACTGATGCTGAGAGCACCATCATCATCAGTAGACGTCATGCATTTCCGGTCACATGTACGCCACTACCAGCCTGTGTTGCAGGTTCCGCCCAGTTCCTTTGACCTCCTCAAGTCCAGTATGGAATTAGATTTCATTGTGCAAAGCTGGTGTCATCATTAACTATCATCTTGTCCCCAAACAACCAACAGATTTGCTGCAAAAATCAGAATCGGCGATCCCCCCTCTAACAAAAGCAGGAATGAAATGATCTCTCCTTCTGGCAAGCATTATAAAAAATAAATGAAAGCTCCTGTTTTAGTTGAATAACGGCTTTCATTGTCACATGATCAGTGTGTCCTTCGGTAACCTGCCCGTTTCTTGTGCAGTCCACACGCATATACACCTTTAACTGCCCAATAATGCGTCTTATGAGATCAATGTCGTCAAGATATGGAAGTAAACTTTGCTGACCTTAAAAGAACCCTTTTCAGCTCCTACTTTTTTTTTATTGTGCATATAAATTTTCATAATTTGTAGGATAAGTATTCACTGTGAAATCCGAAACTGCTTTTATGTATTTATAGAGGGAGTCCATGTTTTGCGTGAATCCACTGTTGGATCACAACTCTGGTACATCAGCAAGAAGTCTATGAATCTCATAGGATTCAAATATTTTGGAGCAGTTATGCATCAAATGAGAAGCATTTGGAGTTATAAGGTTTTCTTTTTTACTCAGTACGGGTGTTAAAGATATGTGACTGCAGGTCTGCATGTAAAAGTTTTTTTGAAAGGAAAAAAAAATGACTGCGCAAACACATTCGTCCAATGTTGAGCTTCTTTTCCCTGTGTCACTGCCTGATAAAATACTCACACCCTTCTGACAAACAAATAGCTGGTGCCTCGATCTTTTTCCTATTTGTTATACTAAGGATATTGTTTAGCATGATCTGAATGAAATGTTTTCACTGGTGAGATAAAATCAGTTGCCATATGGGGTTGAGTAAATTATAATTATTATATAAGTAACCATTACATAGCTCAAACACAGATCATGCTGATGATTTTGTTTTGTTTCCCACCACACATCAATGGCATCAGCTTTACTGACTTTTTTTTTCAACCAGTTAAACCCATTGACACTTGTGAATTACTGATGGCATTGTTTTTGTGAAAGCACATATGAGTTGTTATTAGTGTAATTGATTTTTGTCCATTAATATGGCCAAATAGTAATAGAGAAAGGATGAATAAATACTGAATCAGCAATTTGGTTTAATTTATAAAGGATATATTATGTAAAAAAAAATAACTTAGTCTCCTAAGTCCGACCCAAGGTTCATGTTTTCAGTCACGAAACCAAAACTCTTGACATTATTTGTGTGCGAAAATACATAATTCTGCCATTGTTCAATTGAATACAATACAAAGGAAGTTTGTCTGTTAGCTTTTTTATATTAACATCCATAAAGGAAGAATGTATACCTAGCCTTCAGTGGCGACAGCAGGTCTGTGAATGTTGTGTGTTTCAGTCGTTTCATATTACAAGACATCCAACAGAGGTTTGAACTTGAATGAACCTGCACGCGCCGTAGATCATGATTATTTTACACCTACTGCTAATAATAAACGTGAATACTTTCAGTTGACTTGTTCTTTTTTTCTAACTGCACAGACCAATCGAATAGTAGGATTTTTTTTTTAATTCAGTCTTACTAATGATATTTGTAGCTGTTACAGTGCACATCAACATTTGTGTCTTAACTAACATTGTGCTTGTTTTTGACTGTTGCTGTCCAATATCACAGTTGGATTTCACTTTGTTATGTGACACATCTTTTGAGATTAAGCGCTCAGTTTACTTTTAGGCAGGTCATGTTTCTGTCAGAGGGATTGAACCTGTGAACTGACTATGGATATGTGTCCTAGTTCAGATGCTCCCAAACATGTAAATTGTGTTTCAGATAGTTGGGCCTCAAAAATTTGAACATGCAAGGGGCCTATCATGGAAAGTTAAAGAAACAGTCTGGGGTCGACAAGTGTGCACTTGTAGTACATTATCACAGTGTTGGAGAGAGTCCTCGAGGCCTCAGGGTCTGGCTTATCGTCTGTTCAAGTAAAAACATGAACATTGTTGGCATTGCAGGAAGATTCCGCCGACCTGACAGGAGCACTCTTGAGACTTGGAAAATAAAGTTGAGATTTTACAGCAGCGTATCTGCTTTCATCAGAGGCCATCACTCATGGGCTCGTCTTTCTCCTCCGTCTTTTATCCTGTGGAAATGTGACTCCCTCTGTGCATGCTTGGCTTTAGTCGCCCCACTTCTTTATCTTGCTCACTCTTTGTCCTTCCCCATCAAGTCACATGTGAAAGTGATCAGCTTAATCCCGATCACCAGCTGTGTTTAACCTACTTTAGATTTGGAACACGTTGCTTCCTGGCTTTCCTTTTGTTTACATGCCATCAGCATGGACGCACGCATGAAGCACACTGGCTGCTCACCAATTAAGTCATTTTATTACACATTCCAACTCTCCTATAAGCGTTATCTGTCATTAGCATGCCTTGCTCAAGGGCAGACGTGCGTTTGCTCTAAAGATTCTTTAAACTGGCAAAGCTCCCGTTACAATTTTGCCTCGATAACCCAAATAGATGCCACACTTAGAAGCTTAATTGAATTAAAAATGAATTAATCCGCAGCCTGCTGGCCATGCTGTGTCATCACCGCCAAAAGGGAATCAAACTTTCGTCATAATTAAATTACAGGAATTTAAAGTGCCACACTTTCTCAGTACAGTCAAACAGCCAATTACAGAAGGTCAGAAAATAAATAAAGGCGGTGAGGCAACAAGAGAACTGAGCTTAGTCCTGTGGAGCCTGAGTGATAAGTAGGTTATTGAGGAAGTCAGCGTCGTGATAAAGGAGCACTATTTTAATGTAAGAGGAAGCATCATGGCCGTCTCATATGTTGTTTGATATTTACTATGCAGGATCCAGGGCCTTCTCCCCCGTCCCCCATCTTGGGACAAAAGCCGCTGCAGCTGATCGAGGTAAAAGCCAGGGGGCGCTTTGGCTGCGTCTGGAAGGCCCAGCTCCTCAGTGATTATGTGGCCGTCAAAATTTTCCCAATCCAGGTATGATGACTATTACTGATGGATGATTCTTCTGTTACCGATAGATTACCAGATTCCTGATTGTAATTCGCGGAACAAGAACATCTGTTCTCATCTTTTGGCTTGTTCAGGACAAGCTGTCGTGGCAGAACGAGTATGAAATCTACAGCGTGAGCGGAATGAAGCACGAAAACATCCTCCACTTTATCGGTGTGGAGAAAAGGAACAACAACTTGGATCTGGAGCTGTGGCTCATCACCACCTACCATGAAAAGGTATCCATATGTCAACACTCTTTTTACATCGTGACTTCTAAAGGTTGTAGAAATCTGCTGCTGTGTAATAGTTCACTACTGTACATTGAATATTGAGCGCTGTACTGGAAACTATCATCATTGTTGCATGTAGAACACACATATTGCCAATGGTTTCCTCTTGGCTCATTCTCTGAAAGAAAGAGATCAAAGCATTAACTGTCATCCAGTCAGTTTAAAAATAACCTAGATTTGGTGTGAAAAAATAATATTCTTTCATATGTCTTTAAAGAATGCGCAGATGGATGGTTGAGGGTGAATTTTGCTTAGAGTTTACTCTGATCTTCAATGATAACTGGACATGACCTTTGTTAGATTAGGGATTTTAAATTCACTTACAATTCTGGGCAATATATTGACCTTTATTGTGATACATTTTGTGCATGCATTTTGCAAATTCGAAACCACACTACTGTATTTCTTTATTTCAGTTAATGAGCCACTTGCTGTTTTGAGTACCTGTGAGGGCAACTCGCCATCTTGTGGTGGTTCTGTGCAAATGACCATGAGCTGTGCCAACAGAATACTTGCGCTGATATTTCAACTGTTTATTGAAAGTGGAATTATTCCTCTCACTGAGACTCAAACTGTCACAACAGGGCTCACTAACAGACTACCTTAAAGCCAATGTGGTGTCGTGGAACGAGCTTTGCCTCATTGCTCAGACAGCAGCAAGAGGCCTGGCGTACTTGCACGAAGACATCCCTGGTCACAAAGATGGACACAAGCCCTCGATTGCTCACAGGTTTGACCATTCAAATTGCCTTTCAATGTCGAGTGCTGAAGCATAGACAACATGCTTGTGTGCATTTCAGGGACATAAAAAGTAAGAATGTTCTGCTGAAGAACAATCTGACAGCGTGCATTGCTGATTTCGGACTGGCACTGAAGTTTGAAGCCGGGAAGTCAGCCGGAGATACGCACGGACAGGTACGCATGGTGGCAAAAACGTGACAGGGTGTATATGCTTTTGATGTGCCAGCCTTGTCTGGAGGTCATTGTTTCATCAAGTAACACAGATATTGTTTCACAGCGACCATTTCTCAGTCACCAATGTTAGGTGTACCACATTATATAATGTGGTGTCATAGCCAAAACATCCATGAATGGTAGATGGCTCTTGCTTTCCATGCTTATCCAGCAAGTCACCCGTTCACACACACTGCGACGCAGCACACCATCTAAACTAACTAAAGTTGAACTTAGTTGGTTAGCCCTAACTAAAGGCAAACTAGCAAAGACTAAATGTGGTGATTGTGTTTCTGTCCAGAAGATGTTTTAAACCTCAGTTTTCCCTTTCTCAGTGCAAACTTGTTCTGTGCACTTAATGCATCACTGCAGACCCCTAGTATTATGCGTTAGTTACTTGTCACGCAAAGCTTGATATTGTACACTCTCTGTTAACAAATGTATCAATGCTCCCCCTCACTTTTCACGCTCTCAGCAGGTCTGTCTGCTGTGTCATTGTTTTTCTCCAAGCTGAGACGTTATTTCCTCCTGATGTCAGCATTCGACCATTTGATCTGTCTAATTTGAACCTTAAGGTGGGGACACGGCGCTACATGGCTCCCGAAGTACTCGAGGGCGCCATCAACTTCCAGCGTGATTCCTTCTTGCGCATCGACATGTATGCCTTCGGCCTAGTTCTCTGGGAACTGGCAGCGCGATGCACTGCCGCAGATGGTGAGATTTTCTCTTTGTCTTTCTGTTTTGTGGTGGACTGTTGTGAGATTCTTTAACTGGATGGCTGCATTTTAGGGCCAGTGGATGAGTACATGCTCCCGTTTGAGGAAGAAGTGGGTCAGCATCCATCATTGGAGGACATGCAGGAGGTGGTTGTGCATAAAAAACTGCGGCCGTGCCTGCGCGAGTGCTGGCAGAAACATGCGGTGAGAAAGCATTGCCGAATTTATGTCGCGAATGCTATGCTTACATGTAGCGAGTGCATTGAAAAACCTATATTACTTCCTCACTGTTTTCAAAAATCACATCATGCACATGTCAATTTTCAAGAAGTTTGTGTACATAAATCCAATGTTGAGCTTCGTCATGCAGCGAAATTGCTGACGTCTGTGCATTCCTCTGCCTGGGCTCCTACAGTTGTGTCCCAACGGGGTTCTATGTAAAAGCACGTCTAGTTTTTAAGATATTTTACGTACAAGACTCTCAAGAGCTACACTTTGTGATAAATTTCAATTGCTTGTTTGAGCTGTGCTTCTCTCCACATGTTTTCATCCTCACACAATAGGCAGAGTTTTCAGTGGAGAAAAGCAGTGTTTTCATCTCAACAAGAGGCCAAAACTACGATGGCCTTGAAGGGCAAATGATTAACAAGAAAAGCACAACCACTAGAATGGAAGCAGGATTACCCAAACAAAAGCCCATTTACAAAAGCACTATTGCACTAAATATGAAATCAGTTTCACTGTAAGCTCATTTGTTTCAGCAGATTTGAAAAGGCTCTCCATGACTTCACTGAGCAGAACCTCAGTTATGCACAACAGGGGATAGTCAGGGGATTTCAGGATCTCACAGGGGTGTTAGAAAATATAGATATGCTTAAGTATCGTGATACTTCTTTTATTGTTTCGATACTTGTGCGATATTATCTTGATATTTAATACACAGATGCTTGTGTACTACTCTTTGATACTCAAATACTGACAACATTTTCTTCCTGTAAACTGGAGTTATGTTGTTGATCAAGGGAGCTGTTCGATCCTAGGTTGGACTGCAAAATTTAAATGGAAGTCTAACAGGGATAATTACATAACAATAAACTTGTTTTCCTGCACGTAATGTTGTACTGCAATATCTGATTTTTCCCCTTGAAATGATGCCTATTCTTAACCAATGTTACAATATATTGTGGAAGTCACAGTGTCACCATTCATATTGAATCACACGCTTCCTGCCAATACACTGCTCCGAATTTGGTGTACTGTCCCTGTAGTGTGATAGCTGATCCACATAGTGGAGGTTTATTTAAAAAAAACATTTTTTTGTCCTTTTTGTTTTAGGAAATGTGATTCCACTTTTATGATTGTGCTTTTCTTTTTGACCGTCATTTGTCCTTCAAGGCCACTGCACAAGACACATGGAATTTTTTCTCAAGTCAAAGCCAGGGCCCCAACCTTTTTGCAACTGTGAGCTACTCCAAGTGCCCCGTGTTTGGGTCACACTTAGGAAGTAACTTGTATGTATTATTATGGATGATAAATCACAACTCACTAATCACATTGTTGATTCTTCACAGATATTAACAAAGGTGTAGCACTAGCAAGCAAGTCCACGATGTTGGTGACCTCTGGTCAAATGTAGCATTAGTTTCAAAGGTCGGGCTGTTGAGCTCTGTCTTTGGTTTGTTGTTCTTCTAGTCTTCTGCTAACGTGAATGCTTTTTTAAGAGTATCCCAAGTTCCTCCCCCTATGACCTGCCTCCACACAGACTCCACTCAGACTCATGGTTCTTCACAGGGTCTTGCAATGCTCTGTGAAACCATTGAAGACTGCTGGGACCACGAGGCAGAGGCCCGTCTGTCTGCCGGCTGCGTGGAGGAGCGCATCGGCCAAATGCAGCGCCAGGCACCGATCATCGGCCCTGAGGAGATAGTCACGGTCGTCACCATGGTGACCAATGTGGACCTCCCACCCAAAGAGTCCAGCTTATGATGTGCTGTTCCCCAAGCGCTCGTGGAACCAGAAGAGGCCGCCCTGGTCGGTTGGCTGAATGGGTTCTTTATATTTCTCTCTTGTTCGTCTGTTTCTTTAAGTGCGGGCCGCTACTCGCGTTCAGGAAACCCTGCGCTGCACCTCACCACGTCAGTCCATCGCCACCTCATTTTTGTGCCTGAGGATTTTAACAGTTGAAAAAGAAAACTTCTCATTCTGAGCTTCAGGATATTTTCAGACATCAAAAAAGCAAAACAAACAAAAAATTAAGGGTTGCCACGAGTGACTGACGTGCCGGGACAACTTCACCCCAACTGTCATCATGTTTGTTTTTATACACACACGGGAGGAGAGCGTGCCGTTCTGCTGGGTTTTCTACCAAGAGAGAAGATCTTGCATGGAATTCCACTCTTGAACTCTCCATGCATTTTAGTGTATTATAACAAAAAAAAACAAAAAAAAAGGAAAAAAAAGATGAGCACCGGGCTCTGGATTTGCTGTTTCTCTTGTGTGCATTTGATTATTTTCCCGAAGACTATCGTTCTGCCAATAAGCAAACGGCTTCTGAATGTTCATAGTGTAATGCTGCTGTACATAGTGTATCATGGACCCGAATCAAGCTTGTGTAAACGGGGTGAAGGGGGACTGAGGACGGTCGGGGAGGGGAGGGGTCCATAATCAAGCATTACGACGATAAAAACCATAAACCTCCTTCAACCAGGTATACCTCAGTTCACGGACACGAGTCCCTCTCACTGTTCATGACATCCAGACACCCGTGAATTATGGGTGATGTAGTCAACAAAGTCTCCATAGACATGGCCACCTACACGATCATGTATCGCTGTTTCCCTTCTCTCACGTTTCGACTGAACTTGTTGAACTCTCAGTTTTGTTTATGACTCTCTCTCTCTCTCTCTCTCTCTGTGCTATAACGTTGGGGTAAAACAGACCCACGAAGAATTCTCTTATTGGTTGATAGTTATAAGTGCAAGGAACCCTTTGAAATTTGGTTTGAGATAAGGTGTTTAAATGCTCCTTGGAAACTGGAGCCTTTTGTGCTCGTAGCAAACAGCTTTGTTTTTCTAATTTGTGATATGAATCAAATGTGGTCTGGTTCTGATCCAATACTAGATGAGCGCACACATTTTTAGTCATCAGATTTGAAGTGTTTTTGTTTTTTCTTTCAAAGCCCGAGTTTGGAATTTGACCTGTATTTAGCTGAGCCAGCTTTGCTTTGGAGTTCATTGCACACATCTTTTTTTTTTAACTATCCAGAGTTTCTGTTGTCTATTGATGCGCCTCAGGAATCTTTGCTACTCCCCACTTTTCGACTCATCGACATCTCTTCATCTGCACTCGTCTTCCCCTCCTCATGGTCACTTGCCGACGTGCACCTTCATCATGGCCCATGATGTGAACTAGTTGTACGCCTCATGAATTAGCCGTGATGTGAAATATTGATGAGATTTAAGCTGGGAGGCAGCCTGCCATTTCGGAACACACAGCAGTTTAATTCCAGCGTGAACTAATCGTAGGAGGAGGAGCAGGAATCCTCAGATGTTCTCGACTAGCTCGGGCCGGGGCCCTAATAAGAACACTAACAATGCTGGGCACAATCTTGACAATCGCTCATGGAGCTGAACTGAGTGGGGGGGAAAAAATAAGTACTTCTTTGCTAAGTTTTAGCAATAAATAGCACTTCCTTATTAACACTAAAATAGTTGATACTGTGACTTCTGCTCCTAAATTAAGAGACCGGACTCCTTGCTATAGTTTCACGGAGGTTTGTCAAGATCCAACTCTACAGCAAAGGAAGTGGAGCGTAACTGGCTTCTGGTTGTCGTCCGCTAGTTCCCTGCCCCTCTCGCGCGGCTCTTCACTGTCCCGACCATCCACTGGCTTCTCATTCACCATATCTGTCGTCAACACAGTTAAAACCGTTGACAAAACTGCCAGTCAACTTTGCTACCGCAGGGCTACAATCTTTTCAGAATCCTGCTGACACGAACCAAACAATCCGCTGTACGAGTGGGGACAAGGAGCCTTTTCTTGCTCTCTTTCATCCTGGTGCCATTTCTACGTGTCCACTAGAGTTACTCTTGTAGATGTCAGGCAAAAAGGATGTATCTGTCGCTGTTGTGAGACGCAACGGCGGCCCAATTTTATTTTATTTTTTAATCTTGATTTCCTCTGAGGGATGTTGAACACTGGTGCCGGCAAAAAAATAAAATGAAAAAAATAAACCTGCAGTCTCTCCTCAAGGTTCTGGGACAGTTTCTCAATTTGTAGGTTGCAATGAGCATTTCAGGAATGTTGAGGTTGCCAAACATTTTCCTAACAATATCCATAAATATTTCTATTTAAAGTTTAATATTAGAGTGAGGTGGATCTTCAGCACTTTTACAACACAAGAAACCTACAGGAAGTTAAAGCCATCATCTTATTTACTGACTGTAGCATCGATATCACTTCCTTTTGCTGCTGTTGATTCCTCATCATCCTCATGTGTCTGGAGAAGTTCGGAAGGGTCTGACCCATGTTTTCGATCGGTTGGCACTACCTCACTCACAGGGAATCCATCGCCGGGTAGAAATAGCGATGGTAAATCAAATCTATTTGTCAGTACGGGAGAATAACTTCTATAATATTATGGACGTTTTGCACTAATGATCAGGCGGCAATAGTTTTCTGAATCACTGACTCAACATGCAATTGAATATGAAGCGTGCTAGCTACTTTACTGTTGAAGTAGTGACGAAAAAGTCCTGAAAATGTTGTTTGTTTTATGACCTGAAGTAGCACTAACACTAAAATCATCTGCGAGTGGAACAAACGTTGCTGCTGCTCTGTATAACACTATGTTGACGCCTTCTCCACCGATAAACATCGGTCCGACACTAAACTTGGTTGATCACGGCCCTAACCAGAGTGTGTATCCCGTTCAGGGTTTCTTTTTTTTCCCCAGCTCTAATCTGCATCTGAGAAACTGTCCCAAAACTCCAAATACCATTCAGGGATTCAGTACTATGCTTTTCTAAGTTCTAACAAGTTATATGCAACCAGTGCCGCAATCTACCCTACACTTCTGTGGGATCAGCTGCAGGAGCGACCTTCAGTGTCAACACACATACACACACACACACACACAAACTTGTAGCATTTTATTTCTTCTTTTTTTTTTTAAAAAAGAAAAAAAAGCGTGACCTTGCATATTGATATGTTGTATTTATTTTTTGATTTACAGGCCTGAGGTTGTGGAGTTCAAAGCTCACCTGCGACTCTTAAGCAGAGTTTTATGGTCGTTGTATTTGTGGGCGGGAGGGTTTCGGGTGGGCGGGTTTGTTCTGTTATAATTCAGGAAATACTTTGATTAATGACAGAAAATATAAAAAAATATATAAACTGTAAACATGCTTCTAACTATTCAGTCTACGGACAAATGACCGAGAATGAATGTTCTTCAAACTCCTGGATACCAGTATTGTGGTGGACGGATTGAAACCGGCCCTGTGTACCTGTAGAGGGCTTTGCTTCTGGCTGGTGTCATACGATTGTTCCCTGCCTGAACGAGTGAGGGCCACACTCGGAGATCCACTCCTGCACCTGGAACTTTCCCCTCTTAAACTGAGGTCCCTTTTGATCACACTGGTGATGATCCTGGCCGAATGCAACCCCACTTTGAGAACAGGGCGCTTTTAGAAGCCCCGGTGCATCATTACTTTGACCCCCTGTCTGAGACAAAAATAAATAAATAACTCGATGCTACTGAATCAGATCTATAGGAGTGGATATTCCAGCCGTTGCCCTTCACACGTTTCCACCTCCAGCCCAGCACCTCACATTGCTGTGCGTATAAATACCAGTGAAATATTGTGTGTTGTTGCCCCCACCCCACCCACTATTTTAAGCAGTCTAGGATCTGTACAGACATAAATACCTGTATCAACTATATACTCTGAGCTGAAACTTTATAAGTGCGTGTGAAAATTCAGTGTTTCCTCGACATTCATTTATACTTGTGTTTTGATTCAGATTTGTCCTTCACGATGTGTAAATTTAGTTGAGCTTTGTATAAGCTAAAAGCTAGAGGCTCTTGGGGAACTTTGTAAAGCATCTTTGAAAGCACTTAGAGGATTTTCTTTCTCTCTGGTATAGATATTAAGGAATTTAAGCCCACTGTGGTCTTCTGCCGTTTGTATATTTAAAACACCTCCCTAGAGCTCTCCAAGAGAAATCCAAAAGTCTCTTTGATAATTAAGTCACCCACGATTAGTACTTCATTCAAGCATCTCAACTTCCTGCTTTTCTCCGTATTGGTAAGACTTTTAGAGCAAATGTTGACCTCGTGGTCAGTCATGGCTTCGGGGAAAGGTCTTGCCTGGCCTGGAATTCATGCAAGAAAAAAAGAAAAGAAAAAAAAACAACAGTAACACTAAAGGTTTTCTGACCCCACATTTCTTGAGGTTTTCAAGAGTTGCATCGCTGATCCGGGATCCTCGGATATAATCCGCTGCGTTCACAAACCAAGTTTGTGTTTGTACCAACAACAAGAACACTTAGAAGCTTCACCTGAGGATCAGAACAGAGACGTTATACGGACGGTTCTAAACTGGTCCTGGATCAGCGCTGCAACTCGCATGTCCGTCGGTTGTGGTTTTTATCAGTTGAAGTGATCCATGTGATGTAAATAAATGTGTTTTTAGATTGTGGCTGCTTCTTCTTATTGAGCTGGAGATTCAACACAAAGTTCATGCTCAGTCTTGATGTTCCACTGAAGGTCACAATTCCAAAATGTTTACGGATAATTTCTGAAGTTGTGTTGTGCTGCACTTCTTTTCCTTTCGGCTTCTCCCTTCAGGGGTCACCACAGTGGATCATCTTCCTCCATCTCACCCTGTCCTCTGCTTCCTCTTCTCTCAAACCTACAAACCTCATGTCCTCCTTCACCACCTCCATCAATCTCCTCTTCGGCCTTCCTCTCCACCTTCTGCCTGGCAGTTCCAACCTCAACATCTCCATCTACCAATGTACTGGCTCTCTCTCTCTCTCTCTCCTCTGTACATGTCCAAACCATCTCCATCTAGCCTCTCTGACTTGGTCTCCTAAACACCTGAGCACATGTGCTGTCCCTCTGATCCTATCATCATCCTGCTCACTCCCAGAGAGAAGCTCAGCATCTTCATCTCTGCTACCTCCAGCTCTGCCTACTGTCTTCTCCTCAGTGACAGTGATCCAAACCATACAACATTGATGGCCTCACCACTGTTTTAGACACTTTCCCTTTCATCCTTGCCGACACCCTTTTGTCACACATCATACCTGACACTTTTCTCCAATGATTCCATCCTGCCTGCACCTGCTTCTTCACCTCTGTCTCACACTCTCCATCACAGTTGAGCCTAAGTACTTAAAACCCCCCACCTTCTTTCTTTCTGCATCCTGTAACTCTGAGGCAACAAACAACATTCTGCTTTGGATCTGGGTTCTGCATGCAGCTGGATTACATTGAAAAAAAATGTTCACTCTGAGCATAGGACTCACTGTGCCACTTAGCATCAAAGATGATGTGAGATCTATCGACACCCAAAAAATACTTTGACAGTGACTGTTAACTTATGTGGGAAGAGATGAAAGATGAAGTCAAAACGAGAAGAAGCTCAGATGGACAAATGGGGAGAAGGAGCTTTGACATGGAGCGTGTATAGGAAAAGGAGAATTTGAAAGTTTTAAAAGGTAAAGTATGGTTTGCGACATGATATCTGGCATGTACAACTTGGAGATTAGTTCAAAGTTTGATGGCAAATGAATGGGTGCGCAACCAAAGTATGGCAGAGTATTGTTGTTAGTCAAGCTGTGTGAGACGTCTGAAAAAAAATGACACATTTTACCTGCAAAAACTTACGCAGACAGATGTACTAAGGGATTCCATTCTTCTTTACTGAAAAGTGCACTGTCTGGGAAACCAGTTCTGACGACTGACCACACAACAACCAGAGCTGAAACCCTCTGATCTTCAAACGAACTCGTCTTTGCCGATGGAGTTACGAGCCAATTCCATCGCCACATATGTTTGATGACATGGACTGTAGATGTGTTCATGGTAAATAGATAAGTGGTGGCCTCGAACACATCTGCTCATTGTGTTAAAAGCTAAAAGCCTCCAAACTAATTCACTGGATTAATTCAAGGATCACATCCAAAAGAAATGTGCATAAAATGGAATGTTGAATTATGACCGTTCTCCAACCCCAGATTTATTTTATCTCTTAAATATTTGACAAAATTACGTTACTAGGAATGAACGCAGCAACAAGAACAGAATGGATCGATGTTGCTGAACGTAACAGAAAGAATGACTTATTGGCTGCAAGAGACATTGAGGAAAGGCGGGGAAAATTGAGTGAAATGAAGCAGCGAGAACTAAGATGAAACTGGAGTCAAATGAAAACCCACTGATGTGAAGCAAGTTGAATTTCCCATCTATAAACTTCTTATTTTCCATCCTGTTCTTTTAATCAATGCGTGACAAAAACAAGGGAAAAGAAGAAGAAGCTCCGACAAAGAATGTATATGAAATAAAAACATTTCAAGACCAACTCGACCTGAGAGAAGGCTGAAACACATCTGTGTTGAATAAGAATACTGACTTCACAAAGGCCGGCTGTCTGCAGCAGTACAACTTTATACATAAAACTTTAATGAATTGCTTTCATCTGAGCTGGCAAAACCCTTTTTTTCCGCTCCGATTGAGTTTGTCGAGAGCAGCTCGATGGCTCTATTCACAGCGAAGGTCGCAGACTCGGCAACTGGATGCAATGCTGCTGCTGTGGAGGAAACAAACTGCCCGAGATGTTTCCAGAGCGCGGTGATCTCCGAGGATCATATACTGTATGTTCTCAGGTTCACAAGTCTCCACGTTGTAAAGCTTTATTTAAATGTCCACGCAGTGGAGTGTCAGAGTTCTAGCCAAAGGCAGACATGGCCCACTGCTTGACGTCAGTGGGGCATTGTGGGTACTTCTGCAGGGCCTCCATGATCTGGCTGGGGTCCAGCATCAGTCTCATCAGCTGGTATTCCCTCTGTGTCTTCAAGGTAGCGCTGTCAGCAGGTCGGATCAACTCCAGCTGCTGCAAGTGCTCGAAGGCCTGCGGCAGAAAGAGCGATGCCGACATCGACATTAAAGCTCAGGATGATATGCCATTTTCAGTTCAACACAACGGTTGATCACTTTACCAGCAGACCAGTCCCTTTTTTCTTTGAAACTAGATGTGAATCATGACAGCCAGTGCAACACGACACGTCTGTGAGTCATGCATTATTGCAGTCGGGGCCAGAGCAAGATCAAGACTTTGAGGGGCCTGAGACCGGGACCAAACTGAATACAGAACTAACTCCCAGCTTGCTCCAATGATAGCATTACAGCTGTTGATATTTATTTTGCAGCAAGAAATACATGTGTGTGTGTGTGTGTCTAGTTTAGCTCTTGGTCTTGACTCCAACACCATCTCATGTGTATCCGTGCTTGGAGCTGCCCCTACAGTACCTCATGAATGACCAGTCACGTGGACCGGTTGTCATAGAAACGCAGCACTCGTCGTATTTGACGGGATCAGCCAGAAAAGCCACCCAGAGGCCGCAGACGAGACTGCTAACATGAGCGTGCCGTGTGAATGCTGAGGCCTTCCTTCACGCCCGACCTGATTTTCACAAGTTATGCAGTGAATGGCTAGTGGCTGGCGGCGAGTTGAAAATGGCACGCGAGACGGGGAGGTGGGAGTGGGCTCACATTTGTGGGGCTCACGCAGGTTTTTTTGTTTTGATCCTCTGATAAAGAAGGAGTGTGCACAAAACAAAACGGAGAAAATACTTTCTCTGATTCATCCTTTTCTCACAGCGAGAAAAGAAAAATTTAATTTGTAGGAGGTGAATCACACTCCAGGCTGCACTCTGATTTTCTTTTAGCATTTTTCATGCTGTTTGAAGCAGATTTGTGGAAAAATGTTGAGCCTTGTGAGAGCTCTTTGAATACAGGCTTACAGAGGTGGATGGCGGCTACAGTTGAGCCTCTGAGTGGAGCACCTAGGTGAAACATGGAGATAAAAACGGAAGATGTTTGGGGACAAAAACGTGGAAAAATCATGACACATCAGGCTGAGGAAAGCAAAAGCGCACCATTCCCGAACAAGCGGAATATTTTGCCAAGTAAACGGTTTCAATATGACTTGCAGAACATTGACGCCCAATAATGTGAAATAAGTGGGTTTCTCCCGTGAATATGGCTAGTCTTCCCTGTTCCCATTCAAACAGGCACACTCTCGCCATGATCTATATAAATAATCTGGGAATAAATTCGAGAATTCTGAGACAGAGGAACATCCAATGTGCTGGAAACATGGTGTCCGCGAATGAACTCAGCATGAATGTGGTCAATAATGTCACTTGTGCGGGTCACAAGTCTTCTAGAACCCTGAAGAAACAGGGGGACATAGATGATCCCCAAGAGATGACACTGAAGTCTGAAATCCCATCCTGTTGAGAGGCAGTGGTGACATCTACTTGTCAAACTAGGTACTGCACATCAAAGCTTCTGCGTGACACTGTAATAAACAGGTCTTTATTCCAGGGGTTTCGTCTGACCTTCATGATGACGGGCTGCTCAAAGTTGTACATCGAACTGGACTTCCTCTGAAGGAACTTCTTGAACTCTGAGAGGAGATTGAGAAAAATGGAGTTGGAATTACAGAAGAGGCAAGCGTGTTCAGAACAGTCACCGAGAGCACTGAAGCAGAGGCCTCACCGTTGTGGACCATCTGAAGGTTGAACGGTTCTCCTTCGTAGATGTCGTTGAGATGCTTCATGGCAATGATCAGACAGAGTTCTAAGATGGAGAGACCTGACAGGAGCAGGTTTTCAGAACGGTGTGTGACGCTCATGAGCTCTCAAAGGATGATACAAATGATTCTCCATCACCGTGTAACATGTTGGCCTTGGCATCACTGAAGCACAATCGACTGGCTTCCTGCAGGTCGACAGGTCTGACAGTCGGGTTTTTGATGGAGACTCTGCCTAAACAAAACATCTGAGGCACCAGAGGTCAGGAGATGGTGTCTTTAAAAACAGTTACAGGAGAAGCAGTTGTGACATCCTGGACTCTCACCAGAAGCATCTGCATGGAGCGGAAGTCTTTGCTGGAGTTGAAGTGCCTCCTGAGGACCTCCTCCACCGACTTGTCTTGGCAAAGAGCCTGAAAATGGAAAGCCACAGTGGCGCTTTCTGGATTTAACTGATCAAACTTTTTAAATTCAGGGCGCACTCAGACAAACCTGGATGCTACTGTTCCAGTCTTGACAGAACTTGGCGTCAGGGAAATCATCAGCGAGGCTCAGCTGCGAGCCGACTTGGTGGAGATACTGAGGGAAGGTCAAACTGCTGAGAAGATGAATCTGACGGTGGGAAAACCGTGACTTGACACGCTTCTCCAGCAGCTCCAGAACGTCCTGCCAATCACACGTGGTCACGTTAGGCACGCTGGTGCGAGTCCAGTGGCGTCCGGACGTACCAGTCGACAGGTCACGCCCACCACCGCAATCGGAGCCTGCGCCGACTGGGACACGTCGAAGAGGTTGTAGAGTAGAGTCTGGTTCTTGTGGTGGGCGAACAAGTCAAACTCATCCAAGACAAACAGGACAGGGCGACTGCTGCTGCGGTCGCCTGGTTAAAGGAGATTTTAACCACCACATTCGAGTCATATTTTCTTCTTTCATGTCAGAGACTGATTTCCTATAGCACATTCTGTTACCTTTCTTCAGCGCCTCCAACAGGAAAGCCAGATTCTCTGCAAAACTTCCCTGTGACCAGCGGAGAATAAGGGTTAAATGGAGCATGTTATAAAGATCCTGATCAAAAACCTTGAGAGCGAAAATACCCACAAACACTTTGTCACCGACAACGTTTTCCAAGTTGAGTTGCCGCGTTATTTCTTTGAGCGCAATTCTGTCATCGGTCTGCAGGAGGCCTAAAAAGAGACAAATGAAGGACAGAGCGAGTTTCTCCGCATCAAAATAACATTTCAAATGTTTACATTTACCAGGACATGCTCAGATCAACTTCACATAACAGCCACCTCACTTGAAAAGCTCCATTTCCAATTGATAGAGCGGCAAAAATGCTACGGTACGCTGTGACTCGCCAGTCAGATCTGCTCGGAGCAACCACTGATGGCGACTTTGGATTCTAAGATTGGTTGTATCATAATAACCTGTCCCTTTTTATGCATCTACCGCGTGTGTCACTGCTCACATGTGGTGACACTCTCTTCCTCCCTCAGGTCATGGATTAGTCCTCCTTATGGACGCCATAAAGTTCAGGTTTTATTCATCCAAGAGGAATTTATTGGTGTTTTAGTACGTGACAGTCATGCAAAACCTTAGTGGCACTGATCGAGACTTCAACACAATATATACAGTATGAGTGTTGGGAAAAAGAGTCAAATATAAACATAACTGAAGAGGAACGGCAACATTGCTCACCACACACACAATTTTCAACTTGTACTAGTCTACAACACTTTTGGAAAGACGCAGGAGAAGTGATTTTACAGGTATCGGGATGAGTAAAGTGCCTGGGAAGGGACTCCTTAATAAAGAAAAATGTCTTATCTTGGCAGCAGTAGCAAAAAAGATAGCTCTCAAATTTCTGCTCCAGAGAAAGCCACCCACAGTTACCCTCCTTATTAGAGTGGTCAACCACATCTGATGATCTTGACTCTGCAACCTCAACACATGAAAGCCAAGATATTTTGGAAGTATCATATTAATTTGTACATAATTTACTTTCTACTGGACCTATATTGTTTTTGTGTTTTTCCTCTCTTAGATACATATGACTATGAGAGCTTTTAAATAGAGTTTCTCCGCATCAAAATAACATTTCAAATGTTTACATTTACCAGGACATGCTCAGTTTAAGTTCACAAAATGGCCACCTCACTTGAAAAGCGAGGACGACAAAAATGCTACGGTACGCTGTGACTCGATTGGCCAGTCAGATCTGCTCGGAGCAACCACTGATGGCGACTTTGGATTCTAACATTGGTTGCAAGATTGGTTTTTCCTCTCTTACATACATATGACTATGAGATCTTTCAAATAAAATAACAAAAAGTTCAGATCCAGGACAAGTCTTTCAAAAAACTCCTACTGGGAGCACGAGTGGTGCATAAGGTGAAAAATATGATGTCAAACAAATATGGGTGACCACAGCCATGCACTTCTAAAGGAGAATACATGTGTGAAAATCATCCTTTCACACTCCAGTATGTTAACAGGTGAGGCTTCATCTTGCTAACGCTGTAGATAAGTCCGTGGCGAAGCATTATAGGGCCCATTTATATTAGGGGGTGAACACAACTCACCATTGAGATGGACTTGAAGAAGCGTTCTCTGGACATCAGCCTCTTTCAGCAGATCTCGCAACACACACTTCAACAGCTGAGGACATGTAAAGTGAGGTGTGGTGGCTCAAACCCTTCAAGGTCTGAAGCTTACCATGGTCTTCCCGGAGCCTCTGGGACCAACGATGAGTACAGAGTTACTCTCGCCGTGAGCCGCCGTCCGCTTCAGCAGCTCTAACAAGTGTCTAAAGGAAAGAGGAAAGAAAACGGTGAACTGGAGCTTTTGTTCTCCAAACTAGAGCAGAGCTGTCAGGTGAGAGCAAACTGGGTCACACAGAACGCCTTGTATTTGAGGGAAACGCTCGGTTTATTTCAGTCACTGTTGCCGTTCGGTCTTTCAAATCAATACAACATCACTGTAGTCAATGCTTACTTTGACTCCCTGCCGTTTCGTGCTGCTCTGAAAAAAGAAATTGGTGAATTTATTGCAGGGGGAGAAACCTACTTGTGTTGAGCCTCCAGTCCCTCGAGCGAGCTGGGTAACATCTGCTGACACAGGCGCTGCCGTAGGACAGTCTGGAGCTGAAAACACATGGAAGTGTGTGACACAAGTCCAATGACAAAATGACCGTTTCAGTTAGCAACTGATCGAAACCTTTCTGATGCATTCGCCAACCGGCAGGTGGGCTTCTTTGCTCTTCCGCTTACTCATGATGAGGTCACTGAAAATGACACACAGTTATACAGAGTATAATCGACGTCCTCCTTGTGCGTGAAGGTCGATATCAGGCAACATAAATGTGTTGACAGACGACACAGGAGAGGCGGTCGCGTTAACAGAGAAGCAGCCAGAGCTGGCAAACGTAAATACATGGAAACAACCGAGTCAAACCACGTACGCCGGCGATCAGTCTACGTTATATTTACGCACTAAATATGTGACTTACGGCGTATAAACACAAGAATATGAAGCACCACCTATCTAACTTCATGCTAGTGACGTTTGCTGCGATGTTGCTACACTCGCTACCAGCAGCTCCTGGGCGTCATTTTACGACGTAACGTAAACGCAAAGCTTTACATCGCAATCGAACACAACGTACCACCGAATCGCGGCACTTTTGTGCCGTGATATAAACCTTGAAATGAAACAAGGATCCTCGGGAAATGACAACTTCCACGTCGCTTCAATCTTCGCGGGAACACGGGGCAGACCGAGATGACGACTTCCGGTGCTTCCGGTTAGAGGTTCTTTTTAATGGCATGTAAATGACGTATTAGGTCAGCATTATTTATTATTGAAATAAATTATGATAACATAACAACCAATTTGGCAATTCGTAAATTACTTAAAGTATTTTCTATAACTCATAAGTTTACTGAATTTTGTTTTTGTTTATCAATCTTTTCAAGGTATTGGATTCGTGCTCACTTTTCAGAATCAGAACCTTACTTTACCTTTATACATTTCATTTAAGACACATTTATCTCGTGCCTCTCGCTATGTCATGCTACTCACATTATTAGAAAAATACGACAGTCAGCTCACTTGCTCACTTTCGTGTTTGCCCTTAAAAGCCGGGCTTTTACACCGCTAGACACTGAATTAATTGAACATCTCTGCAGGTTGACCTTCACACCCAAATCTAACATCTCGGCTCCATGTTTTCTTTTTCATATCAGAGGACAGTAAGCCCCTTTCCGTGACCTTTCACTGTCCAGGGAAGTGCTCTCGCTGAACGTCCATGTTTAAACCTTGTTCTTTTTATTCGTTATGTATACGTTTTGCGCATCTTACCCCCCTTTTATCACATTATATTTGCACATAAATAATTATTTTATTTGTTACTTTATGAAAGCATGTGAATTTATGCTTGACAGTTAATGTTTTCATGTCTGGAAAATATAATATAAAATATTCTTCTCTCTCTCTCTCTCTCTCTCTCTCTCTCTCTCTCTGTCCTTTTCTCTCTTCAGCAATCGATAATAAATAGCTTAAAAAGGTAGCTTGACTGCCTGCATTAAATGTGAAGGAGCTTATTTGAGGACACCATAGACACCTGACTGAATTTCAGGACCAGAACCAGAAGAAGAAAAACGTTATGAATCCTCAGGTAACTTTTGTTCATAACTTAACATGCTCTGTAAACAACAAAAATATAAATATAAAAATGTAAAATATAAAATGCAAGATACAAAATACTCTACCAAATACTCCTTTTTTTGAACATACAGTGTAGGAAAGAGTAAAGGAAGACTATGCGCATAGTGCACATAAAGACGGACATGGAAGTGGGCTATGTACAATGTGAAAAAAAAAAAAGAAGCAGATTAAGATTTTTTTAAAAAGTGCTAAAAAATATTTCATGGTATTCTGATAGTATGAACAAGTGTGCACCTTCAATGATTCTTAAGGTACGTACATACATAACAGACGACATCATATCACAGCAGTGTTAGCGTCTTCTTCTTCTTGGTGTTGTTCTTATTATTATTATAATTATTATTGTTACTATTGTTATTATTATTATTATGGATACTTGACTTGGCTGAGCTATATTCTCTGCACCAAATTGCAAGACATTCAAAAAAGGTTTTATACAACTGGCAATGACAAATAGATATAGAAACTAATAATCACCGGAACTATATACTAAATATGTTTGTATTGAATGAAGGTATCATGGTATTCCCATCCTCTGGCTCAATGAAGGGAGTTCATCACCTCTCCCATCTGCTGGCTGCCACTGCGGAGCATGCGCCTTGCGGCTCTCCATCATTTCCAATATCCCAGTGTAGAAGCAGCAGCAGAGGCAGAGAACTAATGGTAGGCACCTTCTTTTCACGATTATCGCCGTTTCTTAACTCTTAAAAATACTGTTTTGAGTCGGCGCCATCGCTATGGCACGGGCGTGCGTGCAGGGGTTCAAACGGGGTGTTTACGGAGTTCTTTGACGCAGACAAGGTTGAAAAGCGTCTCCCCCCTTCTCTCTGCAAACGCAACGGGTTAGCTTAGCATGCTAAGCTGAGCCGTGTTAGCACGGCCTGCACCTTGGTTCGAAACCTGACGAGGCCCTGTGCGCTTTTTCGACCATTTCAGGTCGCGGTTTGGAGAACGGTTGCTCCCCGCGTCCAACAACGCGTATAGTTCGCTTGTTACTTCCGAGTTCTCCACGAGCCTTCTGATACAATTCGGCGTGGATCGTATCTGGACAGCTGACGCTTGGTGTGCTAACCTTAGGCTAGTTCAGATGCTTCGTCCAGTGGTTAAAAACAGGGACTGCTTTGCCTTGTTTACGTCGACTCTCCCATCGGATCACCCGTCAAGCACTCCGAAATTGTTTTAGAGCCCGTTGTACACCAATTACTTTTCAAACATAGAAATTATCCGCGTTAATAACACAACCGAGAGGGTCATGTTCACCTGGTTAATTAGCTTTCATCTAATATTCTGGTACCTTGTACCGTGGACACACAGGGGCGACATCCATTTATTGCTACGGGTTTAGGTCATTCATGGTTAATCTTAAGAGTTCAAACTGTGAGAAACAGCGTGACAAATTACACGACGCGTCATCCTCCCGAGATTTCGTCTATTATGATGTGAGTGACTGCAATATATGCTCCATGGGTGAATGTACGGAGTTGGATGCTGACATAATTTGAGGGTCACCTCCAGTCAGGCAACAAGCAAGTTGGATAACTCGTTGAAGTATTCGTCATGAGTGACATTTGTTTGTCTTTTGATCTCAGCTTTAATATATTGAGGAGTCCATCAATAGGAATTGTTGTACTTTCTTCAAGAAACTATCAAAAGTTGTTGTGATTAAATAAATAAAAAGGAAGAAACGTGAAACCCTATGGCGTACTGTTTTTGTAGGGTATGTTTGTGTCACACATTTCATTATACAGATGTATTCACTGTACCGATAGTACTTCAACTCCTTAACAGATGATTACCTGGTTTGTCTCAATGTGATTAAATATTTTATCTCTTTCATCCGATCCATGTGTCTGCTATAGAAAAGCGCACTGTAGGTGCTTTACCTGAGGTTCAGATCCAAATGTTTGGTTTGGGTACAAACATAGTAATAACTAAAAATGCCTGTAGTCCACGGTGAGGTGACACTGTGACTTTTTACCACGCCTCATTTTCTCATCCTCAGTGGCGATGTTTGTAAGACAGTCATATATATATATATATTGTGGTGGGCACTCGGTAGGTGTGGCCTCTCACCCAGAGGTATGATGGGTAGGGTCCTGACCGAGGGTATAGATAGAGGCTGTGCGGGGAAACGTGTTGAAGTGTTGTGGCCCGAGAGACAATAAAAAACATCACGTTCTCAACCAGCGACTCCGGACCGTTTTGTCCTGCCACAATATATATATATTGTTTCTGGCTTGATCCCATTATGTATTATTGTATGTTATGGAAATGGTGCTTTAATAAAATAACCAAATAACTTATTTGTCCTGTTTCACACTTGCAGAGACCATGGGAATAATACTACACACCTGCCTGTGGGAACCAACATGTTGAAGGAGCTTTACTTGTTCCACTGAGCTAATTTGCATAAAGGACAGTGCCCACCGCCTTCTGACCAGCATCTATCAGTGTCCAATGGCTCTGAAGGATAAGATGCAGTAATGGAACTCCGTGTGCTCTTCAGCACTGTAGATATGAAGCACCTAAAAGGGTAGGGTCTCCCGTGAGCTTGCCTCACCCTACCCGACCACCCACTATTTTAGCGGCTCCAATTGAGTGCAGATTCCCACGTGAGAGAACAGTCCTGGCCTTCATTCTCCCACTTCAATCACGGCATTGAAAGACAAACATGGCGTGCATCCGAGAGACACTGGTTGATGCTTGATAAACATACCTCTGAGGTGTTGAGCATTAAACCAGTGGAGCGATGAATGGAGGAAAGGACTGTGAAGCAGGGGATGAAAGACAGGTTGTCCCTGTCCAGGTCCCCATCGGCTGGCAACGCAAGGGGGAACACAGTGGAGGGGTCATATACATAAGGTGAGAACTTGGATTTTCCAATTATTTCTCATTGAGAAAAAGCTTTAAAATTAAGAATTTTATATGGAGCTTAAAACACCACTTTAATTATTTTGGTGATCTGTAATGATGATTTTGCTATGCTGATGCAGCTTTTCGCCTGTAGTCTGTTGTCGTAAGACAGTCTTACATAGCCAGCAAAGGTCAACTCTTTTTTAGAGATGCTTTTTGTTGTGTTGTCCTACTCTCTCTTATTCAACAGGATCATGGTGAGCTGGAGAAATAAATGATAACACATTATTCTTGCTGTATTTTAGTTTCCTGACAACACTTAAAAACAACTTACTCTTAGCTTTCAAGAAAACATATACAATGATGCAGTAATGACAAGTCAATGGCTTAGATTAAAGCTACTACTTCAATAAACTTATTTGGTTGATGCCCTCTATGAGATCCTTCCATGCTCGATTGCTGCAGCCCCTTTTCAGTAATCGGTTATTCTGTTTATTACTGCATTGTTATTATGCTGTGCCTCAGAAATGGCTGTGTTGTAACATGATTTCCTTTTTTCACAAAATTTGACGCTACAAGTAGTTTATGAGTCATCATACCAAAAAACACTTGCGACAATGTGAATTCTTCCATAAACTTTAAAACCAGTGAATAGCCAAAACAGTGTCTGGTAGTTGGGACCAGTTTCACTGGTACACACTAGCACACCAACATCTGTACACGGTTGATGCCTCAAACTTATGACAGGCAGTATTGTGGCATTTAGACAAGCCAATCTGTAAATGTGATGCCTGGTGTAGTTACTACTTCACAGAAGCAGATGGCAGGCACCTGTATGCAATGTACGAGGAGTGTTTTGAAGCCATGTAGTTCGAAAACAAATTCCGGTTGCAGAGACATGGGCGGTTTTCGATATGCTGTAGGAGCTAAACAGAGAGCAAGAGAGTGAATGAGACTTTATCAGATTCAGGAGTGTAATATTCACACTCAGATGAAGATCATACAGCAGGACAGAAAGTGACTGAGGCGGTTGCCAACGGTGCTTGTGCATTTAGTGACAGTTTGTCCACTCGCCGTGACAGCTCCACAAGAAGCACATTCTAGAGCCGATTCTTGGTCAAAACACTGTGATGGTGGTACGGTGAATGGAATGGAAAAAGCATAGCAGAAAATGCAGGAGAAAATACAGTGTGAATAGCGCTGCATGCAGCACGGATGTTCACAGTCCTGCTGTAGATGCTGATGCCCAGCCATCATCATTATCTGCGCCTGGTGACGTCATAATACACACATTCGATGAGTGAATTTACTCCCGACCTCAACACCCCTCACACTAAGGTTCTCCTTGATAGTGTACGCTCTTTTCGAACTACAGCTTCTCAAACAATTGTTCTGGTGATACATAGAGAACAGACAGAAAAAAGTGATGACCATGACTTCTCCAGTATTAAACTGTATTGTGAAAAGGTATCCTTGTTTATTTCGGTCCACAGTCCCTTCACAGCTCTCTGCAGTTTTGAATGTGCCTGGATGATGACTGAGTTGAACTGAGCCTCGCCCACTTTAGTTAAATGTGTTAATCATTTGACACAATTGCTGTGCAGGATATACCGTTCTCCGACCATCTCTTTGCTAGTTGTTAGCATGTATTCCTTTTTAAAGTTTTATTCAGTACATTTTTGGTTCTGTCTCTGCTGCATGTAAACCGTGACAAACCGCAGCAATCGCACTCAATGGCTTAATGAAGTTATTGACAATTTTAATTTAATTTAATTTAATATTGGTTTAATAAAAATGTCATTTTCTCATTTATGTTTCAGTTATTAACCAGCTTGCTCATTTTTGTGTTTCTATGTCCAGTCCTAGTGGTTCAGTGCTGTCCAGTTTGGAGCAGGTAAAGACCTACCTTCTTACAGATGGAACCTGCAAATGTGGTCTGGAGTGCCCACTTATCCTCCACAAGGTATTCATCCTCTCTATTTCCATTTTGTTGCTGTGTGTTTTTGAAAGCGGTTCAAATTCTTTTTGTTAATTGTGTAACCATAATTGAAGGAACATGCCACTCCTATTCCCTCTGACCAGATTATAGAAGAAATGATACATGCCTCTCTCATCTTTTGTGCGAGCACAAAATCTTTTCGCTTCACATGCAATGCTAGTGGTTAGCATATAGCATTGCTCGTGGTGTCATTAGGATCCAAAACACATCTAAGTTAGGAGCGAGCGAGCACTTAGGTGTCAGGTGAACTGTGAAATTTGAAGGAGTAGATATCAATGACTAAATATTCAATTTAGGTACCTTAAAGCATTAAGGTGTTTCCATTATTTTGTCCAACCCCTCTAGCTTAAATAACCTGTTTAAGTCATTTTTTTAAGGAGTTTGACATGTTTGACTGGTGTTAATGTACTGTATGATAAGTATGTTTACATTCCCTCCTAAATTCGAGTTTATTTCTGGTTAGTGAGTATATATTTTATATATTTATTCAATTAAAAAAATATTTGGTCCTGATGTAAGCGATAAGTGGGGAAAAAAACATTGTATCAAATTGTGATTTGTATAATTTTGTTGATAATGAGATCAATGTCTACTTACAAAATACACGTGACTTCTGATGTTTCATAAGGAAATATGAAAAGATGTGTAATTCTTGCCCAATGGGTCTGTATCACTATTATATACCCTCTGTGTTAGCGGATTGCTCCCAATCGTTGAATTACTGTTTGTCCCTCTCCTGCAGGTCTTTAACTTCGACCCTGGTGCAGCTGTGAAACAGAGAACAGCAGAGGATGTGAAAGCAGATGAAGATGTGACCAAACTCTGTATTCACAAGAGAAAGCTTCTGGCTGTGGCTACGTTACACAAGAGCATGGAGACTCATCCACCTCTCGCGAGTACTGGGGGAGGTATGACCAGTGTATCAATTATGCTACTAACCTAAATACCGTGTGACATATCAACTGTTTTTCGCTTCCTCAATAGCCTACCTGATATTAATAGCAGGTGTATCTCCTCTAGGTACATCAACAGTGGTGGCAACAGCACATCCTTCAACACAGCGTTCAATAAGGACTAAACCCCCAGATGGCACAGTAACCGCTGGCTCCGACTGTAAGAATCCATTCAAGATAATGATAGGAGCTGGACAACAGCACCCATCACGGATGTATCCATCGCCAGATATAAGCGGAGCCCATCAACCAGATCACTATCACGGGTATTCAAGACCACAACGGCCAGTAGGTGGTGAGCCAGGCCCAAAATCTCCTTATCGGGCAGGCTACGGTGGTATGTTAAGCCCTCCTCCCCCACCATCTCCCAGTGGCGACACGTTGGGCAGCCCAGATGGCTTTACAAGGACCAATACGTGTGGGTTCCCAGGAGCTGGAAGTCCTGGTTCAGCCTCGATTCATGGGAATTTAAGGACACCTCTTTCTCCCCCTAGCATGATGCTTCATGGCTCTCCTCTTGGCCAGTCATCATGTGCCATGACAGGAAGGACTAGTACACCCCTCTCCCCTACGGCCACTGCCAAAAGCCCTGTCATGAACCTGTCACGTGTGAACTTTCCCCCAGGTCTGGATATGCCCCGGACATCATTTCACCATAAAACACCATCTGCAGTTCATCCTGTACCACCCCCGCCACCGACACAAAACCCCTGTGCACTACAAAAAAGGCAGTTGACATCGGAAAAAGATCCATTAGGCATTTTAGACCCCATTCCCAGCAAGCCTGTTAGCCAGGCACAAAACAATGGCCCAAACTCCAATTTCCAGCCGAACATCCACTCTCAGGTACCAATGATGAATGTAAACATACCCCCACCTGCCATTGTTCCTTTGCCAAGTAATTTACCTTTACCCACTGTAAAACCCGGTCCTGTCGGTCATGGAGGCCATGTTCAAAGGACCCAACAAGGTGGGCCAGTGTCTTCTATGTCTCCTTCTCCCGTCACATCTCCTGTTCACATGGCAGGGCCCACTATTGGTAGGATGGAGGCTTCACCTCATCGTTCGCGTTCCTCCTCAACCTCCTCCGATCATGGGAACTTTGCCATGCCCTCTGGACATCAAGCCCAGTGTAGCAACATTAAAGTACCTCCACGGTCCCCGAGGTCAACAATGGGTTCACCCAGGCCAGCAATGCCCTCCAGCCCCTCCACAAACAAAACAGACCCTCTTCAACAGTACAAAGACTCACAACTTCTGTCTGGGATAGGAAACTCAATTGGCAACCAGCAGCACAGCAATCCTATGTACTCACCAACCTCTGCCTCTTCCACATTAGCCACCCCCAGCGCTTCCCAAAAGGGTCACCCAGGTCTCCTGGGGATGCCTCTCAACCAGATCCTTAACCAACAAAATGCTGCTTCCTTCCCCGCTAGCAGTCTCCTGTCAGCGGCAGCCAAAGCACAGCTAGCAAATCAAAACAAACTTGGTGCTGCTAGTAATGGCCCTGTCGGGTTGTCTAGCAGTGGTGTTGGTATCGCAGGTGGTGGTGGTGGAGTCAATGCAGTGGGTGGTTGTCATCCTAGTACTATGAGTGGCTCTCGAAACCTGGAGGGACACAGCACTTTAAACCCAATGCTCCCACCAAACTCCAACTTATTACTCAACACTCCTGAAGGGCAAAGTGGTCGTGCAGCTCTGAGAGACAAGTTGATGGCCCAGCAGAGGGACCCCATGCGAAAACGCAAGCATTCATCGGGCAGTGCATCAGTTAGTAACGAAATCAGCAACAATATGGTTTTTAACATGCTTAATAAATCAAGCATGGGAGGACAAGCCGTGCACGGTCCGAGTGCCACTGAGCAGTTACGAAAAGTAGGTCGTTTGGGGAACCTTCCTCCAAACGCGTCCATGGCCCAGCTACTCCAGTCTATGAGCTGTCAGAGCTCTCATAATATCACAGGGAACAGCCATCGCCCAGGCCTCAGCCCAGGCTCGGGGCATGGTCCTCAAGGCCCTGTTCAGCAACACTACACAGAAAACACTTCAGTTGTCCCTGGTGTTGCACAACAAAATCTTCTTGCCCAGCAGAGGCTCCGCGCACCTGTCGACACTTTACAACACTGCCAGAACATGGACACCTCTGGAGGCCACCAAGGCTCTCGTCCTGGCGTATTCTCAGATATGAGGGGCCAGATGCAGGCATCTGCCATGGGTAACTGTGGGCCTGTAGGCCCTGGGGGTGGATCAATAGGTCCCGATGGCTTGCCTCATGGACGCCATAACACTAATCCTCCACATTTGTCCCATTCCGGACCGCATCCCTCACAGCAAACCCTGCATCATGGTGTAACTCGGACAAATATGGTGGTCATGACTCATGGACCTGGAGATGGTGGTGCCACCCAAACCATGTCTGACACAGGTAAGATGCTTAAGTTACTATCCTGAACCACTTTCATTTAAGTGTTGACTTATATCGCTGTCACAATTGTCTACCACTGTTTTGTTTTGGATGCAAAGTGAATGGCGATTCAATGCTCTTTTTGTTCAGAAATCGATGGTCTTCTGCAGGATTTTGTTTTTTCATAATTGCAGCTTTAGGATATTGTCACACATACTATATGTCTGACTTCTTTTTATGTTACTAAGCCAGAAGGTCAGAATGTAAAATGGAACATTAACATGCACTGGTACTTTTGGTTAAAATGTATCACTTTTAAACAGTTTCAAAGTTTGGCTGTTACGACTTAAATAATAGTAATACATTTTGGATTCCTGAGTAGCAACACCTGAAGGTTCTGTGGTGCATTCCTTAATAACTGTCCACTGTATGCTATTTCTTGTTTAAAGCAAATCATCAATTTCAGTTTGACAAATGGTGGTCTGATGGTCAAGGCAGGCACATGCAAAAAAAAATCTGGTGCCAAAATGCATTGCAGAATCTGACTGGTTGTCCAAGGTGTCTTCTATTCTCAGCCTCCCTGGATCATATTCTTTTTAATTACATCCATATTTTTGGATGCAGCTTGAGGCGAAAAGTGTTCCCACGTGGCATGTATGAAAATGTGCATGATGATTGTGTGCGGTGCGCGATTGCTTTTGGTTGTCATTACTGTTACTATAGTTGTGCGAGACAAAAAAAGTATTAAAGCTTTCCAAACAAATGGGGAAATGCTCCCTTAGCAGGCTTGAATTTGAGGTCTCACCCTATAGTCATACTTTCACATAGAAGTGTCCCAACACCAAGGTGTTGTCATAATAGTTGATTTCTCAAAAGTGAAAATTTGAAAACAAGACTTGTTGGTGTAGCTGAGTTTGGACTAGTGTTTAGAGTGTTAGTGCATCAGAAAGTGATGAGAAGCTTTTCTGGCTATGATGGCCACATTTTATTTTGGCAACAGAATCAAATTTTACATTAAAGCAGGATCATCCGAAAATATTTAACATAAAGTCACATATCACATTAATGATCTACCAACTTTTGTTCCCAAGCATCAGCCCTTCAGGCCAGACACAATCTCACATTACATTGGAACTATTTTTCCGAATTGAACTGCTGCTCGAATGCTCACATTGATTTGTTTAGGCTGTAAATTGACGTTTTACAATAGGTCTTGGCTGTATTTATAATAAGTATTGTGTAGTAATCTTGGTTTGGACCTCTGACTGTTTGTGGAATAACATTTAGACCTTCAAGCTCAGCTTGCGTTGTTTTTTGGGCCACGTGCTAAAAATGACAGTGGCAGGGTCGGTGCATGTTTTTGTTCTAGTCAATCAAGAGGACATCCTTTTTCAAATCAGATGTCTTAGGCATGTAATCAGATGATTGTCATTCTGGTGTTGCTTGTTTCAGCTGAAACCTCATTGGTTAAAATGTGTAGGTTTGATCAGCTGGAACCAAAACCTGCACCAACCTGGCCCTTTGAGGCCCGAATTGCCCACCCATGCCACTGGGTGTATACCCGTTTATTTTCCTCAACATCATAAATAATGTGCTTTACAATATTGATAAGAAATATTCATAATAATGTTTTTGCCATAATCATCCAGCCTTCGTATTTATTTGAATTGTCTCGGGTATATTTCGAAAACACAGATGCCCTCATAGATTAATCTTAGCAATGCAGCTGAGGTCATTTGTCACTGGCAATTGCCCCATACTCTTCTATAGTGCTGAACACATTTGAGGCAGAAATATTTGACCAAGTTAATTGAGCTTTGCTGCTAGACTCTGAATCTGGCACCTTCAGTTTTGCTTTTGTGTCAATCAAAGGAGCTTTTAAGTGTTGCATCATGAAGCTTTTGACTGATTGTTTCCTTCTTGGTTGACAATCATAGCTGAAATTGTCTTTCATTGACTTGACTTCTTGTATAAATAGCCAGTAGTGGCTGCATGAATTTAATGAAGACAATATGGCCGGCATAATATTGCCAGAAACGAAATGAAATCGCATGGCTACTAACAATTTGCTCTGAAGGCTTTCTGCTCACACACAAATACCCCAAAGTTGATTCGAACCTCCTTAGCCTCACTGTCACCCAGCTGACTGCCCCCCTCTCCTGAGAAAGCTGAATCACACCAGCGACACTCTTAACCCCCTCATCGAACCAGCCTGCTCCCCCAACACGCTTCCTGGCAGCGGACAGCACCACCAATCATCACTTGGTTCCTATGGCAACCTCCCTCGGCAACAGCCGTCACTATATCATAGCAGTTGTGGAGGATGAGGGGAGTGGGGGGAGGGGCTGGCCTCGCCATGGCTCCCAGCACTTGAGAGGAGAGAGTGGGGGGAAAGAAAGAAAAGAAGAGAAAAAAAATGGTGAACACACACAGCTGCCCTTCAGCTACGTCGCATCGCACCAGCTGCTCCAGTCACAACCCGTCCACACACCCACATACACACAGCGCTGGGATGCAGAGATTCTGCATAAGGCCTCGGCTTTGTCTGCATAACATTGCTTGGAGCTTGTCCCTTGATTCATTGATATGTCTGTGGTATATGTTTTCTTTGTGTTGTGTCCTTGTATGCTATGCGCTTTGGTTTGCTGGTGGCATGTACAGGAGGTTAGTCATCAATGCGAAGTAAACCTTAGAGACTATTGGCTACTTTTTTAAAGCAAATAAATATATGGATCATAACACCTTTGGTCCAGGTTAATTAAATTCCAAATGTTGATTGAATCTGTATCTACGAAGACTGTTATCCATTCCCCTGACACATGATGTTACACTGACAAACAAAATTCAGATTATGTGTGGAATGGTGGAGGAAATGGTTTGACAGGTTGGATATTTAGACGAAACTTTTAAGCGGCTGTGCAAAAGGTTGTACTCAAACCATGGATTTGTTTTTTTGCTTTTCTGTTGTTAATTTGGCTCTATTTTGTCTAGATATTATTGCAAACCTCATGTCTCCTCTCCATTCCTCAGGAAATCCTTCATCACATGGCAACAACCTGGGCAGTGTGCAGACTCACGCCAATGCAGCTGGAGGTCAGATGTACCAGCAGCAGATCGTCCAGGGCATGCAGCAGGGAGTGGCCTTCCACCCAAGCTACCAGAGCCAACAGCACTTCTCAGACAACCCCCAGTATACAGACAGCAGCAACAACAGCAACTCCGCCTCGATGGCGTGCCTTTATCAGAACTACCAGGTTGGTCCCATTTGAAAAGCTGCTCTGCTAATCATGACCGACGAAAACATACTAATGGAAGATCTGCTGTTGTGTTCATAGCAGGGGATGATGCCACATTCTCAGTATGGGGAGGGGCATCAGCTGCAGAACGACGGCTTACGAGCGGGCACACCTGGCTCTGACCGAGGACCCAGCAGAGGCCCGGAGTCTGTGGATGCCATCTATAGAGCGGTGGTGGATGCAGCGAGCAAAGGAATGCATGTCACCATCACGACCACAGTTAGTGGAACCACACAGGCCAGCCCAGTGCCTGCACTGAGCGCCATGAGTGCCTTCACCGCCTCTATAGGGGAACCGGTTAATCTCCCCCAAACAGTCAGCGCTGTTTTGCATGGGCACCAAGATGTGGAGGCGTTACCCCAACAGGCCAGAGCACGGCAGACAAGGCCAGGAGGCGGTCAGAAGAACATGGATCCAGGGAAGAGCACTCCAGATAGCCTAGAGGTCAACGACTACTTCCGTTCTCCAAGCAGGGGCACGCCCAGGGGTCAGTGGGATGCAGAGACGAATTGCACCGGAGCCTTCGACTCTCAGAGCAATAGCAATGCCTGGGTTGGCGAAGAGATTCTGGAGTGTTCCACTCAAGTAAGAAGTAGTCCTTGCATGGAGAGAGCTGCTAACTTGGCTCCTGCCCCACCTTGTCCAGCTGATGCTTCCAATGACCATAATCTTACCATGGCTCATGGAAAACCTTTCCTGGAGGACAACTATCGCTTCAACAACTGCAGTCGGACTCCAGCAAACTACAAAGAGCGCCTGGAGCAGACTGTGGAGCGCTGTGCACACATCAATGGCAACGCTCAACATTTTAACTCCCGGGGTTATGGCGAGGTGCTGGGACCCTCACGGCAGGAGCTGACGGGTGACGACCAGTCACCGAGTTCCTCCACTAGCCTAGAGGGACCCCTGGCTACTGCTAAAGAATACAGCCACTACAATGGCCACTTCAACGGCATGGCTCCCAGCCCTTCAGACACAAAGAGTCTAAGCAGTGAGGAAGACCTTCGGCATCCAGACTCTCCCTCCTCAGAGCTACTTCACTACAGGACAAGGACCTTCAATATGGGGGAGCTGGTCTGGGGCCAGCTAAAGGGCTTTCCACCTTGGCCTGCCAAGCTGGCTGGGGATGAGCAAGTGTCAGCTGCGGCGATGCAGCTGCGAGAACAGGCTAAGGCGAGTCCTGATCTTGTATTAAGTCATTTAAATAGAGAAGCATGCGATTTCACTATAATATCTATCTCTAAATAAATTCAGGTTTTTGATGTTAGGTTTATGGCTTGTACCTTGCAGCAATATACTAGTTTGAAGTTTTGTAATTCATTAACACTACCCATGAATTCTCTGTTTTGCCTGGTTTGAAAGTGAAACTCCTCTACAGTTTTCAACCGAAGTAAGGTTTGTGGTTTGCTATTGTGGAACACTGCAAGACATTCTTGTTTCTTTCATATCAAATATCTGAATAAGTGAGAAATTAAGATTTTATTGACTGGTAGCTGATAAAAAGGGGTTGTAGTAATGACTGCAGTCCATTGGTTAAAGCACCTTTCATAGTTGATTTTGCCATTATTTGTTGCATATTATTTTCTGAAATTGGTCTCACAGTTTCCTTTTGCCTCATTTAGGTGGAGCCTGAAAAGTTAAAAACACTAACTCATGATTTGGAGGCACTGGACCGTGCCGCTAAAAGAGGCCTGAAGTAAGTCACCCTGCATTTGTGCTCTTTTACAAAGAGTTTTCAGGATAAAAATGAGGTTTCACATAACATGTACCACTGGATATTTGGCTTTTCACTGATGGGTCATGAGGACTCTGAAATGTTTTAACAATAAAAATATTATATTTCACATGTACAGTGTGGTACTATGCTGTAATTTTTTTTTCTTCCAACTCACAGCAAAAAGCAGATCATGTGCATTCACTGAAGTGGCCATTCCACTCCAATTCTGAGTTGAATCAATAGGCTTACACTGTTGTTTCAAATATTTTGATTTGAGTTGAGTTATTAAATCGCTTTCAGGTGGCGTTTGTTTAAATGACATGGTTGTTGTTCCACAGGCCAGGGAAACTGAATAATCACTTGGAAGCTGCTATCCACGAGGCCATGAGTGAACTCGACAAGATGTCGGGAACGGTAAGAAACATTTTCCAACATGTCACTGTTAGGATTTGTGAAGTGTAAGTGGAAATGACTGTTTCTATTGCTGCCTTCAGATCCCATCCAGAGACCGCCAGGTGAAGCTTCCCAAACCTAAACGGAGAAAGATATCCAGATAACAATGAATGTGTCGGCCCTCAAAGCCTTCAGAGACTTGGCCCGCGCCGCCTTTGTTGCGATCTGAGCTCTCTTACAGGTGCTACACTCGGACTTGTAGTGGTACATTCTTGTTCCATGATATCAACTTGACTTAATGACTGAAGGTGCTGGAGACTCCAATCACCGATGCAGTTGTAACTGTAGAGCTATAACAAAAAAAAACAAAAAAAATAGGGAAAAAAAAACTCCTCATGGTTGCAATTTGTCTACAGCTCACTGAATTAACTATTTTTTTCTAATCTACAATAGTAAAACAAAAGCTTATGAGCGTTACCTTACATATTTAAGAAAAATAGACAGTCCAAATATTTCTGATACATTTTCAATATGTATATAGATAATCCTGAAATTTCATGCTATTAAGAATTGTATGTAAATATTGTAAACTGTCATGTACAAGCGTACTTAATGCACATTTTATCTTTTATTGTACAAAAACAACACAGAAGAAGTGTACCAATGTCTTGATTTTTATTCAGAAGTGCGGTTGCGTACGACCGCATGCATAGGATAAATAAGAAATACAGCCTAAAGCTTTTATATGACGAATTGTAAGACGTGCTGTTTTTTTATCATTATAATTTTATTATTTTTCTAAGGGAACAGTGAGCGGGCATGACTTTATAAGTTCTCCCTTCGCACCATTGTTCATTATTGTATTGGAAGAACAGAATGAACTTTACCAGCAGAGTATTTAGGAAGTAATCTGCGCCGTGCATCAACTGTGCAATCCGTGGGTTGTTTTGTTGTTTTTCACTTTTCAATTTGTGTGGAAAAACGTTTGGAAAAATGATAACCTGCTATTATTGAATGTAAATTTCACCTTAAAAACAGCAGCGTTTGTGTCAAACTTGCATTTCCGTCGCTTGAAACTAACAAGTTAAGAATGCTAATTTCAATTTGATCTTGAGCAGGTGGAGCAAGCGTAAATATTGCATAAATTATATTGGATCAGTGTTAAAAAAAAGGGCGTGAATCTCCCCCAAGCAGATTGGAATGCAATTTGTCACAAGTGTCAAAAGGGCAGAGATTTTCTTCAAACATCTCAGGTGCCATTTGCTTGTTCTGAATATGTTCTTGCTTGTTCTGTGTTTCATGTTTGTCACAAATCAAGTTTTACACAACACTAAGTTCAGGCAGGTGAAACATGTATCACGTTTAGGGGCCTTTATGTATCTTTTATTTCTCTTATGTAAATTATTGATGTACAGTTCTCCATATTTATTTTATGCTTTACAAATACAGTAGATGGCAATAATACTACCAAGAGTTAAGAACTCTAGCCTTATGTGTACATGTTTTTATTTTTTTGGTTAACAGTACTCCATATCAAAGTTGGTTATTTATAAACTTTGGTTACAGATTTCAAGGAAACATTAGTCCACGCTATTTATGAGCAAAAAATGCAGTTTGAACACTTCATACATTGCTACATCTGAAATGGTGCAAAGTTTCAAGACATCCTCGTGTGTGTCTGACGTCAGGATGAAAACACACACAGCCGCTCCTCCTGATACAACCTGAAATCATTTCAAGTGCAATATGGCGATCGGCGGCTTCAGAAACGGCAATTCATCATAAAAACAGTCTCACAAAGATCCATGAAGTAGTAATTTATTTGTAGTGATCACATTCACTCTCCTGGACGCTCATTGTTGTGCCGCTGTAGCTACACTACTTTTATTAAGGATATGTAAACGCTCTGAAAATACTCATGTGCACACATTTAAAAAATCTCGTACTGTATTTTGCTTATTTCATTATTTAAATATTCCAGTCATGTGCATGATCAAAGGAGACATTTTGTTTCTTGTTTTGGCGACACAAACCCCAGCAGTTGGCGAGATGTCAGTGTGTTTCTTTGATCAATATTTATTTGCAGACATCTTAGTACTTTCAAAATTAACATCCGTGTTAAAGGAGTGATCAACTGTCTTCCATTTCCAGTGTTCCACAAACCTCAGTGTTTTACTGTAAACTGGTCAGGATTCTTCCTGCCGAGTCAAATGTGTGAGGAACACACACAAGCTCTTTTGGTAAAGTTCATTCTGCCTGTGTTGTTTTGGTTTATTTGTGCAATGACACGCAGGAAGCCGACTTTGTGATTGGCATCTGTGTGTGACGGATTCATATCTTTAATGGTCAAGAGTTCAAAAGTTTGTGTTTGACATGTGCAGTTTTTATTTTTTTTATCGTTGTGTGTTGAGGTGAGGCAGTTTTTCCCTCTTTTTGTTTGTCAGTATTTTTTTTAACTTGTAACTGAGTATATATTTTCTCACTAATATATACTTTTATTTTTAAATAGACTTGCGTGATGTATGATGTGCACTTGATTGTTTTGTTTTTCTTTTTGGAATTAATGTGGGATAGAAATAGTGTGTCAGAGTCCCTTACTTTAAGATTGTTTGGGCTTTTTTTTATTATTGGTTTAATGTACACAGCATCTTTTTGTAAATATTATGAGACATTACAGGTCATGCAGTGATGTAACATTTTGAAAAATGTTGCACAGATGTTTTAAGATATTAAAAATCCAGTCACTCTTACTTGAACCCTTTTGTGTCTGTCTGTCAATAGTCCTTCAGTAATAGAAAACGATCTCGTTGATAATGTATCGCAGTAGTCGTGATCCCAAAGCGTCTTCTTATAGTTGCAAGCTCAGCATTTACGTTCTAACCATTTTGTACCCCTCTAGTGGAGGAATAGTTGCACTGCAATTTAAGTCAAATATTTGTATAAAAATGTTTTAATAACACTGCAAATACGCAGCGATAGATAGCAACAATTGAGTGAAGGACGCTTTGCTCTTTAATATCATGTGAAAACGTAGAAATCCAGCGTAACTGAGCGCATTATTCTCCTAGGTGCTCCAGCGCGCGCGCACACGTCACGTCAGTTTAGTGGAGAGTGGCGTGCGCGAGCTTCTATTGCACCGCTCCTCTGCGCATCCTCGTGCGCGCCGCCCGTCTCGCGTCCCATCACTGCGCACCAGCAGAAGCTGCGGCAGGTCCAGACGCATCCGTCCGGCGACGTTGCGCTCCCTTTCCGTCACGCAGTATGATGTCCGCTGTACCTGACTGAGCAGTGGCCACCGCCCGCGCCTCCGCCACCTTCCTCCGGGCACCAGCGCGCCTGGCAGCAGCGGCCAACCTTCGCAGGTGGTGTAAACACAAGCGGCAGCAATGGCGGACGCGGCGGAGTGCGGAGTCCGAGTGATGTGCCGCTTCAGGCCCCTGAACGAGGCCGAAATCACCCGCGGAGACAAGTACATCCCCAAATTCAAGGAGGACGACACAGTGCTGATAACGGTAAATAAGCTCTTCTCCATTCCCCCCTCTTACGACTTGGTTTATTTCGACTCAACTCTTTCATGTTCTGTCAGAGCCGCTCGAGAAAAGACAGCAACGACCATTTTCTGACTCTAAATTGAACCGAAATCAAGTCATTGTGAAGAGCTTTTGGCCACTGGTTCATTCACAAAGTATCCTTCATTTTAGCGATCATTTGCTCATTGCATTGGTGATAGAACAGTGAAGGAAGTCGAACTGTTTGGTGATGGTTTCCCGCATCAGCACAACCTTCAGTGTGTTGAAGTTGCCAGTGCTGCGTGTCCTCAGCATTTCTCAGAGGCCACTCACCTGTTCCTGAGCCTCGTGTGACATGATGGAATTTTGATCCATTGTTCCTTTCTGCATCCTCGTGCTTTTGACACTGACATGAATGCAGTGCCCCTGAAGCTATTGGCAACAAATACGGGCCTCTTAAAGATGACTGTAAAAACTGAGCATTTCCTTTTTCAAATGTTGCTGCATCAAGTTCCTAAACATCTCCCCCCATTTGTTTCATTGTTAACCCCGTAAATGTTTGACTCTTTAATGCCTGTGACTCTGGAACCACAGAAATTGAGTAGTTTTTCCATGAAATGAAAAGTCAACGCTCTAAGGACTGCGTATAAAAGTCAACTCAAAACCTACATTGACTAAATATAGGGCAATTGTATTATGTATTAACAAGTTCACGTTTGAAAATTTTGTTTTTATCATGCAGTTCTCTCTTTCCTCCTTTATTTTTCAAATGTAAATATGTTTGTTGCATTTTTTTGGCCTTGCTGACGGGAGAGAGTCATAAATCGTCTCATCATTTCTTGAAGGATCAAGAAACAATAGTAATAGTTGTGAATCTAATCTGTGCTTACTCACCATAAATGTGGACATTTTTAGTTGTTTTCTGTCTAGTCTCCAACTCTTTCCCCAAATCTCTACAGTCTTCATATGTACCTTTTGTTTCCTCATTTCTTGCCATGCAATTTGCTAGTCACTCCTCCTTAAAACACCTCATGAAAAAAAAAGTCTCAGCTGTTTGCACGTGCTAGTATGTGTCTATTTCCAAATCATGGTTAGTGTTTGTTTTAAATATTTTTTTTAAACAATATCAATCTTGTAGATGTTGCTGCTCCATCAGCACTTTGCATTATTCATGTTGCATTACTGCCATACGACTGCAGGTCACAGACTCATCCATCACCAAACACATTAGCCGGACCCTGAACCCACATCATACGCACTGACACTGTCCCGGGAGACAGTTGATGCTTCTACAGAAAGGAGCTACGGAGCAACGTAGCGACTCCTTTCATACCTGGAGGGGCCATTACATGGTGCTGACACATTAAATTACGCTTTTCTAATATAACAATTTTTGTGTGTTAATGTAACTGTCAATAAACACACCTCTTATTGGTTGGTTTGTTGTGGTTTTAATTCTGTGGACACATTTCCAGTTCGCTTAATTGATCAAGTGATGCTCTGTTATTGCTGGTTTTCATACGTGTTATATTTTTGTTGTATACAGGGCAAGCCATATGTTTTTGACCGTGTGTTGCCCCCTAACACGTCCCAGGAACACGTGTATGACCAGTGTGCCAAACAAATCGTCAAAGGTAAGACATTCATTTGAACCTGTTGGATTGTTTCTTGATTTTACAATAGTTAAAAAACTCATCTGTGACTGGACTGTTTTGTGGTTCAATTGTAGTTCATAAATACCTTTTTGTCACCTATAAAAAGCATTGCTGTACAGTACACCTCTTGCGAGCATCACACTTCAGAAGCATGCTCAACAGAACGAAAACAGTTCAATATTCGAGGCAAACTTTTATTTTCATCATCAAATTTAACAAGAACTTGTGTGAAACGGATACCAGGGAATCCTTGCTGGAACATGCACACTGTTGTGCCCTTCTGCTCTGGATTACTCCTCTGAGGTTGTAGATGCTGGATTTGGACGACCATGCATCACACTGATGGTGCAACATCAGTGTGATGCAGGGTCGTCCTTAGGTGTAGAACATCAGTTGGATGTCATTAATTCTCAAATTTAGATCCAGATCAGTTTTGTTCCGCAACATCTGAGCAGAGATCTCTATACAATGCATGCTCGCATTCACTGAAACAATTTCACCCCAAAATTTTACTGACAGAAAGTGTTCATGGATCTTCTCATTCGATATAATCTGCGTTCTCTGAGTATAAAGAGTAAATCATAAATACAGAAATCCTTTTTTAACATCGTCTGTTGACTTCATTACCTTTCCTTTAAGGGATTTCACTTTTTTTTTTTTTTTTCTTAACTTATTTGATCCGAACCGTACAGCAAAGTTTATTTTTACAACTAATGTTGGTTGATCATCTGCACCTGTGCTGCTCTGTTCTTACAGATGTCCTCGGTGGTTACAATGGCACCATCTTTGCCTACGGACAGACGTCGTCTGGCAAGACTCACACCATGGAGGTGAGGGACAGTATGAAACAGTCTGAGTACAGTAATGAATTGCACGTAGATGAACTCTTGATGAACTCCAGATTCTTGCACTCTGTGCGTATCTGTCGAGACTGACAGTGGCTCCGTTCAAATGAGGAAGATTCAGCTGGTTGTGTAACAGACTTAGCAGTCATGTTAACTCACTGTGATGTAAACGTTCAGAGGTGATGCACAGCAATTGGATGTGACACTCTCATATTCAACAGAATGATTTCCAGCTGTATTGCTCAGCCTAAAGGTGAATGAAACTGAAAGAGCTTTATTTTTTCTCACTTCTTTGTCTTGACTGAAAGACCTCAAGATATTAATCTTTATTGTGCACATTACCCTTCCTGTGTTTCTCTGGACTAAAAATGTTTCATGTGTGTGGACAGGAGTTACTCTGGAATCTTTTCTTGACTTTATTAACTCGAGGTCAAGTGAAGCACCTACAAAGTCCAGTGACGTTCCATCCAAACTGACACACAGATACATATTTTCATGTTACACATTTCAGGGCAAGTTGCATGATCCTCAGCTGATGGGAATCATCCCTCGCATCTCCCATGATATCTTTGATCACATCTACTCCATGGATGAAAACCTGGAATTTCACATCAAGGTAAAAAAGAGCTGCAGTGCTGTCTGTCGTCCGTCTTACCTGCGAGAGGACTTGGTTACTTGTCTGCAGTGTGTTAGTTGTCAGAGACCTCATTGTTGTCATTGCATTTTAGGTCTCTTATTTTGAAATCTACTTGGACAAGATAAGAGACCTGCTGGATGGTGAGTTTTTCACCACTGGGTTGGAGGATGCGTTTGGTTTCATTGCCCTCTGTTTTGGTGTTTAAAGTGTCGAAGACAAACCTGGCCGTCCACGAGGACAAGAACCGAGTTCCCTATGTGAAGGTCAGTGTCAAGAAATGAGCTTCCCACCCCGGACGAACACACACACACTCAATATTAGGGTTGCACTGATTACAGTTTTCTGACAGAGGACAGATTTTTGAATGCTTGACCTGGAGTCATGTACTGTTGAGGATGATCATAAACCTCCAACCACTAGACCACTATTTTTGTGAGCTATGTCTTAAATTGGCTTTTTGTGTGCTTAGCTCTTTATCATCCTCTTGAAAGTGTTGAGTTAGAGCCACAAAATTAAGAAGTATGAAGAACATGCAATTCTATTCATGCACATGGAGACTGTTTACAAATAATACAATACATAGAAAATGAAATACCATACAAGCAACTAACTTGGTGTCATGGTCTCCTTCATATTTCTCCTTGTTTTATAATATTTCAGTCCTTTTCTTCAGTCTTCCTGTCTTCTGGTGTGACGGAACCTCAACAGTCGCACTGTACAATGTGGCCCTTTCAGAAATGTAATTTCTGAACTAGGACTAGTCACAGTTTAACGTAGTAGCAGCTGACTTTTCTCCCAGGGATGTACCGAGCGTTTCGTGTCCAGCCCAGAGGAGGTGATGGACGTCATCGATGAGGGAAAGGCTAACCGGCACGTGGCAGTGACAAGTGGGTATATTTTGACATCTGTTTGTTTATACCAGTGGCTACAAGAAGCATCAAGTATGACTTGTCCTATGCAGACATGAACGAGCACAGCTCTCGCAGCCACAGCATATTCCTCATCAACATCAAGCAGGAGAACGTGGAGACGGAGAAGAAGCTGTCTGGAAAGCTTTACCTGGTGGATCTGGCTGGCAGCGAGAAGGTCTGTCTCATTGCGCGTAGAGTCAAGAATATATTTATGGCCGGTCGTGTTTGTGCAGGTCAGTAAGACAGGGGCGGAAGGCGCAGTGCTGGACGAAGCCAAGAATATCAACAAGTCATTGTCTGCGCTCGGGAACGTCATCTCTGCTCTGGCTGAGGGAACGGTGAGTTGTCCTAGGAAATACTTAGGAAATTACCATTAACCTCTGTAATAGTTGGACACTCATTTGTTGTTTGGCATTTTGTTTTATTTTTGTAGAAAACTCATGTCCCGTATCGAGACAGCAAGATGACCCGGATCCTGCAGGACTCGCTGGGAGGAAACTGTCGCACCACTATCATCATCTGCTGCTCGCCATCCATCTACAACGAGGCTGAGACAAAGTCCACGCTCATGTTTGGACAGAGGTGCGAATAAGCCAACAAACACTGCACGTGACCAGCAATTCAATGTGTATCGTACAAAAACAAAAGTGAGCATGTTGTGATGGGAACTCATGACCAGATGGCTTCAGGCGCCCAACTGTGCTCAAGGTTTTGTTTCTATTAATACATGGTGAACTGAATCGTTGCTGGCCAGTTTGTGGCCACAATGTCTCCTCAAAACCTGTGCAATAACCTTCGCAGCTGCTACAATGTTTCTGTTTTTGTTTGTACAGTTTGCATACAGGTCATTCTGTCATTCTGTTTCACACTTATCTATATGTGATATCAGCATTTTTGTGCAGAATTCAAGTGTTTTAAAATTCTTTTTTTGTTCTTTTCAATACATTTTTTAATTGTATTCTCTTGTAGAGCCAAGACCATCAAGAACACAGTATCCGTGAATCTGGAGCTGACTGCTGAGGAGTGGAAGAAGAAGTTTGAGAAGGAGAAGGAGAAGAACAAGAGTCTGAAGAGCGTCATCCAGAGGTTGGAGACAGAACTTCAACGCTGGCGGAATGGTCAGTTTTTTTTTAACCTTCAGTTTTCCTGGGTTTATGACTCTCTGTATTTACATGAACTCATTTTTACAAAGAAAGTAATTTCTCACATACAATTTTTTATGTCACCAAGTGACATTAAACAATAAAATATAATTCATACATTCTTCGCCAAGCCTAATCCTCTTGTTCATACTTCAAACTCGACCAAATGTGGTGAATTTTGGCCTTTTCTAAAAAGGGGAGAACGTTCCTGAAGACGAGCAGCTGAACTCCAAAGACCAGAAGAGCGTCGAACCCTGTGACAACTCACTTGTCATCGACAACCTGCTGCCAGTGGACGGAGAGAGGCTCGGATCCATCTGCTCCTCAGAGAGGAGCAAGTATGAGGAGGACATTAGCAACCTGTACAAACAGCTGGATGACAAAGTTAGTCATGCTACACCTCTATTGCCAACGGCAGCTCCTCTTTAGGCGTGTGTTATTTATTCAAGAGTTGTTCCATTTGTTTGTATCTGAGCAGACACTGAATGATAACACAGCTGTGAAAACAGTAAAAAAATTGAAAGAATTCAGGGTTGTCTCACAAAACATTGTACCAGTCGTTTTCAAACAGAGTGTAACTCAAGTTTTACTACTCTGGAAATTCAGACTACATTGCTGTTGAAATGGTTTCATCAGTCCAGCAGTGTCATAGTCACAGTTGATCATACCAGGCGACAATAAAATAAATCAAGACCAGGTTGCAAATTTAGAATAAATTGTTTGTTTTTCTTAACCAACAATTCTTTAATGTATTTAGCTTTGATTTTTGTGGGAATGTTCGGTGCATTGTAAGGATGTTTTCCACCTTTTCTCTGGACATTGGAGAAACCACTTTTTTTATAAATGTATAATTTTTTTTACTTATTTATTTGTTTAATTTACTTTTGCGTTTATACGTGCGACATTGTCACTCTTGATTGAAGAGGTTTCATGAAATGAGATCGGAATTTTCAGTGCTCAGAAGTGTTTTTAAACCTTTCCAAAAATGGCAGTGACTTACTGTATATAGCGGTTTCCATGCTTATCCAGCGACCAGAGCACTTTACACTAAGTCACCCATTCACACATACAGTGGTGGAGCTGAGGTTTCATTCAAATGGTGATTGAAGGCCAAAGATTAAACAGCAGACAATGAAAAATAATTTTGACACTTTTCATGAAACCTCATCAGCCCTACTTTTCTGTCAATTGTAGTTAGGAATATACCCAGTACACTGTGCATGTGTTCGTGTTTCCCCTTCACTCACGGTTTTCAATGACTACAGGACGATGAGATCAACCATCACAGCCAGCTTGCAGAGAAACTTAAAGAGCAGATGATGGACCAGGACGAGGTTTGCATTGCACACCTAATGGTTTGGGTCGCTTGAGTTCTACTGCCTTTTTCACACAGCTGCTGGCCTCGACTCGAAGAGACCAGGACAAGATCCAGGAGGAGTTGTGTCGGCTGCAGACTGAAAATGAGCTTGCTAAAGAGGAGGTGAAGGAGGTGCTGCAGGCTCTGGAGGAGCTGGCTGTCAACTATGATCAGAAGAGTCAGGAAGTGGAGGAGGGACAGCAGACCAATATGCAGCTGATGGAGGAGCTGCAGCACAAGACGGTCAGTAACTGCTTCAGGGTTTCTGATCTGGTGGTTGTGTGTAGTCCTGCTTTTGGTGGCTTGTTTTAATTTTAGTTTTTGCTCTTTATTCAGTTTTAGGTGACAAAATGTCTGAGCACTTTATTCTTATTTTAGTCTCAACCATGGCTATTTTCGCCCAGTCTTTTCAACAAAAACAGTAGATATTTCCCTCTAGTTTTTGTCGACAAAAATCATATTGTAGTCTCTTTTTTGGTTACGCATTTATGTAAAACCCTGTTTATTCAGTGCCCATAGTTGGTGGTGCAGATCTGTACATGCCTCTGAGTGGACCAGAGTCTCTCAGATAGTCTTATCGGTTGTTACCTCCAGCACAACAGGGACATAAAGAGTAGAGAGCGATACTGAGTTCCCTGCACCACAAATGAGATGTGACTGTTGGAATTAACATTCAACCACATTTAGTATTGTTTTTAAGATGAACAGTGCACGATGCTCTGTATCGTTGTGTCTCGTTTTCCTAACCTGATATAGGCATGTGGACGACGATGTTTCATTGATGAAAGCGACTCAAGTTGTGTGCTCTTTCAGGCGCTGCTTTCTGTTGCCCAGAGAGACCTCGGCCAGCTCCAGGAGCTCAGTGGCCTCCAAAGGAAGAGAGCTGCAGAGGTCCTGAACCTGCTGCTGCGAGACCTCAGTGAGATTGGAGCCATCATCGGAACCAGCGACGCCAAATCTGACACTGTGAGCACATACAAAACACACACACACACACGCTTGCACGTTATGTTTTTACGTTTTGTGGGGACATTTCATTGACTTTCACCCTTTCCCCAACCTCTCACTCTAAACCTGACCTTCCAAAACAAATGACTAACCTTAACAAGGACCGAAATCGAACTTAAATTCAATTATAATGTCCCAGTTATTTTGAAGTTTTGATCCTCAAATTGAGGGAATTGGGGACCGGCCAAAAAGTGTGTTTCCAAGAATTGGTCCCCACAAGTATAGCTATCTACACACACACACACACACACTGACGTCCATCCTGACTTCTCAGATGTCCGAGGGGAAGGGGAACGGCTCAGTGGTGGAGGAAGAGTTCACCGTGGCTCGTCTCTACATCAGTAAGATGAAGTCGGAGGTAAAGTCTCTGGTCAACCGCAGCAAACAGCTGGAGAGCACACAAGCCGACGCCCACCGCAAGATCCAAGCTAATGAAAAAGAGCTGGCTTCCTGTCAACTCCTGGTCTCGCAGGTAACTCTGACATCTATTTGTTCCTTACTACTGTAGAGGTCACTAGTGCAGGGCCCGAGAAACTCTTGGCCGACTGATCTTGGCTTTAAAAGAAGCTAGAAATTACAAATCAATCAAAAGAAAATATGCACTAAAAGTTATCGAAGAGAGCATTCTAAGCAAAAACACTTTTTATGAACTTTATCTGTGACTGCCTTTTTATTGGTTTTGGCTGACTTTTATTTCTAATTAGTGTCTCTTCATTTTTGTTTTCTTTAAAACGCTTTGTTTTCACTGGTCCTCTGGAAGTTGAATCACCTGGCTCTTCAAAAGTAGCACAGGGTGCTCGCGTTCTAGTTGCCCTCTACTGGCTGATTTCAAATTGTTCTCTGAGCAGCACCAGGCCAAGATCAAGTCCCTGACCGACTACATGCAGAACATGGAGCAAAAGAAGAGGCAGCTGGAGGAGAGTCAGGACACTCTGACCGAAGAGCTGGCTAAACTCCAGGCTCAAGGTGGAAATGATAATGCCAAGATAACGCCACGCACATGTCCTGCTGATGACTGACTTGTCTGTTGTTCACAGAGAAGATGAACGAGATGTCCAGAGAGGAGAAGGAGAAGGAGGACAGACAGGACAGCAGTGAGAGCATAAAGGTGAGTGGAAGGAGCGTCTTGATGGACAGTGCTGTTTGTGTGTTTATTTGGAATCTGATCCAGTTCTGGTCTGAAAACCATCAGAAATCTCTGGAAGAGCAGCTGGAGAACCACAGGGAGGCTCATCAGAAGCAACTTGGTCGCCTCAGAGACGAGCTGGAGGACAAGCAGAGGATGCTGGATGAGCTCTCCGAGTAAGTACAACCAGTCCAAATTCTGAAACGCAGGACCGACGCACTGACGCCCTTCACTCAGTCTGAACCAGGGTCTGGTACTGGAGCAGAGGAGGCTCATGTCCGACTACGACAAGCTGAAAGCTGAAGAGCAGGAGAAGGATGCCAAGCTGCAGAGGCTCATGTAAGTCGTAAGGCCGCGATCACCAGAGTCTTTATCACTCATCAGAGTTTGATCCTCACAGGACGCTAATGGAGCAAACGGAGCAGGCCAAGGAGGACTTGAAGGGTCTGGAGGAGACCGTGGTGAGTCACCTCCGGCAGGTCAAGTAAAGCAAAAACAGAGCTATAGAAGGCCACGACCTCATGATAGATGTCGCCCTCTGGTGGGGAGATACACGATGAACTCTTGGAAGAGAGTGAAACCATCCCAAAATGTTTACAGTAAAACCAGAGGACGCTAAAAAAAAGTATGAGCTCCTGGATTATGTGCGTCCAAAAGAGCTGCATTTATGGGATGTCAAGTATGGGATGTCAGTTGTGTGAAGCAAGGTAGCAGGTCAGTGAAGCACAGCTGCTGCTGGCTGAAGCAGTGTTTTTCAACCTTTTTTTTAGCCATGGAACTCTTGGTTCTTGAAAAAAACCTGAGGCATAAATTGCAGAAAATGTATTTGCTTCAATTGTGTCTAGAAAGGGGTGGACAACATGGCAAAATACATCATGATGTAAATAATCAAAAATCATCATGATGTTTAAATAACTTTGATTTTAGCACTTTTCTTTTGCATGATTTTATTGTAGTTTTGAGTTTCCAGATAAATCCTTGGCATTCTTTGCCTGAACTTGAGTCTTTATTTTTTATATTTATTGTGTTGTGCATTTAGTTTCTCACCACCGTTTAAACCACAAAGCAAACTTTGACAGTCTACAAGTATCTATAAACTTTTGAAGTGAGACGTCACGTTAGCCGTTAGCCATTACCTCTGTTAGCGCTTCGGCCCAGACTGCCTTTGGTGTTGCGGGTCGGACAAAGATCCCTCCCTCCATCGTTCTGTCATGAAAGTGTGTGGTCAAATCAGGTTTAAAAATGGCTGTCTTCGCTGTGAGTGTGTATGAGAAGAGGAGCGCTGCGCGTCAACACACTGTAGCTCTAACAGTAGAGTGTATAGAAAGAATGTGAGCGAATCCATGTGATCTCCTCACCTTGGTAGCTTATCGACACCTTCATGATTTAATGTCATCATGTCACCCACCATCTCTGGACAAATGAGGTGAAATTGGATCATTTCATACGGCACAAGTTACTGCAGCACCCCGGTAGAAAAACACTGGGCTAAAGGATTGGCATATGTGTTCTAATATTCACTCATAAAACACTGAAATAGGTAAGACCTGACACTGTATTTCTGGGTCTCTCAGGCTAAAGAGTTGCAGACTCTCCACAACCTCAGAAAGTTGTTTGTCCAGGACCTGACCATGAGGGTGAAGAAGGTACGTCCCCCACGGAGAATATAGAAGCCCGAGTCCTAGTTTAGTTCTGCCTGACTGTCGTCTGGTGCATTTATCAGAATGCCGAGCTGGACTGTGAGGAAGGACTTAGCAACGTCGCCCAAAAGCAGAAGATCTCCTTCCTGGAGAACAACCTGGAGCAGCTCACCAAAGTCCACAAGCAGGTGAAGACGCGTGTGTGTACTCGGTCTAGCTATACTTGTGTGATGTAGTTCTTGAAACACACCTGCTTGAGAGGTCATTTTGCTTTGTAGGGGACCTTTTGCTGGACCCCACATGTATAAGTCTCAGTTTAAGGATTAAAAGGTGAAACAAAAAAATAGCTGGGTCATTGACATTGGGTGGAAGTTTGGTCCAGAGTCCTGGTTAAGATTATCTTATTAGCTAGCTTTTTTGTTTTGGCTGGTTAGGTTCAGGGCGAGAGGCTCAGGAAAGCATTATGTTCATGAGTGGCACAGTATAATAGGTATACAAGCATGTGTGTGTGTGTGCGTATCCCAAGATAAGTCATCTGTCGTCTAAACAACTGCTGTTGTTTGAACTTGAGCTGGTGCGTGACAACGCAGACCTGCGTTGCGAGTTGCCGAAGCTGGAGAAGCGTCTGCGTGCCACGGCGGAGCGGGTCAAAGCTCTGGAGAACGCCCTGAAGGAGGCCAAGGAGAACGCCATGAGGGACCGTAAGAGGTACCAGCAGGATGTGGACCGGATCAAAGAAGTGGTGCGAGCCAAGAACATGGCCAGGAGGGGCTACTCAGCTCAGATCGGTGAGAAGAAGAACATTCCGCAGACACAGACGAGAAGAATAAACAACTCTGGTTTGATCTTTCAGCGAAGCCCATCCGGCCTGGACATCACCCGCTATCGTCCCCTGTCTGCAGCTCCATCAGGACGGGCAGAGCCTACAACTGAAGCAGGCACCTGTGTGTCATTTATTTACACCGCTCCACTAGAAGAGAAGTCTCTTGTTTGCGATATCATGAACCACTGCCCTCATTTTCAGAGGCCACTAGATGGCGCACTCTGCTCCGTACTCTTCAGAGCTCAGCAGCGCCACCAACTGAGCTCCGGAAATGATCATTGAACATGGACTTTCCGACATAGAAAATGTTTCTGCTTTCAGACGCTGATACACGCGCTCAGCTGAAGTCTTCACATCATGTTCATACACGTAGAAGTTTCTGAATGTAAATGAGAAGCCTCATTGTGATTCACCTTCAATTCTGCTGTTTTCTGGCTGCAGCCCATTCGGTCAGACTTCACAACCAGCACTGAGTATTAGTCACCTCATCAAGCTGCATGTTGGAACTTTAAATTCGCTGCTAATGTCGTACATTTCTTTGCGTAGATCTCCCCTCTCACCAGCCGTCTCCAAAAGATTCTGTTCACATGAATGTTCAACAAAATGAAACAAGCGATTGAAGGTCAGTAAAGAACGGTGTGGGGGGAACATGAGACAGCGTCCCTGTCTTCCGAGGCCACTAGATGGCACTATTCTGTGTAATATTTGGCTGTGTGCAACGGGTTCAATGAGCCCTCACATGATTTTTAAACAGCACCACCTCAGCTCTGAACACCAGGGGACTGTTTGATTAAACCTTATCACACGCAATGAGAAGGTAGGGACAGATGACATTAAATGTTACTCCTGGAGTGTTTTTTAAGCAAACAAGGAGGCTGGTATTTAAAACATAAAAGCACCACCATTTTCTTTGTGCCTTTGGAGAAAAGTATCCTGACTTGAATCGCAGACGGTCATATTTTTATTCTGCATGTTTTGGAATGTATCTCACTGGAAATGTTTGGCACACGTCGACTTCATCGCTTATCAGTTTTGCTTCGCCCCTTGTATGCATCCGATATATTCCAAATTATGCAACAAAGAAATAAATCTATTTGTCTTCTGATAAAAAAAAAGCTCAGACGTGTCCTTGTGATATAATTTTTAATCTCTATACATGTACTTCCCTCGGTCAACATTGCGCACGATCGTCATCAGTTTGGACAGAACAGACAGACGTGGTCAGGTCACATCAATCAATAAAAATAATAAAAAAATTGTCCTCACACGATCACATAGAAAGTTCTACATATCCAATACAACAATGTACGACAGTCAAACTGTACAAATGGGAGTTTTACCACTTATGTCATGACATACTGCACATTTGGCCGACAGCACCTCCCAACTCCATACAGTGTTTCAGGGGACCCCTGCATTACATTACAGTCTTACAGCAGGCGCTTTTACAACCCACCTCTTTCAAGTTCATTCCCACAATCTGCCCCGAGTGATTTAGATGATGCCGATATTTACGTGATACAGCCAACACACTGTTACTGCAGAGGAAAACAAAATCAACAGACACTCGAGTCAGGGCTCGCTTTTCCTCTTGACTCTGCAAGCTCTAGTGGTCCAACATTTTAAAGTTAACATCTGTTATTTTACGGAGTACCGTCTTAAATAAATATTATGTTTTGAATTCTTCTTCTCATCAGATTCACATGACGTTATTGCATGTTTAAGTTGATTTTTACAACCGTGTTTCAAAGTTGTTTTGTGCGAATTTGTTTGGGTTTTAGTCGTGGTCACATCACAGAAATGAAGCCCTGCTCTTTAGCAACACAGTTCTCATGCATCCGTCCTTGAACCTGCGCAGGTGCGCGCGTCTGCCAGTGGGGTCACACCCAGGAGTCGGGGGATCCTGTGAACTTGCTGGCCCGGTTCGAAGGCCTCCGAGTGGTGGAGTAGAAGTCCACATAGTTGGTGTTGGCTTTGAACCGCAGCGAGTGGCTGGCGTAGCCGTCGGGGGACGAGGGAGTCAGGTGGACCGGGTCGTCGTCGAACTGCTCCTCCCCGAAGCCTTGTGGGGACGACAGGTACATTCGGTAGCTGTTGTAGTTCTTCCGGTCCGGTTCATCGTAAAATGGCTCTGGATTCTGAAAAAGGCAGTGATTATGAACCCAAAGAAACATCCAGTTGGAGAGCATCTCACCTGGCTCCTCCTCAAGTCTTCTCCAGATTGTGAAGAATATGTGTCGATGAAGTATGGGGTTTTCGTCTCAGACCCTGAAACAACAACAAAAGCCACACGAGGATCCCTGAGGGACACCTAGTCGCTGTACCAACCTGTGTAATGCCGGTTGTGTAAACTATTGTCTTCATAATACGTGTCAAGTTGCATAGATGACTGCGCCCTCTGGTGGTTGGAACTGTGTCTCCGTATCCCGAGCATGGCGGGCGAGGATGTGGCACTCCCACCTGAACACAGGGCAGTGGGGTTAAGGCGTCACGATTCTGAGGGCACGCTGTGACTGTCTCGCACCTGACTGGATGACGGGCGACCGCTGCAGAGGGCTGGTGGGCAGCGTGGGGTGGGAACGGTAGCGGTCCCGCTCCAGGGTGGAGACGGGGGTGACAAAGTGGGTGTAGTTCCATCCGTCCTGCACAACAAGATGTCAATCTAACCAGCCGGTTTCCCCAGTGTTTCTGACTATGATGTGGAATGTGATCGACTGTATTCTGTATTTATATACTTCTGTTCTGACAGATGATTCTCACCTGCTTGTAGAGTCCACGCAGCTCCCGGTACTGCCAGAGTGTGTTCAACACCTGGGCTGCTGCCTTCACCACCTTCATGGAGTATCTGAAGGACACACACGCGAGCAGTGTGAGGAGCTGATGGAGAAGAGGCATGCATGACCGAAGAGCTAACTAGTCCCATCTTTCACTGCAACATCAGATTCAGGATCTGAATGAACCCCCCTGGCTGGTGACGCACCCCTTCCCCCGTCCTTTGCTGATGTCCACTAGCTTCTCAATGCCACCACTGTCAGCCAGGGCTTTGGCGTTCTCCATGTTGCGGCTGGTGACTTCGTGCAGCGTGCAGCAGACGGACGCCACCGTGTCGTCGGACAGCAGGCTGGGACTCCCGCCGGGCAGTCGGTTGATGAGGTCCCGCATGGCGTACTTCCCTGAGCGACAGGTGTCAGTCAGAGTCTAAAAAAACACAGTGCCATGATTTCGCCCTGCGTACCGATGAGCTCTTTGTTGCGGCTGTCCAGAGCCATGTTTCGGAGGGCAGTGGCCACAGAGCACACCACGCGGTCGTTGTCCATCCTCAGCAGCTCCACCAGGATGGGCAGGCCTTTCTCCTTACGCACAGCTGCCCGGATGTAGGCAGAGAACTGCAAACACACAGAGGAACGCCTCAGCCTCTGGGACACATCAGAGAGAACACAACTCAACAAAGACAATTCAACACATCCATCAATTACAATCTGGTCAATGAACCTTGAGACACCTCGTGCCACTCCCACGGCTAGTGGAGAAGTATGTATGTAAGTATGAAAAAACTGATGAAAGCTCTTATTTTGAAACTGAAAGCGCCACCTACTGAGCTCTGAAAGTGAAGACCCTGCACCACTTCTGCTGACGAGTGATGAAGAGGCGTCATGAAACTGTGTCCTCATTTTCAGTGCCCACTAGATGGCACTCTCTGGATTTGAACAACCATTTCAATGAAACCACACATCGTTTTTCAAGAGCGCCACCTACTGCACAAATCTGGACACTGTTCCATCGAGCCTCATCAGCCCATCACTACTGTTTACTGTCTCTTAATGCTGTTGTGGCTACTACGCTGATGCTCAGTGAGACAACTACAATGACAACGAATAATAGTAGTACAACTACTACAGTGCGATTGTACAACAGATACTTCTATGTTGATACAAATTCTTCCACCACTGCAGCTGCTGCTAGACTGAGGCTGTGGTTCTGTGAAGCGAGTGGATGCTGCCACATAACCGACAATGTTGTGTGCTTTGGGATCACACCTTCCAGTTCCCGGCTGAAAGGTTCTGCAGCGACCCAGCGGCTCCCTCCAGCGTGGCCGGGTTGGAGCTCTCGGCCAGCAGGTTGAGGTATGGCTTCACCACCATGGGGTGCCACAGAAGCTCCGCCCCCCTGGGCGGGTGGGAGAAGCCCGGAATGGGCCCCATGCCATCCCACTGCAGAAAACAGTAGACGCTGTTTGACATGGAGTCCTGGGATGAAACAGAAAGGTCCACTTCAAACCTTGTCGTCGGGCCAGCCGCCCCTCTTCCGGCCCCGCCTCCGCTTGCCCCAGCACAGGTAGTCCAGTTCTTTGGCCGGCGAGGAGAAGCCAAGCAGGGTGTCCAGCTCCTGGTTGCCAAGGAGACGAGAGGAGGGCATCTCCACCTCCAGACGGTATGAGAGGTTCCTCAGGGTGCACACGCTGTTCTCCACAATCTGCCGACAAACACCAGGAAACACTGGTGAGCTTGTACTCAAACCACATAAATGATGTGAAGAAACAAGAGAATTGCATCTGTCTGTCCTTCTTTCTGTCACAGGTTCATGTCAGATAACTCAACATCTATGTCAGAGAGACGGGTTGCGCCACCTTGCTGTCGAAGTCAGAGGTGTTGACGCAGGCTTTAAGGACGTGAAGCAGCGAGTCCACCAGACCTTCGCAGCTCCGCAGCTGGCTCCTCGCCTCCTCCCCTGCCGAGCTCAGGTTCCTTATAGAAAAACACACGCTTCCATCAGACACAGCTGCAGTGCGTCACTCTGCCCACTGGGGGGCTTGTAACCTGCCCAGAAACAGGAAAAAGAAGGGAGGCCTCCTCCAATAACATCTCAGGGCCTCTTACATGACAGGACTGCACTAAAGCAGCCACCTCCCACGATGCATTTCTGCACTGTCCAACTCACCTCTGTGCTTGTGTGAGCGAGGCGCCATGGTCACAACCAGCAGAGGAGTCTCTCCATTCATGACTGAACTAGCTGTCATCGAATGGTGCTTTAATTAATTTAGTCAGCACACGTCATGTGACAAACACATGACAGTTCCCCAGGTTTATTGCTCAACTGGGGGATTCATCTGGGTTATTTGCATGGATGAATCCTTGTTGTCTGTCATTGATTCACCAAACTCTCTTAAAGTCCCGGCGCAAATCTCAATGAAACCGTCCATCTTTTTTTTTTTCATGTGCAATTTTAAATTACAACTTTTATAACAAAGAAACAGCTCAACCACAAAGAGTTGGGCAAAGTGCGACACGGGGGCCACATGTGGCCCTTTGAAGGACCATGAGGTCAGAGCAAAATTACTACAGAAATTGCACTTTTGTCATCATTCATTACTACTAGTATTTGAACGCTCTGTGTTATTATTCATAACCTTTTCCCTTATTTTGAACAGTAACATTACAGTTGCATAATAACTAAATAGCATTCATTAAAACGGCATTTCTTGTCCCTCAAAATAAATCAAAAACACACGTGATGATGGCTTCAAGGGCCCCTCGCATTAGTCACAGTGTATAATGTGAGACCGACAGGGAGGCGAAGAGGAGGGTGCGGTTAAGGTGGATGGGTGGTGGGCAGCCAGAGGGGCAGCTCATGTAGAAGTTTGGGGACAAAGTTTAGGAGGTCAGATTTGTTTGGTGACATGGAGAGGGACTAAGAATGTCAGAGAGAGGTGAAGGTGGAGGAGGCTGACTCGCTGTGGGAACAACTGTGGATGCGTGTGGAAGGTTCCCTGCAGCGTCCGTGGTCATGGAAGACGGTTAAATATTGATCGCATGGAGATCCATCTTTTACCAAAGAGCTGGTTCAGTGACACAAGTGGTGTGCGGGGAAATGAAAACAATCGTTTTCTGCGAACCAAATGAGAGGGAATCTATTTAAAGCGCACAGACAAACAGTCTAAGACGACATCAGAGGCTCATGATGGACTGTGCAGCCGTGATCATGGTGACAGTCGCAAAGCTTCACAGCCACCATAAAGAATGCAGGTGTGATGAATCATCCTCCTGGCTGCAACAAGGGTCCGTTTACTGAGATGACGGCGCGCCGGATAAGCAGGAGGTCTTGGGAAACATTCGCTTATTGAAGCTCTGAGACCAAACGTGAGGGAGTTAAGAGCTGTTCGGCGGCGAGAGCGAGACAGCAGGGTGATAAAGACTTCACTTATTCCCATTATGCGTTGATGAACGACCGCAGGCGAGAACGGCAGGAGCCGATCACTGGACAGTGGGGTGGAGCTGCGCTCACCTCAGGCAGCCGGTGGTATTGCGCAGCAGCAGCGAGGACTGGAACTTGACCTTGTGCTCGTCCCGGTGTGAGGAGGTGCTCCAGCCTGAGTGCGGGATGACCACCGTGTTGGTCAGCGTGGTCAGAGCGTCACGGATGATGGTCATTTTCACCGCGTCGCAGGACGAAAGGTTCCACAAGACCCCTGCGGAAAAATGTAAAATGTGGATGTGCGGCGACCAATCAGATCAGCCGAACAAGAACAGTCCCGCGTCTCTTGGCTTCGAGTGCATGTGCAGTGAGTCTGCGGTGAACAGTTATCGGAGCATCTGTCTGGGGATGCTGCCAGAGTCTCCTCGCTCCGTCAACTGGGAGAGCTGCAGCCGCTCTCACCTCCCACACGACAGCTGATGGTCTGATAGCGCACCGCCAGACAGTCACCAGACGATCGGAGCAGCACGGACGTGCTGAAGGTACCATCAGTCTAGAAACATATTTCCTGAGCGCTAAAACACGAGGCCTTAACTGAGTATGACGGACACATCGCATGAGCAATGACTGAATCAAGCTCTTTCAGCTGACTTTTCTTCACCTTCCTCTCCGAGACAAACTTTTCACACACAGGGAGGTGATCTGGCTGAACATAACCACAAATCATGAGCATATTTATGACAAAAGTGAATTTAATTTTTCATGTATTTTCCCCAAAATATATTCAAACTCATGTCCTATCTATCCCAGAGTTGTTTGTCTTGGTTTTCCTGGAGTTTTTATCCAATCAAAATTTAGCTAGCTTGTGTCGTGTGTCCTGTCCAAGGCCTTCAGCAGCAACAGTGCAGGCGCAGGTGCAGAGTGAACCGACACATATAGTTGATGGATAGTTGCGATTGCCAATCTGATCACAGCGAGGCCTTGTAGCTGGCCTCACGTTGAACGTGACTTGTACGCATCCTGTGATTGGATACTCGTAACGTAATTTCAGGACTAACCGCTACTTGTTCCTTGCTCCATATATATATATATATATATATATATATATATATATATATATATATATATATATATATGGGGAGGCTGTACTTGACTGAAGGCCTAGATGTAAAATGCATGGCCCGCCACTGGTTATACGTGTGTTTTTAGCGGGAAAATTCCTGAAAGAAACATCATAATAGTGGCCTGATTTGTTCCGAATATGCGCTCAATAGTCCAAAAAGTACAGACAGGACCGCGCCCAGACACCCGAAGGAAGGCACCAGTTGAGAGCAGCTGCAGTTCGGAGTGAGATTTACTATTCGTGATTAAATTTGTGTCTCTTTGGTCTCCTGATCGGCTCCATTCCCTTCCACGTCACAGTTCAAGGCACATTTCAAAGCAGATTTTTGGGATGAATTCTGTCTTAACACATCGCAGGCATAAGGATCATCTTATAAGAGTAATGATATTCAGATGTTCACCATCCTTGTTTGGGATGGAGCAAATTCGGGACGAAAACACTGCGATTATCGCAATGCGCGTGGCCCCCTTCAGTGTCAGCACTGTAGCTCCAAACCAGGGCCTCAGATTTAGACATTAAAATGTGACTGTATTCAAGCGTTATGAATTCAGTCAGGCCAGACGGATGGATATTCATTCGTACCCGTCACCAGCTCCCGAACTTCGTTGTCGGTCGTCTTCCTCAAGAGTCGCAGCAGCGCCGGGACGCCACCGCAGTTCCTCAGCGCCACTTTGTTGCTGTCAGTAGCTTTTCCGTACACCAGGTTCCTGAGCGCCCCGCAGGCGCTCTTCTGCACGTCGGCCACCTTGTTGTCCAGCAGGTCCACCAGGTGCTGGATCCCTCCCAGGTGACTCACCTGCGGGCCAGAAACGGGGGCCTTAAAGTGAGCTCTGCATTTTAAACCGATAAGTTGACAGGACTCGCACTGACTCTTGACTTGAAATACAGTCGGGAGGATTGTCATCTCCCTTGCTAAGCCCTCAGATCAAACACGCGGGAGATAGTCGCCGCGTTAATGTTCCTCAGACATTATTTTACCCTTCTCATCGCGGCCTGAGGAGCAATGCGTCCTCGGGATGATCCTATTATCACCGCCAGACAAACCAAACACCATGAGCCTCAACATTGTGCCGGAGTTATTAATTGCTCATGAGGAGCAGACAGCGCTGCTGACGCTTGGTGCTGTTTGGCTCGGGACTTTCTTTAAATTCTGTCCGAGCAGATGGTGCTCTGCCTGCGTGATTTGCAGCCAAGACCATGAAAAAGGCTCAGCGCTGGGATGAAACAGAAAATCGAAACTCGAATGTGAATGAGCAAATCTTGCTGCCATTGTCCATCGAGTCAAACGTTCCTGGACAATGTTGATTTAGTACGACTCCATATTTGCTCCTACATGAGGCGACGCTTTAATCCGAGCATACGATGATGAGAAAAAAACAGGCACGTAAATAGGATCAAAGTGGTATGAATGATATCCTGTGGAGAGTGATAGACGTGAAAGTGCCTTCTCCCTCACTCTCTGGGAACTGGACAACTCAACAAGCTTCGCACTTTCAAAGAAGATAGTTTTGTGGTCACACTGGGACTCGGTAGGAAAGGAGTCAAGAACTGTGGGGCTGTATTCACCTTGAATATTTGTTGGACTCACTTCTCCATTTTTCAATTCCAAAATGTCCCATTAAAAAATGAACAGTGTCCGAGTCAAGACCACTGAACCAGAGACCACGTTTCTTTAGCAGTAAGAGATACGTGTGTGTGTCTATATGAGTAATATTGCAGATTCATGTAGGTCATTTTCAGTCTTATAATAGCTCTCTCTCACCCCATGAAGACCTGCTTCTTGACTGTAAAAGATTTTTTTTTTAAAACATCTCAAGCTTGGACGAAGTCTTGGACTTCCCTCATGTGTCTTGGTCGGGACTATAACTGTAATTATTAACTGGGTGGTGAATAGGAACCAAAAACACCTCGCTCTTCACGTACAGTGGCTTGCAAAAGTATTAGAGATGCAAAAGCAAAAGTATTAGAATATGTTTTTCAGTTTTTATTTGTGAAAAAAATTTTCAGATCATGTATAATTTCCTCCCTACTCCACCATTGTATGCCACTTTGTGATGGTCTGTCACATGAAATTCCAGCAAACAATGTTGTGGCTTCTGTTCGGGACGGAATATTTACTAGTTGAAGGTGATGACTTTTGCAAGCCGCTGTGAATGTCTCTCCGGTTTCCTCCTTCTAGAATCCCCTCTCTTGAAAACCCTGCCTTTTCCTCTCAGATAAGAAGTCATGAGATAAGGCGTCAGCAAGGTGTGAGTCATGACTGTGACGCAGGGTGATATTTTTAGCTTCACATGTGCGGCGATCTCACCTCCACCTTGACCCGGTTGTCGCCGTAGCACAGGTGCTGCAGATATGCAGCGGCGTTGGCCTGGACGGAGGGGAAGTGATGCTGCAACATGTGGATGACTTCTGGTAGTTCCGGGTCGCGCCATGCAAACTCCCTACAGAGAGGAGAGGGAGGTCAGCGTATGGAACGAGTCTTGGTCCTGGCTCCTTCACGAGGGTCTACCTGGGGTCTTTGTGGATGCTCTCGATGGACGGCGTGCGCGTGCCCATTCGCTCCACCAGCCCGGAGTGTCGATGAGAATACACACCTGGCTCACCAGAGACTCGGAACGACTCCGCGTACAGACCGGCAGTGCTCAGGCCGTAGCTGCTTCTTTGGAAGGGCAGTGTACCGCTGTGGCTAGCAGCCCGGGGCAAAGTCCCCATACCTGAGGAGCATGGAGCCACATCAGCACTTCAGCAGCATGGCTCAGTGACGGACAAACTCTGCTGCAGAGCATCCAGCCTTAACGCACAAAGACTTCGACAGGCTGCACCAATGACTTCCTCATGAAGTTCTGACTGTAGGGGGCATCGCCACAGCCAGAATCGTCATTTTCTCCTGAGATTTGATCTTTCAATGTGATAAATTCTCACCGAGAACGTCGAAGGTCCTGAGGTGGGCGTGGCTGTGAAATAATGGGGTAGCTTGTGTAACTCTCTGATGAGGATGGAACAGCCAACACTGAGGCGGGAGAAAACTTCCCGCCAAGTTAGAGTGCAAAAGGGAGAAGGGAAATAGGAGCCAAATAAGTGGCAGCAGAAACATGTTTTAAACAAAAAAGTGCTTTGTTATATGATATCTTCTCTCTCTCATTTATTTATTTTATTTGTATTTTTATATTATTTATTTTTATTTAATTTAACAGTCTGCTCTCCAGACAACGCAGAGCCTTTGTCAGTGCAGGAGTTCCTGGTCCACTGATCACACTGATGCACAAGACACGTGGCAGCTAGGATGAGAACAACAACAACAACAAACATGGAGGAATCCCTGAACAAAAGCAAACAAAATCAATCTGTTTGCTTTTGTTCAGGCATGTTTTTCGCTACACAATGGCCAGGGTCAGGGCCATGTACTTGAAATTCTTGTACATGGCTTTTTTTCTTGTACTGAAAAAAAAAAAAAAAAAAAAAAATATATATATATATATATATATATATATATATATATATATATATATCTCAAAACATCTTAGTTTATGTTTTAGTTTTTGCCATTAATAATATAACAGTTATAAAGTTACAATATATATACTGTATAATAAATGGCATGACTATATACTGTATACATGTATATATATAACTTTATTATGTTATTATCAATGGCAAAAACTAAAACATAACTTTCTGGCGACGAAGCCTTTCCGCAGCCAACCCTGATGCTTCAGAGAGAAGGTGACGCGGACCTGTCTGGTAGAGGGATCCCTGCGGCTCGTGGGTTGGGCTGTGGTACAGGGGGCTGTGGAAGGAGCGCTCGTCGAACACTGGCGTCATGTGGCAGTCGGGAGACAACGCGGCCCTCAGCTCCGGGTCGATCTGGCCCGCTTGGCTGGCGTATGAGCTGTTGAGTCCTGCCACAGCAAAAACACACAATTGTTTTGGAGTAACTGTCCTGCAGCATGAGAAAAGACCTCATGGTTTCCCTCCTTGGTTGTCATCCTTCTGTACTTATTTGTCGTATTCAGAGAGACAAAATCACATGCAAAAACAAGTCATGTCGAGTGGTTTTTGCTAGTCTGGTAGCGTCTATTGATTCCTATCAGTTGCTCGACAGAAGGAGAACAAAGTCAGTTGTCGTTTGCCTTCTGTTGAGAAACATATTTGCATACAGTATGTCAGAAGTGACTTTTGGTCATCCAGTATGTGCTTCTTTATCCTTACTACACACCGAAAACATGAAGCAATGTACTAGGGATGATGGAGCGAAGAAAAACGTTTTGCCAACTGAACAGACTTGAGATTGTTCAGCGCAGCCCTTGGTCTTCTCTCAGAGAGCTTCATGATGTGGGAGTTTTCACTACAAAGGAGTGTGATGTCAGGGTTCATTTGGAATTTGTTCCCCTCTGAAATGGGCTGGGACCTTGAGCAGAAGGTTGGTACCCAGCTGACATGTGTGACTGCCACTGCAACACCAGAACTAAGCAGTGAGCTACAGAGAAACAACAGTCCCTCAGTACTTCCAAACAGTCGGTCAGTTAGAAAGTCCAAAAACCATGGCTCACATGAGGTGGACGCTGTGCTGCGGAGGACAAGTTCAGCCTCTGAACTCACAACTTAAAAGCAGCTCAGATTATGGCAGAGACAAATGTCACACAGAGCTGTAGAAGCAGACTCCACAGTACAGAGGAGAGTGCACGAATCGATACAGTCAAAAGCAGCTATGAAACCAAGTAGGAAAAAGCTACAAGCAGAGATTTGTTTGGGCCAAGAAACACAAAGACCGGTGGAAGTCTGTGCTTTGGTGCGATGAGTCAGAGATGCTGAGCTCATGCTGGCCCTTCTGCCCTCTTCATCCTAGCTCATCCCACTCGTGATTTCTGAGGCAAGGGAAGTGAAGCTATCCTCAACATCTGAGGTGACTCTCCTCTCCAGGAGCAGTTCTCACAGGTTCGTCACTTGGTGGTGTGGCGACTCGGCGTAATGCTGGTCTCTGTGCTGACTGGTTCTGGCCATGAGTTCCCACAGCAGTCGAAGGCGGTGTTCTAACACAGCTCTGTTCTGCTCAACACAGTTGATGGTTCCAAACCCGGTGAGATTAGATCATTCCTCAAATGATCCTGACCGAGACCCAGTCCAAGACCAGGACTTGATATAGACTGAGTCAAGACCGAGACCATTGAGGGGTGTGACCAAGACCAAACTGAACACAGAGCATATTTCAGTTCTTGATTTATTTCGGAAAAAATGGCAGTTTCTTCTGCAGTAAGATGGAAACGTGCGTGTCAATACGACTAATAGACTGATGCCTCCGGATCAGTCTGGGTCTCGACGCCCTCACTGGTCTTAGTCTCGACCCAGTCTCGGGGTCTTACAGTCTTGGACGACAACAGTAGTATAAAGTCAGTTAAGATGGGGGGGTTTGTGTTTTAGGAGCACTTTCAGTTACACTGTGTCCCATTGGAGGGTCGAGTCATGACAGAAGTCAGCTGATCACTGCTCACTTCCTGTATAACACCTGATCCACACCGACTGATTCTCAACCCATGAACACCTGCTCTCGACTGCAAAAGAATAGATAAAAATCGACTTGGCAGTGAACCAGCTTTCCCTGCCTCGTACATCAAACATAACCTGCAGTTTGGTCATCGACATCCATGTGACCCTGTGAGTTTGGCTGATGTCAGATCGACAGCATGACTGGGAACATGCACTCGCACAGCATATTAGGCCTGTTAGCATCACCGCGGGATAAAAAGCACTCAGCAGGAGAACACACAGCGAATAGGAGGCATTTTATTTAGTTCACTGACTCGGCCTCCCACACACACTGTTCACACATGCAGAAGCACAACAAAAGCAAAAGGGATGCATTAATGCCACTCCACTCCACACACACACACACGCGAACACGGTGCAACCTCCAACACAGTGACGGCAGTATAAAGCCTTCCAGTTCCATCAGCTGATAATCACATGCTGATGCTCCACAGGCTTTGTGGCAGAAACACACCCCCTCTCCTATATGGGTCAGAGGAAGCGGCTTAGGAACACAACAGAGGGCAGGATGGAAGAGAAGAGTAAGTGTAGTGCTGCAGCATCAGCAGCATCAGCAGCGCAGCGACGACAGCACCGCAGTGGCCAAAGATACTTTATTGTAAGGTAAACAGCACAAATCAAAACGGTGAAGCATATATATATATATATATATATATATATATAAAACACAGCTAAAACAGATGTGCCCATATGTGTCCACCATTGCAGCTGAACAAACTTGTCTGGTTTCAGTCCATCAGATGTCGCTTTGAAGATCCTAGTCAGTCAGTCAAACAGTTACTATAGTTGATGTTGACGTTTTCAACGTATACCTTTATAGCACAAGTCCTTTAATGTGCAAACCCACTGGCTCTGGATGTGGCCTTTGATGTGGAAAACCCTTCACTAGCTTTGAAATTGAGGAATAAAAGCAGGGAAGTCGAATCTGAGACACGCTTGGTAAACTCTTTTCTCACCAGAGAGCCATCCGAGATCTGAGATAAACGCTTGCTATCAGCAAGAAGGAAAGGGGGGAAAAAAAACCCTTCTACACTAACACAGTCAAGTTAGGCAGCCAAGAATCAAATGTTTGATCTCAACAAAAGCCAGCCGGAATTCAAATGGAATCATGATGAATAAATAAGTGTACAATTTCAAACAGCTTGATCAAATCAAAAGTTCAAGTTCGGCAAACACAATTCTGAAGTAAACATGCTGCCGAAATCATAACAAATATCAGAATCTCTGGGAGAGAACACTTGAGCGTCACGCTTTCTTCATTTCCCTGAGGTCACAGACAGAAGTTGAGATCAGAATCACGATAGCTGGCTTTATTTAATAAGAATACTAACATTCCCGCAGCATTACCCCGCGCCTGCTTCCGCATTACAAACCATTCTGCAGATACACTTCCAACAAGCTGCTTTGACCGAAGTGCATCAGGTCCAGTCAGCGCAGTGACAGTGACGCGGCTGAGAGTCAACATGCTGCAGCCACTTGTGAATCCCCACTGCTGGTGGGAGATCAACTGCCAGAGATCGATAAATGTCACACCAAGAAATCCACCGTGTCTCACACCTCCTCTCACACGTCCTGCATCAACAGCTCTTCACTGGAATAGTGTCATCGACCTGTCATGAACCTCCACATCCCATCGACTTGCCTGTTGCTGTCACACCTGCCAGCAATCAACAGTCAGAAAGCCCTCGATCTGGGGAGCCCAGACCTTTTCAGCTTGTGACCCATAAAACTCATACATATAGTATACAGTATATATTAGGGCTGGGACAATATGCATTTGGCACAATTTGATATTTGCCAGGTTCCGATTATATATATATATATATTTATAAATATATATATAAACAGTGGTGCCTCGGTTTTCGAACGTCCCAGACTTCGAACAAAACGGAGTTCGAACAAAAATTTTCGAGATTTTTTTAATTCTGATTTCGACCGAAAATCCAGAACTCGAGCGCCCCCAAAAAAAGCTGACCCACGACGCGCTTTGTTATTGTGTATAACGCAGCCTCTGTATGCAGACGTGTCCCGTTAGCTACATTTACTGACTGTTTTTTCTTCATATTGAGGTGTAAAACCTTTCCTGTCTCCGCACTGGACCGTGGTAGAGTGTCACAGGGGAGGTGCTGGAGCGCTCACTCCAGGGTTTGATGTTGTTGGCTGGAGCTGGGACAGGGATGAGGCCAGTCTGGGACAGAGCGTGACTTGGTTTATGACTTTGTCACAGCCAAACTGCACAGAAGCTCACATTCAGAGCTGGACACGCACCGGGCACCTCTTCACTTCTGGAGAGACGTCACTCACTCCGCAACCCCTCCCACATGCAGCGGCCACACACATAGAGGAACAGCCACCTGCAGCAGACACTCTACATTCACTCCTACAAAAGACTATTTTAAGGCTTGGAATGCATTGTTTCTTTTTCCTTGTAATGGGAAAATCAATTCAGATTTCGAACAAATTCTCGAACGGCCTTCTGGAATGGATTGTGGTCAAGAACCGAGGTACTGAGCAGCTGTAGGCAGACAGCGCTAACATGTTAGTATACCTATACCTTATATTACTATACCTTACTATCGTTTGAGGTGCTATAAAAGCAGTAAGACAGAGTGAAAGCAGCGCCACCACATGTCATAACCCTAACCTTTGATCTTCCATTTTCATGACGTAATGTCTGTGACGTCTGCCGCTGAAGATGAAACATTTGCTTCCATGGTAAGTCTTGGGTCAGCAGACGACACAGAAGGTGGTCCTTGGCATCACTGGGATGCAAAAGACCTCCAGAAAATAGTCACAGTTCGACACCTTGGGAGTAAATGTGTTTCCCAGGTCCAACGTAACCAAGAATCGCAGTGACCTCTTTCAAGAATTGTTAATATTATGTGTTATTCAGTTGATCGTCTACCCCAATGACCAAAGGCTGCCATGACCTCGTCCTAGAACTGCTGGTCTCTTTTGAGTTCACGCTAATTCTGTTCCTGCTACAGTGGAATTTTTCAGATATTTAGAAAGCATTTGCTGAGACCGACCCAGATTTACATGAGCCAACAACATTTTTCCCCATCGTGTATAGAAAACACAGCGTTTCCCAAGAAACAGGTTTGAACCAAAAACAGCAAGGAGCACATCCGACACAACCGTGAGCTCAAATCTCATGCCAAAACTGAAGCTGCAGCGAAATGATGTGCGGTCGAACGAGAGCTCTGTGTATTGATTTTCACACCCTCAGAGGAAAAAGCTGCTGCTCAGTAAAAGTGGCTCGTGAAACAAAGGCATATTATTTTGACAGGGAAATCGATGGCAAGTAAACAGGTGAGATGCTACTTGTTGAAAGTGTGAAGAAGGAATTTGTTTGAACACGTGTGCGTATGCAGAGATCCAGACTCTCTCATCTCACAAAACATCTTGTGACTTACAGGGATTTGACTTTTAAAACTCTATCAAAGTAAATGAGCCACTGAGAGTCGGTTCAATTTTGTTGCGCTATAAATGCTCCTGTTATGGAGACCGTCGAAAACTGTCATGAATTAGCTCAAATAATGGTTCAGCTGCAGGTTATTATCTCCGCACTTGCTGAGATCATTTATCTTTAATGGATTGTTTTAATTTAAACCAGCCAGAGACGACTTACAGGCGGAATGAAGATCAAAAGGAAGAGCTTGTTTTTAAGGAACCACTTGTGAGAACAAATTCATTTCTATTATAGGTAAGGAGGTCAGTTGCTGAATACATTCGCAGAATGTGTATAAGAAGCAGCTGCAAAAATAAATGTGGGAATAAACCAAATAAATGGCACTTTAGGCAAACACTTTGTATTGTATTGTTGTATTTATTTGCATTCTATGTTCCTGTGTTTGATACATCGGCCCTGCTCGGTTTGTTGCTGACTTAATTCCATTGTTTTAATATATGAAAGAGTATTTGATGGGCACTGTGAAGTGAAAGTGAAAGAGTTAAGTATCTCAGAGAGGTTGTGACTCAATGTAGCTGTTTGGCGAATGTAAATCAGATTCAAATTTCTTTTCAATCTTAATGATTCGGCAGCTCAACAGCAGTTGTCGATGCGACAGAGTGAGGCCAGCGTAGTGTTTCCTCCTGGGCCATCACTGACATGCACATGCACTTTCAGCGGGATCTGGCACTGACCTATGAGACTATCAGGCCGGGGCAGGGCGCTGCGCTGGTAGAGGCCGTAGGGGTCAGCTCCGTAAGCTAGCGACTGGCTCTGCCGTGGAAGGGTTGAGCCGTAGTGCTGCGGCACAGCCGTCATCCCGGAGCGCAGCGGTAATCCGGTGAAACCCCTCCCCTCGATCAGAGAGAGAGTGGAGCCCAGCCGGCCGCCAGCTCCACCCAGAGCTGGGGTGCCGTCCGTGGGAGAAGAGTGTGATGGGCAGGAGGGTGGCATGGTGGTGCCAGGAAAGATGGTGGCTAAAGGTTTGGGCTCTGAGAGGATGGGCGAGTCATAGGTGCTGCCCTGGGAAGTTCGCAGGGAGATGCGGGAGGGTGAGACGGTGCCAGCGGTGCCGCCCGGAGACTGGCTCCTGGAGGGCAGGGAGGACATTCGCCGCAGCACTCTTCCAGCAGCCTGAAGTGGAAGGAAGTGACCGTCAACAAGTGACCTTTGCAAGACAGTAACACACATACATAAGACAGTGTGGTCCATGTACCGAAATGCAATGATACCGCTAAAATGTAAATGAGGGCCACGGCACAGCGCGGCGCCGAACACAGCCAAACTCCGGTAATGAAACGCTCAAATCTCTCACGGTGTGAGAGGGAATGGTGTCTGACTTTTTCCTCGATATGGTGTCCTTATTACAAAGTGTAAAACGCTCTTTAATGACAAGACTTTTCAGTCTACTGGATGCTGATCTGCACCGCCTTAATCCATCAAAGCCTCGCGAGCTGCTGAGAGAAATTAGGAGCTGCGACATGAAGCCAGTCAGGCTGTTGGGCGTCGGAATAAATCACCGGGAAAATGAAAATCGGATCACTTTTATCTGCCATTCAGTCCTACTGTCACACAAACAGCTTCTGATCATTAGCACAAAGAAAGCAGTCACATGTAAGCGACGACTGTGTTTATTTTTCTTTCCACTAACCATAAAGGTAATTTCGCAGTGCTTGTGCACGAGTTGTTGACAGTTTGGTGTCTCCACCAAAAGAAAATGCTAAGCTTATTGTCTATTTTTTTAAACCACTGACAACCAGTGAAGGACGCGAGCAACAGTTCAGTAAATTATGGAAATGATAATTGAATTTAACAGCTGTCTGCTGCAGCAGAAGACACTTCAGGGGGTTTTGCTGTTGGCGAGAACTGGTAAAAACGGTCCGCCTTACGTCGCGTGGGGCTGACTGAACTATTAGGAGTGGACAATTATGTTTATATATTATATACCATGTCTGTTGTGAGGAGCTGTCAAGCCCACAGAGAGAAGGACAGAAGTAGAGGAGGAATCTCTATTGTAACATTATTACATAGATATTCTAAAATAGGCAAAAGTGTACAGACATTACATGCTTAAAATCTGTTTATTTTTTACATTTTTGTGTTTTTATTCAGATATTCTCAATATAAATCATAAATATTGAAATATATAGATATAAATATGTAGATATAATAAGGCACTTACTGTGACTAAAAGTTTTTTTTCCCTCAATATCTTTTATTCGTATATTTTGAGGACATGCTGATAAAAAGAAATCTCATTATAGAAGAGATAATATGAACCGATCAAGCAAATTCAGAATGAATTACTTTTAATTCAGGTCTATACTAACTTGATTTACAATACATATGGAATAGAATATAATATCTTATATTATATATATATTGATGAAATAAGTACTATTTCTCTTCCTCCGGATAAATCCGAGCAAAGGGTCACAGTGGGCCTGACTTTGGGCACCTCAGTGTTAGAATATTTCAGTCAGAGGACCAACGTTATTTTTAGTTTTCTGGGTGACAAAAACTACCTGCCACAACATGGCGATTACAGTGGAATAGAGGAAGCGCTTTGGCAAATCCAAATTCTCTCACACAGCCTAATGCAGGATAGGAGCTAATGTCATAATCTGGGTTTTGGCTCAGCTGGCTGTTGTGAAAGGAGCCTTGAATAAAGAATTAAGCGTGCGATCCAGCTGCTGTTTCATTTGAAATGCATCTAAAATTTTCATTGTAATTCAAAATGAATGCTTCCCGCAGACAGCTAAAACAAAAAGACAATTCGCTCCCACGATTCACTAGAACAGACAAAAGCAATGTCAAATACGGGTTGACTCAGGCCTACCTGCCCAGATGTTTGTCCTTCGGCTCTCGGGCTTCTGGAAATGGAGGCGCGAGGCTCCGAGCGCACCACGTTCTGGTTGCTGTAGTAACTGACACTGCTGTCTTGGTAGCCACTGTCTGAGTAGGAAGTCATGTGAGCGGAGTGACCCCCAGAGCCTGCCGGCAGCACAGAGGAGAGGGTGAGGACGCCCATGCTTTCAGTGTGATCAGACGTCACCAACAGTCAGGGCAGTTTGATCATTTGCATACAGCGTGTTTTCAACTTCATAAAAGGCATTTTGGCTATAAATAAACACACTTTGAAAAGTGCTTTGAGCTGCTTCGCTGTGCCTGGAACCATCTGCACGTCACTGTGCGGAATCCATCACGCTGGCTTAAATCCCCCTGTAGCAGGTTTGAGAGCTGGGTGGAGTTTGCATGTTCTCCAGGTTCTTCCCTCAGTCCACAGTCCGTGCTCATTTGGGGTTCAGGTTAGTTGAGCCCCGTTATTTGCCTATAGGTGTGAATGTGTGAGCGAATGGTTGTTTGTCCATATGTGTGTTGCCCTGTGATGAGATGAGATGGCAACCTGTCCAGGGTGTCCCCTGCCTGTCGCCTGTCGATGCTGAGTTTGGCACAGCTCTGGAGGACAAAGCGGACTAGAAGATGTATGTAAAATATTAACAGATGAATTTTGGTTGGTGAATTCCAGACAAAAAATATTATTGGCACCAAATAACACAGTTGAACTACATCTGAAATGTCTTTCACAGGGAAGATTTTTTGTTTTATCTGCACCTACATGATACAATGTGTAGTCATAACAAACAATTCCATGATCATAATAATAATAATAAAGATGTTTGTACGATATTGCGTGAATGTGACTGTGAGTGTTTTAGCAGAGCTCTAGTGGTGGAGGGACAAGTTGTGTTTGGGATCTCTTCTGGCAGAGAGTTCCAGAGTGGAAGAGCCTTGACAGAAAAGGCTCTGTCTCCTCTAGATTGAAGTGTAGACATCGGAACAAGTAGCAGGGATCCATCTGAGGGTCTGAGGATCCTGGCTGGCTGGCAGCAGTTCTACTGTGTAACTGATTCTAAAGTGTGCAGAGAAGCCGACACTGTGGTAACGTGCTGATTCCTTGTTGGTGCCGGGGAGGAGTTTGGTGCCAGTGGCATCATCAAGACAGCCCAGGAAACCAGCCAACTTGAGAGCGTGTGTCATCCGCAGAGCAGCGGAAAGACATGTGGTGACGCTGGGTGATTTGTCTGAGAGGTAGCGTGTAGATAGGAAATAGAATGGGACCTGAAATGGAACCTTGTGGCACACCACAAGCACATCTGAGGATGAAAAGAAGGTCCCTACGGTGACTGAAGATCTCCTGTCTCAGAGATATGATTGGAACCAGCGATTGTTTCCTTTGATTCCCAGCAGTGGAGACGGTCCAGTAAAATTTCCTGATCTACACTGAGGTCTAACAGACAAGACAAACAGTGTTCTGTGCACTTCACGCAGCAACAGTTCACTCTTCACTGGAGCACTTTCACCCCTGCAACTATAGAATCCAAAGTTTTATTACACTGCTGTAACAGACCCTCACTGTCATGCAGGGAGGCCCGGTCCGGTTCTCGCATGAAGAGTTCGTCCTCGGCCTCAAGCTGGCGGGTCGGACATCCGCTGGACTCCAGGGTGCCACCCTGTGAGTCGCCTGCCAACAGGCAATAAGACTGTTAGCTTGTCCGCAACTGTTGGATGATCAGGAGGGGCCACCATTGCAGCAACTGCAAACTACAGCAACAATTACTTTAAATCTATTTGTTTTCAAAGTTGATGGTTTATGGATCAAGAGAACAAACCTGTGTCAGAGCACTAAATGAACCGGCTCCATAAACAACACAGCCACCGGCAGAAGGCATTTTATTACAAATTCATACGCAACTTCAAACCACTATTTGCTGTCATCAGTCACTGTAAGAACGAATACCTTCAGGTTGAACAGCTGAAAGGGAAGAAATACCTGCTGATCTCCATGCGAACGACTTCTCAGAAGAGCTGCGAAGGAAAGAAGTGAGACCGATCAATCAGCTTTGTTTCTCTCTCTCTCTCTCTATATGAAACTACACTCGGCTTTGTTGCAGTGAACAATGACTTCAGACAGGTCGCATGAAACCAGCATGATAATAGAATAGCGATAATAACGTGTTTGACAAAGCTGCAGCAGTCGGTGTAAAATAGTCCCGAGAGGCTTCTTTTTCTCAAGAACACATGAGTGAAACTGACCTGCTACTTTCTCCTGCTGGCGACTCGGCTCCCAGCATGCATCGCTCCAGCTGGCTGGCCACGATCTGCCGCTCTTCTTCTAACTCTCGAGTCAGCCTCTCAAACTGGAGCTCCTGCGTTGGAGATGGAAACCACTGGGTCAGTGACAGGGCGTTTAAGCTCCTCTAAACTGACGTCAGTTCAAATTAAGGCAAAGAGAGGTTGGACCTCGCTCGACTCCTCACAGGCCAGGATCTCGCTCCGGGACTTCTTATTTAACAGCGCTCACTGAGATTCTGGGTTTGTTAAACGGAGCAGTAACTGTCTTTAGCTCCAACCCCAGCAGAAGAACGTACGATTGTGTGCGGATGATTTATTGCAACACCACAGATATTCCACCGTAATGAGTCGGTGCTGCGCTGAATCCTACGGGGTTCAACTGGAAGCACTTCAAAGCCATTAAAGACAGGCCGGGGAGCTGCTGACACTGTGAGGAGAACACCTCTCGCCATGGAAACGCCCTGGCTGACGGTGACCAGGTGAGGCCCTTCACCAAGATTTACCAAAAAACAGTACGTACAGTACGTTTTTATAGACATCATAGAGCTGTGCTTTCTGGCAATTTGATAGGAAAAACATGTTTATTATTGTCAGGAGGTAATTAAACAGGCCCAGATCCTGAAAGCCGACCGCAACATCAGTGGATATTTTCCCCATGTCTGTTGCCATGGAAACAGCCAACAGTCTTGGAACATGTTTGATACATCCAGGGAAAGAATATCAAAGCAAATATAAGAATGCAATTCAGTTTGAATAAGGAGGGGGGCTCCAGAGCAGTGCACATAGCACCAGAGACAAGGGTCGATTCTATAGGTGAAATCCATGTTGTGGACTGGTGAACAGCGTGGGACACCCTGGACAGGTCACCAGCCTGTCACATGACCCGCTTAGTCCAACAGACACTCAGATAAACACACACAAAAGAGTAGTTTGCAAGATGAAATGTCACCTTAACATATGGTGCGGTGTGAAAGTTCATCCATTTCCGAGTCACTTAAAACTACAGCCTATCATACGTGAACCCACGATGTGATCCATTCGCTTTCGTGATGTCAAGCGGCGACACTTCCGAACTTCACAAAGCATCTTCTGAACCGTGGCTAGCTATTGCTGTGAACGACGGATGTCAGGGAGGGGAACACTTTTTTGCCATTCTCCAAAAACGCTATGGATAAATTGAATTTTTGAAGACGGAGCGCAGGCTGCAGGATCCAGCAGCAGCAAAGAGCGAGTCAGCAGTTTAACATGAGTCACAGCATTACAGAAAGAACCACAGCGACAGCGCTCCTCAAACCATCATCTCAGTCTGCGCTTTGTGTCATGTCATGTGGTTGTGGAAATTGAACTAAAACTTATTTGTTACTGCGAAATGCAGCAGCTAATATCTTGACAAGATGACATGTGAGTCAGTTTTGTTTTTTAAAAGCTGCTTTAATACTTTTACATTTGTGATCAGTTGAAACTGGAAGGGGCTCACAGGCACGGCTCAGTAGCTTGTTGTACACACGGCGCAGAGATTTGACGCAAAGAGTTCTGTTTTGCTGGACTGCAATTCGGTTGTCATTTTCCTTAACAGAGAAATATTGCTGCACGACTGCAATGGTGGCTGTGGCTGCAGGTCTGCAGGCGACTCTGCAGCTTCACAACAAGCAGTGTGATTTTCCAGAGAAATGTCTGCTTTGTTTTGTTTTTTAAATTGTGATGATATATTTTTAAGAGTAGTAACGTTGCTCATCATGTAGGAATACAAACAACATGTTAATATAAACACATAAATACATTGTTAAAATGCCATATATTTGTCGTTTGAAACATACATTTTTATCTGAAACTGTTCTGTTTCAGCTAAAGAAGAAGTGGACTACAGGTACCTCTGGAAAGAGGGCACCCTGCTCTTTGTATACACTCATTGAAACAAAGACAAATGGCTTATGTGCTGAGACAAAACCAATATTTCCTCCTGTCACAGTCAAGCAAAACAAATTGATGTGTACAAATTAGGAATAAATTCAAGCTGCCGATGGCAACTGCGGGAGGAAACACTGAGTCACTGAAATTGTATGAGGGCGCTTCTGAATCTTGCAAAGTTGTGAATAATGAGAAATGCTTTGTTTGTTAAACACTGACAGGGATGAGGACGCAGCAGATCAACAGCAACAGATACAGGAGATGAGACTCTTCCATGGCCCGGTTTCACCATGTTTTTCTTGCCTTTGCTGGGCAGTAGTGCAGCACGTGCATCTTTAAGGTCCATTTCAAAGATACTCTCTCTTTGCTAGTGTGTTCATGCAACACACCACCACTCGTAATAATCCTTCAAAAAGCACAAAAGACATGTAATTCCATGCGAGCAGCTTCGCATCTGCTTACATCTCTGGATAAAAAAGCCCATTTGAATGTGGGTCATCTCTGGTGGCGGAACACGCGCGGCCTTTACAGTAAGACGTGTGCTGCGACTTATTTTATTGTCTCATTATTTATTTTGTTTGTCCTCATCCGTTCCAACGATAAAGTCCAGCCCTCAGCTGGAGGCCACATGACTGACCTGCTTTCCACAGGAGATGAAAACAAAGACGCACGGCAATTTCAAAGGTGCGTATAATTCACACCGACTTGCACAGATCCAAAAGCAGCGAGACACTTATAGAGGAAAGATGGCTGCATTACATTTTAATGACACCCACGAGGGGGTTGGCTACACACCGCAGAATTTGCTGTGTTGATTTTTCTGCAGCCATTTTTCCAAGTTAATTGGAGCGCTGTTTGGCCGTTTATAGGGCTGATACAGCTCCGAGGCTGAAAACTATTACAAAATATTAATAGCTCAACTGCATGAAAGGCCGAGTTTAGGGAAGGGATTGGATTTCACAGCGGAGAAGAAAAGCTTTTCAATTGACTCCATACATTTTTCAAAGGGATCTTTCCTCAGATGTTTGCAGGACAAACAAAGCGATTGTCAAAAGTAAGTGGAATATATTGCAGAATCACAGCAGCCATATGTGATTCATCTTGTGAATGGATCTATGAAAGTGACTCAGGCATCATATGCAGGTGTTGTTTCAAAGTTTAGATTAGCTTTGACTCATCCACAGCATCTTGTGTCAGAGTCACATCCTCCCCTTGCATCACCTCGTGATGTCACGCCTCACCCCGCGAGGGCCAACACAGACTTGTGCCAGGCGACGTCTGGCGCCAGCTGCCACAGAGAGGTTGATTTGCCATGGCTTCCAGGGCCGTGTGACAAAGAGCTTTTCTCCGTGCAAACCACCGCATCCACGTGCCGCCACGTCTTGTCAAATCGCTCATCTCATTGGCATCTGTGATCATGTTCGGCCCAGTTCCCGAGCACTTTGGGAACACTCTCAAAAGGCTTATCATTTAAAGGTTCAAAGTCCTGCAGACAGTCATCCGTCCAGGTGCACCGTACAGCCGGCCCTGTTTCCGGCTCCCAAATAAATGCAAACCTTCCACATGCGAACGCCCACCTCGACGGAAAGCAACAAGTTTGTGCGGATTCTACGTGGGCTGTCAAAAGCCGCTGTGCAGTCACGCAGTCGATGAAACGGATGAAGGCGAAAGGGTAAGTAACACCAGGAAACGCCGAGGATGCAGCAGCAGGCGGGATCTGAAAAACAGCATCCCAGTGATGTTTTTCTCTTCCTGTTCTCCTGTGTAATTCAAGACAAGACAGCTTCCGCTCCGCGCTCAGCTAGGACAAGCCGTCACAGGCCTGTGATTCCGCCCAGCCTGACTGTGGCAGATGCAGAAAGCAGCAAAAATGAACCTTGACTTCACTTTCAAAGCAGGTGGAACCTTTAAGTTTAGACGGTGAGCCAACAGCCGGATTAAGGAGGCAGAACATAAGGAATGTGCCGCGGCCAGTCACTCAACTGATGATGTCAGAGTGTTTATGTGGAGCTGGTTCAAGGCGATGAGAGGCGTGCTGCTTGTATGCGTCTCACACTATCCGGGGAAAGGTTTTGCTGAGCGTGCCGGTTCTATTCCAGTGGCACCATGCGTCACTTTCATTCAGAGGGTCTGTGCTTCTCCATCTGGGAGCTGCCGAGTCGCCGAATATCAGACTAGATACGTGTTGACTCCACGGATCAAGAGAGGCGTCTGAGCGGCACCTCGATTGTTCCTGTCATCTTCATAGACATGGGGACCTTCATTGGAAATGTTTCATTCAACAGCAAACATTTTGTCTACAGTCACATTGCTCCTACTAGTATATACACTATCATCACATTCCAGTTCTCATCTTCAAGGCAGGAAAATTTACAGCAGAGTTTGCAGCTTCACCAATGCTGAACACTGGTGACCGGGTAAGAGAGGATCAATTCCAGGCTCTTCTCCTGACACAGCCAGAGCTGGAGTCACAACCTCACATGCAGAGGGCTTTAAACCAGGGGTGTTGGATTCAGTCGCACCAGGGGGCAAGATTTGAAACACAGCCCAAGTCACGACTTTAAAAAAATCAATAGATGCTCTGTGTTAGCAGGAGAGAAGAGTCCTATCAGAGTGTGATACCAGTCAACCATTGCAAGGCAAGTTTGAGCAAAAAGTGGTCAGTTTGAACGTACATGTATTACCTGTGCTTCACCTCCTCTTGAAGCACAGGCATAGATCCATCATCGCCACAACTACCCTACCAGCTACATCCATTTTTTTGACTATTTAAAAATATTTGCCATCCAAAAAGCTGAACCTCAATCATGCACTAGAGATATTTTGAGCCCTTCAACTTGAATACTTTACCGTTGTTAGACCTTTCAGGATCCTATGAGGCCAATCGCAAACGCCTCAGTCCAACTTGAAACAAGCCTTGATGCATAAGCAAACGCTCGCATTGATCTATTCACAAGCAGCATTCATACAGCCTTGGTAGCTAAGGCGCACACAGAAACCCCAGTGCACAAAATAACACGGCGTCAACTCAACAACTTTGCACAGCTTTGCAGCAATTAGACTTCAACAGCCACAACTGTAGCTGGCTTCATCACACTTCCATCTCTCTGGAAGTTTCTGGGCTCCTGTATCCTCCTCACATCTGTCACTGTTTATCTGAAAACATGGCAGCTTGACAGCCCGAACACAACAACTGGGTGCGTTTTGATTGCTTATTACCGCAGGCAGCAGATTTGGCATTTTACCGACAGAAAATCAGGCTGAAGCTGAGGAATCACGCCCATATTTCCTCCTTACTGACTCCTGTTGGAGCGTCGCCGTCTTCGCTGAGGTTAACAAGTCCTGGTTACTGCTTCAACTGTTCCTCCCTTCCTGCTATTAAAGCTGTGTGGACCCATGATGGAGTCAGGGACATTCATCATAGCATAAACGGGAGGCGCAGGTTTGAATGGAGCAGCATGTACCAGCTGCTGCTGCTGCTGCTGCTGCTGCATGTTGAATGCTTTTTCATTCCAAGCAGCCCAGACCACACAATTCACACTCTAACTTGAGGTGATCCAGGGTCGGAAGCCAGCAATAATTAACGCCAGAGAGAAGCAGGAGGAGGAGGAGGAGGAGGCACAGCAGACGTATGATGAAGGGAAGCTGCGAGTTGAGATCCCACTTGCTAATTAGTACCAGGGCTGCTGCCTCAGACACTCTGTTAATGTCTGAGCCTGTCCGTTCACATCAACATCCAGCACATCGCACCGTTTGGCACCATTCATACACAAGACGTTTGACAGAAGCACTGGAAAATAGAAGCCGCCAAAGACCTCCAGCGGATGCAGGCGAGTTCCTGTGGCTTGAAACTTGAAGCGTCACAGCATCCTTGTGAGTATGGGACGTCATTTTTTTGGAGTCTGTCACACGTCATGCAAGGCATGTCGTCCTGTCTACTTCATGATCCAGCAACTCACATCCTCTTTGTGCCTCCTGCTTTCCCTGTTTCTCTCACAAACGCACCACCATCTTAGCAGCATGGCATGGACCCTGTTCACACGCTTCAGTCAGATCCATTTCCTGGTTTCTAAAAGGCGAGCGCTGAGATGATGATGATGATGATGATGATGAGGGTGTGACTGCAGCATCTACCTGTTCTTTGACAGAAGCCAGTAAATTGTTGGTCGCGGCCGAACTGCTGCTGATGATATTGGGAGCAAGTCCATGACCGCTTGGCCCTTCTCTGACCGCCATGGGCACCTCCCCCTCAGCGTCCCCCTCCTCCATATTATCTCCTCAACAGTCCTGAGCTGACTGGTTCTCTGACCCTGTAGAGGGATGAAGACAAAACACGCTTCTGTCAAAAGCCAAGCAGCAACTTACAGCGTGAAGAACAGCACAATTGGATTAAAGACAATGTGGAAAAAAAGGCATTTCTTGTGATGTCATCTCCTAAAAAGCTCACTTGCTTACTTTGAATGCAGAGGGTCTGCAGGTAAGCATGCAGGGAATAATGCATGCATCAGTCATGCCTTGCTCAAGGGCGCACATGACAGATCTGACTGTGGCCGAACCCCTCACACGCCTGACAGGCGGCCAAGGACGAGGTCACACCTCGACTCTGGACCGGGAGCTGCACTGAAAGCGGACCGAGCTGCGCGCCCCACTCACCGGCCAGATGTTGCACGCTGTTCCACGCAGGCCACAGCTGGCTGGATCCGCTCGGTTAGGCATCCATCCTCCTGCAGGCGGCTGTGACAGCGGCTACATGTCCACGCAGCGACGCGACAGAAAGAGGCTGCTCCTGCAGTATGTGCTCGCCGTTTTCTTACATCCGGTGATCCAGCGGATCCAGCGCGAGCCCCGGCCACCAAGCAGCCCACCAGCCCGCTGCCGCCGATCAGCGGCGTGACGTCACCATGCGGCGATGGATGTATTTCCGATACAGTGATCGATCGGTCGCCGAGTCCCGGTGCTGAGGCTGCAGAAGAGACGCGAGCGAAGCGCGGCGCGCGGATGCGTCGAGTGTGCGCGCGCGGGCTCGCGTCACTCCCCTTAATTGATGTACAGTGGAACCGCTATTGTGCGTCTAAATAGATGTCCTTCAATTGTCCAGCTTAAGAATAATTTTGCCGCTATCTTACATCTATGACAACGTAATTACGAGTAGATACAATAAATGATTTTTTTTAAATTCTGTTCCACCTTGATATCGGTCTTAAATGGAAAAGCTAAAACAAAATATTTGCATATGACGAAATGTCTCATGGTTAGAAATATAGGTGGATTTTCGGATCACTTAGGAGTGACGACACTTCTCAGACTTCACTTAAATCACTTCACTTAAATGCTTTGAAATGAAACACGTGGCGGTCCAGTGTCCCACGGTGACTCCATGTTGGAGGTCACCCGCGATGACGTCGAGCCAACGGGTGCGTGGGAGGGAGTGTGCGCAGACAAGTGCAGGGAAACACGTTACCTATATGACAAGACTCTGAACTTCAGATGTCAACGAGAGACGCCACCTTCACACACGGTACATGCACATGCCCATTTATTGAATTAAGTGTGCGCAGTCAGTCTGAGCCCAGTCACAAAACACTGCAGGGTTCTGCAGCCTACTCCAGTGGAAATGTGCAACGCAAAACAATAGAAACTGGTGCAAGAACTAAGGCTGATAATACTTGTGTTTTCTTCCGACTGAAGTGTCACATGATCAAACCCCAGGTTGAAGGGCATGAACAACAGTTGAATAAATTAAATTTGCAGGAATACACAGTGCGCTTGCCATTTCATATGAACCTCAGGGGCTGGCTGCATAACACCTCAAAGAAAGACGAAACCTCACAGCCACCCATTACTTAAGAAAATATACACCTAAAGGCTTAGTCAAATGAAAAGCTCCATCACATGACCATCAATTACGTTCGGGAAGAAACTGTTTTCTACCTACCTTAACTGTAACAAGTAATAAATAAACAGAGGGAACATGATAGGCACAGGAGAGCGGGGAAGGTCAGCATGTTAAAAAAAAAAACAACCCACACCTGAAATAATTGTTGGATTTAAATGGAACAAATGGGACGACTAGATCATTCTGACTCAAACCGACAGGAACGGATAGGTTTTCATGGTGGCGGGAAGGCTCACAAAGAATTCCATTTCAGTCAAATCAAGTATAAAAACTTCATTTTGGCCCCATGAAATAGACTTGGAATATACTGGCATTTTGGAGAGCTGGCACACATGACACACGAGTAGCCCTCAACTCAAACATCACTAGAACTAGTACCACATCACTTTTTTTTCCCAGTATTAACAGTTAAAACACATCAACTCAATCTTCATACAACCAGGACGCAAGGCTGAAACTTAACACGGCAATGCAAATACAGTAGACTGTACGAGCGAATGACACAAGTTTCTCGCACCCTTTGTGTTGCCTGTCCTTCAAATTGAGCTTATCAAATGTAAAAAATACAGCACTGACACATCTATTTAAACTCTATGTGGATTACTCTCACAATGTGAAGCAAATAAATAAAAACAATACTTTTGCATAAACATAAGCACAAAACAGTCGTGGATATTAGTGTGACTGTGACGATCCACCACCCGGTTCCTTCTTCACTCCAGATCATCATCGTCCACGTCCTCGGTCGCAATAGTGCTGGTCTGTTCAGAAGTCACACCTGAAGATAGAAGGGCAGCCCATAAATGATAAAAGTCACAATGATCTACACACCATTAAAACGCAAAAACATATTTTCAGTATTTCAATTGTACTCTGCTGCAGGTTCAGAAAAAACAGAACACAAAGCCTCTTCAGACTGTTGAAAAAAAATACTGAAAATATTAGACAAAAAAAAAGTTAAACAGGAATATGATTTAACATCTCCAGAACTGTAAAAACCGCATGGTTGCAGCTGCATGAAGTCTTAGACAATGTGAATCTCTTCATTATTTTCACAGGTCTATCAGCTGCCTACGTCGTAGAAAGGGCAGTCATTTCCTTGAGACGGCTTAATGTACGAGGATACGTGACATCAGTTTAGAAAACAGGGCTCAGCATAGAGTCTGGTGATGAAAATGAACTGCATCATGGTGCCTCTTTAACTAGACTTAACAGACTGCTTAAATTACAGGTGTTCTGTCAACACTGACAAGCTCAAATGCGCCGTTTTCACCTCCACAGACCAGCTTTAATATCAAATAAAAAGCCTTTCACTTCAATGGCCGAATGAGAAGAGGCTCGATCTTGGCAACATAAATTCCAGCCTCAATTCCACGTTCTACCTATTGCTCCTGATTGGTTAACTGGACTGCAAAGCATCATGGGAGCCGTTCGGGTTCAAGTCACCATAATGGAGTTTTTTGCTGAGAGTGATGGCACCTCATATGCAGAGCGGCGCATCAATGTATGACTGAAATCATGAGTTGATTTGAAAACATTGCATCAGATGGTAGATACATTTGGACTTAAGCGTACATCACATTTCCCTGCAATTCGACCAGTATGGCGTATGGGCACCTCCTCTCCTCGATGCAAAGAAACGTGACGTCTTCCATTTGTGACCAATGCAGACAGTAGTTAGTAGTTGGACTATGGCACGTTTTAGTTCTGCACATGCTCAGAATCTGTTCCACCATGATGAGATTAGATATCCACAGGGATGATGTAAATCAGATCATTGACCCACAGAGGTCTGCATTCAGAATGACGTTGAGAATAAAAGTGGAATACCACATCACAGGCAAGTCCACCTTTCCCAGAGGCCATTCTTGATGATGGTCATTCATGTGTGTTCTGCACATGCCTGTATGCTCACTACATGGTGTATACCTACTGCACAACAGGCAGATGATCTCATGAGGGACAGGAGGTCCTGGATTGAACGCAAAAATAAGATTTAGCGAAATAAGAGCTCATACTTGAGGTGTCGTCATCATTAGGAGATTTTTTCTTTTCCTCCATGTAACCATGACTGAGCAGCTTGGACATGCTGACCGGAGGAGCCTTCTTGTCAAATGATCTGTAGAGGCAATCGAGGAGAATTTTAAATCCGCCCATACACAAAAACCTCTCAATAATAATGCACTCACGTTCGCTTGTATTTGCTGGTCAAGGACAGACCCTGAAGATCGGAGGCTGTGCCATCAGGGGACATCTTGGAGGAAGAAAAATACATGTTCATCAGTTTGATGCAGAAACAAAAGTAGGATTCACATTTATCAGGTAGTATTCAAGATGAAACATGCAAACCTGGATGATTATTAACACATGAATAGGTTAAAAAAAATGAAATTAGGCATGCAAAGATTGGGAGCATTAAAGAGTAACCAGACATGATGCAACAAAAATGTGTGTCTCCATACTGTCCCTCACACGGACACACAAAGAATAGCTTTGTTTCAGTCAGTGTAGTTCTTGCAAGGTACTGACATGGAAGACTGAGCGCTCTTGGCAATTAAACCAGCAGACATGTCAGTCACGTAAAAAACAGAACTCGAATGGGTTTGCTTCAAGTGCTTGACTTGCTAGTGTTTACTAGAACGTTCACTGCAGAGCAACTCTGCATCAAAAGCTGCAAAGGAATGGACAGAGGTTTGTGATTGACCAGACAAAGCAACACTATTTCTCTGTTTACCAAAGTGACTGCGAGGTATATCTCTGTTATATAGAAGAACATCATTGAGCAGTTTCATTGTTTCTCTTCGTACAGATTAAACAAGTTTAACTTGTCCTACTCACAGCACAGGAACAAAAGTGTTCTCTACTCAATCCATCTGTGCAAATAGCAAGCGGCATCCAAACGAGAGTCGACTGATGTAGCCAAATGTTCTGCACAAACATATACAATACAACTGCCCGATAATAAAAGCTAGATGTTGAAGCTCCATCCAGCCACTAAACTAAGATGAGAAATAAAGCTTACATTTATTAGAACATGACAAAAACCTTGTGTAATCAATGTGTTTCTGTAAGAGAGTGAAGGGCACCAACACACGGTCTGCAGGTGGCAGATGAAGAACCTGGACTGTGTTTTTTCAATGTTCAAACCGTATGGTGGTTACAAACCTAATAGAATGAGATCATACAGCCACATTTCACAGAAACAATGTATGTTCATAAAGCCTTAAATTGAATGTCCAATGCCACATGCAATAGCTGTTTTTAAATTGATGCCCTTGGAAAGCACGTGGGGGTACAAAGAAGAAAAGATCTTTAGACAAAAAAAACATCTTAAATGGAGAAAAGCTATGAGATTTGAAATCCACCACAGGCTCAAGGAACAGTTTTTACATGAGTCAATACCACAAAACAGAGAAGGGGGAAAACTCAAAATTGGATGCGATGGAGTAAAATAAAATATATATACAATTTTAAAATGATGGAAATTCATTTCGGAAAAGAATGGGAATGGCGTCACTACTGTGCAGGAAGCCGTTTCACAATTCACCTTATTTTTTTCAACAGCAAATCTATCAGTCTCCCTTTCCCAGGTGGAATTGTTATCAGTGCCAAACGGTGCAGCGAGTAGCTGCCGGCCTCCCTTCGACTGGTCGTCGGGAGAAGTTGCTTTGCTTTCGCTGAAAGTACAAAACCACCATCACACCAGACACACAAGGCCAACCTGCCCTTTGCGTTAGTCAAGCAATAAACAAAAAAAGAACATTAAGTCACATCTTTTAATCTCTTCCACCTGCTGAAGAGATAAGATGTTCCACTCCAAAGTCATGCATCTTTCACCAAATATTCGACTCAAACCATCACTACTTAGAGTAAATATGCATTAAAGATAAACCACCTCATCAAGAAATAACTTGTACTCACTTCTTTGAGTCATCACCTCCAAACCAGTTGGTAGCGGTGTAGGACTTCTTTGGTTTCTCATTGGCCTCCAGTTCATGACTCAATAAACCTGCAGGACGACAGAGGTGTAATGAGACTCAAAGGTTAACTTTAGCGTGATGTAGTGAATTTAGCAGTCCACACTTTATACATTCAACTACAGTCAATTTTGTTTCGTTTTCTTCAAGGATAAACATTAAATGCAAGTCGTGGTAGTACGAACCACTGTGAGATAAAACCAGAGCAATTTGATGAGATTAGATTCCGTACTTCATCAGAAAGTGTTTTCAAACTTGCCTGTCCTCAATCAGCTTCATTCTTCAGGAATTAGCAGTCGTCTATCTTCTCCACCTCTCTAGCTCTCATGCATTTTCTCCTGCATTATTCAGCAACTCCTCTTTTTTGTCTTCTTTCCAGGCAACAGAAAACTCATCTGTCAAGATGATGACTCCTTCTTCTTCTTTCTCTTTCAGCTTCTCCCTTCAGGGGTCGCCACAGTGCATCATCTCCCCCTGTCCTCTGCTTCCTCTTCTCTCAAACCTACAAACCTCATGTCCTCCTTCACCACCTCCATCAATCTCCTCTTTGACCTTCCTCTCCACCTTCTGCCTGGTAACACATTCTTTCCAATGTACTCAATCTCTCCTCTGTACATGTGCAAACCATCTTTCCCCTTATCCTGTACAAACACCAATCACATTGTACTATCAGTGTCTTTCATGTTTACATTTCCGTTTCTTTGTCTTCCTGGTTTCCAAATCCGGTTAACTATGTAAAGTGTCTGTAAATATAAAAAATACATTTTTTATGTAGGTCCTTTCTACATAAAAAAATGTAGAAAGGACCTACAATTAGTCCCCCGGACTAAGGACCGGAGGACTAACTGTTAGTCCCATCCCCCGGACTAACTGACCATTACGAGGCATTTTTGTAAAATGAGAGAAAGATCAATGCCCCTGTCGTCTGAAACTTTAAAACATTCGATTCCATCTAATGTGAAAATGTTTTCAACGTAAAAAATGGCACCATTAAACCTTGTGGTTTTGTCACAGAGAACAGTACAGAAGTTAAGCACCACTGAAAAGGCAAGGTAACTTCAAAGGCTGATTGTGACTCAGCGCATCAAAACACTAACCTTTGTGTCCACCCTGCTTCGCAAGCTTGACATAGTCCGAGTCTGTCTCAAAAATGCCCACCCGTCGACCACTGATCCTTTCCACTGGAGACGTTTCGTCAGCGGTCTGGGACAGACCAGGGATTTGGGATGTGGGTCCAGTGACGCCAGCGAGAGCAGCTCCAGGCTTGATGCCTGCAATGGCAACAGCATTACATCCACTTGCCTTACTTTGTGGCTCCGCGTCCAAGCAAATGACTGCAGCCTTTCGCATGAATGACTCTTAGGCTTGCTGCAAATTAGTGGGCATCAGTCACAGCAAAGTGAGACGACAACTGTGGAGTAGATCCAGCGGAGATGCTCACCTCCTGGTTTGGTCCTTCGATGGTTGGGTACCACAGCGCTCATTTTCAGCCAAGAATCTGGTTCACACAGACAATTACTCAGAACACGACGTTTAAAGCCGATTTCAAGACAAGGTCAACAGTTTCCATTTAGTGTTGCCGTTGCATTGACTATAATACATAGGTGCATTTTAAATCCGTTGTTTTTGTAAGTATGCTGAGGAGCGTCGCTACGCTTAGCATTGTGGCTAACAAAGCCTGGTGGCTTCAGTTAGCCGCCTAGCAGCGCGCCAGGCAAATAGACGATTAATTCATGTTACTTATAGTGCAATTGACGGATGTTTCTAAGAGCATAAGAGTTATCTCCACGAAAACCTTACTTTAGTTGCTGCCTTTTCAGCGTGGTCTTGCGATACGGCCGCGGACGGATGGATGGATGGCGTTAGCTTTGCTTCTCTTGCGGCACCTGCTACTCACTTCCGGTACGTGCCACAAAGATCGTATATTGCAACATGACGGAGCCTGCGTCGATTTTCCTGATCGTGTCAGCAAGTCAACTTTCAGTTCTCTACTTCCAGTTTTAAAAACATGTTCCAAAACTGACGTGTTTCAAAATATCACTATCTGATTTAAAACTTGATCGGCATGATGAGATTTTCCAATGGGGGTGGGAACTGAAGCTGATACTGAAGATATCTTCTATTTAGAATGCGTTAGAACCATTTCAGCGACCAGTAAATAATGCAATGACAAATGGCACGAAATACGTTGCTTAAATAGCTTTATTTGCATAATAATAATAAAGACAGAAAAAGTACCTCTACCATCAAAAGTGCAACATAAGGCCAAGCAGCGATGTTAATGCCGATAATGGAAACCTATCAATACATTTGCTATCTTTGATCTTGGACTTACTATTGTTGGCTGGTTAAACACACAAACATGACATTATCGGATGGTGAGTGGATAACTGGAGTAGATGTAAGTAGTTCTTGGTTTATATTGCGTTGATATCTGATTTATTACACTGACAAATGATAGAATCTTCATTTAAAGGGTGAGTCAATACTATTTGGGGGGAATCCTTTTTTCCTTTCGTTTGTGTTTTTACAGTTCATTCACGTTGTAGATCTAGACATCTAAACCTCAGTTAATACACGTAGAAAGTGTGTTTCAAGGGCAGAGAGACTGGTCAGTGGAGGCAAAGCAAATCAAACAGTTAATGATGAGAGAGTGAAGAGAACTGTTACACTAGGATCAAGCTGAAGAACCCGCCACTTCTCCTGCAGGGTGATCGCTCAGATGTCTTTGCCGCAGTCTGGGCAGAAGATGTCATCTTTGCATGTCAGGAAGCCTCGGCCCACCAAAGACCCGGAGCACTTTTTGCAATTGAAGCAGTCGTTGTGCCACTGGCGCTGCTCAAACGCGATGTACTTGCTGCCGCCCAGACCTGAGTCGAAGCAACAAAGAGGTGACATGAGTGAACAGGTCATCTTGTGATGTGGGTAATGGAATTACATGATCTCTGGTAATTGGATACTTCCTATTAAGGATGATAAAGGTAAAAATACATTTACAATGGACCTTGTCATGTGGACGTGATCTTGGTTCACTGTGCAACTCAAGCCATTAGTCTGGCGCAACATCAAATTAAGTAATGAAAAGACTTAATGTAAGCATCAGTCGGATCCCATGATACATCAAGATTAAGTTGAAGAAATTCTCCAGCTGTGTATTTAAAAAAAAAATCATAATTTATATCATGTGCTCCTACCATAGTCACATACTCCAAATACTCCATCATGATGCCCTAAAAAAAAACAAGATGTGTGCTTATGAGTTAAATTCAGTTAAGTTCTCACCTTGCTTTTAGACACTCTATCCGGTAGGTCCTTCATTGAGAAACAAACTTTACATTTAAAAACTTACCATTATAAGTGTTGATCTTTCATACAGAGAAAACCTTTCACAAACCTCGCATTCTTTTTCAGGCGTCACTATTGCTCCACACTGTCCCTTGAATATAGCATATTATTTTAAGCGTTTCAAGTTGTTGTTTTTATTAAAAGTGTTTTATTTCCAAAGTGCTGAGGAATTCTTCGGATGGAACACTTCATGATTCTGGCCATTCTGTTTGAATGGAAGTATTCATTTGGCCACATCATCATGAGACAGAGTGATCCAAGATCAAAACTTGAAAGTTTAAAGAAGTGATGCACTAAACTGTGGACCACAAAACAAGATGATCCATAAAAAGGTTCTGAAATACCAACCACTGATGGGGCTGGTGCATGATGCACATTTCTTTGCGAACAGGCTGCAGAAGCAGTCCAGGCAGTAGGCGAAGTCGTCCCGGGAGGTGAAGCGCTGGCCGGCGAGCTGCTGCTTACATCCCGTGCAGACGAAACAGCTCTTATGCCAGGGCTGCTCCCGGTAGTTCACGCCTCCAGTCAGGATGGGCTGGAATACACAGCAGATTGAATAAACCAATCAGCAGCGTTCAACATAAAGCTTTCCACCGTTTGATGAAAGCTCATTCATGCTCCACAAGCTTTAAACTGCTTTTATTGGAGGTTGCTTTGACTTGCTTACCCAGTACCCAGCATTAGTTTGAAGAAGCCACATAACCTAAGACTGTCTTGTGACTCTTTCATAAGCAAACATCAAAGCCGTCTCCGCCATGCATCGTGACATTTCACTATTGAGTTAGCGGTACAATTAGCTAGAAATCACTGTCAGGAAGAGCCAGTTACTGAGTCTGCCTCAACATTCTATCCTCCAGACAATATCAGACGTGAGACAAGTCTGTCTTTCAGCAACATAACTGACAGAGTTATGAACCGATTTCTACATAATTGTTGGGACATGTCAATAAAGTTGAGAAGCGGCTCTGAGTTTAGCACAATTTGCAAAGAGAAACAAGGCTTTTGTCAAACTAACCATATAATCAAATCAATAAATCCATTTTCTCATGCCAAAATGTGTTGTTAGTCAGTCAACATTGTTTTAGGCTTGCTGAAGATGACTGCCGACTCGGGATCCTGCATGTTCAGATACCACGTGTACTAGTACAATATGATGGGAGGCAGGGCTGTCGGCAGGGACTTGGTCACCACGAGAAGAAAATTGGCTAAAAACGTCAACATTTGACATAAGCATCTGTGTTTTAATGACACTTTTGACTATCTTTCCCATATCACTGGAAAGAAACACATGACCGTTTCGTGGTCAGTGCAGTACTAAAGATAAATTAAAAACCCCCATCTCTACCTTGAAATACGTGAACATGAGATTCTCTTCAGATTCATTGCCTAAACATACAAAAGTTAAATTCCATTAAAGTGAATAAATAATAATGTTCAAAGTGCATCTTTGCAAGGTGGACTGAGCCATTTAACATCATTAAAATCCATTGGTCGTTCATTACTGAGTGTCATATGACATTGTCAGTATCATGATGCTGTTAGTGGCCCTTCTGGGTCTCAGTCAGTCACGGGCCCCTGGAATCCTTCTCCTTATTCTCCCCTTTCTCATCACCTGGAGACCAACTTTCAAAGTCGGATGAGAACATTTAATCAATACAGTCGAGCAACAAATGTTTCCAGTGGTACCTTTTTGCAGTGGATACATGGAAGAGCAAACTGCTTCTCATAGCAAGGCAGGCAGTACTTGTTGGTGTCCTTCTGGACAAAGCTCCTGGTACCAATGGGCTGCTGGCAGCGGTTGCAGGTGAAACAGTTCTCATGCCAAGTGTTGCCCTTGTGCTCCATTTTTTTGGAACCTACCACGTGCGAAGGTGAAATCAATGATCTGAACACTTTCAAACTACGGAGAAAAGTGGAGAAAAGCTTCTCCTCACCTGGTGTGATAGTCTTCTGGCATGTATGGCACTTGGAGGAGTACTCATTGATGTAGCACTCGGTGCACATCAGCATGTCATCTTTGGTAGCAAAAGGTTGCTCCACCAGCGACTGGCTGCATTTGATGCAGAGGAAGCACTCGCTGTGCCAGTGACGGTCCTTGTACGACAGATCCTGCAAATCAGAATCCCAAGGGAAATTATGTTCGTAACATGTTGGTGGTTTTGAAATTCGATGGTGATTCATAAGGCAATTGTTTATCATGTATTTTTAAGTGACAGAATCAGGCCCAACAAGCAGTGGCGGATGGAGCGCATCAGAAGGTGCAAGGCATTTTAAGTTTGGTCAGGATGATTTTGAAAGAGACAAAAAAGTTGAATAAAAACATGAATGATCTCTAACTGCCTGTTTTTAGACTATGGTTCTATAGTCCATAAACTACATGGGCAAAGTGCAGCTCATTGCTTTTGTCAGCAGTCTACTATTTCAATAATATTAATAATTGTATTTCATATTTTCTTCTTCAGGACTTTATATTCATTTTTCCCTATTTGTGTCTGTTTTTGTCCCTGGCAGCAATGAATCTTAAATTAGATAAGTTTGATAATTGTTATTTTAATACATAACAACCATTATTTATTGTCATTCAGAATAAAAATATTTGTATAAGTAATTTACATGATTTGACCATAGTTTTGTTACCAAGATATTGAACAGATCTTCATTTTTTATGAATAATACTGGGATTATTTCAATGAAATGTGTATAACATGAAACAATATATAATCTATTTACATATACCAAGCATATACTCTCATGTCATTACACTTTTTTCCTTCCTTCTCGTTGTTTTATATACTAGTGACACAATTTACGTTAAATTTAAGACCGTTTTTCTTCCATCTTTTGGCTTGGCAGCACCTCACAACGTTTATTTCTGGCTGCCTACGAAACTGTAGTCACCTTTTTTGAAATAATCAAGAACTGAAATGCTTTCACTGGAACAAGCCAGGTGTTTGTTCTGAATTCACTTTGGTCCGGATCTTAATGTTGCTCCCTCTTGATTCTGTGTCGGAGCATCAAAGTCTTGAGCTGGTTTCAGGTTAGATGGTCTTGACTACATCACCACAACAACGGCTCGACTCTCCTCCTGTTAACTGTGGTGATGCTTACTGACGGGTCACATGACTAGATAAGAAACACACCATGAAACACACTATCTTCATGACTACCTTGCTGGTGCAGCCAATGAGCTTGTGACAAGAGTCGCAGTTGCTGGAGAACAACTCCTCGTAGCACTTGATGCAGTACGGACTGTCCTGCTTCAGGATGTACTTTTTCCCAAACAGGGACTCTTTACAGTTGGTGCAGTCGTAAGGGTCCAACATGGTCATCCGGGCCCTCAGTCAGTCCTGTTCTGGGAGCAGAGCAGGATCCCACTCAATTGGTTGGAGCACGAGTTCAGTAGCCACCTGAAATGTATTACACTTCATTTCCCCAATTGGAGCCCTGGCTTATTCCAATCTCCAACCATCTCGAGTCACATGTTCCACTCAATTACACTGAAGAACCAAAGACGTGTAGCCTGTGTGGATATGGGGGGGCTAATGTAGGGCTACATAGAACAAATTAAGCTCAGGAATGCTGTAAACATGCTGCGGAAGACATTGGTTTGAGGGCTTTAAACTGGAAGTCCTGTCAGCTTTCCAGGAAAAATGTGAGACTGTGGGGAAAATCTGATGCACAATGAACATAACATATATAAACACCGATTTATTTTAAAATTCAAAACAAGTTAAAATACATTTGCTTTTTGTTGTAGCTTATTTCATGTTGTATTATTGCATACAAAAAACATTTCCGTCTTCTACCATTACATGAAAGATGCTACGGTACATCCAAGACATTTTTGGGGGGAAAAATGTTTTTGAAAGTCATACAACATATAATCACAACCAAAACTATCTTCAAAATGTCGTGTTGTTCATACAAAGACAAACTCCTGCCCTTTAGTGCATGCCTTTTCGAGTTATTCATTCAAGCACTCTTAAAAGTCTACTCGCGTCTGCAGTGATTATTATACACAGAATTCAGTCGTAGGCGTCAAACAACATATTCGCTTCAATGCCAATGATAAATTAAAGGACGGAATATTTCTTACCGCTTGATCCTGTGAGGAGAGCAGCGAGGCTGCAGGTTAGTTCTCAGAGGTCTTTTGCACACTGGAGCTCACTCCTTTATAAGGAGCCGGACCCAAGCTGGGCTGGACTGCCCAGTCACTGGACTCAGCACATGAGGTTCTTGGAACTATTAAGAGAAATTAAGGCAAGATGCAATGATTTCCACTAAGTGGGCAAATTTCACTAGAATCTCACTGAACTAATTTGGAGCACTCATTAAGTAGCAAAATCACGACAACAAAACAAAGCTATTCGCACTAGCATTATCTTCTGACACTGTGCACATGCTGTAGATTCATATTTTTTTGCAAATGTTGCTTGGGAATCTACCTTTTATTGAAGATATTCGATGATCATTCTCAAAGTCAGGGATATCTTTGTTCACAAGGACCACATCGCCGTTTCTCTTTGAAGGTATATGGAGGGTGCCAAAGTTCACACAAGTCTGACAACAAATTAGATATCTTAATATTGCATGTGTTGCAAGCGCCACATTCCAATTCTGAGTGCAAAGGATTACAACAATGCGCAGCATGACGGACGAGAGATATATTATTTTGATGAGACACCTGTTGAAGTAGCAACTCACCCGAGAACAGTGGTTCTTAGCCTGGGTTCGATCAAACCCTAGGGGTTCGGTGAGTCGTCTTAGGGGTTTGGCGGAGCCTCTGCCACAGCACTTGGCAAGGTGAAGCCACGCATATCTGAACTGGTCTCTCCAAGGCCACAGCATATATATATATATATATATATATATATATATATATATATATATATATATATATATATATATATATATATATATATATATATATATATATAGTCGTATCTTGTTGAATATTCCCCTAGTACATCGTAGATTGCTTCGTGTCCAAATAAATACTGTATTTCAAATCCGTTTTTTATTTTGGAAAAAGGAAGTAGATTTTAGATACCGGAAGCTAAACAATTCACTACTAGGAAGTCGAAACCCTCATTTTTCCACAAATAATGGTTTGAGGAAGCGAAGTTACTCGGTTATGGAAACGCGGTTGAGACCGAAAGTCCAAACAAATTCGGACTGGATGTCGTGTTTGCCGGAAGAGTTGCTCGACGTGCCGCTCTGGAACTTAGCGATACCAGGTAAAAGAATCCTGACGCTCGGTGTGCCGTCAAATTGACCGCGTAAAAACATATACATGTTGTGCTTGTTTCCAGGAAGTCACGACAGCATGTCCTTTTGTCTGGATCGGTCGTCGCCGGTCCTGAGGTCGGAGCCGCGCTGCCTGCTGCTGGCGGAGCGGCTCTGTCCCGGCTGCGTCCGTGCGTGCGTGTCCCGCTGGTCCACCACGCAGGTCCGGCTCGCCTTGAGACCTGCTTATAACAGCTGTACATGTACAGCACTGTGTTCAAAACACAATTCACATGCCCTGATATGAGTAATAATGATGATACCGCGTGCTTGTGTGTGCGTGCAGCAATCCGTGCTCAGGGATCAGTGTGATCTTGGCATTCGATTCTTTGATCTGCGCATCGCCAGGAAACCTTCCGGCAGCAGGTTGTTTTTTGCACATGGGATCTACACATTGATCACAGTCAAGGTACGCGCGCCCTCTCGGTCCGTGCATCTGCAAGCACTTGACGCTTGTGCGTGCGTGTGCGTGTGTAGGAAGCGCTGGATGAACTGGCCTCCTGGCTGGACGCTCATCCTTTGGAGATAGTGATCATCTGCTGCTCTCATTTTGAGGGACTGACAGACCAAGAGCATGGCCTTCTTGTTGAGTTCATCTTCTCCCTGTTTAACCATAAACTCTGTCCCTCGACGGTAAATACATATATATATATATATATACAGTGGTGCCTCGGTTCTCGACCACAATCCGTTCCAGACGGTCGTTCGACAAGCGATTTGTTTGAAATCTGAATCGATTTTTCCCCATTACAATGAATGGAAAAAGAAATAATGCGTTCCAAGCCTTAAAATAAGGTTTTGTAGGAGTGAATGTAGAGTGTCTGCTGCAGGTGGCTGTTCCTCTATGTGTGTGGCCGCTGCATGTGGGAGGGGTTGCCGAGTGAGTGACGTCTCTCCAGAAGTGAAGAGGTGCCCGGTGCGTGTCCAGCTCTGAATGTGCGCTTCTGTGCAGTTTGGCTGTGACAAAGTCATAAACCAAGTCACGCTCTGTCCCAGACTCGCCTCATCCCTGTCCCAGCTCCAGCCCACAACAGGACATCAAACCCTGGAGTGAGCGCTCCAGCACCTCCCCTGTGACACTCTACCACGGTCCAGTGTGGAGACAGGAAAGGTTTTACACCTCAATATGAAGAAAAAACAGTCAGTAAATGTAGCTAACGGGACACGTCTGCATACAGAGGCTGCGTTATACACAATAACAAAGTGCGTCGTGGGTCAGCTGATCAGTCCGCTGATCGGTTTTCTGGCTTTTTCTGTTTCAGTTCTGGATTTTCGTTCAAAATCCGAAGCAAAAAAAATCTCGAAATTTTTGTTCGAACTCCGATTCGTTTGAATTCCGGGACGTTCGAAAACCGAGGTACCACTGTATATGTACATGCTTTGTAAAACATGACTTTTCATGATAAAGTTTGGTATTTGTGTGTAGAGCACTCCAACACTACACAGCTGTCGGCAGAAAGGTCAGCAGTTGATAGTTTCCTACGACAACGAGACGATGGTGCAGCGTCACCCGAAGCTATGGAAAGACATACCTTACTTGTAAGCATACTTCAATCAATTACAACAAAATATTCGACTGAATGAAGATACAATTTCAGGTATGCGGACAGCTCAGACCCCAAAAAAGTGATTGCTTTCCTGGAGGATAAGAAAAGACAAAGGCCTGGTATTGTTTTTAATATCAAACTAGCCTGTTTGTTTCAGTGACAAACTTTTGACTTTTTCATCTCCAGATCCAAAGTTCTACGTCAGTGGACTGAACCTGACCGAAGACGCTTCCTACGTCCTGCTCCACCCCTTCCAAAACATGAGGTCAATGACTGCACGTGCTCTGTCTGTGCTGCTGGGCTGGGTGGAGGGGCAGCGTGCAGGACCGCAGAAGGGGGCCGTCAATATTATTTGCTGTGACTTTGTGGGTATCAGTCAGTTTTGCTCTCTTGTAATTGAGCTGAACTACAAGCTGTTGGGCCAAACCCATGTGCGGGACGTCATCAAACCTGGACTTCACCCTTCAAGATCTGAAACGAATGAGACACAAACTAGAACTGGATACAGAGAAGAAAAATAAAACCTCACTCTGAGCAACTCCACATGAGACGTCACATTGAGAATACCTGGAAATCCAAGGACTTTGGACACGCAACTCTGGATTGAAAGAAGCATCCCACAACCTAACAAAATCCCTGCTGGTCCGTGGAGCCTAAAGGGCTAGATGTCAATCAAATGGTCACAAAGGTTGCTGATGTTTTTGTTGGTATTCAGAAGATTTTTTTTTCTCATTTTAGTTGAGAGCAAGTGTCTGTCCTTGTCTTAAATGACTTGCGATGTGAATTTAAGTTTGAAAGTCATGAAGTCCAGTGTAGCACAACATGCTTGAGTGTCATATGGAGGAGGAACGGGCTGCTTCTGCTCTCACCTTCCCTCCTCAGGACGTCTCCATAGTCTGTCTCAGTGTCCTTTTCTGACCGACTAGTGTGTCTCTACGCCAGCAAACAGATCCCAGCTCCAGGTTCACATCCAGGTGACCCTGAACCTGATGTTTGACATCTTTTGCGCTGAATAGAAAAAGTCAACACTTGAATCAACAAGTCCAACCAGTCTATCGAGAAGCATGATTTATTTGTTTGATTTACTGTAGCCACCTTTGTGTAACACATTATGACAAGCACACATAGTGTTTACCAAACATATCAACTGTTTCTCCATTTAAAAGGGCCTCACAGCTGTGAAATACAATACAAGAAATGTGCAAATATTCAATATAAAAATATACACTTTGGCTTTCTTCCTATAGCACTGCACCGCTGATAGAATTCTGGCCATTTGCCTTTTTTCCATTTTCCTTTTATTCTGTTACAGTAATGGAGGATACCACAGGATGGTACTTCGGTTACATTTTATATTATTTTCATTCATGAAAAATGAAGCGCAGAGTGAGTGAAAATTACATTCGGGAGAAGATTTCACTGAAGAGCCCAACCGTTTTATCACACGGTACCAGCTGCATGTGCTCGCACTGTCTCAACTCTGGGATGAGCATTCGCTCCGGGCAGGATGAACCAGAGATACGCTTATCGCACAAATAACTCACAGGGCTAAATAATAAATTACACTTCAGTTTTTGGTTATGTAAAATAAAGATAGCAGAAAATCCAACTTAAAAAAATAATTTAAAATATCAGTCGTATTTTTTTCAGCCTCCAGTTCCAGGTTGTAACCAAAACTGAATGAGTGGAAAGTTATAGTTTAAAAATCTCAAGGATAAAAAGACAAGAACTGTTGTTCTGTGCACTTAAAATATTCAGTACACTGCAACTATTCAACGGCAATTAATGAAAACTATATCAAGAATATCCCACCCCTAAAAATAATACATTTGTGTACCTATTTGTAAACATGCTTCATTTAATTTCAGCAAATGTTTGTGAACACCTGGACCACAATATCCAGCAGCAGAGAATCTGGACAGTTTACTCTCCACATCCAGGTGCACATTGGACGCAGCTATTGAAATAGAATTCTCTGAATTCCTGGTTTCTCATCACATAATTCAATTTCCTAATTTACTGAGGCAAGCTGGTGATCTGTCACTAGTCTAAAGCAATGTACCGGGATGCAATCGAGTAAACACAGTTTAGTGACACAAAAAACATATTTCTGGACTGCACTGATCCATAGAACAAGTCTACCATGCTCACACTATCATTACTGCCCAGGTGAGGCAGTAGTTACCCAGGTACAAGCGACACATAAGAATCCAGAGATAAAAATCCAAACCCAGGTAAGAGGGGTTCTGTGAATGTGCAGGTGAAGGTGTACAGGTGGACCAGTGTCTCAGCTGAAACACTGTAGTAGGAGAGGATGCCGGCCTCCCAGTCCAGGTACACGCCCACTCTCCTGGAGCCCCTGCTGGGGGCCGCCTGGATCTCAGTTCTGATGTTACTGTGCCAGGCGTAATAGCCATCGTTGGTGAACTCCAGACTCCAGGACTTGTCATTCCAGCCAAGCCTGCTCCCATCACGAGCCCCTCTCCGTCTGAGGCCTCTATATGTGACCCCAATGTCGACCCCGGCGTCCCAGTCCACCTCCCAGTAGCAGCGACTGCTGAGATCAGCGGTGCCCAAAACCTGGTAGCACCAGTCGAACCGGTCCGGATGATCCGGGTACGGCTGCTTATCGAACGCGAGGGTCACCCGCGTGTTGTTCTCAGACAGGACCACATTTTTGTGCGTGGTGTTGGGGTCGAGGGTGATCTCACAGCTATCTGATGGATTTCAAAAGAAAATGAAAACAAAATGAAGAAAGTCAATTAAGAAAAAAAAACATGTTATTCAAGTGGCTGACTGCTGTCATTATTTCCATGACGTGAGTGACTTCTGGGGTCAGCAAACTGTATTAGTTATTAAACTGAATTAAGATTGCAGTTCCATTTTGATAGAGGAAAGTTACATGAAACAGACAAAAACTATTTGTCCAAGAAATACACTAATAAGATAAATCAGATTTCATGCGGGGTTTTTTTTAAAGGAAAACTCGTGGCACTAATAAGCGATAGATGACAGACCTCTTCTGGTTTCCCTTCCACCAACAATAAAGGACTTCTGAGAACACGTTTGCGGGTATTTAAATGCAGAATTAGGAGACTCTTTGAAGAACACATCTGTGACACTCACATTTTTGAAGTCCAGATTTCAATAGAAGCCTACTGCAATTGTCCGTCCTACAAGGCAAAAACAAGCTCAGCCAGCAGTCACTTCCTGCTGTGACTGTACGAGTCCCACTGTACCTCAGAGAGTGCAGCTTCCACTGAGGGTCCTTGAGTCCAGCAGAGAGCACGGTCAGGTTCTCATCTCCTCCAGGGTGATTGTAGCTCAAGTCCAGCGCTCTCAAATGAGACGGTTGAGCTTTCACAGCCGAGGTCAGAGCTTCCCAACCGGACTCTGAGACCAGGCATCCTGATAACCTGTGGAGATGGTGGGACACTCCTGAAGGTTATGTGTCTCTCTTGAGAACAACTTATGACGAATGAGCGCAAAACAATGACTATGTTCCTCAGATTCAAGGCCACAGAAGTTCAGCAACTTGTTACTGATCAAGCTGTAAAGACAGTTGAACCAAACGTTTTTGCCAAGTTAAAACCAGTCAGAATGTTCTATTTTTTGGTCTTGGTTTTGGTTTCACATTCAGAACTAAAGCCTTAAACATAGATTGATTTGCTTCACACGAACGTCATGACTGACTTGCTGACCTGAGAGAGCCAAGTCGACAGTTTGGACTGTGGAGCGCAGCAGCGAGTGTCTTCACCCCACTGTCCTGCAGGTCGTTGTTACTGAGGTCCAGGTGCTCCAGGGTGCAAGAGCTCAGAACAGCTGACAACTCCTGGCAGGAACTGGCAGTCATTTGAGAGTAATTTAACCTAGAGTGGAGGACAAGAGGCTATTTAGGTTTTTTTGGCAGAGTAAACCAGTAAATCAGAAATTAGCTTAACTCACTGCCCTGCTTTCATACTGCTCCATTTAACTACATTAACCAAAGCATGTCTCATTGTTCCTACTTCCTCTATACTTATATGGTGCACAAGTTCATCCTGCTCATGGAGCAGTGGAGCATCTCTCCATTCACAGGAGGATTGTGGTGTTTCATGGCATCATATGCTGTTTTGTCGCTTACGTGGATAAATCATACTGAAGTGAAAGTACAACTATCTTACCAAAAATGACCAAACTAATAGCAGCAAAGTACTTTTACATTGCTATGTGACAACAATGGAGCTGCAGCAGCTGGACTTTGTCTTTAAAAAAAAAAAAAAAACACAGAGTACAGCGGACATTTACACGTACTAAGGAAAATAACCCGATTGTAAAAGTGCAAACTTTTACAGCTCTCCACCGCTACAAACAAAAATGGCTATTTATTCTCTTCCAAAATGGAGTTGAGCTGATGCATGTGATGATGTGTGTAATATTGCTTACATCATAGGAAGATGTGAGATGTGATTATACAGTAGTTACATTGTGGATGTATCTGAAAGTAGTGTAACTAATAAGTTTAAGCGGCGAATACCTTGGTCAAGGAAAACTTTATTTTTTTTAAAAGCAACTAATTGATTGATTTATTTTTAGATAAACAACCCAAACAATGCCAATAATTCAGACCAACCTCCAGTGAGGCAGTGCTGTTGGCTTCATCCAACCAAACACACTACCGTCGAGGATGAGGATCAGCTTGTCTAAGTCAAGGACCCTGGTACTCAGTAGGCGAGGTTTCAAACGCCCTGTCCAAGTTTGTTTTTTTTTATTTATATCCGTCCCTAAGTTGAGGAGTTTCGCGATCTCAATGTCTGATTCATGAGTTAGGAAGGCTGCAGCATGAGAGGGAGTTGGGCATCTTCAGTCAGAGCTGAGCCAACAGGCTGTAAGAGAACCATCCCCAGATATACAGAATGAAATCGACTAGTTTCAGGCAAAGTTTAGCTATTCAAGTGAGGACTGTTGATCTGAAGAAGTTCCCTCATTTCTGCTAAGTAATGGCTAAGCATCAGTACAACCCTAAACTATATTAAACATGAAGACAGATGTGTCATTGTAAACATGTAACAGATTATTACAGTCTAATATAAAGGGTCAGATAAAGACAAAATCCTACTTCTAAACTTGATCTCACGTACCAACTCACCTGAGAGATTCCAAACAGCAGGTGGTGCTGCGTAGCCCGGCTGTGAGAAGCTTCACCCCGGCATCTAAAAGCGGATTGTTACTCAAATCCATGGATCTCAGTCTGCAACCGTGCTGCTTAAGGACGGACGCCAAAGCTGCACAGCTTTTGTCCGACAGTCGACAGCCACACAGTCTGCGAGAAGGTGTCGGTTAGTAATGCTGGCGACCACAAATCTAGAAATGACAGACACAACAGACCCCAGACTCTCCACCGTGCAGTTTGGATCAGCCAGTCCGGCGCACAGTTGCCCGACCCCTGAGTCCCCAAGGTCATTGTTGCCGAGATCCAGTTCCGTCAGTTTGAGCATCCGCGAGCTGAAAACTGACGAGAACTCGGCACAAAATCTGTCAGAGAGACTGGTCTGGTTCAACCTGTCGGGGGAATTGCCGATTTTAAGGGGGGGGGAATTTCGCGCTTCAATATTTGAAGTCTTCTCTGACCTCAGACTTTGGAGTTGAGAGTAGAACTCTCCTGGTCCAGCAAAGAGACGGCTCACTCCAGCATCCTGCAGGTTGTTGTCGCTCAGATCTAATTCACTCAAAGCCGGCAACCTTTGACTTGTGACTGGGGAAAACCCCTGGCAGCTTTTGTCAGATAAGCCAGTGCGGCGTAAACTGAAACGAATGAAATGATGTCATTACACAAATGTTTTCCTTCTGATTGATTATCCATGAAAGCTTTCAAGTTCAGAACCGACCTCATTTTCCTCAGTCTGCCTTGCTCCACTGCTGACGACAAGAGATTCACTCCTGCCCCCTGAAGATTGTTGTCGCTCAGGTCCAGCTCAGTCAGCGAAGACGACTCGGAGCAAAGAACTTCAGCGAGGGGCACTAGACAGCTCCCTGTCAGATTACAGCCACACAGCCTAAAGAGAGTTGTGGTTCAATGCATATATTGTGAGCGCAGCAATTGTCTTCACCGATCTTCACCTGAGTGTCTGGAGAGGACACTGCCCACGAGTTAAACCAGCAGAGAGCAGCTGTAGCCCCGAATCCTGAAGGTCATTATAGCTGAGGTCCAGCTCCCTCAGGGTGGAGTGTTTGAAGCCCAGGACCGACGACAAATCCCGACAGCATTTCTCCGTCAGATTGTTCTGGTTTAGACTGGTGGGAAAAAAAGATGTCACTCACTATCACAAGGCTGAGTCACTCATGAGCACTCGTGACCAGCAGCCAACCTCAGGCGTTCCACTCTGCACTGTGGAGTCCGCAGGCCGTCACAAAGCAGCTTCACTCCAGAGTCCCGCAAATCATTTGTTCCCAGGTCGAATTCTCGAAGACTTGGAGAACTTAAAACCGACGCCAAGCCTTCACAGCATTTTTCTGACAAGTTACAGCCACTGAGCCTGAGGGACACAGGTGTTAGTGGTCGACCAGAGAATTGAATCAGATGTGTAAAAACGACTGGCCATTCAATTCAATTTCAATACTTTGCTTACACATGGTAGAGATTCACAGAGAACAAACACCATAGATTGTTGAAGAACCCTCAAACTTTCAATTGAAACATTGATTCTGAGATTTTATTAATTGGTATCAGACCATGCAATGGAGAATTCAGATAGATTTTTTTTTTAGTTAAGAGGGCCACATTCATAATGGAAATGTTTTTGTCCTGAGTTTGTCCCTGCACGTAAACACCTGACCTTATTGTCTCAACTCTTAGGTTATCCTTCTGGAGAATCCTCATGTCTGGGGCGTGTTAACGTTGTCCTAAACAAAACAATCGTAAATGTTACACGTGTTCAATATTTACAGACAAAAGTTTGTTTTTGTGTGTGGGGAGTTGACTTGAACTGGGGACAGAGAGCAGAATGCAGCCCATCAAGAAGCAGAAACTTTTACTATATTGACGGCAATAATGAGGAGTAAAGTGCATTGACAAAATTTAGATCCGCATGCAGCGGATTTCTTCCTGACATGTTATTATGATGTGTCTTTTAGGGGTTTTTCCGCCCTAGATCCTTGCTTGTGGCCCCCATACTGTAAGACGACGGAAGGTTCGCTCAGTCAGTTTCACTCCCCATCACAAGTCATTTACTCACTACCACCTAATCCTGTCTCACTAAGTTAAGCAGAGACTGCTCCTCCGCTCCACTTACACAGACTTGTTGGAGGCCTTGACCACGGGCAGCAGCCTCAGCAGACCCTCATCAGAGGCGGAGTACTTCTTCAGGTGAAAGACATCCAGCTCTGTTTCTGAAGAGAGCAGGATGAAGACCAGCGCTGACCACTGAGCAGGGGAAAGTTTGTCGGTGATGAGCCTTCCTGAACTCAAGTACTGCTGGATCTCCTCCACAAGGGAGCGATCATTCAGCTCGTTCAGACAGTGGAAGAGGTTGATGCTCCGCTCCGGCGAGAGATTCTCACGGATCACGCTCTTGATGTACAGGATGGTTTCCTGGGTGTCCTGAGGGCGCCTACCAGTTTGTGTTATCAGGCCGCGCAGTAGGGTCTGGTTGGTTGGAAGTGAAAGTCCCAGGAGGAAGCGAATGAACAGATCTAGGTGGCCGGTTTTACTCTTCATAGCCAGTTTTATAGAACTCTGATAGAGATAAGAGATCTTTGATGTGTCTGTCAGCATCTTCCACCAGGGTTTCGTCTGGGTTATCAGGTTCTCACCGGAGTTGATGAAATTCAGGAAGATGTAAAGAGCAGCCAAAAACTCCTGAATGCTCAGATGAACGAAGCAGAAGACCTTTTCCTTGTGCAGGCCTCGCTCTTCTTTAAAGATCTGCGTGAACACGCCGGAGTACACCGTGGCCGCCGTGACGTCGATGCCACACTCCGTCAGGTCTGTTTCATAGAAGATCAGGTTGCCCTTCTGCAGGTGCTGGAACGCGAGCTTGCCCAGAGACAGGACCATCTCTCTGCTGCCTGGATTCCAGTGGGGATCCACCTGGAACCCTCGATGGTATCTGACATTCCAGAGTTTCGCTTGGACCAACAGCAGGTGGACATACATTTCAGTAAGAGTCTTGGGTAGCTCCTTTTCAGCACTTGTTTTCAAGACGTCCTCCAGAACTGTCGCAGCGATCCAGCAGAAGATCGGAATGTGGCACATGATGTGGAGACTCCGAGATGTTTTGATGTGGGAGATGATGACGTCGGCATCGCCGGTGAACCTCTTCCTGAAGTATTCCTGCTTCTGCTCGTCCGTGAAGCCCCTCACCTCGGTCATCCTGTCCACATACTCAGGCGGGATCTGATGGGCTGCAGCGGGTCGCGTGGTGATCCACAGTCGAGCAGAGGGAAGCAGTTTTCCACTGATGAGGTTGGTCAGTAGGACATCCATGGACGCTGGCACCATGATATTTGTCAAGATTTCATTATTGACAAAGTCCAGAGGAAGCCGACTTTCATCCAGCCCATCAAGTATGAACAGAACTTGGAGGTGATCGAACTCCTTGATCTTAGCCTCTTTCGTTTCCAGGAAAAAACAGTGAACCAGATCCACCAGGCTTAGCTGTTTCCCACTGAGGAGGTTCAGCTCTCGGAATGTGAAGGGGAAGGTGAAGTGGAAGTCCGGGTTGGTATTCCCGTCTGTCCAGTCCAGAGTGAACTTCTGAGTCAGCATGGTCTTCCCAATACCAGCCACTCCTTTAGTCATCACCGTCCGGACCCGGCTCTCTCTGTCAGGAGGCTTAAAGACGTCTCGACATTTGATCGTGACTTCCGGCAGTCCTGGCTTTCTAGTCGTCGCTTCAATCCATCTGACCTCGTGCTCGCAGTTGACCTCAGAGGTCTCGCCCTCTGTGACGTAGAGCTCTGTGTAGATCTCATTTAACGGTTTCGGAGTCCCAGATAGTGACGTCCCTTCGTAATAGCTTTGGAATTTCTGCTTGAGACGACACCTGATCTTTCTTTGGCACACGGAGGGAGACTCTGCAATGACAGGAAACACAAGTGTTGCTTGAATGTCTCTTGATCATTCACTACCCCTGAGCCATGCAAGCCTTGAGCGGAAATGAAGCTTACTGCTCTGTAAATAGTCAGCCAGACGCTGCTGCTGTCTCTGTTGCAAGAAGTGCTGGACGATTTTTGAGAAGGATTCTCTGAGGATCTTGACGTCCTTGTCATCTTCTTCTACCTCCTCTCCATCTGGGCTTCCCAAATTCCTCCTCATCCTCCACAGCTCTGCTCTTACATAAGCAACAAGAGTCTCCTCCAGGAGCTAGAAAACAGTTATGTATAGCGTCAGTTTCATAGAATATGTTGGATGTTTAAAATGGACAATGTGTGAACAAATCCATTTACCTTGAATTCTGAGTCCACACCTGGAAGCAGGTTATATTCATCATCCTCTGCTGTCATTCTGTGGAGATAAGATTCCACTCAGACTCACCATGCACCTATAAAAGCCCTATCATCTGGGGCATAAACTTATTATATCAAACAAGGGTTAAACTAATGACCCACTCTGCCGCAGCATCCTGACCCCCATCAAAGTGAATGGGCTGAAGAATCGACTCGGTGCTCGTGAGGGATATCACACTGACTGGTTGACTGACCTGCCTGTAGAGACACAGCGGCAGTGTGTCAGTATAAACATTCAGGACAAGATGGAGTGGAAACAACAGACACTTTATAGTCCACTGCAGCTTGGTTAATAGTTGACTGGCAAACATCTTGTGTTCAATAAAGCCACTCACTCTCAAAATAATGATTCCTTGTCACCCTCTGCATGTTCCTACCTACCAACCGTGTGGTTGTGTGTGTCTCTATGTGTGTTTGTGTAACCCTTAGCAAAAACTAGTGTAGAGTATACAAGTATAGTCCAGACCATATACTTGTAATACACTATAAAGTATACAAACAAGAATTCAGTTACTATATAAGAAGTATACCACTAGTGTACTAGGTATATACTTCTCATCCACATTTTAATTATACAACGTATATTTAAAGTTAACATTATTTATAAGCGAAAAGTCAGTAAAATTGATAACCACGTTTACCTCCCTAATACAATAGGAGATGAGCATCATCCGACTACTGCCTACATTTCACTGTCACCTATCAGATGGTTACACTCAGTGACAAACAATTCAACGAAAGCACGAATCGGCAACCGTCAAACAGGAACAAAACAATATAATAGCAAATGTCTGTTTTATAGCCCCATTCACCCACTCCCATGATCCTTTGCACAGTTTGCTTCTGGATCACCTCAGTGGTACAGTCGAAATCGCTAAGAAAAAAGTGGTATACTTGAAGTTAATTCTATTACATATACTTCAGCATAAATATACTTCGGTGTGCTACTTTTAAGTATTTCAAATGTAGTGTTTCAAAAGTAAATTTCAAGTATACCTCCTCAGTTTATATATAACACAAGCATACAGCATAATACAATACAGCACAATAAGAAACAGTTGCTAAAGGAATTCTTGGAAACACACCGACTTGTGAGGACAAGTCGGTCCTTTGTGAGGACATTTGACAATTTGAGAATGAAAATCTCAAAGTAACTAGGTCATAATGATTGGCTATGAATTTGGTCAAACCTTTTTGTATGGATGGACTTGTTAATATTAATGTATATATTCAGAGAAAAGTATGCAAGGAGTAAATAAATAAATGTCACTGGAAACCCTTTGCAGTTCAGGTCAAGAGAGGTGGGAGAGAGGTGTCTTGTAATTGGTCAAGAAGGTGGATGAGACTTGTGTTTTACTCTTGTTGATATCTTGTAGATTTTCCAGTGCAAACTGCAGTGTCATCTAAATGGGCCCCTGAGAGCCCAAACAGTCTAAACAGGCTCTACAAAACAACTAAACATCACATTGTTTAAAGCCTCTAAAACAACAACTACAGACTATACCATACTTTAGGACACAGTGTATGTGTCAAATGCAACACTATGTAGGTTATTTCATTCCCAAAAAAATAGATTTTAAATCTACTTAACACATATTTTAAGCTGGATCTTGTTTCAGATGGACGTTTTTTTGAGAGTCTCCTCTTGGCAAAGATTTCTGCTGATCTGGAGTTCCTCAGGAAACACAACTAGTTTAGGAACAGCCCAAACTCACACTTTTGAACTTGGAAAAGGAAGATCAATTTCAGTAAGTGTGACGTCAGACTGTTTTCAGAAAGAAACAAACGTCTCTCGCTGGTGCACCAAGATAAGTGTCAGGTAGATGCTGCATCATGAAAGACTAGTGCAGGGTTGATGAAACAGTGTCCAAATTTTCACAGGTCACACTACATGGCGCTCTTGGATTACAAAGTTTCATTGCTGTTGAAGTCCAAACCTTTTACAGCAGACAGTGCCATCTGGTGGTCTGTGTAAATCAGGACACTGTGTCGTGAAACCTCAACTATCCATCACTAGCGTCAAGTGACTGAGTAAACCATTTTAATGTAAACACCTACCACAGGCCTGGAATAAATCGGCGAACAACACCGCTTAACAGTTTGAGTTGGTACCGTTGAGTTGGACAACTGCTGCCACTTTTAGAGGGCTACTTCGGACAAGAGCGCTTACTCTGACTCTGAAGGTTGGTGTCCCTTAAACAGGATGGGTTGATGCATGGACTGCATGCTCTTCAGGGAAATGCAGGTCAGCTGAGGTGAGGCCAGCGTCTGCTGCACATGACTACCAAACAAAAACAACAACAAAAAAACAATTCAATAATTCACATGACGTGATCAGTTGCAATAGATGAACCTCAAAATTCTCACTAAAATAAAGAACAAGCACTTGTTGTGATAAAGCTCAGTGTAGTCGAGTGGACTTGCAGTCAGGAAAGCATCATCATGTCAAGTAGCTCAGGATTTCGACCTCTGTCAAGAACAGGGGTGAGCAGTTCAATTTTCTAAGGGGTCACATTATATATTGTGACAAATGTGAGCACCTGTCAACGTGAAGAAAAACAATCATATTCAATGTAAATGGTTGTTTTTTTAGATCATAAAATAGGAAGAAGTGTACTTACGCCGTGACATTTTATGCATTACTTTTTTTTTTTTGTAACATTTTTGTTCAAAGACTTTTAAGTGGAGAATATGTAGTTGACAAAACTCTTTACAAAACACAAAGCTATATTTTATTTTGAGAGCCAGGAAATACTGAAAAAATGCCCGTTGTTTGTAGAAATTCAAATTTAAAACAACAATTATAGATGGGATAAGAAAATTGAGGCCTAAAAATAAAGACGTTATATTGAGGATTAGCAAAGTAAATGCACATGTTCAGTTTGATACAAGTATCAGCAGCTGTGGAGGAACTTTTCTTCCACTGATGTATGTTTACAAATAATTCTTAACACATACCAACCGACATTTTTTTTATCATGCACTGGTTCAGGATTACAGAACAACTTCAATGGGTTTAAACACTGTTTTTAATCCATTTATCTGTGCCAACAAAAAGTCATGAACTATACTATTAGAGACCTGGACTGGATTCTTGCACTGTTGAGTCGTTTTTTAAACAGGAAAAAAACTATTTTAGGCAACTTAAAATAAAAATGAATAATGAAAAAAACCTCACTCAGTCTCAGACGATCTTTGTCCTTTAAAGAGAATGGGTTGCTTCATCGACTCGTCACTCGCCATGGAAATGCAGCTCAGCGGCAGAGAGACTGGTCTCTCCGGGACAGGAGGGCTGGAGCAGCAAACACACAGTCACAGGACAGGAAACTACATATTACAACAACTGCGGTGAATATTTTTACTTATGAGTTTATGGCATGAAAACTGTCCTGGACCGCAGACGTGTGTCTCCTCACCTGTGAACATCTTCTTCCAGTGAAAGCGAAGTGGAAGAAGACAGCACTTTGTCATTCGTTCCAGTTGACGGATCCATTCCAGCTTTTCCCTCGGCTCCACCACAGTCACTGAAAGTGAGAAAAATTTGGAACAACGACCCCGCTCGTATCTCAGGCCGGGATGAGCTCGTGCAACAGAAGAGGAAATAACACCGGAAGTAGTCCTGGAGCGTGTTCGCCCACTGTGCTTTCTCAACGAGTGAAAATGAAAACAAAGTTCGTTTCTTTTGCCACCGAAGATCTCCACAGTCTCTGAGACAAATGTAAGTTGCATTCAACTTATTTGTTCTTTCATTTTAAAAACTGGTGCAAACAAACATAGCAGTCTATATCAGACTATATGAAATGAAATTGTTGGACATTTGGTTGCACAAAAAACAAAAATGATTCATTTCAATCTCTGTATGATGTAAGATGCTGCTGCTCATTCATATGTCAAATAATGTGTCATATAAGGCATTTGCAATGTGCAGAGGAGATTGAAATAAACATACATTTGAAAGCTTCTATATCTCGATGTGACTTGTTCAATACATACATTTAAAAATGTATTTTAAGGTGAATCCACACTATAAGGATGTGAGATTTGATAGCTGACGAAAAAACAAACATAGAAATAGGGAAAATAAACAAGGCGACCACGCCTCCTCAACAAGGAGTGGAGACTAAGAGCAGGAGAATGTAGCTATGAAAGTCTAACAGTTGAACTAATCTCTTCGACATGCTCCCGTGACTCATGCTGTTAGATCACACGCTATACATTTGACAACTCAGACTTATAGAATCTTAAATTATATTTATATTTAAGAATGTATTTCACACATTTCTGTACATTTCAATATGATGTATGTACTGTACCTCGCTGTCAGAGGCTAATATAACATCAAAGTGATCTAAAAGAGGAGAAAACAACCACACACAAAACGCATAACAGATTAGCGTATGAAAGTTTGGAGATTCAAGCTAAGAAAAAAACACTTGTGTGAGAAGTGTCAGTCGATGTATTCGGTCAACCCACCTGTCTGTGGTCTCTCTGATGCATGAGTCCAGCTCACAATTCCTCCCTGCACTTTCTAGTACAAAGGTGTGCAGCCGCTCCTCTGTGCTGCTCCTTCATGAAACCTGTGCCCCACCCACCACCTGAAGCCAGTCCTACTTTAAGGTCTGACCGGACGTCCACGGAGCAGACTGCCTGACTCCCTTTCTGCCTGGATTCTTCCAAGACTTGCAACATGTATTTTAACCCGATAAACAATCGTATACAGATGAGGCCTGCCAGCTCACAATCACAGTTTCCAAACAGGTTTATTCAAATGTTTACACGATGAAAGTGGCAAATTACAGAGTGTTAAGATACAGGTCACAACATGGCCCACACCTGCGTCAGTTTGTAATATCATCATCATCATCATGACTTGCTTGCGGCTAAAACGCATTCACCACCCATGAAAACAATGCAGTTGAAAAACATTTTCACTATCATTTTCATTTCTGTACATATGTTTCTCTCATGTGCGTTGTTAATATGTTGTCAAAATGAATGAATATATAAAGGAACCTTGACCCTACTTGTTGTGTGGATAGTGTGGTTTTACATCATCAGCTGAGTAGAAAAAGCAGTAAAAAAAATAAATAACTTGTCGTCCAAAAACAATTTTGAAATGTAATCTCAAATGAGACCCCTAAGTGCTTTGGATTATACAAATAACAAGTGTTAATGTAAAAATATTTATTCTCTGAAGTGCCGCTCACCATTTGAAATACTAAATTCGCATGATCAGACCAGGAAATAATATCATAAAATTGAATGTGGAATTTAGTGATGTTGGTTTTTCCAGTTTAGGTGGAGTGTAGAGAGCTTTTCATGATGATGGGAATGATGTACAAAACAAAAGCAATAAAGTCTCTTAATTCTTGGATTTTAATCTTCCTGCATAAATGTTCTAGAGCTGACTTCCTGTCACCTTTGAAGTTTCACCTTCCGAAGCACAGAGGGCTTCTTATCCTGATCATACTTTCTGAAACACTGCTGAAGCTGTGGTTATGTACCGTCCCTGACTGTGAGAAACAATTTGGTTCCGTCCAATCTTTTAGATATTTGGACAAATTTGAAATGTCACAGACATCATCAAAAGAATGACACCATGGTTTACAGATGATAAACAACAGGCCACTCCTCAGAAGTGTCATCTCATTTTTAAAAAAGGGTCAGGTATCAATGCAATTGAGTCTCGAGTCTTGAGTCTTTTTGTTCACAATGAACAGTAGAAATTTTCTATGACAGAATGACACAGGCCACTAGAGTGACACAGCAAAGTCAGTGGGCCTGAATGACATAATTTGCTGACTCACTCAAAGCCCAAGTTGAAGGGAAAATATTTAACACTGTTTTCAAATAGTTTTATTTTTTAATTTACGCCGCATTGAAATGTCTCATGAATAAAAGCAGTCACATGAGTTGCCAAAATAAAAACTGCAGTTTCAATGACATTTCTGAAATATAATTCAAAGTTCAGTATAAATAGGCTCAGAATTTCTGCTCTAGATATTTATCTTTTAGAACTTCAATTGTTATAAGGGTGAATTCCAGTTGGGCTCTGAACTTGCCGCCTAACAGTTACGGCCCTCCCACTCCCCCAAGTAGAATTCCCGCAACCCAAGTACGCAATGACTTCCCCAAAAGTAAAACAGGAAGAGTAGAAATTTGGAAGCAATGAAAAACGCAGAAGAATTTCTGTCCCAGTCACAAACTGAGAGCATATTTATCAAGAATGGCATGGGGACAAGCGCACGGGAGAATGGCTCTCGTGGATGGTTAACTGGAACAAGCTGAACTCAGCCGTGACGTCACTCCCAGCTCCGACTTCTCACATCTGAGATGAGTGGAGCGCATCATGAGCGGTTCTGTTATGACACATTATGGAAGTGTGCCTCTCAAAAAACAGATGGAGTTTGGTAGCAGCTTGTCAGCCAGAATGAATGCAGTGAATTGCTTAATGAACACGTTTATATATAGCTGTGATATATTCTGTTTGTTTGTGAACACTCCACTTCCTCCATCAGTGTTGCTTACATGTCAGCAGCAGCAATGGGCGGGAACAATACTGGATAGCACCATGTCTGTACGGCAGGAGAGCATTAACTGAATATCAAAACATTTATTTACAAGCACCACATGCAGTGCAGATATATAATACCATGTGTGAGTGCGTGTGTCAGGATCAGTGTGTGTTTATCTCTTGGCATGGCCGATGTAGCTGTTCTCGATGCACAGCACCACGTAAGAGCTGGAGCAGCTGCTGGAGCTCTGCTGGAGCAGACTGCCGCTCTGCAGGGAGGATGCCATGCCGGTCAGCGCCTGGTCGCCCACGCGCCACGTCTCGCAGTAACTGTCCACCTGCCTCTGCCCACTGCTGGTGGAGCCATGCCACATCATCTTCTCTGGCCTGGTGAGATTGAGGACAGTTTTACTGACCATTTATCATCACAACAGAGGGGGACCTCAGGATGAAATGACTCAGGAGATGTTTCCGTGGGATTCTTCACTGACTATATTTTGCATGCAAAAGTTTGATTTTACAGAAAAAGTGAAACTGCTATTCAAAACCAGAAGGTGACATTTTTTGGAGGCTCACCAGGCGTCGTCTCTCAGCACGTCTTTGCCATCGAAAGAGTAAAGGGGGACGTTGTCTTTCATCCGTCCGTCGCTGAAGATGGCTTCCCAGTTGTCGAACAGAACCTCGTCCTGAGGGATGCGCAATATTTATCGACGTTAGCAGACTCTAAATAACCAGCAGGGAGAAAACGCTTGAGCACCTTCAGGTTGACGATCGGGATAGTGTCTCGGTCTGACTTGCGAACGACGCTGTGGAGGTCCTGAAGCTTTGAGGACAAGAAAGCTCTGAATGTTCCTTTCATCCCGAGAGCCTGAGCCTGAGTGAAGCACAGGAAGTCAGCTCCTCGGATGCCGCGGATGGATCCAGTCTGAGGCCCGTTCAGGGCGATCAGGTGAAGCTGGAGGGAGACAAATACTGTGTCACCAAGTGGTAGCGTAAATACTACACTCCAGAAGTTTGATTATCGTACCCCTGGACCGGATGTGTGATGGTGGGGGGGAGTCTGGGGTACAGAAACCGGAGGGCGTCGTGGAGTTACAGCAAAGCGACCATCTGGCCGCTCTTGAGCTGAGTGAGTGGGATACCGACTGTCTGGATAGTTCAGGCGGTCAGTGTAACTGGGAAACCTGGGGTCCGTGGGTGGTGGGTAGCGTGGGTCCGGCTGATAGCGAGTGTCAGGCTGGTACCTGGGGTCTGGGTAGTTTGGGTGTGGAGGCTGCGGAGGGTATTGAGGAGACCTGTCTGGTGTAGAAGCATACACAGCCGTGGGATGGACGGGGCTCTGCGGCTGCCTGTGTGTGTTGTGGTAGGAGCTGCCAGTGTTGGAGTGGTGGTCCGGCGAATACGGGACGACTGGAGGGGGCTCCGCCGCTAACACCTCGTTACCCTGCGGATTAAAGCGGCGCGAAAACTTCAGTACTTTCAAAATGATGAAGAAGAGACTTTTGGAAATGGCACTCACGTCCTCTGCGGGCAAAGCTATGTAGCCTCCGAGCTGGAAGACAAGACATCACTTTTAATGAGCAGAAAACAACGTTCCAAAAATGTGCGCACTGTGCCACCTGAACTTGGCGGACGCCATCTCGGACGCGGAGGTAGAGATCGGTCTGGTCCAGTATGTAGACCAGCGAGCCCTCGGGTTGCCGTCTGGCAGTGGCAGTCATGGTGTTGTAGGAGCGCAGCACTGTCACCTGGACACGACCGATTTTATCCATTATGTTTTTGCCAAGAAACAAAAGCTACTGTATTTGTATAATATTTCACGTTCAACACAACTCCTCTTGACTGGAAGTATTTCAAGGTACTTTCAACTGTAGACAAAGGAGGACAACATTGAGTTTTTTTCATAGCACACAGGCAGCTTCAGCTTGTTTCCTTGGGTGGCTTCATCTTCAAGCTTTTGTAAAGATGTCTTTTTGTGGACTCATTGCAAACAGCTTCCATATTCTATGGCCGCATCATAAATGAATACATTACACTACATACATTAACAGTATCCCATGAAAGAATTCTCACCCCAGAGGACAGTCCAGGCAGACCTGGAACCCCAGGTGGACCCGGTGGTCCAGGAATATTGATAGCTATCATTGGAACACAAAAACATGAGCTCCAATGAGACAAAGACACATTCAATAATAAATTATCATCCATGAAACTGACTTTGGCTTCCTCTGTGCGCTCCAGGCAGGGAGGGCCCAGGAGGTCCTGGTGGCCCAGGTGGTCCAGGTTGGCCGTCATAACCTCTTCCTGGCTGACCAGGTGGCCCCTGAGGGCCTGGAGGCCCCACAATGGCGTCACCTTTGGGACCCTGTCGGAGTTTAAAGGGTTGAACCAGTCCAACCTGAGAGAATTTCAATCTTAAGACAAGGTCGTACTGGTGGTCCAGGGGGTCCTTGTCCTCCGTATGCTCCATATCGGGGGTCGTAATACCCTCCACCTGGTTCTCCTTTTTCTCCCTTTAAGCCTGCTTCACCTTTCAGCTCATACTATACGCAGAAGAGCGCTCGAGTCAACAAGGTTACACAGTCTGTCACATACATCTCCTGATACTGTTTCTCACCCTGAAAGCATTCACATCGAAATTCGTTCCAGCTCCTGCAAGGAAAACAAAAGCCCTTTTAATGTCTTGAAATATGTCAAAAGACCTCGCTTGAACACAGGAGTCCCTCGTACCTGGTAATCCAGGTATCCCAGGAAAACCACGATCGCCCTTCTCTCCTTTAGAAGCTGCAATGACAGTGAAGAGTTAGTTTGTAATCCAGCTCAACATTGAGATGTTGTGTGGTGGAAGCTCACCAGGGAAGTACTGGGTGCCCCCGTCATAACCCTAGGACCAAAAACAAACTTGAAATTAAACTTAAAAATGTACAACAAAATGTGCAACTACAGTGCAAACATTGCAGTCCACTAAAATAGTGTTCATGACTTGTCTCCAGAACCACCCACTCTGTTTCTGTCGCTCGGATAAGAAGGCCCGGGCGGCCCGGGTGGGCCCGGAGGACCTGGAGGACCCTGGGATGTAACAAATACTGATGATTATTTGTTGCTCATGAAGAAAAAAATGGACTGTATTAAAGTATTAAATCAAGCTCACAGGATATGAGTATCCTCCCCCAGTGCCTGAATCTCCCTTCTCTCCCTTGACTCCATTCAGCCCCGGTCGACCCTTGGACAAAAACACAGATCAAATCCCGACATCTTCATTCAACTTGGTCAACTTACCGGTCGACCTGGGAATCCAATCTCTCCTTTCTGGCCTGCAGGACCATATGGACCCTGGAATAAGACACAATTGGAATATTAAATCAACAGCAAACTGACATTTAAGCAGGCGAGTGAGTATGAGGCTTACTGGTGGTCCGACCGGGCCAACTGGTCCCGGATCTCCCTGTGAAGAAATTCAGTTGTAGCAGGTTAAACGCCGTCAAAAATAGGGTCGAAAAAGATGCATATCATTCCTCCATTAAACCTATATTGGACAGCACCAACCAGTCAACACTGGTGCTGTACATTCATTCACAAGTCAGTAGGTGACATGAAGCTCACTAAACCCATTTACAAATTGCTCTATGTGTTTCATCTTTATCTGTAGTGTTTCTTTATTTCTGGTGAGTCACTGGTTTTACTGTTGAGTAAATGTGCGTGTCACAACTAAAAGATGCCATCTCTTCCTGCCCACATTGTCATCACATGCTGGTTAAACGTTAACTTGGGTCCAGTGGAAAGTTTGCCATGTTTATCAGAGATGAAAGAAGAATTGCTGGACTGATGTTTCACATCATGAAAAGATGACTGTATTCTGGTTCAATCAGAGGAAGTTTACCGGCCGTCCTGACAGGTGACCCAGATACTGAGGTTGTCCATCAGGCCCTAAGATGATCCCAGGCTCCCCTTTTTCACCCTGACCAAGGAAAGAATTACAAGTTAGCCACAAGTGACCAGTCCAATGTAACACAATCTCAATTCCAGAATCCTTTGTATTCAGCTATGGATATGAGAAATATCTCTCTATATAGATATTTGTATATATGTATAAATATTTGTAATTTTGAAAAAGTGGCATTAAAAGGGCAAAAATAGGATTCAGCTGTTCAACAAACAACATCCCATGAAACACAAGAAGCACAAGTCTGAGTGGATCCATTGGAGAATGAGCAGATCACATTAGTTGCCTGAAATTCCATTTAAAATTCCATCAAACCTTTGGTGCATATCCTGCTGGACCTGTGTCGCCTTTGTCTCCTTTCGGTCCGGGGAGACCCTGCAGCGAACAAAAGAGGGTTCAGGTTGCAAAGGTGCGGGCACATACAGTTCAGCATGTCGTTCAGGTTAGGTGGTTGCAGGCTGAACGTGACAGACGTTAGCTGTATTAATGGTTTGACCATTTTGGTGCAAGGACATAAAATGTTAATATGACATGCTTGATCCTAAGAGTTGTTTTGTACTTCCAATGAAAAGGTCATTGTTAATGAGTCGGGTACAATCGGGCTACCAAACATGGTTTCAGATGATCGAACACGAGACATTGTTCATGATGAGGTCAGCAATCTTCATGGAATAACAACAAATCATGGAAGAAAAATACAAGTGTAATTGTTGAAAATATAATTTTGTTGGCTTTTCAATGAAAACCTGATACAATTGCACATGACTCTAATTATACAGTATCTCATCATATTTCTTAAATAGTTTGGGTAAAACTCACATATGAGACGGAAAATAGTATTGCTATTTCTTATTAGCAGTAAGAACAAAAGACGTCTGTCCTTTCTAATGAACTTAAGTAAATGGATGGCATGACGCAGATGCTGATTTATATGGTGCTTTTTTCGTCCAAATCCACACAATTTAACTGGCTAAAATGTTTCCTGATACACTTAGTCAAATGTATAATGAACTCATGTTGAGTCGTTGAGGAAACACGAGGTTCTAAGTTTAAAAAATACCCTTGAAAAGAGAAGTGATTCAGCTTTTCTTCTGCTTTTTTTCAGTGTTGAAAATAAAACAGTGCTTGATCACATGGCTTTTATCTTTAAATGCCAATTTGCCACATGATGCTAATGTTTTTATTAGCTGTCAAAATACACACCCAAACACGAACTTAGAGGACACTGTAAAATGATGTTTATTTCATTAAAAAAAGAACAGAGACACCAAGACATTAACATCTTTGGGCCCCATTCTTGAAATGTTTGGGAAATGCAGCAAAATTGAGTGAAAGATTCAATTAGAAACGAGATGTCGCAGCAGCTTAACAGAAGGCCTTTTGTTTTTTTCTGACTCAAGAGGGACGTAAATTAAAGTGGTGTCAGTGAGTTGAATTAAACGTGCTATTGGATCAGAGATGATTTGTGACATCATTATCACAGATTGATTTTTGTGTTGTACATACTGGTGATGATCCTGGACCTCCCTGGAATGAAAAGGAAAATGGCGTTCAATTTAGGTGAGAAATTATAGCTGCAGTGGTTCGGGGTGAGAAGACCAAAGGGGGAGTGGACTCACCTGCCACCCCTCGCTCCAATACACGTCGTTATACTAGCAAGACAAAGTTAGCTGGTTAGTAACGGTGGACATTCAGGCTGGCAGTGACCATTAGTGAGAATAAGTATATTTAGTCAGTGTGTCATGACGGTAGTTAGCTAGTGAACAAGCAACAGGCTTGGAGTATTTGTTAATACACAGATTCGCTGGGGTCTCTGTGTGACTCACATCACCCCCGGGGCCGTAGCTGACCGGTCCTGGTGGCCCTGGTGGGCCTGGAGGTCCGGGTGGGCCGCCGTCACGCCCTGGCTGACCCTGACATGACAATAGAAACTCTATCATATTTCATCATTCAATCCCCTGATACAAACTTTTTTTTTGTACTGGTGACTAATGAATTATTTTGGGGCCAACATAACTAGTTTCTGTTGTCTGAAATGAAAAAGAATTTAATGTAAACAGTGGCGATGCTGATATAATTCCATTGACTGAAAATGTGAGGAATATTTACTCAGATTTATAAGTTAGGGTAATAAATACTCAGATCCCGTGCAGGTGGGATCAGAGCCTTCGACCCTTCTCACCCTGGACATGGACTGTTTGTTCCTCTTCCCTCTGGCAGGAGGCTACGGTCCATCCAGACCAGAACCTCCCGTCACAGGAACAGCTTCTTCCCCTCGGCTGTCAGACTGTTGAATTCGTGAACAGCCTTGTTGTTATTCTATTTATTTTATTTTATTTTATTTTATGTCACTTTATTCCAAAACACTTTCTTAGTTAGTGGGTCCCCACTGACCATGGCAATAAATTTGATTCTGATTCTGATTTGTTTAACTTGTAGTTACTCTATGATCAGCTGTGCAGATATTGCTGTGCCATCTAACACAACTTACACTTTCGCCCTTGTCTCCTCTGTCTCCCTTTTCACCCTGAAAATAAAACTCACATTATACTCATGAAGGAACCGAAGGAATAGTTAATACACAAGTTATATATTTATTATTATTTATCACTGAAAGAATTCTTACAGGGAGTCCAGGGAATCCATCTTGACCGGAAACTCCAATCGGCCCTTTTGGACCCTCGGCTCCTTTATCGCCATGGTTACCTGGCAATCCCGGCCGCCCCTGGATATTGGGCATCATTGAGTACATCACTTTTACTTGTGCCAGCTTCATAACTTACTGGTATGCCTGCAATACCCGGAGGACCCTAAGGAAAATAAGAAAATAAATCAGTGCTCCTGAAGGCAAAACCTGAGGCATGTGATGAACAAACCTGGGGTCCTGGTGGTCCTCTGGGTCCTGGTAAACCTGCAGGGAACTCATCACCTTCCTGATCCGACTAGCAGGAAAGGTGAAAGAGAAAATAATGGCAATCCAGACTCCTTGTAAAATCCAAATACAAATTAACTATTAAAAAGAGCAAAACTCATTTCGAATGCAACATAACGCGTTGCTGCATTGAAAGGAGTGGCATAACCGTACAGACATATAAATCGCACAAGGACATCTAGTGGTGGATGTGCGGATTGCAACTACCTACCTTGTTTCTCGGTCATGGAAAATGGTCTTTCTTGTAAGAAATGATCAATGACATTTGTACGGAGCCCCAGACCTGACGTTTTGTGGCCATGATTTGATTTGATTTTTATTTTTTCACCATGTCAGGTCTGCAGCTCCGTACATCGGAATCCAGACATTGCTTTATAAGTGCGTGCAACAATTTTTACAACTATTTATGTTCGTGTTAATAATTTGCTACTGAATTCTACATTTCTTATTCTGTATTTCTTACTTCTGACTCTCCTCTGCAATTCTAGTGTATGATGGAAATATAATTGATTCATTCATTGGATTTTTGAAGCTCTTCTCTGCCATATTATGTGCCATTGTACTCACATAGCCTCCACGGTACGGAGGTCCCGGTGGTCCAGGAGGTCCTGGAGGCCCGACAGGTCCCATTGGACCAGGAAGTCCTGCGAGTCCAGTCAGTCCTGGTGTGCCCGGTGGCCCTGTTTCACCCTGAGAACCCTGTGGAACAAAAGCTTTGTCTGAGAGGTAAAGCTGCCAGCAGCAGGAGAAAGTTGAATAATAGACGGGAAACTAAGGAATATGAGTGTTCTCCCGACTTACATCATTGGCTACACTGATAAGCAAAACACATAGGGCATCAATAACTCCATCTGAGTCCAAGTCATAGAACCCAAAGCAGAATCCAGAGGCAAAAGCAAACTTTTGAAAAGAATTTTCCATTTAAAGGACAAACGAATCGGCTGCTTTTTTGTGCGACAGATTGTTGTAAGAGAAGAGACCAGAACAGAACAGAGTACCTGCGTCCCATTAGCATTGTCAGAGGATGGAGTGAAGTAGGAGAACAAGTTGGTGAAAAAGTTGGATTCTTGTTGCTAGAAAGCAAGGAAGGGAACACACCATGGATCCAGGATCACCCTCCACCAAAATGTACGTCACGTGTCAGACATTCTCCAACTCACCTTTTCCCCTGAACCTCCAGGTAGACTGCGTTCAGTGCACTCGCCCTGGAGTGTGGGATAAAGTCAGCGTGCACAGTATATATGGGAACAAAACTAATTTATACAGCTAGTTAATGCTATGATATATGTGCTGAAATAATGGTCTCTTAAGTTACAATTCATCTGTCGTATTATAGTGACATGCTGGTTGACATGTCTGCCACTGTGAACTCTGACCTTCTGTCCGGGGAGTCCGGGTCGACCAGGAGTGCCAGGAGGACCAGGACGACCCTAAAAAAAGCCAAACTTGCGTTGGATTTTTCTTCTCTTTAGTCACACTGAGTTATTTTGACACAGACTGGTAAGCCAGGGACGCCATCTTGTCCAGGTGGTCCAGCAGGCCCAATAGCCACAGGTCCATTCGCTCCTGAAGTAACAGAGGTTCCAGGGAGCCCGGGAGGGCCGGGAGGGCCTGGGGGACCAGGAAGTCCGCGGAAACCCTGAAGAAGGAGACAGTCAAAGGTAAGTGAGGAGATTTTTGTAATCTATTATTTCAGAAACGGTACGTGTGTGCGCATCGCACCCTGAATTTGTCAAGGTCTGGTAGTCCTGAGCCCTCCATGTCGAAAAATGTCTATGTAGTGAAATGAATTAAAATGAAAAAAGGGTCATTTTATCTTGATTTAACACATTAAAATATTGCACATACCGGGTGATCACCAGCTCCAGGTCCAGGAGGTCCTGGTGGACCAGGCGGGCCTCTCGGTCCTGGCCTACTCTCTCCAGGGTCACCCTGAAAAACCATTACAATTAAGGCAGAGGGCCACGTGCAACATCCAGGGAGCACTCTGACTTAAAGACTACTGATAATCTCTCAATTGTTTGAACCTTTTCTCCTTTCAGACCAGGCACTCCAGGTATTCCTGGGACTCCACCAGGACCAGCCGGACCCTTGGGAAGAATAAGATGAATAAGTAGTGTCAGAAATATCAGTGAAGAAATGAGGATGAAAGACTTACAGCTTTTCCATCTTCCCCAGGATCCCCCTGTGTTTTGAAAGAGACGGTCAGTAAACAGGATTCCAAATACATTGGGGTGCTATGAATCTTCACTAACCGGCTCCCCATCAGCTCCTGGAGGTCCAGCAGGTCCATCTAATCCAGGTGCTCCAGGGGGTCCAGGTGGTCCAGCAACCTGCTGCACCACAGAGCCATCTCCAAGTCGGACCACCTCCGCTGCAGGGCCGGGGGGACCCGGAGGCCCAGGTGGCCCCTGTGCTCCACGCTCACCTTTATTTCCAGAAAATTCAGAGCCGGAACTTCCCTTCAAGAATGAGGCCGGAGGTGATGCTGGGTCAGTTCGGTCCAAAATCATATCAATGTTTTGTGTCTTAACACAGGCAACACACCTTCTCTCCCTTCTCACCCTGATGAAGAAGACAGAAAAGAGAATACATTTGGGATTAAACACGACACACCTGTGTCTTTACAGACAGCAAAGCTTCTAACCTTCTGTCCACCGCCTCCTGCTGAGAGTGAAACAGAACCTGGGTCTCCTTTTGGTCCGGCAGGGCCTCGCTCGCCTTTTGCTCCTCGATCTCCTTTCTGACCTCCTGAGCCAGCTGGAACTGTGAAGGGGTGTGAATGCAGGTCATTTACGCAGAAATAAGCAACCTGGATATCATTGCTGAGAGTGACACCTTCCACCTGGATTTACGTTCCACAGATCATGATACTTAACCATTGAGAAAAAAGAGGCATTCATGAAACCACTTCCATTCATCACCCCATCCCATCTTTAAGGTACATCAATGTCATGTGACCAATACTTTTCTGCTAGCTCATGTGACCAGAGCGAAGCCCCAAAGAACGTAGAAAGAATTCATGACTATAACATGCCAAATGATTTGATGTTTTGTGACATGAATAACAAAATCACAATAAGCTGATGACATCTGCATTGTATGGAAGGTGCGATGAATTCACAAAACTATGCATGTCTTTGCTTCAGTGGTTCTGGTTCCAATTCTCGCATTGTGCTTTATTTCAATGCTGCTCAAGGAAAACATATCTGTTATGGCGCCCTCTGCTGGAGAAAAACTAATAGTGCAATAAACCAAAATCATTTCAATCAAATACTTGTATATAATATACATACAATATACATTATACATACACATTATATACATACAATATCTAGTTAGTTACATCTCACGGATCCTCTAGAATAACAGTGGTTGCATTTGGCCACATTTAAAATATTTGTGAATGAATTATTGTCCTTATTTGAACAGCTAACTTAAGGTTTCATTTCTCAGTGCTGGGGGTGAAATTATATTTTCTTTGTTGTTAGTGGCCCACTTGTCATTGACTATCAGTTTTTATGTTTTATAATTTGACATTCATTGTACAGTTTTGAGCTTTGAATGGTGATAGATGGTGGTAGATTAACTGATAGCAGTATAACAGATGATTCATTCTTAAAATGTTCTATATAAATGTAAAATGACCAGTAGACCATAGATCTGCATTGTAGTTCTACTTTGATTCATGTTTTCCCAAAAGAGGTCTAGGGGATGTGAAACATAGAAGTATGTGTATGTGTAATGCTGTTTCTCTTCCTCTCTCTCTTCCAGGATTGGACGTCTTTTTCCACGATGCAGGCTCCACAGACACACACACACCTGATCCCAATTTGCCAATCCCGCTCTCCCATACCTTTGGTTTTTTGGACCGTGTGTCCCTCCAGTGAAAAGGCTGAGTATTGTTTTGGTTGTTCCTCGTGTTGTCTACTGGCTCTACCTCCTTCCTGCTGCATCTCAAGTTATTACAGTATGTTTACAGCATTGCTCGCAACACCAGCTCACTTGAACAGAGAGCGCACTTTCAGCTTACGATAGGCACTTAAAAAAAAGAACAAAAATCCCATGAACTATGAAGAAAAGGAGGAAGTGATATGTATGCCAACTTCCACTCATCTTAGTATGAAGGTAAATCTGGTTGTATTTCAATGTGTATTAGCAGTGGTTTTTTTAGGGTTTTTTTGGTGGAGAAATCCATCAGTGTGGGTGACGATGGTCATAAAAGCAGCTGTATGAGTTCATCTCATCCACTAGAGGGGGGACAAGACCCGTTCTGAGAACCAGGGTCGACTCTGCCTTTGGCTCCCTTCTGCCCACCAATGAAGTGTTTTCGACCTTTCTCAGGCCACGGCTTTCATTGAAATCCAGAGACACACCACCAAAGGGACCTCAGCCAAATCCAGTTTTACTTAGTCGAGAGTCCTGTAGAAAATGCCTTGTCATTTGTGAAAAACTGTAGACAATGACTCTCAAATATTTTGGCATGTTATTTGCAGATTGCAGTAAACAAATGTCTTTGTTTAAAAATGTCTTCAGAAAGAGGTGGGCAGTATGACAAAATATATCTTGATGTATTTATTTTAAATATTCTCTGACTCGGCTTCATAATCATAATTCTTTATCTTTTCACATTTTGGATCGCATTTATTTGGTGCCGCATTGTGGAAGGTGTGTGAAGTTGGAGGCACATCAACTTAAAGCTGCGCTTTTGACCGGCGTCTTCGCTTCGACTGTCTGTGGGAACAGGAGTACCAGGTGCAGCTCAGGACGACTCAACACAGCAGCTTTACATACAGTATTTAACATAGGATGTGTCAGACTCCATGCAGTTTCCTCAGATTGTCAACACGTTCTTATTGTTCATGAATTAATGTCATATCTCCCACCTCTATTTCTGGAGAAACAAACATGACACTCTCTCCTGGCACGCTACTGTGCTGAGGCACACCCGTTGAAAAACACTGCACTGATGGTGCAGAGCAATGATGTCACGACAAACCTGCCAGTTTACCTCTGACACTGGAACCTTTGACCGAGATGAGAGGGGGTTCAGGCATGGGTCTGACAGTGATGGTGGCCTGATGAAGAAATAAAAATCATGACTCAAACCAACATGAGGGGTGATAAATAGGCTTGTAGGGTATAGGCTTAGAAGAATTTCTAGTCAACTCAACAAACCTTTCCAGTTATTCTCCTTTCAGCCTCGCCGCTCCCGAAATCCCCAGAGGCCTGCAAAGTCAGTGAGATCAGGTGAGAGGATCCATGGTACCAACATACAGATGTAGATCGACACTCACAGCATCATAGTCGTCGTCGTCCTCACAGAGTCGCTCTGCTGCCAGAGGATCTCCCACTAGAGTCACTTCGGCCATGTCGCCCTGCAGAGCAAAGACAAAGACTTTTCCTGGTTAATACACAGTTAATATAAGTGCAATCTTCCATGTAGTGAGTTGGTTATATATCACAAACACAAGGACGATTGGGGCAGCACACACTGTATATGACACACAGACATCCACACCAACACTTGTGTACACACAAAAACAAAGTTGCAGGTCCCACGTGTGACATCAGGAAAAGTATTTACTTTTTATGGCTCCCAATAGAGGCAGAACTTGTGTATTTCCTGTTCAAATACTCTGGAGGTTTTAAAGCCTGAAATTGAAATTCATTTATTTAATCCACCGACAGCAATTGCATACATTTTCATGATATTTGGAGGGAGCCACACATTGTATGATTTGTTTCTAATTAATGTTATGCGTACCGTCACTTAAATTCACATACAACAAATTCACTCATTTAATTTCAAATGTATTCATTTTTGTGTTCCACACTTGTTACATTTTATCCACAGGATTTTCTAATATTCTGACTGAAAACTATGTTATGAGATACCAGGCATGGTTGTCCTTCAGAGCATTGTTTCTGTAATGAAATAACTAGGGAAATGCATTTCTGCATTTCACTGAAAGTAACTCTGTGAGGTTACAGCCAACTCTACCACTTGGATCAGATCCAATGTCTACTGAAGCTTGGAACAGAGTTTCCTAGAGTAGATCTGAGAGGATCATGTACCAATAACTTCTATATGAGTTTTAAGTATTTACTTGCACTGAAGCGAAAATATGACTGTCTTGCATAATGTTGATTTTTATTTTTATTGTATTTGATTGTTCATATTATTAATAATTGTTAAGTTAGCAATTGTGTTGGATTTTACCATCTAAGGCGAACCAACTTTAAACCATGCATTGCAACACCAAAACCTCTCTTCTGTTCAACTCACATGTCGGATGCAGAGAATGTTTCACTGCATTTTCTCAACACAACATTCATCAACGCCTTGTGTCTTTGAAAATGAGGGAGCCAACGTGTCTGTGACTTGAACGCCGTGGGGTTTGTTTTTTTAATGCTCCGTTTGAGCAGTTATTAATATGCAAAGATGTCAAAACTTTGAGTGTCCTGCTTGAGCTAATAAAATGAATGAATCATTAATTCAGTCTTACCGAATACTTGTCGGGGTCAGCCGTGCCTGCTGAGCCCAGAAAGCCCCAGGACTGATCATCTAGCTCCAGGAGGTCTGGTGAGCGCTCAAACTTCACCACCTGCGGCGCTGAGTCACATCCCTGGTAGAAGATCACCTGCTCCTCGTGGATTGCCAATGAGAAGCGAGTCCATTGGTCCACCATGGTCGGCACCTCGAAACTAGCCGCCTCGTAGGAACCTTCAGAGTCGGGCTCTGTGTAGAAGAACTGGACTCTTTGGCGGCCCGACTCCACGGCGCTGAGCTTGACTGCCACATACATGAGCCTCTGCGCGGCATCCGTGATGGCGAAGAGGACGGAGGCGGCCGGGGTGGTGGGTTTGATGTGGAAGAGGAGGGAGAAGTGACGGTAGAAAGGGTTGGGGAACAACGCCTTGATCATCTGACCCGCCGGAGCTCCACGTCTAATGTCATAAGCTGATCCGACACCTGGAACCTTGATGAGCCTTTCCACCCGAGGGTCCAGGAAAACTTTCAGAAAGGAGACTGACTTGTACCCTGCAGGGCAGAGACAACTGTAAATGCAGAGATATTTTTGGGAGCTCATGTAATTCCCAACATCAAGTGCTGTAGTATAAATTACAGATATACTCAACATGCACATGGAAAATAAAGGTACATTATAGTTTAGTGAATGTATTGCTGACACACTGGACAGCGCTAAGAACTAAAGACAAGATCAACAAGAAGTTCACTAAATTCAACTTTAATAAACTGGTTCACTCAGAATCCAGGAGGATTTTTTGTTATACATACATAGCATTCCAGGTTAGGCAGAGTGACAATGTGTTAGCAAGACCTGTGCAGTGGTGATGGTCTAAGCCTCATGCACAGTAAACCAAAAAATTGTGACCTCACATCAGTTAAATATCAATAAGTTACTTTCCATGGCGATATTTATGGTTCAAGCCACAAGATGGCATAACATGCATTATTTTAAATGAATAATAAGAATGGACACTAAATTTACTTAATAAAAGATTATATAACCACATACAGTATTACGTTTGTGACTTTGCAGTCAAGTTTTAAAGTCGCTAGCGTGACTCGCAGATCAAATCATTAGCTCTTGTTCTTGTGTCATTGAGGTTCTCACGTGAGGTCCATATGTTCTGTTTACAACTTAGACAACTCACAGGACAAAGCTGAAACACAAATTGTGTTGTTGAATGTGATGGTATTTGGTGTTCAATCGATTCATAACATCTGCATCCTGTTTACACACACGATCCAAGATGGCTTCTGCGAATGCCAAAAGATGAAGTTTTGAAACATGCTGACAGAAGCAAACAGTCTGCAAATTTGTGTTTTCTATTTGCAAACGGAGCGTGTGTTCATCGAGATGCTGCTTCTATCCAGGCAAGGCGCGTGTGAGAAAATCTTTCAAGGCCATCGCCACCTTGTTGTCTGACTTAGTTTACTAAAATATCCTGAACTTACCGACTTCCATGGAAAGCATTAGATCAGACTAGCTTGAAACACTGAATTGACGGTCATACTCCTTGCATAGTTAGCTTGAGTGTGAATGGTCTAGTGAATAAGTACAGATCTGTGTTGCTTGTGTTGCTTCATGAGAATTCAGCGCGAATGTCACGTCAGATTTCAAGTGAAATGGATCAAGAGCTTAAAATATATTTAAAAAAGAAGAAATATCATATTTCTGCCTCAGGGGAAAAGGCCCACTCCAGACCACTTAAAGATATTCTACTCTATCTTATAGCTTCACCCTTCCCTGGCAGTGATCTGGATTCAATTAGAAACAAAAACAGCAGATTTCTCAGTTCCCATGATTTAAAGAGTCCAGGGGGGACAGAGCAGCCGCGAGCCTCGTCGATGCGTTCTCATAAATCTGCACCAGCAGGGAGAAAACATTCTGCTTGGGCAGAAACTTCAACTCCGTACTCTCCTGAGAAATCATAATGGACCTAAAAGTACAATTTGTCTACGAACAGGGTCAGGCGGGACGGTTTTTGTGGGGTTTTCCCAAAGTTAGCGAAGGAGGGCAGAACATCGGTGCTGAGTCACAGAGGGCAGAGACGCTGAGCGGAAACAGCCGAGCCTCATGAGACATTGTACAACGCGCGGTGTTACTGGTTCAATACACTGAGTTACATTCTTGTGTGTGATTCATTCAAGCCACGACAACAAATTATAAACACGCCTCATGTTAGCTTGTCTGTGCAGCTGTCGCAGAAATGCAGAGATCTATGGAGTGTCTAGTACAAAGGTGGGCAACGCGTGGTCCAGGGGCCTGTATTTATACGGCCCTCAGGAAAACACCGTCAATAGCTAAGCTCATTTTTGTCCTGAAAAAAAAAAAAAAAAAGAGAAACCTCCAAAAATGACGAACCTCCAAAAGTCCTAACAAGGACAAAAATACGAACTTCAGTATATACTGTTGCCCCACAAGGAATTAAATTGCATGTGGCTGATTATTGTTGCCCTAACTGGATCCAAAGTCAATGTCAGCACAAATGCAAGACAGCTTCATATCCCAGAATATGAAAGTGTGATCAGCTGGGGATTCACAAATTAACCGCATCGGCATCCATCCAGATGTCTCCAGAGGCACACACGCGTGAAGCCCTGAAGGCTTCTGCATATTCTTCTATCTCCATCTGAAATTCAATACCTGTCTAACTGCGAGGCAGCGAGACACTGCCAATGTGGACAGATGTGGAGACGCAGGCGGAGGACGGAAGCGCGTGTCAGATGTTCATGGGAAAGTGGACCATGAGGGACAAGAACAGGATGACAGCATCACTCGCAATCGCCCGCGCTAACGCCACATGCCAGTTAAAACATGCCAAAATATCACTGTCACTGCCATGTCTAGAGGTTTAAGAGTCTTCCCAGAGACTAAGTAACAAGAAACAACTGCCATTTCTGAGTCCCCACAGTCGACTAACCAACACCTGTCGAGTCATTTTGAAACATTTGACATGTGTTAAAAAAACACAAATGAGAGTTCCTTTTTTAAAGAGAGAATTCAGCTCGGATCGATCCTCTGAGCTCAAAGGTCTGTTCATCCGTCCGTTTGTTTGAGTGTAAACGACCACCTCTAAGCTGTAACCCTCTAGGATTGGGCCAGTTGAGTCCAGGAAGACGTCTGTCACTATCTTCACACCAGGAACAGCTGCGATGAGAACAGCCGTCCTGTGTTCTCCTGTCAGGCCTTAATCCATGTTTGGAGAAGATCCAATTAAGGCTGACTGATGGGAGATTAGCACGAACTCCGATTGCATCTCGCGGCTTGTATGTTTTCCCATCCCATTACAGTATGTCACAAGGCGCTCAGCCTGCTGTCTGGTATATTGATATCCACGGGAATTTTTGGTGGAATTCCAGGTGGAGATAAGATTAGAGGCATAAATCCTGAGCAGATTCAAGATTGAAGTTTGATGGAAGATTATTCAGCCACGGTTTTCAAGCATCTTTGCTTTCCTGATCTGGACAGAACATCAGTGTAGTGACTAAAGTTTTCTCACAATATTCCAAAAAGAGAACACAGTGACAAACAAACCAAACTGGACATGTTTACATGAAGCATTTTCATTCAAATCAAGTACTTATTTCAGTTGGAGTGGTCCATGTAACTGCAGAAGAGCAGCACATTCCCCATCCAAGGGGCAGTGCATTCACAGTTCCGCACTTCTTCTTTGGATCTGTAATAATGGTATTTCAACATCACTTGCTATGTTTCGTCTTTCCTCACAGTTCAGCACAAGCTTAATTTTCCTGGTCTTGTTTTTTTTTGCAGCAATGTACCTCCATAAGTTACACTGTTCCCATATTCACACAGGAGCATGGGATGGAGGGTGAGACTACAGCGTCTAACTAAAACATCAACATTGTCTTTAAACTACAAACGTGGGTGCAGTGCAGCTGCTGAAGAATCTGCTCCATTGAGTCTCAGCCTATCTCACACAAAAGGTGCCCCACACTCGCTCTTCTCGTCCTCATCTGCTCGGCTGAGCACCCACTAACCATCCATCAAGCCTCACTAGTTGTAGAGGGGAAGCTGGCGACCTTTGACCCAGGAATGAGACTTCACGCCACCATGTCTCATCCCCATCACAAGGCTCACTTGTTGCCATCCACGACATCACTGCCCCTTCTCACAAACCAGGAGAACAATTGTCACGCTCTTTCTTCACAGCCAACAGTTTCCATGCCTCCCACCGTCATAAATGCCACACCCCCCCACCACAGATGGCCCAGTTGTGTCTCTTATTTAAGAGGAAAAAAAATGCCACATCAAAATGCCTCATCAAGAAGGTGAAGGTTGAAATGTCACAAACCAAGCTGGATTTTGAATAAGACATGATCTAGCTTATTCAACAGATGATGACTCACTGCAGAAGTTTCTGGTCTCACGCCCAGTGAAAAAACAGCGGGTCACAGCGCACCAGCGCCCTGCGCTACACATATAACAAAAGTTCATAAATGTTTAAATGTCAACCTTTTTAATGAACCACTTTCTGTCCTAACAGATGAAGCGTGTTCCACGCAGCGTCCAGTAAAAGAGAGAACATTTACATTGAAGATTCCTGTGGGAAAAAGAAACGCGCTAAAGAGAGCAAGGTTCATGCTGCTGCAGACCCTGACGTTCCACAGCAACGACACCCCTCGCTGGAGACTCTATACAGCTAAATTTATGAAGCCATTAAAGGCTCAGATGAAGGCCTCCAATGAATTTCACTCTCCTGGGATTGTAAACTCAGTGGACGACTTATAAAGTGCACTTCATATCAATTTCCTGTTTCACTTGTGTGAGTGTGTGAATCTCTGCTGAAGGACTTCTCACTGAACACAACAACACAAATGCTGACCATGGATAGTCTCACAGGCTCAAGGTTGACAGATGCAGCATGCAGCCACAGTTAGTGACTCAAACGTGCAACAAGCATTCGTGCAACATGTGTGTAGCAACCAAATATTTTGCCTGTTTCAGTCCACTTAGAGCCAACAAACTACTAATTTTGGATTGTGTTTACGACACGATGACTTGTGATTCACAAGCACCCCTTGTTCGTAAAGGGTCCGAGCCACACATGATGGCGGTGTCGCGGCTTCATGTCAGCCCAAACACTCATTCCGGTACTAGTTATAGACTAGATATAGTTTCACTTTACATAGTATGCACAGTAGTTACCTCCACCAAGGAGCTTATGTTTTCAACGGCTTCGGTTTGTCTGTCTGTGTTCATAATAAATTGAAAAGTAAAGGTACAAGTGATTCAATTTTGGGAGTAAAGGATTCTTTGACATTTATATTGGACTTATAGGATATAATATTAAAGAATATAAAGGAATTTAATACTTATATTCTAGTTATAGAATAGAGCATCTTGAGGATTAATATAACATCATTGGTTTTGTTGTAGTCACAAAAAAATGATATTTTCACACAATCAAAAACTAGATTATGTTGCATTGAAGGGCTGAAACAGACAAAATAGTGTGCATGAAACATTCCAGACGTCGCATGCTAACCCGTCACTTTACCTGCCGACTCAAAAAGCGACACGCATGAGGCGTGTCCATTCTGCAGGGAGTGTTGTGGAAGGAGGCGACACTGGACAGGAAGCTGCCCGCTCTTCAGAGACGACCAGCAGTTGTCCCTCAGCGTGTGGCAGAAGCCTCGGCAGGGCAGGTGGGAGTCAGAGCACCTGGGCGTCAGCAGGAGGCAGAGGAACCTCTCTGCGCTGTTGTGACACTGCTCCTGTTTCAGCCACGCCCACTTCTGAACGGCAGCACCAACCTCCTCCAAGGTGGTGTGGTTGAAAAAGTTGGGCAGGCCAAATGACCTTTTCGAGCATATGGGCCAATCCGAGGGTGCGCTCAGACACAGTGGAGAGGTGCTGTTATCTATGTTGGTGGTAGAATTCAGACCCTCTTCCACCGTCTGATTAAGACGCAGAGCATCAGTTAGATTGAGGAGAGGGATGGACTCCACACCGGACCCCAGCTCATCACCTGAGCCTAAACCAGAACCCTCTCCGATTCCAGACCCCTCCACCCCTCTAATACTAGTAAAGATATCTGGATTACCGGTTGTGTTGGTGTTTGGAACCACCATCTCCTCACTCAAAGTTCCGTTCATAGTTCCAGGTGTAGGGGTCGAGTCCCAGGCCTTGAGTGACTCGCGGATCCCAGCGGTGACGTTGATCACTTCCTCGCCAACTTCCGTCAGATTATCATCCTCTTCGGTTGCATTCTTCGGCGTCGTGGCAGCATCTGTGAACCCAGCTGTAGTTGCCGGCGGCTGGGTGGTGGGTTCTTTATCTGTGGACCACCAAAACGCCTCTAAGCTGCCAGCAGAGAGGACCAGCAGCAGAAACCAGCCCTGGACCTTCCACATTCTGCCTCCACACTCCTTCTAAAGTCTCAATGCTTCTCCACCTGTCAGCCGGCCGCTCTGCAGTTAAATCCAAACACTTCGGGGGCCACTGAGCATCCACTGAATGAAAGCAGAGACATAAAAACTTCACTCACACGCGGAGACCTTCCCACCACAGCAGCCGGTCCACTCTTGCGGAGGAAAAAAAAGACTTAATATGGAAGAGGGGGAGACTCAAGTGCGGAGGCCGGCTGGAGTAGAGTCACCAGATTGGAGTCTACGTGCTAAAACTCCTCCTTTATTAAGTGACTCCCTGCAGACCTTTTCACCAGTGTTGCACAGAAACACACCCAATCACAGTGGAGATGCAGTTACAAAGTCAACCACAAATTTATAGGTTAAACCTGCGTCTTCAGCTCAGCAACAACATGAAGGATGTGTGCTAACATCAGTTCATAATTCATACAGTGCAATAGCAAGGATCTGTGAAGGCATCAGGATTATTTTGTCAAGAGTTTATAGGAATAATATTCCAAGAAAAGCACTGACAGAGCCCATTTCACTTTACCTCACAAAACAAAGCATACATAATCAAATCAATCAGCCAACATCCATGAGTCAAGAATTGTGTTGGCTCGCAGTGAAAACCAAGTTCCTTGACCTGGAGTCAAGCCCGGACCGCTGGTCTCAAGGGCTCCAACCACTAGAGAGATGACAGCATTTGCAACCTTTCAAAGCCCCTGTGATTTTACCAAGGATTTTGTCGAATGAACACATTAGGAAAGTTGATTCGTTTTAGTGATTCGATTGCATGCTGTGTTTTTTACAACGCCATGTTTTCTGTTTCTTGCCAAGTTCTGACTGCAGCTGAGCATGTGTGGCGTGGTGGTTAGAAGCCATACGAGTGAATAATTCCTTCAAAGCCTTCCAAAATATGGATGGAACTACAGAACAGCACCAAAATGTCATCACCTGTTCCTTGTCTCAGGAGCACTATTTCCAGAACATATTGCAATGATATGTTCTGATTTGTCCACTGGCAGACAAACATGACCATGACATGATCTCCAAGACATACATCATATCAAAAAGCAGTTAGTGGAGTGACTGGCCTTCAGGGGCAAACAAATTTTAATACTGCTTTAAGGGTTTGTGACACAGTATAAACAACTTCTGAGCGGAGGTAATACATTGTAGCAATAAGAGAGTCACAAGAAAGGAATAACCTGTCAGCTGACCCACGTGAAGTCATTGTAAACAAGCTTGTCACAGCTTCACTGTCAGTGAAGAGATATTGCTTGGCAGCTGGATGTTCTACCTGCACCAGTGAAGGTGTGCTTCAGTGCACTCAGCCATGCTTGTTTACAGACTTGGTTCCTCGAGCTACGTTATCAGCCAGTGCCGGCATTCGACCCAGTTGACCCACAACTGATCATTGTCATCAGTGTCTATGTTGAAAGTTTGGTGGTTTCTGCAAAATCCACAGTAAATCCCGGCTAATACAGGAACCTCAACTGTAACACTGTTGCGACACAGTATTTGTCATGGCCCCTCCCGCTATGCTTGTCACATTATCAGCCATATTCATGCTCAGTTTCTAATGGTGAAAGTGGAAAGTTAAGTGAAAGTATTCTAAACACTGCATCCTAAAAAAAATAATATGAAAGAACATGTATTGTGGCGTCACCATATCACATACTACGATGATGTGGTTGTGCTTGATAGAAAAGCAACCCCTCTTTTCAGCGCAAATATTTAAAAATGTCAATAATATTTCATGTATTTCATGTGCTGATGACAGCACTGCTGTATTCAGTTCACTGTCGTGTCGACAGAGTTTGACTCCTCCGACTTAAGAAGACAGTAAAACATTGCTGTAATGAGCCTTCAAGCAGCAGATGAAGAGCAGTGTGATGATGGACCCGGAGCAGATGGGGAAATTTTAGGTTTCAAGAACCCAGTGAGCAAAAGTGGGGCCTCCCGAATGTTGTGAAACCATGTAAGAAGAACCGAGCCACAGCAAGAGCGATGAGTGAACGACAGCAGCTGAGTCAAGAAGACGAAGTGCGCATCAGATTGGATCAGTGCCTTAATCTCTTCTCCCCTGAGACCCGCTTCCTTGCCTCATCGTGAAAAATGTACCACTTCCAGGTTCTCACAGAAGGGCGATAAGGGAGGACGGGATCCCCCCACCAGCATCCCTCCTCCACACAGCCCAGAGTGCCCTCATCAGCCAGCTCGCCTCATCATCTGCCCGGCCAGCAGTTCCAGCTGTTACACATTCCAGACCTCAGACCTCCCACACCCACGCTGCCTTGACATTTGGAGGATTGGACGCTGCCACATCCACATCGATTGTGCATTCACAGCAACTGCGCCGTCAGCCTGCGCTGGACACTGTCAGGGCCGAAAGGGGACCGTGTCATCCGGCCAGCTGTGGAGTGTGAAGCGAAACACGTGTGTGACAGGCATTTGTGTGATCTGAAATTAAAACTTTTAGAGAGTTTAATGGGTGCTTCAGCCACTGCTGTGCAAGTAGTTGAAGTGAATCAGACCAGAGGGCCACTTCTTCAGAGGTTCTCTCAGCCCAGCTAGAACAAAACTAGTCCCACCTGTCCTGCTTATAATCTCATCTCCCACATCCACATCAAGTGTTTGTACATAATTCAAACATAGTGTAAACATCTCTATGCAAATCTAGTCGCTACAGATGCTTCACAAACTGCCATTAGAAAAACAGTATTTTCATAAAGGGTAAAAAAAATTCTCTCAGCCCTATGTTTATGTAAAAATACAAAACATAATTGTTCAGTATTGCAGAATGTACTGACGCATTTTCCCAGTTGGTGGGATCCTCACTGACATTGGCAATAAAGCTGATGACCAAAGTTGATGTGTTTATGAAATAACTACTACATTTTTGGCTGAAACCAAAAATGAGGTAACCATCTGTCTCTCTCAAGACCTATTGGCGATATCCAGAAAACCGGAACTTGACTGGACTGGTTTTGGCTGTGATGTTTTGGTGATAGCAGTAGGCTGGCCGAAAAACGCAAATGCACATTTCAGCCATTTTTGGCCCAAAATTTCTCTGTGGCCGAATTTTCCATGCATCCTTACAAATAACCAACACAAAATCCCCACAATAAGCAGCGTCCTCCAATGGTGTATAGAAGAAGGTTTTCAGAACTAAATGATGAATTAACATGATGCATATTGGATGTTATTTTTTAACATAACGTGAACAAAAATATGAACTCAGTGGGTTTATGTCATTCATGTCTGTTTACATTTGAGCCCAAAGCACACAAATTTACAGCTGAGAAGCCAGACCTTGACTAAAGCGTCAGCAAAAAGCAGGTGCAGTAAGCAACATAGTTTTCTCAAAAGGTTTGTTCACCGTGTTTTCATTTTTTAGGTTATTTAGTCTGTGCAAGCTGGCTGTTGGTGGTGCAGCACAGAAGGTCCTGGAGTCGATTCCAGCTAGAGTGGAACAAATCATGGAACAAATCTAGGTCCTTTCTGGGTGAAGTTTGTTCACTGTTTTGCTTTCCTCTAAGCACTCAGGTTTCCTCCCCAGTCCGTAGGGTTGCCTCATGATGGATCTGAGCCCAGTGCTCACTCTGTGTTGTTTCTTAATGATGTGAAAGAAAAAGATCTATCAATGTACTTGTGAATATAAGGAAGACTCACGTCCGCTACTCTTCATTTATCACAGAGTATGTTTTCACAGGTAAAACCGACAGAATGGACGTGATGTCATCGGCGCTGACCTGCCGTGGGCCAGGAGGAGTGTAAGCAAACACACAAATGTGAGAGTGTGACGGCACCTGTTGCTTCTCACTTGAATTATGACGCACACTCAAACACGTGCATGCAGCAGCGTTCTGCTCCCCACAGCTGCTCCAGAGGGAAATCTGAGGAAGTATTTCAGAAATTCAGTCTGTGTGAAATACTAAAGGAGCATTTCAACTCCAGAGAAATCCCACAGTATGTGATTGTGGCAACAATGTTTTGAAATGTTACGTTCATTTAAAAGTGTTTGAATGTGAAAATGAATCTTGAATGAAGTGAACCGGTAACTAAAAAAACGACTACAAAGACGCTGAGACTGAGTGCACCCAGGACAGAATTGGGGAGTAAATCCTAATAAGACCGTCGTGCTGCTCCATCCGCCAGATGAGAGGAACAACTGTTGAAACCTTCCGACAGCTTTATAGTCGCTACAAACACAAGGAGGCTGCGTGCAGCTTTAGTGTCTCAACAGCAACACAAAGACACTCATAATAAGTCAATAAATCAAGAAGGGGTGGATTGATCGCGGGTTTCAAGAGAGGCTCACTTTTATGTTTGTTGGTCTTTGACATCAGAGTCTAGTAATTATCACATAATACGGCGTTATTACACTAAACTTTACCACAAAATGAAGATGTATTTCTGCCCCATTATGAAACTGAATTCAATGACAACCCAACAAATATAAATACCGAATTTCATCTCTAATAAAACTCGAATTTATTGAAGTTCACACAAAACCGGAAGTATAAAATCTGATGCTGCAGTATGCAATTTCTCCAGAAGATGGCAGCAGCACAAAGCCAGCAAATTCATACATCTATTTACAGAAGAGGAATCAGAATCAGAATAGAATTTAGCGCCATGGTCTAGGAAAGTGTTTCGAAATAAAGTGCTGTTAATAAAAACGGCAGGATATAGGCAATGTACGGCATCACAACTACTAAGAACATTTAACACAAGCGACAAGCTGTCGATAAAAATGAAAAATAACATGGAAACTCGCTATTATAGTTGATGTTTTAGAGCTTTCACAAATGCCAAGGATGCTCAAGGCGCAAACCATAAGTGCAAAGCAGTTAAGTCAAAGTAAATAACGTGCGATTTGATTGATTGTGGTCTTTTAACGTTTCTCTCTTTTATGGCTGATTATTTGTCTAGACACATGAGCCGGTGAGACGACCGCAAAACAGGTGACATCACCACGCAATTTTAGGAGGAATTCACCTTACATGGTGTGGCATAAAAGCGTGTGTATATACAAAGCAAATTGCCGGAGTTGGATTTCAGCCCTGAAGTTGGTGAAATGAGGTCTGGACCTCAAGGAAGAAACCAAAAGTGTGTGTCCTGTACTGGAATGTCCAGCTCCTCTATGAGATAAGAAAGTGCCCAAAGAGGCAAACAACCTTGACATTCATGTAAACGCCAGGAAAGTTAGATCCAAATAGACACGGACTGGATTCAGGCCTTTTTTGTAGGTGAAAAAGTAGCTTTAGTTATGAGTCCTGACACAGCCCGTTTGACCCTTTGTGAATATGTCTTTCAAACATTGGCTTCACTTCAGTCATGAGCTGAGATTTAGCATTGAAACAGTGGAGTTCAGTCTGTTTAAACACATCAGCAATTTCCTTCCATTAACCGGCATGCAGAAGTTTCCCTGCAGGGCGTGTTGGCAGACGCTGGGCAGAGCAACAGCACGCATGACTCTTCCTCTCGCTCCTACTCGCCTACGGCGTGTCAAAGTGGGTGAGAAGGGAAAAAAGTCAGCGCATTTCTAGACAGGAGTCTGTGACAGTCAGTGATTCTCCACCATGAAGGCTCAACTCCATCACACAAGACAGACACTGGACTCCTTGTCTGAGGGGCTTTGAACGAGCTATTTGTTTGCAGGAGTGTGAACAAATGTTTCTCTCTGAAGACTGAAAACAAAATAATGAAGACACTTTCTAACTTCACAGGTGTGTCTCAGTGATTCCAGCCCAGATAATATTGACAAGTGAAAAGGTCAGGCTCATAATTCCTGCCGCAGGTTGACATTCTTCTACTGTACCGGAGGGCAAGTGCGTGACCTCGCTAATACAGGCAGTGAGTCATGAAGTGAAAAACCACATCAACTCCCCCGGAAAACCGCAGCGGCTTCTGTCAGCAAGGAAACGGACGAGACAAAGGATTCACTCACGTTTGTCAGGAAAGAGGAACATTTGAATGTATGAAGTAATTTTAAGCTTGGATATCAATTGGGTAGTTGCTATTACAATAGCATGTTGTAGTGTAAATAACAGCTTTACTGTCTGAAGTCACCTGCCCTAAAGAGATTACTAGAACTATCCCAAACTCTGAGACATGAATAATTCATTCAGTCATCAGCCGCACAGTTAAACAGAGTTTCCAACCGAACCTTGTTTCCTTGTGTTTCTGCTACAGCTCAGTAGGCGACGCTCTGAGTTTAAAATGATGTGACGTTTCATTGATAAAGTTGGACAAAGCCACAGAGAGTGCCATCTACAGGCCTCTGAAAATAAGGGCGCTGTTTCCTGAAACCTCATCAGCCCATCACTCCCACCAAGTCTCACCCGGCAACCCTAACACTGAATTCAAATGCTTGAAGTTTGAACCAGCACCAGAGAAAACAAAAGCATCCCATAGTGGGGTAACAACGCAGGAATAGCCAGGGAGGAGGAGGGTCCAAGAGAGAGCCAAGATTTACTTTCTCTACATACATAACAAAACAATGCAAATTCATTTTCCCCCTTCCCACTCCCCCACTTGTAGTGGAAAACAGTGACGTTCCTTTTCTGAAAACAAAAGTTGAATCCCACACTTCTCGTAATAATCTATTAAATTTGTGATAAGATATAAGCAAAAAACAATGCAAACAAATAAGATGGAAAGCACATTGACAGCGTCAATCCAATATGTACAACCTCAGAGGTGCGATACTGAGGGAAAAATGGCACCAGACATGATGGTCAAGAAGGAAACAGAGTTCCTGAATGAAGAAACAGCTTTGAGGCTGGAAGAAACCACCAGCGATAATGAGTAAATACTGTAGCGAAATGAGAATGTGGACGAGGGAATGTAAAAGAACAATGACGAGAAATATGAAAACAGAGCAAGAATATGACAGAGATCGCAGCTGCAAAACCACAACCCATCTTGGTGAAATTCCCAGGAGGAGATGATGAATGTCAAGGCGACCTTTAAGGCCAGAACCATCACTTTAGATGAGCAGACCAGGAACATACTCAGAAGAAAGTCTATGGAGACCGGAAGTGGAAATGAGAAATAAATGCTTTCTTCGTCTTCCTCCTCCTACTCAACCTCCTCATTCTCCTCCTATTCCTCCGTGAACTTCTCATCCTCGTCCAAAGTTTTACAGTGGAGAACCAGTAGCCGTTGAAACATAAATGGGAAGTGGAATCACCAAAATAGAGAACGTGGCTCCTCCATAAAAACATCTTTTACCCACTGAGGTTGCATGCTTTTAGAAAGATTAAATCAACTCTGCATGTCACTACAACAGTCAGAAGAGCGATGGCGCTTCTGCCAGATCTGACTTCCTGAATTTTCTAAGGGCGCAGTTTTATCTCCGTTTTCCGACAGACAGCTCCAGCCAATATCAGATGGCAATGAAAAGAGCCATTTGGAGCGTTCTAGTAACATCTTCACCTCCTCTCCACAGGGGCACTTCTGTTCGTGAGGGGAGGGGAGTCATGGGTGGTCCTGTAGAGAGGACACTGGCAGGACATGATGCATAAATCACGAGCTATGACCCTCTCAGAAGAAACCATTGTCTTTAAGAGGAGCCACCCAAGCTGAGCTGACTTAAAGCAGCTCTGACTTTGGAGCACTGTCACTGAAAAAAATAGGCTGTGAAATTGTGTGCGCTGGGTGGAAAGAAGACCCAATTCCTGCAAATGGGCCGGCTGTAGCTTCTCATGTGTTCCCAGGAAGACGATGCTCTGGTTGACAGTGCATGGATGTAGAAGTGTACACCAAGATGAGCGAACCATAAAGACGCTGAACCTGTTGTCGTCAATGGCTGGATGGATGAAATGAAGAAGGAGTGAGCAAAGTGGGTGTAAGTGAGAGGCTCAAGAGCTGCTGCCAAGACTGCTGCCATGGGCGTAAAAAGATTTAGATTTCAGAGTCAATAGGTGGACATAGAAACGTAGCACGTGATAATGTTACCACTCATTTCATCTATCACAGACCAAAGCGCAGATGCAGCAGGACAGAGACGCTGAAGGAGCTGGATTAAACATGCAACAACTTTCCCCACCGTTTTACAGCCCAGGATATATATATATATATATATATATATATATATATATATATATATATATATATATATAATAAATACAGTTCATGGTGTGATCCCGAAACAGCACTATGGAGTGAATCGTACAAAGTATTGAGTATATTCCTGGGTATTGATATTGAGTTTGCTCTTTTAGTATCGTGGCAACCATAGCTGAGCTCCATGAATAGGTTTGACATCACGTAACGCAAATTATGTTTCTCTATAAATGTACGGTGGCCCTGAAGGGCAAATGAACATCACAAAAAATGAATTTTTAAAAAGTGCTCAAAACCCTCCAGAGCCTCCGATAAGCTCAGGTTAGAAATTGTGTTTTCAAAAGGTGGCGATTGAAGCACTGTGACACACTGATTAGATCGGAGCCGGCATCATCACGGACGGCACAGGTGCAAAGCACAAAGCGGCCAGTTTAGATGGCACACCTGATAGCGGACATGAAAACGACGAGAAGCAAACATCCTGCGCTCTCTGAAACATGGGGTCACAGCCACAGCTTTAGTTTCAGATGCTGAGCCGTTACTGTCCTGAAGATGCAGAAACGAGAAGGTTGAAAGCTGACAGGTGGAAACAAAGATGAGGTACCGCACATGTGAGGAAGCACAGCCTCGATGATGACAGTCTCTAACCTGAATCATTTGAAATACATCACCACTCCTCCAGGGCACCTGATCTTTTCCTCCATTGTTACACTCATTGTTTGCCCAACAGCTGTCATCAGCTGAAAGTTTCCATAAAGATGCAGCAGTTGTTGTTCATACATGTTGAACCAGCTGTGCACCCAGGACGTGAAGTAAATAAACACACATCACGGCATTATTTCACCGTCAATCAGTCACCATGTTACCTCAGCTAACAATTACAAACAAAACATGGTTTCATTTACTGCAATTTGTCATGAGCTGCGACGAACAGGGAGTGAACACGCAGCCACCCGGACGGACGTCTGTTGCAGCGAATACATCCGGATATAAAAAAAATCATAATGCGGTGAATTACACATTTGTGTTTGAAGTAATGCTTTTTTTACAGTCTAAAATCATGATCCCTGGGTTATTTTAAAACGACACAATCAGGATTTTTGCTGCTGATCACTGATACCAATCACCACAGATCACTGATATTGATACATGAAATTAACCATTAAATTATTTCAATTCAGACATGTTGTTATATACCTTTAAAATGAGGAAAAATTTTAAAAAACTTGCAGAATGCAGACAGTTTTACTTTCATGTGAGACGCAGTTTGGTGAAAGTCTATGACTCTATGACCTAGCTATGACCGTGAAATATTTATAAGCTGGCCACTTGTAGCGGGACGCCGAGACAGAGACCACTGCATTCATGAAAGTTTCCACTGCTTTCAAAAGTTTCAGATTCGGGTGGCTAACAAAAACGGCACCTGAGAAAGGCAGGTCCCCTAGATACCTATCAATAATTATTTTTGGGGCAATTTGCTTAGCGTTCCGAATATCACACTCGGACCAGCGGTAGCCACGCTAAGAGCCTGGTGCTGAGGAACCAGCGGTTTCACTTTCATGAGCCCGGAAACTCTCTGTGCTCAGTCAAGAGCTGGAGTTTTAAATGCCGTTTTTAATTTTAACATGATCCCGAGCTTGTGCTGCAGGATGCAAACTTGAAAGAACCTCCACAGCAGACATGCTGCTGCCGAGTGAGCCGTGAGTAGGGAGGAGCGGAAGCATCTCAACCAGCAGGGCTTCATCAGAGTGTCACATGTGATCCGTTTTTGTTATCGGCTATGACAGCATTCACCGACCATATTGGCCGATCATGATGGGTGGCCGATCAGTCTGAGCATCCCTACACGACACTCATAGTTTAGAGCTGCAATGGCGATAACCTATTGGTTCATGGTGCACTAGTCCTGACGTCATCACTGTCTTTGCACAATATGCACCACGAGGAGAAATACCTGTGGCTGAGAGTAATACAAAACATTGAAGTAAGTGTGGTGTAAATAAACTTCACACATTTTAAGCAATTTAAAATTCAAATATACTACTACATACTCCTGTTTTAAATTCATATTTATATAAATTATATTTTAAAATTAATATTTATTTGAACTACAATACTATGATCATGTTGCATGTTGCAAACCACGCACAACATATGCAGACTAGAGCTGCTACATCTGGTTAACAGAGTATTAGATTAGTCACAGATGGTTTAATGATTTGACCGTCCTGACCAAAAACATCAAAAGCCGGTGATCATTCCACACATCAAAGGACACATTCCCTTCCCTTCACATCACATTTTAAGCAATTAAAATTCATCCCTAAACTTTCAAATCATGATTTCACAAGTGTTATTGATATACATCTTATATTATCGTTCTAATGTTCAGATTAAAGGTGCATTTTTGACTTGCATGTTGCATGACAAAACTAGAAAGAAGACATTTGTTTTCATTTGCAAAGAAAAGGTCCAGTATTCAAATTCGACTGTCAAGAGTTTACAGGCTTGACAAAGGTGTAGGAGTCAGTGACGCATTGGACCCTGGCCACTCTGAGCCAGGGCTGGTTTGCCATGATCTAACAGTCTCCTGCGCCGCTCAGGATGGTAATTCACTGCAGCAACTTTTGAAAATGTAATCTTAAATGTATTGTGCTTTTCAATTTTAAGTCTGTCACAGAATAAGCAGCCATGAAGAAGAAAATTAAAATGCAGTTTGGATTACTGATTTTTCTTTTAATTTGCGAGTAAAACATGAAGCTTAGGCTGAAAATGAAAAAGCATTTATGGGAATGCATTTTCATTTGGATTATGGGACAGAATTGCTTCCGCGGCCTTGATGCCAACCAGTCAACTAATCGCAAAGGCAGTCAGTGACTACTCCACGACGAAAATAGTCTTAAGTTACAGTTTCAACAGATATCGACATGAAGAACTTCGGGTTGAATAAAGATCTTGCTTGGTCTTCTTGCCAAAACATTTGTTGAGCTAATCCAGTCAACATTAAAAACCAACCAGCATCTCATGAAAACACCAACTACTGTAAAGACTTATGCTGACGTTATGGCAGCATTTGTCTAAACATGATCGTGGAGGAATGTGTAAATGTCATCCAAGCGTATGCCTGTGCATGTGTGTGTGTGTGCGCTGCAACCGCAGCCTGGTAAAATTAGAAGACATTCTTTCATCTGGGAGGGAGCGCCAGCCCTGAAGAAAGGAAAATCTGAGCACTGACTCTGGATTCTGGAGTGGAGGTGAGTGACAATTCGCGTAACCAAACACCAACACACATGAGGACAAAGGTGCAGAGGGGAACAACACACTCTGACTCCAGCCAGGAGGAATCCCTTCCAACAGGCAGAGAAACACCTGAAAACCCACACAGCTCACTGTTGAACACCAGCGTCGTCTTTCTCAAATATTAATCGCTGCCGTGAACTTTCCAAATCCCCCACAGACAAGTCGAGGCACTGTAACCTCATTCAGCCTTACTGTAGCAGACGCATGCTTTTGCAAGGTCAGCACAAACAGTCAAATTATTGTTGGCCATGCAATTATTTTCGGATGTCTGTAACTGATTTGGACGGACTTTTTCTGTGTCCACTTATGTTCTACACTGTTTCGGATCCAAATATTGGAGGTTTCATGTCAACAAAAAAAGACTTGACTGTCATATTTAAAACACACCTGCAACATTGTTTAGTGTGTAGCATCCTAGCATTATTATTCAGTAAATTATTCTCATGTGATGAGCTCGCTTTCTATTTAAAGATATTTATGAGGCCATTTTTTTTTACACTGAATGTGAAATAAATACACTAATATCCATTTACATACTTAATTTTAACACTTATTCTGTAAGAAATTAAGTTAGTAGTAACGTAAAGTATGGTAGTAGAGTGAATTGGGAGGATTTGTTAAGCTCTGTGTGACACACACGACCCAAGAGTCAGCGTTAACTCGTACAAACATATCCACAGTACCTCTTCTCTGTGACCTGGTCAGCTCGGGGACCAGCAGCAGCAGCAGCAGCAGGAAGATGCAGGTCGGCCACCTGTCACGTCCAAACATCCTTCCTCCGACTCTTAACTGTGGCGTGGAGCGCAAAAAACAATAACTACGTCCCTTTCAAAAACCATACAAAACTAGCTACTGCATTTCCAGCATCGCTTCAGAAGAAAGCTCGACACCTTCTCTGAGGTTTTGTGAACTCTCCAGCGTCGTGAAGCAACATGACGTCGCATCTATTTCCTGCTGCAGGCTTTCAAAGCAAACGTCCTGACTGGACCATTTGCAAAGACTTTTTGGAAACGATTCAGCACCGAGCAAAAATACCAGTTCAATAAATAACTTTATAAAAGAAAACTCTCATAAAACACCCGTATTTTTAACTTCTGTTTTAAATATAATAGGAATCCGTCCACAAGAGTAGTCATACCTCATTTCCTGTTTCATAACATGATAAAGATAATATGCGCACCTTCGCTTCTACTATTGCTTAAAAAAACACTCGACTGGCAGCTTATTATTATGATTATTATTAGTTGTAGTAGTACTAATAATAATAAGAATAATAACATGAAGAAGAACGTTTAACAATGCAATAAAGTTGACAATGTAATCAGAATCAGAATTTAATTTATTGCCATGGTCAGTGGGGAGCCCACCGACTAGGAAAGTGTTTTGGAATAAAGTGCTGACAGAGAATATTAAAATAAAATAAATTAAAATAAAATAAGAGCAAGGCTGTTCACGAATTCAACAGTCTGACGGCCGAGGGGAAGAAGCTGTTCCTGTGACGGGAGGTTCTGGTCTGGATGGACCGTAGCCTCCTGCCAGAGGGAAGAGGAACAAACAGTCCATGTCCAGGGTGAGAAGGGTCGGCTCTGATCTGACCTGCACGTCTCTGGGTCCTGGAGACATACAGGTCCTGAAGAGGTGGCAGGCTGCAACCCATCACCTTCTCAGCAGAACGTACGATGCGCTGCAGTCTGCTCTTGTCCCTGGAGGTGGCGCTGTTGTACCAGACAGTGATAGAGGAGGTGAGGATGGACTAGATGGTGGCTGTGTAGAACTCCACCAGCAACTTCGTCGACAGTCGTAGTTTTCGTAGCTGCCTTAGAAAGAACATTCTTTGCTCCCATTTGAGGTCCTCAGTGATGGTGGTTCCCAGGAAGCAGAAGGAGTCCACAATAGGAATGGGTAAACCAGCCAACATGAGAGGGGACAGAGAAACTGTGACTCTCCTGAAGTCTATGACCATCTCCACTGTCTTCTGGGCGTTGAGCTCGAGGTTGTTGTGGCTGCACCAGGGCACCATTATTTTTATTTTATTTTATTTTCGATCATTAAACTCACTGTTGTTCCTGCTAACCGTGTGTAAACTCCCAGAACTGTGTCTGCCTTAAACCAAATACATGAAATGCTTTGTTTACCCCGTGATATTTTAGCATGTTTCGTCACTTCCATTGTAGTCAGCTAAACAACAAGCTGCAAACCTCCCACAGCAAAGCCAAAGCTGGCTTTTTTGGTGCAGTGAAATTACAGCTCTGTCATGGAAACATCTACAGGTTGATCATTGATGGCCCAAGAAGGGCTGACCTGAAAGGGTCAAATCACTGGATCACTTATCTGTTTGTGCGTCTGAGTTTGATTAAATTCTCCGCTCAGCCTGATTCTGGCGTTGTTTATCCATAAATGTTCCGATCTTCTGATGACTGGTATCTGAAAGCTTTCTATCAGTCTGACTGTGTTCAGACTTGCAGGCCTGCAGCGTGTCACCTGTCTGTGGAGCAGACTGAAAACTGCATTCCTCAACTGGAGGAAAGCTCCACCTGATGACAGACACCGCACACACACACACACACACACTCGCTGTCACATGTGAGCAGATTCCACCCTCCATGATGCAAAAACTTCCCCTGCAAAGATTTGTTTTTGAAGCTGACTAGGCGGGAGACAGATGTCTTTCTTGGGATCGTCTGAACACGTCTCACATGCGATCAACGATTCCAAAAAGAAGCGCTCCTTGTGGGGGTCCGGATCTAGCCCTTCTTACTTCTACAATCCTGTCCACACACGCACGGCGGCTAAGTCCACTCGTCTTGGTGGATCTTCTCTGTCATTTCCTGCCAGCGGCAACATTTCAAGTGAACGTGTCTTTCCTTCCACTTCAGATTTGAACCCTCATCCATCGTCTCTGCTGCTCTCAGCTGCCAAAGAGTCATTGTGAAGGGTGACACTTGTGTTTTGACTCGTCGATGGGCTGTGAACATGTGTCGTTTCTGTCCAAACATGCTCTGTAGAGCAGTGGCCCGGGTCTTGCCTGAGTGGAGGACGACAGTGAACATGCCGCAGATCACCTCCAGTAATGTAAACTACACCTCAATGTGGAGAGGTTTGTCAATCAATTCTTTGTAAACTACCCTGCCTCTTTTTTTAAGCATATATGCAGTTTAGAGGAGACATATACAAACGCTTGATCCATCTAGAGCAGGAGAGGATGATCTGAAAGGAACCAAATAGACGTTCATGACTTGTCTAATACTATGTATTGCACAATAATTTGGAATACACTTCCTCTCGTGCTGGATTTCTCAGTGAAACATTTGAATAAATCAATAAATCAAAAGACTGAAATCCATTTCCATTCAGGAAAATTCTTCCTCAACAGCTAATAATGTGAAACTAAAAGAAAAAGAAATACAGAATGATAAATGTGCCAAATGGTGGTGTTATCTTGCTTCATCTAAACCAAATAAATTTCCTTTGGGGCCACATGAAATACTGGGGCTGTTGTGAGCAACATATTATAAAGTGTCATTTAGGGGGGAAATGACATAAAATATTTAATGCAGTAAATATGAACTTCATAGTTTATCAAGTAAACCTTCGCAATGTTAATTCTAATCCATTTGAGTTCAGAAACGTACATTTATCAAGGTTCCAGTGTCAAAGGAAAGGCAGCATTTTTGGTACTTATCAAAAAGAAATTGTAAATAAAAGGTGGGACAGGAGCAAATATCATAAAAAAAACATACCAGAGTAACAAACATTTGACAAATATGCATTGATTGAACGACTGTTGGCAAATTAAGATTATTGTGGACAAATATTAAGCACACAACTTCAAACATAATGGCAATAAAATATGACGAAAGCGGCGAAATTTAAGACTCCATGGAAATATATACAACTGAAGTGTTTCAGTAGCACGTGAGTGAGTGTTTGGCGACATCTAGCGGATAAATAAACAAACGCCATCGCTTCATATACAAGTAACATCCGACTTGCGACCGGGATCGGTTCCGACCAACCGATCAGGCTGGACATCAGTCGAATGCCATTCAAAATAGCCTACGCTGTGGCAGGACAAAACGGTCCGGAGTCGCTGGTTGAGATCGTGATGTTTTTTATTGTCTCTCGGGCCACAACACTCAAACACGTTTCCCCGCACAGCCTCTATCTATACCCTCGGTCAGGACCCTACCCATCATACCTCTGGGTGAGAGGCCACACCTACCGAGTGCCCACCACAACGCAAGGGTTATAGGTACTACTGTAGTAGTAGATCGCTGTGTGAGAGTGAGATGCTGGACTGCCATGTGCTGCGGTGCCAGACATTGAATAATAAAAAATAAAAAAATAAATACAACGTCTGCTGGCTGTGGTCGTCACTACGGGTGGATGTAAGTCGAGCAGGTCGTAAGTCGGGAGTTACTTGTATACAGTACTGCATCTACTGCCCTCTGCATCTCAGTGCTTTTAGCATCTCATCTGGAGTATGTTAAATGAACTCAGATGGGGAACTGTCAATGTAACACAGCAGTCATGAATACTGGCCTGACATGTATATAGCCACATGCAGGGCAGAGGATATCACTTCCTTTAGCTCAGAAATCAGAAAATTATTTGACAGCAGATGAAAACTGGATTAGAAAAATGTGCAGAAACTGAAGATAAGCTTCACTTGATCTTGAAGTCGCATGATGAGCTGCCCTCAGATGCTCGGTGCTGCAGCTTGAATTTTGAGGTGCACAGCACCGTGATGGTGTTGGAGAATGCTTTCGTCAGTGCACTGGAGCACATCCCTAAGCCCCCTGATGTCGTCACGACGACCACAGCTCTCCACTTTAGACAGATACTGACATCACAGCCGGCTGGAGAAGCTCCCTCCTGATGCAGAAATGCTCAGATCAAGTCACACAGTTTTGGAGTCGGCTCAAACGGGTCCTTGCTGCCATCCCGTCTTGGGTGACTAACAGTTCTCCAGAAAACACATCCAAGGTTTCACAGCTCCTCCTGTACCTCTAAAGATGAAGTAGAAGTTTGGTGACAAGCAACGACATGGCCAGGAGGTACAGCACCACCGCAATGTAAATACCATACCACTGCCCTAAAAAACAAGACAAACAAACAAAAAAATCACAATGAATCAAGTCAAGCAGACAAAGACAGATTTTAAAAAATGTGAGCACTCACTAAAGAAAGGGTTGGACGCTGTGTCACTTCTGGCAGAGCTCACAGGGTTGCTGAGGACACAGGTGAAGGATTGCTCTGTGCTCTTCTAGATAGCAGAACATTAAAGAATATTAAAAGAGGTCATTCTGTAGGGCTAGAATAGCTTAAACATGGCAATACTGGATCAGAAAAATACCGTATTTTCCAGACTATAGAGCGCACCGGGATATTAGCCGCACCCACAAAATCTACGATGGAAAATAGATCTTTTTCGTACATAAGCTGGTCTATAAGCCGCGGGTACACTAGTGCTATCTGCGCCGCAGAAAATGCATGAGGATCACTTCTAGTGATCCTCGAGTTATAGTTTTGAAAACAGCGTCCAGCATCGAGACTGACTCATGAAACAATCTCGGCAATGTTCTGAACTTGAATCACAAACTCCTCACATCTTATTTACATTTCAAGTGTTCGAAATGCGCTGTTTTCACCCTCCAGTAGATCGTCTCTGTTGGCAGATCCACTCTAAAGTTAAATAAAACGTCCGTGATGTCATCGGTTTGATGTGATGAGGCTCAATATTTTTGCCAGCATGACGCTCTTCAGACTGTAAAAACTAGGGATGCTCCGAGAGACGGGGAGAGCGCTCAGTGGAAGCAGCTGTCTTCAACCTCTTTTATGAGAGTTCCCACTCTGGACGTTTGCAAAAGTTTCAGATTCAGGCGGTGGACCGCAAACGCTGCATCTGACACACACAAAACAGCGGATTCGGTCGCGGTCGATTCCGTCTTAAAACGACACCTTAGAAAGGCTGCTCATCTGGCTCGGTGAAATTAATGATATTTCTCATTCTCATGTTCGCGTTACGAAGTTCATGCTCAGACCAGTGAGTGTCTGCGAGTGACCGCTGGTTCCTGCAGTTTCACCTACTTGAGCACGGAAAACTCTCTGTGCTCTGTCAAGTGCTGGTGTTTTACATATCATACTGAATTCGTGGCGTTGACGCCTTTTAATGTGCATGTGCTGCAGGATGCAAACTTTACATGACAGAGTGAAAAAAAACCTCCACAGTCGACATGCTGTTGCCAAGCGAGCCGCGAGTCGGCAGGCAGGGATTGGAGCATCCCTCGTAAAAATCCATATCTTAGCCACATTGTTGTATAAGCTGCAGGGTTCAGACAACAAGAAAAAAGTAGAGGCTTATAGTCTGGAAAATACGGTAAACATTGGCATGGGAAAGGCGAGAAGCCTGTGGTCTTGAATAGAGACAGCCTTCCCTGATGAAAATATCAGGATCAACTTCAAACCTCAACCTTTTTTGGTGCTGTTTTAGAGACAACTTTGACAGAACAACACAGGTGAATAACAGAGTAATATTCGGGTGATTTATCAAGTCTCTTGTAAACGCTATTTTCAAACAATGTATACATACTGTGCCAGCCCTTGACAGCAGTCATTCTGGGTTAGAGTTTACTTTACTATGACAGATATTCTGAAGCTGACAGAGCGGAAAATGAGGACATTGTTTCATGAGACCTCATCCGCCATCTATGAACTGTGCAAAAAAAGACGCCTCTCACCCAAGTTATAAAGAAAACAAAAAAAACATCCTTTTTGAAGTCATTATTCTATACAGAATGTTCTAAGAAGCAACAGGTTCTCCCCTGTGCTTTAGCAGAGTACGGGTCTCCTGTGTTGAGATTTTGACCCCTGTTACTGCTGGCTGCAGAGGTCTGTCTGTCTCTGTTCTCGCCTCTCTGTTTCCATGTTCAGTTGTTGTTTGTTCAATGAAATACTCAACTTTAATAACACTATTTCCTAAGGCAGTACCTTGATCATGGCTCGAGATGAAGGTAGCCATTCTACTCTTTTGTTGAGAATCGGAGTCAGTCAAAGTGGCTCTCACTCTCTGCCGACAGCCTAACACAGCCTCACTCCTCTCCTGAGCCTGATTCTTGTTACTCAACTATTAAAAATTCAAACAAAAGCTATTTGAAAGCAAGCAAATCATTTAGCAGAAAACTGTTTCCAGAGGAAGAATGATGCCGCGTACTCAACACTAATACAGCAGAACAGGAGGGCAGCCTGTTGGTGAGTCACAGTACAGCCTCACTCTCACCTCCGTCAAGACGATTTCTGTGGGCAGCCCATCTAACACCAAGCCGTCAACATCCCAGCTGAAGCTGACGGGTCCAGCTCCAGATGTGTTTCCACCACAAGCCAGAAGACACTTGTCACGCGTGTCACATGACACAGAGAGAGTTGGTTTGGGAACATTATCTGAGACAAAGCAAAAACAAAAACATTCTGTGAAGAGGCGAAAACAACCAGAATCAATCTATTTGGACGAGTGATCAATGTACTCACAGATGACTTCAAGCCGAGTGCGGTTGGTATGTATGTCATTGGTGATGGCGGTGTAGAGGCCACTGTCAGCCGGTGTTAGACCACTGATCGTCATTTCTCCAGATGTCGTGTTGAGCATTCCACGTTCTACAAAAGTTTATCAAAGGCTTTCTCTTACAAAGCGTACCACCAACGTCAAAATACAAAATGAAACCTAACACGCAAATAGTTCCTGCTCTCTCTGCTTCAGAGGAGATTCATCATGTTACAAAAAGTCAGTACAAGACCTCAACATCTGCTGCCGTTGTCGTGAAAAGACTTAGTTTTCCGACGGCAGAGTCAGGGCGTCCTAAAACTATGCAGCCTGAAACCCTGGTCTGCAAAAGTTCATTACAAGTGAGACGCGGATGTTCACCATCTTTAAAGTCAAACGCGTGACCTCACCTTTGAACTGTCGGTAGGCAAACACCTCTGTGCCGTACCACTCCATCGCCAGATCGGGCCCAATCTTCCATGTTAAACTGGAAAAATGTTTCACATCCGAATTGGGTGAAAGAACAACGGAGCTTCCCACGGTGCTGTAACGTATGCTTCCATCTACCAAGCAAAAGAACACATCATTCAGTTTGACGTCACAAAATGAACAACTTTTGGAGGCATAAATAACATCACAACATGGCAAAAATATTGGAATAATTCAACAAACCAAACCAAAACACTCGGCTACGAAGCTTGCTCATCACACCATAGTAAAATCAAATAGACTTAAATGCATGTCTTACGAAGAGACATCGAGGATATTTGGTTTTATGGGTCGGATAAGACGGACTCTTGAAAAAGATCCCACACCCACTCCAATCGTTTTGGCCCCGATCAGCATCGGCATACCGATATCCAGTTCTCAGGAGGGAGAACCTGAACACTCAGCTGATGGTGACCTTCTACCGCTCCAACATAGAGAGTCTGCTGACATACGCCATCACAGTGTGGTACTCCAGCTGTACTGAGGCAGAGAAGAATAGACTGCAGAGGGTAGTAAGGACAGCGGAGAAGATCATTGGCTGCCCTCTGCCCTCTCTTCTGGACATCTACAACTCCCGCTGCCTCAGTAGAGCTCAGAGACACATCTCACCCCGGCCATCACCTGTTTATTTGCGCAACAGGTCACTCCGCTAAAAAATATCATATTCATATCATATTCAGGGACAGTTTCTATCCAAGAGCTGTCTGAATTTGCACTGACATTCACTCACTCTGCACTTTTCACCGCAGGCCACCTGTTACTGAGCACTAACAACAATATCTACCTCTTTAACTTTTAAACTTTTTAATACCTGTACATAGCATATTTTGTTTACACCACGCTGTACTTTATTACCACTTAGTTTTTATTATTATGCTGTTACACAAGGGAGATGCCACTCAATTTCGTTGTATCATCTCCTACAATGACAATAAATTCTGATTCTGATCCTTTGTTTCACACACACTTTTGTTCGACTGACTTCAAAATGCTTCCACAGATTCTCACCCCTAACATAACCCGTATGATCGTATGCGATCCGGACAATCGCACACAATCTAGAACGATCTTCATCAAGCGGAGACAACAGGAAAACATATGTTATCGAAACAAAAAAAACCGTTATAGCAAGATAAGAAGTTATCACAAGATAACTGTATCAACAAAAAGAAAAGGCACTGCTGTTCTCGGCTTCTGTAAAATACAAACTTTTAAAAGTGTATTTTGATGCGAATGTGAGATCGGATAACTTCAGAAAACAAACAGAACAACAGTCCCTTCAGGCCTCGGGAGAATTCAGTACCTGCCATTGGTTTAGATTCGACCACAACAAAGTCACCAGAGTTGACGGGACTATGTGGACTATGTAAACCGACGTGCTCTTATACAACCTTGTCTCTCGAGTTGTTATTGTAATAAAGTTACCCTACGCAGCAAATAAACGTTAACGTTCAATGTTTCTGCGAAGTTGGGCGATATTTATCTTTTTTGGGGGGGGTGGGGTTGAGCATTTTGAGGTGTGCAATTTGTGCTAAGATGCTAACTGCTAAAACAAGAGTCAAGCAGCACTTACCAGAGGCTGAATTAATTCCCAAAAAACTGAACAGCAAACTCGTATATACGAAGAACCAGGTCGTCGATTGAGGTGACATCTTTCATCTCTTTTAGTGGGGCAAGTGGGCATGCTAGCGAGAGGTCTCACATAGCGCCGCACGGCACCAATAACTGGTCTGTGAACGAAAGTGAAAGTAACCGGGGCGGAAAAAACCCAACTCTTTTTCTTCGTGTTTAATGGCGTTTGCTGTGGTACATTACCGCCACCGACTTGTATGGAGTGAGAACTATTTCCTTTGCACTAAACTAAAAATGATCATTAAAATTAAACATTTTATTTCTCACTAAATTTCTATTAGGCTTAAATGTATCTTATGAATACATCATGAATATCGGGAGATCTTTTAAGTGATAAATATATTGGCAACATAAAGATGGAATTGTGATCTTAAAACACTACGTTACATTTGTTTCCAATATATTTTTTATTTAATTTGAGGTTCAAGAAATACTGCTAAAATGAGCATAATTCACAAAAAATGCAAATTTAGACAGAATAAAACAGCAAAAGATATTAGCCCTATAAAATGACAGAGTTTAATTTAGAGTAATTTCTTCTGTAGTGTTGCTCTGAGGGCCACAAAAATACAGGCAGTCTGACCCACCAACTTTCCCCACTTCTCTCGCTGTTATGAGATCTACTGCCACCTGCTGTCCCAATGAGGTCATTGCTACAATTGAATTTCAAATGTTAAACCAACAAAAATATTGGGTAAGAACGAATATTTAAATGGACACAAAATGCACATTGACTACATCATTTAATCTGAATAGTTTTATTGTCTTTATTCTCATGATTTTACAAATAAGATACTTCTTGAACTGTGCAACACAATGGCATGGGCTGTCGAACTTCTTCAGGGGCCTTTGTGTCTCCCTGGAGCTGTGAATCCTGCAGACACAAAAGGCCACATGAAGGGAATGTTTTCTGTCAGTCCAGACGACAGTCAGGTCACGATCGTTTTGGTGTGTACAATGGTCCTGCTGCCCGTTTCCATGTCTGCAGGATTCACTTATCTCCCACACAACTTCAGAGTGGGGGGAGAGGAGCCCCTTGGCCCCTTCTTCCAGTCTAAGAGAAACTCCTCAAAAGTGGGCTCTGTGTACCCTGGTACAGTCTCTTTGGATGAGGCCGGTGGGACTGTCTGAGCTGCTCGTCACTTTCCAAACAGGCGACCTCACCACAAGTTTTGGGGGACACCAGTACAGATAAGAACAATGGCATGCAAGACTCACATACAGACCCACTTTCATCATTTCTTTTTTTTTTTAAATATAAAGATTTTCATGAAGGTACAAGCACCGAGCCCTCGCAACGATGACCCCCTTGCAGGAACGGAACAAACCGTCAGGGAGGGGGATGTGTGGGGAAGGGGCGGGGGGGGTTCTCGCACCAGTAACGAACACAAGAGCTGGTTTCTTTTCATAGTCATATCAATAAGTCACACGTCAGAGCCGTAATATATCTCACATTATTTCATATTTCTTTCTTTTTAAACTACAAATCGATGTGCTTTTTGATTAAAAATAATCTCAGAAACTGAAGTAGACTATATGAAGTTGAACAACAACACCTCACCCCTCTGGCAAATTTATTGCAAAAAGAAACGGAAACACTCGAAACGACAACCCACACTTCAATATGGCACAAGCATGTCAACCTTAAAACGCAGCTTCATGGTCATGTGAGTGAATATCCAGAAGAACCAAACCAAGAACCACACCATATCTAAAAATATTAAGACATTTATCATCAACAGAGCAGAAATAAGAACAACTTCTGCTTCCCAAACATGCAGCTGCTCCAAAAAAAAAAAAAAAAAAAAGCAAATGTGATGAAAAAATAAAAAGCCTCAAATGAAGTTGTTAACTCATACATCTGCCTTATTGTGCACCTTGGAACCTCGGAATTGAGAATGATTGTTTCACCAAAATGAATTGCACACCTACTGGAAATAAAGGCATGGAGAGGCCGACGAGAGCAGATGAAATAAAAACTCTTGGTTCACCATCTAGTTTGTCCTCAATCCTGCCCAGAAATTTCATGTGCTTATCAGTGAACATCCTGTTTGGCACGCTTCCCGCTCAGGTAGCAGGAAAAAAAAAAAGCATGAAACTATTTACTTCGCGGCGTTTTGTTATGCCTATATATATATATATTTATATGTATATATACAGTATATACTGTATTTGTGTCTTTCCTATATAGAGGAGATGGTTTCCTACAAGGGGTTCCTCCCGCAGCCTCTGAATGGGAGGCTCCATTTCGAGTAAAATCCCTAATTGCAGCCCCTCTCTCAGTACAAACCGATACCAGCTATACTTCAAATAAATACTTAAGAAAAGGAGGGCAAAACATAAAAAACAACTGAAGCATTATAAATGTAGTGGCTTCATAATGATACAAAACAAAAGAAAAGCAAAACTCAGAGGAGTGGTCGGGTGACTGGGTCAGTATCTCATGAAGCAACGTAAAAGCTGTTCCACATCTTTTCTCCCAGAGGTGATCATGCTCCGTCTGATCAAAGTCTTTGACCTCTTAACCTTTGGCGGCCTTCCCTCGCACCTTTATCTGTTCCTGTTCGTCTCGAAAGAACTGTTTAGTCAGCGTAGTGCATGATGGATTCCACGTAGTTTCCAGGAAAGAGGCCGGTGGTGCCGTTCATCACCCCTTCGAACCAGCCGTCGTCGTTCTTCTTGATGACGTAGATGATGGCGCCCTCCTGGAACGAGAGCTCGTCTTCTTTGTCCCGGCTGTAGTCATAGATGGCCACCACTAGGGGGAAGCAGCGCACAGAAAACATGAGACACTTGATATTTCTCTCACTAAATTTGGCAAAATGAAGGGACATTGACAATATCAAAACACACCAGGTTTTGTTTTTAACATTATCATTCTCAATTGTCCATCATTACTGCAACGTATTTTCACGATATTGTAAAGTCAATTTTAAGGTATTAGCGATATTGTGATTGGTTTTAATTCCTCTATATTTCGGAACATCATTGTGGATGAACTACGTTTATTTCTCTTTTTGCAAATTTTCCCCTCCAAACAACAATTAAGAATTATGGATGATTAGATACGTTTTACAATATTATGCTGTATAGGTCCTACTCATGGAGTCGCAACGAAAACTGGACTTCCTTCCTTTATTATGTTGTACCTTTTACACCTCAGGCTGCTCTCAGATATTGAGAAATTAGTTCCAAAAACTTTTAAAAGGTGCCATCCTTGTTATGTTATGCAGTTCACTTAATTAACCTATGTCATTTTTCAAGCGATACTGGTGCATTCTGCCTTTTCCCAAAATAATTATGATTATTATGAATTCATAGTGGTGAAAGTCAAACAGTTGAAGGAAACTGTTAACTCAAATGTTTCATTCCAGATCTTCTTCTCGGAGCAACACTGCTTTCATCAATGGAAAAAGCTGACCAAATATATCATGTCAGGAAAATGAAACAAGGCGGATTGAAAATGCTGCACAAGTGTTGTTGACTAATAAAAAGAAATCCAAAACCATAATAACATTAGGGATGGACCAAAAATTCTTGGCCGATACCAAAAATGACGTAACCAAGGATGTAGCGATACTAACATCTTGATTGTTCATCTCTCAATTCACACACTAGAGTGATATATAGCATTGAATTAGCCATATTAATATCTTGAAGCTTCACATCTCAATAGCAATACAATCATGACGTATCTGTACAATGTGTGCACGTAACTGCAGGATCTGGATAGGAGTCAGTCAAATCCGTACACTGACCTTTCTCCATGTAGTTGCGAGGAGCCCATGGCGGGTCTTCCTCTGCGTAAGGGTCACTGTACTCCACCACCGCCGACTCTTCCTCTTCTTCCTCATCCTCGTAGTCCTCTGGAGGCGGTGGAGGAGGTGTGGGCTCCTCGAACACCGGCTCTTCTGCAGGAGGAGGTGGGGGCGGCACATCTGAGACTGGAGAGGGTTTGCCAGACCAAAGAGCAAATCGATTAACAATTACAGAAGAGACGAAAAGACTATTTAGTGAAAGACATTCCCATGCAGGTTTCATGCTCATCTTGTGTCACGCACATTAACGATTAAAATCAAATCATCATTAGAGCACAACGTCATGCAAACATGCAACATCCAAATATTCATAATTCTTCGTTCCCATGTGTCGTCTTCATTCTGAATATACAGACGACTATTATAGCACGACTATGTAAAGTGTTCAGAACACAATGTTGCGCAAATAAATTATCAAAGAGGCAAAAGTCTTGAGTTTTAGATCGCAGAAACAGTTGATGTTGAAAGCAAGTCTGTTTTGGAACGGTGGTCATGCAGATGGAGGTAGGAGCTTATGGCCACTTACTGGTCTCCTGAACTCGGGCCACAAAGCCCATCAGAGGCAGCTGAGGGGTGATCTGCATGGAAGGGGGAGGGGGAGCGTGCGGGCCGGCTAACGCCACGCACAGTCAATACGCGCAGTGGGCGGAGCCAGAGAAGAGCAGCGTGTTAAGAGATGAACAGAGAGCAAAGACAAGAGAAATTAGTTTGAACAGATATAAAGTCACAGACATAAAGAGGATCAGAACGGGAACTTGAGAGTGTGAATCTGTAAGGAGGTGTGTGAGGAGCCAGAGAGCTGATGGTTCCCGTCACTCAAGGCCCACAATTGGACAAGCGCTCGCAACTTGAGAAAGTCATCTGAGGTAATGAGAGAATATTCTCACCAGTGTTGCACACCAAAATGTCATTTTGGAGGAAAAATGTCGAGACGTTCTCACTCAGTCATATATTAAACCTTACACGCCTCAGGGATGTAGGTAGAGGGCTAAAAGGTACCTTGGTTATGGGCAAAATGGGGTCCACCATTTAGTTGACTCTGGTTGTGTGCCATATTGGGCTGGCCGGTGACGGACGAAGGCCTGCGGTACGGCAACGATCCCCCAACCTGATTGTTTTGGGGCTGCTGTGCAGGGCGATTCATGCTATAGAATTGAGCACCTGTGGGGACACCACGAAGATGGGGTCAGGTCCAACATGAATGAAGCCAAAATGATAATGAATAGACAACTTCGATGCTGAGCAAAGGACAATTCCATTTGAAAAAAACAACAACATCCTGTGTTTTAATGCATATTCCATGTTGATTTTCATGAATGGGCAAAATCAACATCCCACGCCTGAGCATGAAACATCAGAGCAGCAGGAAGACAGGAAGCTGATGAGACACGGTGATGATGAGAAGCAGCAGAAAAAGATAAAGAATTAGCTCAAGGGTCAAACGTGGCTGTTATATAATGTTCATCCCAATTATGGATATACATTGTTAAAAGAAAAATCCCCTGAACCTAAATATATTCCACACAGCTGTGCCTAACTAACTGTTAAGTAGGGCTGACCACAGAGCATAGATTGGAACTGGAGCAAACCTTCCGATCCTTCCAGAATTATTCACATTTTTACAATTCAAATTTCTAGTTTCGATGCCACGACTGCTGATCGGATCATCAGTTGTGTTCAAGCGAACAAGTGTTCTCCACTGCAGGAGACACTAGTGAGTGAAGAATCAGGAGTAAAGCCACGAGTGGATCGTTGATCACATCCATGTGTTTTCAAAAATACAGTTCTCTGGTAAAAAGAAAACGGATAACATTAACACTCTAGCGTATGTATTTCAGATTTATTTAACAGATGAATTATTATACTGTGTAGAAATCAGCCATCTGGAAATTCATTGTGAAATTTCTGAAGAGTAGAATTAAAATTCACACAGAAGATATCCAATAGACAGCAGGCCCATTTAAAACATTAAGTCAACTGGAATCGAAATTAGAAATTGGAACTGGATTTTTTTTTCATAGAAATAATGTCCAACCGTAGCAATAAGTGATATATATTTAGGTAATTAATGCCATAACAAGAGAAGGTTTCTGAAAAAAAACGAAATAATGAATTGTATGTTCACTTCATGAAGTACAAAATTTTTCTTATTACATTGACATTTTTTTTAACAAAGGATCTATCTAGATCTATTAGAGAGGATGCATAACTTCCTTAATTCATTCACAAGAGGGATTCCAAGTCAGTAATGAGGGTGTGGCCATGCAGCAGGTGGAGAGGGGAGGGGATAGATGTCCAGGTGGGATGGCGGCTGTACAGCGGTGTGGCTGAGCTTTCCCCATTGGGATACACTCACCTTGTGCGGGGTTGTTGTAAGTAGCAGGGCCTGTGCCAGTGGGGGCAGCAGAGGCAGGGAGCTGGGGAGGGGGAGGGGGCACAGGCGGGATATCTACAGGAGGATTAGGGACCTGTGAAGGGCCATCTACAGTAGAGGGAGCGGGACCAGGGGTGGTGGCTGTGTTGGAAGTAGGTTTGGCAGGGTTGGGCGGCATGGGGCCCGAGCCTTAGGGGGTTTATTTGGAACGTGAAAAGAGAGGAAGATAAAGAGAAGACAGTTTGAAAAGTAAATACAAGGCAAGTCAGCTGGGAGGAAAGCAAGTTTCAGACACAGCCTCATCTGGCGACAGTTGACATCTTATTAGTGGAGTTAGTTCAGCGGCGGGACAGAAGTCGGGCCTCACCTGGAAATGCGTTGGGTGGAGCAGGGGTGGGCACAGCGATGGGGACGCCCACACTGCCGCTGCCGCTGTTTTCCCGGCTGCTGCTGCGACTACTGCTGGGGTGACTTCCACCACTGCTGCCACTGCTGATGTACGGGGCGGCAAATAGGTCAAACATCAACAGTAAAACCACTGAAAGGCATTTGTCGGAATGAGAAAACGTTGGCAACTTCAATTGTAAGCACACAGACTTATGAGAGAAGTGCGCTTCCTCTGTTTGAAGAATGACAAAACCTGACTGGCATTATAGTCTAACTGAAACGAACGCAAATGCATTTCCTAAAAGACCATTACCTCAGTCTTTTAATAGTGTATGCTAAAATTCTAATGTAATTCCATCTAATATCACAACTAGTATCACCCACTTCCCAGTGTTCTTATTGAGGGGGGCAGCTGCCAAGAGCAATAACACGATTAAATAAGCTGATGTGATATGAACATGTCACAGTGATAGACGGCAGTGAGACGCTTCACCAAAGACAGATGACAGAAGGTGACGCAGTTAAGACACTGGACAAGGACAAATATATGACACGCATCAGAGGCAGAATGCAGCAGGACATGTGGCACGGACATTTTGCGAGACAGGAGTGCATGGTTGAAACGGATAAGCAGCAGATGTGAACCTGCAGATCAACTGGTGCTGAGAGGAGAGTCAGGAAAGGGACTCTGTTGACTTACACAGCTGAAATGTTATTAACAATCATGTTTTGGGGGATTTCCGGCTCAAGAGAAGACATGGGTCTGGGTGCTAAATTGATACTTTGCTCTAATAAAAGAGGGTTACAGTCTGGATCAAATAATGGATCGTTAGTAATCGCATCACGACACTGCCAGATTTCTATTCCTACGATGAGGAAAGGTTTCATCTTACAACAAACCTGGGTTCAAATGGATGGATATAAGCCAATTGTTGATCATATTTTTAAAAAGTGCATCGTCATAATTCCATTTACAAAACAAAGGTGGGGCCTTTGGGAGCTTGAATCGTTTGCAATTTCCCCTTTGGGGCTGTAAAAGTCAGGCGAACAGTCAAGTGACTGAATGTTACCGTCGTAACCGTTGCAATGTAGGACACAAAGCGATTTTAACAAGATGTTGGTTTAAGAATTTAAAAGTGCTATAAAAATGACGGCAGTAATTGTGGGTGTAACCTAAGACAGAAGACGATAGGCAGGAAGAGGGACAGGGGGCGCACTGTTGAAGTGAAGAGACTCATGCTGGGAGGGGAAGGGGGTACCTGTACGTGCGGTTCCTCTGATTAACAGATGCAGTGCGTGCTGGGCTCGGCTGGGTGTGCGCCATGTTGCGCGTCGGGCTCGAGACGTAGTCGTTTGGGACAACGGGTGGACGCACTGGCTCAAGCGTCCTATAAGGGGAGTGTCGCCTGTGAGAGGGGTCAGGAGTTGAGGGGAAGGGCGTCCACAGAGAAGTTGTGGGGTAGGGGGGGAGGAGAGCAAGAAACAAACAAGTGCAAACTTAAAAAAAAACGGGGAATGAAAGGGGAAACACCAGGATCGTCTGGGGTGAAACCAAGGTTTGTGTTGGCCTATGTGGACCGAACAGGCCTATTCAGAATATCTCCACTGCAGGATTTACAGACCCAAGGTCTGCTGAATATGCTGACAAACATGGCATGAGAAGCAGGTGCCATGTAGGGAAATCTATCCGGCGGTAACGCTGAAAAGAAAGACTTGGCACGTCCTTGTATCCTGGTACATACATTTCCCACAGAGGGTGACCCGTCTCTGAGCAGTTGCTATGGAAAATAATGTTGCTATGTGGAATATGGGGCAGCCAAGAGTGCGCAGGCCGTGTCACAAACACACAATTGAAAATAATTTCTGTAAACCAAAGAAACGTAATGAAGCCAAATAACAACAAAGAAAAAAATATATATTCAACAAGATGTCCGCCCGTCACTGAGAGTGCATCATGGGAGTGTCGGGGATGTGGTTGATCAGCATGCATCTTGAAAGGAACAGAGACACCCACACCTCTCAGAGTCACTTTAAAACCATCATTCCCAGACTCCAGCGATAAACAACTGTTACATGGAGTGTGGGAGTGAATCAACACTTTGTTACACAGACACACACAAACACACAGCGCTTGACACCCTGAAGGTCCCGAGAGTAACAAGAACACAACATTTACTGGCTGTACTCAAATCCCCTGTGGCCAAGGAACATCCAACAACAGTACAGACAACATTGACACCACTATTTGTACCCACAGCTCTGGAAATGAAAAAAACTGAGAGCCTTTAAAAAATAGACAAATAACTAGTGTTATGTTAGTGCTCTTTGTGGCTGATTTAAAAGGAGATGACTGTAGTAAATTTAGCACTTCCATCTTACTGTAGGTTAATCTGAGGCTATTAAAGAGCATGTATGTATGCTTCATATGACTATATTCAGTATGTTCATATTCAAGCGATTCTTACACCAATATGAAAATAGGAACATTTCACGATTTCTTACAGTCCTCACTTCATCAGCAGAAGGCTACATACCCAAGTGTACCTTTCCCCGTCATTGGTGGGCTGGGGGGCTTCTGTGTGGGGGGGTTTGTGCGAGGAAGCGCGCCTCCTCCAGCCTTCATGTTCTGAGCACTGGCCTACACGGGTGAAGATATCCGTTAGTTTCCCATAATACAAACATTCACATCGACCAAATAACTAGATACTGAAGCAAGAGTGATTCTTTTCAGCAGCAAGAGGTTCCTGAGGCTAATAGGATGGGATGGCTGGGGGAGTTACACTGCAAATATCGTATATGAATATCATTTACACACTCAAGCAGAGATTATAATCACATAGCAATACTTGACAAAAGAAAAAATAGTTTCTCAAACCCATCGTCAATGTTTGCCAAACTATGAATAAACCAACAACAACACAAGAACATCTGTTTGTAAAACCACAAGAAGCCTTGCTGCTTTTATTTCTTGATCCTTACCTTAAACCTTTGCAACCACTAGGGTTGAACATTAAACATTAAAAAGGTAAGCAGAGGGAGAGAAGAGAGAGAGAGAAGTCAGTGGATTGTTCTGTGATGCTAGAGAGAAAACTATTAATGGCAGTAGTGTGCTGAGACTCAGGAACGAAGAGTGTTAGAGTCAGAGGGATTCATTCACAGAGAGCACCACCTTCATTTACACAAATACACTGATGTGTGATTGGTTGTTATGGAGAGAGATCTCAAAAAAGTTAAGAATTGCGGTGAAACGATACACAAAATTGATCTCGAAACAGCAGAGACCACAGGACAAGTGGATCCTACCTTAACGCCATGACCCATGTCATCTAGCAGACCATAGTCGATGGGTTTACGGATGTAGCGCACTGGTCTCTCAGGATTGGCGGGAGCAATGATTTTGTGAGTGCGTGAAGTATTCTTATTGGTGGTGAGGATACCAATCTCCCGCCTTGCCACTTTCTCTTTGTGGATGTCCACTGTCTGAAATCAGGACTTCTGTTGTCATGTCTGTCATCAGTCAAACATCAACCAGTAACAATACGTTTTACTCAGTCTTTACCTGTGAGATGTGGTTGATGGAAGACTCCATGCGGCGGAGCTGCGACGCTTGAATGTCGAGCATCTGCAGGACATTGTTGGCCAGTGTGTTGATCAGGTAGGCGACACTGGCCAGGGACTGTGTAGTGTAATTCTTGGTCTCCTCCAGAGCCCTCTGCTTGTCTGGAGACTTCAGAAAAACAAAGGCTAATAGTTTATGTTGAAATTCAAAAGCAATCATCCCATTATCAACCCATGCATAAAGGTAAAAAAAACATTTGTAGTGTGATCATTCACTTTTCAGGACACCACAACATCAATATGAGCATGAATGCATGTAAACCTGAGAACACATAAAGACTGAAGTATGAAGTGACTCTACCAGAGCTTCATGAAGCACTGACTGATGGACTGCCAGAAAAAATTTCTGTATCATATTAGACAAAAATGTCATTCATTCAGAAGACAGACTGGATGCATGATTATATTAGTCAGTTGTCACTTGGTAACCACTGCCGTTCAACTCCGATCAGGCCAAGTTTCCAACCTAACACATGCTGAGGCAAAGTAAATGTTATCAGTCTTCCTCTTTGCCTTGCGTCAAATAATGCCTTTTGAACTTCCATACTTGAAGGTTTTCCTGACATTATAAATTCTAACAAACTAACAAAATGGATTGTTGCTTACTTGGGAGTTATTCTTTTTCTCTTTAATATATTTCGAATTGTTATCCTAACAAATGTTCAACATTTGTTGCTGAAAGGAAGCTGATGTGGCGAGAAATAAATGGGATAAAGGCTGAATAAATGTTTGCCCATGGGTTTGTGGTTAACAACTCACACCTCACATTTCAGCATCAATAAAATCAGCAGGCCTTGCTCAGTGACAACAAAACAGCATGCTCGTGTTTTGTTTTACAGATAGCGTAACAGACTGACACATGGACTGTGCAGCAAGTGGGTCAGAATTGATGGGATCCCTTTTTAATCAAAAAAAGCCAATCACTAGAACCAGCAGGGTGCTGATGTCATCGCGGCCATGTTTACACTGTAGTTTAAATGTTCAAATGATTGGTGATGCAATATTGCAGAAGCACGGATGCTCATTATTCGGTCATCAGATGTGCATGGTATTAAAATATGCTTGAATGTTCCAGTATTAATAAATAATAAAGAGCCTTGAATCTGAAAATAATAATGAACAAAAAATGTGCGAGACTTGTAAATGCCTGAAGGGCCGAGCTCGTGACTCAGCTGAGCACCACATGCATGATTTATAAAGAAAAAGATTTAAAATACCCACTGGGAGAGTGTTTAAACACTGCCATAGTAGTACATACTGTATATGCACTGTTTTACACACTTGGAGAAGGTTTTACTTTGTGGGATGAGAGATTCTGAGAAATCTGAACAGGCCACATTATTTAGCAGCTGAATGAGGGTGCAGCAGTCTGCTGAGAATGAGGACAGACGGGTTATGTGACTTATGTATTTGGGCAAATCTACTTCAAAAGCAATTAACATAACTCAATGAATTTAGTTCAGATAGCGAGCTTGCCTTTATTCTTTCCACAACAGAATGAAATGTTTCATCATGAAATATTAAAGGCATACACAAAGCAACAACAATACCAACATTGTAGAAATAAAAACACAATAAAAAACAAATTTGAGAAAAAGTAAAATAAAAACTTAGAAATTAAATCTATACTTATGGTTGTAATTTAAAAAAAAAAATCGATTGAAAGATTGGCAAAAGGCTAAATGCTTGAACAGTTCTTTCTCTCATAGATAGTTAACTCCACTTTATGATTAAGCCACCCATTGTTTTTGGTGCAGCGGTCAGGCAGTTCACACTCTTCATCACAATGTAGTACACCAGAAAAAAACAAGCGACATTGGCTTTGCTGAGAATGCAATACAAGACCACAAGCAATCAACATGAGACAGACAATGTCTTTATGCCATCAGAGGTTCTAAACGTGCAATAGAATATTCCCATTTTCTGGTTTGTTGAGAAACCGAATTGTAATCGTATCGGGCCTTCACACTGTGAACAAGTCTAATTCAGCAGCCTTGCAACCTCTGTGCATCCAACTATGTCCTGTTTTCTACCCGGCTGGGGGCGCTAAGCACAGAATAACAGATTTGAGAGCTATGAAGAAGAACCGCATCTTAAGAAAGTCGTCATCTGCCAGGCGACACTGCAGCCCCAAGCCAGGACAATTGCGCGCTGGACAACAGCTTGATCATCAAGTTTCTGTCAGTACCATGAGGAGTCACTGTCAGCCTCCAAACATGAATAATGACTTTCCTATTATGATGTGATGCCCATCAGGTTATAGAGACAGGCTGAAACTGACAGACAGAATGTGGTGGTAGACATGTTTCACAGCCAAAACAAACATGAGCGAGTGTGCTTTCACATTTTTTTAAACAAGAAAATAGTGCAGACAGTGCATACTACTTTGTTAACAGCGTAATCTTGCGGTTATCCACATCTCGCGAGAGTGGTGACTCTGGATCCGCACTGTGATTGATAGGATGCCTGACGGTGATGACCGGAAGATAAAACTTTAAACAATCGTTTCCAAAACAAACTGATAGCTTTTTAATCAGAAGACTATTTTGGTGGGTTTTTGTTGGCAAAAAGCTTGCTCCCCAGTGCCAAGCGAATGATCACGCAGCACTTGCCGAATGCAAGCAAAACAGCTTAACAGGGATCGAAATTCATGTGGGTATATTTTAGTGGCAAGGCTTGACATGATCGCTTATAGTAAGGGAAAGAGTCATAATAAAAATATGTATTTATTAATCAGGGTCAGCTGAGTAAAACAACTGCCCAGGAGACTCCTGCATCTGAACGTGTTACTGTGGCTACTGAGTTCATCTCTATTCACGATTATTTGACTCAGATGTTTGTTTTTATCATAAGTTATTTTTGAACAAATAGATGTTTACAGTTTCTTTTTTTCAAAGCACCTTGTCAGTCGACCTGGCAAGTCGGAAGGGGAATAGGCTGGAGGAGGGGTTATGGGATGGGGGCAGGACTTAGGACGCCCAGTTTCAAAATCCTAGCTAAAAGCCTGGTTGCATGTGAAAACCTCAGTGGTCCAGGAGCGTTATGAAGTTGTTTTTGAACAACGTTGTCCAGCCAGACATAGAACACAACTCTAAACTACTATTTGCTCTACAGATATCATATTTGGTGTGAACAGCTTATGTTATTTCCGGCACCTAGTGGCTCTATCACCTGAGGCAAAAATATCATCCCCCACACAGCGTGTCCCAAGCAGAAGAGGAGCGCCCCAGGCGGGTCCAGTCCGAGGTCAAAGTTTGGTTTTGTTTACATCTCAAAATTTTGAACATCTCAACACAGAATCTGTGGTGTGAAGGTCTTCTTAAACTAAAACAGAAGTATAAAATGGAATGAATTACAATACATTCTTTGGGTTTTGTAAACACAGGAGGAGATTTGATTTCATGTCAAATACACTACAACTAAGTTTACATCAGTGAAACCGCATTTTTGCGACATCATGGACAGAATTATATGTTACATGATATGTTGTTCTCAGAACTGCAACAAAAAAAAAAGCACACTGCGCATGTGCCATCAAAGGCAGCCCTCCTCCAGTTGTTTAGATTACCTTTGTAGGAAGCACACGGACAATACAAACCAGCTCCTTTGGACTGACACAGAAGTAAGGCTTTTGCTGATCGTAATTGTAACTCACTTGTGAGTTAGTGCACTGACTTTAATTGTGCAGTGACAAACTGCGGCTCTGTCACTGTCAACACCTCAACAGACCCCACAGACTCCATCAATTAGACTCCCGAGTACAGTACAGTGAGGTACCAGCACCCTGAGTTTTCAGACGATTTCATACAGTGTAAGTTTTCTTACCGGCCTGCGGTGCTGTTCCTTAATGTGGTGCTATACACGTGTTAATTAAAAATGAAAACCTCAAAGCATTTATCTCATTTATCAACTGAAAGTCACAGTATTAAATGGAAATGTTTTGCAAAAACAAAAGATGAATGAAAAAGACTACTACGTCAGCACAGTTCTAACAGTTGTTTCTTGAATGTCAGGCTGAATGCTGTGCAGCCACAGGAACCTAGTTGTGCCTAGTCCCTAGTTGACATGAGCAAACTCTGTGGTGTCAGCAGCGTTTACACTCCAAAAAGTTCCCACTCTGGACCTCGTTTTCAAAAGATGTTGGCTTGACATGGTGACGGCTCTATCACAGTGTAAACTAACACTGCATCTGATACTAAACAGTCAGATTCAGTTATTTTTGTCAACATGCAAACGGCACCTCAGAGTAGCAGCAAACATTTGGGGTGTCAGACACCACAGTCCTGGTCTCAGCCCCTCAAAAAAAGCCAACAATACTGTCAAATGAAATGACCCATGAACGGTGACAGCATTTGGCGAAACAAGACAACAAGACAAGTGGTAACTGACATAAGATTTGACAGCTAACTAGAAGCAATCCTCCAGTTTGTGTTCAGTTAGAACTCCATCCGTTCCCACAAATGACCATAAACAACATTTCCCTTAATGAACTGGAGGCTAAAATGTCTTGACAGCTTCCGTCAGTGTCGTTAGAGTCGCAGCTCACCACAGGCACCCACTCAAAGCGATTGAAAAATAAAGCATTGGCAACAGATCACTACTTTAACGCATCAATTATGTTACAGCAACAGCGACTACATTCATCATGACGTGCTTTTAAGTAGCATCATGCTGTCATTGTGAAAGCAGCTAGGCAGCCAGACCTTCACTAAACGACCAGCAACTACTGCTCATATGATGTATGAGTATGTATTGATGATCAGGATCTTCTGATCAAACGAGTGAGTCGATATATTAATTCAATTCCACAGTTTCGTATCGAACCGTGGGTGATGGCGAGCAGCTGGCTACCAAGCTAACTGGCTACAACGATAGCCATTTACGAGTGCACCAGTCACCCACCCACCGTCGTCACACGCACTGTTGGTGCAGTTATCACGAAATGAAAGTGCAGATTTATGGTTCGGCTGCTCACTACAGAGGGCAACGAGAAAACGGCTGGTTTTTGCCTCAGTCCAAGTTAGCTTAGCAACATCAACCCGTGCAGCAAATATAGCCGACAAGAACGCCACGCAATCTCTCGTCTACAACCTTACCTGGACATAATTACTCTCGCAGTATTCGGCGACTCTTTCCAAGTTGGTAAAACTGTCCAGGAGAGCGCTTCGCCCCGCTGGAATCTCTTCTTCCAGTAGCATTTGTAGCTCCGCCATTTTCACATCTTTAGCAGAGCTGCGTGAGCTCTCTGCCGCCCCTGGAGTTTGTGTACGCAACTGCAGCAGCCCGCTAAACTCGTTCATTCATTCCCTTCCGCTGAGCGGGGTCGCGCCCATCCCAGCTACTCGGGGCAAAAGGCGGAGGACACCATGAACAGATATTTAAATAGAAAACCACTCGCTCTCTCACTCTAAGTTATGAGCAACTAAATCACCATTTAACCTCATAATTTATGGGTTTAGACTTAGAAGAAACCTGTTTTTTACGAATGTAAGTCACAATTTCAGATGTAGAATTCCTTAACAAAACTGACAAAAACACTTGAAAAATTACAAAACGTTTATTTTCTTTCCATTTTTGCAGAAATTGTGTTGAAGACTTACATATATTGTGCCACAAAGGCCGCAAACAACTCAATACATTGTCAGATATTGATGCCTGATTTTCTTATTGCTGGCTGGAGAGTTGTTTGTTTATAAAAAGAGGGTACAAACATGTTTCCGAACAGGCTTCATTTCCTGCTGCTGACAGTGATCCAGGTTTCATCTTTAGGCGTTGACACAAGCTCTGATTTGACCTCCAGAACCTGCCCCTTGAGCCGATGGACCTTCAGTTGTCTGGCTAGCGTGCTCAGAAGGACGGTGGCTACTGTGTAGGCAAACCTGTAATGGAACACCAAGCATAAAGTTACTATAGAATTACACAAAAACTGAGGGCACGATTCAATGCATTTGCTTTTACCTGAGCTCTGGGCAAGTTTGGTTCCCAGAGAAGCCCAGCAGACAAAAATTCCGCCTGGTAGACTCTTCCTCAAACCGAGCCGGGTCAAACCTAAGGGGCGGTGTTGAAACATCGGAAGCATATTTAATGAATTTACATGACATTACAAAAATCTATGACCAAAGTCTAGGCTAATAAGGATATGGCATGGAACAAAAGAGCTCATAATGCTGGATGTGCACCTGCTCGGACCGCTCCATGTGTCGGAATCCTGCAGCACCACTCCCAGAGCATAGATCACCAACGTCTGAAAAGTGATTCATAAAGACATCTCATATTATAACTGCAGCTTTGGTTTACGCCACAACACCACACTAGGAGGAAATGGATAGAAGAGCGGCCATGAGGAGCCACAGAGGTCCAGAAACTAGATACCTCTTTAGGGATGACATGTTGATCGACTTTTCCCTCCACTTGCTGAAGCCGAGCTGCAACCGGGGTCAGCTTTGCGGTCCGAACAGTCTCATTTAGGATCTGCTGGCAGTATCTTTTCAAGGGCAGGAATGATACCGGATCAAATTCAAGTTGAGGCACGACTTATTTCCATGTTGTTCTGTGCACTTCATGCAGCAAAGTGTTTGCTCATCACTGGAGCACTTTCACTCTGATGTTAACATGAACAGATTCACCTTAAATTTGATCAATCTGGTGTCAAACAATGAAATGCAGTTAATGAATTACAAAAACTTTATTAGATGCCATTTTAAAATCCCTCCCCTAATATTAAAATAGAAAAGTCAAAACATATTTTTGAACAGATCTTACTTTTACACTCAGGTATATGAAGCAGGATAGATGGATTTATGGATGGAATCACAACGGCCGCCCCCCAAAAATTAAATAACTCTACATATGTTTCATATTTTACATTCTTAAAACAGCCACCCTTTCAGGTGGTCACCTGAAATTTTCCAACAGGTGACCACATCATGAAGCTCATCACGAGAAGAGTGTGCAGAGAAGTCACCAAAGCAAAGGGAGGCTGTTTTAAAGTATATAAAATATATCACACATTTTGAGTCATTCCACATTTTTCTTAACTACTGCGCGTAATTTCATATATCTTCAATCATAGCTTTGATGCCTTCAGTGTAAATTTGCAACATTAGTAGTCATGAAATCATGGAAATAAAGAAGAATCATTCAATAAGAAGGTGTGTCCAAACTTTTAGCTGGTAGTGCAAATAAAGTGGTTATATACCTCTATGTTTTGATGAATAACAAGAACACCATTTACCTGAGCTTAGGGATCTGCTCCAAAGAAATCTGACCAGAGCCCAAAACCTGCTCTATTTCCTGGCACAGCTTGTCCTGGACTTCTTCAGAGGTGGACAGGAAATGAAGGGCCCAGATGCACACTGTGGACGTACAACAGTTCAACCCAACACAGCTTGGTCTGTGCTTGTCAGAAAGGTTCGTGTCACTCACAGTTGGCAGTGATGACACATCCAGCCAAAGTGAAGACCATGCAATCCTCCATCGTCTGAAACAAATGCATTCCTGTTACTAAGCGATCACACAGGGCTTTCTGCTATTTGAACAATTTATTCTGAAGGCTCAGTTGGCACCTGGCGCTCTGTGAGACTTGACTGAAGCAGCGTGTCCACAAACACCGAACGCTTCCTCTGAGACTTTCTCTCCTTCGCCAGAGACAGAAGCACAGACTCCATCTCTGTCAGAGCTGGAAGCAAGAGATCAAACGGGGTATGGCCATGTACGACTCAGATCTAATACTCCATAAGACAAACATATCTTGATAATGGAACACAAAAATAATCTAGGTGAAGAGCAGACTCTCACACAATGATACAGGGCTATTGTTATATTGTGGGTTTGTTCATGGGTGTGAGTCATTGCGATAGTTATTTAGGAGCTTTAACATTTGAATATTCTAAAGAAGAAATAAAGTGGACTCAAATGAAATTACTATAACATTAACATCCTCATCAGAACATATTACATTGTTGTGACTAAAGTATGTGACCTTTTTAATATTTTACCTAAATACTTGGTTTATTTATAATATGTGGCAGGAAAGAGTAGATCAAAGTGAATTAAAAAAAAAAAGATTTATAATGCCGAACCAGAGAAACAAAATATTTTGGGATCAGGTTAGATTTGGGAACACAAATTCACTCTGAATAAATGAATCCCTGACTTATTTAGTGTTAATAATCAGTAATGATGGTGTTGTTTAGACTGAACCATTGACGCACATATGACGCACATATGAATATGTAGCAAGCTCGATGTATGGCAATATATGTTCCCTCGTCTAGAGTGTGACTGAAATTTCAATGGGTGTTAGTTTTAAATATCAAAACAAATAAAGAAAACAACAGACTAATTCACCTTTCTCGTAGTGTCCTTTTCTGGTCGCGCTCTTCTCCAGGGAGCCATCCAGGTAGCCTTTACCAATTTCAGACCAGATCTGAACACAAGAAGCCATGACTCTGATCATTCTCCACACCATGGGGATGATAAGAACATTTAGAAAAAAATGACTCACTGCATCATGGTTCTTTCGGAAGGCAATGATCCGGCTGTTGTCCGTGAAGAGCTCACCCAGAGCAAGCTGGGTAACTGTCTTCATCGACAAACCGATGAGGTGGGCACACAGGGGGATGTGCTGGCCTTCAGGGTAAGATTTCCATTTTCCAACCAGCTCGTCCACAATCTGACGTGAACAGGGAAGGGCTACTTACTCCACTAATGTTTAAGACAATGACGTTTTATGAACAAACCTTGAGCACCAGAGGGAAGTTGTTGTTCAGCGTATTGTTGATGCCACTATCGTAGACCTTTTTCCTCATGATCGCCTCACTTGAACCGCCTCCAAGCCCAGACTGGTAACCTAGCAACGACTTCAGCATCGTTTCAAAGGAGTCAGCTGCCAATGAAAGTGAAGCAGATTTAAATAAAAACCATTCTGGTGAAGCTTTTGTTTCACTCTTGCACTTACTCGTGTGGTTTGGGTTGATGTGTTGCTGCAGCTGCTTCAATGAGCCCAGACTGACAACAGGACGACCACCAAACCAGAAGGAGGCCACAGAGCCAAATTCTTGATGCAAGTCAACCAGGAATTCATGCAGACTTCCTTTGTTGACAATGTCCTGGAGGTTTCCATCCCTAAAACACATTATTGATACGCTGATTTTGTTGCAACACAGCCAGCAAGGTTCATGACAACTTCTTACTTGTCATCCGTGGGGTTTGGACCTGGGATGCCAGACGCTCTTCTCGACGACTGTGAAGGAAAGAGCACTGTTTATTCGTTATATTGCAAGAAGCAAATGATTGCTGGAGTTAGAATTTCACTCCAGGTTCTGCCAAATATTATTGCATTTCCTCTAACATTCTCATTTGCATGACTGAATTAAGTCATTGTGAACACCAATGGGTCCAATTTCTTCCTGTTTTAATCTGACTTGTACTCTTCTTACTTTCACTATTTGCTTTTCTTGTCTATTCCCCAAGCAGCATTCAACATTTGCATGCTTAATTATCATTTAACATGTCTATTTTACACGTCACAATTGGCTTTACCAACATGTTCTTGCTCTCTATGAGGAAACAAATGAAGCTCACTCGGTACACAGCAAGAGAAAACGTGTAACTGATCGTGTTGTTACTTTTAGAAGTCAGTTGTTTTTGGACTGTCGTGGACCTGGATAACAAACTCTTCTCTTAAACTAACTTCCCTTTGGATCACATCTCAAACGAGACAAGGCTAAAACAGCGCGAGAAGTTGAGGCACCATAATGCTAACTTTTAATTAGACGACCCCATTAGACGCAATGGCAATAAAAAGTAGAACTGTCAGAGAAGAGTCCTCCAGATAGTTGCACATACTTCACAGTGCGAGGGCTATTCGTCTGGAAGTGGTCTCTGCAGAACTTACCGGGTACAGATAAAGAACAGCGCCGACCAAAATGATCACAAACGTTACGGCAAAAATGGCAAAGTCAAGCATAACGACTGTCTTACTTTAGCCAACGGCACTCACTCTTGGTCATTTACATGAGAGGATTTCAAACAATACAGAGTGCAGAGCGCACCGTTACCACGTCAACATAGGAAGGTAGGATGTCGGTGCTCGATTAGTTCGCCTGGTTCGAGGACGAAGTAATCACACCAAGATGTCATCGACATGCTGGTTGAACCGTAAATGTCTATGGTTGGAACGTAAAGGGAAATACCAAAATATATTTTAAATTTAAAAACACGTGGCAAGCAATAGAAGAAAAAAAAGTTTTGATTTCAGCATAAACTATTTAGGTGGTGGCGTTTCATGGAGAAATTATATTATATTACAAATATATATATATATATATATATATATATATATATATATATATATTTGTCGTGGCTATACCATGCACATTAATGTTTTGGCCATGATGGAAAACACGGTGACTCTCTTCTACACATTGTGACAACATAAATGTTGCATGTAAAAATGAACACTTGCTTGATTCAAGACAGAGAGGCTTTTTTTTATTGAATTTAATAAAGTCTAAGTCAACTATCACAAAGCAAAATGTGCATTAACAAAAAAAAAGTTTTACAACATAAAAAATACATCCTTTTTTTAAATACAAGGGAAATGTGTGTAAAAAGGTGCCTCATTCAAGCTGTCATTTCAGATTTGTCTTCTGGTCTCGGAGGTTCAATTTCCATGGTCATCAAGTAACCTGTGTGGAGAAAAGAAAACAATGAAATACATGACCTGATGTATCTGATCTGCATTTACTACCTTGTGTATAGTCTGTCTCAGGTCGGGTGGCAATAAAAATCCAAGCTAAACCCACCAACAGCGCCACCACGAGATTAACTGTCACCCATGGGTGGAGAATCTGATGCTCAGACCCCGGGGGCCTTGAAGGGAAGGTCAGAGTCAAAGCACATCACGAACATGAATGAGACAAGTGTCCTCACCATAATGTGGCGTTCTGCGTGGGGTACAGGTTTATTCGATCGCTGGTCATTTGCTGGCTGAGCGAGAGTATCAGTGCAGAGAAGTAAACTGTGGAAAAAAAAGTGAGCGAAAATAACAACAGACTCAGTCTGGATCATACATGCAGGACAGAGTTTGACTTACAGAAGGAGGCCAGAGCGACGGGGTCTAAAGTGATGAACCCCTGCATTGCCATGGAGCCTTTGGCGAGATTCACTCTGCCAAAAACAGAGGTTAGTTATTAAGAATTCTATAAGCTTTTTCATACAAAAGATCCACTTGCATCCACTGTACTGCCGTAGCACAACAACTATTTTCTATCTCAGACTGTTTAGTGCCTGTTTAAGTTTGATTCAGTCTAGTCTGAGCAAGGGGAACGTAAAATGGGACCATGTTGCAGTTAAATCACCTGTCGAACGTGGCTACAGTGCTGATGGCCAGCAGCATGTAGAGTAGTGACTGGAAAGGATAAGCCAGGCTGTGGTACTGCTCTAGAAGATTGGACAGTGCAGTGAGCTGCCTCCCCGCCAACATATAAACCATGACAGTGTTCCAGACAGCGTAGCCAGCCAGGAAGCCATGGCAATAGAGACCAAAAACCCTGCAGCAAACACAAAAGAAATTAAAAGAAATTTTACATTGAATTAAAAATACCAGGTGTTACCTGAAGCCTGCATGCAGCCTGACAGAAACATCTCTGGTGGTCCAGAGCGGCTGAATGTGTTGAAAATCTGTAATATTATCCATCTGGATGCTTGTTTTCCTCCAGTCTGAGCGCTCTGCTGCATGAAAGCGCTCTGAAAAACCAGTGCATTCAGTGTTTAGAGTGACAATTTTGTCTTCGCGTTTGGCCCCAGGATCGCAACTCACTGCTTTTCTCGACAAAGACTTTCCCGACTGGCTGACTCTGACCCTGTGGTGCCGTGAAGAGGGAGTGTTGAGGTTTAGACAGAGGAACGTCTGTGATAATGTCGTCCTCTTCTACGTCCAACTCATCGTGAAGCTGTGATTCAACAGTTTTGAGCTTCCTAAAAAGACACATTACAGAACACCTTAAAGGCACAGTAACATAGCTATTTTCACCGGTAGCAACTGTAAATCTGGAATGTAAAACCTCATCCTGTAAATGCTACTGTGTACAGAGTCATTGCTTCACTATTATGAAATCAGGCAGCACTTGGACAAAACACTACAGATTACAGAGACTTCAGAACTTGTAGTTCAGTACATGCACTTGGAGTAGTCAATCTCGGCTGAAATGATGAGACTTGATGTGTATTTTTTTTCTTTTTCTTTTCACACTACAGCTGATATCTCACTTCTTCTTCTTGGGTTTCTTTGGCACCTCCTCTCCATCGGTATTCTGCTCAGCTCCATCTTCATTCACAAGGTCTGCTTGGTCATCATCGACATCTAAAAGCAAGAAATCCCATTTTTTTTTACCTCAACATGAGTCATTAGGTTTGGAATTCATGTTGTAATTATTATTACCAATTGTCGGCGTTTTTTTCTTCCGCCTCCGCCTTTGGGGAGGTGCGTCAGATGAGCTCTCTTGGTTCAGTTGTTCCCCGACCTCAGACGCCCTTCTGTTGTTCTGACCCATCATCTCCAAACCTGGATCTGAAATGGTGCATAAGACTAGGATTCACAGGAACAATGAATATGGCAGTGGTGCCCGCACACCCCTGGCTTGTGGGATTCTTTTAAACAAGATTTATATACGTTTCAGAAATGTAGTTAAATATCTTGAGTTATCCTTATTTTTTTATTACTATTGACTGGTGTATTTTTTTTTTGTATTTGTTTGTTAGTGGTTTTCAGTTTTGTTATGTGTCACCTTTTGTATTTTTTTTCTTGCTTGTTTTTTTGTGGGGTTTATTTCGCTATGCTGTGTTTGTTGTGTTTTGTTTTATTTTCGGGGAGAAAAATTTAACTTTTTTTCCTTTTGTATATTGCTCAGGTAGTATTAAATGTTGAAAAAAAATCGAATAAAAACAGTGAGGAAAAAAAAGAAAGGTAGTAAAATGCATTAATACATTCATTAGTACTGTGACACAAACTTCGATTGAATGAACTAGCAACTATCCCATGAAGAAAATCATCAGGTTGATCTGAGACAAAAGGCTTTATAGCTAAAATCTTAAGTTGGTTTGTTTGTGTTTTTATCCTGAATCATCCTGAACTGCCTGTGTGACCTACAGGTAGATCTACCCAGTGGTCCAACATATGACTTAAATAACGCATGATTTTTAAGACTCAGGGGCTTAAAAGGTATATAATGTTATTATATATAAATAATATATAATAACAGGTCTTGTTATTGCACAAACAAGGCAGTAGGGATACAGCACTCTGGATATTATTACATATATTTGACTCCATTAAGAGATCATGATATGACGGTCTCCAAACAATATTTCAGTTTAAACGCTGTCGTTGTCAGGCAGAGCTTTGACCAGGAAAGTATTGAACACTTGTACTCGGTGCAGCCTGAGCTGAAGAGCAGCCCAGACAAAAACACTGTGTTAACATTTCCGGGAAAAAAAAACCATTTCAGTAAACATATTCCCACTATTTCAACCCATTATTTTAGACATGTGCGACAGGCTTTTAATAACATTTTGCTTTGTCTGATTTTATGTATGACTAGAACAGAAATTGATGACATACGTTCCACTGAATCGCCACCGTTCTGCTCCTTTCTCAGCCTCTTCTTTTTTGTTTTGGAAGTTGGCATGTCATCTGAACCAAACAAATCCCACAGATTATTGGAAAACACAAGTTAATCCAGTCAGTTGTAATGATTCAGACTTACCAGTGGTGTCCTGGCTTTATGCATGTGGAAGAAAAAGAGGACACAGTCACAACAGTGATGGAGGTAAACAATCGTAGTCAATGTTAGACTGCAGGTTATTCTCGCAGAGTCTCTGGTAGTTGGAGGCGCAGGAGGTATCAAGACTAGTCAAGGAAAACAGGCGCCTACCTTGGCATTGCAGGGAGCGCTCGCTGAGATCGCTGGAGAAGCCAAGAGAGAAAGTCACCAGTTAATAGTTGAATTAAAACGTGTCCAACAGTGAGCAGATAAATATCTACCCGTGGTATTGTGACACCGTCAAAACATCAGCAGAGAGATCCAAAATGATTGATTACCATTGTCTTCGAGGCCATTCCACCCCCGAGTTAAGTCAGAATGTGTAGGAAAAGAGACGTAACATCGTCTTAAATCCCTCGTTAAATCTGTTGTCAGGCATATGCCAGGAGGGAGGATTACTCAGAGCAGAGGTCAAGTGGTTTCAATGCTTCCAGCAAGCGAGTGTAAAAATATACACATTCAAAGAAGTGTGTGAATAGGTCTCCGACGAGTATTTATAAAAAGACAAGGAGGCTTCTCAGCTGCCAAAATGTACTTTACAGAGGAAGCAATGTCTGGAGCCAATGTCTAATCTGTGTGGCTTCTACACAATGTTAATGTTGTAGATATGTGGATGTGCCAAGGTGTGTGTATATTAGGCGCGTAAGAAAAGATTGATATTCTCAAATATTGTGATATTTGACTCCACAAAATTGTCTCGGTATTTTTGCTGAAGTAATATTTGATTGTGTGATATTCTAAGGTGTCTATATTGATATTTAATGCATAGATACATGGATATGCTGCTGCATTTGTAAGGTGATTAATATTAACATTTTCTTTTTGCGTACTTGTCATTTTGTTGATCATGGCAGGGATTCATTCAACTGCAAAATATAACTGAACATACATAATAATAAACTCGTTTTACAGTAGATCTCATTTTCCCTTTACAAAGTTGGCACTTGTTAAAATATATTGCGAAACGTTCAGTATCGCAATATATCGTATCATTACTCCTGATACAAATTCAATTTCTTTTTTTTTTCTTCCAAAATAACCTCTATTTGAAAACATCCAACAAACGATGCAACGCTGCAGATTTTAGAAAACCGTTCTGTATGATTCTCAATTCTCTCTTCGTTCCGAGGATAATCTCAACATTGGAGAGAACAGACCTGGGGAAGTGGCGGTAGCTCTCTTGGTCGCATTTTCTGAAAGATAATATTGAAATTGATGAATATAAAATGCATCATGAAAAATATCTATCTTCGTTGCAAATTGTGATTCATCGCAAACATAACAAATTCGACGTAAAAGGAGCGAACTGTTCGATATAAAAGACGTAAAAGACATACCTTCGAGTGTCCGTTGTCCATATCCAAAAGTATTTGCCTCACATGAGCTTAAATTTATTCCATAATGGACAGACAGTTTATTGTAACGGTTCCGTTCTTATGTTAGTGGATAAAGAGGCTTGTTTACCGCGACACTCATAACCCGGAAATGTATGCGCTCACTAAATAATCGCATCCGGTGTTTAGGATAATAAAAGCACCCTGATGAACAGGAATGAAATTGTCAAAACTAGTCCACGATTTCTTCTTTTTCTGGAAAAACTTCGAATGAAGGTTGTGTTTTGTTTTTTTTAGGAGACCACGCATAATTAGTTAGATTCACTTGTATTGATGACGAACAGACACTGCTTTAATCTACACTGAAAAACAAAAACATCTCGCGTGAACAAAGACACGAATGGACGATTTATTCCCTCAAAAATGTTTTATTGTACATCGTGTTTGGCATAAAAAGCATTGGGTTATAGTCTCTGATGTCATGGCTCGTATTGGCTGCATCTTATTCAGTAAGGTAGGTAGCACAATGACAAAAATCAAATCCAGGCTGGGTTTGTTCAGGCGTTGAAATGGGTCGCTGCAATGTTGATAAATACACACCTGGTCCACACTCATCTAGTGAGAAGCACTACTGAAACCAAACTGGGTCATAGTGGAGGTACTACTTTGGGCGATGTTGCTGAATGAATGAGGATAGAAACCCTCACATCCCGACACATCGCACTTAAACAAATGTAGATCTTCATCCTGGCCGAGGACTTAACTAAAGAACCAGATCCAGCACATTCGAGCAGCAGACTGCCCACATCTGGATCATGCTCAGCTCGGCTCGTGAATTTATGAGACACAAACCATATCGACAAATCCCGCAGGAAAGTGGGTGAGTATGTGCCAACGTACTGCCATCACTAGTCATATCATCTTCTCTTTATGTATCGGTGGCAGGTCTGATCCAGCTGGCAGGGACCCACTGGGGCTCATCCTGAGCTTTTCTCACAGCAGCCAGCAGCTGCGCGCAAGAGTTCTGCAGCTCATCGTTGACGATCACGTGATCAAAAAACTGGTAGAAGTTGGACTCCATTTTATGGGCTGCTTCTTCCATCTCCTGGAAATCCTCGTCCTGTCCGAAAGAACAGATTGATTCGGTAAAAGGAAAACTGTTATGAAGATAAAGACGGCGCTCACTTTGAATGGCCGGTTGATGTAGTAGTTGGTTGTGATGACCGAGTTGCGTCTCGTCTCCCTGAGTCTCTCCAAAGATGGCGGCTTCACGTAGATGATGTAAGCCTTCAGGTCGTGGCTTCTCACGGCCTGGATGGACTGTAAAAAATATACATCACTATTGATGTATAACTGAATCATAATATGGTTCTGAGGAGATATTTGAAAGCTGGAAGCTTCTCTTACATGCGGCTCAATGTCGATGATGCAGAGCTTGCCAGCATTCAGCACTGCTTTGACAGACTCCACACTGGTGCCGTAGTGACTCCCCTTGTACTGCCCATGTTCCAGGAACCTGTCAGATGTGAAACAAAAAATATATATTTTTAAATTGGTAATATAAAATGTAATCTGTATTCTACAAGACATTAGACAGACATTAAAAATATCATTACAATTGCCAAATAACTGTTGTAAAAATCAACATTCATTCCCTAATCTCACACTTCTGGGCTCGTGAGATGGTTCAACTTAGATCACAGGTTACCACAGAAATAATTCTGAAGTTTTAATAAATATCAATACGCAAAAACAAAACAAAACAAAAACACATGCTACATTCCATTTGATTGGGAGCAAAGTTCAGAGTATTAAAATGACGGCTTAAGAGATAGAAGACTAGAAAAATCCTGCCGACACACAAACCTGGAATCTAGTCAGATTAAAGTATGGATTTTAAAAGCAGCAGTCACCGTAGATGTTTCCTTACCAAGTGACATGTAACAGCCTTTTGTTTAAATATCAGTGAGTCTTCCGACAGAGTCGTGGAAGCGGTACCTGTTGCTCGACACCATGCTGTCAAAGATTTCTCTGCTGGTGAAGTGATACTCTCTGCCGAACTCCTCGTATCCTTTGGGAGACCTGGTGGTGTCTAGTACCAGAAAATACTGATTAATAACCGTTGTTTCACTCAAAATACTGATGAACGTTGAACCGACAGTTGTATAGACTTTAGATAGAATTTTGTATTTCAAACCTACGTGGCACAGCTCCTTGGAAGAAGCTTGGATTAACTTCAATCAAGCGCCTGCGAAGTTCGTTGACACCCACACCAGACGGACCTGACACGAAAGCAGCCGAAGATCAAAAAAGACTCCATTCCAAATTCCAAGCAAAGCCCATGAATTCAGAGACATTTCAGTACCAACAAGGGCGATGAGTCGGTGTGGATCCTTCGGTTGTCGCTGGTAGCGCACCACCTCCTCATAGGGGCTGTTGAGGGCGTTCAAGCAGCTGTTTGGGCAGCGTGTGTGGCAGGACTGGTGGAAGAGCCCAGGGAGCCGCCGGCGACATAAACGGATGCTGCGCCTGAAGCCAGCTGAGAAAAATTCACAAAAGTCGTCAATATGATCCCTTGAAGAAAGAAATGAGAGACGTTTCAGTGGCTTACGTAAATAGACTCCACCTCTGCCGCTGGAGAAATCATCCTCTGGTTTCATAGAAATAGAAAGCAAACATTGAAGTGGTGTTTTATCAGTCGAGTTTTCTTTTACTTCATTGGGCAGTTACCTTCTTTGAGCTCCTCTGCGCAAGCGTCACGTGAAAACATGGTTTTGAAAAAGAAGCTTTGGACTCATCATATTTCATTATACTTTAAAGACTTACCTACCCGATTCAAATGTCTCCTCATCTGATAAAAAAAAAAGCACAACCGTAAGAGAGAATTAATCTCTAAGCTGAGACTAAAATATAGAAATATTCACCAGCTTCAACGCATTTGTCATCAATGGCCATCAAATCTTCCTCTGTAAGAGAAAACAGTTGTGACAGCAGCCATTCAACCGACACCCAAGGCGCCAGTGAAATTCCAACATCCCTTACCTTCCTCTACAGTGCTCACTTGTGATAGCATGGGGTGAAAATGGATCATTTACAAAGAGAAATCTAAGAAAAGAACTTGAGTTCAGAGCGGGACTCACAGGTCTGCATGCAGACATGAGGCAGGTAAGGCTGGGACCACCAGGACTCCCTCTGCTTCCTGCAATAGTGTCAAAAAAAAGGCTTCAAGTTTCATCCTTTGCAGCAAATCACTCTTCTTACCGTGACAGCATGTTGTTGGAGGGAACCAGTCCAGCACAGGCGGAGTCACTGGGGAGTTTCTTGGCCTGCCACCAGAGAGCGTCAGTCTGATCCACGATCTCCAGGATGTCACCCTTCCTGAAACTCATCCCGGCATCCACACAAGGGATGTTAGGATCCTGCTGCGGGTTGTAGTCCGTCATGGTGCGCACATACACCTGCGGATCAAAACAGAAGCTTGGGTCATCTTAAAAAAAACACACAAGTGTGGTACGCTTTGGGAAGCAGCTGACCATGGTGTGGTTGTGGACAGGTCGCTCGGTAATCGGAACAACCTTAAACATGATGGTGCCCTGGGACCGCGCCTGCTGATCGATAACACCAAGCAGAGGAGAAATATCTGTGTTATAAACACGTTTTATAAACAGTCAAATCCAGTGTCTGGAAGGTGTGAATCCATGTTTGTCAAATATGTCTGGATGTTGCCCAATCCAATAAAAGACGTCTTCAACTTTGGCAGTGTTGGTAAAAATATTGTTTAGAATACAACAAGGTGTATTAGCAAAATAAATACAAAAAAGTAAAGTTTAACTTGCAGTTAACTGTGAGTTAAGTTAATTAAATAACCCATAACAATTTCAGCGCAGTTCTGCACCGCAAGACGACCCTCGACCACACTGATGGTGTTCATCCAGTGTCTACAACCTAGAGGAGCGACAGAGACTGAACATGCGAACCGTATTAGCATATGATACTATACAAGCCAGCAACAAGTACATTTACATTTGACTGAAGTTCTTGTTTGATTTAGATTTGAAAATCAAAGTTTTCCTTGAATATTGACTTGTGTATTTGTATTTGTGGCTTCTCTGTTGAGCATATTTCTGAAGTCATCTAGGACACCTTCAAGAAACGCGCTAACCCAAAAAAGAATGTAACATCACATCTTTACAGGCCGTGAAAATGCAAAAAAAAAAAAAAAGGATTAATCATGATTGTGGGGAGAAAAACTGATTATTAACATTGTCCTGAAAGAACAATATTCCCTTAATTTATTTTCTGTTGCGCCACACCCAGGAAAAAGTAAAAATTTAGCATCCCCTAACTCTCTGCCGGAACTGTAAATAGTATCATTTGTCTACAAAACTATTATGAAGTACACCTCTGCATAACATTGTATCCATGTTAATATTAAAGAAAGGAAAAAAAGTGATATAGATCAACTTACAATAAAGAATAACTTTATTAACATTGTTTTTTCTGTAACAGAAAAGATTAAAGTGCATCAATTTCACATAAAAGTGGATGTGCAATTACACTTTATTCTAGTATGGCAAAAAAACTGTATGTTCCGAGGTCCCATGCACCCCGCTGGCATCGCTCCACGCCCCCCAGGGTGGCCCACTAGTTGAGAAGGACTGCCGTACACTAGCAGGTAAAAGCATTGTGATGGAAGAGAGAAGAATGTTGACATACCACCACCTGAATAACTTGCTCAGGTTCCATTCCATCCACGACAAAACCATTAACTTCGATGATGCGGTCACCACCGTGGAGCAGACCTGGTTTCACAGACACACAAGCACACAATTTAATGTGTGATTTAATAGGTGATCATATGAGTATCATTTTTCATACGCACCAAAGTATAAAAAAATAGTTTGGGGGGAAAAATATTAAAATGGTCATCAAAAAGCTGAAGGCCTATTTACTCGTCTCGAGACTCACCGCTTCGATCCGCCAGCCCTCCGTGGATCACCCGAGCCACAAAGATCTCCCCAGTGTTGTCGTTTCTTTTGATCGTTGCCCCCTGAAAGGTGAAGGACGCAACAGCAAGATAAATACAGAGTGAGCGGTGAGAGGAGGATGAATGACGGGTGCTCAGGAGGTTATGACAGGATGAGCTGAATGAGAAAAGACATTGCGGATGGTTATGAAAGCACAATGCCAGCCAACACGAGGAGAGGCAGTGAAGGATTCCATGGTAATCGAAGCTGTGGAAAATGAAAATGGAGACAAACAAGAACACAGATAAAGACTTTATTGAGAGAAAGTCACACTACCAGCGTGTCAGCTTGCAGGGCCTCCACTTTGAAAGTGACCTACTTGGTCCAAGTTCAGATTGCGAACGCCATTCATCTGGTCTTTTTGTGCTTTTTTTTCTTCTTACGCTGGTTGGACCGACTTCCTTTTGCAGTGGGGGAATAATTCACACCGTTGGTCAGTGGCTTGGATGCTTCCGAGCTCCTCTGAGGGGAGGTGAGCGTTTTCCACCTCGTAGGTGTCTGAGGTGAGCCATGGCACGATACACAACTGGTCCCCTGGGAGGTGGAAGGGGCATCCAGGCAGCTGCTGAGAGAGCTTGAGGTCGACGAGGGCGGTGAAGCTGGGTGCTGCAGTCTTCTCTGGATCTTGGGTGTGCCGTCCTGTTCGCCAGCTGACCCAGGGGAGTCGCTCCTGGAGGAGGCTAGCACTGTCTGAAGCCGCTCCACCACCTGGCTGAGCAAGATTAAAGCCTGGGAGTTGTCTTGCACCGTTTCAGACATTCGCTCTGTAGCAGCTGCCATCTTCTCGCCAAGGAGCTTGATGTCCTTCGTGCTGCTCTCCATGGAGCTGGCTGCGAGCTGCACGGTGCTCCTCAGCTCGTCCAGGCTCTCCTGCTTGGCGAGCTCAACTGGCGGTACCTGGAGTATGTGGCGAGTGCGCATCGGGCTTGGCGGCGCCGTACGACTGACTTGGCTTCTGACCTTAGCAGAAAACCCTGGCTGGAAGTACTCGTCTACGTTGGAGTAGTAGGGAACAGGGACACTTGGACTCCAGCGCCGAGGCCTGCTTGGTGAGGGACGGGATGAAGCTATGGACTCGTCGTCACTGTCATATTGTTCAGTGCAGTCCTCTTCAATTTAAAAAAACAAACAAAAAAGAAATTCAGGGATTTTTTTGGTTTTGAGCTGATGAGTTAAATAAATGATGAGATTTAGGAAGGAGAACCACAAGTATTAGGATTGGGACTAGATTAAAAAAATCAAATTATTTTAAGGTTTAATAACTAATTAATATTTAATATTTGAGACCACAATGTCTGCACATAAGCTGAAACACCAGGGTGGAAGTGCTCCTGTGATGAGAGAACATTTTTGTGCTTCAATCCTGAACTTATCTTTTCCCTCCATCAGCCAAATCTCATTAAGTCTCCTACATCATGGATGGTTTGGTGATGACATCACATTGCATAATGTGGTGATGCGACATGATCAATCTGTATGGCTCGCATCGATGAAGTAATCAAAATGAATGGGTTCAAGTCCCAGCCCAACTTCTTACCAATAATAACGGTGGTGCACACTGATGGCGCGGAGTGGTTCAGGCTTGGGCCCATGAGGAGGTTAGTGTAACAATCCTGACACTGCTTCAGGGGTCCCCTCACGGGCTCACAGCGCCTGCCCGGCCAAGCGGCGGGCCGAGCTGCGGACCGGTGCAGCTGACCGCTCAGAGGCAGACTTCCTCGTCTGATGTCGCACGGTGGCGGCGGCGGAGGTAACCCCAAAGTCTTGGAGGTGGCAGCATGCGCCCCAAAGGCAGCGCTACGCTGAAGCCTCTGCTGGGTCAGATGTCTCAGGGTGTCCCAGTGACTGCGGATCCCCTTCCGAGCATTTTTAAAGAGCGGAGAGGCTGCACCACCACCTCGCTGTAGGTTGCAAAGTTGTCAGACACTCAATACTCCACAGTCAGCATGAATCAACCAGGATAGGTTTCCTCCAGAGAAGCCGCACATGAGCACAACATAAGGTCAAGAGTAGAAATGATAGTTTCATGAGCAGATAATTACACAAATGAGAGATTAAAATCAACATCTGCGAGCACAGATGTTCTGGTGACGTGGAGCCACATGCTTTTCCATCATATCAGAAGACTCCATTTCATATGCTGGGAATGTAAGAAGGACACATTTGCTTTTCAAAAAGAAAGTTGTGAGAATCTTAAACCATGAAAAAATAAAACTACTGCTTCTGATCATTTGTGGACGAGACTTTCACTTTAAAACAAACATCCATCACTCACCAATGGTTGCTTGTTTTTGACAAGGCAGACAATCCGGGTTGCCTCTTCGTCGTCTGGCACGTCATCAGGCACCGGCGGCAACACTGGGTCGTAGTCCTTCTGGGCCACCGTGTCATGAGCTGAGAGTAACGCCTGCAAAAGTTGCCAGACTTCATGGTGAGATTCAAGGCAGTTCATATCTAACGTCCATGACAAAGGGGGGACAAAACAGACTCTTTCTTTTGAACCACTGAAGTATGTTGTCATGCCCAATAAAATCCATGATATGTAAATAAACACTTTTAAAGAAGGCTCTTTGTTTCGTCTGATTCAGGGCAGTGACAGAGAGGAAGATCAGTTGAGGCTTAAATGGTGCCACCATTTAAAGTTGATTATTTCAGTCACAGTAATGGATAAAGTTACTCAGCTTTATCATAAAACTGAATTTTTCAGTGGTCGGTTGCCGTATTCAATTATAATAAATGTCTGCTCTGAATGAAAGGGGCAGCAATGTGAACATGTCTTTCTAAATGAAATGACTCGACTTGTTCCAAATGAAATTCAGTTTGGATCAAACCGCTGCTTCATCCTGTTGCCTCTCTGTGTCAGGGCTGATTTAAGCGTGACTGCGCATGTCTGCCCGACCTGACCAATGAATCCCTAACAAACTTGAGTCCTCTGGCACGTCCATCTGCTGCAGAGCTGCTCGCCTCTAAGGCGATAGTTCCATAAACAAAACCAGTGTCACCTCCAGGTGAAAGCGAATATTACAATAATGTGAAACACATGGATTAAACAAAGCGCAAATATGAATGAATGGCGCAATGCAACAAAATTAGCTGAGAGGTGTTGCTGGGTTGCCAAGTTTGGATGGTGGTCTAAAAAAGGATGAAGGAAATACAGTGGTGGGAGGCTCTTTTTCTACGCTTCTTGCTGTTTGAGCTCTGCTTTATGGTGCTGTGTATGCCAGAGACTTAATGGCAGCTGCATGAGCCTGCATGGCCGATGAGGATCACCATGTAAACGGGAAACATTTAATCTCCAAACAGAACACATACATTGAGATTGAGGCGAAGGAGACCATGTAACTGCAGCTACTGGCAGGTCATCTGGCAAGCACACAAGGCCCCATTGGACCTCAGTGGCCCACCGTGGCTGCTAAGCTCCTTACTATTAAGTCCAATGTATCAATACTTTAAACGCACATATACTGGTTACTCCGCATGTGGACCCCAGCTCACCTGCAGGTGCGGCTGCCGCAGAAGTCGGTAGAGCTCTTTGGCATCCTCAGAGCAGCCTGGCAAAGATTTGATTTCGATCAGCAGCTGCAGCAGGAGAACACTCCATCAGTTAAAGCACATCAGCAATCTTAAAAAATAAATAAATAGATAAAAAAAACTCACCTGAAGTGACAGTCCAGACGCATATTCCAACACAGGAGCTGGAGAATCTCTACGGTATTTTTGAAGACACTCGAAAATCTGCGGGAAGAGATCACAGTCTTGCTGATGCTTTTTAAAAGGAAAATTGAGGACAATTGTAGACAAAACTTGAGCATAACAGTCATAAACAGACACTTCATCACCTTCAGCAGCGACTGCAGCCACGGTGCGTTGAGCAGACCGTGGAGAATCTCTGCTCCATCTATGTCCTGGTTTATAGACTGCTTTACATCCTCCACCACATCTGTCAAGATCTGATGCAAGCCTACACACACACGCACACGCACACACACACACACACAGACACAAACACACACACACACAGGAGCTTGAATCCCGTATGTTAACTTAACAGAACGATTATCTCAATTCCCCTACTGACCATGTTCTCCCAGTTCAAAGTGGGGGCTTAACACCTGAGCCTCCACCGCCTGTCTCATGACGACCTTTGACCTGCACCACCTGTTGACAGCAAACCACGACATGCGATCATCTTCAAGAAGGAAGCTAACGTGAAAAATGTGTCTGTTTTATTTCAAGCTAGACATATGTTGCAACAATAAAAAAAAGAACACAGAACATCTAAGCACCAGTCTGTGTGGAGACATGGAGATTATACCTGAGCAAATTCAATAATCCTTTTTTCCCCTACTTTGTTGGAGCCTGATAAAAAAAAATAGTAATCCAGATACACAGATTATGGGATCATGTTCCTGGGGGAAAAAAGTATAGAAAATGATGTTTGAATTTGGGATGTACTCTGGAGAGGTTGTTTGGTGTCAGCCGCTGCAGGAATTGTATGAACAGCAGGACAGGTTTTTGACTTTCCCTTGAATGGAAAAAAGAAGCTCAGACACTTCCAGCTCCCCCTGGGTCTATAGACAAGATGCCTGTGTCCAGTTTCTGTTTTCACTCTTTAGAGCTATAGCGGGAAGCTCCTAGGACACTGTGGTGCAGACATGCAGGCAACTGTATTAGGATCAGTGTATATTTTCACCCCAAAATCAGCCCATGCTTCACCAAATGCCTTTCTGTTTTAACTTCATGTCAGTCCTCAGATCAAATACAACTGTGTTTGGGGTCTTATGCTACAGTTGTTCATGACCAAACCTTTGCTAGTATTCATGAAGCGTGTTGAGGGTTCGTGCTCAGAGCGAACCCGAGTCCATTCTCTCTCGAGTTTCTTTAATCTATTACTAGAATTCCTGCATGTGTGTGGGGCCAACTGCCCCCAGGCTCTCGCCCCACACAAGACAGGCTGCTTGATTGAGTTGCTGCAACATGGGCTTCAGTCCGAATCCATGGTTGAACAGTAACTGCCCAGTTCTTGAATATCTGTCACCCATATTGCCACCCGGTTAATCCTTTCTTGAGCTGGTAGTTGTGAACAGGTCAGGGGTTAATGGCATACTTCACAGCAGCTCAGTAGCACAAGTTTGGTGTAAACACAAATGCAAACCCTTAATCTTTATCTGACGAATGATCGCAGGGAGCAATTGCACCATGAGATTCAGGACATTTATTGAAAAAAAAAGACACTTTTAGAACACCCAATCATTAGATCATGCCAGAAGAAATGTTTCCGACACATCAAAATAGTCAGTAGGTTGTTATACAGTACAAGTCGGACTGGACCTATCACTCTGATATTTTGATTTTATGAAAAGCAGAGTTTTGTGACCCCCCCTCCATGAAACAGCCACTGAAACATCATCTTACCAAAATGCCGGCCTTGCGCTGCTCTTATATCCCAGTTTCCTCCCGCTGGTCCCGATGCAGGGAAGTGTTGGAAAATGATTCCCGGGAGACTGGTCGTTGGCTGTGCTTCCATCAATCTACAGTGAACAAGAGAGGGAGCGAGGGAGAGAGCTGTAATCTCTTCAGATCCTGCTTAATCCTGGGACAAGTGAGCCTCCTGCCTCTCTGCGCCGGAAGCCAGTTCCTCCCCACACCGGCAGGCTGGTCAGTGTCGAGCTGCCAAATCTTCTTAACTCTTTCAGTGTTCAGAAGCACGCAGGAATAGTTAAGAGGAGAGAGGGGACACTCCTGGAGACAAAGATCACAAGTGTTTGAAGAGAAGCATCTCCTCACAACAGGGTCACCAAAAAAAAAAAATCATTATTTTGGCTGATCTGGTGCTCATGATCATACCACTCACGTCTTAGTACAAAAACTGATTCAATTTTTAACCAAATTGACTTTTTAATTTCGGGAATGTGACAATAAACCAAATGAAAAGTCTTCTTTTAAAATCAGAAAATATTTTAATATACATTTGGGTGGAAAGAAATTGGATGACACTGCATTCACATAAAAGGTCTGTCACTTCTCAAGAGTCCATCAAGTGTCGATATCATTTAACATTACTGAAGATGGAGGAAAATATTGATACAGTTCGGGACCGCTTCCCAGAAAATGGTTTCTGAGGTATTTGTCTTCACCTTCATTCAGCAGCAATAAATATATTGTTATCAAGCTGAACTAGTGTCATTCAGAATTGAAACATTAATTCAAGAATAATCTAGTTTGTCTGTTTGGGGGGAGGACACGTGTCGTTGGTGCTTACAAAGTCAAATTCCCCCTCGACGATGGCGCATGCTTTAGTACAGTCCCACCTCTCTAACCGAACAGTGACCCGAGTGTTTTTCAGTCAAATCATCATGAGAAGACAAAAGCCACAGCATAAAAAAGCATGCTCATTCCCTGAATCCCTCTTAAGCCTTTGAAAAGTAGAACACGAATCAAATACAGGCAGTAATATCTGACAGTTTGTGCCGCGATTGCTCAACAAAAAAAGAGAGTTTCAGGTCAGCGGCGTTTGACAGTGTTTGAGGGGACAATAATAATGTCTTTGCTCGTGATAGATGAAACCACATCAGTATTAAAAAGCATATGCTTAATAAACAAAACAGCAGGATTAAAAGGAAGATACATGTGAGATGAAAAAAATAGTATTTTCGCTTTGGCTCACTCAACTTCACAGAAAGGCATCATCCTTCCACAAAAATACGCTGCACGACATAAAGGACGTCCAACTTTCAAGTCCAATTAGTCAAGTTAAAATACTAGTGTGATTCAATGAATGTTCTTCAACTTGAAATGTTTGAAGCATTCCACTAAATTATATACAAAACAGTGTTTAAAAACTATATTTTTATCTGGTGTTTATGAACTGCTTTGCAACTTAACTAAAATACAATATGTGAACAAAATAGAAGTAAAACAAAGTTCTTTAAAAGTAGACATTTCTCATAGACATCCGCAGTTGTCTGAATCAAGAATACTGCATGTATTGATATTCACATTAACTCTTAGGTAATGATTTATAACTGCTCAGGCAAACCAAGTTTTCAAGTCTTTCTAAATGCATGAACAAAGCAGAGGTCAAATGTTTAAAACACCAAAGGTTGAGGAACAGAATCAAGCCGCCAATGACCAAAATTTGTCAATGAAGACTGGAGTTTCAGGTAATATCTTGAGCCAGAGTAGAACTGTGTCTACTGAGTACATTGCAGCATCCCTTGTCAGAAGATTCAGGAGATTCTCCGTTCCATGGAGGAGCTGTAACACTGGGCAGGACATAGCAGCAGCGCTGGTGTTATGTGACCTTCTCATGCTGGACCTGGTAGTAACAAGCCTGTGGTGGAGACGAAGCATGGAGATCAGGAGGAAAGTAACAGCATTATGCACGAAGGCCTTTATAGAAATGAATTTCATATAGTTTAGTACAATCAATCAAAAAACTACCACTACCACACTTTAATTTAATCTGAGTGACCCTCCAAATTCAGAAAATATCATGGTGAATTATTTATTCTGAGCTGCTTGTTCCAAGAAAGGGTAGGTGGGGACTGGAGAACATCCCTCTGGGCTTCAACAAACCCCGTCACAGCGCTCATGAGAGAAAGAAAAAAGCCACAGCAAATTTAGCGTTACACACAGTCTAGCTTGAAGCACTGAGTTGAAACACTGTTCATTAAAAAGTATTAGGCATAATGAAATCAACAAGTCAGTGTAAAGTGGTGTGTTGAGTTCTTCCTGTTTATATAACAGACTGAAGGCGGAGGGGCGTGGCAGCCACTCAAACTACTGTGTCTTGAATTGTTTGGCCCAAGAGTAGGACATTCCTAGCCAACATGTTTAAATTTCTTCACACACAGTCTTGTCTCCATTCATGTTCTTATCACTCTATAATAATATTGTAATAATATTTGTATTATGATAAACAATTTCTGCCCAAATAAAATCAGTGAGACTGACTTTGAAGCGAAGGCCCTGATTCTGACTCACCTTCAAGGTGGTAAACATGATTCCATGTTCTCCATGCTGAATGCAGGGGTCCATCAGATCTTCTATTAGACTGACCTCTGACCCCAGATTCCTTATACTGGGGATAAACGTGATCAATGGTTAATACTGGTCAGTTAAAGGTCAAATGGATTTTTGTTTTCAGAACTGACCGTGCACGCAGAACTACAAAGAGGAAGACGGGGAAGAGGTCGTCCATGGACCACAGGAAGTCCTGCTGCAGCAGAGACTGCACCTCCCGAGTGATGGCCTCAAACGTCAGCTGGATCACCTGCAGCTTATCTGACGGAGTGAAGGTTGTGCTGCAAGCCAAACACAATAAACATGGAGTATGCTTTCAAGATACGCAAGTTATATAGCCAGAATTTCATGGAACCGCACCTGATTTGCTGAAGCGTTTCAACTGCCAAGCCAAAGCAGGTATCCCTGTTGCCAGCTAGAATCTTCAGAGACAATTGGGACATGAGTCACTTTGGATACAAGGTCATTTGAAAAAAAATATTTAATGCTAATTAATTGTAATCTCAAACACAATCGCAGTGATACCTGCTCCTTATCCGCCTGGACAGCCATCGTTGCAGCGACGGGCCAAAACTTCCTGAGACACGAATGTATCAAGTAAGCGACACAGCGAAGCATGCGCAGAGTGTCATGGCAAAAAAGACGTACCGCTGGACGCCAAGAAAACCAAGCAGAGCCACGTCGGTCTGCTTGTTAAGGCGGAGGACGCACTCCCAGTAGACGTCATCCTCCCGCTCCTTGTCTAGAGCGTAGAGGGTGAAGAGCGGTGGGTAGAGTCGGGGCAGCAGGACAGGAAGCAGCAGACCGGAGCTACTCACAACGCGCCTGAGGTGAAGGACAAAAATTCACATCTGTACGTTCATTTTCCAGAGCCACTAATCTGTCCATCCATACCCAGGTTTGGGGGACTCAGACTGGGCCTCAGTGATTCCAGGGTCTCCTTTGTCTTGTTCTTGGGTTGAAGGCTCTGGAATTGGACCTCCTTCTTCAGGCATGTCTGGGAAGAGAAACCTAAAACATGGCCATCCAATAACAATTAGCAGACATTTGGCTGTGAAATTGTTTTAAGGATTATTTAAGACAATAAGCACCTGACGATCTGGAAGATGCGACTGAGGTACGATTTGATTTCCTTGACAGCCTCCGGGAGAAGCCGGCGGTTCGCTCCGACTCCCACATAGGTCATCCTGTAGACCGCCACAAGGGCTTCCAAGAGCTGGCCGAGCGGGTGAAGCGGAGTGTCACAGGCCTGACAGGACATGGCAAGCATTTTCCATCACTTTAGATGAAGCACAACAGATACAACCATGGGGTCTGACCTGGATGAGGTACAGACGGATGGCGTTATATCTCTCCATGTTGATGGGACCAAAGTGTTGTGGAATCACCTCCAGGCTTTCCAGATTCTGGCTGTGACTGCGAGATATCCGCTGGGGACTAAAAAGCACAGACACATGAACTAAACACTACATTGCTCAGTCAAATCACCATGTACCTCTCTCGGATGTGTCGTCGGTTTGAGGTGAGCGCTACAGCGATGTTCTCCCATGCCTTCCGAGTTTCTCCCTGAGCAGGTGACTCACAGCCCAGCTGTCTCCAGCACTCCTCGAAGACTGCATGCCACTTATCCTCCGCACTGACACACAGACGGCCCAGCTTTCTGCAAGCACATACGCCAGCTGTAAAAATCATGTCGCAAAAGACCATGATACCACTCAGTTGACTTACACTGCACGAGTCTTCTCCTTAGTGATGTCAAACAAATGCGGTTTATAGTAAGAACCGGTCACCTTCAGACCGGTTCCCCACTCTCCACTGATGGTTCCTTCCAGGTAGTCACCGTTTGCCATCGTCAACACACCCTAACAGTTGATCATTTGTGTTAACCACAGAAAGAATCAGGACATTTTACAGGTTTAGGAGAATATACAATAGATTCTGGTTTCTTGCCTTCCCGTTTAGGGTCCAGTCATCAGAAAACTCCCCCTCGTATGTAGTGTCATCCTCTGAAAGCAAGATCCCAGTACCCTAAAACATTAAGTTTCAGTGAGGAGCGCCCAGTGTTTTATTTCAACATTCTAAAGAATATAACTCTCTCACCATCATTTTATTGTCTTTGAAAGCCCCTTCGTAGTAAAGACCAAACTGGGTGACAACGACCCCAGTGCCTTGCCTCAGGTGATCCTGCCACATGCCCATATACTTCTCACCTCTGTGTGAAAGACACACGCTGAAAGTCCTCACTTATTCCAATGGTGACAGATGGAAAAACAACCAGTTGAAGAAATCTTACTTGGTGATGTCGTCGAAGACACCATAGCCAGTCTTTTTGTCCTGTAACCACTGACCTATGAACACGCTAGGGGAGGACGAGTTCAGTTTCCCGGTTCGTAGCATGCCATGACCATGTCGCATTCCATCCTTGAAAGACCCGTCATACACCTCACCACTGGCATAACTGCTGATAGAAGCTATGCATCATTTAGTAAAATACAAGCGAGGAGAATTTAAAAAGTTGAATTATACCTGTATCTTCCAAGGCCATGCATTTTGCCTTCCCTCCAGTAACCTTGGTATTGGTCGTTCTTGTTCAGCGTTTTATTGGGAGCCACAAATTCACCGTATCTTACAAAAAGTCAAAATGTAAAACATTGTACATGAAGAGATGTAAAAATCTTTATTGTTTTTAATACCTACCCATCTTCCAGTCCATTCTTGAACTCCCCGGTGTATATTCTTCCATCAGGCCACTTTAATACGCCCCTAAAACATTTTCACTAACATTGTCTCTTCAAATAATCATGTTTTAAATAAGGGTTTATTCTCTAACCTGCCATGGGGTTTGCCGTTCAGCCAACGGCCTTCATAGGAGGCATCTTTCAGTCGGCCGTCCTTGTAAAAAGTGTAGGAGGCGGTCCTTGAAATAGGGGGCTCTAGTCGCAGTGATGTCATATCTTGCTCTGTTCCACCTAGTGCCTGGTCCACTGCCTGGTTGATGCTGCGAAACCACTTGGCCTATGAACAAATTTGAATCATTCAATAATGCAAAATATATTACACATAAGAAATGCATACTGTAGGAAGTGTTGTAGGTTCAGACACTTGAGAGTATCACTTGAGAATAGTGAGTGGTCACTTTGGTGTGCCCACCCCCAGAGACAAGAGTGTACATCAGAGGTGGGCAGTTAAATTTCCTAAAGGGCCACATTATAAACTGTGACAGTAGTGAGGGGCCATCATGCCAAAAGGAAGGCGGCGATGACTAAGAAACATGACGGGACAAAAAAAATCTTACGTAACAAAGAACGAACCATTCAATGGAAGCAAAGATATTAAGTGCAAATATGGCATGAAACCTATAAAAATATTGCATTTATTAGGCAATTATGCAATTTAAGTTGAATATAAATAATGAAACTATAGCAAAAATATCTATGAAATATTAAAAGGAAATTAGAATATATATTTTCAATTTTCTTTTCATGTATTTTGAGGAACAAAAAATACTCACTAAAATGGCAGATGAAAAGAAATTTAAGTCCTGAACATGTTATAATCATTCTTGAAATAGTAATGCTAAGAAAGAAACAAGACAAAATGACTACTTATCAGTTGTATAGTTTTAGTCCGACCTCATGAGGGCCGCAAAAACACAGGAAAAGGGCCGCATATGGCCCCCGGGCCGCACTTTGCCCAGGTCTGGTGTACATGGTCATTCCTGCGCTCATGAGACCAGTGATGTCTTATGCCCTTAGAACTACCTGTTCACAATTCTGTTGGACAGTATCTTATACATACTTTTAAATCTGTAGTCAAGCACAGACTAATGCCGACATATAAGAAAACAGAAGCTTTAGGACGTTTCACTCATGTTTGAGACATTGGTTTCTGCACCATTTTGCATTTGGATCAAACAAGTCTACCTTCTCTCCACTAGAGCTGGCCAGCAGGCTGAACGTTTCCTCAGGTGTAATGACCTTCAATCCATATCTATTGAAGAAAGTGAAAACAATAAAAAGATTTATAAAAAAATTGGAACACTGAATGGCAAGTATTTATAAGTCAACTCAGGAACGTAATACTATGGTGGTTAAATTAGACACAGACTCACACGCCAGTGTTGTCTTCTGGAATTGGCTCCACCCACAGTGTTGTCAAAGGTAAAACGTGATGCGTTGAGAACTGAAGGAGGGTAAAAGAAAGCAGCAACAGTATTGGGTAAGCATTGGGAGGTCAGGTGAAAGAAGTGGGGAAACATGTATATCGTGTTTTAGTTTTATGCATTGGAGCATGTCAGTAATGTGTTTGATCAATGTTGAGATATAGCCGAATATAATTAAGTGACGATCTGGTTTCTATATTACAGCTGTTTAGATGTCTGACTTCTCAATTGAAACAATTCACCGGCAGTATAAACATCAACATGCTTCAGTAGAATAAAAACAACTCTAACATTTCATCTCAACAGGAACAAGACTGTCAGAGGGCGGGAGAGGTACACAATCCATATACAACAATAAGAGGGAAGGACATTGGGATGCAGAGAGGAAGTTAAGACAAATTGATGGGGTCACATTTTAACATGCAAATTTCCAGGAACTCATGATGACTCTAGATGGATTTGTTTAGAAATAACAGAGTCACACATTGTCATGAAGAACACATTCAAGAGACTATAAGGACAGAGGTCATCCCCACTTTCTAACCATCAATATTACTATCTACTACTTGCTTCAATGACCTTGTCAGGATTCTTCAGATTGAGTTCAGTTCTTTTTTTTTAATAATTGAAAGACAAAATGGCATCTATTAAGCAGTTTGGTTATGTTTTTTGAACAACTTCTTAAACTAGTTTACAGGTAGTATTAACAGCAATCTTTTCAAATAAAGATCTTTTTTACCATTGACAGGGTTGGGACTCGATTAATAAAAGTTTTACAGCTAACAAGCCACGATGAATCACATTGTGTTATTTGACTTCAGAATGAAGTAAAGTTTAGTCAGCACTCATGAGTTGAATCACCATCCCAGTTAATCTCATTCATTATGGGTGTTGTTATGACATCACATTGTAGAATGAGGTGTACCTGGAATTGGTGACTGAAAATTGAACGTTAATACACGATTACCAGAGTTATTCACATATATTATTTTCTCTATGATTAATGAATCAAATGAATGTGTGAAAGTCCCAGCCCTTACACATTTTAATGAAAAAAATGAAAAGACAAAGATGGTCAATAGATGTTTTCTATTTACTTATTTATTTAAGAATGCATGCATATTTTTAAGTTGGTGGTTTAGTTCAGAACATTTATTAAACATAAGGTTTGAGTCAAAGTATGTCATTCATAAAATGTAGCTGTTATCGACATGTAGTTGAATAACAATATACAACACCCAATGAGATAAACACACACACGAGTGGGAGAAAAGAGGTTACTTCAATCAGATATATTGCTGGCTGGATACTTACAAGGCTTTTATAGGGTGCCACACGCTGACAGCACAAAAAGCAAGCACACAAAAATGCTTGAAAACACCTTAATACTGATATGTAAAGATTCTGTGGGCAAGTGTGTGTTTTACCTGCGCATGAACCAAGGCGTCATTGAAAAGGATGAACCAGTTGACTGAGAACCTTCCAGCATTCTGCAGAGTGAGAGACTTGTTGCTGCTCTCACATATAAGCCGACGGTGAGGCTTCCGCAGTGAATCCTGTGAGAAAAATCAGCACCTCTCACTGACATGAGTGGTCATGTGGCACCTTGAGAATTCATTATCACGTGGTGCACGTGGTGCGGAGAATGTGAGACATGTCGCTTACCGTCATCTTGCCTGGGAAGCTCTTCCAGAACATGAACGTGTAGTCCACTTCCTTTGCTTTCTTCTTCAACTGAGCAGCCAAGGTTTCAAATTTGGAGTAGCTGTCCTGCAGCCGCTGGTAGTTACTGGTGTTCTGACACACACATACATCATTGGACATGTTCAACACAAAGATAGCACATGAGAATTTCAAATAAATGGAAGAGGATGAAGGCACGAGACAATAAAACCACATCATTCAACGCAGAAATGCCTAGCAGTATACCAACCACATCAAAGCAAGTTGCCAACTTGAGCAGCAATCGACTGTAACTGTGAAGATGACGCAAGGGCAGGAAAAACAGCGCCTGCAGGAGGTCAGTAATCGATGCATTTTCTTCGCTGGACTGAGACAGCTTTTGGAGAAGCTCGGGTGTTTTTCCAAAGAAATCTCTTCAGAAACACACAAGTATTAATGTCAGATGGGTCAAAGACAAAAATGAACTACCAGAAGATGCAAATTTGGATGTACTTACAGTGAGGGCTTGGTCAGGGCAAGAAAACCTCCCATCACCTGGAAATTGCCCAGAGCAGTTGAGTACCTGGACATGGTGGCAAAAGGTTTCAGTATCAAACTATGAAACTTCAAAACTCCCACATAAAACCACAAGACAGCCTGGTTTGCCATTGAGTATAAAGAAAAGACCCTGCTCAGGATTTGTTAGAACCACACTGATCTGAGAAAAGTTCCTAGAGCTGAAGAGCGAAGGCAGCTCACGATGTTAGAGATATCGGTGACTGACTGTGCAGGCATACTCATTGTAAGAGTCGAGGAAGATGCTGGTGTGGTCGAGAACAGCGAGGCTCTTGACATCAAGGTCGCGGCGCAGGTTGGCAGTAAGACTGGCAGCATGTTGACCCGTCAAGCGACACAATAGGCTAAATCGACCCGCCAGTGTTTGAAGGAGGCCATGCACGACTGAGCCGAGTGCAGAGCTTAAAGAGTCTATCAGGAAAACAGAAAAGCTATGTTCAAGTTAAACAAATTTCTGAATATGAAATAGCATGGTCCTTGTTCTCACCCAAGTCCAACAGGGGACCTAGAATTTGTGTCTTCAGGTCACACAGCTTGCAGTAAACCTTCCTCTCAGCTGACCCCAGCTCATGCAGACCAGCGACAAATCCCATTACATTCTTATTAGACAACACCATGCAACGCTGACCGCCTGCACACACACTGCTCACATAGCCCAGCTGGAAAACACAGAGACAGAGGAAAAACAGATTGATCCTAATGTTTTCTTTATTACTTAGCTCAATGCTGGAACACACAGAGGACAAGGAGGTTGAAAACATCCATTCTATTCAGAATCAATACTAAAACTTACATTCATGCAGAAAGGAAGTAGAACCGGCTGCTGCGTGTAGCCTCCAGCCCGGTCTTCCTCCTCCTCCGGCTGATCCTTGGTCTCCTGCTCATATACCTGCTGGCCACTGTAGTAGATGATGGGCTGTATGCAGTCACCATCTGCCAGAAGAAGGCTGTGTTTCTCGCCAGCACTCACATCCCACACCCGGATACCCTCAGAGAGCTGAGACCAAACACGCAGCTCATAGATTAGGAGTTCAAATGTAGAATATGCATGTGTGTATACAAGACAACCCCCACCTTTGCAAGGCGAGGGATGGTGCTGGGTGTCTCCATGTGCCCCAGCTGACCGCAACTGTTACTTCCCCATGAGAACACCTGGATGATATAAATATAAAAGTTATTTGGCGCCAATTACAACAGGCAGCATGGCAACATTTCTATCTTTAAAGTTACATCATCCACTATGGTCCCCTGGTGATGCCATCCGACACAAATTACTGTAGAAGGGTGAATCCATCCCAAACTTAGGGTCAAACTGAACCACAAGCTTTTTGAAACAGTGATATCAAAGTGGAGCAGTGCATTGAAGAAACTCTGGCGCTTTAATCCTGTTGTTAGTTCAACAGAAGCCTATATGCTAGTCTCACCTGAGACTGGGCAGTCAGAGCCATGGAATGATGAGCTCCCGCAGCAATCCGCACCACCTCTTTATTGTCGAGACTTTTTATGCACGATGGCAGGGATCTAAAAAGAAACTTAGTTAATAATCATCACAGAAACAATTGGCTGAAATGGCTTTTAAAAGGTTAAAAAGTGATATATAATTTGAAAAACTGTTAAAAAATATCGTACTTGCTGAATTGCTTTAATAAAAGTGACAAAATTAAACTTTCTTGTGAACAATAGACCTAGTAAGTCTTGTCATCGGAGCAAACAACCCCCAAAACACAGAGGAGCTTAATTCTGTCCGTTTCTGAAGGAGTCTGGAGCTTGGACCGATTTAAGAGTTGGGAGGACCACTCTTGGATCCGCAAGATGGGGCTGTTGATGTGGTGAGTTCCACAACATAATGCAATTCCCTGCATCTTAGCTATGCATCCTGTGTAAATGTGTGTGCCTGTGTGAGAGAGAGAGTCTTGCATAACATGGATTTAAATCATAAAGGGATTCATATGCTGTAAGAACCAAAGGTTTCATTGAATCTAAATGTCAGTTTTAGATAGTTCAATAAATGCAGATCATGTCTTGGCCTACATTTTGTACAAGACAAGTTATTCTACTTAGAAAGATAAAAGAGGTCGCTCATTTTCATCAGAGGTACACTTGAGAGGGGAAAAAATTAAGAACTGATTTGCAAATTATGGTGGAAAATACGTATTTGGTCACGAGCAAAAGTTCAACTCAACACTTTGTAACATGGCCTTGTTTGCAATGATAGAGGGAAAATATCCGTTACAGTGTGCAAGCCTGGTGAAGACTTCCAGGAACTGTTTGACCTCTGTCACTGCCAACAAAGGATCGTTTACAGTATTGAGGTGAGGTTTGTTATTGACCAAATACTTATTTTCCATTGTAATTTACAAATCAGTTATTTTGATCTATTTCATCTCTCACAGTTTAAGTGTACCTCTGACCGCTTTAGTCTTTCCAAGTCGTAAAAAATCACTGACAGATTTACTGAATATGCTTTTGCCCCACTGTCTGTCGACTTTGCGGATAACAATAACTACAACTAGGCACTGAGAACATTTTCAATATATGTCAATAAAACAATTTACACAAATGAAAAACTCGGCTGAAATCGGCAGAAGGAAAATAAAAGTTGACCCCGAGTCCAAAGGTCTGTGTACGAACCACTGTTCCGCTGTGGCACAGTGGGGGCAAACCAAAAAAAAAAATTGGAAACAATCTCAAATAGTATTAATGAACAGTTGTGGAAAAATCTTTTTGTGTTTCTAAAGTTGTGACTGCATTATACAGACACAAACAAATTATATTTCCTAGTTCATTGTTCATGACAAAAAAAAGAAACAAAATTTGCTTCAAAAAGTCAGTTTCCGTAATTGCAGGTATCAAAGTCAACAAATATGTGAACGTTCAAAACTGAACAAAAATTCAATAAACCATCACAGAATGAAAATAATATTTAGTCGTCTGCCATCAGCAATGTATGTGGTGATCAAAAACTGTTGTCCACCACTGAAAACTGTATCTGTACTTGCCGTCTCCGAATAAAGGAGCATCAACAACACATTTCATTGTGCTGCCTCTGGGAGGAAAGCAACATTATGCGTGCGTCGACTTATCCTACAATGCACATACACAACATTAAAAGTTCACTGGAGACAGAAGTTGCATTTGATTGAATATGTGAATGACCTTGCAAAAAAAAAGATTGAGCCCTGCAGCCTGAATTTCAATTCATTGGATTGTATGTTCTGCTTCATAAACTCAAATTATGTGGTTTGTGACTGCTTGCATTGGAGCTGTCTAGGCAAGCGGGCAAGCAAGCAGACAAATGGAAAAAGCAACTCTCACAAACTCCTTGCTTAGATCGATTGGAGATAGAAATATATGTACCTTAAGATGCATCAAAATTCACTTTCAATTTCAGTTTAATGTAGTCTTTTCCTAATCTCAATCTCACCTGCTCAGGTTATCGCCGTGCCCCAACTGGCCACATTCACCTTGGCCCCAGGTCCACACCTCAGTCTTCAGGGTAGGCAGTACCTCTCGTGCCTCGGGGACCACAGCTCCCAGTTTAGTCAGAGATACTGCACGGATCTTGGGACGAGCAGTTTTGCGCAGCAGACGTGGAGAAACTACAAGAACATAACAGTTCTTAACTATAGCCCAACAGAAGCCGAATTGAACATATTTGTGTCAAGACAAACTTAATCCGTTTCATCCCCAAACTTTTCAGGGTGAAACAGATGTGAGGTTTAAGGAGGGGGACAATATCTTCCCAATAGTGTCAGAGACCGAGAGAATGTTTCAGGAATCATCCCAGAGAGTTAAATTCAGCCAGAGGATGTGAACACTATGGATATCAATGTTTTATGTTGTCTGCAGCTCGATGAAAAATGTCTGCTCATGAGGTTATCATTGATTTGGCATGCTTACAAACGGGTCGAACACTATCAAAATAGGAGACGATCAGCCTTAATTTTATGGATCTGATGACATATCACGAATCTGATGTCCATGACAGTAAAAAAAATGAAGAATGGGTTGATTGTGTCATGATTCTTGAGGCAAACAAACACAAATTGGGCACTATGAAGTCACAGAGCAAGTGAACTGAGGATATGAGGTGAGCTGTGTATCTACCCTGTGAAAGAAGTCCGGGTAGAGAGAGGCGGCGGCGAAGTCCCTCTGCCTCCTCTTCATGGATGTCACCGGTGCTCGAACTTTTCTTTGCCTGCACAGAGTCCTCTTGGCGAACACGTTCAGTGGTGCTCTCAGAGCTGGCGGCCAGCCCACTGGGCCTTGCCACTGCAGAGGGAAGGTAATTCATCATTTTTTTGAGGGACAAGGCCTCGTAGGTGGAAACAACCCGTTCGCCCACCACCGAAGCGCAGGACGCCACCAGATTGTTGATGGTGGCGCCAGCATTGGAAGGAGTGAATGGGGCAGATGGCTGAAAGAGACAAGATTTCAAGCAGTAGTTTAGAAAATTCACTCTATTTATCACTGACATTGGCAAAGAGTTTAAGATGTATTCAGCAAGTGATGTTACTCACCAACAGAGAATGCAGCCCACCAACACCTTTGGTGGTCTGCTCTGCCTGAGTGTTTCCTGTCAGTTTCTTCAGATAATCTTTCACAGCTTGCTCGTCTGGATAGAGTGAACTTTTGACACCTGAGACCGCATTACTACTTTCTTTAGCAGAAGCCAAGATGCTGACATCTGAAGCAGTTGAATGGCCATTAGCTGCAGTTAAAGCTGTCTCCTCACAGTCTTGGGATGATGGGCAGTGTGGCACAGAGGGGCTAGGGGTGCAGGCGGATGAGTGATAGAGAAGTATAGGCTCTGAAGGAGATGTTTTCAGCCGTGGCATTGAAGCAGTCCCTTCCAAGCCACCCTTATCTTCAGTCCTCGCCACACCTCGCAGACAGGAGTGACTATCAGAGATGATGACATGGTCCTCTTTGTCAGTCATGGTGTACAGCAGTTGGTTGCACTGTCCACACTTGTCAGCAGGAAGTCTCTGCAGGTCTTCAGGACCAAGGCACCGCACAAGAGCAAGGCTGTGGGAAGCCCCACATGCCACCTGAAGCACATACCTGCCGGACAAATGTTCCACCTTTTGTGGTTTCCAGACTGGAAAAATAGAGACACTCAGGCCAAGCTGCGAGCCTGTGCCCCAGGCCCAAAGCTCCCGCCGTCGGGAGAGCGCAAGAGTATGCTGCTCCCCACAAGCAAGCTCAAGAACTGGTACAGTTTTTGGAGGGATACGCTCAGAGTCTATAAGAGCAACAGGAGTGGGGTTTGGAACAGAGCTCAGACCAGACAGGCCGCACTGACCCCAAGTGTTGTCCCCCCACATGTGAAGGCCACCATCTTCTGTCACTGCGCCACTGTGGAAGCCACCAGCAGCTACGGTAACAACACGCTGGCCACTGAGGGCGCTTTCCAGCACAGGTTTTCCTTGATCTTGCACTTGATTTTGTTTCCACGGTAACTCCCCAAAACTGTAAACCTGCCCTCCTGTGACATGAAGGAAATAATATTAGCTACAGAGACTTCACTTACCACAGAAAGTATACCAACAGCAAGGATTGACACCTGCTGTGGGAGCAGTAGAATTTCAAATTTGGATTATCAATTTTGTTTTTTATATTTTCTTATTAGGAAAAAAATGTAAACTGAACACAAAAATCGGACAAAACTTGGTTTGGGCAAGTGTAGTTTGTCGGGACTAAAATTTCACTAATTGCTACTTTCAATGCCCAGACTGTCAACTAATCTTGCTTCCTCATACATTTGCATTTGATCTTCAACTACACCTAGCAAATGAGTGTTCTTCACTATAGGAGACATAAGAAGGAATTAGAACCATAGCCACTCAAATTAAAACCACGTCCAACCCTAAACACAACACATGACTAAACACTAGCTTGATCAGAATATGAAACAATTTCAGCAAAATGCGTTGCTTCTCTTTTTTTTATACCACAAACCGTCTGTCACTAACCTTCAACCAGCAGAACACCATGGTTAGTGCCCAAGGAAACCTGGAGGACAGGCCGTGGGAGAAGCAGCTCCTCAGGTGTGAGCTTGCACGAGTAGCCCCGCCATGAGTGCAGGATGCCTCTTTCTCCACCATTCCTGTTGTCATCCCCAGAGCTGCACATATGGAAGTAAAAAAAATGAATCCACGTGTTCTAAAAATGTGTTATCTTATGCAGAACAGCTCCAACAGAACACCGCTAGAGATCAGTACATCTAGCTCTTTGGTTATAGTTTAAAATGTGACAAATATATAAAAATAATGCAGATGAAATAAGATGATCTATTTAAAGGAAGCAGACTACAGAGAGCTAAGATCTGAATAACACATTGTCCTGGAAACAGATTGGGGTCCCTGAATCAGAAGCCAGTTAGCCAGAAACCATCTTAAAACTCAAGGTCAGAATTAGCAAAAAAAAAAAAAAAAAAAAAAAAGGGAAGTCACAGACACAGATATTAGCAAGAACGACTAGTGCCAACCGCTTAGATAAAACTAAGAGAACAGTGGGTGCATTCAACTCTCCCTGGGAAATTCCATTAATTAAGTCAGTAGAATCTTTATCAGCTTCTAATCAACATGCATTACTTATAAATGTATTGCTGCTATTGCCACTTGTATTGCTCTACCCACGCAGACTTTAAAATCTGAGGGACTTGTGTGTTCATTCATTCACACATGTACATTCATACACATGCCCCCACACTTTGTTTGCACTTTCATTGTTAACGCGACACTTGTGTTTTTGTTGTTATGTTGTTTTTGGTATTTTGTTGTATTTAATACAATGTTCAATGTTGTGTATGTCAACAAGCCGCCAAGTAATGACATCTCAATCCTCTATATGCAATGCATATGGCAGAATTGACAATAAAATCTACCTCTACCTGTTGGTTTGTCTGAACACTGCAATTCCTCTCTACATTATAAAACAATGTAGTGAAAAGTTTCCCAAGAATTCTCTGTAAGTGTTGTTTCAGTAAGGTCGGAGTGTGGCTGAGGCAGGGAAAAAGTTTGGGAAATTGCTCCTATTTTGCCTCTTTTTAGGGCTTTAAAGACATGTGATCTTAAGACGCAGGAGGCAGACACAAATCCTAGGGATATGTCACATGGCAGTCAGAGCCTGCCAATGAGCGTTATGGAAGATATTTATCTCTGTCTACTGTATTAGGACAAAGGAATGTCGTATGGTTACCAGTAAATACCACTTGTTAGGATAAGATAAACGCTGAATCACTATGCTAAGTGTGTGTATTGTACATACAGTACAGGCAGAAAGCCATGGCTGTTGAGTCGGCTTACTAGGCCGAGTCTTCACTGGTTAGTGACATATGTTTGTTACCCACTACCTGAAATGTAACTGGGGTACAGTGACCTGAAAGCCACATACTATTGATTGGTTAGACCATATTTTGAAGACGGATGTTTACCTTACCTCTTTCTCTGAGTGTCCATTAGATATTCTTCATTTTTCCATCACGTTCAAAACTCGTTTATTCGGGCCTGAACAAGAGCACATGAGGAGTTTATCTGGGATGTCAGAGTGAAACGCCATGACAAAAGACACATTTATACTTTTACCTTCAGATAAATACGAATAAACGCCAAATACGCGTTATTTCAGGATGAAAGCCATAGCCTTTCATGTTGAATACAATACAAACCTAAACAGCTTGTGCCATACATTCACCAAATCCGCGTATAATCGCACCCCTGCTGGAGACATATGTTGGTCGCTTAGTAATGGAAATCTCGACAGCTAGCTACATGTAGCTTACTAGCTAGTTTTGTGTCGTGATTCTCGCAAAACGTAGAACATTCCTTCGCTTACCAGTGTTCTTGGTTTGACGCTTTAATGGGGAAAACTAAGTGACAAAGAGAAAAACAGCATTTGCGGGCAGGTGACGGCAGGGAGCATCAATGTTGACATATATGACTAGCCACAAAGATCGACTATAAAAAAACGTTCACTCTGTCTTGTCTTGGTCGTCCAGGCCAGGTGGACTCCGAATAAATTTTACTTGATTTCATTGGTTTTATTCAGTGTTGCTGTCAATTAAGGTGTGGAATGAGGCCAAATGAATATATCTACAGTTTTAATAGCAGATTTTATCATAGTATTTCTGCAACGTGTAAAGCAGCAGAGTGAGTACTCCTGTTCTACTGATCACCACCCCATCAATTGCTGCTCTGTTTTTCAGGACGTACGGAAGTCGAGCAAAATCAAAAGTATCGTATACGAAAAGCGATCAAGAAAAACGGCTCATCCTTCAACGTCGTTTATCAAATTGAGAGTAATGAATTTTGCGGGTTACAGCTTCTTTTCATTGAAAAAAAAATCTAACTCTGATTATTGTTTTATTGTCACAGCTAATTCACGTTAAAACAAAAGCGTAAACTCCTGATTACAACTACTTTTACTTTATAATATACATGTTTTTATTTGACTCGATTTTATTTGCAATAATTTTGAATAAAAACACATTTTGAGACCAATTCCTGGTGTTTGCTAAAGTCCCCGGGGAAAAAAAAAATCTCATGCCGGTGAATTATTTAATTAATTGGAGCCTCGAGGACCACTTGCAGTTTGATCAGTCGTCATCTGGCGGGACCATGAGGACGGTGTTTTTATTCCCGCCTGTGCATCGTCAAATGCATTGGATTTACTGTCTTCACTGCTGGATCATCGTCAGCGCCAGTGAGTATTGCTTATTTACAATCAAGAATTGAGTTTATTATTTTGTTATTATTTTGTTTTTTTCTCTCACTAGAAACTATAATTAGTAACCGTCCACATAATCCCAACAATTACGTATTATTATTATTGTTATTGTTATTGTTATTGTTATTGTTATTGTTATTGTGAGGGGAACTTCAACACAGGAATTAAATTTTGTATAATTTATATCGAGATTATAAATGAAAATAATAAGTGGGCAAAATGAGACAAATAATCTCAAGAATATAATATAAAAATAATTTACATTTTACATCTAAAACAATTGTTTTAATTAACCTCATTGATTTACAAGAATGAAAAGGAAATGTTATTGTGACGATTTGACATTTCTCGTGGGTGCTTAATGTAATATTAAAATTTAATTTTAATTTAATTTTAAATTAAGAGTAAAAACAATGAGAGTGTCTTGAACACACCAGTCGAGTCCAATCAAAAGAATCCAATTTCATTCAGTCACTTTGCCCAGTGATTCCAGCTGTTGCAGGGTAATAATGCATTTGTGACAGTCCCTTCTGGCTCCCAAATATTGGTTATATTTGTGATATAAGACATATTAAGATATTTTCAATAATTAAACAAACAACTAACAGCCCCTTTAAAGATTTGACTCTGGTTTTATGCACACATTTCTCACTAAGATGAGAAACGTGTGCATAACAGGACTAAGCTGTGGTTAGTTGACAATGTATGTATGTATTTGCCACTAAGAAGTTGTGGCTGAAGACTGGACCACCGTTAACCCGGAGGACGAGCTTTTCAGGAGGCTGTTTGAGAGCTACAACAAATTGAGTCGTCCTGTTCGAAACAGCAGCGATGTGGTCATAGTCAAGTTTGGAATGTCCATCGCGCAGCTCATCGATGTGGTGAGAGAAAAATGGGAACACAATGAGTCATCTGGAAGATGTATGACACAAGTTTTGTTGAAATCTCCCCTCAGGATGAGAAAAATCAGATGATGACAACTAATGTGTGGATGAAGCAGGTGACTATTTTCTTTGGATTTCAACAGGAATCATATGGCGACCATTTGTCAAATAGCAACAATGCATTTCAGGAATGGATGGATTATAAACTTCAGTGGAATCCATCAGATTTCGACAACTTGACTTCCATTAGAGTTCCATCCGAGCTCATCTGGGTGCCGGACATTGTGCTGTACAACAAGTATCTGCCCTTTGTTTGTCTTGATATCGTGACTATATATATATATACAGAAGTGCATGTGTGTGTGTGTAGTAAGTTACGATCCAGTATATGTATATACAGTATATACTGTAAATCTGAAGGCTGTTCTCCAATGCGATGATTGAACAGTCTGTGGGTGGAAAGGACCTTAAGTGATCGTTGACATGCTGAACCATATTCATTATGTGACGAGTGAGAAGCAAAGGTCGATCTTTTTCAGACCCAATAATTCTCTCAGACTCAAGTGATCTTGTTGACGAATTGACCCCAATTCTGTTGCAGCCCTGCAATAAACTTGCATCAGCTCCACTTCCTCCCAGGAGAAGAGGGGCGAAGTATTAATCCGAAATTTGCCTGGAAGTCGGAGAAACTTTCTTTTTCTCAGGTTTAACAAGCTTGCATCATGAAGCAGAGCCATTTCTGTTAATATTCAGCTATAAATAATTAATATCAGTCTGTTCCAATGGGTATGCCTGGAGTTTTCACTTTTAAGTGAGTCAGACGGAAACCTTACAGCCATTTCATCTGCTTACTTCAGACAAATTTGGCCCGGGGTTCTACTAAATTTGCCGTCTTTGTTCCTTCCTTTGCTCATCTCTGTGGGTTTTCAGCGCTGATGGAGAGTTTGCTGTCACACGCATGACGAAGGCCCACCTGTTCCACACTGGGCAGGTCGTCTGGGTGCCGCCCGCCATCTACAAGTCCTCCTGCTCCATTGATGTCACCTTCTTCCCCTTCGATCAGCAGAGCTGCAAGATGAAGTTCGGCTCATGGTCCTTCGATCGATCCAAGATTGATCTGGAGCCTTATGAGAACACTGTTGACTTCATGGTCTGATTTGTTTTACTCTCCTAGTTTGAGGCAAAGTGCAGTCCTTTGACAAACGACAAAACAAGAAAAGAAACTACTTTCACTTTTTTCCATTACTGTTTGAAATCTCACTTAAGGTTTTGGGGGGTCCTTTTTATTTTCTTTATTTCTCATCCCCATTTCATGTCTATATTTCTCCTGCATGTTGAAATGTTAAACTAGTTTAGTAACGCCTGTTTTTACAAGATATATTTCCCTCCAAATTAAATAAAAATAAATAAAAACACAGAAAAAAACACCTTGTAATGAACCGCCTGTATATTTTAGATGATATGTAGATATGTAGATTCAAATTAAGAATCTTAAAAAAAGGATTACTGAAATTTATATATAAAATATATATAAAACAAATCTTGTTCAGTGAATTTTGATTTTATGTCATGTCTTTCAGCACTACTGGGAGAGCGGAGAGTGGGCGATTGTGGATGCAGTGGCCAACTATAACACCAAGAAGTACGACTGCTGCCACGATATCTACCCTGACATCACTTTCTACTTCATCATCCGCCGCCTGCCACTTTTCTACACCATCAACCTCATCATTCCCTGCCTGCTCATCTCCTGCCTGACCGTCCTGGTCTTCTATCTCCCGTCTGACTGCGGCGAGAAGATCACTCTGTGCATCTCCGTGCTCCTGTCGCTGACCGTCTTCCTGCTGCTCATCACCGAGATCATCCCATCGACATCGCTGGTCATACCGCTGATCGGGGAGTACCTCCTCTTCACCATGATCTTCGTCACCTTGTCGATAGTCATCACAGTGTTCGTGCTCAACGTGCATCACAGGTCATCTGCTACTCATACCATGCCCCCTTGGGTTCAGAAGCTGTTCCTGCAGGAGATCCCACGTTGGCTGTGCATGAAGAGGCCGCATCACGGAGTCAGGGCTGCAAGGTATTGTGAAGTTTCCTGACGTAGTGGCTTCGCCTGACTGACTTCAACGAACCAAATATGTTTTGTTTGGCTAGGCGGCGCCGTCTGAATAAAAAGCTCTTTCAATTCCATTCTGCTGCTTCCTGCCACAGCCCTTCCATCTGGAACACAGAGGAGTCTCATGTTGAGCTCAACCGTTTCAACAGTGACCAAGTCTGCTCCTGCAGTTGCCACCGTCACAGCTCAGCACGAGATGAGGACACGCACATCAACGCCGACAACAGGGATGATCCACTGAGCTTTGGGACGACAGGACGGTCAAGGATTCCCCCTCATCAGGTCCTCAGTCACTTGAGCTTGAATAAGGAGCGCCCACCCCAGGAGGCAGGTTCCAGAAGGAGGCCCTCGGTGCTGGAGTTGCCCCGTGCCGTGGTGTCAGCACTTGAGGGAATGACCTACATCGCTGAACATTTGAGGGCAGAAGATTCAGACTCTTCGGTAACTGGGATTCACGTAGCTCAATTTTATATTTGAAATGACTATGTCACAAATCCGCCTGAATAAACAGAATTAATATAACTTTTTTGTCTTTTTTTTCACAGGTGAAGGAGGACTGGAAGTATGTAGCTATGGTTGTTGACCGGATCTTCCTATGGATGTTCATCATAGTGTGTCTGTTGGGCACCATCGGCCTTTTCCTGCCACCATGGCTCTCTGGAATGATGTGAAAGAAAACACCTCGAGGCTGTAAACAGCAGCTGTTAATCACAGTAATAAAGATTCAGAGCAGTGTCTGGTTTAAATATTGCTAATTTCAAAGTGGGTGGTATCTTCAGCTAAGTTGAATGTGAATCATTTTGTGCTGCTGACTCCTTCACAAAATGTTTATTCAAGAGAACTATGGGTAGGCTTATTTTATACCAAAACTGAGGAAGTATACTTGTCTACTTTTGACATTGTATGTTTGAAATGCTTAAAAGTAGCACACTGAGGTAGACTTATACTCAAGTATACTTAATAAAGTTAACTACAAGTATATTTCTTTTTTTTAAGTATATTATTGAGGCAATTGAAAAGCAATAGTGCAAAGGATCATGGAAGAGTAAAAATGGAGGCAGGAAACATTTGTCGTTATTGTAAGATTCTTTTGCTCTGTTATTGTTTTGTTCTCATTTGTTGAGTAGTGTTTTAAATGAATGACTAAATAATTGTTAGTCACTGTGGGTGTGACCTTCTGGCGTCAACCGTAGGTCCCATGTATTTTACTCCTTAGTATTCGTTGTTGTTGTACAAGGGCAATACACACGTTGCCATCTGTGCACAGCAAGGTGGTGAATGTGGTACTCATTGGGATGGTGTACAAGATTCACAGAGATTTTGACTATAGTATAGTGATCATTTGAAATGTGGATGAGAAGTATATGCTTAGTAAACTAGTAGTATACTTCTTGAATACTTGCTGAATGCTTGAAAGTATACTTGGTAAACTAAAAATGTTCCAGTTTAGTCTGAAGAAGTATAAGACTACTATACTTTCTAGTAAACTACTGGTATGTGGCTTGGAGTGTACTTGAAAGTGTACTTTTGTGAACTAAAAAGGTTTCAATTTAGTACAGAGAAGTATTAAATTTGTATACTTTTCGTAAACTAAACTAAAACTACACTTGTTGTACTTATACTTAAGTATACTTGATAAATTAACTTGAGGTATACATTTATGTTGCTTTCCTTTGGGATTTGTGTTGAAGTATTTGTTTTGCACCTTCACCTGCACCTATCTGTGAGAAAATCGAGTAGCTCAAGTGAAACAAGCTGAACATTTGAAAGCGGCAAGTAACTAATCCAATCTCAGACACGTGGTGCGTTGCACTTGTGCTCGAAATTCACTCGACGTCACCCCGTGTGGCATTAATAAATCGGAAAGAGAGACTGCAATCCAAGATGGCTCCCGCGACTCTGAACAGGAAGTAGATGTTTTGAACCAGTGAAATATGCTGAAAGAAACAAACACATTTTTGTGTTTCCACTTCTTCCGGCTGCTTTTCTGGATGTAAATGATCAAGATTAAGACACAGCACAATACAGTAGCTTTGCATCAAATATAATAATGTCAATATTTGTAGTTACATCAAGTAAAAGATTGCAAAAGGGTTGCCTTACTTGAAATGTACCATTGAATCACCTGCAGGACTACAAAGAACTACAGAAATGGATAAAGAGCCGTGCAGTTTGCAGTTTCAACTGATCATAAATGTCATAAAGCAGCATAAAGCTCTCACGTGTCATCTGGCCAAGGCATAATTATTGCATTTCAGTCTATATGTTTGTCCCTGATCTTGTTGTAAACACTATAAAGTAAAGTGTTATTCATCAAAGAGGGGATTATTGGTGAAGTCACGGTATTTATTACAGCAACAACAGCTCCAGTGAAGATTTGCCATCTCTGACATCAAAGATCCAGTGACAGGTCTTTGAAAAAAAAAACCCTTGGTTGATGGATGAGTGTGTCTTAACAGAACCTGCTGGTCATGTGTGTGAAAGTGCTCGCAGTGAAATGTTCAGTCATTTACAAGCACACGCTCCTCTTGCTCACAGCAAGAAACTCACTGCTTCATCTTTCAAGATACTATTTAGCCACGGTTAAAAATTTGTTCCAGGAAGTCCTTAAAGCAGCACTGTTTACGGTGCAGTGCGTCATCAAGCCTATGATCTTTTGGCGCCTCAGATCATGTCGAGGGCAACGTATTGTGGGTAATGCTTTAATCAAATCAATCGGAAAAGGATAAACACACGATTCTTTCGCACCTCAGCATATGTTAGGCTGACGCCTCATCTTGATAACACTGCAGGTTACTCTTTGCACTAACCATTTTTACTTATTTCTGTTTTTGCACTAACAACTTAAGAGCTCCTGTAACGGTGAATTTCTCCTTTGTGAGATCAATAAAGTCTGTCTTATCTTAACTCTTCAACCGAAATAGGGCCCCTTTAAAGCTTCAACTCATTGTGTACACTAACTGATGTTTGAAATTTCAAGCGGTACGAAGTTATTATGCTGTCCTTTTGAAAACACTCAGAGAAAAAAATGTATTTTCGGAGATCAAACTTGACCACAGCAGACAACCATGAATGGCTTTCCCTCATAATCAGGCGATGACGAATGCGGAGTTTTTTTTTTTATTCACCAAACAACCATGTCTGACTGAGAACTGAAGCCCACTGATCACGTCCTTGGAATCGAAAGCCATTTCTACTTTATTTTTATTTTCTATTTATTAAGTTTGTTCCATCATAGTACCACAGACAAATAGATTTTGGGGAAAAGCTCAGCCAACAGCTCCTTGGGTAGAATTGGTGAGAACGAAAACAAGCTGTGACAAGCGATGACAGCTGAAAACTGAATCTATATAACTATTATGATCATGTAATTCATTTGCAGAAACACAGTACCAGGAAGCTGATGATCGGGACACTTTACTCAGAATCAACACATCATACAACCACAATGATCAGTGAACTAAAATAAACCCAACAAGGGTCAGAGACAGGGCAAGTTCTGACAACTTCCGATTGAAAGCTGATAGTAATGCATAAGGTAAAAACGTTCTGATCGAAGGGTGAATTGTCGCAACATCTCCCAAGAATTCAGAGAAATATAAAACTGTGTGCAACAGCGAGCCATGGTTGCATGCTATATTAATGCCACAACAACTTGAACCACTTGTGATCGAAGATGGCCTGATTATTGGGTGTTGGATATGGGGTGAGACGCGGACGCCCGAGTCATACCAGTGATCAGGATTTCATGGTCTATCCAGGAGAATGGGCATCTTGTCTTCAAACTATGAAACGTTTCCTGGTGTGACTGGAAAATGAGGATAGCAAGAGGCTTAGCTGAAAATGTGAAAACTTCAGTGGGGCAGGTGCCCATCAGGTGGTTATACAGGCCCATGTAAGCACACTAAAATGAACTGACTCAAGTGAGGGAGGCCATTCATACCGGCTGGACTGAAGATTGACTGATAAATGAGGCATTTTAAAAGCATACACTGGTAACCGCTTGCAAAGAGTAATGTAACTGAAATGTTGGGGATTTGTCAGGTGAAATCGCTGGTGTTTTCAAGAGCTTAAAATTATGCCGATGCACATTGCATAAGGGTTGTAGAGCCTGGGGAATATTACAAAAAAAACTCATCCAGAGAATTGGTAGTCGATCTCTCTCATTTTTTTAGAAGAATACATTTTCTTAGACGCAGCAGACCATGTCACTTGGCAAACTGTCATGAAGCTTTCACGTGTTTGTGAGAGTGCTCAGTTATCCGGGTCATCACAAAGCGAAGGTATGAATCAGGTCAACCAGACTAGTAATAGTCAAAGAAAATGTTATCCAGGTGTCTTTGTCATAGCATTATGCTGATGAGAATTGTGTTTCTGGGTCCCCGCCCACTGGGGATGGGTATTAATGGGACATTAATGCAAATGCTGATCGTAGCCCAGGTGAAAATTGGGGCAAACAAAACAAACAAAAACTTCAGAACATTGAGACATCGAGCCCAAAACATCCCCAGCTCACCTAGGGGGAGCGCAAAAGACAAAGAAGGCAATGTCCAGCATCGCAATGGCATTGTTATTCCCTACGTGGCCGGGGTCTCTGCAAACTCCGAAGAATCTTTAGCAAACATGAAGTCAGGGTTCAGTTCAAACCATGCAACACCTTAAGACAGAGACTCGTCCATCCCAAGGACAAAACGCCTCACCACAAAAGGAGTAGTGTGGTGTATGCAGTCCAGTGCAGCCAAGAGTGTCCAGACCTTTACATTGGAGAAACTAAACAACCACAAACAACAGGCCCAACACAGGAGCGGTAACTCCTCAGGACAAGACTCAGCAGTCCATTTACACCTCGAGGACAAGTAACACTCTTTTGAAGACAGCAATGTCTGCATCCTGACAAAAGAAGACCGACGGGTTGAAAGAGGAGTAAAAGAGGCCATTTATGTCAAAGTGGAAAAACCCTCTCTAAACAGAGGTGGAGGACTGACTTTCATCCTCATACAGTGCTGTCCTCAACACCCCCCTAGGGAGATTTAGCCACTGATCTAGGCATGGACAGGTCCTTCACACCTATACCGTGTGGCAATAGCCCCAGTTTCCACCTGGGCTCTGATCAGCATTTGCATTAATGGCCCTTTAATACCCATCCCCAAAGGGCGGGGACCCAGAAACACATCCCCATTAGCATAATGCTAACCCTTTGCCACCCATCATTGGTTCTACTCCTGTCCATTAATAAAAGCCTGAACTCCAAACCAACTCACAAGAACTGACAAAGCTGTCTGGATAGGAGGCGAAACGTTTTCTTTGACTATTACTAGTCCAGTTGACCTGATTCAAACCTTTGCTGCAAAGCTTTCATGCCTTTATTGATCCATGGATGAAAGAAACTGAGGTGGACAATACTGCACCGTCTTTAAAGTTCCAAGGTAACTGGAGAATTCCTTCTGAACCGACACCATCTTAAAAGGAGCGTGAGGAATCAAGCACATCAGGTTTCAGACTGTCTGGACTGGCGCAACTGGGTTATGACACAGAGCCTTTCCTCCGATAAACCAGTTGATTCATGACATCATACGGACGGCCCACTCCTCCACAGAGTGTTTTTTTCAGGTAAAAGTGTTGTGTATTTTCTTTCTCTGTAAGTTGGCCTTTTTCTCTCAGAGGGTGTGTGTGTTTGGGCCATCACATGAAGACCTGAACTAATGGCTAAGAGCTAAAGAAAACCGGGGACAAGCTGCGGTCCGCCTTTAAATACAGGGAGCTCAGCCCCTGAACACCACAACTCACATACTCTCAGTCAACATGACGAATATCTTGCTTGTCGGACAAGTCATCAGCATCATACCGCTCTGTGCCGTCCTGATCTTCATCGTTGCCAAGCTGGTGTCCACTTACAGAGGAGGTCCTCTGGAGGATGGGTCTGGTTATGCGGTGTTGATCACCGGCTGTGACAGCGGCTTTGGTCACCAGCTTGCTCGGAGTCTGGACAAACGGGGCTTTGTGGTCTTTGCTGGCTGTTTGGCACCAGAGGATCTTGGAGCCCAGGCTCTTGACAGGCAGACCTCCAGCAATGTGAAAATCCTCAAACTGGATGTGACGAAAGATGAGGACATAGAGGAAGCCAAAGGGTTCGTCATGGACAACCTGCCGACCAAAGGTAAGAATTGTAGCCAGGGAAATATACATCAAGGTGCTCATGCTGTTTCTGTCGGAAGGCTTGTGGGCGATCGTGAACAACGCAGGGATCTCCGACTGGGCGGAGATAGAGTGGAGCACCATTCAGGACTTCCACAGGATGGCCAACGTCAACTTGTTTGGCAGCATCAGAACCACGCTGGCCTTCCTGCCGCTGGTGCGAGCCGCTAAAGGTGAGTTCACCCTGCTGACTGGTACCTGATTGTTCGTGAGCTCACGTGTCTCCTGTGCTGAAGGACGGGTGCTTTTCGTGTCCAGCATCTTTGCTTTCTTCAACTGCCTGAACATGGGCGCTTACAGCGTGTCCAAGAGAGGACTGGAGGCTTTTGCGGACTGCTTGAGAGTGGAGATGGCCAGCTTTGCTGTCAAGGTAACGCAAATTGAATCCCTAAATATGAAAAAAAATATGCCAAACTCATGGCGTATTTTAAAGAGCAGCTAACTTGTTGTTTTGAGTGTCTTTGAAAATCATAGTGGACCCCTTCTGAACACATCAGCATGTGTCTGTTCGCACAAAATCCTCTGATTTGTCACAGTGACTTTCTGCATGGCTGTGTCAATTGGGCGTTAATTCGTGTTTTCACAGGCAGAGTGCAAAATTGATCTCACCACCAGATTAATTTGGAAGTGTGGAGAACAAGCAGGGCCTTTTGCCTCTATGTATGTGGACATCACATGGTCAGAGCAAAACTACAATAGAAATGATTTTTCATCATGAATCACGTTTGAAATCTAAAGATAACTCATGAGCTATTTGATATAGTATATATTTATTCTCCTTTTAATTTTATATAGTATATATTTATTTATTTTCTTCACTCGCATGGCATGTCTAGTTTTCTTCCTCATTGATAGTAATATCGCAATGTTAAATTAAATTTTAGAATAAAGACAAAACTCCTAAAAACACCCCACCATATTGTCAAGAATATATTTTATGATCCGTACATACGTACAAGTCTCATTATGCATAGTTTTCCTCAAATATTTCAGAAACAAAATCCAAGTTAAATGTAAGACCATTTTTCATCTGTTTTATTGCATTTGGCCCTGACTTAAACTTTCACCGACAATGTCCTTAAAAGCCACAGTGAATAGGCGCATTGTGGGCGATCAGAAGATCCCAACCAGCGGCGCCGCAATAGAGAAAGTCAGGACGATTTTCAGGGCACCTGACTGACTGGGGCAAGAAAGGGAAAAAAGGATTTTAGATCAATGTAACTTAATGAAAGTAAGAATTAGCACAACATTTTTATTAGAGGAAAATTGAATTTGACATTGAAACTTTATAGAAACACTGCGACTAGAAATAACAATAGTAATCACGCCATGGTGTTAACCTTTAAATAGAAAAGGCCCTTGCGCCAACTTGTTTGCTTCAATATTTCCATTGGGTTCACCTGATCAAAATGTATTTTATTTCACTTTCTGAGTCGCCATTTGTACCTCTTGGCTTGTCATTGCAAGTTTTTGGAGAACTGGTTCAAAAGGACCCAAAATCAAGCTTCTCTCTCTTCCAATTTAGGTCAGTATCATCCAGCCCGGTAATTTTGGTCAGGCCACCAACATTATCAAACTGAAGACGGCTACAAACATCTGGGAAAATTTAGATGACGAACGGAAGAGAATCTTCAACCAGCAGTACATCAAGCTGGCCAATGAATACTTCCTTTCCAACTGCAGGCTGGGCTTCAAGGACCCCGACCTGGTCATCGACGCCATGCTCCACGCCATCACTGATGCTCAGCCCAAATACAGATACCTGCTGGTGTCGACCATCGACCGCGTTTTCTTCCAGCTCTTTCCTTACCTGCCGACTTTCTTGACCGACGCTGTGTTTTCGCTCAGCCCCATGTACAGTAAAAGAAAAGAAATGCTGTATGTCAGTTAAACTTGTTTTCCTGCTGTTTGTATGCGCAACTTTGCAACTTTTACAATAAAATTCAACGTTTACTGCTTGTTTATTTATTTGCCACTTACACAGAAAATGGGGGCGGGGACTTGAGTGCACCAAAAAACACAAACAAAAATCGAAAACTTCATACACGTTCCATGTACCATTGAGACGAAGAAAGTCTGTTTACATTGCCTGGAATTACATTGACTGAAATCTTTTAGGAAATTCCACCTGCTTTGTGACCTTTTCTTCATAAAGTGTCTGCACACTGTACTTCTTTAATACTTACTCAAAGTACTTGTGGAGTTCCTTTGTGTGTTGTTGGTCCTAACTCGCATTATAAATAAATGAATAAGGGGAATGTGGTGCCAAAGAAGAAAAAAAAATAAAGGCAGTCAAACATTTTAACAAACAAAATTAGGGATGCACCAATCCGACTTTTATGGTTCAGATACCGATTCCTGGGCTTTCGCTTACGTCCGATACCGATCCGATACCAATGTTTAAGTATTAACCTTCTTTCTGTGCTGTGGCCTAACAATGCTTATTAAAAAAGGAAAAAGGAAAAATGACTTACTGTCATATGGAAATACAAACTTGATACTTATTTAAACAAAGTGTTGCCTGCGCTACTGCACGCCACTGCAATGCGTCAAATCGGCGAGGTTTCGCCAAGTTGGAGTGGAACGAACAGACAAGAAATCAACTCGTGAAAAGTGATGTAAATCCAGGAAAATAAAACATGATGTTTTGACATTATTCGCATTTTACTGTAAGAGCAAAAGGGAAACCACAGCATGAGCTGTAGCTCTGTGCTGGATGAAACTGAAACCAGGAAAATGACACAACATGATATTTAATGGCTACAAATAAGACTGATTTCTTGTGAAGTACAAGGAACATTGTTCAGTCACCAATTCCAGGAGCAACACATTGTACCATGTGATGTCACAACCAAAACATGCATGATGAAGGAGGGAGTGAAAAAATGTGAGGATAGATAGATCATAGATAATATCACGAGAGAAGCCCAAAAATGTTGATCAGTGCAGAGTTGTGGACAGATTCAACCTGAATTTGATGATTCTGGTGTTTAATATGAAAATGGGATGAATCACAATGAATTAATTAGAAAACCTTGAGATCAAGTCCTGTCACTAAAATGAACACTTCAAGTCATAAGACACAAATGATTGAAATACTAATTCGTTTATGAGGCGGTCACACTGTCGTGGAAAAGGCTGGGGGCAGTGAGTGCATCAAGCATGAAACCTCTCAAGCCACATGTGAGTTACCCAGAATGAAATCCTGAGACAAACAGAAGCGTGTTCTTTTACAGGAATAGATCCATAAACCCATCTCCACATCCCCAGAACACAAGCACCATCCCCGGATGTCTACCCACAAGCACACGCTTCGCTGAACAACCGGTAAAAGTAAAAACGTTTCTGGACGAAGATGACAACCTCTGATCAACCAAGAGCCAAAAATAACCAGGGCAGAGGAATGATCTTTGATCTGTTCTCCGTAAATCTGTTTCCTCGAGTCCCACATGTCAGGCCCCTCTCTTCACCCTGATTCCTTTTGGACATCGGAAGTTGTCCCTGGTGTTTGTAGTTAAACTGCATGTGGAGAAATAAAGGATTCTGTCTATACCTTTTCCTGCAGTGAGGGCAGAAGAACCAAAGCAGGTTCTATAGAAGCCGACCAGGCCAGGTATTTCTCCAATAACCTATTTAAAACAATCGTCTGCTGACAAACTTTGTGGGTTTCTTCACTCCCATTGCATGTCTACTTTTCTTCCTCATTGAAAGTACTGTAATATCGAAATGCCACATTTTAACAGTATTAAAAATAAAGAGAAAACTATTACACATCTGTGACAATATGCCTCTCAGGATGTAGTTAAACTCATATATTTATGCATACAACTCTCAGTACGCTTCATTTTCCTCAAATATTTTACAAACAAATTCAATTCAAGCCAAATTTTTCTTATGTTTTAATGCCTTTTGGCCTTGATTTAGACTTCCACGAAGAATGTCCTTAAAACCACAGTGAATAGGGGCTTTGTGGGCGATCAGAAGATCCCAATCAGTGGTGGCGCAATAGCGAAAGTTGGGACGATTTTCAGGGCACCTGACTGACTGGGGCCAGAACGGGGAAATAAATGTGAAGGAAAATTGTCTGAGGATTTTGCATCAATGTAAGTTAATTAAAATAATATAATACAGAATTTTTATTTGAAGAAAATTAATTTTGACATCAACCAATCTGAGTCATGATGGCTGGATTATTTCCTACTGCAAGTGTTACTGCATGACACAGACAGCCAGGTCCAAATTTCCTACATCCCGCTGTCCGCATCATTAAAAGGTAGTACTGCATGAGTGGCCCCCGCAAACTATTTTGAAACTGGTAATAAAAGACAGAATACTGTGGTGCAGAGGCACCGTCTCATAAAAAAAGTCACCAGTTCAAATCCAACTTGAAGCAACTCAGTTCAGCACAATGTCCTTTTTTGTGGAGTCTCCACTTGGGCCATATATGTACATGTTTTGGCATATGTTATAGGAAATTCATGGTAGAAGGCCTTTGACTGGGGAAAATATACTGATAAAAAATAAATAAAAATATGACCAGATAATATTTTTCAATAGCAAATGGTAGATCATGAGAACACAACCGAATATGAGAAAAGAAAGTACACCATACATAAATGAAAGGCATAAAAAGTTCTTTCTGACGGAACATTATTGAGTCACCAATTCTAGGTGCAGCACATTACACAATGTGACGTCATCAACAAAACATCCATACATCACTTGATGACGTCACCAGAGGAATATCACCACCTTCCTTACCCTAGTAAGTGTTCAGTGTTTTGGCTGACTCAGTATGTGTGTGTCAGACCAGACTGTAGCACAACAGCACCCTCCTTTGGGTAACTGGTCACTCATATCGAAGTTGAAAGAAGAAAAAGTTCCTTTTGGCATTTGTTTCTTGCCCTCTGCTTTCCCCCAAAAGCCCTCAGTACAGTATGACTTTGCTTCTCACACTGCTGAGAGTGAGTTCTCTCCTGCTAGCACAGATTCTCACCCAGGCTGAAGACTCTTCTTTTTTTTTTTCCAGTCACTCTGAACATCGACCCGTGCTCGCGACCCAATAGGGACCTGATAGATTGCCAGTGTCAAGATAACAAGGCAGCACCTGGCAGGTTCAATGACACCATTTGAGTTCATTTGAGGCTCAGTGCGTCCATGTGCGACACCATGGCAAAGTTAAGCCACCGGGAAGAGCGGTGCAAGTCTGGTTCAGTAGATGACATCATGAGTCAATAAAAACATTTTGCACAGAGGCGTCTCTTTAACTACGTACTTGAGTTGATGATAGCAGCTAAAAAAAAATTGTAATTTGATGACACGTAAAGTTAGCGGGTCGGGATAGGATGCAGACTAGACCTAGACTATGAGTCACTGTACCTCAGTGACTTGGAACCCAAGTGACTGAGCCATATTTTTCTGATACAAAAATATATATTTTCAGCAACATGACTGCACATCAAGACACTAAATACCTGTCAATTTCTGATTTATTTATTCTACAGTCTCAAGTCATCCTTTACATGTCACTTCTTAAGGCAGTTTTGCAACAGAAAACATCTGTAGACTCAATGTTAGCTACCAAACATGAACACAGTAGTAGAGGGCCTTATTGAAGACACTTTTGGAAGGTGCCATCAGTCTGTGAAACCACCAGCAGCATGACCACGTTTCAGGTTTCAACTTTCCCAAAAGTTCCATCAGGGGGTCTGTAGTATCTTGGGAAAGCTTTAAGTTGCAGCGAGTTGAAGGCATATTTTCTGCAACCCACGTTCTTGAAAGTGTTTTCCCGCCGGCATCCCTCGCTGAGGAGACAAGACAGGAGAGAAGGGTTTATTGATCCATGATCCGTAGACCCAATTTCGTGTGTTCTTTGAGCCAGGGCCTCCCACATGCGCACAGTGAGACAATAAAGACAGATGTGAATTGAGAATTAAAACATTCTCTAAATTAAACTAGACACAATTGAACAACTTCCATCAATCAAGAGTTTTGTAAGCTCAAGGCAAACGAAAAATGAACCAGGGTTTGTGGGGACACTAAAACCAAGAGACCACTGGTGAGGTTAGCGTACAGTTATTGGTGGAATAAATACATTAAAAACCACAACTGAACTTCAGAAATTCTCCTTCTTGAAATTTTCATTTAAATGTGTTCATAGACACAATAACAAAGCAGCCTTCAAAAAAAAAAAAAAAAAAAAAGAAAAATTCACTGAATTCATGTACCAATCTGCCGTGGTCCCATTGTTTCAGATTTTTTTTTAAAAATTCTGGTAGCAAATAACATAAAAAGACCAAAAATGTATTTTGAACACAGATAAGCCAACGCTGTTGAACGCACGATCTGCTTGGTGAAGGTGAAAGTGTACTATCAACATCCTCATACACAATGATGACTAACAAGTGCAGAGACATTCTAAAGACAATGGCAGAACTGAGAAGGATCTATTCTTGGGTCACACACAAGAGTACTCGTAACTTGGGGTCTGGCCCCGCCACCATTGTGTTCTTATCCTCTTCCACCTCTACCAGACCTTTGGAGGGAGAGGCAGCTACCCAAACTGATCCTCTCAGTCCTCAATGACACCAATGGATGTTATTGAAAGCAACTCTTGCTGTACACTGTTGAGAGACTTGGAAGCCTGAGGCTCCAACCTCAATGTCAGTCCATGGAAAAGCCTGAGGTCTCTGTTGACAGGGCATCATGAAAAGCCTCCCTCTTCACCCTTTACGGATTTTAACAACTGGAAGTGTCCCTGGGGTTGGTGGTTGAACCACATGTAAACCAGAGCCGACTGACCAAGCCAGAAGTCTGGCAGAGGGGCCAATAGCGGGCCTGGAACAAATTTCTTACATCCCACAGCCTGTGTCATGACATCACAAGGAAGCTTGTTCTTGGTACCGACTGATCAAAGTCGCACCTAGAAATAAAAGCTGAGAGGGACAACAAAAACAAAAAGAGTTCGGCACAAATAGTGTTGGACTAACAAGCTGTTCCCCAGTACCTGTGATCAGCTCCAGGCCGGAGGGAACCCCAAATTTTGAACTACTGAGTGAGACAGCTGTCAGTCTTGCTCCTGCTATTAAGTCTGTACTTACATGGTCGGCCCGTATCCTTTTTCACCTCATCAAAATGTCCCTTTTTTTAAAAAGGTTTGGGCACTTGAGACCTCTAAAACCATTGACCCTGAAGTTAGAATTTAAGCAGACTTCTGGAGCAATGAAACGTGATCCCAAAAGTTAGGTTATGAGTATGTATTTGAACTTTTCACAGAGAAGCAGAATACATGTACGACAGCAGGATCATAGACCCTTGTTTGGCAATGAAGGCAATATGTAGCAAATGACACGCAGCAGCAAGTACCTTAAGTACACTGACCAAAGAGAGTAAACAACAATGAAATAAAAAACAAAAATGAAACCCAACATCACAACCTTTTAACAACATGAACATCGTAAACTTCACAAATAAACTGAAGAAATATTTGAAGCCACAATGACTACCAACACATGGCACTAAGAGTCTGTGACATGGCTCAGAACTGCATTAATATGCAGTATGAAAGTGGTTTTCAAACTTGTGGCGGGGGGCTACTACACAGAATCTGGTTGAAAACAAATATTTACCGCTAGCATCGACAACTTTGTGAGAGGACTAACGTTAAATGCAAAGCTGATGACGAATCAACAAGGAGAGAGGGTGGGGGGCCCTGCAGTATGAAATTAGCTTTTAGCTTCTACAAAGTTGTTGAACTAAAACAAAGCGTTTAACTATTTGTGACTGAATTTCAGTGCATTGTATATACCTGACCAATTGCTGTACCTGAATCCTGAGGCTTGAAAGATCACCAGAGGATTCAAATGTAAAGAAACAGCTGAAGATGATATCAAAACAGCATAGAGGAACACAGCTATCAACATTTGCCCGGAAAATATGAGATGAAGAGTGTCTTTGTTTATGTTTTAGACTGTGCGCGTACACATCAGACAGGCAAAATTATTGGAGGTGTTTATGTACAGTCTCACAAGAGGAAAATAAATGATAAACAAACAAATAATTCAAATTTTACATGGGCATCACTTTTTCTTAAACCTGCAAATTAAATTAAATAGTGTTTCGGAGCTGACTGATCCATCTCTGATCCTTCACTGTCAGACCCTTCATCCTTTGACAAGCCTGAGTCATCTCTTCCAGGATGTTGTGGTACAAATAGACAGGGCTGAAGTTCTTTGTTAGCATGGCCCTGCTCTACTTCCTCAACAACTATTGACAGATCACTCAAATATTTGCTGATATTGCTGCAGTGTTGCTTCCTCTGATGACATCATTGGTTAGCTCCGGCATTTCATCCGGTTACAACAAAAAAACATTGCACTCATCCGCTCCATGTTATTTATGGTGGTCTATGGTAACAAAATGCGACTGAGAAAGGTGGTATTCACAGATTGAGAACTGTTTTTCTTCTTTCTACTTCAGTCATGGTTGAGTTTATATCACAGACACTTTAAGTCCCTTGTATTCAGAGTGACAGCAGCCAGGTGAGCATTAGACAAACATTCAAAACTCAATTGCCTAGACACCTTAAAACACATGACATAAGCTCTGTAGTACAAATATACTCTTCAAATTTCTTGATTAAAAAAGAATGCTAGCACGTGTCAGGTGTTAAATAAATATACATGGAAGCATGTGGGTTTTCTGCTCAATATAGTATTCATTATTATAAAAAATAAAATACTTTACAGAAGTGCTTGAAGTCATCATAATGCAGATAAATACAAAGCCCATCTGACCTTGATAGGCAGCTAGAAAGCAAAAAGTTGAAGAAGCTCTTCACAATATAAGATGACATCAGTTCAGTTTCACTCTTTTGGAAATTATTTTATCCTCACATGATGCGCAGAGCTCCTCCCACCTTCAGTTCGGTGTCCTTCCGATGACATTTAAAATTGTTTTAAATGTGTAAGTCATTTGGAAACTCAAAGCTTTTACAATAATAGCTGTGAACCCGGAGCAGCAGGGGACAAACATCTATGTTACTGATACGACGACAGGCAGAGGGATTCAATATTGCACACGGATCATTAAACTCAGGTCAGAAGAGTCGGAGAGACTCCCACAGGAGGCTATTTTGGTGCGATCCACTTCCCGACTGGGTCGATCTAAACGAGCTCTGACACCAAAAACATGCTTCTGTACGGACAAATGTATTGGTTTACGATGCAGAGATTTCCTGAGGAAATAGGGCTGAGAAAATGCAAGCCAGCGCCACAATAACAAGTGTATATATATATATATATATATATATATATATATATATATATATATATATATATATACATATATACAATGCATTGAACAGTGGTGGACACCCCAGGCAAATATATATATATATATATATATATATATATATATATATATATATATATATATATATATATATATATATATATGCGCGTGTGTGTGTGTGTTCTTGACAGTTTCAACTTGTCAGTATCACTATCAAGTTAACAAATACAGCAAAAAAAAATCCATCACATCGTCAAATTAATATTTAGTAGTTCTGCCAGTAGGAAACAGTAGAATGCATGGGGTGTCCACCACTGTTCAATGCATTGTAGTGAAGTTACTTTCCAAAACACCATTGAATCTGATTTGTTTTGTTGCAACTCTTGAATGCTACAACAGCAATGACATGTGCAATAAAATATACATAAATAATACAAATAAATGCTACATATACTGTATTAGATATTCTGTCCGTACTTGGTACATTTACCACGTGTCCACACCATATACAAATTGATACGTTAAGCACTGACCTAAATAATAATAATTTAAAAAAAATCAGATTTTCTGTTTTTTCCCTGATTTTTCTTTCATACATTCTTCATCAACAAAAACCTCCATCACTGCAGTGAGATAAAAGCTAATAGGTTTATGTTGCGAGTCAAAAAAGAAAATAAAAACAACAGTTTTATGAACAAATAAACAAAATTTTAGCAGACAAATTAAGTTCTTGTCTGGTTACAATGAGTCATTGGTAGCAGCTACAGCAAGTTTTAGAACAGGAAGGTCGGCTGGGTTAGTCGCAGTTGGCAAGCTCACCACCAGATGCCACTGTTCGCAAAGTGCAGATGCAGTAAGGTGAGTTCGAGGAAGAAAAATGAACCACCATCAGCAGAGCGAGTCCACTTGCTGGTTTTAACACCAAAATTGAGGAGATCTCAGTGATGAGACACAACATTATTCATGTGGCTGTTCAGCTGCAGCGGAGTTTGGCAAGGAAATAAGCCACGCTGAGGAAGATCCACACCACCAGCAGATTTGGGCTGAGAGCCAGCAGGGGCAGTGAGTACATAAGGCTGGGGTCCATGCGGAAGTCACGAATCGGCAGCAAGCCGCTCAGGTTCTTCTGGAAGACTCCCTCTCTTGTCCCAACGCTGCGTGGTTGCAGGGGCAGGAGAAACCAAGAGGGTGGATGAAGGTGTAAAAGAATTCGGAGTGAGGAGATGACAAGGGCAGACGTGAAGATTAAAAAAAGAGACATGAGAGAATGATTGACACAAACATGCGTTGATGTGATGTGCACAAGGTGTCGCAGCAGGAAGATGACAGATCAGACGGTCATGATGTGACCATTATGTTCCACAATAAAGGTGGAAATAAACAGAGAAAGGTTGGAAAAAAGAGAAGAGACAGAGAGAGAAAATTAAGAGAGATGTCTATCAAAAAGGAACTACTCAACTCTGCATGCTTTTGGATTCCAAAACATGGATGGGGAGAAGGGGTTTTAATCGCTTGTCAATATAGGGGGGAATCAATGACAAACCAAAGATTTCTCAGCATGCATCACTCCAAACAATAAATTCCTCTCATGCTTGTCGAAGGAAAGGTTGGAGAAGCACAGAAAAGCAAGCAAGGGAGAGGAGCACATGAAAGATATCAGTTCATGCTCACTAGAGTGAAGGTGCAACGTTATTGAGAAAGTACAGTCAGACACATAAGAGCAAGAACTGGAAGTCACACACAGGACCACTGAGAGCCACAGGCATTTTGCAATAACAGGAGCAACAGGAGCCTTTGCTGTCATGTTTTGGGTTGACACTTCATCTGGACAGTGATAGTGATAGTGACCACATTTCTCATATGAAGCTTCACTTCCTGACTGACTCTCAATTCACTTTGAAAAAGCTAAAACCTGAACACCCCCAAACATTCCACTCTGGGAACCACAAGCTATATCTTTTGAGCTAAGTGAACTGAGACAGAATCAAGGAGCAGCAACAAGAATGACCGAGGACCCCCAAATTAAGTTTGCTACGATACCTCCATGGAGACAAACACACAAAAGTGTATAAATAATGTGACCTGCCTGTCACAGACACAAACTAATGGACTGTGTTTGAGGGAAACAGGCAGTGGAGTGAGAGTTGAAATCCACAAATGGGCAAAGAAAAATCATTTTGTTTGCCCAGAAATGGTTTTGATCATGACATGCCACATTTTGTCCTACCTGCGCATGCAGTCCAGAGCCTGCGTGAAGACCTGCGGCGCCATGCCGTGCTCGTGCTGCAGGATCAGGCACTGTTCCAGAGTGACTGACATGGCCGTACGGTCCTTGGCGCTCTTGCAGCTGGTGAACCGAACGCCATTGAGCCGGCGACAAATCTAAAACCAGCAGAGAGCTTAGTCTGTCTGACACAAACACAGGGCAAGACATGAACCACAGTAGCTAACCTCTGCTGCCTGCCACAGGATGTCCACGTTCTTGTTCTTCCTGGCGTTGACGTTTTGGCCAAGAAACCTCAGCAGCTCAGGTAGACATGTCTGAGAACGGGATCGTGGGAGACCTGAAGAAGAGGAAGTGTCAACAAATCCGTGTTTAACAGTATACTTGTGAAATATGCCAACTCATGACTCACAGTCCTCTGGTAGAACTTCTTTAAATTGTTCGTAGTATGAGTTTAACCTCGCCAGACTCTCCAGGTTAATATTCTCCTGCAGGGATGTGTCTCCAAACCTACAACAAACACAGGCACAAAAATCTATAAAAACATTCTTCAGACTGGGCGGGGCTGCTCGCTCACTTCTCCGCCAGCGTTTGCTGTTCATTGATGCCCACGTTGAAGTGCACCGGCTGAACCCGCAGCAGCATACCGCTCTGGATCTCCCTTGGCAACGCATCAAACATGGTGCCGGGCAGTGGGATGCGAACATTGAAGCCGTCCCGGTTCCCTGTGATGATTGGCAGCATGTCAGGGGCGGAGCTGCCGGTCGCCTGGGTGACCTGCCAGTTAAAAAAAAACGTTGTTACTAACCGAAACCAAGTGAGAGAGCCACAGTTCATTCATTGCAGAGTAAAAAGAGGCTGTTGATTAGGTTATAGTGAGTGTATTTCTTGAGTGAGAAGAGAAACAAATACATTCAAGATAAACAGGTGACATAATATTTAAATGAACGAAATATGTATCTTTTCAGCATTGGGTTTATGCTTCTTACCATAGCATCAAAAGGGGTATATGTGAAAAATAAACATTTAACACTGTATTGGAAGAAAGCTTGAGTGAGAAAGAACGTCAACTGACTGAATTGGCATCATCACCTTGAACGTGACATTACGTAGATCCATGATGCCGATGCTCATGTCCTCCAACATGGCCAGTTCCTCACCTGAAACAAATCTTATTACCTAACAAGGCCCCGGGTAGGAACATTCCCCCAGAGAAAAGTGAGGACTGTACCGTAGGTGCTGAGCAGGGATTCATATTCTGCCAGCAGACCGATGGTATAAAGCTGTCGAAGGAATCCGCTGTCATGGAGACAGTTCCTCAGTTTAATGATGAAGCCGCAGATGAGCGCCGTGAGCTGAAACGTACGCCAAACCATACTTTTGAGCTGTGATACAGAAGTTTAATATCCCCACATCACAGCAGTCTCATTTACTGTAGTCTTCTTCACTGTAGATGTTTCAGTTATGACATCACATTATATCATGGGGTGCACCTGGAATTGGCCCAATAAAAAATATTAACTCGAGAAATCATGATCGGCGTTTCACTGTGGTGTCTTTAAAGGTTCAGGCAACCCCTCATCACGAAACAGAACAAACCTGCAGAACTGAAACTTTTCTCAGGAACTGCAATTGTGTAGGAGCTCTGTGGTTGACTTATTGTTACGTCACTTTTAAGGACATCAGAAGCATGGTGATAATGGCATAAAAAATTTGCTGACCGTTTGGCAGAAGACAACGTCACGACGGTACTGCAGCGACACATCCATCGCTATAGTGGGTGCGCTGTCCTGCATCAGTAGAAACACCATGGACTTCTTGGCCGTGTCGCTCATCATTGCCACACACTCGGTAAGAGTTGTGAGAAGAGGATACAAGGCCTCGCTCCACTCGCCTGGGAGAAAAAGTGCAGGGAACAAACAGAGTCACTATCAGGCACTTAAACCGACTGAAATGTAATAATCTTAACCAGTATATATTTACGCATTACATTTCTTCCCCCTGCCTTTTGTAAGTTAATGACACTACCTATAAAGTGAAGTTGCTCACACTTTATCAACAACGTGTAGGAAAGTGAACGCACCTCCCAGAAATATTTTAGACTTTTTAATTCACCGAATGAAATGACATTTGTCAGAAAGAATAGTACTGTAAGAGCTATTTAAAAAAGAAGATATGAAACCATCAAAAGATATCAGTTCCCATTCTCTGCTTGTGTCACATGAATATGACAGAGAAATAAAAAATACTCATACAGTAGGCCACCTTGCAGATGTAGGAGGAGCAAAACAGCAAGGGGGAGGGCAGCTTACCTGGATACGCCTCCTCTATGCAGGGGCTTCCATCTGGAGGAAGGGACGGAGGTGTAACATGCAAGGTTATTAGCACATGGAAGCAAAAGGGCGCAGCAGAGACAAATATTAAACACAGAGCCAGAGACAGAGGTCGACAGATAATCTTGTAGATTAAAACGAAGCATTTGCATCCTGTGATAAAGGATGAAAATGTTTCTGAATACTTGACAATAGCCACGTCCTGGTGGTATGGTCTGTTGTGTTTCTCGCCGCAATGCGGCTTGATTGTTGTCGAAGATTGGGGAAGACACTTGGCTCTGGATAGACACTTGTAGACTCAGCACAAACCAGCAGACAGGCTGCATTTAGCTGGACAAGACTGACGGCACGTCAGCCACAGAAGCAGAACTGGAGGAGCAGCACACGGAGGTCTATGATATTGCCAACAACTAAATTCTGCTGAAGAACCAAAACATGTTGCGTTCCACGTGGATGTTACTTAGATGGAAAAATTATTAGATTTTTATATATATATATATATATATATATATATATATATATATATATATTTATATACAGTAGTTAACTGTAATGGAGTAAATTGAGCGAATATGAATATCCTGAAATTGGAAATATGTTGGAAATATGGACATCAATAAGCGAAAACACAAAACAAATAAATGATTAAATAATTTATCCCACACAAGATTATAACATATAATTACTTGCGAAGTAATTTACTTCATATTTCTTTGTCATTACACTGATGAATGTTGCAAAAAATAAATACTGGACGATACACAAGCAGAACCTACAGGTCTCTGGTTCAGTGCTGAGAGGCTGTGTAGTAGGATGGATGCAAAATGAGGATGATGATGGAGGAGGGTATGAGGGTGATGATACTGCAGACGGCTCTTCCTCTATGCTCCCTGGGTTGATCCAGAAAGCTCGCCATTTTCCCTCACCTTTCCACACAGACGGAGAGAAAGTATTGTTTCTCTCAGAACAGTTTGAAAATATTTTGTCCTCAAGTTTTACCCTTCTTAGTGCTGCTCTCCTGCGGGTCAGTCAGTGAGGTGTCCTGGCTCTCTGTGAGGGGTCTTTTATCCTTTTGAAGCAGTTTATCGACCCGCTGGATGATGCACTCCAGAGACTTGTCCACATTCAGCCACACCTTCTCCTGGGACACACCATTGGGCTACTATTATTAAAATGCTTTCCTGACTTATCATCAGATCAGGTAGAACATCTGTTCTTATGTAATGACATTGGGGAATCGGGCTTGACGCAGGAGCAGGATATGCATAGGAGGCAAAGATGAATCACTTTCACATGCAGATCATGGCACAATTATGCCTAACAAGGATTTATGTAACCACAACCAACTCTGCATGTTGGCTTCATTCCATAATCAATAACTCAAAAGTTATTCCACAATACTAAACTGCACCTGCAGATGAAGTATTTTGAGTTTATCTCACTGTATGTTCCAGTGAGAGCCACTGCTCCCCAGCGAAACAAGTCTGTGGATAATCTGTAACTCAACTATGCAGCATTGTAATTCTTAATCTTCTTTCCACATAGCAGCAAACTTCCCTGCGTTGTAGTGCTTCCATATATGAACTGTTTACTCCACGAACCAATGATGCGACCGAGGAGCTCCAATGATTGATAGGCGAAGCAAACAATGACTATAAATACGTCAAAGGCCCAACCAAAATTAGCGATGGAATGCTACAACAAGATCGTCTACAGCATTAAAATGAGTCTGTAATCCACATGTCTGACCAGAAGCACTGCTAAATCAACCCCTATTTCGACCTACCCACTCCTCCTCGTGCCAGTCCACGTGCAGAGACGATCGGCTGTTGCTGCCGCTCCACTTGGCCAGCAGCGTGTCCTGGTCGTTCCGGAGGACGACTTGTTCTGACTCTGCCGAGGGCGATGCCTTCGAGGCGATGTACTCTGGCCGTGCTGCATTCAGGGCCTGGATCGCTGAAGCCAACAGCTTACAATCGCAAACCGTCACCAGCTGACGAGTCTAAGAGAGGGACAGGTCAACACGTTCTGTTTCGTCTTCTGATGAAAACATGCTTTTAGAACCATAATCTGAAATACCTTATCAGTAAGAATGCTCAGTGTCCTCTCCAACCCGCTTGCAGATTTGTCTTTAGCTGCTCTGGATAGTCTCTCCGCGTAGTAGCTGACCTGAGTTTTGAGCGTGTTGATGTGGGCGATAATCTCTTTGGCTCGAACAATGTCCTCCGGTATGTAGACAATTGACTGAGAGCTGGACACGGTACCGCTGTAAGAGGAAAACCTTACGTTTAGTCAACTCCATGCTGATGACAGACAAATCGAACTTTGCCATGTCACATGTTTATCTAAGATTCACACTCTATGTCCATGGAGGGAGGTGTCTGTATGTGCAAATGTTTACAGTTGGTTAAGTGCCTCCTTTTACTCCTCAGTGTCAGCATGCACTTGAGCTCGCCATGGTCTAAATGTGATAAGTGTTTGAGGTGTTTAGATAAACTCTCAACTGTGAGGTTAGCCTGCTAATGACGAAAATGCATAGAACAATGTTATGATTTCCAAATACGGTCAGTCGTCGTGCAAGGGAAAGGGAAGCCAACAAATGAACACATAAAAAACCATATGCAGAAACTCACCATTCCTCCTCATATACGCTGATCAAAAAAGCAATGAAACAATATTAAGGCTTCAAACCCAAATGCAAACTATTATCATTAAATAATGGTTGGATGTTCAACTCATCACAGTCAACTAAAACTGCGCCAATGAATCAAAACAAAGAATAATGAATTTAAATAAATAAATAATAATTCCATTTCTACACTGAACTCACTGTTTCTTTGCCTCCTCGAATTTCTGGATGAGTTTCCTCAGGCCACTGTTTTTAAAACCCTGGCAGTGAGCAGCCGGAGCGCCGATGGTTATCACATCATAGGTATGATCTGGAGGGAAACGGCATTCAAGTTTGAGTAGAACCAACACGGCAACGTCAACACCATTCTCACCAAAGGCCAGCTCGTCCTGCACTCTCATCCGCTGAACATGCAGGTTGGTCGGCATGAACTCCAGCTTTCTCTCTGCCTTCAAGTTGCTGGCTTTAAATGAAGGACCTGGAGGGGACAGGAAAAGCAAAGGAAGTAGGAGATTCAGATACTTCGAATCATAATGTTAAAGTTTACTGACCTCTGTAGTTGGTGAGGTCAGACAGTGTTCCCTGGTAACTCAGTATGGTAGTTTGGTAGTGCGTCAGAATCTGACGCCGCAGATTCTCCCAGCAAGGCGACAATTCTCCGAGCTCCTCCAGCTCACATACCCTGGTGAGTATGATAATATATAAAAAAACGGCACCAAATTTACATGCTACAGAGGACACTTGGGTTGATTTTGATTTTATTGCAGTAGAAATGCGAGAAAATGTGCTCCCACTAGGAATCCTTTTTGTATTTTTCATCTTCCTAACAAGGTAAAAAAAAAATGACATGAATAGGAAAGTGAGTTCATGAATCTAGACTTTGAAATAATTGACACATTTACAGAAATAAACTTTCTGATCAGGACTTTTAATATCATATTGTAAATATGAGTTCAATACTACCTGGCTGTGTCCTCCTCCAAAAGGAGCTTCACAAACTGCCTGGGGATGTTTAACGACAGGACGCTCTCTGCCATCTGCTCCAGCACCCGTAGGTGGTTTCCCTCAGTCGTTGGAAAGCGGTATATTCTTGACATTGTGCCTCCAAACACTAGGGCAGAAAGAGAAGAAAATTAGCTAACATTTGACAATCTCTCCACACCTTCTCCTGAGACACACCATTGGGCTACTATTAAGTGACAATAAATATATTGAGACCATCGGACAGAGGGCGCTAACACTCGCTGCCTCTGGTTTATGGAGTTGAAGGGGAAGAAAATAGGAAGAAAAAAACTGTGTTACAAGGTTACAGCTTTAGCTCCCTCGGCTGGTCTTTTCTGGTCGTCCAGAGTATCAGACTGGTGTCAAAACGGGATTAAGCGACAGGACATTGGAAGAGTCTGCCCCAGGAGATAAGCCTAATGGAGAAGGCAGCACTTTCTTTTAATCACTTTTAGACACACGTTTATACATTTCATTTAAGTGCAGTGTTAGAGGCTGGGCCAATTTTTACAATATTTTTTGGAACAGTCATCCATCACCAGTTGATTGTGGTGATTGTGGTTCTCCCAATGACCTCCTCCACCAATCACCTGCAGCCAGCAGTTTTGGGAGCTCTTCCTTATTCCCCAAGCAGGGGCATAACAATATAATGATTTAGATTTAAATTTAATTGTTTAAAATTAACACTGTTTCAGGTGACGTCCTGTATTAAGGCTGTTTGTGCTGTGCATCATAAAACACAGTTTAAATAACAGGCTCATCATTACAGGCTCAGAAGGTCAACTAGACGTCACATTTAAAATGACTCTTGACGTGAGCAGGAGCTCTCTAAAAGGTACCTGAACGCAGCAGGGTATCCTTGCACAGAGATGCGTATCTGATCCGAACTCCCATTGACTCTGTCAGGCTCTCATCTACAGGCAGGATTGTCTAGGAGAGACACACACCCACACTGAACGACTGGAGGAACCTTAACATGATTCATTAATACTAATATGAACTCGGCTTTGGTCTATCTCGTACCCGACCAGTGATGCTGTCTGGGAGTTGGCCGACCGCCTTCCTCTGAACGGCTTTGTCCTCCATCTGCCAAGCAGCAACAACAACCTTCCCCACTCGCTTGTTTTCGGCCGATCTACACAGAAAGCAAAAAAAAAAAAAAAAAAGAAGAAAATACAATTTGTTTCTGATCAAAAGAGGCTAAATGTGAGACCTACCTGAGCACCAGCTCTAATCTGTGGCTCTTGTCCTGCATCAACTCTTTTATTGGAAAAAGAGTGGTCCCCAGCATGTACATCTGGTCAGACATGGATGGAGAAGTGTCAGAAGCCGCCTTCAGCAGTAATTATTTACAGGAAGTAGATCAATCTCATTAGCGTTTTACCGTGCCCTGGGATCGGTCCTTGACATCGTACACGGCCAGTTTCACTTGCGTTTGTGGGTTGATGTTTGAGTCCTGGAAGAAGGCGATGCTGCTGAGGAAGCTTGGGTTGCTTGTTCCCTGTTGACGGAGGGGACGGCATGAGCAAAAGAAGAGAGACAGCAAACTCGAGTCGAAACTTAAAATATAAAACATTTTTATGTGACAGAGTGGACATCAAAATTGTCCTTGTTGATGTTTTCAGTAAAATGCCACTACATTTAAAAATAAATAAATGAAAATAATAATATAAAAAGATTGGTTCAACTGATACAAATTTGAATAAATTCAAAAGAATATATAGAGGGGAATGATCGGCTTCTGAAACTGACCCACACAATGGAATAAATTCAACCCATACACAAAACAATCACAAACAAAAACATGATTTAATTTTTGTCCCCTTTCCATGGTGGCTTGCTGGCTCACGATATATAGCTGCGGGTCTTCAGGCGGGTCTGCAGCTACACAACAATCTAACAATCTAATAAGATTACAATTTCTCTTCATAAGATCACAAAAAGGAAAAGAATGTCTTGTTTTAAAGGATCTAAGATTTCAACCAAAATAGAGCTATTTAAGAAAAAAAGAACAAAACAAATAAGTAAATGAAAGTGTACTCCTCAGTACAGTCCTCCGACAGAGAATCAAACAGAAATGCAATTAACATTAGTGTTTGCCACGAAGGGCAACTCACCTCTATGACTTCTGTCTGTGCGTGTTTGGTCCAAAAGGCCTGCGGTGGTGTGGTGCAACTCACTGCTACAAAACTGTTGGGTTTTCTCTCCAGATTTGGCGTCACCAGGTCAGTGCACGCTGAGTAGGAGACAGTCAAAAAAATGAGGATAAAATCTGAGACACTGAAACCTTTTTTCATCATCAGCCTTCCCTGGAAGTATAGGTTTGTCTGTATGAGGAAATGGGAAACTCTGAGGTAGTGTAAGTTTCTGTTGCGTTATTTAAACCATAACAACTTCCAATTGATCATTTTTGTTTATTTATATATTTTTTCAATATTCATCATGATTTCTTTTCACTAGGTAAATGAAAATGAAAGTAAGGTCATATTTAAGGTCATGTTCTGCCTTTTAATATTTTTTTAATATTTTTTTTATTAACATTAAGTCCACATTTTTAAAGTACATTATATGTTTCAAAACACATTTTTTGATATTTTGTTTGAATTATTTAGAATGTTCTCTCACTGTTTTAGTGGCAGTGCAGTCTTGTATTGACTGACCGTCGACTTTCAAATCAAATCTTTTATTTATTTATATGACAGTAGATTTGTTCTACCAAATAAAACATTCACCTTTTCTGGCTTTTATGTAAAATCTTGTCGCATAATCATACTTACTGTCAATAATGAGCACATGGTTATAAATTATTATACATTATTATAAATTATGTAATCATAGTTCAAGGTTCTGCAGAAAACAACATCATGATAAATTGAATGAATGTTACTCACAAACACTAAACTCGAGCACAGGTTCATCAGGATCTTGACTGTTTCCTGTAGAACAAATAGCATCAGTTGAAATGTACATCATTCAACACTGGACTGAGGCATCAAAGAAAGTAGCGTCTGCTTCATGAAATCAGAAAGCAAACAAATGTAATGTAATGGACAATACATCCAATCAAAAGAGGCTCACCTGCGAGTGCTAAGCCAATGATCTCGCTGGACAACTCGAACGTGCTCGCCCGGTACACAGACCACGGTCGCTGTATTCTGGAGCCGCGCTCTCTGCCCCCCGCCATGCCTGTTGGTTAACAGCAGGCGACAGAAGCAGACGCGCACGAGCACGGTCGCACACTCCCATGTGAGGTGACACTTCTTTAGAGAAGACCCCCCGCTGCTCACTACATGTCACATCTGTGGTGGAAGAGAAGGAGAGGGATGTGGCAACATCAAGAACAAATGTTTAAAACAAATAATAGAAAAGAATATCAGAGGCAAAATGCACATTCCCTTGATATTTATACTGCTCGAAACCTCAACTTAGATCAAGAAAGCTCACAGTAAAAACTCAGATTCATCTTTGGACCCATGCTAGTTGCATATTTAAGATGGTGTGTGATGCGATTATCATAGATTGTAAAGAATTCGAACATGTAGAAGATCTGCTAGAGTTAGTAGATGTAATGACCAGGTCACTTTCTACAAACAAACTATGTTGAAAATGCCGACTTTGGCTTTGTGCACACCCAAAAGTGAAACAGAAAAGGGGTCACAACAGTAACGTGAATTGTTCCTCTTAAATCCTCCAACTTGACCTTCATGGCCACATGATGGAGAGCACCTTCTCTGACGGAGCTAAAAGCAAAGATGACGTTTCATTTATAAGTTTAATATTTTTATGGTGTCACATCAAATCGTTTGTGATATAATCTGCTTTAATATACATTTAAAGAGCAAAGTTTAAAGAGGTTTTAAGGGTGATGGTGGGCCCCAACGTTACACTGCTTACAGTGTATCACTTAATGTGTTAATAATCTGTTCATGTGTTTCCATTCTACGGGTCATGACACTGAAGCCAAAGCAGCTGACACACAGCTAGTTCATGAGATCAGGCAGAAAGCGCAGGGAGTGCCGATGAACAATTCATATTGTACGTTTCAAGTGAGTGACCTACTTTTTGGCAAGTGGCACACAACTGTTAACTTGTGACCCACTTAAGGCTTAAGAGACCCACATATAGGCTTTTATTTAGGAGAGTGTCTGGGCGTTCTGAGGAAAAAATGGACACCTGGTTTTTCTTGACAGGATGCCCTGAAGTTCGGATTATTAGTGTCTGTATAATGATTCTCAACCCTTTTGCGGCCATGGCTTGATCACCATATTTGTTTACCTAACTAAATCATAGTTTTTAATGACAGGAGTATTTTGGTGTGTCTTTTGGCACGAAGCTCCCCCCACGCCTGCCGAATGCGAGCAAAATAGCTGAACAGGGATCAAAATTCACATGGATCAGTTTTTGAAAAGAGGCCAGCCTTCATATATATATTGTTTGAATGAATGAATGTTTAAATGGGTGAAAGTTTAGGAAACAGATACACAGCTGATACTGTGATGAACTGTATGCTTATCTTGCATAAATATAGAAAAGAAGATGAACAAACTGTAGACATTCAGCTTGGAGTAAAGGAAAGAATCATGATAAAAACACTTATTTTCTAAATCAGGGTCAGTCTCGTAAAACAGCAGTTTTAAGAGACTGCATAAATATAGAAAAGAAGATGAACAAACTGTAGACATTCAGCTTGGAGTAAAGGAAAGAATCATTATAAAAACACGTATTTTTTAAATCAGGGTCAGTAAAACAGCACTTTTAAGAGACTGTTGTGGCACAGTTGTAGCAACAGCTACTGAGTTCATCTCTGTTCACTATTATTTGACCAAGATGTTTGTTTTTATAAAAAGACATTTTTTAACAAATAGATGCTTACAGCTTGTGTTTTACAAAGCAAGTTGTGTTGAGAGGTGAATGAACTGGGGGCGGGGTTATCGGCTTTGGACGACTTGTTTCAAAATCCTATGCCTGCCCAAATATATCACAGTCAACATCTGCAGCACAACCTGACATGATAACACTTAAAACTAGTTCCTCAACTGTATTCCAAAATACATTCTTACTGATGCAAGTCTACAAAAAAAGAGAGCGCTGACCAACAGTCATTACATTACAACACAACTTGAGGAGGTCGGACATGACAGCAAGAGCAAAACGACTGACACACAATACGACTTCCTGAACAGAAACCACAGGGTTAAGACATCAAGATTTGTGAGACTGGGAACATAACTACAAGCAAAGATGCAGCTTGTTTGTTTTCATGTGTGTCAGCTTGTGTGTGAAGTTAACCCTGATGTCAGCAGAGTGGCTGGGCACTGAATCAGCAGTGTTCACACAGTGCATTGAGAGATCAAAGGGAGGTCAGCTGACAATATTTTAACAACCAAGACATAAATCAAGAAACGTCCTTAAAGTTTGTTTTACATTGTGTGTTGTCATTGAATACAGTGGGTTGGTGCCATCATTCCATGATAAGCAATTGCCAGTGGTCCAACAGTAAACACTTCACATTCAGTCGAGCCTTCCAACCAATGAGCCACGATCATTGGGGCACACAAAGCTTCATCCAGCTCCAGGATGATGAAGTTTGTCTGAGGCTTAGAGAAAAGCAAAAATAAAAAATAATCAGGATTTGAACCTGTGACCTCCTGGAAATTATGATGAATAATTACACAAGCACTATTTGGCCCATGCTGAATGTGTGTAATTATATCCATTTTGAAAAGTAAAATACTTCCTGTATTCACAGTACCTACCAACCTACCAGTGGACGACACAATATGACTTGTGCCAGGTCAATTATCAAATTAACAGAAATATATTATGTTGCACTGTCCTGAGGAACAGGAACTTGAAATTGTCTCCCACTTGGTGCATTTGCTCCAGAAGGAACTTTCCAGTCACCGAGCCAGGTCACATTTTCCACTCATGATGCCAGAATGTTCCTTTTGTGGAGAGATTATGATGTACTTGTTTCACACTTTTGCCAGAAGAAGCTAATATTGAGGGCACATTTCTGATGCACAAGTCTATCACACATGTTATCGTAGATGAATGAGATTACTGATGCACATACTTTCAAAAGTCCAAGCCTCTTCTGGCCCACATCGCACTAAATCTTGATGGAGAAGGAAGAATAGCCATAAAAGGGAACTCCAGATTTAGCCTGTGCGTGCATGGGATTGTGAGTCACGTGAACTATAGAACATGGGACATTTGGTTGACTGAAACTTGAATCCAGTTAAAATGTGGGTTTATAAAGAATGTGGTAAACTTTCAAGTTCACGCACAGCAATGTCAAAACCAGGGTAGTATAAATTTAGCATAGCTTGAGCACATGGTGTATACATTATATGTACCGGTAGTTGCACCTTTAAAGGGTGACAAGTGGTGAGAAAAAGGGTTTGCCCCCTCCAGATTTGTTTCAGATCCTCAGATGAAACTTAATATTTGTCAAAGATAACACAAGTAAAAGAAAACGTGTACATCAAGGCGTTTTTTGTAATAGTTATTAAGTACTAGTGAAAAACAAACGCAAACCTACATGGACCTGAGTGGAAAACTGTTTCCTCTTCCTGTTAAAATATAACTTAACTGTGGTTCGTCAAACCCTAGTTCAACTACTCACCCAGGCCTGATCACTGTCTGGTGAACTGAAGTGGACCAAACCATCCTGAACAGCTCAACATCATGAAAAAAAAAAAAAATCAACTGAGGGGAAAACCTGACTGAGAGGTTTGTAAAAGTGACACAATCAAACGGTGGAAATAATAGCCAGATATGTTTTGAATAGGTTGGCCAGGGAAATAGTTACAGAAGCTTGAAAGGGGCCATGCATAAAAGCCAGCAAAGTCATATAAACAAAGACTTGGTAGCAGAGATCAGTGTCACAAAAAGAACTTCATACGTGTACACACGTTGCAGTCTCGGCAGCAGACTGATGAAAAGAGGTAAGTAGAAATGCACAGGAGTGAAAGTTCACCAAACATGGTCAAACTCTCCTTTGCAGCACATTTAGTCACGAACAGGTTTAGCTTCCTCGCGTCAGGCAAGGATACGGGAAGACAATTCATACATTAAGAGCTGATGGTAAAAGTCACAGCTCGGCTGCTCTCTGTCAGAACACTTGCTGATCTGGTGGTTTTATGTAAAACAAGTTTCCATTTCAACGGCAGCTACCTTGACAGCTAAGTAGGACCTTATAGAAAAACCTCAAAAAGATGCACCACAAGGCAGTCTGTCTGCATACAACAATGACCCTGCAGGGAATTACAAAAAAGACAAAATAAATACCAGCAGTTACAGAATAAGAAACCACCAGTCATTGACCTTTCACTCCCACTGCTTGGCCCACAAGACACTGTCAGTGAAAAACACTGTCACTGGAAGTTCAACAAAATAAACTGATAAACTGATAAAATAAACTATGCAAATTGTCTTTTTCATACAATTTCAGACAATGTACTTTAATTTTAATTTGATTGTAGTTATTCAGCATGTGTTTCATGGCGCAATAAAGTATGATTTGGCAGCATGTAAAAGGAGTTAAAGAGCTGATGGTAAAACTCAATCATATGGTGCTGCTATGTATTCTGTTCACACTACAAGCGAGAGCACAAATACAAGGCGCTGTTTAATTCATGCCTTCCACTCTGGCAGGTGGAAGTGTGAGGTGAACGTTCATTCAGTGATTCAAATATCACTTCAATGCACACAAATCTTCGATAATAATAATAATAACAATAGTCGATTCTGGATTTTAATTTGTTTTCAGTGGAAAAATAATATTTGCACAGACTGTGTTTATTTGTCAAAAGAGGGAGCGTTCTAATAAAGCTGTGATTTGAGATCACACATTACATTCAATAAGCTAATAATAATGCGTGTCCTGTCTGCTTCCTGATCAAACTAATAATAGCCCTGGCCCTTGTCACCGAGCGTGCGCCCCATCTGGTTCTGAATTAGAATAAGGCATGATTTATTTCCCTGAAAGGGACCCAGCAGCTGCAGCCCATTCACATTAAAATGAGCATCATCTAAAAACACAGCTCTCTTCGACTTTGCTGCATCAGTCTGCTACATTCGACCACAAGCTTGAGTTACAATTTTAAAATAATGTACCGGAAATTGTTTCAAAGCATTCTTGAATTTCAAGCTCTTCCATAAGACTTGCCACTGCGGTTTTCAACTGTGATGGAGTAATACCATAATATGACAGCTTAATGTCCGCATGAACTCAGGTTCAGTGATTATACAAGTAATGTTTCATCAGTTAAACTACTGACAGACCGACAGCCAATGTGTTTTAATCAACCTAGACACATTTATGAACCTCATCTTAAAGCGGCTCCTTCTTCGGAAGACAATACAGCTCCGCCATAATGTCCCCCGAATGAAGCAATAAAAGACAATAAATAAAGAATAGCAAAGTGGAATCATCACAGACACAAAGAACTAGAGTTGCTTTTTTGTCCCCCGCTCATCTTTGGGAAAACTCTGCTGCAGCAACGCTGTATCTGCTGCCGCCGTGTTATCATTATGACTGGCAACATGTGTGACGTCAACATGAGCACTAGACAGAGTGTAAATTCCAGGATCGGCTCCCAGATTGGCAATTTCTCACCAATGCCCTATCCCACTTTAAGAGGCTGGATCGGGTCGATACCCGATACCAGTATCCATATCGGTGCATCCTTAGCCAGAACAGGTTCTGACAGTAATATTTCAGGGGCTAAATTGTTTCAGTGATTCAGACCAAAGCACAGTTGAAGCAGGACAGAGACGCTGTGGGAGCTGGATTAAATAAACACTATCCAACTATTTTCCGTGCAGTTTTACAGCCCAGGACGACCATCAAACGCATAGACGGTGTTATTCCTGTATCTACAAACCTCCAGAGCAAAACTCTGGCAGGTCATGCTTCCCATTTGTCTGGCCTTTCTAGCCAAGTGACTTAATATCATATATGTTATGAATGTAGTCCGAGGTGTGCTCGCGAAATGTCATTGTGGAGTGGCAATTGGCTGCTCGATGCTTGCTAGCATCAGCTATGTGAATCCAGAAACGAGTCCTTGGTCTACATTTGACAATAGTTGATGTTTGAAAACAGAAGTTTGTTAAGAGTATTAAACTTGTGTGTTACATACATGGTCAATTAACCGCGGCTTGGTCCTGTTCCGGGTTGCGAGGAGTGCTGGAGCCTATCCCTAGTTTTGGATGGCAATGACATATAAACTCTAAAGTGACAACAGTTCGGCACATTGGGACATTTTGGTTTTCATTCTTGGTCAAACATATGACCCTCAGACCAATACACGTTGAGCTCTTTTTTGCTATTAGCTCCGAGAGCCTTTTGGAGGCTAACACAAGATAGCAATGATGACAACGTACTCTGAAACCTGAAGATGATTCTGCAGCGGAGCTACGAGAACGAAATGGCAGAGCAGTTTGCATGGACAAATAAGACTAGACAGACTATTTCGCTCGTGTTACAGCACAGTGATGAAGCAGACAGAGTTCATACGCACGTGTGCATCAAGCAGCGACATAAACCCACAGACAGTGCAGAAGGCGTCACGAGGCAGAGACACTGCAGCTGCTGGCAACTCTCCTCCTGCTTTCCATATTGCTCTCTCACCCTGACAGCATGAATCCAGTTAACACTTTCACTGACAAGTCTGCAGCAACATCAGCACACACAACACAGCAAATTCTGCAACATATCATTTTTTATTCATACGAAACTCAGATATATTTTTTTCAAACCTTAAAACATAGGTAGCCTCCATCGAAAGCTGAACTCTTCCATCTTAAATCTATGTTTTAAAACCATGTTTCTTGTGATGTCCCTCTCCTCAGCAGCCCACAAATAATCATGAATCTCTTGTTGGTTTGATCTTTCTCCCTGTCCCCAGCTGATGCTCATCAATTATTAACCAGAGTGCTGCATGAACGCTGCTCACGTCCCTCCATCAGACACTCTCTATTGGAACATTTGACCTCTGCAAGTCTGTCAAAGAGGTGAAGAAAAGGCATCTCACAAAAAAACTATGGCGAAATCACACTTTCAAATCATGTGGCATTTTGAATGCCCTGATTAAACACAGTCAGAAGTTAGGTGAAGGTTTGAAACCCACATGCAATAAAGACAAAAAGGCAAGGTTCATCTCATTGCATCTACTAATATAAAATGGTTTTGTGAGCACATTTGAGCAAAGACAGGATCCATCCCACCACTGTTGCACAAAGCTTTTCCTAACAGTGCGTAATATACGGTTGAAACTGTAGGAGAGAATTGTACAAAAAGTCTTTCAAATGTTCCACTGTGCCTTCAATATCATTAACACTGAAACCAAACAAATATTTGAAATACACCTGAATAGTGATTCTGATTTCTCAAATTGATTCGCTTAGTGAATAAATTCAATTTCAATTCGCTGTAACCGGTAGAAAAAAATGTGGCACATTATTTAAAAAAATGTTAAGATTGTGGTTCAAATTACAGGCTGTACTCCACACTGTGGAAAAACATTAAAACAATTGATTTGGGCATTTTATCAAACTGTATCAGGCCACGCACAGGTAAATGGATTCAGAAGTGTTTTTGTGACTCATTTCGACTAATTTATTAGTCTGTTATAGTCAACCGTGTTGACTTATCATGCAGCCTTAGTTGCCACACAACAAAAGTCTGCTTAAGGGCGAGAACGGTGGAAAGAAGATACTATGACTTTCATTAATTTAAGATTATATGAAGGATGGCAGTCATCACCCTTGCACTCTAATGTATGAGAAAGTCTGAATGGAAACAGACACATGTAAAACAACAGACATCTGCTCGATCCTCTTGAGCTGAGTGGGAGAGCGATGAGTCACGCGCAGCACACCTACACAAAAGTTAAGGAGGGAATAGTTTATCAGTTGTCTGAATGGGTGCACACTTTTGATATACACAACAGCTGCATTTACCTTTGAGCTGACATGCAACTTAAAACTTCCTTCCTTTAGTTACATCCTGTCAGCTTCTGAGAGTTTCACCAACAATATATTAGATCATTTGAAATGGTCGCTTGTTCTTCCTGTGGCAGAAAACGCCCATGAATTGCAGTAATATTTCACCACATTCAAATCGGAAAACAAATGTGATGTATATCACCAAGCCATGTTGCTCACATTAAAAAAAAAAAACTTGGTGAAATCAAGTTAGACTTTGTCAACCAAGAGGAAATTACGGAATATTACATACAGGTTCTATTCAGAAAAAAAGGAATGAGCTGCGGTTAGGGTCTTTAAAAGGGCATTACAATGTCCATGTGACAGTTCAGGTGAAAAGACATGAGAGTCATGGCAAAACCTGTCATTCAATTAGGACCTTGAACGCGTCATCAGCGATAGCTTTCTCACCCTGCCCTGAGTCTCTCCCAAGGAAATAAACACCCAACGTTGCCACAAGCCTGCAGTGAAACACTGTTTATTCCGGGTGATGGAGGCCACGGCGAGTGACAATAACAAGGAGACCATCCCCGCACCCAGACACACACACACCTTGGAGATATGTTACGTAATGGTACGGCAGTCTTGAGGTATTTCACAGCACAACCTTTGTCACCCACCTCTGTAACCCTTGAACAACAGCAATAAAGTACACTTTGATAATTTCTGGCGTGATGTTTCTGAGGAGGGAATAGCTGTGACCCGTTAACTCAAGGAACAACACGAATAGTTTTACAGGAACTATCGCCTTCGATTTCTGAGTTTTTAAGAAACTCAATCTGTGACTTGGAATTAAACTAAATTCAACAGGGAAGAGCCACTTACCAGTTCGGCGTCGACGGTCGGATGTATATCCGTATGTAGCACATAAACAAAGTGAGACGAGCGGACCCCACTGAGCACAGGCTGCAGTCCCAACAGCGACACACGTCCGTGACGCCGCCGACGCTGGCGAAGTGACGTCATTACGCAGACCGGCAAGCGCTGTCAACAGAGAACGTCAATTAAATGCATGCAAACATAGTAATAAATGACACCATGATACTGAATGTACATTAAATAACAACAATACAGAGACATAAATGTCTCAGTTATTTTTATTTTTTTTTAATTATTATGTTTTTTTTGTAGTAGTAGTATTTTTCCTAATCATTTTCACATCAGTAGTAGTCGACTAAGTTGACTTTTTCTACATCAAAACAAGCCATATTAAAAAAATAATCAGTAATTCAAAAGAATTGCTCTGCGTGGCCGAACGACCAACGTAAATCCAGGTTTTTACCGCCCTCACGTGGTGGGCATTTGAAACCACAGCTTTTCCCATATAAACTTCCGCATGTATGAAAAAGAAGTTACTAAGTGAATTTGTGATTCTGCTGACTTCTGATGAAATAAAATTTCATGTTTGACCAAACATAAGAGCCATTTGTGTCATTGATTTCCCTAAAAACATGGCCCCTTTGAGCTCCACCCAGCAGGAGTAGCTTTAGTGGCAAGCAGGTTTGACAACTGTCAAACCAGAAATTCTTTGCAACTGATCGAGCTACGAAAGGACTAAATCTCTGGAGATTGAAAATGGAAACTTTGTTTGGGAATACCTTCATTACAAATTGCAGAAGGGACTGACAAGATTGGAAATGAACAAAATTACATGCAAAAAAAGCCTCCCACAATGCTGTGATTTTTAATCTTTTTAACTTTTTTTTTTTTTTGACTCAAACTTGCATTGGCGTAAAGAAATGGCTTTCTTAATTATCCCTGCATGTAGACAAGGGTTGGTCTTTCTTCTCTTGATCCTTGCCCTCTACTGCGTTGGAGGGAAAAGCGAGATTGATGAATCGAAAACTTCAGCACCAACAAACGTCCCGATTTTTGGACCTGTTGACCCTGAAATCAACCAACCCCAGGCCTTTCCAGATGAAGAAAGGGCTCACCTTCCCGTGTTTACAATGGACTACCCACGCATACAGGTCCCATTTGAGTTCACTTTGTGGGTACTCTTGGCCTCCTTTGCAAAAATCGGTACGTTCACCTTCTTCTTTGCTTGAAATGGTTTAAGTTTCTGAGTAGCTTCATGTTTGCTGTCGCTCTAGGTTTCCATATTTACCATAAAATCACTATCTGGATCCCTGAATCATGTCTCCTGATTTCCATTGGTCTCATCGTTGGTGCCATCATGCACTCAGTGAAAGAGGAACCCCCCGCGGTTCTATCAACCAATGTCTTCTTCTTATACATGCTGCCCCCCATCGTCCTGGAAAATGGCTACTTCATACCTACCAGGCCCTTCTTTGAGAACGTGGGCACGGTGCTGTGGTACGCCGTGGTGGGAACTCTGTGGAACAGCATTGGTATTGGGCTTTCTCTGTTTGCAATCTGTCAAATTGAGGCATTTGGTGTCCAGGATATTAACCTGCAGGTCAGTAAGCAACTTCAATGGTGATATGATTCAGATTAACCACAGCAGTGACTGAATGAAAAAGTATTAATGTTTCTTTTTTTAATCATCCCAGGAAAATTTATTGTTTGCCTCCATCATCTCAGCTGTGGACCCTGTGGCGGCACTAAATGTGTTTGATGACATTGCTGTGAATGAGCAGCTGTATATCGTGATATTTGCTGAGGGACTCTTCAATGATGCTGTCACAGTGGTGAGTTTCCCCAAAAAAGTCCATTCATTTCTATCACTTGGTGATTGATGTGATTTCATGAAGCATGGTCCTGATATCCAGAGGTCAGTAGGTCGCTCTCCTTGCTAAAAAAAGGGATGTGAGGTATACACCAGACAAGGACTCGATGATATACAACAATTCATTTAGTCACTGACAGATTCATGAGTCATGTTATCACTGAACCGTTTTCCGCATGTGCGCAATAAGAGAAGAAATGGCTGTCACTCTGCAACCATAGTGCCCCAAATCATTTAATCTTTCATGCGATGTATGCAACGCATCAAAGATCAAACATACCTTTCACATCACATTTTGATCAGTGAAAATTAAAATATAGAGTTTCAAAACAGCAAACATACAGTTTTTTCCTTTTCTTTTTTAGTCATGTTAGACTTGTGGACAAGTTCAATTTGTTCTAGTCTATTAATTGTTGTTGTTAGTTGCAGCTCAACAGTAGACAATGCCATCAAGTGGCCTTTGAAAATTAGAACAGTTTCATGAAACCCAGTGATGGGCTGATGAGGCTTCTTGAAACAGTGCTCTAAATCTGGATTTTAACAACCATTTCAGTGGTTCAATGCTTTAAAAAGTGTGGACACGGTTAATGTGAAATCATACTAAAATGGTATTAAAAATGTAGACTTTAAAATGCTTAAAAAAAATCTGCGACAATTTTCAAGCTGTGTACTGAATCTCATCATGTAGAGGAAAAATAATGTAGGAATGAATAACACATATATGTCAGGCTAAATGGCAGGTGTGTGAATGAGAGACTGCGGCGTGCTTCTGGTCTTGTTCCTCCAGTTTCTGGGTGGAAACATCACTTTCCACCCCCACTGAAACTGCAGTGGTTGGGCGCTCACTTGTTGGACTCCATTGCTCATCGTGATCCCTGTAAGTTGAGTCTTCCAGCATGTCACAGTCGAAGCATGCAAGTGCAGGAAGTCCAGCCATCGCTTGTAGCTAATGCTCAAGAACTGGGTCGTTAAACCAGCTCAGCCACTTTGCATCTGAAAAAGAAGTTGACCGACAGTTAACAAGACAATTACCTCTATGATTTACCTCTGATATTCTCTGATGTGTCTTTCTGCAGGCGCTCTACAGCATGTTCTCCTTCGTGGCAGACATGCCCAGTGTTGAATCCAGCGATGTCTTTCTTGGCATAGCCCGGTTCCTTGTCGTAGGGGTCGGAGGTCTTCTCTTCGGTCTGCTGTTTGGATTTGTGGCAGCCTTCACCACACGATTCACTCACAATGTCCGTCAGATCGAGCCTCTCTTTGTGATCATGTACAGCTACTTGGCCTACCTGGTGGCTGAGCTATTCGCCATCTCCAGCGTCTTGGCGTGAGTGGGAAATCATTGCACTTCTGAAAAAAAAAAAAAAAAAAAAAAATCTAGTGTGGCCTCTTACTAGATATCCACAATACCGGATGTATTACAAAAGTTCAAAAGTTTACCATCAGGCAAAACAGAATGTTGCTTTAACTACTACTTTAAAGGCCATTTACAAAATACGTTTTTTGTTTCTAAGAACATGTCAATATATATGAAATATACATGAAAAAAAAAATTATATATATATATATATATATATATATAATTTTTTTTTGTTTTTAACATGTCAATATATATGAAAATATACATGAAAAAAAAAAAAAAATATATATATATATATATATATATATATATATTCAAAAAATTGGGTTGTGTTTAGGACTAAGTGCTGCATGGGAACACGTTTTGGGACGAAGTAGTAGGATCCACAGCAAATATTGTCTCAGCAGGTATGACAAGCCCGAATCTGCTGCATGCCCCAACCTGTAGAACATTTAAATCCTATCAGGCCACGATGCCATTCCCTCACAGCTTTCGCCCTACAACCACAAACAGCATTATATATATATATATATATATATATATATATATATATATATATATATATATATATATATATATATATATATATATATAAAGTGAAGTATATATATATAAAGTGAAGATCTGACCTGAGAGAATCTAGGCACCAGACAACAAGGGATGCGTGTGTCTCCATCAGACGAATGGAAATCCCTCTATAAGGAAAATGCGGATGTAACACACTATCCAAGAGCACCCTCTAGTGTGAAGAAAAATCTACTTGTCATTGAATCGATGGAAGCTCAAACCTGCCATTTAGGGTACATATATTTTGGATCTGCATCACGCTATTTTAAAACATGACTGTATTATGGGCAGCTCTGAGTAGCTCTAAGCTTCCGTAGGATACCCATCAGTTCGTTGAATCTAATATTGACGCTACATAAAACTACAAAATGACATCATAGTTGTAGTCAACTATTCTTAAAGACAGACTAACGTTGAAATGAACGCTGATTTTCCCCGCCTGGTTACACTTAGATGTACAATGAAGCCATTGTGGTAGTCTCTTATTTTTTCTTTCTATTCCAATTCACATATGTGTGAACACTTTATTTATTTTTTTTATATTTATAATTTTATTTTTCCCCCCCACATTTTATGATTCATTAGACTCAACCCAAAGCATGACTGCCTTCCTAAATGAATTTGACCCTCATATGTAAGTGATCAAATTATATTAATGTTAAAGAAAAAATATATACTTTCATTTTTATGGACTTGATTTAGTTCCTCCTCAACCTGCTAAATATCTTCGTTGTGTCTTTAAATCAAATTGATGAGTAGTTATATGGCTTTTCTCTTAAAGTATGAAGTTTTTATTTTTTTTAAATCCTATTGTACTTTTCCCTGTTTATTTATTTATCGTACAAAGCAACTTCGCTATAAACAATATTGTTGCTATTCCTAATATAATTGCTCCTCCATGACCCTTCTTCAGAAACTTTAAAATCCTTTCAGTTTTTTTTTTTTTACCCGCTTTAAGTCTGACTCTCCTGGCTTCTGCAGAATTATAATATGTGCTATAACCATGAAGTACTACGTGGAGGAGAACGTGTCTCAAAGGTCTTGCACCACCATTCGACATGTGATCAAGATGCTGGCCGCTATCTCCGAGACCCTCATCTTCTTTTTCCTGGGTGTGGTGACCATTACCAGTGAACATGAGTGGAACTGGGCCTACATTCTCTTCACATTGCTCTTCGCGTTCATCTGGAGAGGACTTGGTGAGAGACGTTAATTACTTATATTTGCCAAAAAAATAAACAGAATCTGGTTATCTGTCCCCCGCAGGAATCCTGGTTCTGTCCCAGATCATCAACCCGTTTAGGACTATACCATTCAACTTCAGGGACCAGTGCGGTCTGGCCTATGGCGGCTTGCGAGGGGCCATCTGCTTTGCTTTGGTCTTCACCCTTCCTGACACCATCAACCGCAAGAACCTGTTTGTCACCGCTTCAATCGCCATCATCATTTTCACAGTCTTCATTCAAGTGAGTACAAATTAACATGAATGGATGAAAACAAAAAGAAGATTAGAAATATCTTGTGTAAAATATGCATTATCAAGACATTATCGAGACTGGAGAGTATCGACACCGAGAGAAGACCAAGACCAAGTATATATATATAAGGATAAATATCAAAGGAAAAACTAAACTAAACTGAACAAAAATCCAGAATCCTTCTTTTACCTTTACAGTTTTCTCCGTCGGTCTTGACTACTCTTGAATAGAATGCTGAGTCCACCCATTCCGAGACCAAAACAAGAGTAAAAATCCTTTTGAGACCGAGACTGGAAATAGAAGTGGTCTTGAGACAAAGACAAATCTTGAGCACTTAACACAAAGCTGGTCGAACGGCGTAAACATCCATGCCTAAAACTGACCATTTAAATACATGTAATATATTATAAGATATCTTTATTTAGCCAACTTTGGGGAAATTCCATTTAATTTAATTGTTGTAAGAGGTGAGGGGCCATCAATTGTGATCTCATCCTATCCAGAGTTGAATGAGCGTGTCACACTGCACAACCTGCAATACAAAAAGTCAATGAGCTATATAGAGGTAGATAGATAGATAGATAGATGGATAGATAGAAAGATAGATAGATAGATACATAGATAAATAGATAGATAGATAGATAGATAGATAGATAGATAGATAGATAGATAGATAGATATTGTCGCTTGCCTTTCTTTTTCTGTGAAACCAACGATCACTTGTTGCTCACCAGGGAATCAGCATCCGCCCAATAGTGGAATACATAAACATCAGGAGAACCAACAAAGATTTGCACACCATTAATGTTGAGATTCACAACAGGGTAAGAGTCACCTGTTACTACGCAAACAAGAAATACCAATTTACTTATTGTTTTTTTCTGTTGAGGTGATGGAGCACATTGTTTGTGGCATCGAGGACCTCTGTGGTCAGTGGAGCCACTACTACTGGAAAGACAAGTAGGATTGGAAACTAAATAAACCTCATGTTTATGAATAAATAACTTGTATAATGGGGATGTGTTGCTTGATATCAGGTTTAAAAAGTTTAATGACCGGATTTTGAGGCGCATCCTGCTGCGAGACAACAAGGCAGAGTCCAGTATAGTGTCTCTGTACAAGAAACTGGAGCTGCAAAGTGCCATTGAACTTATTGACACACCAATGGGAGACATCAGCGCAGCGCCATCTGTCGTCTCATTGAAGTAAGTCTCCTCTTTTTCCATGCTTCTCCATCTTAGTTTCCATTACAGACGTGAACCATTAACGTTTGTCTCTGCTTCTTCAGTGATGAGCGGAAAGAAGCAGCTCGACCCAAGAGGAGGTTTTTGCCTGGGGATGTGACAAAGATGCACAATATTTTGTCAAAGCACATGTATAAGATCAGACAGAAGGTGATGTTCCATTGTTAAGTTAGTCGTCAGAAGAGAGGGAACCTGCATTTTTGAAAGAAAAGGTTCATGTCATCATTCTGGTGTCTAATATTGAAATCACAATGAATTGCGGATAAAACCCAATGGGTTTTTTTTAGATATTTTTTTTAATCGAATCCCACCACTAGTTTTTATGTGCAAGGTGAGCAAGGTTTGGTGAAGTGAAGTTAGCCTGAGCTTATTTCCTGAGGACAACTCAACATGATGTTTCCAAGTAAGTAAGATAAAGCGTGCTGAATGATAATCTCCCTCCCTGCCATCCAGACGACGACATACACCAACAAGTATAACCTACCAGAAGACAATCCAGCACGAGAGATTCTGATGCGCCGGCATGCCAGCATCAGACGCAGCATCCGTCCAGGAAGTTTTAGAGAGATGGTGGGTTGAAAAACACTGACTGAATAACAAGTCTTTTTCTGTTTGGCTGTAACTTTGATGAAACCTGTGGTCCAGCCTGCACAGAAGGTATCGAGGTCTCAGAAGTACTTTTCCCTCCAGCCTGGAGATCTGGAGACAGCTTTTGCGCTCCGGAAAAGATCAGTCGGTGAGTATTGACGTATTCGATTTCTTTTATTTCTTCAAGTTCTTTGAGGATTAATGAGACGTTAAAATGGCTGTCAGGTGGCAGCGCTCGTTCAGGTGTACTCCCTCGTTCGTCCACTCGCTCTGAGTATTCTATGACAAGGCTGAACACTATCAGAGAGATGGGCGCTACTGGTGGAGCGTCCGGACATCCTGACGTGGAGGAGAGGAACGCACGGAGTCCAGTGTCAGACATTACAGGAGCAGGTCCCACCTCCATGAAGCGCTTCTCAAGCTACACAGACAGAGAGGTCAATGTGGATGACCCAGGACCCGAGGATGATGTGGTGCGTTCTCCTGTGTTGCCGAGGCCTTCTGGTTGGACACCAGAGAACATGACGGAGGACGAAGCTAGAAATCCTCTGTTTAGATCAACATCAGGATCAAAATGACTGGCACTTTAACTAAAGAAAAGTTATTTCTATGTCTTTATCAGATGAATCTTTCTGGCTAGATTGGGTCAGATGAAACACAACTGTTGCTGAACTTACTGAACAAAGTGAGCTCAAGACAGCTCTGGATTAACCAACTTTACTACAGGAAATTCTTTTTCCACAAGCACATGTGCTCCTGTGCACCACCTTGGATTGTTGGAAAGCACTGAAGAAAATGGAGGACAAAAAATGGATTGTGGTCATCTCAGTATTGGAATGGTGAAGTTGTAGCAGGCGCAGAGGTCAAGGTTCTCCCTTAAAGGCACATCTCCATCTCTTCATCTGAGGTGAAGTTCATTTTCTCATGGACTAAGGTGAAGGTCTCAAACGGATCCACACTGATCCGCTGCTGAAACAATCGGTACCAGACTGACAATGAGCTCATTGCAGTCTTCGGACCCCTAATAGTTGAGATGGTGATTGGATGGAACAAAAACCTGCACCCACTGAGGCCCTTCAAGGACCGGTGTGTGATCCCTGGACTACAGTTTTAGAAGAGCTCAGGGTGTGAGTGGGAATGTGACTCCTGAGGTCCTGTGATGGTGGATTATCTCCAGTGGGACGAGCACCTCATGTTGACCACTAGGCTATTTTATTTGTTGTTTTTAGCTCAGTTAAACTAATATTCTTTTCAAGGCCTTTTCAAAATGTAACCTTTAAATTTGTGTGATTCAAATGTCAAGTGTTTTGTCATCATTATTGTCTCTACCTTCGGGTGCATCTTGATGTGGACGTAATTTAATGCTTGAGTTTCCAAAGTGGCGGACAAACAAAATCAAAACAAAAAAACCCTTCGTTAATCAGCCACAGAAAAAGACTAATGCCCTGCGTCAATACAGAAACACTTTCAAAGGTTACTTTTGAAGGAGACAAAGTACATGAAGAGATTTCCAAAAATGAAAGCCATTTCTTTCTTTGTGTCTACAGACGGGGGTTAATCAAAGGCATGTTACAAAGGAGTCATGTCAGCATGATTTAATTTAAACACTTAAGCGTCTGAGTCCCACAACTGCCTGCTCTCACTTTCAGACAACAATGAAGACTGAGCATTGATTTAGTCCATTATCCTCCACTTTAAAAGGCATTGATCCGGTTATTAAACTCTCTAATTGTCTGCAACAATAAGCTGGATGCGATGTCTTCTCGTCTTCACTCTATCTGGGCAGCTGCACCAACAACACAAGGTTGTAGACTAAAAACAACGAGGGCAAGTATTTCCTGGGCATTTTAGTGATTCTGCTATGTTAGATTTTCAAGGGTGCACAGGATGAATGAACATTCACTCAGAAGTTCAGCACCTCAAATTATTTTCATGCCACAAAGTTGCTCTAAATGCATCCACCTGAGACCCAAGCTCCAAAACAGATCCTTAAAGTACATTCACACATTCACATCAGGTGCAGTTAAGTCACATTCTCTCAGGTCACTTATAAAAAGCTGGTTTATTAGCTGGGGCGTGGGGTCTATAGCTAGTAAAAGTGGCCATTCTTAGAGCCCTTTCACAGCAGCAGGGCTCTGTGCCCTGTCAGTCAAGCTGTTTTGTCATCTTTCGTCATGTTTATCACAGCGTACTCTGTAGGGATGTGAACTATCCCTAAAATATTGATGACAACTATTGTAACTTTTGACTAACACGACTATGTGGAAGGTTGAATGAACAAGACTTGACAGGATCCACAATATGCTTTTACTGTTTGCATTGCAAAAACAGCAACAGCAAACAAACAACTCAACTTGCGAATATGGCAAAACTGCATGGAGTACAGTGTGAATTACAGCGCAGTCTTGCTACACGTAACGGTGTCACAAATTCTCATCCACGTCACGATGAATCTCTTCAGTTGCGATGCATTGAGGAAAGAATGTAATGGCACACTGCAACCATGGCAGCCAGGGTCAGTGTATGCAGCATCTGATCATATACTTTCCAGCTGCATGCAGCATCTGATCATATGCTTTCCAGCTGCATGCTGAGAATAAAAATCCTTGATACTAACAACAAAGGATTTTTCTTTACAAGAATTACCGGAAGTTAAAATGTTTTCATTTCACTGCCTAAAATGATAGTAGCTTAACTATCAATTATCAAAAAACAATAAATATTTACTACACATTTATTGAGGAATCTATATTTTTTTATTCCACAATAAAAGTGGAATAAGTCTGGAAGAAGCAAATTAAAACCGACTTTAAATAGCCATTAAAGATTCCCAAAACTGTGATGAAAATACAATAAAAACAGGCCTTGAGGTTTTGTTTTTCAGCAGAAAAGCTTTCAATTATGTCTTTTTCTCAACACAGACAGGAATGTGCAAGTAAAATTGAAAAGAAAATTTGACAGCTAGTTGATAAGCGTATAAAAAACTAGTCACTGGGTTGTTTTTATTTATGAGCGTTCAAACATAATTGTTTTGGATAACAGGATCTAGTTTCTGATCATAATTAACCTAATAAATCACCTTCATCTTAAAGAGCCTGTGCTGAAATTGGTCGTCGTCTGCGGATCAGAGCACTTTAAAACCTCTGACATTTTCAGGAAAATGAATGTGAATCGAGCAGAACGTACACACTCCACAATAAATATGATGGAAAATAGCCCACTCATCAAATATGCATCACATTCATGCATTTTTTAAAGGCAATAACAGTTTACGGTAACATGTAACCACAAATCTGGGAAGGAGAAATGTGCATTTTATATGCGCGAATAAGGAATTGGGTGATTTGATGTTGTAAATCTTTTACGCAGTGTCACCACCTGATAAATGAGCAGCAGAAGAGGTGTTTTAATAGAAGTAAACAATCTGTTAAGAGAGTTAATTATTGCGACATGAGTAATGGCAGCAAAACTAACACTGCTTAAGGTTACTTATTATGAAGATTAAATCTGCAGCCGTTGCATGATCCAATCTATTAGTCATCGTTCAATTCATTAGCATTCATTGTTATTAATGGAGAGCATTTTTGTTGATATAGTATGAAAAACCTCAACTGGGATGAATTTAATTACCAAAACAACAGTTGCATCTCTGTAGAATGCGCCTCTCGTCCCGTTGTGACACAACAATCCATCTTTTCGCAGCTGTGACGTTTGGAAAAATGCACAGAAATGACTTTTCTCAGCATGTTGTTTTCCTATAACGTCACAATCCATCAACTGTGACTGATGTGCTCGCAAAAATACTTCTGCTGAATTCAATCATTCCTTCCTAGCGGAGAAAAACATTGTAAGATGGTTTCCACATGTTCTCAAACAGAGAAGCAGAGCGTGCCTGCAGACTCAAATGGTGCTTTAAATCAATAGAAGTCCATCTAAGCATGAGTTATACATTATGATAAGCTCGCATAACTGGATGGTCATTTAAACAGCTGTCTTCCATGCCTTTAGTTAAGTCTGTAGGATGTAAAATCTCAGTGAAAATACTTTAATTTGATATGTTTGTCTGTGTTTTTTGAGGGTGTGAAACAGAAACGTTTCTATTAAAAGCCCAGAATAAAACCTCAATCCTTTGAAGACATTTTTAATCATCTTACCAGAGAAATTAAACTAGAAAACATTGACGCAAAACCTGATAAAGAAACGTGTTAATATGTGGGAGGTGCTGGCAAACATCCTGCTTTCTAAGGAGTCTGTCAGCTGCTCAGCTCTACACGAAGCAGCACACAGCAGAGAGAAGGAGGAGGAGGAGGAGGAGGAGGAGACACTGATGCAGAAGGAGGAAGAAAATAAAGGAAGTATTTCGGGATTTGTTCTCAGAAAAGCGAGGTATAGAGGGTGAGCAGTTGAGTTTCTGCATCTCAGTGAGAAGTTGAGGAAGTGACTTGATCAGTTTTGCTGGAGAACTGTGGAGTCAGTATGAACCAAACTGCATCTGTCTCTCATCAAATCGAATGTCAGCCAGTCAAGGATGTCAAGGTAGGATGCGCTGCCTTCACTAAATTGCTTTTTCTGGGTTCTTAAAATATAATCTTGCCCTCTCTTCTCATGTATGTGGTGTTGAATCTGTGAGTGAGTCAAGGCTTGATTTAAATTATTCAGCATTTGGCTATTATTTTAGGTAAGCAAAACTTTATTTGTATTCTATATATCTGGAATATTATTGAACCAGAGTATTCTCTTCACTATTTAATTATACTATTCAGTTAAATATTATTAAGGCATGATAACATGAATCAACTGCATAGTTTTCTCCATTTTTTATTTTTTTATTTTTATTGATTGTACTCTTAAAACCAAACTAGGATTGGTTCCTGCAACATAAGCCAAACTATACTACATTATACTATGCTAATCTGATGCTTTTAAGATTGAATTGTTGTTCACAATTGTCTTTTATATTCAAAGATGATTCTAGACATATGAATTATGCTTGTGTTTAACATTGTAGTTTATATTTTTTCCAATAAATGTTGTAGTTCAAAGAGATGGGGAGGTATGAGGGAGAATATACTTTAATCTTGTTGTTTTTTTTTACTTTTTGTGACATTGTACAAAACAAAACAGAAGCACTACACAATTATCTTTTAGTTTTAAAGAGAAATAGTTTTTACTATTAACTGAACTCCACAAAGGTAGTAATGTTTTTGCTGATGATTGTGACACTTTTCTCCTGTTGTTTATGACAAATAGTTTTAATCTTACTGAAGAAAAGTCCTACTCTGTCACCAAAGACCTCTAGACCTATCAGGAATGAGCTTTAAATGTATGGCTATTATGTCAGGTAGAAACTAGCTGGTATTTGAGTCTAAAAGATTTTTACATGTCATTGTGTTATGATCACAATAATGTTCAAAGGAATGGCTCAGAAAAGGACCTGAATAATGATAGGGCTTTCAGGTCTGCATGAGTCCTCACAGTCAGTCTTCACATCATCTTTTCAGAAAAAAACAAACAAAAAAAAATCTGTTTCCATCACTTTATTGCTACATGTCAAAAATGCAACCAGATGTGAAGAAAAAAAAAACAACTCCAAAATTGCACGTGCTGATAATAAATTCAAATGAACTGAACTGTATTTTCCTTAGTGACTTAGAAAGTGCTTAACCCATATTCATGCCATAATCCAGAATCCAGGGCAGTGATAGAATGACACCCAGCACATCAATATTAGTGATTCACAGTTGCATGCCGTTTATGCGGATTAGTTCTCAAGCTACAAGTGAATAACTTAGGCTGCCAAACATGATCCCATGCACTTCATCTGTGCGAGTAAAAAACATTTCAAACAGTTCAGAAAATAATTCAGGTTTTCGGTGTTGAATTCCTGCATTTTTGATCCAAACAGAGAAGCTTTGAGGTTTTCCAGCCTTGTTAATAAGTCGCTGTGGTTTTAATTGTGTCATAAATCAGGGCTCAGTAATCCGCCTCGTGCTGACTGCTTGTCGCGGCTTCATAAATAAGCTGGGGCCTCTTGAGAAGACAGTAGATGTTATATAAAATTATGAAAAAAAACCCACCCACTTCAAAGCTGCTGTACCAAGAGGGACAGTTGTCTGTTGTTGTGTGTGAATGTAACTGTGAAACTAACAAATGACTGCCTTTAATGACAGAAAATTGGCTGGGAAAATCCACAACATGCTCAATCAATGAGTCATTTGGAGGTAATAACCGCCAGGACTTTTTACTCTTCAAATTTGAGAGAGCAAATTGACAAAGGTTTTAGTTGCAAGAATGCAACAATAAAAACTTTAAGGTTACGTATGACAAGCCCATTAACAAAACCAGAATTCTGTGAAATTTTCTTTATGTAAAAGGTTCATGAAAGCACATGTATTTGGTTCATTTTGTACATGAAAATGGGATGACAGTTTTCAAGGTGTGCAAGGTTTTTGGATGGATTCACAATTTCATTTCTTCATTGACTGACTTTGTCCACCACTCGACATCATGAAGATCATCTTCCAGACTATCGACTATGTTTTTTTTCATGAAGCATTGAATGGGATGCGGCTTGTTGCTATGGTGACGAGGAAATAGCCATGCTATATCAGCTAAACTCCTTTTGCACAGTGTCAGAGGAGTGGGAGTCTGGTCATACATTACAGCTGGCAGTTATTTATTCTGAAACATCATAATGAAATTCCTGTTGCATCTCAAGAACTATCAGGCCTCTTAACAATTTGTTGACAAACACTTTTCACCTGAACAATGGAGAACTTTTTTGAACTTGACATGTGTCTGTTTTTTAAAATAAAGGCTAGGTAAACCATTCCTAAAAAGTGGACGTGCAGCTAAAAACCAACACACTGCACGGTTCCTAGAGGTTCTCTTCCTGCTCAAGAGGGGGTCCAGACCAACCTTGAGTTTGCCATTGAATGTTCAGAGAAGGTGGCATCAGCTTGAATACGACACAAAGAACAGCTCGGTGGTGAACAGAACATGTACTAAAAAAACTTGCTGCAGGATAGGTGAAGCGGCTGCTTTCAAAGCACCACGGCTACCTGATGGATTTACAAGCCGCCTGAAACAAAATGACCCAAAATAGCTGCTGCCTCGCATGCAAACCTAATGACCAACCACAAGAAACATCTCATCCTTCCTACCCATCCTGACAAAATAGGGCGCTCAGCATGGGGAGTGGTTGCTTAGTTCACTCAATAAAATGTACATCAATCAAATCTTGCCATAATTACAACATTGCTAATCACCTATATTTTTTAATTTAGCGTAATTACACACATGACACATTTAGTATTGCTTCCATTTGGATGGATTCCCAATCTAATTAGCTCTGGTATTCAGGATATAAGCAGCCATGTTGTCATGCGTCTGTCATTATTAAATGCTGGACCTTGTCATTAAGCAAGCAAAGACGAAGACTAATCCTGCATCACCTTGGTGAAAAGCAACGTGCTTCAATAATGAACGTTTATATTAGCTTCTATCTTTAGCTTGGACTGTTATTTTAACAAAAATGTTAAAAATATTTCATCTAGGCTAGATCAAACCGTTACTATTTATCAATACATTCATACAGAATACAAACCATAATATATGTTCAAATAAAGTAAATGCCACTATCTAGGAAAAAATTTTCTTGTTAATGTTTGTGCCATGATACAATTGTGTTTTTTTTAATTCTTTTCTTCAGATCTAGATTTGTGTAATACAGAGCCCTGGAAGTGACATGTGTGTTTTTTTTTTTTTTTTTTTTGTGACATGCATGACTTGTAGTTATCTTGAGATAAATTTTATCTCGCGATAACTGTTATCTCGTAGATAGTAAGATATAATCGTAAATGTCAGCGGATGTGTAACTGCCTCTCTGGCAAAGCACTTTGCATACATCCACCTATAACCACTATGTCTCCCATGGCTACGCAACTGTTGTCATTCACTGTCTGCAAGTCAGAATATTACCGATGGCAAAGTCTCTGCGCTTTTAAGACTCTGATCAAGTGCCTTCTACTCCAAATTGTATACTGGTACTCGTAAGTGTATTGCGAGTACCAGGAAGCGACATCCATGACTTAATTTTTTTCATCCCGAGATAACGGTTCTCTCGAGATTATTTGTGTCTCAAAATTATTTTTATCTCGCGATAATTTGTATCTCAAGATAACTGTTATCTTGGGATAACAAAAATAAAGTCATGCATGTCGCTTCCAGATACTCGTAATACACGTAATACATGTCACATCCAAAAGAAGCATGTCACTTCCAGGGCTTCGTAGTATTTAAACCAACAGCACTTAAAATTACAAATGTAGTACCATGTATAAGTGTGTCATTGAAGAACCAACAGGGATTCTGGATGGTACAGTGTTGTCAAGGTGAAACGTTACTTATACTGATGGTGTCATGTCAGCATTTTAAAGCCATATTGATCGATTTCTGAGCGATCGTGTCCTAAAATCTGTACATCAAGCAGCCTGACGTCATGCACTCATGTGACCTGGAAAGAATGATGGGATTTATGACTGGACGTTTGCTGTTAACAGAGCTGCTCATACTTCATGGAACAAATTTGTAACTGCTGCTAAATATTGTCTTGAAAGATGAAGAAATCTGTTTTATCTATGAGGAGGAGGAACATGTATTTGCCGTTCCTAAACACTGCAGCTCTGTTAATAAGCCGCCACGGCTGCAGCAGAGCCTCTGACTCAGCAGCTGCATCTGCTGACTTATGTTGGAAACACAGTGTGGAGCGTTTGACAGAAATGGGGTGTGTGGATAAACACTCGTGCACAATCAAGGAGATTTGTCAAACATTGAACTTAGATGTTTGAATCGGTCAATCTCATCAGTGGAGCTGCTGTGAGCACTGAGTTTGCCAGACACTAAAACACCAATAAACTTCTCATGGATGAATAAAACTGTGAACTGAGGACAAGCATTGTCACAAATCTTCTCCCTTTCACTGAAAAGAGGGAGAATGAAACGTTAGTAGAGCGGTTATTGGATGGTTAGAAGTACAACTGAGGAGACGACGTAAAAACCATTAACATTCAGACTCTTGAACGCCGAAACCGGGTGACAGGCTGTCATGATGACAAGTTTGCTGTTCTACTCATTTATTTATACGTTACACTCCTTATTTACACATGCCATTCTGCACTGTTTTCCATTCGACTCTGCACTGACCTGGTGCACCTCTGGACACCAGGATGGAATAATTGGAGAAAAGTGTCAGGCCAGCGATGTTGTATGGTTTGGAAACAGTGGCACTGAGGAAAAGACAGGAGGCAGAGTTGGAGGTAGCAGAGATGAAGATGCTGAGCTTCTCTCTGGGGGTGAGCAGGATGATGATAGGATCAGAGGGACAGCACATGTGCTCAGGTGTTTAGGAGACAAAGTCACAGGCTAGATTGAGATGGTTTGGACATGTACAGAGGAGAGATAACCAGTACATTGGTAGGAAGATGTTGAGGTTGGAACTGTCAGGCAGAAGGTGGAGAGGAAGGCCAAAGAGGAGATTGATGGAGGTGGTGAAGGAGGACATGAGGTTTGTAGGTTTGAGAGAAGAGGAAGCAGAGGACAGGGGGAGATGGAGGAAGATGATCCACTGTGGTGACCCCTGAAGGGAGAAGCCGTAAGAAAAAGAAGAAGAAGAAGGTTATCTCCAAAATGAAAAATGAAGTCGCCATGTTAAATGAATGTTTTTCTGGTAATTTCTCAAACTATATAAAAAAATATATATAAATGAGATTGTGATGCAGACAGTTTTAAATAAACACATTTTCTGCAATTTGCTTCTCTAGACAACATACCAAAATAAGCCAGTGTCAGTAGAAAACAATTTTTAATGAACTGAAAGGGATTTTTCTTCAGAACTTTTCACTACTATGACTGAGGTTCCTATGGTGGTATGCCACAAGTATCTTTCAATGCCCTAAACAGGTTGAAAAGCACTGCCTTATGTTACTTTTAGGCTCAACAGGCTGTCTCTCGTGGACACACGCAACTCTGTCAGTAAACTCCAGCACCTACCCCAGTGATTAGATAACCACTTCAATGAAACCTCAGTATACTGAGCGCCACCAAAAGAGCTCTGAAAATGAGGACACTGTGTCATGAAGCCTCATTGAGCCTCGCTGCTTTACATCACACTGCGTATATGACGGTGTCACTCAGTGACTATTGTTTGGATGGGTGAGAATAACTGTCTGCAAGTCTCATTTATGCTTTATGTTGCAACCAGACATGATGTTTCCATGTTTTATTAGCAATAATATTTCGTCAATATGTCTGACAAAATAGATTTCCACATGAGACACTTAAAAACATTTGAGAATTCAAATTACATTCACAGACATATTTTTTAATCTTGTATTTTTATGTTGAAATGTTTTTTTTGTTCTGACTTCTTGAGGGTAATGAATCACGAAAAGTGATATTTACTACAAGACCATTTCAGTAAGTTATATTACATATCAGAAATAATTAAAATAAATTAAGAAAAAGGCCGGATATTTTTTTTACTTATTCAGATCACCAATTATGCTGATAATAATTTAATGCCATTGCATCTTAGTATTATTGTTATTGTTATTATTATTTCCGTCGTTATGTCTATAAATATACTGCTAAACGGGACTGGTGGGTGACACAGGCAGGTAGGCGGTCATGAATGAACACAGAAGATGGTGTGCATCAACATTTTCAATTTAGTGATGATTAAAATTTGGAAAATTATTGAGACAGATTCTGATTACAAGAAAACAGGTTTGATTAGATGGAAGTGCGTGGACGTTTATGACATTTTAGATATGCTTATGTTATTTATTTATCACAAGAAATCATATTTTAGGCACGTTTGAATGTTCACTAGAGGTCAGTGTTTCATCAGAAGTATGTGTCACGCTACTGCCGCTGGCTCACTGGTGATGCTGAGATCCTCAAGTCATTACAAACACCATGCTGATCCCTCCAGTTCAAAAACATGACAATCTCATGGCAGGAAATATTGATTGTAAATCCACATGAGTTTATGTTTGAGTGCGCCAGAAAGGTTAGATTGGTCTGTTATGTTATGTATGTATATATATATATATATATATATATATATATATATATATATATATATATATATATATATATATATATATATATACAGATACTGCATTCACAGACTTGACCCTGAATCTGCTTAGCATATTCAGGGTCAAGTCTGTGAATGCAGTATCTGCAGGCTTAAATGGAGAGCCTGATATATATATAAAGACACTCAATTAATTTCTTCTCTCCTTTGTCCTCGGCTGGTTGAGAGTGCGGCTGAATAAAGAAAGAGATTGGGATGAGTAGAGTCGCTCTCGGATGCCTTTGACTTATGAAAGCTTTTCTCTTAATGAACTCTGCAATCTGTGGCTCTGCTCCAAACTCTAATGTGGCAACTTGACAGTGGATGTTGTCAGGCTTCTGCAGTTTTCCTTCCACCGCTGTACTACTGCGAGGTCATATTACCATATGTACAGTATCTCCATGTAGGCGAGACAACACAATGTGAGTAAGCACGGCGATATATTGTGGTATGGTTAAAACTTAGATGAAACTATTAATTAAGTAATTACCTGCGTATTTATTGTCAATAATCAGGAATTATAGTGCTGCTTAGAATGAACTTTTGGAGTCAATTCCTGCTTAAAATATAGTCAGTCTTAACAAAATGCTAATCTGTACTTTTTTTCAGGTTAATCACTGGCTAATAGTGTATTTATGGAAATAAACGTTCCCTAATTGCAACTGAAACCTGAGATATTTGTTGGAGGCAGTATTTTTGGGGTTAGGGTTTGTCATAATAGAGAAAACTAACTAAGGTGTCTGTCGAGTGGCATCCACTAAACCATCATAATGGTGCCAACATCCCAACCCTGGGCTCAGAGCTTCAATACCATGATATCCAAGTTGTTAAATATTGAGCAGCATCAAGTTTTGCGATATTTAAATAAATCAATATTTTCTTACTTGCATCGTAGTCAACACTTCGATATCTCATATTCCACTTAGCAGCAGACATTACAGTGTCACTCCTGCTCTTCGCTATTGTCGTGTGTGACTTTGTACAGCTGTTGAAATGCTGCTTTGTGAGGTGTTTCTTATCCACTGTGGTCAGTAGCCATCTAAAAGTTTCTACAGGACGAGGCAGTGGCCTGAGGAGACATTTATCAATCACCAAGTCACTGGTGAAGAGCAGAGGCTGCAGCAGTTCATGGATCTCAACCTCTGTCTCCCTGACTGTTTGCAGGTACTGACCACTCTGACACTGCTCTTGGTTTAGAAGTGATGTGAGGTTTCATTGAATTAGCTGTTGATGTTCAGACATAGACAGTGCCATCTGGTGGCCTCTGAAAATCAGGACAATGTTTCATGAAACCTCATCGACTCTTCAATACTGTGTCATGAAATATCTTCCCACAATTTTGCTTCTATTCATTAAATCTTAGGGACGTCCTTTTCATCATGTAAATTAAAAATGAGGATTTTCCTTGATGGGCGTATTGCCAAATATTCATTGATTCATCTAACGTCACCTTTATCTTTATATGTGTGTTATGTATACACACTTGGCTTCTATTTACTTCCAAGCACTTTAAATAGTATGTTGATTGTTGCCTCTCTGCTCATGAAAAACGATCACTTTGTCTATAAAAACGTGTTTTTATGGATTTGCTTTCTCACTTGGCCATTTGATGTTGAATCGAGTCAAACATGCCTCCCTGTGTGACAACAGCCAAATCCCCTCTGACACAGAATTAGATTATCCAACCGATGAATAAAACTGGGTTGACTGGTTTAGTTCTGAATGACACCATTTTCAAAGTAGTAAAATCAGAGCGGAGCAGAAGTGTTTGCAGAGGATGCGCCAGACATCTGAGGGGGAAAAGTCAGGCTGACAAACAGGATGCCGGAGTAAAAAAAGCCTCTTTGCTTTTGCTTTTTCTACATCACCTCTTGCTTTTGGACACACTTGTGCGAGCGAAAAGGCTGATTTCACCGCTGTTGTTTTGTTTGTGTTTTTTTTTTTGTTGACTGGAGAGAGTCAACATGATGGATCCAGATCTCAGGTTTATGGAGGTGAGGTGTCATTGTCATGGATGTAAAGTTTCCACTGCTACATTTTTAGAGTGTTTGAATCTTCTTCGTGATATCCATTCATAGTTCTTGTGGCATTGTAAACAGTAATGGAAACTTAATGCATGTAGGCCCTTCATCATATGTCGTGACCATAAAATACCAAGAGAGATGTTCTGACCTGGGACGTCACATCACACTCTGAAAGTGTGTCAGACAACTGTAGTGTTTTTTTTTTCTTCTTGAATCTGACGTCTAACAGGTCATAATGTGTAATGCTTTTATCACTTCCATGATTTTATCTGATTTCCAAAGTACTTCGAGGCACACAGTCTCAGCAGATTTGTGATGTGGATCTGTGATTCGACTAATCTCTTTGATTAAGATCATCCCCTTGACGTGTTTTTTATTTATTATTATTATTATTATTATTATTATTATTATTATTATTATTATTATTATTATTATTATTATTACTATTATTATTATTATTTTAGATTTGCTTGCTAAAAATGTGACAATGTTGACAACAATTCCTTATGGCTGATTGACATGCAAATGTACATACTCATCTCTAAAAATAACTACTATACACAGTAGAATTTTTGTTTCGTGGAAGAACATCCTTTTCACTCATGCTCAGCTTCAGAAGACGGTTGGAGTAGCAGAGGATTTTCGCATCCCCTGGTGCGTTAATGTGTGTTACAGTCAGTAAACCTTGACCTACTTTTCTAGGTCATTCAGTTTTCTTCTCTGTTGCTTTCTGTGTCACAGCCATTGTTTAAGATGATACATTTAAGCCAAAGTTAATATTGTAGCCTTTTTATATTAATATATTAAGCTGGTGACTTAAACATGCATTCATCTGCACAGGTGTTGGAAGCGTTTGGTTTTATATCATGCAAGGGTGGGATTAACCAAATCAGGAAATCATTGCCTTCACTAGAGTAGGTACTGTAGATGAGCTCATCCATGAACATTAGACACCGTGTTGGTAAAATAGATGTTGACACAAATTATCCATCCAACATTCTGACAATATTGTCTCTCATAGTGCGTAATGGTCTCTATTAGGGGCACCACACCTCATAGTTCACTACTGTGTCTCAGGTCTTTTTTTATCATTCCCTGGTCCATAACACAAAGTTATAGATGGAAAAGGTCCTTTTCCATATCTCTGGACCTGAGGGCAGCACTGTGTTGATATATTTAACTTACAGGTAGAGTAGAGGATTTATTTTTAAACGCCCTTCAGACTGAGACTGCAACCAATTAATTGCTGGAACACAGAAATAAAATCTCTGAGACACATGAGCAACAAACAATACTGGTGACACGTTGTCTTTTAACTGAAGCATCAAAATGATAAGGCATTGATATGTGTATTCAATTCAACCACCCTTCTCCTCTCTTCCCCTTCTCCTCTTGCTCTCTTCATCCATGCTATTTGTCTTGTACTGTAGCATATTTGACAATAAAGTTACCTACCCTACCTACCCTGTCTGTAACATAGCAACAGGCAATGAGAAAAAGTTAGTGAAGCAAAGTTGCACTGCATTACAGGTGTGGCTACGGGTGAGAGCCAGAAAGAGGTTTAACTTGAATTCAAATTGCAGCCTACTCAAACTGTTGTTCAAGATCACTTCGTCTACCTTAGACACATTTTTCAGGCTGGATTTTATCTAAATTAAGATAGTTTATAAGGCATCCTTCAACATTGGTGAACGTCTTGTGTTCCTGTGTTTTTACTTCATTGCCTGTGTTACTGATTGTTTTGACACATTTTATTACATCTTATTTATTTTCTTTTGAACACTGGGACACTGTGGGTTACTATTATTATCATTATTATTATTGTTGTTACGTTACATGGACCCTGGAGACACAAAAAGTTCTAACAATACATTTTAGGATCTTTTTCATAAAAAAAAAAAAAACAGTCTTAATCTTGCATTTTTTTTCTCCTCCCAATTCTCTCTGTTTTCTTTTGAAAACATTTGGTCAGCTGACAATATGTTCATGAAGTGATGTTCTGGCGCCCTCCGGAGGAGGCGTGCCTTGCACTTCGAAAACCATTGGTTTAAGTGAAATATTGTGCGATCTTTCCTCGTTTGACACCGTTTTCTCCGAGGTCATGGCTCCACTTTATACATTTATATACCTTTACATTGATACATACTTTAAGTATGTGGGTCATGCAGTAAAAAATTCTCAACACCCCTCTTTCATAGATTTAACCTTGGTATTTTAAAAAGAAAAATATGGGTTTGTGTGTAAAAGCAGCCAAATCCATACAGTTTGGTTGTCTTGTCCACATGAAGCTCCGGGTTACATGTCATACAAATGAAGGATCGCTAATGTATGCTGATCTAATACTGAAGAATCCTGTCATTGACTACTGATTAGCGGTCAGCATATTCTAGCAAATTATTATTATTGATTTTTTTTAGTGAGGAAGAAATAGTGAAGCCTATGCTTCCCTACACAATCACGGTCCTCAGTCCTTACAAGCCAAACCCGCAAAGATTTTTTGAATTTGGCAAATGTACTTTACTTTAGATTTCTCCAATTGTTTCTATGACTTCAGATCACCTGACCAGCTGCTGTTAAAAACCGAGCACAACCCAGAAATTCTAATAAAAAAACAGAACATACGGTCGAATGACAGAAAACCTTTTATGTGTTCACAGTGAAAAAAGAAGATTTAGAAACTCTTGTCAACCATCATGCCACCTGCTGTATGATTGAGGTCATTGCAGTTGGAATATATTTGACCCCAATTATATACAGGAGATAAAATACATACAGGGCAGGCATATAAACATCAGATTTTATGTGAAAATGAGCGGCTGTGATTTCATTCCAAACACATCGTTCTTACTGATGTATTTGGATTTTGGTATGTGAATGTGATGGTGAGTTCAAAGTGGACCACTTCAAAGTGAAGTGGTGAGCTCATGACAGGTGCTCAAAAAAAACAAAAAAAAAAACCCAGAATTTCCCCTCAGAATCTTTTTTTAAAGACTATTCCAGACTAACTTAACAGAAGTCACTCTCCCTAAATGAGCCAATATTTGCAGGCAGCCGTTTTGTTTTTTGTCAGAAAGTACTCCCACCTGAAATTAGCCTCCAACCTGCTCTTATCAGGACTTCACTTTCAATCACTGAGTGGCCGCTAATGGACTCAGAGCTGGTCTTATCAAAACAACTCACTCTGACCAAACCTCAGCGGTGGACGCGCCGTGCCCCGCGGGTTCCAATCCTGACAGCAGGTTAATTACACTCACCTGCGTCTCAGATGGACTTCATCTTTGATTAGACAGAAGAGAGGAACCTTGAAGCAGCTGAAACATCGTGACTTCTTTTTTCATTTTGCCCGGCGCTGCAGGCCAGAATCATTGTGTTTCTAAGAAAAGGAGGTTTCATCACTGCAAGGCTGAGTATTCTGCTGCTGCCAAGTGAAATTAGAGGCCAGGATGTAAGAACAGAACATCATTTTTTAGGAAGAGAGATACGTTTTCAGAAACATGGACTAAATGGACATGACTGCTCAACATAACACAAACACGTCATGGATATGACCATGTAAACGTGCTAACAAAGTAGAGGTCAGAGGGAGATCATACTCTCGTAAATATTTAATGCTGATGAGAGAGAGTCAAAACTGAGCTCAGCGCATCTCTCCATCATCTTCATCCTTTCACCCTGATACTGCCTCACTCCCTGCTGCTGAATTTTTGATTTTTTTTTTTTTTTTTTTCTATTTAGCTTTGCTTATTTGTGTTTTGCCACTCTGGAAGACTTTTGTTTTGTAATATTGTGTTGGCTTTGCTGTTATTATAATTGAAATGTTTCAATCTTTCAATTTAAGAAGTCCTTGCAGTTTTCTGGACCAAAGTTTGATCATTCAAAACAAGATAATCTATAAGGTTGTGCTTCGGTCGAGGGTTGAAAAATGTGACAGGAAGGGTTTGCTCGAAGCTAAATTTGCGACCATTTCTTATACTGTGGGGATAAAAAAATGACGAATTAAAAATGAATTAGAAACAATTTTATTAAGGTGGAAGTGAAATTGCTGTTTGAGCATGATCATGTTTGAACTTGATCATAGAAGCTTAGAAATGAACACTCATGAAACGCACATCACTTTGCACAACCTAAGGCCTCATCATACCCTCACTATATTTTTAGATGGAATTGTCTGTGTGTGATGTGTGAGTCTCCAGGGCTTTCTCTCTAACACCTATCTGTTTGCAGTGAGTCACTTGGCAGCCAGAAAGGCCAGCTGGCTACTGATCTGCCTGATTGTCTCGTGCTGCTTTCTCTGGAGGGTTTTCGTAAGAAGCATCGCTGCCATCTCTTGAGCGTGTAATCCTATCGTTTATTTCCATGTGGTATGCAGCGACCACACATCACAATTAGAGTAGCTTTTAGTGTGCGATCCGACACACTGGCCAGGCTGAAATAATGCCGTTATTAGTGTAGGATGCATCGGGCTAAACCTAGTTTTATCATTCCCCTGGTCTACTTTCTCAGTGCCGATGGGTCATTTGTTTATAATGGAACAGGATGGCACAAAAGCTTTGCGTACACAACTGCCTCCAGATTGAAAACAGCTCGCAGGAAAGATGTAAATCCAAAGCTAGAACATAGGAGGCGAGCTCTTACTTTGAAATCCGGATGAGGAAATTGCTCGTGTGCAGGTTACGCGCAGCTTGCAGCTGCTGTTAAATTGGCTCTCATGCAGGTTGAGATGTTACTACCGGGAGGTTCTGACGAAGGAGGCGGACGGAGTTCGGAACCATGACAGCGTCGAAAGACACGGGAAAGAAAAAGGCGAAAGATGCGCAACAGGACGAGGTAGAAGCTCTTCCCATCATTTTTGGTGTAGAATTCGCCGCTTACGTCACAATTTATGACAATTACGGAGACACTACCGGTACGACGCTGGACATTTCGTCATTAGTCATAGTCATTTAGTTTCAGTTAATGCATCGAAGAACACGCTTCCGACTCATTTGAAGGCGTCGTAGGTGTTTGCTTGGTTCCTAAAGTTCCATCCAGGAGCTATTATTTTGCCACTCACGTTTTCTTGTCTTCGGTTTAGCCTGTTTTCTGTTTTGCAAAGATGTTGATATCAATGGTTATTGTATTGATTTGAATTATATCTACTGATCACCCCAGGTCCACCGTGTTGTTAGAAGAAAGACTGTCTTTTTACGAACATACATCAACGAATTTATTTGCTGAAAAACTTGCTGTCCATATCTGGAACATTCTGTTATTATTTCCATCATATATATATATATATATATATATATATATATATATATATATATATATATATATATATATATATATATATATATATATACATAATATATAATATGATGTGTCCTGAACTTTGTTAAATATATCGGTTTTTATCGGTATCAGCAATCCAGCAATCTTTGGACAATATTGGTAAAATGTCAGTATCGGACAGTATCGTCTTGAACTTTGACATGTCTTGCGACTCCCTCCCACTCAATATTTTAATTGTTGCATCTGCAACAGGCTAATTTTGCAAGATTGGTTTTAGCGCAATCAAGGATTAAAATGAATTAAAACCTAAATCTGACTTCTTTTGTTCCCAGCACAAACACGCGTTGAGACTCAGCCTGTAGATGCTGAGCTAATACTCTTCACGCAGTAGATGAATCATTGGTGTGCAAACAATCCGCTTCTGTGTGCATTACGTGAATCACTTTTTGCTGCTTCATTAATTCAACTGCCTTCATGTCAGTGTCTTGAGCATGGCATACACTTCAAAACATGCGCCCGCGCTTAAGTCAGATAAATGTGTCGAAGTTCATCAATTCCAGGCTTTTTCCAACCTTCCTGACATGTTTAAAATCTTGGACTTGTATGATGTCATGTCATCTTATATTGTTCAATCTCAAATCAAGTTTTTTCTCTCTACTGTTTTACCAGACTTAACAAAATCTCCAGAAATACAATACAACAATAATTAATAATTTAATAATATTGAAGAAGAATGTAAATGTACACTTATTGCAGAAAAGTACAACATACTGTTTTTAAATTATTGGTTTTGGAAACCTCTGAAAGAATACTATAATTGATACTAATCATGGCAAACTGAATGTCATGAATAACATAAGTCAAATGCTGAAAAAAAAACAACAACAACAACTGTGTAATCTCCACTCAGCACCATGACTGAAGTGATGCTGACCGACAGCACATTCCTCCGCGAAAGTTAGGGCTGGGTCGCTATCAAAAATGCCAGTACCACTACCTTCACTTTGACACTAAAATGGTTAAGTGCATAAAAAAGGCTAATGATATTTTTGTCCTGTATAGATAGGTTAAATACATGATTAAGTGAAGGCCATTTATGTTGAATTATGCACAGTATATGAAGTTAGCTCTTCACGCTGCTCCAGCTTGATAGTGAAAGTGAAATTAGACGGTGCTGAATATTACAGAACTTGCAGCAACATTTGTAAATGTTATAAATGTTTATCCTTTCTCAAACTGATCGATAAAGCTCATGAATTCATCATAAAATGGGACTTGGTTTCTCTCTGCCACCATAATTTCAGCCTGCTGGTTAAAGATTATTATTGAGCTACTTGTGCTCCCTGCTTTTCTGATCGATCTAAAACAGTGGTTCTTAACCTGGGTTCGATCGAACCCTAGGGGTTCGGTGAGTCGGTCTCAGGGGTTTGGTGGAGCCTCCGCCGCAGAGGCCCACCCCTCAGTCTAGTCTGCAGTTAGTGTATCATATTTTATTTTTTACTAAAGAAGGGTTCGGTGAATGAGCATATGAAACTGGTGGGGTTCGGTGCCTCCAACAAGGTTAAGAACCACTGATCTAAAATAATCATCTATTCAGGAATATGTTTCTTTCACATACTACACTTTTTTTTCCTCAATTTCTTCACCTGACCAGTCTGAATCAGTGGTGCAGTGTTCCGTTTCTCTGTAGTTTCTTTAACCTGACAAAAATTACTTTTGAGTTTTTGTGGCTGTGAAAACTGATTTGCTCAGGTGAACTCCTGAAATGGAGACCTGATGATCAAAGCAATGCTGTTTTGTGGAGCATGATGTGACTCATTCAGACCTAAAGTAAAAATAATCATATGGTTCACTGTGGGATCATTGCTGGTCTCCTCTTTTTAATTTGCGAGGCTTGTGCACTGTGACGGACCTGCAAAAGTAGTCATGTGACTTCAGAAGAAGGTTGCTTTGTAAGTGTCAGAGCACACAATGTAGGGCAAATAATCACAGCAGATAATGACATTCTGATCATTCAACTCATTTGACGTCATATTCAACAGTCGCTGCCAAAGCCCCTGTTTTTGGTGATATAGTCCATGTGTGAACAAGGATTCACACCTTCATGTTTCTGCACGCATTTCTCTCTAGCTTTAAAGAAAGGTGAAGGATTAAGTCTGACAGCTCTTCCCTCCTGCGGCGTCGCTGCTGGAAAACTCACAGCATCGATTATGAATCCAAGGATGAGTTCAAATCCCTTCTTTGCATCACTCCTGCTTATTTCCTGCTAGAATAGCTTTCTCTAAAGGTACCTTTTCCCCAAAAACGCTGCATATGATGCAACTTGCGCCTGACAACATCTTCCAAGTTCTCATTTTGGAAGAATATCTGAGTCTAAAGAATTAGGGATGGCCCCCGTTTCGGCATTCGGCATCGATACCAACATTTTGACAGATTGGAAATCAACGATCCAACCGGTGGAGGTTTCTGATCCATGAGTCTCAGATTCATGTTGTCTAAAATTTTTGTTGTCTGATACTTTGTACGGTAGCTCATTGCAAACTGTAGCCATTCAGCATGCAAGCATTGTCAAGGAAATTATTTTATTTCGCAGCGAACCTGCATCTATATAGTGTCCCTTTGGTCCTAGGTTATGATCCCTGAAAATCTTATTCATAATCTGAGTTTATTACCCAGCTTGACTATGTTTTCATGTAGAGAAGTGTCAAACTCAGGCAGTAATAGTGTTAATTTCATCAGACGAGACGATACGAAATATGTTGGTCAATGCCCCTTTTTCCCATGACAAACACAAGACGGCAATGTTATCATAACACTGACCAAAGCTGTGTGAATATGCGTTATACAGTAGTTGAAGAATAAAAACAAGACTAAAATGTTTTCTAATATTTAATAATAAACAAAAACCCCCTCCGAGTTTTTGTTTACTACACAATAGGGATGTTCCGATCGATCACCAATCGTGATCTGCCGATTTCAGCGTGATCGATGAATGCCGATCGCCGATCACAACAACAGATAACATGTGACAGTCGGTGCTCAGATGAAGCCCCGCTGGTTGTAATGTGTCCGTTCCTCCCTACTCGCTACTCACTCAGCAACAGCATGTCTGCTGTGAAGCTTCTTTTAACCTGTCATGTAAAGTTTACATCTCGCAGCACATTTACGGCACAATGCTGTACAAGCACGTAACAATTACTTCATTCATTCGTTTCGTTTATTCAAGATGCGTATTATTCCAGATTTAGCCATGGAACGTAAGGACACTATAGTCTCTCTTTAAACTGTTTAATAATGAAACATATTAGTGGAGTTTGTCTCCAACATCATTATTTGTTGATGTTTAAATATAATAGTTTACTAAGTGTAGAGATGAGAAATTCAGTGCTTCACGTCTCTAGTAGAAGCCGCTGGTGTCTGACAGTCTGCTTTGCCAGTTTTATTCAGGGATTAAATTGAGCCGCCTGTCTGCTGTATCTAGATGCTATTGAAGAAACATTAGAAATAATGTGAATAAATAATCATTTAGTCATATTCTATTCTCCAAATCATTATACAAACTGTCAGTCCTTTGTCTTGTGTGATGAAAAACCTTTCACAATTATCTCTCCAAAAATGGTTGTTTTCCATGGCCTTATTGAAGATTTCACGAATACTTTGACCGCTTTAGAATTTGTTGATGGTCCCTAAATAATGCCGGCTCGTAGTATTAGCGCTGCCTGTTAGTGTGTTCGCGATCAGTGAAACCTCATGGGGACACGGAAGAGGACGCCTCGGCCAATACCGGAGCCGAGGTCTGTCCAATATCCAACTATTACTATTAATAACTATTAATAATACGTTTTAAACTACGATCGCGAACCAAAGTCCACCACACTCTTCACAACTGTCACACGTGTGTGTTGGCTGTCAAAACCGCATGTTTATCAAATTTTCATTGTGGATATATCATGTACAAACTAAGTTATTGCCCATCCTTACTAGGCAATAGCTCGATTGATGAGCTGCAGATAATGAATGCTTTCTTTATTCAGGTAGCATGAAACATGTTATTCAGTAATGTAATAAAAGGTGCTGCCATGACCTCTTGATTCCTTCTGGTTGAACAGTAGGCGTCAAGCATTCCATGATGACTCATGGACATTTTGATTGTGTTCTGGGGTAACCTGGGATTAGAGAAGTTTTAATTTCCCCCCGGTGTTGGATGAAGTTGTTAATGTTAACATGCATATTAAATGTTCAATCCATGTCTGACTAAGGCAATAATCTGGTTTTCTGCGCCGTCACGTAACCATGGTCACTATGAGTGCTCGGTTCTCCTCTGAAGTTGCGCACGTCATGGAAAGAGTTCTTCATATATTTTTGGTCTTTTGCTAACATCCACTTTTATTTTAGGAGGAGGGACACTTAGGGCCGGGTGAGTGGCCGGATGGCTGAAGAAGTATTTTTATAAACAAAGTGAACAGAGGGCTTCTGAGGAGATACAGTGCAGCATAGGATTTTGCACAAGAGGTATCTCATTTGAATGAATAATCAACTATATAAGATTCCCCTAATAATTTTTACAGTGTAAAAATGTTTTAACAGTGGCCATCAAAATCCAGCAGTCAGAAGCCTGGAAAAGGATTATGATACTGTAGCTATAATAGCTGGGTTTCTGCCAGGAGTTTTTGAAACAGTGGTGGAGCCCCTGTCTAAGCGGTTCAAAGATATGAATAAGCAGCTCATGACACACAACGTCAGTCTAGGGCTGCACTATTATGGCGAGATTATTAGATTAGATTATATGAGAGTACCTTTATTCTTCCTGCAGTAGGGAAATTTGGGTTGTTACAGTAGCATAACAAACATTAAAGACAAACATTGAACATTAAAAGACATGGACAAAGCAACAACATAATCAGAAATAACTTTATTGCTATGGTCAGTGGGAACAACTAGGGAAGTGTTTTGGATTAAAGCGCTGTCATGAATAAAATAAAATAAAATAAAATAAAAAAGGCTGATCACAAATTCAACAGTCTGATGGCCCTGGGGATATAGAAACATAGAAAACAATGTAGAAATATACTTTAAAAAATAAAAAGAAATAAATGAAAATAAAATGCCGTTGCAAGGGTGAACAAGAGGTGCTGCCTAGTGCCACCAGAGTGAAAGAGAGGCCATGGAATGAGACCCCAGTCTTGCACGACGGTCGCATCTGCCGCTTACCATGGCTCCGTGCTAGCATCGTGCCGCACTTTTCCGCTGATGCTGGACTAGCGCTGCTAGCTTGCCCATCATCTAGCGGTCGTCGCTGATGTTGCTGGGGAGAGACCCCACAATGACGGACTTGGGGAACACCAGCTAGGTTGCATTACCGGCATGGAGTTATCAGGTAATGCTTACTGTGATCCAGAGTGCGGACAGTGCAAGCAATGAGCAGAACCTGAATATGCAAAGGAATCAATGTCCATATTGGGTTCGGCATATCCGCATGAAAACAGGACAAAAATGCAACAGTAGACTAAACAAAAAAAAAACACAAAAAGCTCAGAAAGAGCAGGAGCTGCCGAACTGGCTGCAATTTGGCAGAGACCAGTCTGAAGAGTATGTCTTTCCTGATCTTTATAATTTTGTCAATTTTTTCTCTTTTTTTCAGGAGTTTGTGGACGTCAGCCCTACCCAGAGGAACTGGAAGGGCATTGCGATTTCTCTGCTGGTGATTGTGGCCGTCTGCTCGCTCATCACCATGTCAGTGGTGCTACTCACGCCTGGTAAATGCCGCTGACGTTGTAATAGAGAAAAGACAGACAATTGTTTACTGTCAATGTCCAGCCATTGTTCCACCAAGTGTGATGCATCCAGATCTAGTCGCTTGTAATCTTAATGCATAACTATTTTTTCATTGTGAAGGTTGACTTTTCTGTTACAGTATTACAATATTCTTCCTGTTTCTTGAGGGATTATTGTGAACCCCATACTGCACTTCAGCCAGGTTTAGAGAGTTTAAATAGGCTGAAGTGTGGATCTATAACATCCACCTTACAACAGTTAAGTAGTTTGTCTCTCAAAAATGCCCTGCATGAGAATTTAATTATCACAACGCCACACTTGGGTTTTGATCAAAGCTCAACGCTGGCACACTGGAAAATCCTACTGAGCAATGAAGTCATGTTTACCGAATTGGCATTGTGTAAACTGAGGCAATCTTTGTGCATTGTGTTCAAGACACGTCATGAATATCACAATTACACCTAATAGAGGGATGAAAATGTTGCTTCATATAGTCTGGTGGAGAGATATTCGCAGACGTGAATCTGAAAATGTAGCATTTCAATGTAATTTGGTGTTTGCTTTCAAGTAATTGTTGTTCTTATTGACTTGATTCAGCAGTGATAACTATGCGTGCCTGAAATGCCTAGTGAATTATCTTGTGCGCTGATGCCCAAGTAGTCTGATGAATATGTATAATAATTCTTCTGCATCTTCTGCATCGGTTTTCATTCACCCCGCTGTTAACAGTAATCTAAAATTTTATGTCCACTGTTAGTATTGTTTTAAAAGATGGAACTAATGATGTGCTTTGTTTTTGCTTAGCGGAGCTTCCAGGCAGCAGCAAGTCCATACTGACCGTGTCAGATCTGCACAGACCCGAATTCAACGCACATGATCCCGAGGCTACGTGGATCAGTGGTGAGTTCACTGCTCTCAGATTCTTTGCTAGCTGGATGGAGAAGGATGTTATAACGTAGTTGCGTAAACATTCACTGATCATTTTAGTACCAAAGCGAGCACTTATTTCAGGGACTCTTCAATATTGTACCACATCTGCATGTTACTAATGAACGTGGCCTTCCCTGTAATTCCTAATTCAATTATTAAACAGTCTATTTTCTTCCAACATTGCGATTTGGTTCATCTTGCAATATGTTGTGGTAGAAAACAATTCTCTGTCAGTCAGAACAAAACCATCCAAAACTGAAACTCAGTTAAATTTCTTTCTCTTCTCCTGCCTTGTCATTTTTGTCTTTTGTTAGGGTTGCATAAAATGTCCTATGAAAATTCTAAATTTAAGCATGCATTTGTTATATAGTCATATATTTATTTCATTCCCTCTTTGCACCATGAAAGCGAAACAACTTTTCCCATTTTGGTGATTTTCTATTTAGGACTGCAGATGGTTTCTGAACGTGTGAGATGAGAAATTTAATGGTTCTTGTCTCTCGTTTTTACGAGACAGAGTAGTCTCCTCTGTTTGTAACCTGACAGACTGCTCTGCCAGTTTCATTTTGGGGTTAAATTGAGCTGTCTGACTGCTCTGTCCTGAAAAGGGTCACTTATAGTTCACTTACACTCACAATGTTGGGCAATTTCCTTTTGAAAAGTAATCAGTGGGGATGCACTGAAAAACGGTGAATAGTGAAAAAAGGGTTACATCCGGCTTCTGTGGCAAAGAGTCACAATCATCCACTTTCAGTGGTGACAGTGCCAACTCCCCGGCTTACTGCCAGGTCTTTGTTGTCCATAGTGTCAAAGTGATAAGTGCGGCTGGTTCATACCGTCATCATGGTGGTGCTTCAGTGCTAAGTGTGATCCAAAGTCTGTTGTTGAAGTTCTTTTAAATTGTTGGAGAGCAAGAATAGAATTGCAGTTTGCCATGAGTGTTGATCCAAACTATCTAGGGCCTTCTGTTTACATCATTAGCCTGTTATAAATTGGGAAGTTATGTTTTTTTTTATTATAATTATTTGAACAGCATTGTTCAAAAATGCCAAAAATATTAAATTATCTAAACATGTTTTTTTTTGACAAACCTAGATGTAAATGTGTTTTCGACATTGATTCAATTTTTTTAATGGTCAAAAACTCAACCACATTGGACATTCGGTATTCTGTATAATACTTACATTTTTTTTTTGCCATGTCAGGTCGGGGGCTCCGTACGCAAGCTTCGCTGAACACTGCCGTTACACCAATATGCAAATGACACGCAGACACAGTGCAAACCCCGCCCCTTCCCACTCCCTATCATACCCTCTGCCCCCTCCACGCTGTCCACGCTAAAAACGGTGCCACCTTAAAGAGAACTCGAAAGACAAACATTGGCACTGAAAAAAAAGAAACATTTTGGTATTGAGGTTGAAAACTACAAAGGTATTAAAAATAACAATATATTCTATATTTATTTTTTCAGCCAATGTTCATGCCTGTATTCTGTTTTTCAGTCAATATTCTTTTTTCAATGCCTATATTATTTTTTCAGCCAATATTTTTTTTTCGATCTCATTGTAAGATGGCCCCATTCTAGCATTCAAGCATTTAAAATTTTATTTGGCTGTGGCCACAGATCAATTGCTCAATAATGCTCAATAATGACATTAGTACTGTAGTTGTACAGACTCACAGACTTGTACAGACTTATCTGATGATCTGTGCTAACCCAGGGTACAGTATGTTACATTATGATCTGATCCCCTTCATCTCTAGTCTATGAGAGCGCTTGCTCCAGCACGAAGCAGCCTTGCTTGGAGTCTTAGCAGCAATGCCATGGTCGATCATCCTTGGCTCTATGCTCCTGTTTTCAATCTCGTGTTTTTTTTCCCTTCACTTTTAGATTCCTTAAAAAAAGTTACTCAATGATCAGTTGCTCCCAAATGCATTTTGGTATCTGCCAGGGAATTAATTTCAATTCTAGTGTCATTCCTGCCCTGCACCGCGGCACTCGCAAGCCATCACCGTGGCCCCTCTCACGTTGACTTATGGTAACAGGTGAACACGGTGCAATCTTGAACAACAGGAGTTTCAATTTGTTTTATTTGGATATTTTTGCATGGTTTTAAGTATTATGTATTCATTAAAAAGCCTACAACAAGGCTTTGTTATTGAGTTGGATATTTTTAATTGACTGACGGTCAGATGCAGTAAATATAAAAAGCACCAGAACATGAACATGAAAGTATAATAATATAATAATCAAAACAATAGCAATAATTTTATGAATATATTTGTCAACGTTTTGTCTGGCTTGAGCACCTGCCCCCCATGTGCCTGACTGTATATATAGTGGTGACGTCTGAAATGTATCTACGCTGCTGCAGCTCGTCTCTTGCCTGCTTCTCTTACATCACGTACTCTAAGGAAGATCTCAGATATCTAATACTGTAATTAAACTGAGGCATTGAGCTACTCTGCACGTGTGCCGCGCTCCCACATATGAGCTAACCTCACCCCAGCTGGTTGGAAAGCACTGATGCATGTACAGCTTATAGATAACTGAAACGCTATTCACACAGATTTTCTGATTTCGGCTGGTTGGTTCATCCTGCTGAAGCTCATGTGATCTTAAAACTTAGAATTGTATTGTAGTCAGGCGTACTTTGATGCCTTTGATTTAATCCTGATATAATACAGTGGAAAGCATGTTCATATCTACATACCAGTTTATAGGATATGGATCGTGGTGTATAGCATATTGCTCATTTGATACCTAAGTTATTATTAACTAGGTTCAAACAGAAAAATTCAAACACCACAATAATCATGGGTCAAGTAAGCGACAACGTTATTGCTTTGCCGCAATGAAGGGTGAAATATCAGAACTTCCTAAAATAACCGTAATATCGTCCCAAATGAAGTCCTTCAAATGATGGTTTTCTCGCTGAAAATCCAACATGGGAAGTGACCAGATAAACATGAATGGCTGAAATAAATGACTTAATATATCTGCTGCTGGACCCTTAATTAAAAGATACTTATTTAATTCCCTCTTTGCACCATGAATGCAAAGCAACTTTCCCTTTTTATTGTTTTTTTTTTACGACTTCAGATGGTTTCTGAACATGTGAGATGAGAAATGTAATGTTTCAATTCTCTCGTAAAACTCAGTCGTTTGTGCTCTGCCTTTTTCATTTTGAGCTGTCCCCAACATCTATCTTATCCCTAAACAGTTTCCTTCAAAACTATGGACCCATCTGGACACATTTCCTATTGTGACGCTATTGTAGACATAAATTATCATTTAGTCATGGTATATTCTCAAAATTATTATCCAAACATTTGTCCTTTGTCTATTGCGATTAAAAATATTTTCACAATTCTCTCTCCTAAAATGGTTTTATTTCTTTGGCATTATTGATAATTTCACTAATACTTTGAATGAATCGGAATTTGTTCATGGTCCCAGTGAGCGTTTGTCGGCGATCAGTGAACCGTGATCCGGGTTGAAGCTTCGGTGGTTAAATATATTTGGCAGAATAGTGAAAAAAAAAGGCCACAATACATGATCAAATACCATCAGAGCAGCCTGAATATTTTTTTCCACTTCTAATCAACAATGTGATGTAATGGAATGTGTTTTTTTTTTAAATCTAGCAACACAATCTACCACTTAGAACAGTGATAGCACCGACTCTGCGGATCGCTGTCCTGTCGCCTGGAGTCCTAGCAGGAGTGGTTTAACACAAGTGGAAATTATTTTGAGTTTACGACCCATGCATCACACGTTTCCTCTTTGTTTGGTCATTTTTTAGCTGTCAGTTGTCAGTATCAATCACGGCCAGCCCCCGACCGCGCCATGGCGGCGTTTCAGTGCAAAGTGTGATCCAAAGTCTGCACACAGTGTTGAAGTTTTCGGTTCTTTCAAAAATATAATTGCAGTGTTAAACGAAACTATTGAGAGCTTTCTGTTGACATTAACAGTACATAATATAATGGAAAATTTTGTAAAGTTTTTAAAATTATTATTATTAATATTGCTATTTTATTATTATTATTATTTGAAAAGCAAACCCGGAAATATATATATAAATCTAAAATATTCAATCATCTCAACTTAAAATTTCCCAATGTATGTAAATGTGTTCTCGACTATTTATGCAGTATTTAAAAATAATAATAAAAATAAAAAGTGGATGGATGTTCAGTATACGGTCTTATTTGGTACTTGGCCAAGAATTTTACATTTTATTCGACTTTGGCTTCAGCCGTTTTCAATTTTGGTGTTTCCTCAGCTATCATGTACTCTTTTGCCCTTTTTAGTCGGAGCGGGCCTCTGTCGTGGACTCAGTTGTTGCCTCCTGGTCCGAGTCAGATATAGTTTCTGGTGGGCCAGATCGCGGACTTGCTGTGGACTTTTCGCTGATGAACAAACATTTTATTTCTCCTGTCTTTCATCATTTTTTTGTCCGTGGCCAAGCAGCACTCAGGTCTCTCTAAACATTTTTAATAGACATTATTTCACGGCGATCCACAGACTGTGCTCTAAGCCATTAGGAGCTGCAGTTGGGCGGGTTTTACAGTAATCTCTGTAAATTATTTTATTGAACCCCAACCTGTGTGATTTGGTGATGAGGTTGAGAAGAAGCTGGTGATGTGATGGCAGCTCGTATTGGACTATAAAGGATGAGATCAGAAAAGGGTTTTGAAGGCCAGACTGAGGTGTTTTGGTCATGTCAAGAAGAGAATCAGAGGCAGCGTTGTGCTACATATTTGAGAGATGGAGGTAGAGGATAAAAGAAGAACAGGAAAACAACTTTTGACGCAGTTCATGTAGAGACGAGTAAGGTCCATGTGACTTGGGAAAATGTGCAAGATCAAGGTGAGGCGCTGATTGATAGCCATCCAGTATAATCTCATCTAAGTGACAGGTCACCAGTGCTCACCCTGGATATGTCACTTAATCACAAAAACAAGATACTGTGTCTGACTCGTGGCTACTGAATAGTTGACCTTTGTATGATATTTCTCTTGTTTAAGACAATATAATTGAAGTGCTGGCCTCATTTAATTAAATGGGAACGTCAACTCTTCTTTCTTCCGAGCATGAAGCGGCACTGTTCGGTCAATAGACAGATTTGGAAGCTTATTTCTCTCATTGTCTTTCTTTTGATTGGATTGTGATGAAATATTACCTTAATGGTTCTTGGCTGGTGTTTAGCCAGCAGCGTTTAATTTCTGGAACCATCATTATTAGCATTTGAAGTGGTTGAACATGGATTTCATATCCTGTGGCTGATGAAAACTCCTGCTTTGTTTCACCACATTTATCAGCGGTGACATTTTATTAAGGAGGCTTTTATATAAAGCTGATGGTGAAGGAGGAGTGCTGGCCATTGGAGCCTGACTTGGATTTGTTAAAACGGGAGAAGAAAATTTGGATTAGAATGTCTGGAGAACAATTTCCCTTGAGCAGATGTGTTTGAGTCACATGGACATCACCTCCTGAACCTCTGCCTTTATATTTAGACGGCATCTCACAGCTGCAACATTTGATTTTCACCACACGTCAGCCTGTAATTTCCCACTTTTGTCATTTATCTCAATGGCAAATGGGGAGGCTGACCCTATTTGACTGAAGCATCCATTAAAGTGGCCCTACGTAGAGCTCATTCCCCAAGGTGATAAAATAAAGTGACATACAGTGGAAATGTCCTCAATTTAAGATGAAAAGGTGCGTGCACTGTGAAAATATACATCATATGTAGGCATGCAATTTTGAGGACATTGAAATGCTTGAGTTATTGCACAGAAACTAGTTAAACGAGGAATGAATAATTTTTCTGAATAAACAATCACATATTTTCACCTATTTTAGAGCCGTGACTTCCATCCAGCTTCTCAATAGCACTGCAACAACTCTAATCTCACAATAGAGGAGGCTCTTAAAATAGCTCACCATTAAGGTCGGAGAGATATGCGACATAGTAAAAGAGATTATCACATTTTTTTCCATATCATTTGATTCACATTGTTTTCAATTTTTCATTATTTATCTTTTTTATATGTTGCTTTTTTGAGCGTCTGTAATTGAATATTTAAAAAATAGCAATCTTAACTGAACAAGTTTAAAATAAAACAGTGCACTCCTTGTTTGCAAAGGAAGTTAAAAAAAACAAACCGTACAAACAATTACCAAACAGAATAAATAAATAGTTTTCCAACTGGCAGTCTAAATGGGTGACATACGACAGATGTCCAACATCAGAGATATTTGACTAATTTAAGGACACAACACTGCGTTCGAGAAGTGAAAACAACATGATGTTTTGCTGCTCTATTTGGTGACATGCCCCAAAACGTAGCTTGACCGTCTCACAGACTTGCTCTCCTGTATGTTTTGTCAGCGAATGCATTCTGCATCTGAACTAGATTTTTCCTTTCTCATAGCTCGACCATCCACATAAATATACTATCTGTAAAAACACCAAAACACCCGCTCCACTTTATTCACGTGTATTTGAGGTTCCAAATTACGCTCTCTCTCTTTCTCTCTCTCTCGCTCTGTCTCTCTCCCTCTTATAAATATCGCACATTCCGGCACTGAAGTAATCACACACAGTGAATTTGGAGTTGAGGTGGAGCATTTATGGCAGCAATCATACACATCAATTCAAAGCATGGCCAAATGAAGAGGAAAAAATAAATACAAAACATATTAATAATAAATTAGGGATGTAAATTTGAAATCCTTGCCCAAATACCAAATAGCCAATGTGGTTTAGCGTTTTACTATTTAAATCAGACGTTGCTTTTAAAATGATCGTAGGAATAATTATGATATGAAAATGTGTTTTATTGTATAATAGGCTAATAATGCAAACTGAAGGCTCTAGATAGTTTTGTAGAACACTCAACATTTGCAACATTCGGCTTCAGTGCTGAAGAGTCACAGAAACCGAATGTTGTTGTTTTTTTCACTATTAGGCCATGGAACATATCAGAATCCCTTTGTGTGAGCTGACTGAAGTGGCAGGAGAAAGCAATGTCCGGTATTCCTGATTTTTGAGCTGTTCTTTCTGCTACTTGGTCAAGGATATGATTTCCAAGAGTTGGTGGTGGAGGAAGCGCAGCGGTGTGTCAGAGATTCTTGAAAGTGGCAGCCTGGCTGAGTAGCCAGTCCGTTGAGGAGGCCTGATGCCGAAACCTTGAAATTTTCTTTGGGAGCATCTACAACCCTCGGTCAGATGTGCCCATTGAAAGAAACGTTGATGCTCCCTCATGACAGTATTTCCATCTACTTAAGTGATTACAATGCCTCTGTGGTCACTAACTGATCCTCATGGACAGGAAACAGAGATGTGGTTGGTAGACCAAGCACTTCCCTCCACATATGTGTTTCAGACCACGTGATCAGTCATTCCGTTAATCTCCCACCGGAACGAACAAACGCAGCAGGCAGTGGATCTCAATTTCATATCCGGAGCGATCTCTCCCTGTCCTTTTATCCTGCTACCTCTGCCCTTGTCCCCGTCTTCCCTGTCACTCCAGGGCATGGATATATTTAGTCCATTCCTTCACTGCTGGCATTAAAGCCATAATTTAGCTGTCATGTTGTCAGGGAGCTGCTCAAAAATTGTTTTACTGTTTGGGTCATAGCTCTTCGGCGCCATATACATTTCTTCCGCCTCTGGTTGCAAATGCATCTGTCCTTGTGTCAAAAAGACAGTTGGGAAATGTGAGAGGAAAAATTAGGAGCTGGTAACCTTCTACAATTTGGGAAGTTGCATCGGCTCTTATGTAACCATAGCAGCAAAGAGGAGGAGATGTGGCCCGAAGAAAGACAGAGAAGGAAAAGGTCAGTCAAATAAAACAATGAAGTGGGGATGCAAGAAATATGTTTGTAGAGAAAATAGGCCATAATTTAGAAGCTGCTGCTTATTAGTCTTTCTCTTTGAGGTACAAAAACAGTAAGATAAACAAATAAAAGAAAACAAAAGGGGGAAGATTCAGCTGATGACATTTTATAAAATCAGAAGTTCATCCAGACTGGCTTCTCAGTTGGCGTTTTTGTTCACAGTTTTAACTGTAATGCATTTAAATACAATGAACTCAATAATGGTCAGTTTTGTTTCTAAGACACCCAGTCAGAGTTGTGATTCAAAATCCATTTTTTTTACAATTTACAGTAGTTCGGTACAGATTTGTTGGGACCTGAGCTATAGTTGTTGTGGTTATAGTTCACCACATTGTTTAATACTACTTGTGCCACATCATTTAAGTTTAGGGGATTTCTAGGTTATTCTGTGTATGTGTGAGTGCGTCTTGTCTCACCATATTCACGCCAACATCGTAGGTCTCCCTTTTCTGAATCCTTTTTCCAAGTAAAGTCTCTCCATATTAGCGAGCTGGTGGGTGACATTCTCAATGCTTCCAGTCATTAGTGCATATTTGGAATGTTTGTTTCTCGCTCATTTCTCTGTTGATGCATTTGTGTATAATGATGAATATATTTAGACTAGCCTTGGACTATTTAATTTGTGGGCTTTTATCCTTGTTCTTATGACTGGGGGTTCCTCTGCCAAGCAGTCCCTAATTTCTTCTTATAGTGTATAGAGTTGTAGCAACTGTATATGTGAAACTCATTTTCCAAATATATTTTCCCTTTAATCTTACAAAAGATTCATTTTTCTCCAGCATGCGCCACATTGTCGCTCCTTTATCAGTCCCTCATCATGCTCAGCTGGTTTAAAGTTAGGCGCAAGAACAATGTCCTTCTTTTTCCATATTCCTTAACCAAAACTCTACACTGAAACAAGTTCAACATTTTTACAACATTTTGTAGAAATGGTATGAGTATCCATCAGTATCAGTTGTATAACCTTGATCTTATATATCAATTGTCACAGCTGGCTGTCCTCCTATGTGGTATTCTTCATCTTCATCAGTTTCATTTCTTCTATCCACAACAACATGTGCTGAAGCCACGTTTGTATGGGGTCACTGTTGAAGCATTATCCATTGAATTATTCATGCTGCCATTGTCATGTGTCTCTTAATGTGTTCTTAACGCAAAGCATGTCTTATTCATATTGATGGAGGGAGCGTTTACAGTGCTTACATAAGAATGAAGAAGTTGTATATGTGTGTATCTGTGGGGTTTTTTGTTGATAAACAAGGTCTTTGCATAGCGGTAGTTGTCATACATGATTGTAGTGACGCTCTTACAACAGTAAGCAGCTACTCAGGCAGCATTTCTCTTACGGTGCCATCATTTATGCATTACATAAGCGGCACAACAATTATTACTTCACATTAAACTTTTAAAGGTCACTTCCAGCCAAACACTGCACAGTTGTTTCTTCTTTGTTGCATCACTTTAAGCTGTAAATAAGCAAATATGATGTAAGAATTGGTTCATTTAATGATGGTGTGATTCATAATGGTTTATTGTATATCTCTACATACTATGTACTGTGTAGATGTACCGTCAGTTTGTATTTCGATTGATGAATAATTATTTGTGGCTACTTTTGGGTTATAGATGCTAGCAGTCATGAGCACATCCACTGGTTTCTGCTGGTCTCAGGGTGCACAGTACAATCACTACAGTAGCTCAAGTTAGTCAAGATACAGTAGAGTAAATTATAAAGAAGCCTTTTTTCACTTTTAGAATATGTTAGATGTGCAGGCCTGTGTAAATGTGACAATGTGCTCTGGGGGCTTCAGCTTTTTCCTGAGGTCTACCAAAACTGATACTGGGTTGTGACCAAGACAAGACCGTACAGAGACTAAGACTATGAGGGAGTATGGGCGATTAGAATTTCAGTTCTGGATTTATTTTGAAAAAGTCATAACAGCTTTTTTTGTGGTAATACATGAGTATGTGTGTGTCCGTTTGACTAACAGAAGTATGCTTCTGTATTCTGGAGTCAGTTTGGTCTCTGCCCCTTCATTGATCTTGGCCTCAAGTCAGTCTCCGGGCCTCAAAGTCATGGCCTTAGACTTCGTCTGTTTTGAGCAGCTACAGAATCCCAGTTGGTCCATCTTGCTTACTGATGAGCAGCCACTATTTTGGTGCGCAGCTTGGTTCACTTGGACTTCATCTCTTTGTCAAACTGTGTTGTTGTATGGCTCCCCAACCTTCATTACCAACTGCCACATAGCAGTGAACCAGGACGCTATACATCATCCTTGAGAGAAAAAGTGATGCAGTCATATAAATGGAAGGTGGAAAGTGAATACATGTTTGTGTTTCAAGGAGAAGAAATGGCTAGTCTTTTGTTTATTGAGACAGTGTTGGTGGTGAAGGAGAACTACAGTTATATAAGTAGGTGTTTTGCAACATGACGCATGATGAAGAAAGACAATTAAAGGTCTGACTTTACTTTCTTAGCTCTAGTAAAACATTGCTGTTATTGACTTGAATTTCGATAAATGACTTCAGTAATTTTGAGGTTGAAATGTGTATTTGTCACTTTTATTCACCATTTTTTGTGTTGCATTTCTCACATTCTTTCAGACTCGGAGGTGGTTTACAGGAACCGCGATGGTCATGTCATCAAGTTCAACATTGCTCTGAACGAAACAGAGGTTCTTCTGAATAGCAGTACTTTTGTAAGTTTGTAATGTCTGCTGTTTTGTTTCAGGCATGCATAAGGCTGGGGCAAAAGCAAAAATTCCAATATTTTCATCAAGAATGCTACTATAGGAAATTGACTGATGTCAGGAACTGAACTCATGCTGTGCTCATGCTTCCACTGTTGACTTGTTTCAGCAAGTAGAAACCCAGCATGTGTCGATGTTGCCAGTAAATGTCAGAGCAGCTATGATGTACTCATTTGATTTCACTTTTCCCCTTCCCTTTCTCTCAAAAGAAAAAAGCTAAAAGCAATTCAGATAGTGCAGTTTTGGTCTAAAGTGGATGGCCCTAAATGTTAGTATGTTGTTTTTAGGTTGCTTTCAAGGTGGCAAAGTACTGGCTGTCGTCCGATCTGAAGTATGCACTCTTCGCTTATGACGTCAAACAGGTGAGTTTCTGCAGCCTTCTGTGTATGTAGAAAATACGTCTTCCAAAATCCAGTGCCATATCTGTGCCACCATTAAATAAATAACAGTTCTTCTAAAATGTAACCTGGATTTACACTAGCAATGCGTACTGTTTTTGATAAGATACTGCATCACTCTCATTCTAAGATACGCATGGACATTCTGCAGTCTATTCTCCTGTCTGTTTATGTTTTTGTGCCTGGTGTGTGTGCACGCGCGTCCAGTCTTGCAGCACTAAGCACTGCTCTCTGTCAAGGATTCTGTATTGATTTTTAGGTTTGTTTGCAAACACGTGGAGGCTCGGCAATGTTTAGAGAATCTGCAGAGGCTGAAAAAGGACGTCCGCATGTCTGTACGTTCTGATGATGTCTAACTCAAAACAGCATGCTAATAACAATGCACTCGGTGTGAACCTTTGGTCTCTTTGGACTTAAAGGATCTTTTTAAACTTCATCTATACACAGTAAAAAATGGCAATAAATGATGATGATGAATGCAGGAATAAAATAATACATATATTTCAATAATACATTAATTCATCAATGCATACATTTTTTTTACTCTTACATAGACTCACGTGTACATAGTTCTATGGAGGCTGCTTTTGCACTGTAGGAAACTGTAGAACTAAATTGAATGGTTCTTGAAACCATAGTGGTCCCAAGGTTACCCATCCACCGTTTTCTGTGACTGGTGCATTGCCTTTGACTCATATTTGTATGCAGCTTTATTATTACAGTTTCACTCGGAAGAAGACTGGAATGTATGAGAGTACATGACAAACAGGCATTGAAGGTCAAGTGAAGTACATGAACAACACGTAGGAAAGAAGGGAAGACAAAGGCCCAACACTCACTGTAGTCGATAAGCCTCTGACAGTTTTCATCCTTAATTTTATGTTGTCTTTATTTCCCCGACTTGTTTGCCTGTGTGTATACTTTTTGTATTAGAGTCCCATGATGGTGAAGTGTCACCACCCACTGAGATTTTGAGTTAGTCTCAATTGAATTCCAGCGCTTTGTGCACAGCCATGCGTGAAGGGAACTCAGCTGAGCAGGACACATAAATGACACAGTTGACTAAGCAGAGAGGAGCACAGGTTTGAGTTCGTAAAGATGGAAGTGTGCACAAAAAAGATGTTATTTAAATGTGATGTTTGCCGTTGCAGGTGTACAGATATTCATACACTGCTTCTTACATCGTCTACAACATCTACACTCGGTAAGCTGGCGTCCACCCACTATATTCTTGTCTTCAGGCAACTCTCAGATCAAAATTCAATGGCCATGAACAAAGTGGTTTAGGCACCTGATGCACGTACGCTGGTGCTGAAGAGCAGATGGTGGTTGTTAATATTTCTGTGTGTGCAACAGAGAAGTGTGGGAGCTGAACCCTCCAGAGGTACAGAATGCTGTGCTCCAGCACGCAGCATGGGGAAGACAAGGACAACAGCTGGTGAGGCTGGGAGTCTGTTCATATGAGCCATCCTCTCTTCGACTCCCCTCACTGTCTTTTTTATGAATTCATGCAGTCTGCTTTCTCCGGAGGGATTTGAACCGGTGCAGACTGTTTGCATTCAGTCTGAGTTGCGCTCTTAATCAAATATACCACAGCTATAAGGGCGGCTTTGAACATTTTTGCACTGCGGCATGAGCTTTAGTTCTCACGTTTCCCAAAGTAATTTATATGAAAATACCTCTTATGCAACTATAAGAAGCTAATTAAAATGAGAATATGCATGCATGTGTTTAAATCATGTTCAAGAACAGGGCTGATTAGATGAAATAAATATTTTTGTTTTTTATTACGGGCACTGTATTTCATTAATCGTTTCTTCCATTTTTGAAGTACAAAATCGCAACATGCCGTCGTCTTGTTAAGAAGTTCAGTTTTGATATCTGAAAATGAGGAATAGATTTAAGATCCAAAGGGACATTCACACATAATAATTGCAGAGCTTTACAGATATAATGTGCCTTTTCAGGTTTACATTTTTGAGAACAACATCTATTGCCAGTCAGACGTGAAGGGCAACTCTCTGAGGATCACCTCATCTGGTAGCGAAGGTGCCATCTTTAACGGCATTGCAGACTGGCTGTACGAAGGTATGTGGTAGGAGTTAAAAAGAACTGCAACTGAAGATGTTTCTCTCTGTAGCGTTCAACTACTCTTTGTTTGCATGTTGAGAAATTCTTGTTTTCACCTTTAAAGGGTCTGTGCCATGAATTCAACCAAGAATTCAATTTGAAATGCAATTTTGTTTCTGTACAGCATCATTTGAAAACCATGGCTGAGGCAGCCACTTTGTTTGTGATTAACTTTCTGGCCTCAGGATTCATATTATATATACTGTAGCAGGCGACTCCCAAATTGTCTCCACTACACTAATGGCTGCAGACTACCCAAGAAAAGTTTTTTGACAGTCTTTTTCTCTGAACTTGTTTTGCGTCAACTATTTTTCTTTTGGGAAGAACAGACTCACTCTGATACTGCAGATTTAAGCATAGACCCTTCTTTAGAAATTGATCCCTTAGGAACACTTGTGTGTCAGTCATCTGATTTTCTGCAACATATTTTAATATTATAACATTAATATGCTGCAGAAAACTGACAGAATGAAAAATTAAGTTTCAGAATATTTTTTTACATTAAATTAGGACATGAGGGATTAACAATTCGAAACCCCCATGAACGCATATTGATGAAATGTATTCTGGCCTTAATTTAAACACACACACGATGGTTCGATCAATCAGATGTACGATCAATATGTAGCTGGAAATGGAGAGGGTGGTAAAGTGAATTCATGATCGTAGCATTACATCACCGAAAGAATCATGGCTCACTGTAGGACAGGATTGCAAGGGCGCTGCTAAGTGCATGTTTTCTGTGTCAGAGGAGATCCTGCACTCCCACTTGGCTCATTGGTGGTCCCCCGATGGAGAGAAACTGGCTTTCCTGACCATCAACAACACTCTGGTGCCCAACATGGCTCTGCCCCAGTTCACGGGCAGCACTTATCCTAGAGGGCTCCAGTACCCCTATCCTATGGTAGGAGGAAAATACACACTGTTCTCACTGTTCTTTTCTCACTGTGCATCTCTGTTAACTGTTCAGAACCTGATCTGACACAGAACCTTAAAGCTCATCTGGCCATATTCATCAGACTCAGGGTTGCCTGCTTTCAGAATCTGTAGTCAAAACTCTTTTGTGAATAGATCAAGATCTTTAAAAAAATTTTAAGTCGTAGACCCACAGAACATGGTACACCCACCTTCACTCAGAAACTTACGAGCACATAAGTGTTGGTAGCAGTTGGAGACGTCATGGGACTTTAGCGACATTTGCTGTTGCCAAATTATTAGGCTTTTATTTACGGCACATGTACCTCCATTCCTCTGTATATCCTGTCACTGTGGGTGCCACGTCACCTAAAAGAAAGATGGAGCTTGGGGTTGGGGTAGCCTTGGAATGTCTTCAGTCACAGCGAGGGAGAGCCACATAAGTTGTCATATGTACCAAGTGACATCTTGTGACAAGTAACATATAATGAAGAGAGCTTCCGATCAAGTAACTTGAATATAGCCGCTATATGGCGCCATGGAGTGAGATTGGGTTGTCAGTTACTCAGCATCATGGACATCATTGATGTACCCTCTCTTCCAGACCTGGGCAATTGTTTTCACAAAGGACTGCAGTGGGTGCAGGTTTTTGTTCCAACCAACCAAGGGCACACCGTTTCCCCCAATCTGGCGTCTAGGGGGTGTAATCAGATGATTTCATTCCGGTGTTGCTTATTTCACCTGAAACCCCATTGGTTAAGCTGTGTGTGCTTGATTCAGTTGGAGCCAAAACCTGCACTGCTACTCTTTGAGCAGTAGAGTGTCCACCCCTGTGAGCTCTTCTGGTCGTGCATCATCACCATTTCCGACTCCATTTGTTTAAACCTGAGTGAAAATCTATGCATTTGTAATTATTGGTGTTTGTGTTTGTATGAACCAGTGAGTGGACATACCTGGTTGAATATGGTCCATTACAGTGGCAACACTTGGTGACCTGTTTTACCTGATGTTTTTGTCTGGTCTTTGTGTGAAATAAAAAAATAAAAAAAAATAAAAAAAACATCATTTTCCCCCCCATTATTTATTTTGGCTTTGTCATCATGGGTCAGCAACAAAAATGAACATTGCAACCGCACTAATCCTATAACATTCGACACTGCAAGAAACTAAACTTATCCGTACAACAGCTCGTCTTTCTGATTAACACGCCGTGCAGGCTACACGCCGTGGCACTACGACGTGTAGCCTGCAGGGTTGTACTTGCGCTCTTGGTGAGTTTTTTTCCACAGGCACATCTTAAGAATGCAGCGAATACAAAGGCATAGCCAGTGTCAGCATCAGGAGATATGACTAATTATTATAATAGTTAAGATGAAATCAATGTCTCGTTTGGTCAAGGAAAATTCAGATATTTTCTTAATTTCTAAACAGCATTTGTCTGACATGTCAGTGTTATGTTGACGGCTGTATTTCGTTTTCGAGTTTTTGTTGACGCAAGCTACTTGAGAGCCATAATAATACCATTTTGTGCATCCACGATTTTGTCAATAACCACACTAAATACATTTATTGGCACCTGACCCATTGATGAATGTCTTTATTTGTGACCTCAGGCGGGTCAGACAAACCCTGTTGCCAAGGTATTTGTGGTCAACCTGATTGGAGCCACTCACACTCAAGAACTGCACCCACCGGATCAGCTCAGACACAGGTGACGTGCTCTTGAGGTCACCTCTGACATCAACTTTCCAAATCCTGCTTCTGATTGTCTCCCGTGTCTCATCCACAGGGATTTCTATGTCACCATGGTGAAGTGGATCAGTAACACCCACCTGGCTGTCAGGTGGATCAACCGAGCCCAGAATTTCTCTCTCCTCACAGTGTGTGACACGACCATTGGAGTCTGTCATCTGGTATGTTTGTGAGCGCATGTTTCAAGTCAGAGTTAAACTCTAAAATCTTTTTTGTTTTGGGGACCCTTCTAGAGACACGAGGAATCTACGGAGGCGTGGCTCTCCAGACAGGTTGAAGAATTTTGCATTCTATTAAGAAACGTTTCACGATATCGTGCTGTAAAACACCAATGTTCCTGCAGTACAATAAATACCTTTTGCCTTCATCCCTCAGCTTCTCTCGTGACCAACAATTGATATTCTCTCTTCAGAACCAGGAGCCGTTGTTCTCCAAGGACAGGAGCAGGTTTTTTCTCACTCTTCCAGTCAAACAAGGAGGTCAGGGAGATTTCCACCACATCGTAATGTTCGGCAAAAAAGTAAATGCTTGACCCATTGTCGCATGTGTTCACCATTATGTTATTGTAACACTCCTGATCCATTCAATTTAAGTCACGTGGAAACCAGGATGAGGTTCGACACCTGACATCCGGAGACTGGGAGGTGACAAAAATTCTGACTTTTGATGAAGTCAACCAGATCATGTGAGTCTTCCCTCATTTTTAAACTTCATTTTTGTGTAGTTGGGGTCAAAGTAATGGCTGAACTCTCCCTCAGATGCACCTGAATCAGCGCACCGTAGCCATTCTGTGCATTTCAAGTTTGCCTTTTCCTACAAATCAATATAGGAGCTGGTTACAGTTTTAATTTGCTATCTTTATAATTTGAAAAACTCACTCAAGCAGACATCCTCCACCTTTTCCTCCTCACTCATCTACTGGTACATCAATCCCCACCATTATGACGAGCCCCGTAACTACACAGCAGGCACAGACAATGAGCTATCGGCTATTGTCTGCGCTCCTTAATAGTAGGCTATTTCTTATAGATCCTGATGTTCAACTGAGATTGCCTTAATTTTACAAAACATCGGCACAGCGTGCGGAACCAGCCAATGCACTGTGTGCTGTGTCCTTTATTTAGAATTGTGTGTTATGTGAGTGCGCCCACTGGTTTGCCTTGCCGTTCAGAAAATCTGCTTAACCCGCCGAAGTCAGCAAATTGACCTGACGATGCAGGTTCACTGACAAGCAGCCCCAGGCTCACGTTAAGTTATGTTGCCTTCAACACGGCACCACTAGTTAACGAAGATTATTAGCGGATTAATGTTGTTTGCGTTTTATTTCCAACATTCAGCTTTTCAGCATTCCATTCAATCTTTTTGTTGACCTACTTTTTTATGGCCACACTACTGTACCTGATGTCAAAAATCAGTTTGGACCACTGCATAACAGGCACATATTTCATCAAGTGAGAAGCAGTGAGCTTAACATATCGCGCTTGATCAAAGCATCATTGAGTTGGACCCTGAGCTGGGTTTGCGTCATCAGTGTTCTTGATCCTCCAAGTCTTTTTTCATTAATCATGAGGCGAGATCTCAACAACTCATTCATTCATGGTGTGATGACTCATATTTTAAGCTTTCTATAGTCTATATTTTTATGTTGTTCTTTGTTGTTTTTTGCATTTTGCACTCAGTGCCATCATCCTAATTTCCTCTGCCCCACCTGAGATGGTGGTAAGAGGCGGTGTTGGTTTGATGCAGTTTCATAAAACAATTTTTCAGAGATTACTAGGTGGTGCTCTTGTTCTAAAAATCTAAAACTGGAAATAGTTGCCAAAGAGTATACTGTAGTGCCATCTAGTGACCTCTGAAAACGAGGACACATGTATCATGAAACTTCAACGCATCACTTGTAAGACCGAACATATACATATAATATAGTAATAATTTTTGGATGAAGGCCAATGCTGGACATGAATCTGACCCACTGATTCTGAAATACCATGAAGCCAACAGTATGTTTGTGAAGGAATCCATTTGTTGTTTGAAATGGGAGTGAGCATTTATAATTTATATGTACTGTTCTTCAGCAACAACAGCACACAACAGTGGTACTAACCTCTCACTACTGATGGCAAGATGCTTTTTAGTGCATTTGATTTGTGCCAGTGAACTACTGTATATTAATAGGAGATTATGGTCTTTTTATTTAACTACTACCAGCTCATTGCTGCCATGATGGAAGTGAATGCACAATGCACTGCAAGGTCGCACTTTATAAATCTACAGGTCCATGAAATCTGTGTTTATGGCTGGCCAGTGACATTGTGGAGGTGGTTGCGTGATAAATCGATGACCTTGTCCCACTTTAGCAGCTCTGCTTCCCTCCTCACAGATATTTCCTGAGCACAGAGGAGTCTTCACAGCAGAGACATTTATACAGGTAAAATGCACTCTGATTTTCTCTGTGGGCCTCCTCCATAATGCTCTGTCATTTACTCTAGCGTGTCCACCGTTGGCCTCTTCATGCGCCGATGTCTTACGTGTGCACTGAAGGAGGATTGTCTATTTGTTGATGCACAAATCAGTCCTGACGCACAGCAAGCTATCATTCACTGCAAAGGTATTGGCCAATAGCTTCTACAAATGTACTTCTATTTGATAACATTCACTTCAAATAGATCACTGTGTCTGAATTATCTGCTGTTTTCTGTGAAACAAACTATATTGATGTCCGTTCATTATTTCAGGTCCTGGAGTTCCAACTGTGCTGCTGTTGGCTTTGGAAGATACTGACTGTGAGTTTTTTTAAATTTTATTGAACATTCTTGGACGAAATATACGTTATGTTAGACTATTTTTTCATTTTATGTTTTGGATGAGGTAGTAAAACCAAAACACTATTGATGTTTAAAAACGTTTTCCAGAGCAGTGTCACACAAATAGACGGGACAATACTACTGTTTGCTTTTTCATTGTTAAACTGGAAATAATTGTAATTACTCATCCACTACGGTAGGCGGCAGTGGGGCTTTCTTGCCTACATGTGGTGCCTACAACACACACAGACACACCCACCACAAAGCAGGTGATACAAAGGACTAAAAACACAGAGAGGGAAAGTATGGATGAATAGGACAGGTCTCCTGAAAGCTAAGATGAGAAAATGTGACAGAGCAAGCCTCCCATTTGGCTTTACTGCGACTCTGGTGTGAGGAGGGAAAAGACGATATTATGCCGAATTGCATGCCTGTGGCTGTGTATCCACCACATTTCATTAAAATTAGAGGACTAAAACGGTTTGTTGATACGCTTTAGTCTTTCATTTGACAAAACCCTGAAAAATTCTTGATCCTTATTGTTTTACTGCCGTGCTCTCGACCTTTAGGAAACTAATTTTGTGTTGACAGTGAAAGTAAACATGAAAATATTCTCGCGCCTTTGCAGCTATCATAAATCTGCCTGTCACAATAATACATTTTGCTCATGGTTTTAATGTCCCACAAATCAGTCATTGACAACAGTATTTTTAGACCAAAGTCACCACTCATTTAATGAAAATGTATCAATAACAACGCAAGCATGTTGGTCAAATGTAATTCTTTCCTCTGTTAGTACTTTTACCATAGTTAACAACATGTCTTTTAAATAACTCAAATATCTAAAAAATAAAGCTAAGAATCTAAACTACAATTTAAAAAATGCATTCAAAGTCTTTGTTAACAAACCTTACTTAGTAAAAATGGTTGGTGGGCATGAATGTTTAATGTGTCGACAAACTAGCTCGTCCAAGTAGTTGTCCTCCGTAGGTTTGATGCCAAAACATTCCCACACCGGGGTTGTGATTTTGGCTTTATAACTAGCTTTCTTTTCTTCCCTTTATTCTACATTGCCATGTGATTCCCCTGTGTTTCTTGCTACTGGCTGAACTCTGCTTTCATTGTAAGACAATTGACTCTGACATGACCGACAAGAGGGATCACTCTGTTCATTCCACTGGGTTACAAAAGTGCCCTGAGACGTGTCTAAGGCCGATGCAGAGTGACGCCTCCTGTCCGCCGCGACCATCGACTGCAGTTGGAGAAGGGAGAAGAAGAAATCAAACAAGCAAACATGCACATGGCAGTTAATCGAAGCCATCTTAATGCCTGAGTTCACTTTTTATTCTTCTTCGATTAATTCACGTATTGATTATCATGACAGGATCAATTGTAAGTGTGGAATACACTTGTCAGGTTTTTCTATTGCATAACATTCATATCTTTTGGCAGCATAATTTCATGAATAGTCAGTCACTGAGTCAGGATTTGAGCCGCATCACCTTGACATGAGCAGGGGCAAACACATTTTGGTCATCATAAAATTCAGATGTTTCCATTGCCTGACCATCATTTCCATGGGTTGATTAGAAATTACAGTGCATGCTCTCTGTATAATATATACTCAATATAATACTCAATATACTGACTATTGTAGTGATTTATAATTGTGTTACATTCAATCCTGTTTTAGCTGTTTGCGGAAAGGAGTTATAAAACAAACCACAATGAATAATAATTGCTTTCCATGCATTTGACTGACCTAAAGGTGAGAGAATGTTTTCATGTTAATCGCCGACAACTGGGAAGCGGTCAGCCACAGGTCGATCTGTTTGATTTGAAGTTGACCACATCAGTCAGATGAAAGCAATCAATGCATCGACAAACAGCGATAATCCACGAATTTTTCAGAATTCCTATCACGTGATGATATTTTCCTCTGGTTTCAAAAGCATGCCTGCTTCTACAGCGGGGGATACAGAGCCGCCCCAGGCACAAAATTCGACATAGACAGCAATGTTTACTCAACTGACAGTTGTGATGTCAAACCCCACTTTTCGAAGCTGCAGATTGCTCTTTTTAGCACCTTTTTTAATCTAACATCATCATTTCAATAAAAAAAAAAGCTTTTATTAATTGTGGTACAATTGGTTGTATGTTGCGCTTGAGTCAGGTGTTTTTTTATTTAATGCATATAGTTTACTTACTTATACCTTTGTTGAATTCAAGGCTAATCGATGAGTGTAAAATCGCTTCTGGATCAGAACAGCAAACAAGGATCAGAGCTGTCAATAGATTAAAACTTTTAATCTCATTTAATTACACTAAGGCTTAAATCGCAAATTGAATCAATTTCAATCATCCTTCTGGTTACATTTAGTACAGATTAAAAAGTGTGATTAATTTTCGATTAATTGTAAGTCAACTCTGCTGCGCAATTCAGTGAGATTAAAATTTGCCCTAACTCAGAAAAGAAGTTAGTCTTTCTTGTCAATGGGAGTGTACTTATTTTTGTTCATGTTAATAATTGTACATTGTGATGAAGAGGTGTATTAATCTGACTCACGTCATCCTAGCAAGACGCTAGTTCAAAACACTCCAAGCAATTCTCACCAGCAAAACATCACTTCATTGTAACACTGAATTACACTGACTACATTGTGTGACATTGAAATATATCAGATACCCTTCATGCCTTGCTGTTCAGTGACCCAATGTCTGTGCCTACCTGCTGCACTGCATTTGGCGTTCTAGGAGAGACTCTCAGGGACATTGCGTGTGAAGGACTACTTTAGATCAGAAATAATTTTGCTTCATTTTACCGTAGAAGAAGGGAAAAATGAATATGCTTTTTATTTTATTTAATGTGTTCAATATTGCAGTATGTATGAGGGTGAAGACAAGACACAGACTGGAGCAGGAAGTAGCTGACAAAGTTAAAAGCATGGTGGGAGGGGCCATGACAGTATGGCGGGGTTGTGGTTTGTACTGCTGACTGTTAGAAGATGGCTGGTTCGAATCATGATTGATTCTGGCTGTTTTTTTTCTGACACTGTATGGTTTAGCTTTCACTGTTTGCAGCACTTTTTTTCAGATATATGGACTGAATTTGATACACTGCCTTTAATACCTGGTGCAATGTCTACTTCTCATTCATCAGCTGCCTCCTCAAGGGTTTTCTTTTGTGAGGGACATGATTCATTTCAATCATCTCTACCTGTGTGTCAGTATAACTCCAGTTACTCAACTCATCATCAACGTCGGGGGCTTTTCATCTAATATAATGCAAAAGATGAACATTTATCAAGAACCTTAGCATTGAACTGCAGTCTTAATTGAACAAAGTGTCAATGAAAGTGACTGTGTAGTTTTCCAGATGAACAGCATCTCATTTATTTTCATGTTTTCCCAGCGTACATCATCATGGAGGATAATCTCCCCCTGTGGACGGCGCTGGAAACAAGACGTACTATTGGGAGAGAAATCCGAATGATCTCGAATGAAAACTTTGGTAAAGGAAAATATCTCCTTTAACTTAGTGCTGCTACTCGATGTCATTGTTGTTGAGGGCATTGTCCTTGAGGGCATTGATCTGCTCATATTATCCTTGACATTAATTAATTGCGAGACTCCTCTCCACTGTATAGAAGAGTGTGTTTGTCTCATACTGTCCTCCTGACTCTCTTGGTCGCCTCCTCATTAGATAATGTCTTTCTTCTGACAGAGCTGCCTCTGAAGCTCATCTATCCGCCAGACTTCTCAGAGTCTTTCCTTTATGGTCTTCTTCTAATTGTGTAAGTCCATTCCACTTTACTGAGCTTTGCTTGCTTCCTTCTCTGCATACTTGTGTTTCCTCTTCACCTTGGGTTTGGAACTTTGGATTAAAATACAGAAATGTTTGTCTATCTTCCCATAAGGGTTAGAGAATGAGAATCAGTATCAAATTTATTGCCATGGTCAGTGGGGATCCCACCAACTAGGAAAGTGCTTTGGAATAAAGTGCTGACAATAAATAAATAAATAAATAAAATAAAATAGAACAGAACAGCACATTTCAGGTCTGAAATAAGGGAGTGTTTGCTCCGAGTGCGTTCTGATAAACGCTTGCATGCTCAATGGCTGCCTGTTTTCAGGTGACGTCTCAGACCGCTGCACAGCGAGCAATGAGGCACGTCTCTTGCCTCTCACCAATGTACAGGAAATCCATTACGCAGTTTGCAGTGAACCTGCAGAGCAGCTGACATGTGAAAAGATTTCAGCTGAAAACGTGAAGCTCAGACTCGGCTCTTGGATCTCCCCTGGTGGCATTGACAATTCCCGATCTGTCAAAAACCTTATTGGATCAGATTGGTCCCATCCGTAATAAAGATGTGTGCGCAATTCAGATGTAAGAATATGTATAGCGACAACATCAGTATTCACCGAAAAATAGATAAATATATGAAATAAACAGAAATACTGGAGGTTCTCACTAGCCTGGGCTGAGTGGCTCATTTAACATTGTGTGCAAGTTGTAATTGCTATTGCGCAGCACTTCCACTTCTGGATTGATCTTCTCCTTAATGGGCAAAATAACCGAAGCACATGTTGCGAGTTAAAAGATTTGAGTTGCAGACTGGTGCTGTTAACCCAAGAACGAGTCAACAGCATGCTGAGACCCTGAGCCTGTGATCAAGACTTTGGCCCAAGATCGAGTTGGGACAAGACAAAACAAAAATTCTGTCATTATTTTATTTTATTTTATTTTATTTATTAATTAATTAATTAATTTTTATTATTTTATTTTATTATTTATTTACTTTTTGACTGCACGTTTTTCAAAACACTTTCCTAGTTAGTGGGCTCCCCACTGACCATGGCAATAAATTTGATTCTGATTCTGATTCTGATTCTGATTTTGATTCTGTCATGTAGACAGACTCATTATGCTTTCATTGGATCGGATCGTTTCTTGAAAAAAATTCAGAATCCCAATCCAGTTATCCAGGTAGCGAAAGTTTGAATTATATGTGAAATGTTCTTCTTCAGTCAAGTTTAAAAAACGCAAAAGAGTGAATAAATTGAAGGCTTCTAACCGTACGTGCTTGAGAGCGACATGAGCTCTAACCTTCAGGTCTCGGCTGGCATGCCTCTCTTTAAACTGCAAGAATTCACCAAGCATTTTCTTTCAACCATTTACATATATCTGACACTTGTGTCTTTTTTTTGTTGTACCTCCGCAGTGGTTCCTCCCCCGGTGCACAAACTGTGACAGAGGAGTTCAGCGTGAGCTGGGACTGGGTGCTGGTGGGATCAGAGCAGGTCATTGTGGCGAGGCTCGATGGCAGAGGGTCAGGCTTCAGAGGCCAAAGGTGTCCGTCCAAACCTTTTCATTTAAACTTCCCACTTATTAAATGCCCTTCCGCTGTCGACCTTTTGTAGTATTCATGTAACTAATGAGTCATCATCTGTCTGTAGGGTTCTTCAGCAAGTTCATCAGAAGCTCGGCACTGTGGATACAGAAGACCAGATTGCTGCCCTGGAGTACGTCTGTCTGAGTTTCTTTCTGTCTCGAAAGAATAGTCTTTACACTTTTATGAGTCTTAATTGAGTTTTTATATGTTGGAATTTTGTTCAAACTTGAAAGTTAGATGTTTCAGTTTCAGTGGCTAAGCAGACACTGCTCTCACATGATAGGAGGTATTTCACTGCTAGACTCTTGCGTCTCGCGTGATCAGCCGACATGTTGCAGCAGTAATTCCCCACAGCTTTCACCTTAGACCTCTTCACTGTTGCTCACATGCTTATCTGTGAGGAGAAAACACTTTCATTAATTCACTTTGGATTAGAGCTTGAGATAAGTGTGGAGGTGGAGCAAAATGCGCAAACTGAAATCTAAAAATGGGATTTCCTGGTCTGGCTGATGGTTGGCTGCATGTGTGTTGCAGGTATCTGGTGAAGCTGCCATTCATCGATCACACACGTGTTGGTGTCTTTGGAGAGGTTTGTGTCCAAGAATTTTTTTTTTTTCTATGGCTATCAGTAGATAAATCTGAATTAATCGCACTGAAGCTGAGTTCTCTCGTGATGAATGGCAAATCAATCTCACATTCTGTATCTGTATCTTCTAAATGTAACTTACAGAAGGATGTTATCAACCCCACAGTGTCCAATAATACTTTCCTCGTGCAAACATTTGTTTACTACAATAACCCACCATAACAGATATTGTCAAGGACATTCTTTAACATATCCTCAGAGGTGCTGAAGAGGTTCCAGAGCAGCCGAGGCGCAAAACATTATTGGCCGCTCTTGTTTTGATTAAATCTTCCTTTTAGTTGCACAGGAAACAGATGCTAAATGAGAGATAAATTTGATTTAACTCAGCTTTGGTGTGATTAATTGGGATAAAAATGAAATGTAATCTATTGACAACAATCCTTATTTCTTATTCTGTATTTCATATATTGCTGATGAGTTGGGAAATGAATGCTCTTGCTTGTGTCTGTCACATTACCCTGTTATAGTAGGAAAAAGACAGCGCAGACTGCTTTGGTTGTTTTTTGAAACAGTTTGGGGAAAGTGACTTCAGTAACGCAATTAGTTGCATTACAGTATTATTGGATTTAAATCCTGCTTTTACATTATTTGATGTTTCTTTACCAACACATAAGTATTTGGTGTTGTGGTTGGTTTTAGTGGAGCACATTGCACATCTGCGTGTCTCAGTAAGTCCTAAATATGATCAGGAGGGAGTTGTAAACATGCATATCCCCTGTGAGCTGACTTGTGCGTCTCATTTTGGGAACTGAATTTTGGGTGCATTACTACTTGTGTGGTGACAGTACATCAAATTCAATTCATAACTTAAGAGCAACCAACTGTTAATGAGGCCTTGAGTGTTTGTCCTCCTATTTTCTGTTTTTTTAAACGTGATCTATCTTTCACTTTTTTATCTGAATATTTGCATTAATGACAAAACTAAAGAGACACTGAGCACAACTAGTGATAAAGATCATCCTGCTGCCTTTACATTGTTTTTGGCTTTTCCCCTCGTAGCAGGTGTTCTATTTACATTTTACCCCTTTTTTTCTGGCTTTGTGTATATTTATGTTTCAGAAATTATACTTAATAAACAGTGCAGTCTGTCTGCCTGTTTTCTTCACATGCTCTTATTTCCATTCATGTCAATCATCTTTGTTCAGCATAGAGAAATAAAAGCAGGGTGCCTGAGCTCCATCGTGCTCTGACTCTGCTCTCTGCTTCTTCGTCAGGACTATGGGGGCTACCTCACGCTCATGATGCTGAAGGCCAACCAAAAGCTGATAAGATGTGCTGCAGCTCAGTCTCCGATCATTGACTGGAGCATGTACGGTAAGGTTGACGGATATAATCATGAAAAGGAATTCCCACATCACCTCCTCGCTCTTATTTCAGCGTCAGCCTTCTCAGAGCGATATCTGGGGTTCCCTTCTGCTGAGGAGAGCAAATACCAGGTACGGCCCCTCCACTCATCAAGGCCTTATATTGTTATGTTTCGCAGCGTTAAGTACGGATGGGTTTTATGAAACAGTGTCTGTATTTTCAGAGGCCACTAGATGGTACTGTCTGCTGCATAAGCTCTGTCTTTGAACAACTATAACAACGAAACCCCACATCAGTTTTAAACCAGGAGCGCCACCTACTGAGCGCTGAAAATTAGGACACTGCTTCTGAAACCTAACCAAGCTATTACTACTGTTAAATATTGCTAGTGCCATAAAATTGATCCAGATTCTTGTCTTTTAATCCATACGTTTTGTACTTGATAACGTGAACATTTCATTTTGCAAGAGCATATTTTATTGCTTTCATATTTTCAATGATTTTTTTCCGTCCAAGCAGCTGGTACTGCCCTGTCCTTCAGATTCCATAATCACTTGCAGCAGCTAGGATTGGGGAAAATAACATTTAGAAAACAAGGGAACTGCCACAGGTGCTGTGGAAAATAAATGCAAACCGTCCTTCGTGTGTGGGTCACTGTCAAACAGTGTTTTCCCTCCAAAGTGGGTTGTGCATAAAAGTGGGCCAGAGTTTGCTATTTTTGTGACTCACACAGCAGGAGATGGCTGGGATTAAAATGATGATAGGAAGAAGAAGTGAACGTAGCCGCACTGTGGTCAAACAATCAGCCTGACATCCATCTTGACTTTGAAAACGACAGACAGATACTCGGATGAATGATTTCCCCCCAACAAGTCCTGCGACCTGAGATTGCCAGATCCATCCTCCATCACCTCTGGCAATAAATCTAAATGCAATCTGGCTTTTGTGTGACAGAAAAACACAACACGAGTCACCAGTTTTGAGAGCGATGATGAGTTTTCTTCCTCCGCAGATGCGCAGGAGTGCGTGCTGCAAAGACCAAGTGGGTCTGTGTATATCCCTCCGCGACCTTTAGAGGACTAAATCTGTTTAAGCCTGCCTCGCCTGCTGTGTGATCTCTGAAATCCCGAAAGATATCTTTAAATATTTGCCTCTATTGGAACCATTATCCTCCCAAAGCACTGGGCTGACAATCATTTCTATCTCCTTGAATGCATCTTGCTTCTCAGACGTCCAGAGTGGTGCCCAACATGAAGGGTCTCCAGGGAGGAACTCTGTTCTTGGCGCACGGGACTGCGGACGGTGCTTTCCTCTTTTCTTTTGATTTTTTTGGATCACTTGCTTGCCTTTAATCCAAATGTCACTGTTTTGTTTTCACTTTCCTCCATAGAAAACGTTCACTTCCAGCACTCAGCAGAGCTCATCAAACATTTGATAAAGATCGGAGCCAACTACACCATGCAGGTGGGCAGTGATTCATTTACTAGTGGCTTCTCTGCGTAGCGGTAATGTGCACAAGGCTTCAGGTTTGAATGCGGGCTACATCACTGTGCTTAAAAGATTCCAGAGCCAGACTCTCAAGATGCTGGCCCTGAAGAACAAGCGCCTCTCTTCAAAAAATGGGTAGCTGTTTTTATTTTGAGAGTTACTGTCTTTCTACATCTTAAGAACAGGTTATTGTCCAGACTCCTCTCCAGACTTGGACTGTTTGTTGGACATGATTGAAGTCACTCGGATGGACCTATTTCAAAAGTATTGTCAAGAAATGTTGAAAATGGAAAGGAAAAGAATGTCAATGACAGTTTTTATTTTAATACCTGTCATTATACAAAGTGATGTTACCATCAAAACGTCCATGTTGAAGGAGACTGAATGAGGTCCTGCTGATGCATGGAAAAGTTCAGGAAAACTGAAGTTTATTTTAATAGTTTAATTTTAATTCAGTATAGAAAGTGTTGTTCTGAGCCCTTCACTGGACCCATTCCGTCCTGATGTCTACGATTTTTAGCTTAAATTAAATTTAAATTTATGGAGTCAAATATTAAAATGACATTAAACGTGATGAATTGTAAAACCACGAAGTAACTAGATTTTTTTTTTATTTAGTCCTACCACTTTTTGTGGTGTGTACTAATTTCAAATGTGACAAAAGAACTGAAAAATGAAATGCTATCATAAGCAAAATGAATATGTATAAATCGTGTGGTTTGTGAAAGTAGAAACACTAAAGAAATTGTACAAAATTAAGTGAAGGTTGTACTGTAGAAGCAGAAACCGTCTGAGCTGAGATTTCACTCTCACATCTGGACTCGACCGGAACACGGTGGTTTGCTCTCTCCAGGTTGGTGGAGAGGTCTTGCCTCAAGTGGCGGAGTTTAAGTATCTCGGGGTCTTGTTCTCGAGTGAGGGAAAAAGGGAGCGTGAGATTGATAGACGGGTTGGTGCAGCGGCGGCAGTGATGCGGTCGCTGTATCGGACCGTCGTGGTGAAGAGAGAGCTGAGTCACAAGACGAAGCTCTCGATTTACCGATCGATCTACGTTCCCACCCTCACCTATGGTCACGAGCTTTGGGTAGTGACCGAAAGGATGAGATCGCGGATACAAGCGGCTGAGATGAGTTTCCTCCGCAGGGTGGCTGGGCGCACCCTTAGAGATAGGGTGAGGAGCTCGGTCATCCGGGAGGAGCTCGGGGTGGAGCCGCTGCTCCTCCACATCGAGAGGAACCAGCTGAGGTGGCTCGGGCATCTGATCCGGATGCCCCCTGGACGCCTCCCTGGGGAGGTGTTCCGGGCATGTCCTACCGGGAGGAGACCCCGGGGAAGACCCAGGACTCGCTGGAGAGATTATGTCTCCACTCTGGCCTGGGAACGCCTCGGGATCCCCCGGGAGGAGCTGGAGGAGGTTTGTGCGGACCGGGAAGTTTGGGCTTCCTTGCTCCGAATGCTGCCTCCGCGACCCGACCCCGGATAAGCGGCAGAAGAAGGTGAAGGTGAAGGTGAAGGTGATCTGGACTCACTGAAAACCCATCTAACCCTGGAGGGGTGATATTTAGGCATTAAGCACCATTGAAATAACAGTGTATCAATGATTTTATGAATAAATCATTCATGCTTTTCTTTTTTTGGTGACAGATCTACCCTGACGAAGGGCACTTCTTGTCAAAGCGCAGCCGGATCCAGCTGACTCACTCTTTAATCGGCTACTTCAGAGGCTGTCTTTTGGGAGATTCCTCATTAATCGACCAACAACAAGAGGATGAGTGAAAACAAAGCAGATGTTATCAGTGTTTATTTGATCCCTCCTTATGTGTGTATAGATTTTCTACCTGTAGCACCAAATTAGAAGGGAAAAAAACATCTAAAATTAAGATTAGTTTCTGTTTTCTCTTCACCTGTTGGAAAAAAGCTCCATGAGTCATGAAGTGTTGTCAAATTGAATGGCACTGACTTCAGTGTAGAGGCTTCACTAGCACTATAATCTGATGGAATAAGCCATCATTTTTAGGCTTGCCGTAAATGTTGTGATGTCGCTTCCTCTGCTCTGACACGGCCTTTTATTTTCTTCCTTTTTTTTTTTGACTGCAGATTTGTCACATGTCACAACAGCAACAGCCAATGACCACAAAGACTCAGACACCCAAGACATTAAAGATAGACAACAAACAGCAAAGACCTTCACATAGTGTCACCATACGTAAAAACACAAAGCTCCAAAAAAAAAAAGCCACATCTAACACAACACAATGAATAAATAAATACCGATAATATATGGGCATATATCATGACAAAAATAAATAATAACTGTGTGAAAATGTGTGTATAATGATTTTCCCATCAAAGTTTAGTGTTGTACAACCTGACAGCACTGGGCCGAAAGGAACTAGGAAATCCTTCGTGACTTCTTCTGACATTATCCCCCTCGACAGATGACTTTAAATGCGCCACGTTGATATCCAGTTTGTACACCGCATGCATTCACTTGACTCGTGCGACCACAGTAGAACGTTGGAGGAAGGAGGATGTAGTCCTTTGATCTCTCTTCTGTCAGTGACGTATTGCAACAGCTTCTTTCCTTATTTCTATTGATGATGCTTTGGCGAGACACTTGCTCCCGTACCAGAATGTGTGACTCAGCTGAACCAAGATATTCAGATTGAGATTTAGCTACGGTCAAAGGCATCCTTGCTGGTCAGCAAAATGAGTGTGAAACTGGCCTCTAGTGACAGAGGAACATTGCTCCAAGTGTATGTACATGACTGTTATGTGGTCACAAGCTTATCTCTGTCTCAAGCTAGTTTTGATCTCAACGCTTGTTACCGCTATAGTAACCCAGTAGAAATCACACTGTGACCCCAGGTGTCAAGGGAAACTCTTGCCGTGCAGCAATAGCGCTAACCACTGCCTTCTGCGCGGCTCACTGATAGCCGTGCGTGCTAATTCATTTTTTTATATTGAAGCTGAATCCATTCAATTCAGCTGTTTCTTTTCTCTTTTTAGGCAGCAAAAGCTTTTAAGGACTCATCCTGAAATGTTTTTATTTTCAAATCCAGTTTTTAATAGATGTCCAAATGTATGTATTATATTTAATGTTGATGCTTAAAATTGATTTTCTGCTGGAAACATTTCCATTATTATAGTATTATATATTAATATTAGTATAATGAAGTGGCTTTAAATTAAATATGAAATAAGGACAATGTAAATATATGCAAAATGTGATGATTGAGCTCAGTTCAAATTGTTTTCATTTGATCTCATCAGTCTAAAAATGTTTCTGAAGACCATGGAGTGAAGTGTTCAGATGACACATGCCTGTTGTACATTTCCTGTCATTTGTTATTAAATACATACCGACTGTCATCTGTGGTGCACTCATGCCTTTTTTCTGGCTCCTTTCTTTTGTTTAATCTAAATCTTTTTGTTTTTTCTCTGTGTTTAATTCTGATGTTTGTAATTACCTCAGACGAATACCTGCTCTTCCAAATATTTGTGCATCATTACTGTGTAATTGCAGCCTCCCTGTGTCCTGGAGCTCCTTTTTTTCCTTTTCTTTTTGTTCTTTAAACCGCCAAATTTGATCTGCCCTTCAGATCCTGATGTGCTTTCATCCTAACCTTCTGTCATCATGGCCCAGAGTAAAGTGTTTGATTTTCAGTTACCTTTTTAAGCCCCGAGTTAAAACTCAGTCCGTGTTGGCAGAAGCCTTGCAGCGACACAGAGCCATTTTCCTTTTCCTTCTGTCTTCTTGACCCTTCTAAATCCCTTGCCCGCACTGCTTTTACTGTTCCTCTTAATTACATCAGACCAATTATGGAGGAGATATGAAGGACTCCTCCGCCGAGGACACAGCGCAACTGTAATTATAGGCTGCAGGAAATGGACGGAAATGTGGCTCATGTACAAAGGCGCATTTTGACCCCTCAAAATGTTCGGTATCACTGCCTCAAATTAGTATGTCAAATTACCTGAAGAGCTTTACTCAAGCTGTGCAATCCGAAACAAGAGTTGGTCTGGAACCATGAACTTGTGAAGCCACCGCGCCATCTAGTGGATAGGTGCAGTCCACGCACATCTGTTGCCCAACAGCCCTGAAATGAAATCCTGGTCTGGTGTCCCATGTTAGTCTCATGCTGTCGGTGATAGTTGAACTGCATTTCTGTCTGTTCTGTGTTCTGTCTTGCAGAGAACAAGATGCTTTCGCACTTTAACTCACAAGGGTGTGAGAAATCACTTGCATTGAATAAGGCAGGTCCATTACATTTAATACTTCTCAGATCACTTTTTATTGATGGATTTTTTATTCAAAACTATTTAAATCACCTCCATCCAAGCACAGTACAAGAAACACTTAGGGAGTAATTCTTGGAAACACACCTACCTGTGGGGACATTTTTGCCAGTTCCCACAAAGTTAAGCCTTAACTTGAGGATTAAAAACTCAAAATAACTTGGTCAGTACGGTTGGGTTTAGTAAGAGTCATTGTTACGTTTTGTTTTTCATCTTAAAGCTGCACTTTGGGGTTTTGTCTGTGATGACTGGGTTCATATCCATTGGCCTCTAATGCCATTACTACAGCAAAACTCTAGATGTAACCATAGAACATAACTTGCTCAGAGTGACCGGCACAGTCCTGTATGAGTGTCCACAGTGCTGTGAGAGAAAGTTCTCAGTTGGGAGGTTTCCAGGCTTAAATTCAAGTCATCACTTTATCTCCTACATGAGAATCGATGGTCTAGTCTGGGGATAGAAATTAAATTTGCCAAGGGGCCACAGTGTGTGGCTGTTTTGAGGGGCCCCCAAGCTGAAGGAAAGAAGAAGAGTCTTAAACAAAGCTTACGTTTGGTTGTTATTTTATTGTATAAGCATATGAAAAGATTCTCTTTGTAAATCATAAACTAAAATGCATTTATTTTTAAGGACAGTTAATACTGTTCAAATTAGTTTTATTTAGAATAAAACTTGAAACTAGTGGCCATTGAAGTGGAAGTAGATCCATAAGTATCGGTCAGTCTTGGTGTCCTTTGCCTCATGGTTACTATAAACAGATTAATGCTACAGGACTCGAAGACCTGAAGAGCAGTTTGTGACTAAAGAAGCAGGTGCCGCTGTAGCCCCTCAGTTGGAGAGCATTAGAGGCATGTCGACATCATGAAACGGTATTGCAGGGTTGATGAAACAGTGTCCTTATTTTCAAAGGCCACCAGATGGCGCTATTGGTTTGGAATTGACGTGAGGTTTCATTGAATTAGCTGTTGATGTCTGCCATCTGGTGGCCTCATCCTCCCGTCAATACTGTGTCATGAAACTAGATCTACCCATCTCTAGTAGACACTATTCATGTCGGTGAGTTTGGAAACCCCAGAGACTGTGGTGTATTTACTGAGACCAAAAATTGTTCTCCTGGAAACCCCCTATTGCGATTGAAAGCTGCACAAGTTCTCAAGCTCTTAGGGGCTTTTCACACTTTGTGGACTCCTTCAAGTGAAGTTGAAAGAAGCTGACGACATGAGGCATGTGCCTCGGCATGGTTCAGCTCTGTGGACCCATTCCTATCCATGAGTCACCTCATCAAAAGCAGCCTTGGGCTCCACTAACAAGAAACTGGGATCCAAGGTCTGCGGCGCAAACATTTTCACACACTTCCAGCATGACGTTCCAAATTCATTCACTATTGCAGACCCAGCCTGACATTAGCTCACGTCCCCGCTGCAGTCAGTCGAAAGTGACACGCGCTTACTGTGTGCTTTACAGACCGCAAGTTTGAGACATTTGTTTTTAGAATCATCCATCTTCTCAAATAACAAAACAATGAGTGAAGTGCGCTATGATTCAGTAGACGGCTCAGATCTTTCTGGCTCTGGGCCTCAGGGCCATTATTTATACTCAGTATTGTTGTGAGGAAAGTGGAACTATCATGCTGAATGATAGATTGACTCAAGATTGCACCATAAACTAAGCTCCAATTTATATATTTATATATTTTTATTGGAACTCACGGAGGTCTCTCATTGCCTTCCATGCTATCCCCAGCCTCTCACCCCAAACGTGACCATCTAAAACAAATGACTAACCTTAGCCAGCCAAACTGAAAGTTATAATATATAATATGACCCTGTTATTTTGACATTTTGATCCTCAAATTCAGGGTTAAACTTGCTAGGAACGGTCTTAACTAAGCCACTTGTCCTCACAAGGAAATGTTCTTCCAAGAATCGGTCCTCACATGAACAGATAAACCACACATGCACAACTCTGAGTAACTTCTGAAAACAGAATACGATGCTTCCTCTTTCTCTTCCTCCAGTTTTTTTTGCGTCATCCTATGAGCAGACTTCATCTTCAGAATTCCAAGTTAGACACACCTTTTGATTCAGTGCAATATCCTGAATCCATTACAAGATTTATAACCTACAGATCCACCTTGTTTTTTAAACAGATCTTCACCATCACTTCTAGATGGTTTGTTAAAACCCTCACGCTTTTATGGCGTTGGAAGCTATGGCTCCATAATTGTGTCATATTTACGCCCTTCGCACCGACAGGATCTCAGTGTAGCGTCCTGTAAACTTCCCTGTGTCTCTGGCTCAGGTGGGCTGAGAACGCCTGCTGCTGCATGGCAATGCTTTGAAACCTTCGATCTGCCCCAATTACCGGAACGCTCATGCTACCGTGTAATTAATGTATGGGCGCTGTAATAGTGGGCTTGTTGTGAGAAATCATCGTCAAGTGTGCTCATGCCAAACTAATGAAATTAATGGAACATATTACTTACTGGTAATTAAGATGAAAGTCTGCGTCAGTCGCAACCTTGCGCCGGCTAATGACGCTCCAGTGATTTTGTCTCTGTAATTGGCCGGGAGATTAATCTATGTCATACACTTCCTACAGGAATCTAGGACAAATATGGACGTGCACATGGAGACGACTGCATTTGGATCGTGTCTTTATTGGAGAAAAAGGTGGTTAAAAATAACCCTGGTCATGAGGTGTGTCATTGTTTTCATCTTTGCAGTAAATTTATTTGAAGCTAGAGCTATAGATTTTTGAGTATTTGCTTTATTTCTGCAGAATGAATGAAAGTGATGAAATGAATAATACATTTTTCCATATTCTCCAAAAATGCTGGGTTGTTTTTCCAGTCCATTTGCTAAGTTGATGTGGAGTTTGAGCCAAATGGGTTATATTTGACCAAGGGGGGATTATTTTGACTCATCTGTCAGGTCACCCCTAAACCTCTATATGGCTTGAGGGATGATCGCCATGTTGAACACAGCGCCCCCTTCATTTCAGCTGCCTCCTCTATAGGAGGACACATGAGAGGAGCAGGATTCAAACCTTCAACACAACACCAACTACTTGCTCCACTGTGCTTATGATGAGCATGCTCAGACCAATAAAAACATTTTTAAAAGGGTATTTGTTTTATCATTTAAGAGTCATTTGACTAAGTGGAACTTGTTCGTTCTCTCTGTGCTTGCATAGGTTTACTCCATTTTCCTCCCACGGAGTTCTAAAGTAGCTGGGATAAGCTCCAGTGGAAAAAGCATCAGAAGTCGAATGCAGTCTCAATGTTGTCAATACAGTCAGAATAGTTTGTAGCCTCGGCCCTAGTGGTCGCCTGTTAAACCACTCCTATGTTGCTTTAACCCATCAGCATGTGTGGTTGCTCTACTGAGCATGCTGGGTCAAATTCTCAACCTAATGTGCTGGGTATTAATAACCCCTGGGCCCAGCACTGTGTTAGTGCTTTCACCCATCATCATTTAACCCAGCAGTTTTAGGTGTGTGCATTCATGCACTTTTGAGTTTGATACTGCTCTCCAAACCCACACTATTCTGCAGAGAAAACATCTCTACTTCACAGTTTTATTTCTTGAAGTGCCCCACTCATAATCATATAATATAAAAAGCCAATCTATTATGTATAAATTTGGCAAAATAAATAAAAGAAAATACAATTAATAAAGCAATGGATGGGAAAATGGCTCAAATAAAAAAAGTTATGCTATATATTTTATTTTATTTTATTTTATATTTATATATATTATATATATATATATATATATATATATATATATATATATATATATATATATATATATATATATATATATATATATATATATATATATATGTATATATATGTATATATATGTATATATATATTATATATATATTTTTTATTTTATTTTATTTTAAGCACTTTATTTCAACGCACTTTCCATGGCAATAAATTCTATTCTGATTCTGATTCTGATTCTGAAGAAGACATAGTTCATCTGACACAAAAAGCTCCCCCTAATGAATTGTGAAGTGATCAATCCATCACTAAACAGAACTGGACACTGGTAAACTATGTTTTTTCTCCCGCAAAATCAAGCCTTTAACATCAGTTTGTGCTACATGAGCGATATCTATGGTCAAAAGCATGTGATTTTCCCGTAAACTGTCATTTCAGTCTCTGCCCACCAGATGGCAATAAAGTACAATAAATAAATCAAGCGCGTTCCACCATTTGCAGTACCAAATATTGAATATTCTAGCCAAGCTAAATTAAGATAGGCTCCGAAGTGTATCGCCAATTTGTGGGAAAAAAAAAGGAAAATAAAAAAAAGAAAAACATTTTCTCAAAGCCATTTTGCTTCAACGCTCTTTTGTTTTTCCATAATGTTGGACGTGTGCCACATAAATAAGAATAAGAATTCCTTTTGCCTTAAATGAATAAACCGGCCTTATCGCACAACAGTGTTGTACTTCTGTTTTGCTCAGACACAGACTACCCTCGACAGATGTCACTGTTTACAGAACAATCTGCATTATTATTCCTCCTATTGGAAAGCCAGTGTTTGAGATTCGCCACTAGTCATAAGACACATGGGTTATAGTCTTAATCTTGATAATAATCCCTCCCCACTTTCCTTCAAATTAATATCAGAAAATATACATTTCACCCTTAAACAGGATGTGGTAAGTGAGAGTAGATCATGCATTTCCCCAGCCTGAGCTTTGCTCCTGTGCCACCCTCGCTTTACTGGGCGTAGCTCTCCATCATGGCCGCCACATCACTGTCAGCACCATTTATCACTATTAGAGAATTAAGGCTAAATACAGTGGGTGAGGGGTTAATAAGAAACGACCGAAGGGGTCAGAGGTGTGTGTTTATATGTGTGTACCTCTCATGTGATGGTGCGAGGGCTGCACCTTTAGGAAATTGGGGGTGGAATTAAATGGAGGCCAGATTTATCTGCAGATCTGTGATACACAGACAAATAGTGGTGATAGGTGAAGGCCTCTCCCTGCAGAGGATGACTAATAGCTTGTGTGTGCTTTTGTGTAAGTGTGTTTGGCTGAGGAGGAGAGGCTGGCGGGGTAAATGGGATGCTCGACCATATTCACTTATCACAGAGTTGGAGGCTTCCGCAGATCTGGTCTTGACATCCGGCAGGGGCCTCTGCTCACCTTCCTTGTTTTCGCCCTCTCTCTCTCTCTCTCTCTCCTTCTATCTGTCTCTTTTACATTCGCTCCACACTCAACATCCTCTCACCTCCTTTCCACTCATCAGTATCTCCCCAGCCTCTCAGCTCCCTATATTACATTGCCAGATAAGACAGCAGAAGGCCCCGACTGACAGGGACCCCAAATTAATTTACAAGCAATGATGCCGTTCCCGGGCTGATAGAACAGTCTTTCTACAATATGAAGGGATGGGGAGCGACGCCTTGGAGGCTCTGCTGGGGAGGGACAGTGCTATCTTTGTAATTAGAGGGGGACCTTGAACCTTTTCCTTTTCTGCCTTCTTTGCTGACTTATACACACTCGAGGAGTATTCAGGAAGAGACTCCGCCAGCACTTTTAAGAAACATATAGGTGTAACTACCTCTCACTCTCTGTTCTTGAGCGACTTACTTTGGCACGAGCTGATAGCGTCATCACACATTGACTGTTCGGAAAGTTTTTTCAATTTACCAACCATTAGGTTTGATACAGTAAAACACAGGACTATATGTGTGTGTGTATATATGTGTATATATATATATATATATATATATATATATATATATATATATATATATATATATATATATATATATACAAATTGTGTGTGTTTTACACACTTTCCGAACAGTCAATGTGTCTGTATAATATCTATCTATCTATATGTATATATACATTTGTTTATAAATATATCATTGGGCGACCGCCAGGATAGGCTCCAGCAAAACAGAAGGTGGTCGAGCGGTGGTTAAATCAGAAATATGTGAAATGGTACGAAGAAACATGTAGGTGTAACTATCTCTCCCTCTGTTCCTGAGCGACTTACTTTAGCACGAGCTGATAGCGTCATCACACATTGACTGTTCAGAAAGTGTTTTCAATTTACCAACCATTAGATTTGATACAGTAAAACAAAGGACTGTATATATATATATATATATATATATATATATATATATATATATATATATATATATATATATATATATATATATATATAAAATATATATATATTATATATATATTTTATATATATATAATATATATATATATATATATATATAGTACTTTTACACACTTTCCGAACAGTCAATGTGTGTGTATATCTATCTATCTATCTATCTATCTATCTATATGTATATATACATTTGTTTATAAATATATCATTGGCCGACCGCCAGGATAGACTCCAGCAAAACAGAAGGTGGTCGAGCGGTGGTTAAATCAGAAATATGTGAAATGGTACGAAGAATTCTTTAACCCAGGCAGTTATAGGACCATTTTGCTATTTGTGCCCGCTTGGCATTTGGATCCAGAAATTGTTTTTGACGGAAACTTTGTCACTGGGAGACTGTGTTGGGGGTGGACTGAAGCTGCTTGGTGCGGTTTGCGTTGAGTGCTTTTATCATGTCACAGATTTGTAATTCAAATCTGTTACATGAAAAGAACTGGGTCACCGTCATAGAAGGCTAATGTAAATAGAGTTAGCTGCCTAGTTGTGAGTACTAACACAGGTTGAGTATTATGCTTTCATATTTTTGCACAAGTCAAATATTTAAACCTTGGGATTAGAGGAGCAGCTGCACTTGGTTGAACCGTCCCAGCATGAAGGTCATGTGGTGATTGGACACACATGAATATGATGCCATTTATGCAATTGAAATGAGGAGTGTGTTGGTAGGTGTATTTCAAGAAGTGTCATGGTCCGTTGATAAGGTAGGATTTCACTATTATGATGCAAAGAGTAAAGCAATCTGACACTAACAATCTTATTTTCAGACTTAAAAAAAAAGTGAAAATGTACCGCCCTAATTCATTCTTCTTTCCATAGATTTCATTACGCACCATAGTTTGTTCATGGTTGAGATAAGGATGACTGAATTGCTGGAGGTCAGATTGAAGTAGCATTTTGGTGTTAAAACTTGTGTTTTGAACATCAGAGCCCACAATGCACATAGACTCAGTGATGGAGATTATTTAGCAAAAAGATGACAGCCTTGTATTTTTTCTCTGTGCTCATGAGGAAGACATTTTTTGTGCTCAAGTTCACATGAACCTCTCAACTCACTTGTAAACAACAATACCTGCTGCGGTTATTGTAACAGTGGAGGGAAAGGTCTCATCAGAGAGGGCCGGTGGTGAGGCGTGGAGAACTTTACTCGAATTAGTTGGGTGATCTAAGGGCACTGAAATTGTCGCCATGGTGACTTGCAGCCGTCAGATTGAGCTTCTCACATAGAGGAAGGAGTGTAAATCCAAAGCTGAAAACTCCATTAGGCTGAGTCAGTCATGCATCCCTCTGCTCCAGTGCCAGACAGCTCTGTAAATCAGCTCTGCTTTTTCCAGTCCTACTGAAGAAAACAATATGGGTACTGAGCATAGGACCCTTGGGCTACACACTCACACTCACACAGACATATCTGAGCTGAGACCAACTGCTCTGATCCAGGTTGAACTAACTACGACCATGTGCACCTGTCAACCAGGCTGTGGAACGTGTGTGTTTTGAGATGTACATACAACAGAAACATTTTTGAGTGTGTGTGCGTGTACAATTTTACTTTGAAATCCACTGGCGGTGCGGCTATTTCTACCACGGCAGGTAAAATTTAGCTTCAACAGGAGAGGAACCTACTGTGAATTTTTACAGTGAAGATGCGTTTGTCAAGTCAGTAAATAACATGGGTTGAGTTACGACAATATTTAAACTATAGAGAGGCTGTGCTTTTTCTGCATCTCACCTCAACCCACTTCTATCCTCAGTAGCAGTCCCCAGTTATGATATATAAAAAATATTGAATTATTTTGTTGCATTGCAAAATGAAAACAGTCAATGAAAGAAAAACAAAACCTGAAGAGTTGATGGTGCGAATGAGGGCATTTATAATATATGCAGGGTTGCAATTGAGGACTATTTTGATAGCCACAACTAGTCACAGACTACTAGTTGAGTTGTTAGCACATGGCATGACGAACATGCGAGTATTTAAATTCTTACACTTACAGTACGTAGTGCATAATTTGTTTGGCAAATCTGACTTTATTCTCCGTGTATTGTCAAATATTCCCATATTCTTGATGTCTCGGGTTGTGATGGTCCAGGGCCTCAGACATTTCTCCGCCTGCGAAGCCACACACATATGAAAAAGAAAGTCCTGACATCACGACAAGTTGACTCATGAACCGGTCGGTGACTATGTCCACGAGTTGTTGCAGGTCTAACTGCATCATCATATGCAGAAAAGTATTGCAGCATAGAAATGAAAATGGACTCATTCTATAAAGACCTGCACTCACTATTGCAGTTGTAACTTTCAAACATGTATCACTCCTCCAACTCCGCCAATGCATGTCAAGCAGCTGATCTAGTAAGTGATTTATAGGCCTAGAAATTCCCTACAGTTGAAAAAAAAAAAAAGTCAATTTAGCCATCTGCAGATTGCAGATCGCTGATAGCTGTTCTTGCTGACAGCTTGCCGTCAAAACAAGCTTGTTAAGTCACTACTTTTAAAATCCTGCGACAGGCCACTAGGTATGAGTTTGTAAACAGTTGCAGTTGTTTTGTTTTTTTTATGCGCTTTGTTTCGCTGCAACCCTCAGACAGTTAAGTCATTGGATTTGGAATGTGTCTGTCCTTCATAATCTGTTTGCCAGTAAAGTCTGACTGAGGCCTAGCAGGTGCTAGACACTTGTCTGTGGAATGTGGCAGTCCGGACCTCCCACTGCGCTTTCTCTGCCCTCCATGTGCGCCTGCGTTTCTCTCGCCCGTTTGTGTGTGTGTTTGCGTGTACGTCGCGTGCGTGGGTGGCTCTGTTAGCTCTCATTCGAATTCTATTTTTGCATTGAACTTTTACTGTTAGTGTATCTCGAGAGGTAAAACAATAATGAAAAGCATGAACACCCCTATGATTATTTATTACTTTAGTGGCTATTTATTTTGCTAACAGCAATTTTTTCACGACTGTCCTTTGATGATCGAATAAGTCACTACAAACGTGGACTTTTGTTGTTGTTGTATTTCATTAAAAAATGTACTATAGTTCTCTGGTATCCATTGTAGTTTGAAATAAGCAAATGCTGGATTTTCAATGTGAGGAAAGGATATTGTACTTTGAGCTTGCGGACTGAAGTTTTACAAAGTGAGGTCTTTGCTTTACAGGTGGCAATGTTGGTTTAAAGATTGTGTAAGGTTTCATTGAAATAGTTGCTAAAACCCACAGATTATGGGGAGGAAAACATATTTAAATACTCTCCAAGTATAGAGTACAACTCTATTGTATAACTACTGGATTCTCAGCGTCTTATATCAGGTGTGACATGTATACATTAACAAGTATAATTTCACATGTTCTTGGAGATGGAGGAGTAGCCATTACTTTATGTCTGTGAAGTGTCCCGATAATCTTGATTCTATTGTACCATCGATCGATCCAAGCCAGAAATCTCCTGTGATCACACGACAGCAGGAAGACACAACACGTACGATGGACACGACAAGACGACACGATCCCCACCACTGTTTGCACAACTCAAGTTTAAAAGGCCCCTATTTGCTTCGTCGTTTTTCAGTCAACACGTTTCCTGGCTAAGATGGTAGCAAAGAACACAAATGGCGGGAGGTTCTTCTTAGTGTTTCCACTTTATGTGACAAATTGGTAAAATAAATTCCCCTGAAAATGTGACTTAGAGAACCTATATATGTTTTTTTAGGTCTTCATGTCGCAGTTTTTGACTGGTGAGACTCTGGAGAGTCTTGGTTGCAATATGAATATGCAGCTAGTCATCTGTAAAATTACTATCTCGAGAATTTCTTATTTATTTGTGCAAGAATTATCAGAATAGAAATTAAGCCCACTGGGGATACTCTTTAAAAAACAAAGGGTTTGCCTACCTCATGGTCCTTCCTTCCTTCTACACCTTTCAAAACCCTACAAAAAAATGTCAAAATTGATAAAAAAAGAGATTTGTAATTGACAGATGATAACAAAATAGAGCAAAAATAGATTATCCCAATTTGCTCAAAAAGACGAGTTTATATCTTTGAGTGACATACCACTCTGAAAACCTCACATCTATTGCTACGAGTTGGTTTAGTTTTGTGCACTTTTGTGTGTCGATTTTAGTTAAGGAGACCTGTGGCCTGTTACTAGGCAAGATGTTTTTTTTTTTTTTAATTTCCACAACCTGCATTTAGCTTCATCTGTGACCCTAACTTGTCCATAGGTATGAGTGTTTGTGCTGCCGTGTGTTGGACTGGTGACCTGACAAGAGTGTCCCTTGCTGCTTGTCCAGTGTCACATGGGACTGGCTCCAGCGGCCCACAGACCTGGCGTGCGGAGATAAGCGACTGACAATGAGTGAATGGACTCCTATAGTTATAATATCTTGCGTGTGCCATGCAGATAGGACCCTGGGAGGCTGGTGTAGCTCTGCACTGTAGCGCCATTACGCCTCATCAGTGTAACAACAACAGCAACAACAAGCTATAGGAGCGTAACTCAGCAGCAGTGTCTGCAGTCTTTAATGTAGACTAATGCTACCTGTCTGCTGTTTGTGTGGACGGCAATTAAGAGCAATAATCACCTTTTCATGCTCTGCTCTCTTTGTAGGTCATTACCCTGAACCTCCCCCTCTGCAGTCAGTCCTTCTGCCAATTATAAGATAATGAGGAAAGTTTGCCTGATGATGTTGTTGTAGGCGGGATTGTTGTTGCATCTGCTGGAGCGCACCACTCCGTCCTTACAGATACATGGAAAATAGAAAATCACAGCGTCAAATGTAAACGGGAGCGGCTTCATATTTGCGCAGGAAAAACCACCATGGAGAATAAACAGATTGTAACTTGGCTTGAAAAAAAACCAACAACAGCCATGAAGACAACAAAGTGTGATTTCTGAAAAATAACAAAGTGAATGAAGGTAAAGGACGACCCCCGGATTTATTTGATCTCATAACTCTTTCTTTTCCCCGTTTTTCCCTTCCCCTCTCATTTTTCCGGCGTGTCACAATGACTGATCGTGGCCTGGAGAAGCCGGTGTCCGGCATTATGCTCCCGACAAATGGTCGCAGCCCGCTTGGCCAGACCTTGGCCTGGACACAAATCAATATTTCACCATTTAAAATCTATCAAAAGAGAATTTCAGAAATCTCCACAGCTGCCTGCTTCCACTCCCACCACCCCTCCACCGCGCCACGCCACGAACACTGAATCAGACACTCCTTAGTTACAACTAGTAATCAATAAGCCTGCACCTTCACAGATCTTAACCACGGTCGCCTCTGAGCGGTGATGGATGGCGAGGAAGGCCGCGATTCATTTTGTCAGGCCATTACGCCGGCGAATCCTGTCCACTTCATCCTGCAGAAGATCATTTTTCACACCTCATAAGAAGCAGAAATAGGCCGAGATGGCGCTGAGGTTGAAGAGGAGTAAGCAGATGAGGGGGTGAAAAGCAGACAAAGGGAAGGAAGGCAGCATGACCCTTCGTGAGGAAGGAGGAAATGAGCGTTAGCGGCGTGTAAAAAAGTAAAGTACGCTGAACAGCGTATTTACAGAGGACAGAAAGATCATGTATCTAACAGCCAGTTTATTTATCAGCCTCTGAGTCCTAGCTAGCCAGGGCTTCAGTCATTACCCAGGAGGCGGGGTGGCACATGGAAAAGGTCAGACGGGTCTTTGTTTGCCCTTTTCTGGATTTAAATAGTGGTGCATCCAAAATTGATTCCTGGAGGTGTGTATCTTCTTAATTCCCTTTTAATTGTCGGAGCATGCACGTCGACACTGGCCGACGACAGCAGCGTAGGTTTGTCTGAGCCAAACGTGGAGTGCATCCTCACGTCGAGCAACAAAACCACAACAAAAAAGGTGTTTGTTAGTGGAAAAGCCGCCGACGGTCCGCTGGACTGTGTGTTTGTGTGTCTGCATGGCTCTGTGTGACTGAATCAGTCAGGGATTAAATTGATATTTTTTTTTCCTCTTCCGCTCACTACTCAGTGAAAGCATTTTATCGGTGTAGAGCACACAAGGGCAAAGTAACCATGAACAAGTCCCACTAGTCAAATGTTTTATATTCACAAAGCTGCAATGTGGTAAATTAGTTGAGCTATAATGCTCCGTGCTTCAACACAGCCCAGCATTGCGCGCCTCTCGCTCTAATAATGGCAACAAGGTGCGCAAAAAAACTGAAAAATAAAGCCTCTATTCCCCACTCCTTTGCCGTATAGGTACTAATATGTCTCTTCTCTTGCTCCCCGCCACCCATCATCATTTCCTTTGGCGTGTTTCCCAGGTTGGTGTTGGATCGCTGCTGCCTCTGAAATCAGGCGACATCTGCTGTACGTGCACGTGTGTCGTCCCTCCATCGTGGTCTCACCCCATATGTTGGCCCTACCTGCTGGTGAGTCAGGATTATGAGCTACACGCCCTTATTAAATTTGGATTTGTTTAGCCCTCCTGCATCTTCATGACTACAACACATCAGAGTGGCCACTCCATCACCCGATTACGACACATTTAAGACGGAAAGAACGTCCCAAAAATAAAGCAACATTTGGATTTTTTTTTCCTTTATTGGTTATGAGACACCGTTTTTTTTCAATCTCTCTCAGACCTAGAATATTTTTGATTGAATCCCTCTTCTTCTCTTCTTTCCTTTCATCTGACCTGTGTTCCTGTTTGTCGTCTGTTGTTGCTCACTCCTTTTCACGTCTTTTCAATTTTCTCCTTTATGCTATCGACCCACTCATCTTGCAGCATTTATCTTCCCCATCTATCTCTTTCGTTCCGTCGCTCTCATTCCTGTGCTTCCTCTTTTTGTGCATTTCCCCCTTCTTATTTATTGTGATCGTTTCTACCTTTTATCCCGCCATCCTTTACCCTTCAAGTTAACACATTGGGCTTTAATAGAAAGCCATCAGTCACCATAACGCTCTGATCCCTAAGTCTCATTCTGGTCGCCAGCGGTTACAGTCCACATTAAAAGTGACAATTCCCTTGAACTCTCTCTTACATGCACGGACGCCTGCGTGCACCCCGCGAACCCACACGTACGTCGCCACACTCACACGTAAACGTACACACACACACACACATGCATAGTCAGCATCTCTTTTATAGGAATTAATGGGCAGTGGGAGCAGTTATAGGGTCACACGGAGGAGCCAAAAGTAGGAAATAAATGCTGAGACTGACATAACATAAAAGACTGAATTATACAAGAAAATATCATGAGAGGACAAAATGTATCTAATGAAACAGACCAAGAATTATTTTTCATATACATGTGTGTAATTACAACATCATACAATGTTACAAATCTTATGACAAGTGCTACCTTTGTCGGCACAAGATATATATTCATAAAGAATAAAACAAAACAAAAAAACTAACCAAATAAGTACATTAATAATTAAGAGAACCAGTTCATCTTAGATTAAAAAAAAGAAAGAAAAAGTCAACAAAATTAGTAACTTGTGCCTAAAATGTAAGTAATGTGCGCTTGACAGGAGAACATTTAAACCCATTTAATAATGACCTAGTCATATTACAGCACAGCTACATTCGTGAGTGGATATCCAGACTCATTCACAGCAATTGTGCAACCACACATTATTTTCAAATGAACCAGGTAGACGATTTTCTGCCAGAAGGGGGCACAAATCTACAGTATTTTTAAAAACGGCCGCGACGTGTGTTCACTTGGAATGTTCTTCACTTTATTTTGAAGGCTGCTCGGTACTGTTTTTTTTTTTTAATAGCGGAATGAGTTCACATGACATAATTAGTTTTTTTTTTTTTTTTTTTTTTTTGTCATGTCAAATATTCCACAAATAACCTCAGAGTAAGAGTAGCTACAAATATTTAGTTTGTGTGTGTGACAAGTGCGGGAGGGACCCACCAGAGGATCCAAGTGGCAGTGAAGGGACGAACAAACAACTATTTCCTCAAGCTTGTCGCCTTTTGTGTGAAAGCGCATTGTGTTGGATTTAACCTGTCAATCAAGTCAATGAGCAGCCTGTTGCACCTAAACAAAAGTAGTACAACTACTATGGAAGACACATGCAGCACACCAATGCAACGTGACAGTTTCAACTTGTAAAATAAAATAAAAACACATTGAAACATTTTTGGATTGAATGAAAAACAGAGAAAACACAAGGTACAGCACATTTCTTTTAACTGAAACATTCATTTTATTGTCACTGTATATTGTCTTTGTTTAATATATTTGCATAAATCACATCACTCCACCCTTTATATTTATCTTTTCTCAATTCTTTTTTGACAAATCCTCGGTGAAGAGATTGACTGGATGCCACACTTATGAACAAATGTGTAACTTCCTCCAGACACTTAAGTGAGTCGTACTGGACGATGAAAACATTTTGCTGCAACACAATAATTGCAAGATCATCAGTGAGGAAAGCGTCATTTTCATGTGAAGTTTATGGGAAGGGATAAGCAGATGGGGAGGGGGGACCGCGAGTGGGGAATGGGTGTGAAAGCCCAGAGCGGGGAGAAAAACCTTCCCAGTCCGACCAAGCATCACAGACATCAAAGTAAAGACATTGTTTGAGAGGAACAATGGCTGTAGTCACAATCCAGAAGTTTGTGTGTTGTTGCGCGCTTCTGCTCCCAGAATCCCCTTGTGATTGCAAAATCACTGGATTATCAAACCAGCAGATGCAAAGCGCAGGGAACAATATCACCGGCTGGCCTCAAAGGGGAGCATCCTCTGAGGCTCCTTGGGATGGAAACCAGGATAATATACAGCAGAAAGTTCTGTTGCAACGAGGAAACTACAACAATTTCTAGACCATTCCCTACACGTTGTTGCCGTCCTGTTTTGGGCAAAAACAACCCATTTGCTTTTTTAAATGTCTCAGTTTTTGAAGCGTGACTAATCCAAATAGTGAACCAACCCATAGTGAACCAAGATGGCTCAAGGTTATTGCCTTGGTTTTCACCATGTGACTGTTGGATACTTGGGAGTGGAAATAGTCTTCGTGAGGGACGGGATCCTGGGAGAAAGTCCACTCAGGCGTCTATTGGCCAAACAGAAAATCAATACGGATCAGAGTAATGACGGCCGACACAAACAAACCTGCAGGCTCAGTGAATAAAACTAACACTTATCACACCTTATTAGCAGCAGTGCTGCAGAATTGATCTCCGGGTCTGTTAATGAGATTCATTAGCACTTTAATGAAGCCAAGTTCGGTTGAGGGGAAGAAAAGATCTTGAGGATGTAAAAGGATGCATCGTCTGTCAGCGAGCGTCGTGTCGCTGACCCAAGTGTGCTGTCCTGCAAAAATATTATTTCTAATCACTGAACTTTGCTGTGTATAATATATTTAAACGTGCGATTTTTGAGATCACACTTGCGAATTTGTCAAAAAGGAAAAGCTGATTTTTAACTGAGCCAAATTCCATCGCAATGTCACACTGAGTGGAAGCTAGTTGAGGGACCGAGGCACAGAAAGTATGCAACATCCACTGGCCTCAACATCCTATAATTTGTATTCAATATTATATACTCTACTATTCGTCTAAGTGAACTTTTTAAGAAAAAAATCTGTCTGTCTTTTCTCTTTCCTCGATATGTAATGCAGTACTCTCGGCAAACAAACGTTTCACACGCTCAGTTTCGCCATCACGAGGGCCGGATGGACCGGATGTGGTCGCTGAGTTGCTCTTGGTCTGTGTCATAGAGTAGCATTATTGTTCAATTCAGGGGTTTGCTCCATATTTACGATTGATGTAATGGCAGAACAGAAAATGCTGGATGTTCTTATGGTGGCAGTGAGCATGGAAGCCTGTTCTTCTCACCAAAAGATGAAGTGCATCATGAGAAATAGGCGACGTGAGTTTTAAGAATGAGGGACGAGTGGCAGCCGTCTTTGTCTGACTGTCAAGACCAAGACATTATATATATATTGCATAAGGAGTCTCACACTAATCCACAAATGAGCTGCAGTGGGTGCTGCCACACATTGCTTAACTGGGTGTCAGCTGAAACTCTGACTCTTTGTCAGACTCACTCTGACAAACAACAGTCTTGAGAAACCTTACTGGTGTTTGGGTGTCCTCCTGATCCACAAAATGGCCACCCGCTGTGGGCGTTTAGTGGATCAGTTTGCGACCCCTGATAAAAATATAAAAAAAGGAAAAACACAACAAAACTGAACAAAAAGCCAGATCCTTCTTTTACCAATTATACTTACCAATTATAACAGTTTTCTCTGTCAGTCTTTAATAGACATCCCGAGTCCACCCAATGTGAGACCGAGAGAAAATGCATTCAAGACAGAGACGAGACCAAGACCCTAAAAAGTGGTCAAAACACCTCTGTTGTGATACTAACACTATCAAAACAGAGGTGAGGAGATGTTTTACGCTTTGTACTGCTGATTCATTCTTCAACAGGTTTATATTACATTTATATTACCGTTCAGTGTCGCCATCCATCTCTGATCCTTTCAGACACGTCACTCTCTCATGATAGACCGAGTCGTCGCTTTTACAACAATGTGTTGCAAATAAAAATATGCCATCTGTTTACATGAACCTGCTCTTCCACCTCCAAAACTGTTGCCAAATCCTTCATTATTCGCTGGCTACTTCCACCACTTCAGTGCACAGTGGACCAGTGTTTGGTACCTCTGGTGACGTCACAAGATGGTGCCGGCGTATGTTCCACTTATGAGAACTTCGTCAGAATAACAATGTATTTTATGGTAATACTGTATGTGGAAATTAAATTCTATTGATTTTTTTTGTATCGAAAGAGTGAAAACTATATGTTCTTTCTTATAATGTATTGCTTGATGGTGGTGTTGATGACATTTTAAGACTGTAGATTCTACCAAGTGATGTCAACATTAAAGTATTAATGAGAGTTCATGGTGTATCGACGTCTATAAGACAGTAATGGGGCGTCAACATTCAGAAAAATAGTCCACTTCAAAATAATCGACACGTGACGCCAAAGGTTTGTGAATGTGTTGCAACCGATTCAAACACGAAATAAGAGTGACACTATTTCCAAGTTCAGACGTCATGAGGAATATCCTGGGTCAGACTGGCGCAGATGTTAAGTTACGACATCAGAGCATCCCACTCATCTCCACCACAATGCAATTCATAGTTGTACACAACAGAGCACACTGTACATCTTTCACAGTCCTCTAAAAGACCAACCCCTGCTTGACTCGACGGTGAGGAAGGGCTGACATTGTGAGTCACACTTCACTACATGCTCTAAAAACTGAAAACTCAAACTCCAGCATTGGAGACCCCGATGCTGTAACAGCAAAGATTCACATTCTAATAGCTGAATGACCAAGTCGCCCACTACTGGTTCAAAAGACTAACACGGATCTCTATGAGCAGCTTGCTGGATAAGATTATTATGATGGAATTGTCTATAGAAGTAACCTGAGAGGACTTGAAATAAAAGAAGTGATTAACTTCATGAACAAGAAGACCCTCAGATACTAATGTTTGGAGTTCAAGACTGAAACGTTTTGAGTGACCTGCTGGTGTCTGTGTCACTTAAATGTCATTTCTCCCAGCTCTGTACCATTAGTACGTCACTTACCTTGCAACATAGAATAACAGATACTGACCAATGGTTACATGCCTCACGCCAGGCTGTACTATTACTTTCATGTTGTTCTTTTATTGATTCAATCGGCAGACATTGTTTAGAAAACCAACATGATCCGTTTCTGTCTTTATTTATTCTTGGCAAAAGAACAGAAAAAGGAATGGCAGAGCAATGTTTCCTTTTCCAAACAGCTGGGAATATTCCCCTTTTGTGGAGTAGTGAAAGCTGCTGGACCTATTGACAGACAAACTTATTTCTCCTTGTGTATTACATACATTGCTACAGGTGAGTTGGGAAATTATTTTTTTGTTTTTGTCTCATCACCTCATTATACAGCAGAAAGATGGCAGCAACAGCGACTGCTTTGTTTCCTTCTCCAAACAGCCTGGAATATTCCCCTTCTGTGGACTAGTGAAAGCTGCTGGACCTGTTGGCCCAAGGGAATCATTAGGCGCTGAAAATCACAATCTGGATAAATACAAAAAATCAGTTCCTTAATAATCTTTTTTTGTGTGAGAATTTTCTCCTGTTGTGATTTCCAGACCGTTCTTATCGCTTGTTAATAGTGTGGCTAATGATAAAAGTCTGAGTTACTGTTGGTGGTGTGTGATCTCAGGAGCGTTGCTGCTTGAAATGATTAGAAGGTTGAGACCATTATGAGCTCCTCTCGGCCTTTTGTATCTGCTGTAATGAATATTGAGGGGGGTATTTGGAGTACTTTGAGGAACTAACAGCCTTTTTAATCCTTTAATCCTGAGGAAAACCAATTTCACTCCTTCACACACGCACACACGCAGGCATGTGTGCTATTGAAAGGGGTGACACTGAACCCCCTACGTGTATGTGTGTGTTTAACCTGCTCCTGTTAATTTCCCGGGCCATAGATTTTTCGTGATCCTGGAGATTAGGTTCATTAAAATCACATATTGTATGCATGTGTGTGTGTGTGTGTGTGTGTGTGAGGGAGGGTAGCATAGCCTTTGTTATCGCTTCCCAATACAGATGCTGGATTTGCTATATCCTGTCATACTGACTCAAACATAACAACTGGACGACACGTGTTTGCCTACATTTTGTCGCAAAGTTACTCGAAGCATCAGTTTTATTGATTTAAAATGACAACTGTCGTCCTCTATCAAGCTCCTGCAGCTTACTAGTTGCAAAAAAACAAACAAAACATTATAATTTAACTCAAAGTTTACAAGCCATCCTGGAGCCTTAGATTGCGTGATAAAATTTTCTTTTAAGTTAGATAGAGAACACATTAAATTATTCAATTAATTTGCCATTAATCGCAAGTTAACTGTAATACGAATAATTGAGATGAACAATTTCAACTTATTTCTCATTGTGTATCACATATATTGCTACAGGTGAGTTGGGAAATTACTTTTTAGTTTTTTTGTCTCATTCTAGCAGAAAGATGGCAGCAACAGCGACTGCTTTGGCGGTTTGGTGAAATAGAGCTGGGAAAGTGACTTCAGTCACGGAATTAGTTGCATTTCAGTATTAATGGATTTAAATCCTGCTTTTACATTATTTTATGTCACTTCACCTTCACATATTTATTCACATAGTATTTGGTGTTATGATTGTTGTGTGAGTAGTCAGCCATTGATCGCAAGTTAACACACCTCTAGTGCGATTAATTGCGATTAAAATTTGTAATCTATTGACATCCCTATTATTATGGTTATTATTATTGTTATTATTATTATTATTATTATTTATTATACAAGTTATTATTTCATATTTTCAATCACAGAATCTGTCACCAGTTGGCTTACTTGTGACTTATTTCTTTATACTGTGCTGTTCTGTTTTATACATCCTTTTTAAATATATACTTTTATAATTAATCTAGAATGTTTGTAAATAAATAAATGAACGTTACCTTTGCTGAGTGTATAAGCAGGAGGAATTTGACAAAAATCAATAGTGGCCTGTTGGACTCTCCTAAAAAAGGCCATTGATGCTACTCCAGAAGTTAGCGATGTCAGGCTTTCACGTCATGGCTGCTGCGATAGAATATTTATCAATGACTGATGGGGTTTGCATGCAGCACATGCTGCGGGTTGATAAGAAAGCAGAGGAAAGGTGTGTGTCACATTCTTTATTGGGTTGTTGCAATGGGCTCTCGCTTTCATTGTGGTTGTTTTCACACATTTTGTGTGTGTGCATGTGTTTAATGCATGCATGTGTGTGTGCGCGCGTCTGTGGCTGTCCACGCAGCAGCCTCAATCGTAATGGAAGAGTGTCTTGGGAGTTTAATCGCGGAGCCTAGCTGTCCAGAAAAGTCGGCTGAGATGAGCAACATAACATTAACATGATTTGGAAAGGGAGTTGGAATTAAGAGTGCTTCCGTGGAGGAAGGACGGCATGGTGCGTTTGTGATGAAGCCAAGACTGGAAGACAGAAGCTCATAGAGAAATCATGGAGCTATGACAATACATATCTGGTCACCCCTCTTCAATAGGTGAGTGAGAATAATGAGAAAAAGGCAATAGTGCATCTGGAAGTACAGATAAGGCTCTTGCAACACGGTGACGGAAGGAAGCAGAGGAGTTGGACGGTGGACAAAGAACAAGAGGGGAATCAAGAGGGGGTGAAGTGGAGACAAGAGGATGAGGCGCTCCGAATCAGGTCTTTAGATCAAATGAGGGTTATTAGACTGAGATGACACATCGGCGGAATCCCTGACATATCTGATCTCTCTGTGCCTGGCTGCTCCCTGCAAAGAATCCTTTATATCAATTCATTAAACGTTGAGTCTCTCCTTCTGGAAAGAGTCTCTTCCAGCACCATTGAGTCCCTCAAAGCTTGCAATATAATGATGACATTTGTCAGCTTTCTCACTTCTTGTTCCCTGCTGCCACTTGCTCCACCCTGTCCATCTGGACACAACCTCCGCTCGCGGGGGGCATCACTGTTTATCTTAATGAAGCGGCAGCAGATTAGCCCACAGCCTGCGTCACCTGCCATGACCTCCTGCGTTTCTCTGTCATCGGAGAAGCTCTTTTTCTCCTTCACTCTCTGGTTAATTGGTAGAAGAGTATTTACCTTTACTGTATACCAGAGTGCAGTTTGGACTCATTTGTTGGTCAACTTCCTCGAGGCGACAGCCTTTGGTTACGTCATGCTTGAGGCTGATCATTGTCTAAAACAAAACAAAACACTCCCCCACAGTTGTAACTTTCCACGATGTCACTAATGACATCACCAAGGTGATAAAACCAGGAAGTGAGCCGCCACATCCTCGTCCTTTACCTGAAGGCCTCGTGGTGAGTAACACAACCAACATGGTTAACAAATATGAAATGATACCTAAATAACTGACATTTCATTGAACCAATAAACGTGCTTTAACATAACCAAACTCCTTTGTGTTGATTTTTGATACACCAGAAGATGCAACTCAAACATGACCCAGGATAGTTTGAACGCATGATTCAGGTTAAAGATGGAATTAAATCAACCAAACAATATATATATATATATATATATATATTTTTTTTTTTCTGCGTTGAAATTTAATTGAAAAAGAAAATCAAATTATCACTATTGGCTGTGACATCACTGATATGAAACTAAAAAACATTGATGATTGTTAAGTGTATATCATTCTGATTTCTACTATACTAAGTACAATCTAATATCCAATGGAGAACAAGGGAAATATTCATCCATCCATTGTCAGTTAACCATGGCGTAGTCCTGTTCAGGGTTGTGGGGGGTGCTGGAGCCTATCCCAGCAGTCATTGGGCAAGAGGAGGGAACGCACCCTGGACAGGTCGCCAGTCCATCGCAGGGCACGCACACCCTTCACACACGCACACAGCTATTTTAAAGTATTTTAAAGCAACCTTCTGATGACAAGACAAGAGTGCTCACCACTAGGCCGCCATGTGGCTCCAAAATTCATAGCTCAGTTTTCATCTCAAGGAAAACCTGGAAGCATTCGGGAATTGGCATATGATGTTTTTTTTTTTTTTTTGGAGGGGCGGGGGGTGTCTTGGTGCATTGGCTTCGACCCTCAGTTTGGGCTTGAAATCCAAGCACAGTCACACATGAAACTGTCTTCTTCAACTCCTTGTCTGATGCAGAGTTGTGTCTCATATACATGGCCTCCATTCAGGACATAGTTTAACTCACCAATAAGAGTTTCAAACTCAAGATCTGCAAATAAAAATATGCATGTTAAAGCCATTTTTAATCTGCCATACACTCTGCAGGAGGTGCCATAATCGATTCACGAATCTGGTCAAACGCCCTGCAATAACATGATCAATCATATCTTAAGAAACACCGGCGTACATGTTTTAGCTTCTGCATTAATTCCCTCCCCATTATCCGGCCTGAGAAGGAGATGGTAATGGAATTGTGCACTCTAACAGAAAATGGCTTTTTGAAAGCAACACACAATTAGCACTAAGATGCTTTTGGAAAACCATGCCCCAATCATCATCATAATAGGAAACAAACCCGCTGCTTTTTAAATGAGTTAGAAATTGGGGGGTTAATAATGTGTACAGGAAATTTTCAACTTTAATTTATCATTGCTGTAGGCATCATTAATCAAAGCAAGCATGAAGTTTTTCCTTATTGATTTTCATCTGTTATTTAAGCTTTTTAATGTTCCCCACTCTTGCCTTCTTATTACTGCTGGCTGGGAAGTGTCATTTTGCGCAATTCCAGCATTCTTGTTAAGATTTCTGGGGCACTTAAAAAACATTTTTATTGCCACACTTTTAATATTTACATTATTTTTTTTAAATCAGATGCAAGACAATTTGTGGACCGTGTATTGATGAGCTCGCAAAATCTCTCAATAACCTGCAGAGTGGATTCAGGTTTGTTACGTTTGGCTCACCTTTATTCTCGTACGAGCAGCTACACCTTGATATTTATTCAAGTTACTTCAAAGTTGTACTATAGATTGGGGAACACATATTGACGATTAAAATGCTATTCACTTGTTTATTCACAGTAATTACGGTGCTGTTTAGAGCGATCTTTCGGTGACCGTTACAGGCGAAAATGTAACCTGCCTTAACAAAACAAAACATAGAGTATTTATGGACTGATATTTTCCTAGTGCAGGATACAAGGCTTCTTTATGGTAAATAACGCTCCCTTATAGGTGTAACAATTCATTATTCTACTTGCAGACACGTTGTTGGGAGATGCTCAACTAGGCTCATCGCTGCTGGTGGAATCATGGCGTTTTGCATGTCTTATGAAAGTCAGAAAACAATACAATCTCTGCAGTAGCTTTGACCTCACAACGGCCATATAAACCAGGCAAAGGGCCGCATGTGGCCCCTGAGCCGCACTTTACCCATCTCTGCTTCACATGCTTGTTGTGGTCATAATCTTTTCCTTACCCACAAAAAAAAAGGAAGCCGTGACAACAGTAATACTGCCACCAATGGAAATGAAGATATGAAGCAGAATAATTATGCTCCTATTGTAAACAGGTCTATGACGGTGGCTTGCGGGGAATTGCTGCAAACAGGATGACTGGTAAACAAAGCGTCCTCGCCTGGTCGCCCCGTACTCAGAACAGGCGCCAAATCAGCCAGCTACCGTTCAGCATGTGTGTGGGGATTAGAGCTAAACCCACATAGCTGCGCCGCTGCTATTTACAAACACAGTCCACTACGTTCTCCCAGTGTGATATCACAATGCATAATCTGGGCTTTTTAAAGCACAGCCACAGACAGTGACAATCTCTTCAGCCTGAACTGTCGAGTTGTGACCTCCACAGCCTGATGGCTCCTGAGTGACAGCCTGCTCATCTCGGCGTCGCATGTACACGCACAAGCGCTAACAAAGAGAGTGACATCTAATCATATTGTTCAGTGGCATTTTTATGGCAGTCGCTCTCTGATAGAGAAGTTAAACATGACAAGAGCACCTGACTGAACCACTGCAAACACTTTCTATCATAATTTAATATTTATTTGTTTGGAATGTGATGAGTCAATTACAACATTGTGGTCCTGATGCGGTTCGAGGGGGCTTAAAAAAATGGATGGTTAACTTGAAATAAAGTACATTGAGCAGTTGCCACATATAACTCTCCTCTCCATCCTCTCAACGGACAATTGCTGTGCGGTTTTGGACTGTTAGTTGAAGGAAGAAAAAACTCAGATGAACCAAACTGAATACAGAAGAAAGCACTGGTTTGTTCCAATAAAGCATTTCAGTTCTTGAGTCAGTTGAGACTGTTTCTTTTACAGTAAGAAATAAATGTGTGTGTCACTATGACTAAGAGGTATTGAACTCTGGATTCAGTTTGGTCTCAACCTTGGTTTTCTTCTCGACCCCTTCATTGTTCTTGGTCTTGACTCAAAGTCTTGGTCTTTGACTTGATCTCTGCATGTCAATGGTGGGAAAAGTGCAGCCCTCTGCTTGGATTTATGTGGCGCTCATGAGGTCAAAACTCAAAACAAAAATATATTTTTTTTTATACTGTAATTGTATTTTTTCTTAACTCATTACTAGTCTTTGTTTTCTTATGCCACTTCCTTTTCCCTTTAAAAAAATATATTCATTTTTAATGTAATTTTAATAAATGGTGTTGTTTCTGCTGGACTTATGTGTCATTCATTGTATACACTACTTGTCTTTCATGTGTTTCCCTAAATGTGGAAAACTTTTTCTTTGTTCTTTTATTTTTTTTTGCTAACAGACGTGTCACTGCCCACTTCAACTTTATTTTATTTAGAAGGAAACGACTGGAGACGCCGTTTTTAATGCCAGTTTGTGATTACACTTTTTCACCAGTGGTGGCGCCAAAACAAACGTTCTTAAACAATTTAGTCCTACTTCAGGAAATTTCAGATCTGGACTACTCAATGGGTAATGAGAAATATGTGAATGGTATTTTCAGATCTTGTCACTGCTCGCAGTGCACCATGACCATTTGTCAACATGCAATAAAACAATATATTTTAGAAAAACTTTCACTCCAAACAATGACTATATATAAGGAATAAAAAAAATTACCCACCCATACTGATATTTGTCAGCGAATATTTACTTCTATTTTACCCAACACTGACCCGAAACAAACTCACCCTCGCAGGGATTTTTTTCCCCGTCATGTGCACAAACAACTTTTAATGGTCCACTAACTGCCCCGTTCTATCTCCACCTGGCAACACCAGATCTATGGTAAATACCCCGGCGAGTTAATATTTACTTAACATTTACAAGCCACTTCTTTTTTACACAGATATCAGTGCAGTGGGGAGCATTTTCAGTGAGAGCATTGATCCATGCAAAGGTTGAATTCTCAAAGGTTAATTGGAAAACATCAGCTGGGACAACTTTCAGCCAAACTGCAAGTTTCCAGAATCCTTGTGTTGCCTGTCAGCGATGCAGGGTTTGATGGAGGGAACAGTGTTTCCAAGATACGATATATATATTATATATATATATTTTCATTAGCATCTTTTTGAATCACATATAAAAAGCTTCAGCTACTCCCAGTGATATCACATTGTTATGCTTAGATTTGAGATTTAATTTGGTTGGTAAAAATGGCCTTTTATTGACTTTACATTTTCTTTTGCGCAGAGGATAAAATAGTCTTCTGCTAGACTGGATTGCTCTTCAGTTGATGTTCAGTTTCATAACTCCGCGGGGGAGTCGTGCTCCTGGTCGACGTTGCTATTTCCTCTTCTAAAGATTGTTCAATGCCGTAGTCCATAGACACAGTGATGTCAGTGAAGTTATTTTTTCTAATGACACATGTGAAGTTGGAATCTGTCAAGACTGTTGAGAGCCTGTTGCGGGGACCTGCAACTGAGCAGTAGCTACTGACATTCACTAGGGTGCCGTACATTTATCACCGTACATTGTGACATCACAAAGTTTTTGTGAAACTCCAGGCAGAGATTTTGAGGTTCATATACCTGTAGAGTAAAATGGAAACTTAAAAGCAGAGCAGCATGTGCTGAGGTGTCGATTCTTTTAACAGAGACACTTATTTCATTGAATACTTTTTCAGAATTTTATACGATTCCAGCCATTTCCAATAAGAGTCCACATTTCGTTTAAAAATAGTTGTGAGGAAAATTGTCGACAAAGTTTTGCTAAAGGCTTGTTTTTGTATTTATTGACCTCAGCTACAAGATCAAAGGCTATTTGGTTCCTTTGATTTTGTATGTGGTCATGCAGTTTCCTGCACCTGTCCAGCAGACTGACCAGCAGAACACATCTGTGTGAGGGCCAGAACAATCACAAAATAGCAAGCTGGTTGTCGTTTACGTGAATGGTCTCTTCACCCTGTTAGCAAACACTACATGGTTTAGGCTTCACATCACAGAGTGAAATGAGAAGTGGAGCCAAGTGTGGGAGCTGAGAGGCCCTCGAGCTGAAGAGGTTCCACTTTACGAGCAATTCATCACCTCACTGCAGCCTGTCTCTCATCGCTCTGTGCATGTCTCCTCTTCTTTCCACTGCTTTAGCCTTTTATCTTTCTCCAGCGGTTCTCCTCTACACGGAAAAAAAAACACCTCCCCTCATCTTTTTCTGCACTCGCCATCATTTCTGGGTCTAATCCTGGAGGAGAAGGCATCAGTCCTGTTACGGCGTAAGGGTATCTGACCTCGCCATTGCCTCTAATCCGGCTTAGTTGGCTTAATGATGCCACTTGTGGTGCCCTGAACGCAACAGGGAAGTCTATAAAAGCCTTCCATTAAAATGCAAATCCGACCTGTGGAGAAAAGCTAAGCGACACAAAAGTGGGGGAATTTGACCGCAGTGTCGGCTCTTGGTCTCCAGGCTCGGCAGCCAACACAGCTCCCTAAGCTAATAACTGATTGTATGATTAGGACCTGTCCTCCGCAGAACAAAACCAAAACGAGGGAAGAGCCCATCCGATTTCATTTCACAGCAGAACTGTGCATTTTTCCCATCCCTCTGTTGTTGTCCGGAAATGAACAAATGGTTATCAATGTTTGGAGGGAAAATCTTCCATCTCTCTGCCAGGTTTTCCCAGCTGATAGTATTTTTTTCTGTTCAAGGCAGGAAATGAAATTTGTCTCCGCGTCTTGTCACCTCCCATCCTGCGTCCCCCGCCCGCCCCTCCACCCCCACTAAACCGTCTTTTCATGAAATCCTTCGCACGGAGAAGTTGGAATAGATGATGATATTTGTGGAAATAGAGAAGTTTCAATTTACAGATGTATTTGACAGCGGAAGGAAGAATTATATTACAGCATGTTACAATCGAAATAGTCAAAGTCGCTGGTTTAAAAGTGAAAAATCTTGTCATTGGAATGGGTTTACAGCCAGCTAAGCAAATTTGAACTTATGTTGTGATGTCACATCCCTTTGCCAGGAAGTTTTTCACAGCAAATAAAATGTATCTTTCAGAATTAAATATCACTATAGGCTAAGTGTATCCCTTCATTCCTTATGCGTGATTTCATGAGACAATTCTATTGTTTCATATAGGTTGCGTTGGTCCTAGAACACAAGCAGAAACATGTTGGAACTGCTTGATATCTTGGTCTTGTTAGTTGCCCATGTTATGGTTCTAAGTCAGACATGGGCAAAGTGACCCTTTGCCTTCATCTATGCAGCCCCCATGAGGTCAGAGCTGTACTACAAAAACATTATGCTTTTTTTCATTCATTACTAATCGAGTTCTCATTTTTTAGGAAATAATGGGTATGTTTATTTATCCATTTCATATGTTTTCATTTCCCCAAAGCTATTATAATCTGCATAAGTATAGTATATATTGAGAAATAGGCAATAAGGTGCCTTTACAGTACATCATTATTGACGTGCGTCACCCATACCACTCTTAGCACATTTACACTTTAAATGCGCCTCCAGTATTTACGATTCATTTTCAGCGCATGGAGCCTGAGATAATCTTGCTCTATTTTCGTCAACTTTTTCTTCTGGCTCGACGGCCCCTCAGAACAGTCACAGTATGTAATGTGGCCCCTTAGAAAATGAAATTGAAATCAAAGCTATCATTTTACTTGTTTTTGTCTTAATTTTCATGATTCAACTTGGCACATTTTGGGAAAGGCTTTTAGGTTTCCCACTGCTGCAAGCTGGGCGTGTGCCACGCCTTGTTGGATGCGGTGAGCTGTCGGGAGGTTTTCAGTTGCCTCTGGATCGGATCATCTCCAGTGCGGGTTCTCATTGGGACCTTCAGGAGCCTCTCAGTGCGAAACCCCTGCAGCTTTGACCTGTTTTTTTTTAAATTCTGAATGAGTCCTATGTAAACTAAACCCTGAAGTCGAAGAGATACACTTCCTATAACTTCCTATATTGTAGATACTTACTGAAGACATCAGTTATATGAATCACGATATATAGAATTGGGTTGCAAAGACAAAAACATGAAATAACTGTAAATATATTTTAGATTTCAGATGACTCAAAGTAGCCACCATTTGCTTTGTCGACAGCATTGCACACCCTGTGCCTTCGTGCTAAGAGTGAGCAGAGCAGTCACCAAATCAAAGGAAGGCTGTTTAAAAAAAACCCAAAACATGAAATACAATTAATAATTCCACACTGTTTTGGTCACTCAATTCGTCCATTTGTTCATTCAAAGGTTGTGTTCATTCAAAATGATGAGGTGCGTCCAAACCTCTAGCAGCCTTGTATTTCTAGGTTGTGGATGGGATTGATTCAGACAAACTTCATTTTCTTACATGCAATCTTGATAAACAGTCTCAGCAGAAAAAAAGATGGGGAAAAACAGGTGGCGCCTGGTAAATCAGTGTGACTATATAACTCAGCCCAAATCCTGTCATCAGGCAAAAAATACATGAAATGTAGGAGTGTGATATTTACTGTCCTGGTCAAGGGCCATTAATAATCCACTAATCTTTTATGTTTTTTTTCTCTCCACAAAACCATCCTGCACTTTCTTTCCTTCTTTCTGTCTTCCTTTCTTTCAATATTCTCCTTATTTGGCCACTTCCAGTTCATTACTGTTATGTAGTGGAGGATACAGTACATGACTTTGCTACTTGAGTTAAAGCACAGAGACTCATTTAAAAAAAAAAGCACTTCAGTATAAAAAAATTCATTTTCCATCTGAATCATGTGACTGCTAAATCCACAAGTTCCAATTATGAAGTCGTAGTACTAATACTTGTTTTGTAGGAGACACAAACACTGAATACTTGTTTACTGTGAATTCCGTCATAAAATTATGTGACATATTTCATAAAATGTTTTTCTGTAACTGTCACACTGCTCCAGACTGCACTGACAACTTTGCACCCTACTGTCCTGTTTAAAGATTCACTGTGAGTTTTTAGAGCCTGTGATGAGGAAGTGCTCAGGAAACACCAGAAACATGGGTCGAAGATAGGAACATAAGTGCTGAGGTTGAATATCAATCATGGCCTCCTCTATTCTTCAGTACCGACACCAAACTACTTGAGCAGAGTCCAACACATCCAGTATCTCAACGTAAAACAAATGGCCGGATTTGTCCGGTAACACTGGGACAAAAGCAAGAATCTATGGAAATAATGTGAAGAAAAAGTACAAGAAATTTGTACAACTAAAATTAAGATTCAGAAACAAGCACGACTGCAAATTCCATTTGATGTGATTGTTGAACATTATTTTAACATTTTTTTTCCCCTTAAACTGGTCAGGATTTAGATCATGTTGGCAAATATCCAGAGGTCCTACACATGTACAGAGAGAAGTGCGCCTTCCTATTCAAGAAGTTATGAGTCTCTTTTAAGCTGGGGGAGAAGGTGAAAGAAATCATTTCAGGTTTGTGTAAATGTTGAGCGTTTTGTTTGCACAGCAGATTTAAGTTAGCTGTGGTAAATGAAGGGTGTAAGAGAGGGAAGCAGCGTGATGAGAGGCAGAGATGTGGGGAGCATCTGCCTCTGGTCATGCTTCATTCACTCCGGCCTCTTGGCTCTTTGAAAACGCAAGACGGTGAAAGAAAGAGAGAAGAAGAGAAAAGAGAGGGGGGGTTTGGAGTTGGGACAAAATTCCCTCTCATTTTCATCTGTTACATTCATCAGATCTCTAGTCCTTGGGTAATTTTTTTTTTAATATCACAGACCTTCTTCTATTGAAGTAAATAAATATGAGATGACAATCCTCCTCCTCAAATACCTGCACCATCTTGATTCCTTGAGTTTTGACAATGAAAAGAGAGACAAATACACGTGTTTTTGTGGTTTAGATTGACGCATATTTGTTCATAAGGCTTAAACCGTTCCTTAAAAACAACTATAAATACATCTATTTCAATTACCCTTTGAAGCAAGCGATTCCTTCGCACCACATTTTGACTGGTCAAAAATCAATCAAAGGGCGCTCCATCATGACTTGTCTTCGCTCTTGTTCAAGGGGGAAGCAGGGAATTTGCGCGTTCTGTCCAACAAAGGCTTGGCGTTTAAACGAGACGTGTTTCGGGAAGGAAGGCAAACGCACTGGGTCCCTCTTTTTGTAAACGCTGGCTTTTGATGCAGATGTGATAAGGCAGCAGCGGCCAGCTTGTTAGACAAGAGGTGATGTATTTGATTATGATTCAGCGTCCGACCCGCCCCATTGGCCACGCCCCGATCACAACAATAACGGTCAGCGTTTCAACTCCTCAACACTTTGTCTGACTTTGCGCTCAGCATGTATGGAATGGTGTGATATTCATCCCCAGCTGCTCACCTCAGGTTTAACAGGCCTTCATGGCACTTGTTTTAGTGTCTCAATGCATGACCCAAAGACCGGCAGCCCTTAACCAGAGTTCTTAAAGCCTGCACCCTCCATGACACAGTGTAGAAGTTTGGGATCACCAGCCCTGTCAAACACAGAATGTGAAATGACACACTCAAATTCATTTGTAATTCAGTTGTAAATCAAATAATGCATTTATTTACTATGATACATAAATGGAATAACTCATTCCTTTGTCTTTTGTCTTTGTGTTTTCTATTTTTTTTTTACATGAATTACATTTTCTGGATGTGACTATGTTGAGTCAAAAATATGACCTTAAAATGTTGGCTCTTAGATTGCAAGCTGTTGCAGTACCTAATGGGTCTTGCAGTAAGTGTATGGGCCCTCAACGACAGATTTTGTGAATAATTTTTCAGAGACTTATGACGTTTTCATGACCTAAATTCCGACTTAACCCTGTTACACCAAAGTCGTGATATTGCGCCAGGCAACATTGTCGCATGTAGACAATGAAAGCTGCAAATATGGAGCTGGATGCAGTTACTACTTTCCATAAACGGACAGTGGACATCTGTAGCTGAAATCTGAGCAACATTTGTGGGTTGTGTTGCTATCAAAGTTTGGAGTCAATAGAGATGAAAAACCGCACCCCCCTGCAGATTCAGTCGAAGCTGTGGGAGAAATAGCACAAGCCCTGTAGGCAGCAGTGGAGTTATGGATCCTGCCACGTATGGCAATTACGATACCCAGCCATCTTCATCGTCATCATATTCATCACCATCTTCATCTTCATCTTCATCTTCATCTTCATCTTCATCATCATCATCATCATCATCATCATCATTATCATCATATTCATCATCATCATCATCATCAATGCTGATAGAGAGATGATGAAGAGTATCACCAGTGGATCAGATAAACATCTGTAGTAATTTACTTTGGCTGCCTGCTCACGTCATAATATACATATTACATGACAGAACTTACCGTCCCAAACTTCGGGTCAAACTGAAGATTTTTACGACTTACAGATGATTTTTTTCCCCCAACCATCTTCAACCAATCGCCTTTTGAAATATTGATATTTGATATCAATATTATATTGAATATTTTTACCTTTACTTTTTAGACGAAAATGTGACTGAAGTGTATAATCGATCAAAATGTTATGCTTGTCCAATATGTGTATCACATGGTTTCCACTCAACTGAAGACAGAGGCTGGTCATGTGATATGTGGTCGTGTCGTATACCATAAACATTGCTTTGAAAAGGGATGACACCAATAACAATTTTTTCTGTAGGCACATTTCAAAGACTGTTGGAGGCCACAACACAAGTTGTGGTTAAATTGTTGGGTATACAAATTGATAGCAAACATATCTGACTGTAACATATTCCTGAATTTCCGTGATGCTCCCTTCTTCATCGCTGCTCTGTGCTCTATTTACAATCCTTTGTCCTCACACAGCCCTGAGGTTTGTCCCATTAACTCAGATGTGTCAAGGCATGCTTATTGCTAGCTGTGCCCAAGCTGCAGCCTGGCAAACCATGACAGATGGTTGCTATGGTGGTTGCCAGGGTGGAGCTGTGTGCCTGTGTGTGCATGTTCAATATCTCAAAGCCACGCTTCGCCGTCTGACAATGGCATCGCAGGCTCACACTGGGTTTTGCATTGGCACCAAGCCGTGACCCAATAATGCTGGTGCTGCTGAGGGTTGCGACCTGGAAACGGCGGCCGACGGTGATAACAGCTTGGCCAAACAGTCGGGAGGACACCTTGTCAGTGTTGCTGCGTCGCAACGCGTGAATGTCACTGTCTTGATCATGTGTCTCGCAAATACTTTACACGTCCACAGGATGTAAAAATAACTTGCATCAGAAAGGCGAGATGATCATGTTTTGGACTCACACAATGGCTATTAGCCATAGCTTCTCTCTCCTGTAAGTTCATATTGATCTTTGTTTGGTGGTAAATGATGTTTTTTTTTGGTGTTGCGTGTTCCGACTTAACTGAAAAAATAAGTATATATATCATAAGCAGATATTTAAATAAAAATTTGTTGTACTCTTTTTACTTTCTGCCAATATTCTGCCACTGTCCTTATGATTTCTTTATATATAAGTATCAAAACCACATAGAATATTATTATTATTGTTATCATTATTAATATTATTATTATTATTATTATTAGTAGTAGTAGTAGTAGTAGTTATAGTAGTAGTGTTTTTAAATTTTAAAAAGTGATTTATTCACAACTTAACTTGTGTGTGAACATGAAGATTTTATTATTATTATTTTTCAGTTGAAATGAAAATGTGATACAAGGTATCGATGTAAAACACCTACCTTAAACTCTGTTTGTAGTAATCCTAGTAATGCTATACTAGTGCAATGCTTCACAGGCTGACTAGGTTTAACCACCATGTTTTGAGGCGTTATCAAATTTGGCTTATTCTTAACAGGCCAGTTTAGACTCAGCAGGTGAGTCTGTGGGTAACAGACGGTGCCGCTTGGCAGACCACAGCATCAGCAATAACTCTAATGGAGCACTTTCTCGGAGCTCCTGGGTCGGGAATCAAATGATGTCATCTGTCATAATCCAGTTCTGGTTCCAAGTAGGTGGCTGATTTTGCAAAGGTGGTAACACGTAGTGTGTACACTATTGCAGGGAATAGTCTCAGCCATGGTGGTGTATTACGGTTTCATTGTGTGATAAAACTGAGGAATATTCCCAAACATGTGATGTGTTTTAGGGGTGTCATAAGACCAGCCGTCAAGGGGACTTGGATGTGGCAACCTCTATTAGATGTGTGGCAATTGGAGAATTTGGATTTTGGTCCTTGTTAGCTGAGCTACTCAGCTCTTATCCCTCCGGTTTTGGTGTTTTCAAGTGACAATAAGGAATGAATCTATCGATGAAGCTTTGTCCTTGTGACACTGGAGGGGAGCACTGTGTAGAGCGGTGAGGAGAGCAGCTCATTGAAGCACCACAGGGTGCCATCAATCCCTTTCTCTTGGCAAAACCTCCAACCTGTGTGTGTGTGTGTGATATCTCTTGTAACTTGGACCATTCAGCCGATGACTGATGACGTTCCCCTTCAGAGCGAGCAACACCACGTCACAAAAGGGCTGCTCTGTGTGAAACAAAGAGCCTCTAATTGTGCCTTTGAGCAAGCTGCTTGGTCAGTCAGCTGGTGGCGGGCGAGTCCCTTGGGTTTGGCTCTCCGGCTTTAGCAAAGGGCCTGGACTGCTCTCCTCAGAGGAAATTAGGGAACAGAAGTTATTGAGCTATTGAGGAGACAAACTCCTCACTCTTTCAATCCCACTCTTGCATCATTATCACCCACCATCGCTTCATACGTTGAATAGTAAAAATTGAATTCACCTGTAAATATTCTGTATCATGACTCTAAATGAGCAAGTAAAAACTGCTGCTTCCACATACCCCACTGAGGGTTGCCTTACGTGTTATTGTTAATATTCATTCACAGCCTGGAGTGAATGATTTTTGTGATACAATTCAAAGTTGTGAAACAATCTATATTCATAGGCCATTGGACTGGGCAAAACAATACATGAAGAATAGCTACACTGCACCATGATTGACTGCCTAATATACAGTATAAAATGTGTGTCTGGAAATAGCGAGTCATGTGGGCCAAATTCTGTAGGACGCCGGGCGCGTTGTGACGGTGATGGATAGAGGATGCTGGTGGTCTGTTGTTGTGGATGCAAACAGACGGACCATTTGGTGCTATTGTTTGCTATTGTTCTGGAAGGCTATTGAGGACGGTCGGTGCCTCTCTGTTCGAGGTCAATGAGATTTCATGACGTTGTAATGGCCAGTAAACGACTCTTTAAAGAGGTGAAGTGGAAGCACCCCGGCAATGTTTCCCCCTCTAATAAACTGCGAGTTTATGGACAGCCGGAGCGTCATGGACGCCTAATGGTAGTAGCATCTTAACGTCGCATTCCCCTTCAACCAGCAGGTTTTCTACATTTTTGTGTGTCGTGAAATGTGGCTATGAAAAGCTCGTCTGTTCCGGGAGATTTGTTTCTGCGAGTGGGTGAGAGAAGGCCGGCTGCTGGAGTGCAGTGGCGGCAGACAACAGAGCAAGAGGCAGCTCCTGCTGTGTCTATAGCAGCCGCTAGAACGTGCTCTTCTGCACATTATGACTTACTCCATAAAATCATTTCAGACTTACGCTCCCCTTACAGATGTCTCTGTGGTTGCATTGAGCGACAGAAATTCTGGCGAGTTTCCAAACACAATAAATCAAGTTTATCACAATGACTTGATGTTATCGAAACAAATGGTGCTGCTATATGTCTCAGGTATGTCTTCATAACCCATAAACTTGAGACGTCGAACTTTTGAATCGATAACTACCGCTACCATTAGATGCATCGTCCACCAGGTTTCCCAAGAAATTTCTACCGTGAATTCATGAAAAAAAAAAATAAGATGATTATCATGTTTTGAAAAACCGTGCATCGATTTTCATTATGCCAAGTCTGAAGCATTTGTTTCACACAGCGAATAAGAGATGGGGCCATTTCCTGCAAACCAAATACAAAAGGGGCGAGTCAAGTGTCGAGCCGAAAAGATGGATGGAGAGGCGGCTTTTATCAACCCAAATCTGTTCACAGTTCATCACTGATATGCTCTGCGCTAAAAACACAAATGACTATAGAAGGAGACAGAGAGTTGAATTTATTCTTGCAATCTGATGTGTTTGGGTTGAACATCGCTGCTTGTATGTTTGTGTGTTATGAGCAGAGAAACAAACGTAGTCAGCAGAGAGACGATGGGGGAATTTGCTGGTGAAGACAGCCTTTAATCCTGCAGGGATTACAGCATCTCTTTGGCTTTCCTCTGTAGTATTTGAGTGTTAATACACCGCCAGTAATTATATATTCTATTTTTCTTAACTGTAAAGTTCTCCCTAAAGATACATGTACCAGTCTGCATCTGCTCTGACTCCGGTGGGTGCTGACCGAATGACAATCGAGGCATTCCCACTGGGAATTCTCGGTCCCAAAGGAGAATTATATTTCCAGCGTCTCCTCCATCATTCTTAAGACAGTAATTATTTCTTCGTTTTCAATTAGCAGCTGCCACCTAGAGTTGAGACAACACATGATGTGTCGAGCTCAGGCAAAGAGCTGTTTTTTTTTTTTTTTTTTTAATATACTGCTGGTGGAAGGAAGAAAGCAATGCTAAAACCATGTCCTTCATCAAAGCGCCAGATATCAGGCTATTTTTTCTCCTTTTTCCAAAACATCTAAGAATGACGCAGCCAAGAAAACTCAATTTTATTTACTTACTTTGATGTCTCATCTACTGTATTTGACTTTGTATAGTTCAACTTGGATGTCAGGCCTTTTAGACTCTGAAATGTGACTCATCATTTCCTTAGTCAGGCATGGATGTATAATATATAATGCATAAATTGGCACAAAGTAGAAACATGACAAAACTGAAAATTATATGGAAAAAACAGGGGTGGGATAGAGTTAAACTTGTTTTAATATTTGACATCAGTGCTCCAGTGATGAGTGAACTCTTTGCTGTGTGAAGTGCTCACAGCAACGTTGTGCTTCTGCCTTTTTAGAAGTCAAATTCTCCTCTCATGTAGTCGCCATCCCATTGTATACATAATGTGGTGCATCTGGAGAAGGTGACTGACAGATCTGTGAGTTGCCCTGTTTAAATTGGAATTATTGAATGAATCAAAATTAACCTGTTTAAGTCCCTGTACTAGAAAAAAATACAAGCATAATCATGCATAAAAAAATAAACACAATACGAAACAAAAAACAGATTTTGGAAATATCCATATTTGAGTCCAAGTAAAAACAACAAAATCATAAACTGAACATTGAGCACTTATGTTTTTAAGGTAATATTACTATTGCGACTGTGGGTTCTTGACGCGTTCAGGGGCCACATCGAGATCTATAACATTCTTTTAGAATAGCAAGAAAAAAAAAACGTGTGTACTGATGGTGTTTTGCATCAGTTCTGGTGAGTTGTGTGAAACTTTGCTGCACAACGAAGCACAACCTGCACTTCCCTTTCCGCTGTGAATAAACCAGCGTCTGTTTTCTTATGGGAAATGTTGCTGCCTTTGTATTTAATTAGCTTTGTGTAGCGTGTCTATAAAGAAAACAATTAGTCTTAATTAAAATTGCTGAATGCGGCGGTGTAACTTCAGAGTAATAACCCACGGTGAGTGCTGCGTGTGTCGCCGACATAAATAAATCATTTCTTTATATTAACCTCAGGGCGGGCTGAACACGTGCCTTATCAAGTTTTAATTTAATAACTGACATGACGTGTACAGTAGAGCAGGAGCAGTGTTGGTGTCACTCTGTTATGTTGGTGTTTGTGATGCTGTTATTATTCACTGAATCTCTGTTGTCCTACACAGTCGAAATCTTTGATAAGAAATTCACAAATATGCAAAACTAAATAGAATCTGAAGTCATTTGAGTTAAATATATGAATCACAGTAACATCATATGATCATGTGTAAGAGGTATAATGTCCTTCTGCTCATTTCTATGATGGAGGAGAATCAAGACAATTCTAAACAAAAGCAGGTTTCCTTCACAAATAAATACATAAATTAACATTTGCTCAACATACTGTGGAGGTACTGAGGTTGCAGGGCTGTGCAATACCATTTCATAAGGGACTTCATTATACAGTACAGTGGGACTGTTGAAAAGGGGAAAACGCGTTTAATTTTAGTTACATTTTGTTGTTAAAACATTATAAAACATGGAAAAAAAATCGAGTGATTATAGACATGTGTTTTCGTTTCATTTTATATAATTTTATTTAAATATTTTCTTCTTATTTAAGGCTCATTTACATATGGTGACTCTCTTATTAACACATGATATAAAGGCTACCCAACATTTTCATAAATATTTTGAGTAATGCTGCTATAATGAACAAATGAATGAATTTACTGAAAGAAGATATATTATATATAGAGTATATATAGAGTATATTATGATCTGGTAGTTTTGCTGTGGCCCTGGGGCCACACTTTGCCAGGTATGTCATGAAGGACCTCACTTCACATAGTCGAGCCTAATGCTTTTGTTTTATCACTGTCTTAGTATATTTAAAAAAAAATGCATAATGCAGTTGTAAACCAAATGAACATGTGAATGGGTTTTATTGTTTCATTCTATGTTTTAATCGGCACATGGCAAATGCCGAAGGCCAACTTCCAACACACGTCACTTCTGAGTGACAGCGTATATCTGATCATCTCGGTCCCACCTCCAAATATACAGTATAGTGTAGTATAGTTTATTTCACCTCCTGCTCTCAGTGACCTCAACATTTATTGTGTCTGCCTTAGAGTTTTTGTGAAAACAAGTTTATTCACATACAATCTCACAACTAAAACTCACAGTCTATTGACTCACCCTCCTTTTTTTCTAGATTTTGCGTGCGTGTCACCTTGGAAGAGATGGGAGTCACCATGTGCACACTGGCCCCTGACTCCAATGGCAAAAACATAATCACATTCATCTTCAACAAATGTTGCATTTGTCGACTGAAAACTAGAATATGAATCCGAGTCTCAGTCGGTTCTACCAATAATTATTGAGAGATGTGTTTGACTCCCAAGTGCTGTGTTTGTAGAGATACAATACAAGGTACCTCCTCTTCTTGCACAGTTATTTCCTCACAGAACATTTTGGAGATATAATATAACAGGATCCAGGATATTGAGGTTTGGTCGAAACGAGATTCATGAAAATAAGATTTAATAATTACTGCAGTTTTGGTTGTATTTCTTTCCCCACTGCGAGACCGCAGAGGCAAACAATAACAGCACAGGCGTGTGACGAATGAGGAGGGTAAATATTGTGTATATTTGAGAGCTGCTGAGGCGAGGCAGTAGCCTAAAGAAGTGCTGTCGACGACACACACACTCACTCTCAAATTTGGTTTAATATGTAGCTTCTACACATGAGAAGTGAAGCAGAACTCTGGCTGTTCTCTCACCAGCAGGCTGGGAGAATAGTGTGTGTGTGTCTGCTGTGCAGTCGTATTATTCAGGCTCTTCATATGCTTCTTATTGCTCCGAGATGGAAAACATGGAGACCCCTGGGGACTGTGAGGACTGCTGAATATTATTATTGTGTTGTTATTGAGTGTTAGAGGCTGGCAACATGGGAAATAATCATTTAAAATCTATCTACTGTATCTAGCCCAGGGATTCTTCTCCTGTCTTCTCATATGTAGATGCAAGATTATTTGACAAAATTAGATCTAATCTCATGGATTTGCATCTTATTTAGCCAATAACATGTCATATATTTTTATATGACAACACATGCTGTAAATGTACTTTAAAATGAGTTTAATGTGTATTTGGTTTCACAACAACATACAGTGTTTGTTTCGGCTCATGTTACATTAAATATCTAAATCAAAAACTTGAAGGCCATTTTCTGAATTACTTTAAGACATCAGGCCTCATGATCATGAATAGAGTTCCGCAGCAGCAGTGAAGGTGTTTGACAGTTGACAGGTGAACGTTTCTACTCCGATGAGCCAGGTGGTAAACATATTTTTATAGCCACGCTATTTATGATTAGCTGTGCAAGATATTACTTATTAATCCTGGTAATCTATAATTGGTTATTGAATAAATCACAGAAGGCTTAATGCGGCTCCGAGTCATGACATCATTCGGATTGTTGGTACGATCCACAGGAAAAGCAGAAAAGGCCTTTGCGACCTGGAACATTGAAATTATGGAAGCATTTCACAGGTGACATCAAAACTCCTTAGTTACATATTTCATAACAATGTTTTCATAAAGGGTGGGACTCGCCTAAAATAACAATCTAATAGATTATAGGTTTCAGCATTAACTAATGGTTATCAATTGATTTCAGAATTTACCTAAAATGTTGTCAGAATCAGAATCAGAATCAGAATCAGAATCAAATTTATTGCCATGGTCAGTAGGGATCCCACCAACTAGGAAAGTGCTTCGAAATAAAGTGCTGTTAATAAAATAAAATAAAATAAAATAAAATAAAATAAAATAAAATAAAATAAAATAAAATAAAATAAAATAAAATAAAATAAAGGCTGATCACGAATTCAACAGTCTGATGGCTGAGGGAAAGAAGCTGTTCCTGAGTTCCTGAGTTTCTGATCTGGATGGACCGTAGCCTCCTGCCAGAGGGAAGAGGAACAAACAGTCCACCAGGGTGAGAAGGGTCGGCTCTGATCCCACCTGCACGTCTCTGGGTCCTGGAGACATACAGGTCATGAAGAGGAATTGGTGACTGAGAAATGTTCCCTAAATCAGAAAGTTTATATTATTATTTGGCTCAATTCACTATTTTTTTTTATTTGTTATATATTTTTATTTATTATGTCTGCTCTGCAATCCCAGTCACACTTGAGCTCATGAAGAAGAGGCAGAACATTTGTGGAATTCAATAAAGCAACATTTCCCAGGAAATATGAAGCTGCTCCTTTTGTTCCTTCCCCTAATAACACAATAACACAAGCCGCACAACCCAAAATGGCATCTTGGCTGACAATGGAAGCTCAGGATCAGAAGATGGCTCTCAGACTGACGCTCATTTGACTGACCCCTGGCTGTAAGGGCCGCCACTCTCCTCTCCTCCTCTCACATCTTGCCTCATTGTCAAACTTCAGGTGTCGTTCAGAATTCTTTCACTTGTGCCGACGGGCTCCTTTCAAAAAGCTTAATTAAACTAATTATCCAGCCAAGAGCTGTGTTAGATTGTCAAAATGATTCGAATGTGAAACCCTTCTGATGGTGTATTATCACCCCTCTGTAAAGCTCTCAGTAATTTAGAATTAATTGGAAATAATGTGTACGCTGCACTGGGCACATAGTGTGGCCCTCTAATCTATGGCTTTTGTTAGTGGCGGAGATAAAGCTAACCTTTCCCCCCCGCCTTCATTCAGGTCCAAATTAATTGAATCTCCTCTTTAATTGTGCTTTCATTCAAAACGCACCTAACTTTTGCTAATGCGACTCCAAGCCAGAGAGAAAAAAAAGCTAATAGAGGGATTGAATCGAGTGGGAGGAGGAAAGAGAGACGAGTGGAAAAGTCGTCATTTTCCGCCCTGCATTTTCTAAGAGAAGCGAAGTGTCAGCGGATTTGTGGCGTTGAGGCCGAAATTAATTATTTCAGCTTGATAAAGCTTTTCATCTCCCTGACTTCTTGCACTGAAAAAGCCAATTAATGATGTCAAACATGCTCTTGCTCTCAGCGGATGGCGGCCGCTCTGATGAGTGTGTTTACTGTTACGGGGGGACACACGCGTGAGTGTGTTGGTGCGCGCAGCAGCCGGCCTCCTCTCCGCCCCGCTCAGGACTTCCTTCCTCATCACGGCCCACCTGACAGGGCCCTGGCTCATTATCTATAAACAGAGAGAGCGTTTTGTCAGGGCTGCCGGCGCAGCAGTCAGCGCCGTCCTCTGCCGGATAGTTCACTTAATTATGGGATGGAAGCGCTCAAGTAGCCAAACATGAACGAGCATGTAGCTCAGCTCAGTGTTCCTCAACCGCTTGAGGAGAAATGGTTAATATGGTGATGAAAAATTCCTCTTCTTATGGGCTGCTTGTAAACCGTCTGATTCCATAGGTGCAATAAACGGTATTTTTTAAAAAATATTTAATATCTCTAATATCTATCTATCTATCTATCTATCTATCTATCTATCTGTCTGTCTGTCTGTCTGTCCGTCCGTCCGTCCGTTCGGCCGTCTATCTATTTATCTGTCTGTCTGTCTATCTATCTATCTATCTCTCTATCTATCTCTCTATCTATCTATCTGTCTGTCTGTCTGTCTGTCTGTCTGTCTGTCTGTCTGTCTATCTATCTATCTATCTCTCTATCTATCTATCTATCTATCTGTCTGTCTGTCTGTCTGTCCGTCCGGCCGTCCGGCCGTCTATCTATTTATCTGTCTGTCTGTCTATCTATCTATCTCTCTATCTATCTGCCTGTCTGTCTGTCTGCCTGCCTGCCTGCCTGCCTGCCTGTCTGTCTGTCTCTATCTATCTATCTGTCTGTCTGTCTGTCTGTCTATCTATCTATCTATCTCTCTATCTATCTATCTATCTATCTATCTATCTATCTATCTATCTATCTATCTATCTATCTATCTATCTGTCTGTCTGTCTGTCTGTCTATCTATCTATCTCTCTATCTATCTATCTATCTATCTATCTGTCTGTCTGTCTGTCTGTCTGTCTGTCTGTCTGTCTGTCTGTCTGTCTGTCTGTCTGTCTGTCTGTCTGTCTGTCTGTCCGTCCAGCCGTCCGACCGTCTATCTATTTATTTGTCTGTCTATCTATCTATCTATCTCTCTATCTATCTGTCTGTCTGTCTGCCTGCCTGCCTGTCTGTCTGTCTCTATCTATCTATCTATCTATCTATCTATCTATCTATCTATCTATCTATCTATCTATCTATCTATCTATCTGTCTATCAGTCTGTCTGTCTGTCTGTTTGTCTGTCTGTCTGTCTATTTCTCAATCTGTCTATTTGTTTATCTGTCTGTCTCTCTGTCTGTCTAATTTGGAAACCTCATTTCATTGGTCAATGATTGTGAATGCATATATCATATACCATTATTCTTTGGCAGTTGTTTAGGCGTTTGTTTTTGGCCATAGAAGTCTGCATTGGGCAGAGAGATGAAGGTGCTGGCACTGGCTGATGGCATGATCAAGACGTACTTTGTGTGTACGTGTGTGCTTGATCTTAACATCTCCTTCTCCATCCTCCCCCATCACTCACTGACCTCCCAAACTTTAGCTACCTTTAAAGTTGAGGGTGATTTAAAGTCTTACCCCAGTGATGCAACACACACAGATGCATGTGCACACACACAAACGCACACACACAGTTATTTGAACCATGTGGGAATGCCTGTTGGTAACATTATAACCATCATCTCGCTCACTTGCTTGCCCATGTCTACCTCATTACGTGTGTGCGTGTGTGTGCGTGTGTGTGCGTGCTTCCCACACTTGTTCTTCTTAACTATCTTGGACCATATTTCTGGAATTTATTATTCACTTTTTGAGCAGTCATATAGTTATCAGTCAACTGTCGCGGGTTAACATGTGCGTGCACGTGTGATTTTGTGCTAGATCCTCCATCAGTTAAAACCGTCTGCACAACTTTCTTTTTTTCCGAAAGTAAAAATAGTTTTTTGACATCACTGGAGGTGTTTGACCTCTTCAAAGTGTGGCTGATATGGCTCTCCTTCCCGTCTTGTTTATCAGCTTCAGCTCTCATAAAAGATAATATAACTCTTGGGTTGCAACGATAAAGTTAGAAGTGAAATTCTTCTCATGCATGCAGGTTCCACAGCCAAAAGGGGTTTTAAATATGAATTTAAAACCCTTAATGTCGTCTTGCTTCGGTATGTTATAATTGTGGTTGATGAGAAAAGGATGCTTTGGCTTATCATACAGTCTAAACCAGAGGTGCCAATGGAGGCCAAATCAGAAGAGACTCAGTCGGGGGCCAAACTTCTTCTGAACAAAGGGACTTGAATGACAAACATAAACTCATTCCTTCCTCCCCTCACCATTGATCATTGTGTACCGGCAGGCAGAAGCCTGCGACATTCAGAGGCTTACGTCTCCAGCCTGGCGTAGCATCAACATGTGTCATCAGTTGACTTCATTGCTGCTGAAACTGTGACACTTAATTTAGTTTACGATGTGGACTCAGAAGAAATTGGGGGAGGTAATAGAGGCCGGATGGATTTGGCAGTGTGGGTTCATTGTGTGAGTGTCTTAAAGTTTCTCGACTTTGACCCTAATATCAACTGAAGAATAATGAGGTTGAAGATTTGGATAGAAGGAATAAATGTCTTGACCCAAACCAAGCATGTGTTTGTATAGTGGCCTCATGGCATTGGTAGCATGATCACAGTATGAAATAACACAATCCTGAAGGAAAATTCGACACCAATTTAAGCCACACATTCTGTGGAGGTAGCTAGAAATAGGACCATCATGCTCTGCCTTCTTGCCAATATGCGACTTAATAATAAAACCTGAACAACAATATGATATGATCACATTTGCAGGCCATGCTTTATCATTGCAGTTCATACATTCATTCATTTGTTTGTTTGGCTTTCAAACAAAGCACATGCAACACATCTGCTGTGGGTAGTGCATAATGTAAAAGACAGACGGTTAGTGGTGGTTAGTAGTGATCCTTTGGCTTAGTATACTGCATTACTTGGCACCTCAAACGGACAGTTGTATTTCAGTCACTGTGACTTCTGCGTCCATATACCTTGTGACAGTGAAATAGTGAACAGAGCCCAGAATATTCATGCGTTGTTAAACTCACGCATCAACTTGCAACACTCAATGCTGATTTCAGCGTCACCATACGTAGGAAGTAAAAGCCACTTGAAGCTTGTTGGCCCTGTCTACTGCTAATTCCCAATGCGGCAGACTGGAGTCTATTCCAGCTGCTTTGGGTTGAGAACCTGGAAGGTTTGCCAGCCTATCACGGAGGCCATAAGAACCACACACACTCCCACTGACCCAGACAGAGAATTTAGAGTCTCCAGTAAATCTTTGTTTCTTTTTGGGCTGTGGGAGGAAAGTGGAGTGCCCAGAGCAAACCCACACCAGCACCGTGAGACACAGAAACTCACACATAAACCGCCATGTCAACCATGTCTTTAAGTTCAATAAGAAACTCTCTGGGAAAATTATGATCTTTGTCATCTACAGCAGCAATGTTGCAATATTGCTATGAAATCTATAGTCTAGTCAGGGATCGTGTTTTACCGCACCAGGGAAGCAGACAGTAGCCGGGGAGTGCGCTCCATTTCTGAAATCTGAGCGCAGTGGATGAACTCTAAAGCATTTCCTGTGAGATGCTTAAATGCATGACATGCACAATCGCTGCTGTACTTAAGTTGTCAACTTCCATACAGAGAAGACACTTCTGGTAAGATAAATCAATAACACGAGAGCTTGTCGCTGGACACTGAAGCTGCAGTTCTGTAGTCGGAGTGTAGGAATGTAGATGTCAACATCCTAAACTGGCCACACACTGGCAGTTGAGGTTTCATCTTTATCAAATTGTGAGGATACTTAGACATCTCGCAGTGGAGAGTCTCTCAGTCCTCATCGTTTGTAAAACTATATTTCATATAAACATATTCTATATATATTCTATATGTAGAATATTAATTCACTCTTGTGATTTTGGATAGAAAAAGAAGCTTAATATGGTGTTTGTCAAACACACAATATCACACACACAAAACAACCCATTTCTTCTTTTTATCATATTTAACTGAGCAGCTCTGCACGTGCCATTTTACACAGAGATCTTGCTGATTCATGTGGTTTCTCTGTCCTCCTAAACTCAGCTTCAGCCCCACATGTTAGGTTTCAATGACATTTTTGAGGACACCTCAACTGGGTGTGTGACCCTAAATAAACCTCCGTGGTTGAAGGAGAGTTTCTCCGACCGCAGCTCCTTCCCTCTGTCTATCCTCCCTGTATTTTCGGGACGGCAATTCACACACCGATGATTGCAGGGTGCCTCATCTAAGCATCCAAAGAATGCAAAATGACCCATATCTCAACCAGACTTAGGGCAGATTTTGAAGTGTAATCTAGTGCTCACTTCATGTCACGTCGTCTGCCATTTGTTTGCGCGTCAGTCACGTTTGGGTGAAAGTATGCGAATGATTACACAAGCCTGCACCATTGTCCTTTATCCGCCATGAAAAGTCTTTGCGTGTGCATCTCCCTGTGTCAGCTCCCATTACGGAGATTTCCTTTCATTTGGCCTTTCTGCTAACTCTTCGCACAGCTCCTCACATAGTGGCTCACCCACACCATTCCAGACCTCACTGAGTGACAGAGACCACAGCGATGCTGCAGCCAACTCTCTACTAAGAGGAGACACTTTGACAGTGTGTTTGTTTTCAACTTTGTGTTGTATTGCAGACAATTCTGTCCTAAACACACAGGGAAATGAGTCGCTTTCCCACATCAAGGCAATGCCATAATCATATGTCAGACAATTTTATTAATATGTCAAAGTGTTGTTTTGGCTTTTGCTCTATCACGTGCGATGCATTCATAGTTGTGTTATCAAAAAAACACATACGTACACGTGTATTACATATATTCCTGTTGTCATTTCAAGTCACATCCAGACCGCACGGTGAACTTTTGTCTTTGTGTATATACTGTGCTAGAAAAAACGATCACACTTTTCCCCAAGGTTACTGTATACTTGTGGGTGTCTTGCCCTATGTCACATTTAACAACCCATCCTCACTGGTGTAATATACATTTTAAGTGCATTGTGGAATTCTGTGTTGACGCCAAAGGCAGCCTTCCGTGTCGCTTGTTGACACATTGGAGATTCAATGGTGTGAAAACAGGCTGGGTTTTGAATGTGAATTTGGTCAGAAGCTCTCTTCACTAAAATACATTGGTTGTCACTTGCTATATATAGACCCTGATGTGGCTGGATTGCACAGCTGTTTGAGGAGCTTTATATACCAAGTGACACGTGGAGTAAAAGGAGTGACATCCCATGGCAAACACTAATCCTCAACAGCCATCTTTCTTTATATGATGCACTACCCAGGGCATCATGTGCATCCCGCCCATGGCAAAAAAGTAAACTTCCATGTCATATGCTGAAGGCGGCTTTTCGCATTGCATGTTGAAGCATTAGGCTTTTGACTGTGGCATATGTTCCACTGGGAAAGACTGCAGGTGTTATTGCTCAATGCACATCATGGCATGGCACTACTTTCATGTGTTGTACGTGTTGATTTAAAGCCCCTGAAATGACTGTGTATTTCAGTCACGCTGACCTCCTGATGGCACTGTCAGCAAGGAGGAGCACCAAACGCAACACGTATTTAGTCCATTTAAACAACACGTGTCAACATGATGCAACGTCAATATATTGAGTCAAGGGCGTGAGCATGGGTTGGATTTAATGGTAGTGATTTGGATTTATTATAATTATTTTTTAATATTGGCATGTTCTAAGAACAAGAGCAAACAAAGATGTCTGATAAAAACGTATAAGAGGTACAACTTTTTTTTCAACGTTTTAATATTTGTGACCAGCACGATGAAAGACAGGTTGAATCTGTCGACATGAAGGTCAACATCAGGGTGGAAGTGCTCTAGTGATGATAGAACTTCTTGCTGCATAAAGAGCACAGGACATGTTTTGTCTTTCGATCCAGACGTTTAAACTTTCATTTTTCCATCTTTTTTGTGTGATGGCATCACATTGTTTGATGAGGTGGACCTGGAACTCGTGAGAGAAAATTGTCCCCTAGGGCAGAAAGTTTATATGTGACTATTAGGACTGAATCATTATTTCTACCTGTACTTAATTGATTTCATTTAATCTCATGAAGTCCATCGAGTAGTCAATAGATAAAGGTCTAACTCATTTATATCATTGAAAACAAACTATGAACACGGCATATTTTATTCACCTCTGCGGTGCTCCTTCTCTGTCCTGATACCTTCAGCAAACTCCTTTTTTGAACTCCATTTACCACAAGATTCTCAAACATTCAAGTATTCAAGTAACTGACACTGCTTTCCTGTCTGATGTCAGTTACTGTAATATGTTGACTCTGATTGAGTCCCATAATCACATCATTTGTCTGAAAGCAAGTGTGCCAGGTCTAAGACAACACATATAAAGTCAGAGGTTCAGGGGCAGTCCGAGTTCAGAAGTGTTTGAAGTGAAGATTGGTAGTGTGGACCGTCAATGCAACTCCACACACAGGATACTGAGAATGATCAGATTCAGTTATATTGATGCAACATTCAGAATAGGGGGTCATTTAAGGTTCATCTCAAAGGATCCACCTTCCTGTCCAAGAGAAAAGGGCTTCAAGAGGTCGACTAGACTTTTCTGACCCAGAATCTCGGTCTTACCTTCCTCCAAAAGCACTCATTCTCATGTTCATTTGAGCAGCATGTCGAGTTGGCTTCATTTTAGGCTACAAAGAACACATTCATTCTTTATGTCACATGTGTTCTGGTCTGTTTTGTGTTTGGGGCTATTGTTCTGTTTTCAATAGCACAGTAAGTGAGTCAAAAAATCTGTTCCAGGTTCAGAATCAAACCCCAGACGTGGGCGTGAGCATTTCAAGTCTCATCAAATTCAGGTTTAATTGATCATATTGGTTCGTCTGCAGAACCCTCATGTTTATAAAGTTATCGGGTCTCAGCGAACCAACACAAGTGACTGCGGACTTTAATGTGGGTAACAGGGATGATGAATCTGTCGTCAGACAGTCCAAAAAATAAACACTGTAAATACATAAATTCCTTTATCATCAGCTGGGATTAGAATAACTAGAATAAATTGTTGGTAACCTGAGTATCTCAATGTCCAAATGCATTCAGGATGCAACGTCTAGCAGGGTAACTAAAAAAAAAATATATATCAGGTCAGGAATTTTCCCCAAAACTCATGGTGGAAGAGTAAATATGAAACTAATATTAATTCTATCCTTTAGATGAGGATTTCGAACAAAAGTTCATTCAACCAGAAGTTTCAAAGCCAGAACCACAAGAGCTGGAGTGCTTGCAAAGTAACTCAGTTAGTTCAGACATTCAATGAAAGTTTGAGGAAATTGATCGATGATTACATTTTGGTGACTTTCCTGATTCCCATCTGGAGCCTGACTCTGCACAGCCATTGCCCACAATGGAGCTTGTTCAGTTTCTTTAGAAACTCGACTGCCACCTGCTGTTCTACTGAACTCATTTGAATTTCACTGTCAATAATATTTCAAATGCTAAAAAATGATCTAATTATATGAATGAGACTAAACATGATGTTAAAACTCCCAGCCTGTGGGGCCTGTGATCTAGCAGTGTTTCACTAGTTTTTTTAATTTCATTTTTCCCATGGTCCAAATTCACCCCCATGTGTCACCTCTCCATTACTGTGGTGTGTAAGGCAGTGTGCTTGGCCCAAAATGGGCACACTTGAATTCCGCCTGGCTGGAAAGACTATGATTGACAGGAAACATGGTCCCTCTAGATTTTTATTTCCTAAGTGTCTTGTCCAATCAACGTGTCACTCAGAATCTGAGGGGAGGGTCAAAGAGGGACATGGTGTCATTTTTTAGTGATTGGCAGGTAACAAGCTCCTATTAGCTTCTCTGTCAGTCAGAGCCGGCTGATCTGCGCTGGCTGTTGTTCCCCGTCTGCCGAAAATATCACTTCTCTTTTATTTCATGCTTCACGACAGAAACCAGGAGGGAAAAAGGATTTGTGTCTTTTATTCTGAAAGGGAAATGGTGCCAAACAGCTGTTAAAGCCCTCTTGAATGGGTTCTTTTAGGATGTAATGAGATGCTGAGAGAGCAGCTAATCTCTATTCTTCCACTAAGTCCGCTGTTTAACCAGGAACATGAATATATGAAGGCTAAATGGCTTTTCTCTCTGCCCTGGAAGCAATCTGTTCACTTCAAAGGTTACGGGGGGAAAATGCTTTGCTTACCCTCTCTTATCCTCACCCCTAAATCCCTGTCTTCATTCTGTCCCTCATGCCGCTTTCTCCTCTCACTGCCGTCTTCTATTCATTTGAAGGTTTCCTCGCCACAAGTGTTTTCAATTGTGCAAATGCAAAGTTTGGACTTCCGCTGCTTTTCAGCTTCTCTTGCACAGTAAAGCAAATATGAGTATTTGTCATGAATCGTGAGAGAAAAAATCGTGTTTTTGGGGAGGCAAACCATAGTTCAGACTGATGTCACCTGGTATGTTTGGCTATTCCTATGGTAAAATGTGATTCTAAAAATGAAGAATGCCTCAAAAGTCATTAGCATTAGGATTCATTCCAGCTCTACGTGAGATTATGAATTTTAAAACAGAGTAATACAGATCATGTGGCTGCTCCGCTGCTGATTTGAGGATCGCTGATGGCCAATATTTACAGGAGCCTGCTTCCCACCTGGTGATAAAACCTGCTGTTTGTGATCCAGATGGTGTTTAATCATGTCGAAACAAATGAGTTACCTGCCTTATCATTCCAGTGACTACGTGAAAACTGGGTTAAAATGTGGCCACACTAAAAACTCAAATAGTCTCAAATGCTCTCCTTCTCTTCAGGGAGCCACTGGAGGAAACAATATTTTAAATAAATAGTCTTTCCTCTTCATCTTTCAGATGACTTTGGATGATGTCATAGTTTTTCATGGTTGAGTCAACTGGATGGCATCAATTTAAGACAAGCTCATGAGCTTTTAAAAGGAAGTCTTGCCATCATATGGTTTTTAATGTCCATATGGAATATAATTTTTATGTTGACAGTTATATGGTTTTATTATTATTTTTTGTTAGGTTTTTTTATTATATATGAAGACGTTTTTTATTAAGCTCATGGGGTTTTTGTTTGTTGTACGGTTGCATTTCCCCTGAATGGTGAGGAAGGAAATGATTTGCTGAGCATACTATTCGAATCATTTCAGTAAAATCTGTTTCCATTAGATTGAAGAAAAACTAGTTTCATCCTCTTCCAGAAGATCTGGGTGAAGCTAGACTATCAGTAAACTTTGGAGAAACAGGCCTTTTTTTCTCCAACATGAAGGCGAGGATCAGAGAGAAACACTCAGACAAAAAAGGGATAATCCGTGAAATCTACCCAGGTCAAGGGTCAACCTCCAGCCAGCCATGTGCGTCTAGTGTGTGTGTGCTTGTGTGGATTAGCCTAAAGAGGCTAAGGAGGAAATGGGGGAGAGTTAAATGGGCTGTTTATCCACTTTGAAATCACTTCACACTCGCACACTGGGGAGCCGCATAGTAACGAAATGCAGAGACTGTTCATTTTAAGTCCACACCACAACACGCACAACATTCGTAGGATGCAGCTTTATGATGTCAATATGTGGCACAGTGTTAGTTGAACACTGCTCTGACTGCACAGTCTTATCTGATCAGTGATCAAGACCATTGATTCTACGGAGATCTCTGGGATCCCATTTTAGTCGCTTCGGAAGAGACGTGTCATGTTAATGTTTCTAGATTTGTATTATTGCCAAGAAGCTGTGCCCTTGTTCTGTTATGTTTTCAGCTGAAGTCATTTTCCTGATTTTGTTTTTGTGTACATGCGCCCAAAGCAGTCATGGCTGCCAACTAGAACAGAAAGCTGACTTGTTTCATCGACACGAATCGCTGAGTACTTTTGAACGTGAGTTGCTTTTGAACGTATTTTTTTGGCGGGTGTGATGTAAACCAGACAGAACTCGATACAATATTTTACCTGGCGAAAATAGACACTACAATTAAGTGGTCAAAAATGTGCACACGTTCAGTGTAATGTGCAGCCCGTGTGTACATGCACAGAGTCATCTTCCCATTGGAGGTGTATCTCAGAGCTCTGCAGGTGCTTTGAGCCTGAAGAAGTGGAAGAGGTCATTGGTCAAATGTCAAGGGTTTAGGGGCTGTAAATGCTCCCACTGGGCTTGACACCTGTCACGCATGTGGGAGGTAGGATAAGCTGTCAGTGTGTGTGTGTGCGAGAGAGAAAAAGAAGATGGACACCAGCAGCACATCAGTGGGAAAGGAAAGAAATGTGTAGAATGTTAAGGGCTTGAGAATGACTTCAGACCGTGTCGTGTGTGTGCAAGCATGTGTGACACCTTGCATGCTGCACCTGTGTAGCTTGAGTTTCCTCTCAGTGATATTTTGAATCGGCAAGTGTGTAAATACATGTAATAATGTTTCCTTCTATAGTTACACACAAAGCTGTTCAACTGTTGTTTTCCCACTTGTCCACAGTGAATAGTGCTGGGTATAAATAAATAATGATAATGATAAATGATGCAAAGTTAAGTGTACATTTTCAAGAGTTCAAAAGAAGAAGAAGAAAGAAAATACAGGTACTGCACTTTGCATCCCTATGCGTGATGAATGATTTTGCGATTTTAGGATAATAACAAAGTGGTGATCAGATACTGTTGTGTGCGTTGGCTTGTGTTTGGAACAGTATTAGCCTGAGGACTAAAATTTGAGGCAACGTTTTGAATGCCAAACACACAGTCGCACTTACTTTGAGGTTGCATTTTTTGTTGTCATGTGTTGGTTCACCTCCATGCACAAGCAATTGTTGATCGGGATTTAATACACATTTTCCTGCCGGCCTCTGGGGGCCAATATCAGTCATCGAAATCAGCGTGAGACCAATGCATTGGTAACATCCACTGAGCGACGTAATGCAAGAAGAAATTCAAGCTGGGAGACAAAACAACAACAGTTGCCTTCAAGCCACTTTGATTTATGCTTCATTGAGAAGTGAACAAAAAGAAAGTCAATGGCCTGTTGAGCTCTGAACACATTGAGAGGGAAGTGGATTTGAGGGGAACTGCACATCTATAAGCAGGTGTTCTCAAGGAAGCCTCCCAACAGAATTAAATGAGCAGCATGAAGTGACCAAGGCATTCTGTGAAATTTGAATCCTAAAGGAGTGAAGTACTATTTTCAAATGAAGTTTCAACCAACGCCATCTTCAGTCCTCAGCAGCCATTATTGCACGGTTATGAAGAACAAGAACAAACAGCTGGCGATGATATCAATGTATCAAAATGAAAGGAACAACAGTGCCAGAACCCCCCTGGTCAAGAGTCCACTTGTTGGTGGTTCGTGTGTTTAGGTTGCGGTCTCAGTGTGAGGGTACTAAAAATGTTTTTTCCCTCAATTTTTGAAGGATTGGACGAAAATATTTTTTTTATTAAATTCATCCAATAAATATATATTTGTCTAAGATAAATTAGGTTTGTTCAACAAAAAGTTTTTTGGAATAGTGTGAATAAAAGTATCCATTTTTTATGATGTATTTGAGTTTGGAAATCTTTTTCAAACTAATGTTGTTTTAGTAATGTGTTTTTGTAAAACTAATTAAATATAAGGTAAATCAAAATTTTTCAAAAATCATTTATGTGTATTGAAACAGAGCTGTATAGAAACGCTCAATCGCAGCCACCACTTTACAATGAAGGTGTAATAGCACTTGAGTTGTCATCACCCTCTACAATAAACTTTCGGTGACTTCGCGTGATGCTGTGCAGCCCAGTCACCAATCGCAGTCGGTAATTCCAACATATGGATATTGTTTACAGCTAAATTAGCTTCATGCCGCCAAGCTGGAGCCTCAGAGCAATGAAATTACGGGAGTTTTATGGGTATTAAAGCTCTCAAACTCACTGGTTTTGTCCAGGCCACTTCCTCCATAGTGTTGTGTTCAGCTCCGGTCTCTGCTGTTGTGTGAAGCTCCAGTCTCAGCGAAGAGGTCAACTCACTTAATTTAGGATACTTTGCGTCATACATAACATTGTTGGATATTTTGTGTTACATCAACTAGATATATTTAAAACGATTTATTTCAATACTCAAGTTTTAAAGTGTGTCACATCTACTGTACTGTAGTCCTTTATTGGCATGGACCTGCTCTTCCTGCTCAAAAACTATGAAGAAATTGTTCAAATCTTGGCTGACATTGTTGCGCCTTCCTCTGCTTCAGTGCACTCAGCTGTGCATGTTTACCCAGTTGGGTCCTCTGACTGTGTCACCAGGTAGTGCCTGTGTTTGACCCAGTTTCGACAACCAAGTGTTGGACTCAAGGTGATGTATGGCATTGTGGGGAAAGTGCATCTTCTGAGAAATGAAAACACCACATTTCATCTTTGTCCTTATAAAGTGCAGGCCGGAAATAGAAAAGTGGAGCAAGCTCCAAATATACATATGAAATCATGATACACGCCCAGCACCCAATACAGAAGACTGAACGTCACTCAGAAACATTCAGGATTAAAAGTGCCTTGTCTTAGTACTTGAGTGCCAAACACTATCTCATATTGTGTGTGATCCAAGCCCGACACCAACAATGGCTGGCAGACTCCCTCGGCCGAGTCTCCCACCACAGCGCTGCTGGTTAATTAATAAGTCAGTAAAATGGCAATAAAACTGTGGGGTTTGAAATAATATCATTGTGTTGTGTGTACAAGCTCTGCACTAAGTGGGGTAATAATACAGTGACCCCGGGAGGCAAAGTGATTAAATTATAATCAGCCCGGATTAATTAATCTATAATATTTATTCCTATTATAGTGAGGGGAGAGGCGGCGCGGCTCTGAGAGCGGGGTTTGTGCGCACGCTCCCCGCTCTTTGTCTCCATGAATGGCAACGCTCAAGGGCGGGAGAGGCGACAAGGCCCCCTTGACAACGCAGGCAGAAGGTTATTGCTGATATCAAACGCCCCGCATGCAATTATCTGTCACAACAAATAATTAAGAGGGCTGATAATGAGGAAATTAACATTTCCATTGTGCCCGGCTTTTATTGTCTGCTTGGGTCACTGCAGAGCCGGCGGAGAATAAATTATCCATCCAAGATACACGCGGGTGAGGGTCTCGTCTTCGGAGGATGATAAGCAGACACTGTGCTGCGCGGTGTTTGTGCGTTGGCATCTATGCAGAGCAGCATTGTGCAGGCTGGGGAGTCAAATGTGACGGAAACTTCATTGTGAGAGCAGCTGTGTCTCGCGCTTTGAGGAGGCTTGAAATTGCCCAAATAACAGTATGAAGCGGTGGTCTCCACGGCAACAGTGGGTTCTTATTCACATCAGAGGAGGAAGTGAGGCAAAGAGGAGCGATCTGGCTCCATCTGCAGATGAGCTCGGGGTGGAAGGTTGGGTGGGCACACGGGGGATCACTGGGTGGGATCGGTGTTTTCACAGGAACTTGACCCCCAGACGTACACACACTCACACTCGCACACACACACGCACATATGCAGAAAGACTCTGGTTGCCATGTGTTTTGACTGACACATCTTTGACACTCTGTGCGCAGCCAAATTTAACTCTCCTGTGCGTGTGTGTGGATGTGTGTGTGCGTGCATGTGTGAAGAAATATTTCCTGGCTTTTGAACTCCTCTTGATTGACACAAATGGGTTCTGGACAGACCCCCTATAGGTCAGAGAGAGTGTGTACGTACGCTTGTGTGTGCGTGTGTGTGTTGACACGAGAGACCCCCACTCCCCACCTACTTCACTCACTTGCACCCCTGCAGCTCATATTGAGGCTGATTTTAATACCCCAACATGTTTAGGAAGGAGCAGTGTCACCGCATTGTTCTTCCACAATGGAGGGCAGACAGACAGAGCTGGAGGTCGGGGGCCGCTGGACAAAAGGACATGGAGCACTCGCGGCTCGTCCTCTTTCGGACCGCCGTGTCTAGACTGCCATGTCCATGCAGGGTCTCAGAAAGAGACGGAAAAAGGGGAGAAAGAGAATAAGGAGAAAGGAAGTGTGAGGTGAAGGGAAGGTGGGCGGGGCCTTGTCTGGTGGTCTGAAGGCAGCCTTGACTCAGAACAAGACAGTTCAAAGGTCAAAGTATTAGATAAGAAGTGAAGGTAGGTGATGAAACAGGATGATTTCATGAAGTTATTATTTAATGCGGCTGCTGAACACTGGTGGTTTACTTTATTTATTGGCACTCTGCACTCAAATCAACGTAGTTTTTGCACATGTGGAATTGCAATAGTATTAATAGCATATTGCAATAGTATATTGTGCTAATGGAAGTGCGAATAGTGCTAATAGAAGCCATATTTCCTTCCTGTAATTTCCATTTGGAACCCAAAAGCTGCTGTGCACCTGCCTCAGGACAGGATTCCATTCATGTGCCGGTGTGTGTGACCAGTGCATGTGTGAGTAGATATTCAAGGCAGGTGGCAGCAGTTGCGGTATGGGGCGGACCCCCCAGCCGATCCTTATTTTAGCCCTGTACTAACCAGCACCCTCCCGTAAACCTTTCACCTCCATGGTCATAAATCGGCAAACAACTGGTGTGGTTGGTCCTGCCACCCACTGTGACTCACCAGCACTTGGGCACAGGGCGGCCACGTCGAATGCCATCACAAGGGAAACTCTAGAGTCTGTGGTCATCGTAGAAAAAGGAAGGGAGTTGAGCGGCTCAGAGGTTCAGCTTAAGACCAGCAGTGTTCTGTCAGAGAATCATTATGCCAATAGTCGGCTGTGGTTTGGCAAACATTAAGACTGTTTTAAAACTTAAATAAATAAAAAAATATATAAAATAAAATAAAATTATTGCTTTAACAATTGACATGTCGTAAAAAAAAACAAAACAAAAAACAAAAAACTTTCCAATAATATTTTTGGCATATTTTTATCATTTATTCATATCATTTTGGGGCAAAAAAATAATGAATTGACATGTGGGCATTTATGTGGATGTTTTCAAAATTACCAAATAAGCTGTCTGAGAAGTGTTTTGTCACTAAATAGAACAGCAATGTAATTGGATTATAATAAATGATTTGACATTTGAATCAAAGAAAGAAACCTATTGTAATTATTATATTGAGCTTTAAAAAAGTCTGTGGAAAGTTTTGTTATTAGTAATAACGGTAACATAACACTAAGTGGGAATAATTACTAATAACTACAATGTATTTTCCATCACAAAAAAACAACAACATTGTATTCTTTTGACATGTAGAAAAATAATAATAATAATAATAATAATTTTTTTCCATTTTACGTGAAGATTCTCAATAAAACTGATTGATGAAATTACTGTTTTAATATTATATTTAAGGGATTTAAGGATATTTAAGCCCACATCTGGTTTGTGATGTGTTCTGTTTTGCAAAACATTTCTTATATTGTTTTTTTGTTAAATGCTTTTATAATAATAATAATAATCGTCATCATCACATGGCGATCAAACTGAGGTGAACATCATGAAATAGTAGGGCGTTTCATCCATGAGGTTGAGATCTACCCTGAATGTTTCATATCCAGTAGTCCTGACCCCTGATGGAAACAATGACATCTTACTTTCAACTTTTCCAACGATTCAGTCAAGGTGCCAATCCAATAACAATCAAAATGCGGTCTACTGTTTGAGTCAAAGCTGCTCTCTTCCTGCCATCCTGGCTCTTCTCTCTTTCACACTGTGTCTGCGAGGCCTCTCATTTCCATATGAAAGTGCGAGTGGAGGCCCAATGGTCCCCAGAGCCTTGCAACCAAACTCCATATCCCCCACATTGCACTCTGATTTCCTCATAGACTCCAATCTCTGGCTGAATGGGACGAGACACAGTACACGCTGCCCAACTTTACCTGACCTCCACATCAGTCACCCCTCATGTTATCAGCTCTTATTAGAAGCCAAAAAAGAAGAACGTATCTGAGGCCACTGAAGTGTCTGCTGATCCACGCACACTCACGCTGTTGCCATCTGTCAATAAATAGACGACACTTAGAGAACTCATTCACCTAATTAGCAATCAATTAGCTTGTTACCACCAGCAGTAATTACCTTTTATAGAACCAGAGAGCAGTGCAGCTGCTACCACTAATAAAACCTGGACCCTCCTCCCGTACCCTCCGCTCCTAACAAGGCCTGTCTGACAGAGTTATGGTCACACGCACACACACACAGACTGGCTGCTCTGTGAAAAGGAGAAAGTGTGTGTTTCAGGCAGGGGGCCCGGCAGAGCAAACACAGTCCCCAAGGGGCCCCCTCTTTCTCCCATTCTAACAGGCTCAAATCCTCTTTTAATGAATATAGGGTCAAGCTAAATGGGAAATCCATCGTGATAATAAAAGACGGGTCGACGGGACATTTTGGATCTCATTTATCAGTTTTTGTTTTTATTGAGGTGCTGAGTCGTCCTCATTTTGACATTTTGAGAGGCCCGGTGATGATCCACTCTGAACATTTTTTAGCATCTTATATTCATAGATTATCGTCTTTTTTCACCAGAATCCAGATAAACTTTGCGGCGCCGCAACACCCCTCTGCTCACCATCATATTCCTCAACATCTGCTCTTCAGATTGTCATATATCATCACCATGGCCCCCAGAGGACGAATCACTGACCTTAATAGTAGAAAATTTCAATTTGTCTGTTGTTCATGACTCTAAACCTAATCCTGGAATCCCCCAAGGTGCTGTTTCCAACCAGTTAGCGTTCTGTCGCCTCAGCTATAACTCTCCTCTGTCGTAGGACTATGAAGTGACTATCTGCTGTGTTGCTCATTCGATGAAAAAGAGCTTACTCATTTCACTACAGCTCAGCCAGGTCCGAATGTAATGCTTTGTGAAGAAGAATAAACATCGCTGTGCACAAAAAAATTATTCTCAGAAGAGAATATTTACTTCAGTATATTCTGAAGTATATATTCATAACCAGCATGAGTTGAATTATATCCTATATTATATCATGCATGGTTGCGGTTGGTTGCTTGTCAGATGGAGTCAACTCTGACTGAGCTAATCCTGACTGTCGGTGTGGACAGTTAGTTGTGCTGGCTTGCTGTACTCCTACTTACGCCTCTGCACACCAACATGAAAGCATTTAACAAACAACAATATAAGAAATGTTTTCCAAAACAGAAGATATCACAAACCAATGTGAAATCCAAATGTGGGCAAAGTATGGCCCAGAGGCCACCTTCAGCCCTTTGCATTTGTTTATGCAGCCATTATGAACTCAGCTCAAAAGTGAAAAAATATTTCATTAAAATTGTTTTTTTATTTTACTTATTATTATTATTATTATTATTATTATTCTTATCTGTCTTCGTTGCCCATAGCTAGTAATTGTAATTGTAATACTGAAATTAATGTTGGATTAAATATCATGCAAAAATAATAATTTAATCTAACAATATTAATTGTCACTCAAAATGAATAAAATAAAGAAGAAAAAAATACCTTGAACAAAAGTGCTTTCATGATTTATACAGTATAATCTTCATATAAAATGAAACAATATATGATCAAACAACATATTTTCACTATTGAAATGACACATTTTCCTATTTTCTCCTGGTTTTATAACACTGTAGTCAAAAGTTAAGTTGAATGTAAGACTTTTCCGTCTGCTCTTTTGGCCCAGTGACCACCCACAACGGTCACAGTATGTAATGCGGCTCCTTAGCAAATTTAAATTTAAAATTTGGCCCAACTGTAGTCGAAACAAATGGACGTGACGATTAGAAAAAAAAAAAAGTACAAGCAAAGCAAACAGTTTATTGTGAACCCATGGTGTATGATAGCGCCGCTTCAATTTCCTTGTTGTGACAACCAACTAAAGCAATGATCTCTCGCCTGCTCTGGGTTCTCAACCATCCAGGTCACTTCTTTTTTTAAATTCATCTCTTTTAATCCACCTCAGCATGATTTCACCGCGCGACCATCCAGGCTTTTACTATTTATGAAAACTTTGAATCCTTTAATCCCGAATGCAGGGCTTTATCCCCTGAAGCAGCGGGGAAATAAATCAACACTTCTCGCGGCAGCACCTCTGCGCCGCTCCTGTTTACTTGTAGCAGCATGCGAGCTAACAAAGGCCCCCAGTGACAAGCAAGGTTAATCCTATATGTCGCCATTATGCGGGGTCAAGCTTCCTCGCTATACATTTAGCGTGTCATTAATTTCCAACCTGCTACTGCTGCAGCAAAGAGCAGGCTGCTCTGGTTCCACTCGCTCACACACACACACACACACACACACTCACAATGACTCGCTACATTAGCTAAATGGCCAGACCGGTCTCTCTCTTTCTCTCTCTCTAATGAGACGGGTCTCTGGATCGTGTAGTCTATTCATCATCCTGCTTGTTCCAATCCAGCTCTTCTTTTATCAGGGTTTTGTTCGAGGGCCGAAGTCTTCACAGACGACATAAATCACCTGTCAGCACTGGTCCCTGGGCTCCCATAATGCTCTATTAACGGCTCCACCACCATTATTGTCAAAGCGGCAGCCAGGTATCACAGCCAGTGTGGCAACTAGCTTCCTGCTGGTGTGTTTGTGAGCGCGCCGCGTAATTACCGCTGCTTGTTTCCCCTTGTAACAGTCCAAAGAAGAGCCTGCATCTGAAACTGCCCCAAATACGTGGTTTGGCCGTCAAAGCATTGCTGCTCTTCAAGGTGCAACTTTGGGCTTATAAGTATAAATGTTCAAATGGCCCTTCATCTATATTTCAGAGAGAGAAATAAACTAGTAGCTGATGATCCTGATGTACATATGAATGCACTTGTCATTTTATTAATCGCAAAAGATTTGAGACTCTACCTGAAAAAGCGAGAAACAGGAAAACGTCTTGTGCTGCATCTGATATGACGGAAAACCACCTCCTTTTTAACTCAAAATTCCACATTTCATTTCAGCTTTTCAGTTGGAAAACACAGTGACTCCAAAGCAGTGAGACTCTACTGGTCTTGTAGTCAAGACTAGTAGAGAGCATATGGAGACCCATGAGGTGGGACGAGACTAAGACCAAGACGGAGAACAAACCAGTTCCAATAAAAGGTTTTCAGTTCCAGATTTATATTGGAAAGATGACCGCATTTCTTTTGCAGTCAGAAATAAATGTGTGTGTGTCGATATGACTGATAGACGTGCGCGTCTGTCTTGTCTTGGACTTGGTCTCAGTGTGCTCTGGTCTTGACACAGTCCTGACTGCAACACTGGGCTTTGATTTACACGACAATCAGTGAACAGCACAGGTGCGCACAGCGTCACGGGAAACTGTAACACAGATGGACCTTAAGAAGGGAGAGTCAGAAATATTATTTAGCGGAAGATTATGGGGAATAAACAACCACGCTCGGACAGTGTATGAGGCTCTCCATTTACTAATGTCTTTTCCTCCTAGATTTTTGTTTTCCAAATGAGGTTTTAAACTGAGACTTACGCCTGTTGTAAAGACCCAGATGAGAGGCTGGGGACACCCTGGACCTCAGGAGCACTGTTGTGATTCTCCTCGATGTATTCATCAAATGGAATTCAGAATGTTTTGAGTGCAAGGGTCGGTGTGGAATCTATTTCCCTGAACATATTAATCCAATTTTGAACATTAACAATAAGAGCATTTAACCAGTAACTTAAGATCTGAACTGTAACGTCTGAAAGATGAGCTCAGTCTGGGCACAGCTGCTCAGAATAAACAAGACAGCATTGATTCATTTATTTGACACATGTTCACCCTAAAAGTAACTCAGAGCATTGATTCCAGAAGCGCTCATACCATCTTCCGTGCCGCTCTTCTCTGGATGAACTCTCATTTTCTGTTTGAAGCACTTCCTCAGGTCTCCGTGTCAGAGATGAGGTCATATCCTGTCTCTTCTGATCAGACCAGAGGGACTGGCTGCAGATGTGCGGGCAGAAAGGTCGAGATTCTCTCGAAAAAAAGGAAAGAAAAAAAGAGATAGTTGAGGCTTCCCTTCTTCTTTCTTAAAACTTTCTCAGGGTTGCAAAAGAGGTTAAGCGTTTCCTCGTACTGGTGCTTCTCTCCAAGGGTATGTTGCTGAGAGATGTGACCAAAATGAGACCTCACTTTGTCATGTGAGTTTTCCCTAATGCTAGGACATCTGTTTAATGTCCTGGTGACAGTTTTTAAACTGGCCGATACTGAGTCAAGTGTGGCACATATATATATACCTATGGTAGATAAGTAACAGATCTTCTTTGGCTTGAAAGGAGACTACATGAGTTCTAGAGGAAGCTGGTGATGCCACACACTGACACTGACTTCAGTCGTCAAATTAACACAAACAATTATTATTTATTTCAGACATCATAATGCATTTATATGACTATAGAAGGTTGTATGAATGTTAATAATCATTAACATGCTAATGTTAACAGCATCACTAACTCTAAACAAGCTCTCTTCATTATTTTAAGGTTAAAAAATTGCTGTTTGTAATAATATGTGCGTGCTGCGGCTGAGTTGAGGCAAACCTTAGGGCGCTTTGCTTATACAGCCCTCATGAAGTCCGTGTGAAACTATGAAACTGATCATCCAGAAATGCAGGTCTGATGACCCTCTGCTTCATGACTCTAAATATAAAAAACTATAAAGCTCATTGAATTATAAAACCCTTCAGTGTAACAAGTGAAAATGTGCTGTCCATCAAAATACATAAAAATGAGAATACATTTATTTATTATTCATTTCGCCTTGTTGTGACCAGACATTTACAACTAATACAGATTAGATAATATAATGCCTGATCACACACCTTGTACTGCATTTGATTATTATTCTTATATCAAATATGTATAAACATTTTTTGTGACGTCATGTTTGACAGCCCCTCACAACCCCAGGCCCCTGAAGAAATTGAATTGGTTGCAGACAGGGGCTTCTTAAGTCTTTATAACTACACAACACAACTTCCATTTCTACTCCATAAATTTATCACAAATCACAATACTTTATTATGAACATTTATATCATCTTAATGTAGCTTTATAGATGCATTACGATGCCTTACGAATGCACTAAAAATGCTCAATAGAAGAGAGCTTAAAGCAAAGCGTTTCTTTATCTCATCTTCTTATATAAAGGATCTATGCTCGATGAGTGTGCCTCCACCCTCCTCCTTGGTTTCTACCTGCAGAGGTAAATGCTGAAAATTGCTCCCTCAGAAGCATATTTGGTTCCGCTAACAGCTGCCATTCATCTTGGCTAAAGCCTCCTGTAATGATTGGGTAGTGGACACACACAGATACCTTCCGTTTCTGCAGAGTTATTACTCTGCTTTTATATTTAAATTGCTTTATCTACAGCTTTTTCATACTGTCGAAATAGAGTTTCACCTCAAACCACCTGTCTGTCATTCAGTCTAGTTTTCTTCATGCGTAGTTACACTCCCATCAGCCGCTCGCACTGAACACTGTTTGTCTGGTCATGCTTGGCTGTCTGCTGTGTGTCTGTGTACTTTTGTAGCTGTGTGTGTCATTGCTGCTCTCTAACCAAGACAAAGGAGGATGAATGGGGAATGGCAGAGACTCACAAGCATACACACACACGCACCACACAAATATGGAGTGCGCACACACACACACATTGGCTGGGAGGTAGAGAAGAAATGAGAGGACGGGGCAAAAGAAAGACGGTGTGCCTCGCCCATCAGTCGCTGGTCGGCAGCCAAGTGCACTGATCAGTCCGATGGGAACGCGCAGTCTGGAAACCTGTTCACGCCAGCTGCCCACCAATACCTGTCTCTACATCAGCGACACACACTCCTGCTCCTGAGGAAGAAATCATTTCAAGGGTTTTTTGGCGGCATATTGAATGAATAACAAGATACTTATTTGAACTGTATATAGATGGAGAAATACAATACAGACGGTAACAAATCCACCAACGCACAAATGCAGATTCAAGGTCTTTATATTGAGGTTGTTAGACCTTCCTCCTCTCTGGTTTACCACAGCTGCAATTCACCATACTACTCTTCGAAAGCCATAGCTGGGCATTACATTTGGTGACGTCGAGCTTGTTCAGTAACCAGGCGCCCCTCACAGTTGTACCACTGCTAGCTAATAGAACTTAAATAATATTGTAATAATTATGGGCGTAATGGCCAGACCTTTGGTATTGGTGCAGGGCGTTCGTTCTGGTCAGCACATAGACCGGATGAGTGTTAGAAATAAACTGTCCACACAACTGAGTACAAACGGCCTGGTGGATGCAACAGATCGAAACTGGAGGTGGATCCCACAGCGGCAGTGGCAACGAAGCACAACTGAGGTCCATTGTTTTGAACTGAATCCTCCCAACAGAGTGTGTGTTCCCTCAGACAGAAGAGTGACATCACTGCGGCATAACAGTGCTGAGACACGCAACATATATTAGTGAGTGAGGAGGCAGCGTTGTTCTGATATATTTTATTATTATTCTTGTTGTTTTCTTTTAATGCGTATAAATAATAGCTTTACCCTTTGCTGGATTTCTAGCTTCAAATGTCATATACTCCATGGAGAGCAGGTTTCCTAAATGCTGAACGAGGTTTGTGGTGTTGAACAATTTGATTGTGGACCTTCCTCATCTGATATAGGCTTTACACGAATTGCTGGAGCAACGTGACACTACCTGGAGATGAAGGAGACGGTGAGTGGCTTTGGGGAGGTTGGTAAGATCAGTGGAGACGACCAAATTAAGCTTGAATACTAGCCTGTGTGAGACTTGGATTTTCGAATGTTGCAGACTGGAGCGCAACCCACATCCTGGGAAAAGCCAAATAGTTGAAACACATCTTTCACAGGAAGAGTAATTTGCATACATTCGGTACTTATACATATGAAAGAATTGAGACTCTTATCAGGTCAGGAAAAAATGATGTTGGTCTTAGGTGAGTTGAGCTCATGAATTTTATTATTCTTATCCCTCAGTTATCTCCTAAACCTTACATCTGTGCTTTTGTCGATGATGCCTAATTTTGTTACTGGATAAATAGGATAAAAAGAATAAATGGGATTTGTTCTCTGAATACCTGGAAATAAAAATGAAGAATGGAAATGGGCATAGATTGAGCGGAATGAATGAACCTCCCTCCCCCTTGGCCCCTCCTGTACTCTCTGCACCACAGATGTGCATTTGGTGATAAACGCCAAACCAATTGAAGCGATACGACACCAGCCATCTTCAAAGGCCTAAAAGGCATTTGCATGGTGTAATTACAGCCGGCTGGCCACGTCTTTGTGTCCGCGGCCACCGGGGTCCTGTTCGCAGACGCTCCCTGAATGCATCTCGACCAAAACAAGCATGAAAGGTGAGCGCTGAGACATGTCTGTGCTCTCCATCTTTCCCATCGTATCCTCTGCACGGATGTTGACCCTACATATTCATGCTGCTCTCCTCTGTTCGTCCCCTCGCAGAGATAATAATGTTCTTGACACGGGCTCAGCTGACACTACAGCGTGACACCCACCGCCAAGGCCTGCGTGTGTAAATCAAACTAGATTAGAGGTTTGTGTGCATAAAAGACGGACAGATCAAGACACAGGGAGATGGTGTTTAAACATATTAAAGTGTGGGCTCTTTTAACTAGATTTCTCCGTCATCAGCCAGTTGTTTACTCACACACAATATTGTTCACTTTTTTTACCATGTAAATGATTGGATCGGTCATTTTTCTGGACCAAACAGTCGACTCCTTTCAGGACTTTTTTTTTTTTTTTTACGACAACAATCTGACGTGTCAATCTTAAAAACCGTCAGCTAAAAATGGCTTTATGGCAGATCCACCTGCCAGGCTTTCGCAGCTAAATGTAGTTTTTAATGCACAATGTAAACAACATCACTATTTCCCTGATCAGAGCAGCGATAGCACAGCAATCAGAATGTGTCTAAATGGGTTTTGGAGGATTAATGCAGAAGTCTGTGACAATATTGATCAGTGATGCGTGATATCTTATTTTCTCTGTGCCGTGCAATCTATAGGTTTATCCTTCAGATGTCTGACTCTTCATCAACATTCAGTTATGGTTGGTGGTTCGCAGTTGCAGGATTTGTCGCTCTCACTGATACTGAGCATCAAAAACATAAATTGATGTATCGCATAACTTGTACAGCTCGAAGTCACAACCGATACTGTATGAGGGTACAATAATACTCAAAAGAAGGCAGGCCTACAAGCAAACCACAAACAAAATATCAAAACTGAAGAAAATGACCAGAAGATGATTCATAATAATAATAATAATAATAATAACAATAATAATAATACTACAGTTTAGTTATTACTAATAACAATAATATATTTTCCAACATTTGTAAGTAAAACGCTATAAAAAATATTACTGTAATACAGTTATTACAGTAGGATTGGCTTTCCTTTTGTTTATTTTCCTAGTACTAGCACTAGCACTACTTGCTAGTAATGTAAGAAACCAAAATAAAAAGGCCAATGTTTTGACAATTGAAGAAAAAAAAAATCCAAAGAAAATAAACAAAAAGGAAAGCCAATTCTACTGTAATAACTGTATTACAGTAATAAAAAAATCTATCGTAATTATTTTTAAGTTATTTTTAAACAAAGTTAAGTCTTTGTTTAAAAGAAAAAAAGTACTATTATATTTCTGATTTTTTTTTCTCTCATAATTACCAACTTTGTTTCAATCTTATCACCATTTGTATGATGCTATTCCCCCTAGATCAGTTTGTGATTCTATTTTAGTTATTTCAGTGAGGCCTCATTCTAATAATCTGGTCTGAAGTAGGAAGTCAGCTTGAGGCAACAACTGTCTCTGGATTGTGGGTGTGGCCACATTGCCTCTCTTGAGTGATCTTATCTCAAACTGAATGCTAGTAGACATCAGTTTAGTGATGGATGATGACAGCTTGATGACAATTCTCACATGTAACGCACCTCATGACTTCTGTCGATTGAAGTTCATTACAGAAGATCAACAAGAAGAAGAAGTTTATTTTGATGCCATGTCAAATATACAACAACTGCCATTTCAATGTGGTTCCAGGGATCAGTCAGGTTGTCAGAGTCTTTCCTCTGTTCATTTTTCTGGCGCACGTCACAGGGCATGAGGTCCTGCAATTTGGTGCCAAACTATTGCATCATTTCTTTATTCTTATGGCTTTGATTCAGCCTGCCTTGTGACTGGACTCCATGCAGTCGGGTGTCGGGAAGTAGCCAAACAGAACTGGGTTGCTGCTGGTACAAATGGCTCGTACCTCAGGAGGAAGGTGCGTGAGTGCGTTTATCAAAGTAAATTTTTATGTGACGCGTCCTTCCCTAGCATGCGTGTGTGTGTGTATATAACTACAGTATGTGCAAGTGTCAGCATCATCGCTCCATCTCCCCCAGCGTCTCCTGGAAGCTGACAACTGGATAATAGCTTTTTACTTTTCCAGAGCAGGACTCCGGAGAGAACTAATATGATTATAAATCATTATTCAAATAGAAAGGTGAGGCACGATGCTCAGCATAGCAAGAGAGCATGATAATAGCATCATTACTTTTTTTTTATATCTGCAATTCATAATTTTTAAACGTGGCAACTCGGCTTAACATGGAGCTAGAACGGATTTTTCAGTGTGATATGAGGAGGTGTGCTTGCATGAAACTGTCCTGGTGGAGACAGAGATGAAGATGGAGGGATAAGAGATCATTTTTAAAAGTTTCTCCAGCAAAAGTGTTGGCATTTATTTATTTAATCAGCCAAGTTAGGACACACACACACACACATATATATATATATATATATATATATATATATATATATATATATATATATATATATATATATATATATATATATATATATATATATATATATATATATATATATATATATATATATATACACACACACAATATGGCGCCTACAACTACAGGTGTTTGTCATCCTGTTAATCTGTTGCCTGCCTTTGTAACTTAAAGTTTTATCAGGTTCTGACTTGTAGCTCATAGCTGTAGGAATATTCTGGAGTGTGAGTGACTCACACAGCCTGCGTACAGAAACCAAAATGCTTGTATATGTGCAGCTTCTTGTTCACATCTATCATTGGGAACAAAATTTTGATCTTATGAACAAACTCGTTGTGGTACTTATCATTATTATGCACTTCTGCATTCAGCAGGGAGATATCCCAGTGGTAGTTTTTTTGGCATCTCCAACATAGTACACATACGTGTCATGACTACAAACCATTTAATCCTGGTATTTATAGTGTGGATAGGTTACAAGTCTTATCGTCTCTCAGGTTATAATAATTGTATTTCATATATCACTGTTTATCTGATGAAAAGCAACCAAGAAGACCAACACTACTTCTGACGGCCATCCAACGTGCTGGTCAGAATGAAGAATACTGACAGGTCTTGAGACCAATGAGGTCTGTCTCAGGTGTTGCTTGCTGATAGGACACCAGTGGAAGAGCTGAGTAGTTCATATGTGCATAGGAATAATAAATAAAGGTTGGCATGATAATTACAACAACGGTAGGCAAAGAAACTAACTGGAAAGGAAGTATGGCACAGAATATTTCAGATGGATTCAAGGTCAAGGTGTAGACAGCAAGAGAAATGGAGAGGGCATCATTTTGAAGGGAGAGTATTTGAACCTTGTGGAAGTGAAGATGGTGTTTGATAGTACTGACACTCCACAGAGTGAACAGGAGCAAGAGGAATTCGAGATGAGGAGTCTATTTCATTGGCCATGTTGATGAATGGAAAAGAGGAGATGAGAAAGTGTTGAGCAGGTTTGGCGTCAAGGACAGAAATGGGACTGTTGGTAGAAGATTTTCCAATAAGGACAGGCATGGTGGTGGTGAACACGTGCTTCCAGAAGAGAGGAACACAAGGTAGCTTACAAGAGTAAAGGTGGCTTCGTCTTTGTCAATAGTGCACAGTGTTGTGGTGCCAACCACCAAACCGGGGGCCGAGTCGGGACTGAGACCATTACATATAGAATCCAAGAGCAAAGACCAAGAGGGCTCGAGACCAAAGAATGGGCAAGATCAAGAGCAAGAACGAGACTAAACTGAATACATAAAAAGCACCCAGACATGATTTTATAGTGCATGTCACCCATTCAAATGGGCCTACTGTGCCTCCTATTCGGTAGAGTCGGGAGCGATCATGGTTTATGGGTTGCAAAACATTTTCTTTCTGTTTTAATGCAGCTCGGAAATATCATATTGTCACAAAACATACATTGCCAGATTGGCAACCCTGAATAAAGCGAATGGCTAAATGTGGTAGCATATGTAGCTACTGATACCAAATACATCACGAGTGTGCAAATAATTGAAAAGCACTGCTGTTAGCCTGATGACTGATTCAAACAAGCTCGGGAGCTTTGTACCCCTTTTGCTCCCAAACCCAACCTTAGACCCATGAAAAAGGATAGTAATAGCATTTTGAACCGACCAGGTGGCACTCATTGAATAGAACAGCCTTTTGTACCAACCAGTAGGTGCAGAAGGAACCTACTGGCCCATATGAATGATAAGTATTTTACAGTAAGTAATACATGGATGTGACTATATGACGAATAGACTTATGATTCTTTGTTCTTCAATTTAGTCTCAGTCTTGGTCTGCCACGTCTCACTGGGTTTGGTATCAATTGTTGATTCTTGAGGCGACAGTTGCTCAGGAGGGCGGGACGTCCAATGATCGGAGTCTTGATGCTTTGAATCCCGGCGCATCCCAGTTGCTGTCATGATGTCCTTCAATCTACACCAGAGCTGCTACAAATGGATTTTGGCTCCACTGGTGTGACCCAGGTATGACTGCATAATGGTTCCTGTGAAGCACTTTGGGTGTCTAAAAAATATGCATATGTAAATCTCAGCCATTATTATTATTATTATTATTATTGACTTGGATCAGGGCCCTCAAAGCCTTGGTCTTGGAATTGGCCCCTGCATGCTCTCGTCTCAGTCTCGACTTGGTCTTGGGTTAGGAGGTCTCGACACCAACACTCTTAGTTCGTACGTGCCTCTTCAAATCGGTGGCATTTTTGAGTGCTATATCATCTCTTTGTCTACAGCTGTTTGACCTCGGTTAACTGGTAAATGAGAGGATACGGCTGAGACAAAAGTATGAGCTTCAACTCAAACTATTAAAATCAATTTCATTCATCCTTACAGAAGTTTTTGTAGTTGGATGATGTAATTGGATTATGCACCATTTAGATGAGCAAGATACTGGTGTGTAATGGAAACCATCCTCCATCGTTCTTGTGTTCTTTGTTTCCTCAAAGCGAAGCAGACGCTTACATCCTCCGCAGATTCGTTTCCATTTGTTGTTTGAACTTGGCTGACCCTGACGTCGGAGTTGTTTTGTGTATCAAAATCATATTCTCTCACCCAAGAAATCTTCTCTACATTGTTTTGACTGTGATTTCGGGGATTAATCCGGTTCTGCACACACATATTCCCCATCACTTTGACAGGGATCCCCTCCTGTGACTTAACTAATCGCTTTATTATTCAGCTGCTGTTGAGGTACGCGCTCTCGATCAGCAGGCAGTGCATCAAATGTCACTAAAATTCAAATGATTTAGCAGCCGATTAGTCATGAAGCTTTGCTGGGAGAGGGAGAATGGAGCAAATCTGTCTTTGTCAGAGCACAAAGATGCGACTTCGCAATTCCCTCGCTGACAATTCAAATCGATGTAAATCAGAGGAAATGTGACGTTACTGAAACAATGTCATCTACACTTTCAGATAAGGATACCATTAAAGAGGACAGAGATTCCGATTTAAGTGCAGATTGAAGATGAGCGTTCCCTTTCAGTGCCAGACAGCTCTTCCGGGACAAAGATAGGTATCAACACATTGATGTGTGTGCCAACAAAAATGTTTCTGCTTAATCTGAGCATATAATGAGACTCTGCTTCTACTCGTGCATCTGCATGTTATGTGCTGGTTACACATCCAGGGGCATCTGGTGCTGTGCACAGTCAAATGTGTGGACAGTTCTCGGAGGCTTCCAACCGAGCAGGAATCTCTCCGTTTGTCTTCCAGCAGATCTCTGGAAGTTCGGGAAGCGAGCCCAGTCACTTTATTTTTAGCCATCTAAGGTCTAACAGATGTCAATCACAGTCCTGCTGCAAATGGGCCTTGACTGGGTTTATAGAATATAAACTGTAATGAGAATTGTGTGCAAAGTCGTTCCCAAAATTTGAAGGAATAACACAGCATGCCTTCAAGGTGTTGAGTTAATATTTGGACTTGGTTATTCCCAGACCTTCTTTTTGATGGAACCAGACTGTCTCTCATCACATCGGGAATCCATTCATGTACATGTGTGTCTTGCTTATTTTTCACAAATAAAATGACACCACATTTGTCGCAACTATTCTTTTTACCTGCCGTTTCCAAATTGGGCCAAAAAAAAAAAATGCTGGCCAATCCACAGAACAGTAGCATAACAAACCATACGTAGAAATGTTAAGGTTATTACAAGTAGGGCTGAGTGATATGGTTTTATATTACAACCCTGATATGTATATTGGCTGAACAGCGATATCCAATATAAAATATTATAGCAAAGCAGATGTACAACTGCATCACACACCATTTATTTTAAATAATCAAAATAAGATAGGAATAACCTACACTTTATTCCTGTTGTCAATAGTACAATTTAAAAATGTTGGAATCAACTTACAAGTATTATATATATATATATATAAATGGATCAGGGATATTGTGAATTTATGATTCAAGTCAAAAATGTATTTGTGTGAACTGCATGAGTGTGAGACAACGCTGCTCGCTGACGCTTGAAAGGAGCAGTGTTCTGAGATAAATTTGGAGTCTGGAGTTTTTTTATCTGCAACTATAACATCACACTGTTTTGCAGTCCCAAATATCACCAGCAAACGCAGCCATTGTTGTTGGAACAAGCTTCCTATCATGTCGTGCCCACTGTATTTTTTATTTGTGGTCAGTGTTCCAGAGAGGCCAGAGATCTTGTGTTAATATTTCCAATAAGCTCAACAGCTGCTGATGAACACTTCTCTGGACACCACCGTCACTGTTACCAGAGAGAGTCACTCAAAAGTTAAGACATCCTATACTGAGTTATAAAATGGGAAACACTGGTGGTTTTCACCGGAGAGACACCAAAAATATATATATATATGCTGCATCAAACAGTTAATTTTGTCATGTCACAGCTTTTCATTTGACTCACAGAATCGTGTCTAAATCGTTGTAGTGACCTCAAACCAGCTCTGCATTGCTCACACTTCTTGTTTTGACTGGCTGTGTCTCCTGACATTCAAGTCCATAATCTCACGTCAAGTTTGACGAATGCAGTTGTTTCTTTTTCAGCAAAATACTCCACCTGTCCTAGAAAGTTTGGACGGCGCAGTCCACCTTTCAATATTTACAGTTGCAATCTATGAAATTTACTGATCTTTATCGCCTGGTGAGGCAGACACTACATGACATGACAGAGGCTGCAATTTGCCCTCAAGCTGGCCCTTAGATTTACCTTCCTCAGACCAGTTTCTTTGGTCTACCAAACCCAAATGTTTCCACTTACCATCACAAGTTCACTTTGGGAGGATCTATAGTGTAAAGTTGCTTATTATATAGGTTTGCTGACCACTTTGTATGCTTCTTATCAGGTTCCCCAGAGCTCATTATTTACAAAATCTACTTCAGGTTTCTTAGCATTGAGGCCTTTTCTAATTACCTGGTTGAGAACAAAAGGTGCAGCTCTCTTTTGGTTGGTTTCTGGAAGAAAATGCAGATTCAGCACATGTTGGTTGAGCTGAGAGTATTTGGACTGGATTTCCTCAATCTTGGTCCTGCTGCTGCTGTCAGAGCTTCAGGCTTCTGCTCAGGAATGATAAAGCGATGTAGGCTGGGAGACTTGACCTTGTAGACCCGAAGAAGAGGGGGGGCATCATTAACGTGGCACCAGGAAGGTTGTACACATGATCTGACAGCGCTCGCTGTCCAGATAAGAGTGAAGGATGGTTCTCAGAGCTTCCTTCTCTTCCTCCTCCTTCCTATTTTTCCAAGTCAGCTGCCACGGTTTTCCACCAGGAACCAGCTACTGCATCTACACTGGAGGAGAAAAAAAGGCAACCAAACGTTATTGCTCACATCCTCGCCACTCTGGCTGCAAGCTTTCATTAACTCAACGTCAATTTTTTTTTTTTATCCTGCTCCTCCTCCACAACCTCCCTCTCCATCCCCGGCGACGCCACACAGCATTGTTAGAAGACTAATGTCTGCCCCAATTTTGCTAATTAATCTTTATCATGTCAGGTTTTTCCTGAAGCTAAGAAGATGCTGGAGTGATAAGGGCCCAGTTCTTGTTCAGGAGATAAGGAAACCGGTCAACAAACCAGAAGCCCCTTCATGAAGCTCAATTGCAGGAATCCTGGACGTTCCTACATGTCAATAACATTGTTTTTAAATGTTCTGAAAACTGTTATTGGTGCAGCACTTGTGATGTCAACATATTTGTGAAGGAAAGAAAAAAGTTTCCTTCAATATTTCATCAAGTAGATTTTGTAAGATAAGATTTCTTACGTTGTCTAAAACATTTTCTTCATAATATTGCATTTCTCCTTCTATTGCTACGCTTTTTTCGTTCTTAGCTTATCCTCTGCTGTAGCGCTAATAATTTCAATTTCAATTTTATTAAAATCATCATGTCTCAGTTGCCTTAATCATGTGACTTTCTTTCTATGTTACTTCTAGTACCATTACTGTGATTTTTTTAATCTTTGATTATCAGGCATTTCTTTTACCTTTTCTTCCTCCAACATGATGTTTGTCCCTAAAAGTACCCATAAAAATATCAATTATTCTGAGTTTAAAAAAAAAACAACAACACAATTTCTGAAATGTAAAATTCACCTTTAATGCTCAATTCTTATAAATAAATGAATAGAAAAAAAAAATAAATGGTTTGGTATCAAATTTAAGGGCGACACATGATTAAAAAAAAAATCAAATCATTTTTCTGTTAATCGGAAGTTTATAATTAAAAAAAAGCATTTGACACCAGAATGATCAGATTTAAGTTGAATCTGTCCACATGAGTTTAAATCACAGGGTGCAAGTTCTTCAGTGATGAGTGAACTCTTTGCAGGATGAAGTGCACAGAACATGGTTTGTACTTTCATCATGAAGTTTTTAAAACTCAACTTGTACAACCAATCTCATTCAGTCTCCTTCACTGTGGATGTTCACGACACGAGTATGACAACCCAATAATATGATGCACCAGGCATTGGTGACTTAAAACTGTTATTTTCGTTGAGGAATTATTTTAGTATGTAATTAATTCATCTAATAATCTCCTTAAGTCCCAGCTCTAATTATATGAAATGTTTTCTTTTGGCAAGCTCCCAACATGAGCCCCCAAATTTTACATGGACCCAGGAGAAAAGCACAAATTGAATAAGAAAGTTTATAATTACAGAAAGAAGATCCTGAATGAAAGGCAAGTGATTTCTCTGTGCAACCCATCCTCACTCCCATGGTGCAGTACAAGGACGTTGGGAAAGTGGACTGCCACCTATACTGATGTGTCCCAAGGCAGCTTTGCATGTTGATGCATAGACGTTTCAACAGGGTAAAATTATATTGGATATCAGTTGCTATATATGTGGTGCCATCAGACACACACAGCCGTTTGAGGGGCTTGAAATTTACACGTTGCTATGTGTAGAACAAAAGGAGCACCATACCATGCCATACTGAACCCTAACCTCTGTCTTTTTCATGTGAGGCGCTGCCCACCACATCAGGATTTGGCATGGAAGGCGTGACATGTGCTTCATTTGAAAGCCTAGCACGTCAACACGCAACACTGAAGGCTGCCTACAGCACAAATCCACTTCTCCAACATCAAAGGTGATAGGAACAAGCGTTTTGACACTTGAGAGAGTCACACAGAGTTTGCTGTAGCAGGTGCAGACTCTGTCCACAGTGGTTTCTGCTCAACCTTCTGCACCTGGAGCTTATGAGTCCTCCTCTTCTGCTCCACCTGCTGCTCTAGTTCAACAGAGAACCGTCTGTTCCTTCACTCAAATGTGATTATGGTGCTCTTGGTTACTGCAATCGCTTCCCATTATAATGTCCCACGATCGCGTATGTGACCAGCCTTCTCTGCTGGAAGGAATGGGCGGTCTCTCAGTGGGTAGCTCCTCCCATATTGGTTTCTTTTGAGTCATTTACTACTGAGATGCATCGTTTTTTTGATGCTCCTTTCAGATGATCCTCCATTGACTCTCGTCGTCTCTTCTTCCTGTCCCAAGATCCAAGGTCTGAATCAGACATTGGACAGCATTATCTAATGAAATTCAGGACCATTTTTTGACCAGATATGAGCCTGAGACACTGGAGGAATTTATTACCTTAGTTTTAAGGATAGATAACTGCATTCGCGAAACCCGCAGTCTGTATCATCCTTTCTACCTGTTGCTCCAAAAAGGCTGGTGCTTACCTTTACCATCATCGAGCCCAGAGGATGAGCAGCAACTCTGCATAATGACGGGACTCGCGCAAGGATGTGTCACTGTGTCTACAAGAGTCCAGCTCAGGCTTCGCTTGAAGCCTCCCCTTGCATGATTTGGTCAGAGATAAACCATAGATGTGAGTAGACAGGCGACAGGCCTGCCGGCCAAAATAGGTGGGGATCCTTTGTTTCAGCAATGAGAATACGGAGACTCCAAATCCCTCATGTTCATCCCGGTACTGTAAAAAAGAGAGGACAACAGTTTATCATGTGTGATTTGAAAACATAACCTTGGCAGGATGAATGTTATTTGAAGGACTTTTGGAAGTCACAGAAGTCCATGCTGAAATGGTTCCCATCTAATAGACCATATTGTCTCCACATGAACCCCTCAGGAATTATTCTCATTAGTTTTTATCACTGTACCCAGATCAGCCTGATAATTTGACTATGATATACAGACAGTATTTGCCACAAAGGCTGTAAAATATGACCGCCAGAACACTCTTCGTTCCCATACAGAAGTTACATTGATGTCTTGTTCATCATAAATCTATGCTGGCTATTTCTGCTCGGCTGTCTGGGCCAGGTAGAAGCGTCTGGCAGCAGGACAGCAGACTGTGAGCTCTTATGTCAAAGCTTCATTAAGTCCTAGTCCACTGATTGTAACCATGTGTCCCGCAGCATTGGGTGAATATGAGCTTCTTGGTTTTTAGGATCATGTAGTCAGCAGAGGTTGGCGGGTGAGAGGCTGTGAGTTATAAGCTGCGCTGATCTAATGAATGTCCTGGAGAGGAGGAAGACAAGATACCCTTCATATGCTCTGCATACCTCAGAAATGCGATGCCAAACAGTATTGCTAATGTTTTTTTGTTCTCTGTCTTGGAGAAGAAAAATGTGATATAGTGTGTGAGCGCTGAGTTTCCCAGGGCATTCAGAGAGGGACCTTTACATCAGTGAAGGTCAATCACAGATGAAAAATGTGCTTTCATGTGTGAGCTGAGCGCAAATGTCAACCATGTCAAGGAAAATAATTGATGTTATGTACATACAGCAATGATTAGTTATTAGCTACTGTCCGACATTTGGCTGCCGCTGATCGGATTTTATGGTATTCCATGTGTGTCTTTCTGTTTTATTTAATAACAATTATCATTTTAACATTGGTTGTTAAAGAGTCCACGCAGAAATATTCAGTATGACATGTCATCCTATGTTGTTTACAAAGTTGGTTCTGTTGAATTAGAACGCTAAACAAGAGTAAAACTGAATTTAGCACAGTGTTGCACCAAGAACCGGAGACATGCCTTGATGACATCATAAGAGTCAGATCATACGGATGCGTCCGTCAGATGCAGGTCAACCAGCTCCTCTCAGTATCAGAGAGAAGATGCCGAACCGTTGCGTGGCAGCTGGATGTTCTCATCGTGGCAGAGAGCATGGAAGCCTGTTCTCCCGTAAGATGGGGGAAACTACTAAGAAGACTGAGGGACAAGTGCCAGTTTGCAGAGTTCGTGTTTAGAAACCGACTGCAATACACAAAGGTTTCAAAGGTAAACAAACAGGAATGCATTATCAAAGCACCGGAGAGGAGCAGCGGTGTCAAAATTAATCTTGGAAAAGAGTCCCTATGTTTATCTACTAAGAGAGTATAACATCCAGTTCATCTTCATCCGACTATAACTCCTCAGTATCAGACCTCTAACAAGCACAAGTCCAGAACTACATGCTTTGAAAATAAACCCACAAACCTGCTCTTCTTCCTCACCGTTGCCAAATCGCCCAAATATTCGCTGTTGCTCAGGACTTCTTCTGCTTCCGTGCTTGTTTGCAGAGTTGGTACCTCCAGTTATGTCACAAGATGTGATTGACCCAGGTATGATGCTGCATCTGCATCACGGTGTAACTTATGACAGTATGCAAAAATGAAATTTTATTGACAGTTTTTCTTCTTTCTACTTATGTCTTTCTATATCAGTTAGATGTCTGTAAAATAATGGAAATGTATCAGGGAGTATATGAAGGGTAATACATTGTAATTGTAGGAATATGTGCCAAATATATAAAATATCATTAGAGTTTTTGGTTTGCATGCAGGTGGGACTAAGAGTCATTCTATAGGCCCTGTCCAACATCAGTCACATCATGTGAAAAGAAGAGGTAAAATGGATTAGAATAACTAATGACCTGTGACTGCCAGCACCACGTGACTGATAAAAATCATTGTTCCGAGGGGTGCATGATGAGCTTGACCTTTGCCCTGCTTCATAGACATTTTAATGGCCTCCCTTGCAGAAAATGAAATGAAGCTTTATTTTCAGTCTGCGACACCAACTGTCAGGCGAGATGGAACAATAGCAAATGTTGGAAATAAAAAGGTTTCTGGTGGAGGCCTTGATCGACGTTGACTGGCCCATGTTGATTTAATAAAAAAAAACACCCCGTCTTCAAGTGACTCTCTCATTTCTGACCCTTTTTTGACTTCCAAAGCCAATAAACAGCGATCACATGCTGATCAAGGAGAAGTGAAACTGTTACTTTTGGCTGGGTATTCCTCACTTTGATGTGAAATCGTGGAAGACCTTGTTCTGATAGACTAAATAAATACAGACATATTTCTGCGTTTTATGTTCCGGCAAGAATTTTTCTTTCTTTTTACCTCGAGAAAGTCTAATGAAAGTCTGCTGTCGACTTTGTGATTGATCGCACCGACAGCCAATTGGAACCCTGCTACTCCCAAAATTGATTTCATGTAAACCAACAGTGGCACTGCTGGTTCTTCATTCCATTAAAGTCCTGCCGCTTCAATCCTTTTCATCCATGACTGGGATCCAATGAAAGCGAGGCGGCCAGTGGAGCTGTGGATCCGAAACCATGTGTGCAACAGCGCAAATAAGGCCACTTTTCATCGCGAGGAACAAGTAAAGAAAAGAGGACCAGCAACCCGAAAACAAAGCATGTGCCAGAAGAATTAGTGGAGTATATATCATGGAAAATGACTTCTTTACAAAGCGGGGGTCATGTACCTGTATGGGATTTAAGAAGCTCCTATGAGTTATCATGTGATCATTCCATGCTGTCAGTGCCTTATTATTTGGAGGATCAGCCACGTTTGTATCATGTTTCACTCCTCTCTGTGTTTGGAACCTTCCACTGCAGCCCTGCTGGGCCCGCTCAGAACTGGGGCCGTTTTAGGACTTCATAAGTTTTCCCAGAGAGAAGCCGCAAGACTGATTTAGCTGTAATCTTATACTACGTCTTTATAAAAGCCAGATCTTGGTGCATCGTGAGCTGCTCAGCCTGCACACTCTGCAGATATAATATGAGCAAATGACAGAGTGCAGAGTTCTATAATAGGTACAATTGAGGAGGCGAGAAATTGAGGGCTTTGAACATATAAAAAGAAACACCTCAAACAAATCGTTTTATCAAAACACTCACACAAAACAGAGACATACTTTTTTATTTTTAACCAGAAATAGTGTTCTTGGCTATTGTAGGAAAAATATGTGCCCGTGAATGAGTGTGGTAATGAAAAGTTCAGAATCCTTTTGAATGGACAACAAAATGCTCCATATTTGACGACTATTTCTATCCTAATTTGTTCTCCAAATTTTTCTTCAAGAGTCATGGGAATGATGTTGATAGCTAAAGATATTGTTGTGTGAAATATTGGTCAACAAGTAGCGGTTGTGTGTTGTGTGTCTGTGTGTGTGTAGCTGCGTGTGTCTGTGTGAGACTCCCTTGAACTGGGAAATTCCTAACTCTGCCCCCTGATGACACTGACTCAGGTTTTCCCATACGGAAGCTGGCAGAGTCAACGGTGAGTAAAGCTCACACAATATTGCATATATTTGACTTCTATTTGTTTTGTTTTTTTCACTATGTCGGTCAAATGCATCATATTGTTTGATGCATATGTGTAGAAATGTTTCTGTGCTGTAACATTACATGCGGTTTATGCAAACAACAATGCAGACCATGTTAACAATGGCTTGCCCCGGTGACTTTGGAAACTGTCCCAGCGCCGAGGTCCGGGTTCCGAGGTAAATGGAACACACCATCAGTCACCTGCAACTGTCCTACTTTCAAACATGGCTGTCATAGCAACACCCCCCCACCCTTCTCTCTCCCTCATAAAGCGCCTGCTGGTTAATAACCCATTGATGCTCCCTTGACGTACGAAAATGTACCCGTCCTTTTCAAACGTTACGATCACATTCTTGCATGCATTCTTTGCACTGGTAGTGTTGTTTACCAACAAGTCCATCGGGAGGGCAGCCGAGGGTCAAAAGTCTGCAAACTCCAAAACCAACATGTCGATTGTGGAAGCAGTATTGATCATGTTCCTCTTGCACAAAAGACAAAAAAAGAAGCCGTGTTTATTGGAGGCAGTGGTCAATGAGGCCATAGAATATATATCGATATAAAATATATGGAGGAAGTAGAATTTCCACCACTGTTACGTCTTCCTCACGTGTCATTACAGCTACGTAAGGGTAGTAACATCAAAACTGACCCCACAGTCTTTGGTGGTACTTCTCCGTTTGGTACATATCCGTAAGCTTTGTGGAAACATGCAAAAATATGGACGAAATGAACGCAGACCACCGACAGAAGGTTCAGTCCGTATCTGGATTAAAGTCTGAAGCCTGAGTCAGACTTTCCAAATTGAGGCGATTCTTGAATTTTTATAGTGGAGGAGTGTGGATACGTCTTGAGCTCCACAGGTAACCTGAGGCCACCAAGCTCCACACTAGAAAATGGCGGCGACTTGGAATGGCAAATGCAGCGTTCTTGGTATCAGTATAACAAATGTGTGTCCAATTTGAGACTTGAAGAGTACATCTTTATTTATTTTCATTTATTCCCCAACATTGTCCATGAAAATAAGATCGGTCAATGTACTTTGGAAACATGTTTTATTTGAAATAAACCACTAAAACTGAACGATTAATAACATCATGGCTGCTTCGTGCCATCAGCGTGGCACATCTACTTATCCCAAACGCAGATGTCAGCGCAGACTTTTTGCCCATCTAATCCGACACAGAACATGGCAAATCCATCCGAGCACGGACCAAGGAATGAACATGATTCTAGCCTTTTCTTTTTTTTCGTTGAAATAGCATTGGTCTGGTCAGTGATCTGTGTTTTGCGGTGGTAAGAGAAGATGCTGAGCGTTGTGGTTTTGCAGTTTTTGAAGCCGGCGTATCCATAAAGGTCAAAATGTGGTTCACAATCCAGTGTAAACACAAAGATCATGTGAAATAAATTGGATGTAACCGCAGTAATGCTCACCATTGTTTTTGGGTGCTTGTTATGTCTCAGATTTGGGTTTTTAGCTGTCACTATATTGGTTTGTTTGGTGATCTGAAATAGGTTTTTGAGGATATTACAAAAATGGAATGGCAACAAAGTAGCTTTGTTGACAGGATTTGACTGTAAAAGCACTTTTAAATATTTTTGCGTCAATGTTTTTGTTTTGATCCACTATTGTTGAAAAACTTGAGTTGGCCTAAGAAATAAAGTGTCACACTGCATCACCTGGTGAACCATGGACTGTAGATGGCGGTACTTTTTTGCGAGTAAATACAATTTTAATGTCGTTGCAACATAGAAAATGTGATTCCATAAATAGAGAAAAATATCAGGTGCCAACTTCAATCCAACGCACGACCCAAATGTTTTTTTTTTTTGGGTTGCCTCGTGAAAATGGACATGATGATACCGTTCCAGACTTTAGAACCCCAGAAACTTGGGTTTGTTAATGTGTTCATATTTCAGGCACATGCTTTTCTCATTAGTAAGAACTTCTACAAAAATCCAGGATAATGTACAACAACTTTTCATATTTAGTTGGAAATAATATTTCAAATTTTACATGCGCCCCTCGGTTTCATCCAAGATGGATTTCAAACTTGGCTTGGGTTTCATTCATAATGCAGTAATTGCCATCTAATTTTATTGTTTCCTGACACAAGGAGGGTTGTAAACTTTTTGGCATTGCAGTCTGGATTCTCAGTAACCAGCTGTTGTGGTTTTTCGTGTTCTCCCCTTCAACCAAGGCCTCTCCCCCATCAGAGAAGGACTGCAGCTGATATGTATATTACCATGTATCTTATTTTATGAGGCAATAGTTATCACGGGGCGTTGAAACACATTTTTGGCTGCAGATGCTCATAGCTTCTCACAATGTAAACCTGAATTATTTGTAAGATGTCGCAAGGTTTAATCTGAAACGCCTTGGCCTGTGTATTTACAGGGGCCTCCTGAGGTCAGAGGGCAAGTGGTTGAAATCTTTTATTGTTTTGTGTTCTGAACATGTCTGTTGTCATATTTAAAAGTTCAGTTCATATTTTCTTATTAGTATTTTGCTGTATTTTCTATTACTATTTTTAATTATGCAGTGATTTTCCTGTAAACAATATATATAATTTAATCTCTTTAATTTATCGTTTTCTAATGAATTCATTTCTTCTTTTTTAAAGAGACAATATTAATTGTTAGTATCGGCATTGAGCTTCTCTCTGGTAGTGAAAACCAATATCACCATTATACGTTATTTGTATAAAAGTGATAATGTGATAATCGGAAAAGTGTAATTATGCTATGACTATGTGCTGAACATGTGATTTGATTATATGTTAAAGGTTCTCGATAAAAATGTTAAGATATTGTATAGTGATAAATATCTTGAGAACACAAAGGGTACAACTTGCTATGATATGACAGAACCTATTTTTTTTAATCCCCCAAATATATTCAATTCATTTATTTTGAGGAAGAAGACATACTGTTAAAATGGGTGTTACTCATTAAGATAATTTGAATTTTAAAGCAATAACATGTAGGGGGAAAATGAAGGCCTAAAAGTATGATAGTTACATATAAATGGGTTGATGAAAAAAATATAATGTTTGTCTCATTAATGCCTGAATGAAATTAAATATTATAAAGTAGGCACATATTTCCATTAAAGATTTAATGAATTGCATCCAAAACCCTCATTTTTATTTTTATTTTTTGAAATGTTTTAGTTAACATGTACCAGCCATAATAATACATCTTTACTGTTTTGTATTTTCCCAATATCATTTATTACATCAATGTTTCTTTTCCTTCTATCGTTATGTAGTTTCCCAAACAAAAGTGTTATTTTGGCAACATCACTCTCACACGGTAACGTGTACCACGGGATGAACTTGAGAAACAGTCACTGAACTCTATGCTTGATGTCCATGTAGAGTTTAGCTAAGTATTTGTGGGACACTTAGAATGGACGGGGTCATTCTGAGTGTCTGGTGCGGCTTGGTCTAAGCTTCAACAATGCAAAGATGCTTTGTATTTGATAAGAGGGAAAAGAGAAAGTCTGCAAGGCGGAAATAAGAAGTAAACAGAGGAGAGGCTGATGAAGCGAGAGCTGGTTAGTTGTTGGAGACATGAACTCTGGCTGAACCTTCTCACTCTGGCTGCCGCCAAAGGGATGAGGCATTTGGGTACGGCTCCGAGTGCCTGACATCAAACCGACAGCGAGACATGATATCTTATTTTCCTGAGCCACACTGACACAAATTCTGCTCTGCACTTATTATTCTCTCATGCTTGTAGTTGGGAGAGAACTTTTGCTCTCAAAGTAAACTCACTCACTCCCAGATGGGAATGTTGCCTCATTTTTAATCCAAATAATTTGCTGATTGCTCTCATGACGGGGGATGAAGACGTTTGACTTGTCAGGACTCTGTATGGAATCCTTGACCCTCAAGTGCCTTAAAATGAAGCTCGAGGAGCACCGCTGCATGTGTGTGCAATTGTGTCTGTCAATCTCTCTGTGAGCGTAATGCGTGTGGACCAGAGCTCAATTGTGCAAGATTCTCAACTTATGAAGATGGAACTCAGTGGGTGAAATGTGTGTATTTGTTTCCCATCTGTCAAGCATTTCGTGTCAGGATTTCTTGATCTGGTTGAGGCTATCTAAAAGTCCAAAAAGTCGGCGGTATCATGCTCGCCATCCAGCCATTCACCTTTAGCAGCTGCGCTTCTCCGCCTGGCTGACAGCAGCTTCAACAATTAAAGCTGAACAAATAAATGGCTATCATGCGACGCGGCGAGGTGAAATTGGCCCACTACAGGCGTATCAATCAGCGCAGATGCGTATTTAGATAATAGAAGGGCCGCAGCAGGGCCTGCATCTCTCAAGGAGCTCTACCTCGGAACAGCTGCTTTATATATCAAAGCAGCGCCAACTCAAAATGTCACAAATGCTTAACATGATTATTGGGGGAATTATCACCTTTTAAGTTAAGCTAAAGAAAAGATAAGATCATTCTGCGTTGGTACCAGCAGGCGAACATTTATGGAAAGATCTTTGTAGTAGTGCTGCAACAGAAAACTGGTTTAATCCAATCGAAGTTGCAATGAAAAAGGAAAAGAAAAAATTTATTTAGATTATTGTAAACATTTCGACTTATGTGTCCTTTGATGTGTCCCATACTTTTTGAGTCGCAATGGTCCCATAGCCAGCGACAGCTGATCATAGTCTACTAAGTCGACTATTCATTGAGGCCCTGCTTTATAGTTTCTTTTTGTTTTTGTCCCTTTTAAATCAAACACCCACTGCCAAGTTCAGACTGTGATAAAGTCTCTGCAGTCCAGCACAGAAAATAAGCACAACCAGTTCAGGTCAGACCCGCCGTATCTTGGAGCCTTCTTTTACTGCCACAACTGCACATTCCAAATACAGTCTCGTCTGGTTGAGAATGCGCAGGGTTCTGGCCAGAAAACCAGTCGAATTAGCATAAATGCCATGTTCGATCCATCAGCAGGGGACTTAAAGCCCTGTCTCGCTCTCTGCCTTGTTTGCGGAGGAAGTCATGAACTTGGAGAGAGACTGAGGGAGAGGCAGCCTGTTTAAGCTGATATTTGCTCTTGGAGTAATTTGGAGCAGATTTTTTGGAATCAGTGAAAGGGTTTCACTGTAATTCTCTTTCATGCTCATCTTCTATCTCTGAAGTCACCACGGGGCCTAAACAGCAGCATACGGATGCCAGATGGATTAGAGGGATTCGCTCTTTCTCCGCATCTCTCCATCTCCTTCAATCACTGCATGTTTTGTGAAGAGAGAACCAGAATGCACATGACAGAAGTCCAAATCACACTGGCTCTTTGTCACTCTCCACTTTCCTCACACTAACGTTCCCTGACGTGACTGGTTTTCTGCTCCTGCAAGAGCCTGCTGAACTGATTTTATCCTCCTCATAGCTACTTCCTTGAAACAGAGTTGGAAGGGGATGACTTGAATGTTTGAGGTGCTGATGTTGGTTCACATTAGGATTCATTTTTTGCTTTTCTGTCGTTCAGTTTTCGGTAGGTGGAATGGAAAGTTGTTTTTTTCCTTCTCACGTGGAAATAAAATGGAAATCTAAATCTGGTGAAATTACAGACACGATCTCTTCATACAAATCTTGGAATTGTGAAATATTTGCAGGATAAAGGCTTTATATTCTTGTGTTGTTGCGTTGAATCATAATCATCTTTTGGGTACAATGTAATATGTGTTGAACACGAATTGCGATTCTGTTGAGCACTTCATCAAGGTTGATCAAAAATATAAAAATAAAAAAAAATCAAAAATATATTCATTCAAGTTTTATTTATTTATCAATTTTTGTTTGTTTTAAGAAATGTTTTTATAAACATCTAGTTGTACTTCTTGTATAAAATGTTTATGTACTTTTTTCTCTAAATTCAAAACATGTTTTTGATTTAGGATTTTGTCTCAACTTTTGACGTATTGACATCAAACAAATAAAAAAATACACCCTGGCTCCTCCTAAGCTCAGTTACCATCTTGATGTTGGTTCTACTTTGATCCCACAGTCAGTTGAAGACGTGTGTGGCGAAAGTGAAGCGTTAATGTAGATCTATTAAATATGACTTTGACTGTGGCCAGATATGCTGTGAAATTGAGATGAAACATCACGCACTAGTGAGTGGAAGAGTGGAAACTGACGTTTGGGAGGTTATGAAAGGAATGATAAGGAGTCGTGTGAGAACAATTGTTTTGGAAACAGATGGTTTAACGGCCTGTTTTGTTTTGTTTCTTTTTGTCGCAGTTTTCAAGTGACAGAGGAAGGAGGAGAACAAGAAGACAGAATGATCTATGTTTTGTATGATGAATCTGTGCAGTGACATTGTTTTAACTGTTTTGATGGAAAAAAATCAAATTTAAATAAACATTTGCCTGCCTTTGTAGGCACTGTCCATGGACGGCTGAGGTATCTCTCAGATTATTTGCTGGGGACCACCAGCCTCTCTTCTCCAACTCTTGCAGGTATGCAATATTTTTATCATAACACACCTTTTTTTGTTTTTTCTACTAGACATACTGCATTCAGCACTTATCAAACTATTCATTTAAGTTAAGTATTGTCAGTTTTATTGTTACAAATGACAAAAAAAATGTCTCCTTTAAATTCCGGTAAATGTTAGATTGAAGAATTATTTCTAATGAAGTGTTTTTTAGTCTTAAGCCTCCTCGAACGACAGCGAGCGGTAACATGTTAAGTGCGATTGTGGAAAAAGCCGGGCTTCCCAGGTCGGCATCATCTCCGTGGGATCTGTCTGGCGGGTTAAGAGGATCCTCATAAATATCTCTCACCAGCTCATCAGCTACACACACTTTTCCAGGCTGAACTGTGGGCTGGCAAAGACGAGCCATGATGGATGCGGTGCAGCGGGGCCACTCACGTTGCTGAGGGCCACGCTGATAACACCAATGTCTGTGTGTGGGACCCCCAGAGATAATGCATTGAAAAACATTGTGCTCTATCCAAGCAGGCAGCCACCTCCTGTGCAGCATCACAGTTTCCTACCTCAAGCAAAATAAGAAGTAGTATCTTTTGACAACAATCTATTGCGCCGTTTTATAAGAGCAATTTTTTCTAAAGGATCACTTGACTAAAGCTCTATTTGCCAGCAAGTGATCACCCCATATGGACTGAATCTTTCAAGAGACTGAGAACCGGTCAAATAAAAAACATGCAAATTTTAAATTTTGCTCTTGACAAGTAACAGCCTGGAGTGTTGCCGCCTGAAATCTGTGAGGCCTTAGGGCGCCTTTGTTTGAATAAAGCATCACAGCTCTGTTCCCAAAGCATGTAGTGGAAACACCTAAATCAGGTCTGTTCTCCCACTGAATTCCCAGCGTAAATACGGATTTCAATTTCAGAATGTGAGAAGCACTACAAGCTAGTGCCAAATTGTATTTGCTGCCGTTATGTCTCTCCAGACAAACGTGAAATCCAGGCGTCGGTTGCCATTTCTGATGTCATGCACCTTGTAAAGACATTAGCCGCTCTTGTCCTTGGCTGCATACGTAGCCAATGCAATTATGACTGTTGACTGTTACATGGCCTTGAGGATCTGCATGACGCGTTATTAATACGATAAGATTTTTGTTTATTATTGTTGTTAACGGTTTTACGTTGAGTAACGACGATTGATGACCAGACAATGTTGAGTCCTGTTTGTGCGCTTATTTCAGAATATTGAAATCCCTTTTATGTAACAGTCAGAACGTAGTGTCTCACAAAACGTTTGGCAGCTCCTGCTCTTTCTGAGCTTTTGGTGTTTTTTGTTTGGTCGACTGTTGTTTTTTTGTTTTTGAGTGGATATGCTGGATCCAACATGGACAGTGACACCTTTGCGTCCGGAGACTCTGCTTGTTTCCATCGTACCACTGTCCGCACTTCAGATTGGCTAGGGTTCCAAAGGTTCTAAGCTGAGAGGGACAAACCAGCGAGTCGTGCCGGGGATGGGCACAGAGTGAGGAGGGGACCACATCATGGGGTCTCTCTCCAGCAAGGGCAGTGGGACGGTGGACGTGCTAGTGGCAGTGGTCCGGCATCGGTGGGAGAGTGTGGCATGATGGAGCCATGGCTCGCGGCGGTTGCGACGGCCGTGTTTCCGTGTCTCGTTCCAGACCTTCTGTCTCGCTCTGGTGACGCTGGGCAGCACCTCTGGAGACAGACTTGTCCAGCCTCGCTGCATAATGGAGCGATTGGAGTATTATGTATGAACAAGATCTATTTTCCTTCTTAAATTTAGTGGGTGCGGCTAACATTCCAGTGCACTCTATACTCCAGAAATTATGGTATATTTCATTATTTGTTCTGCTGTTAATTTTTCTGGTGTCTTTGTTTCTATCGTGTGAAGAGATGACTTTCCATTGCACGTGTTGCTTCTGTTGCTCAGTCGTCACCCAGTTATTATTGCAACGCCAACAAGTGCGAAGCTTTGCAGAAATAGTTGGGTCAAACACCACCGCCATATTGTGCTATAACCAGAGGTACCAACTCTGTGAGGAGTACCAGAGTACCGACAACAATACCGATGGTTACTGAAGTTGCTGATGCTGAAGCTGAAGTTACTGATGCTGAAGCTGAAGTCACTGATGCTGAAGCTGAAGAGCTTGTTTACCTGCACGGAGTCGACAGCAGCTGACTGTTGTGATGCCATCGAGGCACATTTGAATCATCTTAGACATAGTCTTACACTTATTGAGCGTTCAAATTCAACACAACCGACAAGACCAGAAGATCATTTCATACTGCTTCATTATGCACAGCTCAAGAGTCTCTAATAGACTTGTATTTGCATCTTGTCCTTTGTCAACATGCAAGTAGTAAGTAAGAAACAGCTTTATTTTAAGGCTGCACTAATCCAATCCACAGAGCAGGAAACAACAAAGAACAAAGCAGAATCAACAGCTGAGCTCTGGATTTAAGAAGTACCACATGAGCCTCCGCTTCGATCCCAGAACTCAATAATCGCTTCTCATTGGGGCCAACATTCGGAAGCTTGCCGCTGGATCCACTCCTCCGTAACGTGTTTGCGCAGTCACCTCCTCCAGTACCACCTAGCACCTCCTCTAAGACCCTGCCTCACCAGGTGGTTTGACTTTGCAGCCACTTTTCCACTTGAGGACTTAATGCAGTCACACGCAGGTCCAGCTGGAAGCCATTAGAGCCTGAGCTCAGCCACTTTCACCCAAAACATAACACCACCTCAATCAGCTGATACGAGAGGCCTCCATCAGCCACGACTAATACGTGCTGGGACTTCTGAAATAAAAGACAGTAGACAACATATTTAACTTTTTATTTTTTGTTTTTCTGTTGCTCAAAAGGCCCAAGTTTTTAGATTTCTTTTGCAGAACTGACTGGGATATCGATTTGTTAGTAAGGAATGTGTTAGCTCATGCTAATGCTAAATATTTTTTCTGGGTTTGACCTGTTGGGATGACTAGTATAATACCATGAGAGGAGTGTCATATATATATATATATATATATATATATATATATATATATATATATATATATATATATATATATATATATATATATATATATATATATATATATATATATATATGTCGAAGTGGGTGGAGCCTGAATTCTGGGTGGCTGTTATGAAATACCGGCCACGGTCTGGTCTGTGTTTTGGGGTGCAGTGTCTGCTCCAAGGGTCTACAGAGGTCTGTGAGGTCGCTGAAGGCAGTGCTGAGCTGAACAGAAAGACATCTGTCTGGGCCTGGAAGGATTTCACGCTTCTGGCCGTCCAGATGATTTAGGCCCTTGTGGACTACCTGCTGGGAGACGCTCCCAGTGGGTTAACTCGACACAGATGGATCCCCACGCCATCACTGAACACACACATGGAGTCACCCAAATATAATTTCACGGACCAATTAACAGACTTATTTATTTGTTGTTATCACGTCAGCCGCCAATCACAGAGTCTGTATCAGACTCGGAACTTTACCAGCTCAAAATATGACAACCACGATGATGGTTTTGCTTGAATTACGCTTATTACAGCTTGACGTGTTAACAATTCATTGGAAATGTGATTTGCTCTCGTGTTGTGAGAGCTTTCTTTTCTTTGGAATGTTTCACTGTTGATCTTATCTTGTGCAGAGCTCTGAGTACGGGATGATGGGATCAGCAACATCTGGCCAGAACATCAGGAAGCGGCCGTAAAAACACACAACACAGGTACTCCAACTTCGAACCATCTGTTCCTCCAGAGCTTCTTCTACTAGTTGTTTTTGACTCACTGTCTATCATAGCATGGCATGATCTTTATTAATAATTCATAGAGGTGTATTTACCTGATTCTTGATCTTAATCTCTGAAGTTAATCTGAATCGTCCATTTTAGATTTGTCTTTCATCAGTCGTCGCCATCATCAAACTGATCCTTATCATTTTTATTTTCACGTCTTGTAGCAATTGTTTTGAACATTTAGGAAACAAAAATGCAGCGTCCTTCTTTGCCATACTCAGTCTCCACATATGTGTTAAAAAAAAAATGTGTCCAACAGTGCCATTGATCTGGTTTCAATATGGCTGCTTCTATTTTGGCCTCTACTGTGGAACAAAGTGTGTTGAGGCCACTGGGGTCCTGATTCTACACACATTAGTGGTTCATTATTAGCATAATGAGCGCGCATCGACCTGTGGCTCCACAAGCTGCCGGAATATTAGTTAATGGAAAAACAATCAGACTGCTTCTCCCGCTGAGGCCATTTTGCATAGAGTCGATTATTTAGAAAGAAAATAGAAATTTATGTGCGTATTGTTGGGTGGATGTTAAAATCTACTTGTTTATATTTGATTCATTCATGCTCAAGGTCTGATAGAAAACAAATCAGCACTCAATCTAATCTCTTGGATATTATTTAAATTCTGAAATGATACCATAACAGTAATATTAGTCGCCTGAGAAGATTCCGTTTCTCTTGAGCTTGCCAAACTCCTGCCATCTTCAGTCGTCCCCCACAAATAGGTTGGAGACGTGGTCAATATGACGTCTTTTTACACCATCGACAGGAAATAGCGGTTCATAAAAATACTGACTAGGTATGGGCGATATGGACAAAAAAAGATATCGCGATAAATGTTGTAATTTCAGCAATAACAATAACTATCACGATAAATACATTTTTGTTCTATTGCGTGTGTTGGACACACTACTGTAGCTCTTCAAACTGTTTTATGGTGAAACATATTAGTGGACAACATTTTTGTTTATGTTAAAATATGATATTTACCTAAGTGTAGAGATGACAAATTCAATGTTTCACGTCTCTGGTAGAAGCCACTGGTGTCTGACAAACTGCTCTGCCAGCTTTATTTAGGGGTTAAATTTTACCGTCTGTCTGATGTAACTCATGTCTCTTAACAGTTGACTATGACTATGGACACATTTCCTAGATGTTATAGAAGAAATATTAGAAATAATGTGAATAAATTATCATTTAGTCAAATTCTATTCTGGAAATCTTTATACAACCTATCAGTCCTTTGTCTTGTCTGATGAAAAACCTTTTCACAGTTATCTGTCGTAAAATGGTTGTTTTTCATTGCCTTATTGAAGATTTTGCCAACACTTTAAGCGCTTTACAATTCGTTGATAGTCCCTAACTGATGCCGTGCTGTAGCATTAGTGCTGCCTGTGAGAGTGTGTCCACGATCAGTGAACCCTAATCAGGGACGCGGAGGAAGACGCCGCCACCAAAACCGGAGTGGATGTCCGTCCAATATCCAAGTACTTTCACTACGGTGTTTCGCCGAGGCGCCAGCGCAACGGCAGACTCTACATGTGTTGATATGAACCAAGGCCGGCGACCACGTCAGAGAACCTGCGAGGAAGACTCCATCTAATAAAATAAACACAGATCCAGAGACTCAGAGTCGACTAGTGTCATTATCAAATGTTTCCTGTATTAAAAATAAGTTTAAAACTATGATTGTGGACTGCAGTCCACACCAGGCTCCACAACTTTCACACACTGGTGTCGGCTGTCAAATGTCGCGGAGCTGGAGAGTGCGGCGCAAGGTCGCGGTCTCGTCATGTTCATGTATGCAGGTCCAATGCAGCGAGTGTGTCACTTGTTTATTGAATTCATTGTTAGATGCAGAATTGTCATCGTGGACATTGTGTTTGGCGGTATATCGTGTACGATAAGTTATCGCCCATCCCTAGTACTGACCATGTGAATCCATTTCCATTAGTCGCGCCCATCATTAGGCCATTCAAGTATTTTTTTTTTTTCCTCAAACTTACCATACCTGGAATAACTGGTGTATTGTATGTAATAACGTGTTTTGTACCCCCCAATAAATAAATATATTTGTGCAAATGTATTGTGAAGAAAAAACAATGCAACAAAATCACACATACATACATAGATGAAGTCTGTGTCTCTGGCCTGCGCCTGACAGCCACAGCGTGGTCCACTAGACAGGTGACAGTTGTGTCTTCCAAATCAAATCAAATTCAACTGGATTTACTGCAGAGGGCTCCAAGTACGCTGACTTCAATGCAGAAGTGGCAAAGTGTTCCCACGAATGGCGTCAATGTGGACGTCCTTTCTTGCCAGCGCTGATCGGAAGGATGATCAGTGGAAATGGAATGCACCAGTAAAGGTAAAGGTTGTGATGTCTTCTCAACGTGTTATTTTGTACATTTTCCATTTAAAACAGTTTGTAACGTGGGAAACGCCACAACATTCTTTTCATGATTTTACATGCTCATCCCTTTCTGAGTGCATGTGGGGAATGTCGATCGAACGGAAGTTCCATGAAACTTCAGGCTAGCATGTGGTTAGTTTGAAAAGGTGTCGAAAGAGCTCCTGTGCTGTTTACTGCCTGTTGTGAGGCAGGAACATCTGATCAACATGAGCGAACACACCCAAAGGTTACAAGATGGGTTGCTGAAGACAGAAATAAAAAACATCTTTTCAGCAATCGATAGAAAGCGCTGCACAATGGATTTTTTCCTCTTAAAGTCCAGATTATCTTCGTTCATGGTTACTTGCATCGTGCCATTTTTAAGCTTTGTCTTCAAGCTAGATTTCTTGTTTAAATGTCCAATATATAGTTCTGCAAAACAAAATCACCAATCCTGCTGAGTCAGACCTCTGCGAAGCTCCAAACGTGGCCCGACTTAACGTGAAAATGAAAAACTGCGGCTTTTCACATCTGTCTTTAGATACCACGCCGACTGGGAAAAAAGATCTCGACAGGAAAAGAAAACCAAACAGAAGATATCACATGTTGCTCCGCAGTTATGATGGTTATAGAATTTTAATTTGCACTGGATCAAGCTCTTCGCATGTCAGCAGTGATTATAGGAGTCAAAAGTGCACGTCCAAGTCAGATACAGGTTCATCACATGGGTTTATGAATGAGTTTAAATCAGACTTATCAATTTGAAGAGTTTGTCTTTTAGCGTTACAAACATTCTTTAGGTTTTGCTGGGTCATCATTACCTTTGTCTCAAGCGTGGGTGACTCATTCCACATTATGACTCCATGCCACCAAAACAATGTTGTATTCATCTTTTTAATAGTGCTATTGTTATTATATATTTATTATTATTTATTTAAGAAGAGGTTCAGAGACCTTTCATCTGTCTGATGGGAAATATTCAGGTGTGTTGAACTTTAACTGTTGAGCTTTATTTCAGCACCATGAGCAAAGAAATGATTTAAACCAAAAGCCTTTCAAACTAAACTCAGGCTGATGACATTTCTCACTTTTTATAAATGTGGGAGGTGTGACTCATGAGCTCTTCTTACAATAGAGCACAAACACGTGTAACACATGGAAGTGGACTTTCCACTCCGCTGACTGAAAATGTCTGTCATTTTGGGAACTTTGACAGTTGTAATTGGACGCTATTGGTTGTTTGCTCGCTTTTTTCAGCAAGAAATCAAAAAATTCCAATCGAAAAAGTTTGATTTTGAATCCTCAGTCCACTCTTGACCAATGTTGGTTTTATTATGTTCTACAGAATAGGGAAAATGAATTTGCACATTGTGACTGTTGTGAGGGTCTGTCAAGCCAAAAGTCAGGACAGAAGTACAGTCCTAGAATTTCTATCTTAAGTGAATTTAATATAAATGTTGTTAAAAACAAATTTTAAATCAACAAAGTGAACATGGGAAAATGTAGAATATGTAATTATGTATTACACTGGTTTCTGTTTATGTCCACTTTATTCTCAATATGAATACTGGAAGATCTTTTGAAGTGTGAATATCTCGGTCACAGAACTATGTGTAAAATGGGTCTGCTGGCCTGGGACTATTACGGACAGACTGGTGAAGAGAGGCTGCTCAGCACCATGCTCCTTTCTAGACCCACTGGAGGAGATGGGAGGCAGGAGGACTGTGGCCACGCTCTCATCCCTGATGGCCAACCTGTCTCCGGGAACTGCACTGGGCAGCACATTCAGTGGCAAACTGATCCACCCTCGCTGCACAAAAGAACAATTCCAACAACAGTAAACTCCAATGGGACTCTTTGTTCATTGTCAAGCATTTCTTTATTTATGTTTCATTGTCTATATTGGTTGTTTAAATATGCATGGTGGCAGCTTTGCATTTTATGTACAGTGTTCCTTTATGTACACAGTGTTGTTTTGTGTGTCTTCAATGTTGTTACTGTCTTCAGTGTTAGTGCTGCCGTGACATGTTGAGTTTCCCCACTGAGGAACAAATAAGGATATCGACTCTAATCTAGTCTATAACAGTCAAATAATTATGAAATAGGGGAAATTGTGTTTTATTTTATTATTATAATGTTTTTTTTCCCAGACCTAAGAATACTACTGCAACTACTACTACTAGTATTACTACTACTACTACAAATAATAATAATAATAATAATAATAATAATAATAATAATAATAATAATAATAATAATAATAATAATAATAATATATTAATAATAATGCAGTGTATTATTGTTGTTGTTGTTGTTGTTGTTGTTGTTGTTGTTGTTGTTATTTAGCAATTCATTTATTCTGTTCTGTACTGACGTCACAAGGGCCACCTAAATGAAGGTGAACGTCCCCATGTTTTCTAAATACACGAGTCTTTTAAAACAAAACTGCCATGAACATACTTAAATTTGTTCTGCACTAATCTCAGGAATATTACATTGTGACTGACTTTCATCTGACATCTGAACGCTCTGCTGAAATACTCATGATTGAATTGCAAACTAATGCCACACTGCCACTAAGGAATATACCCGACAAAGGTCATCACACAATAGAAGTCGCTTATGTTTTAAGACACTCCAGGATCTTAAGTTATTTGTACCAAACATTTCCATGAGGTCAGCCTTGCACTGACACAAATCTGATCCCAAACCAGCTGTTGAGGACGACTGCTCGTCTGCAAACATCTGTGCTTCCTCTCTCAGTTTGACATGCAGGACATCAGCTCCCTTCTGCTGTGTGTTCCCTCTCTGATGTTTGTTTTCTCCCATCTGCTGCTGAACTAATGTAAGGAAACAGAGGAGTGAAGAGCAGCAGAAACTACTGCTGGGACATCTTTCACGCCGCTCTGCTGACCTTTGACCCATGCGATTGGTCACAGCCAGCACACAGGTGTTTGAGAGGTGGAGAAAAAACAAGACTGGACTCTCCATGCTAACACCTGCAAAGACTGCACATTTCTATTCATAAAAGATCCGACGCTGCCGGCCAAAACGCCGCGGGGCACTTGATTGAAAGCGTCACACATTCTTTTCAAGTGTTAAGCAATATGGGGATTCAATATATGATCGTATTTTTTTTTATTCATCTGTAAGACCCTCTGAACCCAGAGCAGCACTTCTCAGGGGCTTTTCTCTTTTTCTTTTTTTACTGCAATATAAAGTTTTGGACCTCTATTAGAGGCCCCGCAGTATAACAGAGTTATAATGTCATAAATCGACAAGAAAGAAGTTGACAATTTATTTAAAAATGGAAAGATGCATCTGGAAAACTTCACAAGAGTTCAGAGTCCTGAGGAGAAAAAAGACTGGCAATGACACACAGAGCGATTTTTATTTATTTATTTATTTTCCATGCCTGTAAATGGAGCTTTGCAGCATGTTTGTCTGTCATGATGTGTTAAAAGAGTAAAATGTTCAACTGAGTGTAAGTCAGATGTCGCCTGAACAAGAGGAATTTGAACTTTTGGCTCATATTAGATTTGGATCATGGCATGACTTGGGGCAGTCCATTTTCGAATAAATGATTGACATTATTAAAAGATGTCTTGGCCATACATCACGTTTGATTTTGTTGGTGTAAAGGGACTGACTAGTTTACGATTGTCACGATACTAAAATTGCAAATTGGATATAGCTACACAGGGTGTTCCATACCGGATACCATTTTCGATTAAAAAACAAAAAAAGACTCCCCAGAATTAAAACAAAACAAAAAGTGAGGTTTCCATTTGCAAATAAATGCAAAATAAAGAGACAGTGTTGGGTTTAATACACTGATGTAAATGACCAACAGGTTGCTGACTAGCCTGTCAGAAGTAACTAGTATTGTATGGATACAGCTCTGATATCGATACCATGAAAACTATTGATATTTTTGACAACCTTACAATGAAACATGAGCTTCATTGGCTGCAGTTATCGTGACAACCTATTTGATTTAAATTTTAATGTTTCCATATTTTTGAAAACATGAAAGTTTAAACCATCTTACCTGGATTCCTCTTGTGAGATGAGTAACCTAATTCACATCATGAAAGTAACTTGCGGCACTTCATCGGTGTTTCTCACGTCCACTGGGTCGGTGATGAACCCAGTGTCCATGTGAAGGATGGTGACAGATTCATAAGCAACACATGTACACACTCAGATATGCAGACAGACAGCTATTCCTCTGATGGCATGTTACGGACCACACATTGTGCCAGCTGTGTGTTAAAACAGTTATTCACGCCCCGGTGTTCTGCTGCTCTGATCCAGAGATGAGCTGCACCCCGGACCAGAAATTCTTGCCTGTGTGGGTGTGTATCTTCTCACATGTGCTCACGATGCATCTTCAAGTATACAGTTGTCTGTCTTCTAATCAGATAATTCGACTGAGACTAGTGCTAGTGTACTGCAGGAGGCATGTTTCTCCTGGAGAAGGCTTTAGAAATGAGTGAGACTTCCTCTTCTGGGCCTCTGCCAGTGGCTCTTCAGTTTACACCCGAACCTTGGCAGCAAAGACAAATTGGACTGCTGGTCTCAACCCCACTGGGACCCCACCAGGATTAAGGTTCGGGTTTTGCTCTGTATTGGACTGAGAATAATAGTTGTTGCACAGTGTTTGGATAACATGATGTAGGCTCCAAAAACGGACTAGAGAAAACAGATAGATAGATAAGGTTAATGGCGTGAAATGATGCTTAGCAAAGCAGGATTTCAGGTTGTGTTGCGTGCTGTTGTCAGGAACCAGTTTGGTAATCTGTAACATTAAGCAATAGATTTTCTTCAGATAACTCTCTGCCTCTACGAGGGCATGGCAAAATGTCAAACATTCTTATCCCAGGGTGATTTGTGTACTTATTCCATCTGATTTAATTACAGCTTTCCTTGACTCTTGAGCGCATCTCTCACTGGTATTTACTATTATTTCACGCTCCTCCTTCAGAGCCGTCATATGACTTCACGGCACATGAGCCGACTTGCTGCTGGCAGTGCCCTCATTGTGACGTCGCAGCCACAACGCAAGTGAGAGACTTTTGTTCAAGGAAATTATCGTCATCATAAAACCTGCTTTCCTACCTGTTTTGTTTAATCTGATGTCTAAGTCACAACCCTGCACTGTCCTTATTATTATGTCCATGAAATTGGAATTAAACCCTGTGTTTGCTTCCGTTCTTCATAACCACTTGTAATGTGATATTGGCTCAATAATGTTATAAACATACATTTATTTGTCTATATGATTCAAGGCGTTTTCCTTAGCATTGGAAATTTAAAGTGGCTGATTTCAACAGCAGGTGGCAGTAGTGTTCGCGAACTCGCTTGAGCAACACACTCAGAAACAAGCAGTGAGGTGGTGGGGAACCCTTCAAAAAGGTTTTGGATCTAAATGGCTTGACAGTTATTTTGCTCACAGAGACACATAGATCAGACAAACCCCTTGGGAGATGTAGTGAACTATGAATATATTCAAGTCTCATCTTTAGAGCATTAAATATTCACCAGGTTTATAATGTGGAAAATAATATTTTAGCAATATAAATTGATGATAAATTAGAGACATTAATGATGTGGCATTATTTTTTTCAGCTTTTTAATTTCAGTAATCGAATATCTTTGGGTCATTTGTAACGTTTTTGTGCAGAAATCTTGCTTTTCTCTGGTGCATGTTTTGAAAAGCCACGTCTTATGACACATGGCTATAAAGGTGCGGGACTTGGTAAAAAAAAAAAAAAAATAGAAAGAAAGAATTAATGGTGATTTATCACATTTTTATGTTTGACACCAGAATGATCAAACTGGAGTTGAACATCAGGGTGGAAGCGCTCCGGAGGTGAGTGAACTCCGGGGCATTAAGTGCAACATTTAGCAACATTTTGGTGTTTTTTTACACTTGAATTTTCACTCCATCATTGCAGTCTCATTCAGTCTCCGTCAAGGTTTTGGTTATGACATCACATTGTATGATGCGGAGCACCTGGAAGTGAGACTGAGGAATTTTTCAATGTGATGGAGTCTGACTCGATTTTTTTCAGTGATCAATTAATCGAAATTAATCCCGCAAGTTTACAGTGCTGACCATACGAGCCTGTAACTTGACTCGGATCAGTCAGGTCTGAAGTTACAGTACGGCAGACAGGTGGCGCCAATAAAGCAATCTCACTTATCGAACTTGAAAGAGTAGAGAAGAGTAAGATATATAACCCTAGTGTACGGTTGAGTCGAATTAATTCCCAGCAAAGCTTGTGAAAGAACAAGGAAGTGGTGGAAAGGAGTCTGAGTGAGTGTCTGTGTGTGGTCACTGTGATGGGATCTGGTTCTGGGCCCTCACAGATGCAGCAGGAAAAGACAAGAAGAGAGTAGCTGCTCCTCTGAGACCGCAGGTGTGTCAGTCCTGCAGGCCGGTCAGAGATGTTTGGGGGCCACCCTTGTGTCCCGCCGCCTCCATCACTCCATCGCTTTGACTGAGCCAAAATCTGATCCTGCAGCTCTGGCGATGTTGAGGTGTTATTTATCATGTGTTTTTTTTTTTGAGAATCTCCTCTCCAAAGAAACGAATACTCAGATTTAACCTTTTGCGCAAACATGTGCGCACGTTTCACACCTCGTCCAAACACATGCAGACAAAAGTGTCGGTGGACATTAATCATCAGACTTGAGCGGTAATCGTGCCTCCATCAGGGGAAGGTTTTCTTCCCTTTGACAGCGAGAAGTCTTCCCATGTACGCCGGGTGGCCTCCCGGGGCCCCACGCACAGATGACATCAGCGCTCCGACCATGACAGCCATATGTAAATTGAATATGACTAATCGCTTTCCTGCATCACCTCCCGCCAACTGCGGGCCGCCGCGATGAAAGACGGATCAGGCCAATGAGAGAGACCAACGAGAGCTCCACAAGTACCGCCGCGTTTGAAGTTTTCCGGGCCGTGGGATGAGAGGCTTTCCAGATGAACTTACTAGTAATTCAACAACTGTAGCGGATGAAGATCCACCGGGTTATTTTAGAACAATCACAGGGAGCTGTCGCCATCGAAGCCACGGCTCTTTGCTAAATGTTAGCTTTGCACTTAGCCTGCGGTGGAGACTTGTTTACGCGTCGGCAACGATTTGACCAATGTGGAGGACCACAACTGTCCTGTGATTTATAAATGGAGCAGCAGATTGTGTTGCTGGTGTGAACACACACACATATTCAGAGAGAGGCAGCGTGAAGATAAAGTGCTTCCACATGTGGAAAGCATGAAGATCAAGAGGAGGTTCATGTGACCACCCATAGGACGGGGTAATCCCAGGTGTCCTCCCTGGGCTGCAGAGCCTGTGTGTGTCTGTGTGTTTACGAGCTCTATTATACTTTCTCTTTGACAAAGGGCTATTGATACCGAGAAGATTTGACTGGAGCCCTCACCGTGAAATACTGCAAGAATTCAGTTGATATTTGTCCTTTTATTGGGGTGAATTAGTTTAGTGACACATTGCAGTGGCAAAAGAGTGTGTGTCTGTTATTCATTTTTGAATTGTGTGTTTGAAAACAGACTAATAATAAAGGACTCTATATGACTCAGGTCAGTGGTTGTCACCTGGTGAATCGTTGCCACTATTCAAAGCTGCTGCTGCTCTGTGTGCTCACCTCATTAGTGCGTTTGCATGAGTAAATATGTCTGTTGTTTTTGACATGTTGTCATTTGAAGTCCAATATGGAGATTTTGTGGCCCCAAAGTTGCTCTTGTATGTTTGTGTGAAACAAATGAGCATTCATGACAATGACATGAATGCGTGTGTTGTTTGTGTCTATCATTTGTATCTTAGTTTGTGCTTCTTAACTTAGAAGTAGTGTGTGAGCCCACTGGATTAAATATTTAAATATTTAATATTGTATGTATCGTATCTTTAATATATAAATATTCACAAGCAATGGCTTCTTGCAATGCAAATGGTCATGTTCGTCTACTGCCATTGAATGTTAGGCTTTGGTGTTGTCTTATTGCATGATGGTTTTCATAAACACTTTTCCCCACATCAGTGTTTTAACCAGAGCTGACGAGAAATATAGCGTTTTTTTATTCTTGTTTGATGGCATAATAATCTATCTACATTAAATACGTAGAACTGTTTATATAATAATAATAATAATAATAATAATAATAATATATATTACTTAACTGTGAATTAAATCTGCTCCACGCTTTTGTTCCCACTATGATATTTTAAAATTTTAATCAAGAAAATAGGAACACTAATAATCGAAATAATAATAATAATTTTGTAAACGTCTTGTCATGGTTCTGTTTCTACATTTTTTTAAATCAATTTCTTAATCGTTTTAAAACACAACTAGATATTAGCTATATTTATAACTTAATGAACAATGGTTACTACAATGGTTATTACAGATGGTTTTTATTTCCAATATAAAATGTATAATATAATTTTCCAATATTTCCAATATTTAACATCGCAATGTAATATATGAAGTCTTTGAACTGCATTACAAAGATGATGGATTTGTTAATTAATAAATGAATTGATATATTTGTTTGTAATTATCAATAAACCACCTGACAAAATCTAAAATATACATATATATGTATATATATGTATATATATGTGTATGTATTATTTTGTGATCAACCCCTGAAAAAAAAATATATATAAAATATATATATATATATATATATATATATATATATATATATATATATATATATATATATATATAATGGCACATCTAAACAATAAAGAGCAATTAAACAGTGAAGCATTTCTTAACAACTTAACTACGGAAAATCACTTTACAATTCATAATACAAAAATAAATGTTACAATATCAAGCTATGTTGTCGTGGCTTTACAATCATATTATTGTATTTCTTGTGTGTTTGTAGGTCTGTGCGTGCGTGTGTGTGTGTGTGTGTGTGTGTGTGTGTGTGTGTGTGTGTGTGTGTGTGGCCTTCAGCATTTGTTACTGTTACAGACTAGACTTCTGGCTTCTTGTCTACAGCACCTTAAAATCACTCTGTGGAACTTAAAGTGTTTGTTTTTTTCTTCTTTTTTTAATCTTTTCGCTGAACACTATAAAAGAGCATTTTAAGTGAAGTGGTATCCGTTTCAATCCATCTCAGCGGCAAGGAAAGTAAACAGTCGAGCACTGGTGTAGCACATTCAAAGCAATTTAGCGCCCCATGTCTTTATCCTCGCTCTTCCTTCGTCTTGTTTTGAGTCTCCTGAAAAAACTCCTCGCTGTCCTGCTGTCAGTTGTTTGTCAGTCCGTGATGAATGTCCTGGACCTGACGGCTTGTTCTGACGCAGCACTTTCCAAATCACACGGCTGCAGTGGAGCCGACGTGCTTTTTTTGTCGCCATGTTTTGAGTGGAGGAGAGCCGACGTTTTTACTGACACTTCCTTTTTAATTAGCTCAAATTGATTTTCTCTTGGTGCCACACCTCCTCGGCACGTCAATTTAATTTCCACTTCCTTCGCTGCCCAACACACATTCACACTGTATTCGCTCGTGTCAATCGGAGCGGGGGTAGACCAAGGCTGATGTGTTCTCTTCTTATTATGAGTGGATGAAAAAGGCAACGGTGGAGAACTAGGATAAACTGGCGAGTTCCATCAATACTGTACCAATATCTATGTGTGTAAAAAGCACCTCAGGCTCAGATTTAATCATGTTTTGTTTAGTCCCATTCAAGCAGGCGTCGAGCGCCTGTTAATTGAATGTATTTTCAGAGTATAACCAGTACTAATAAAGTAAACACCTCCTTCTGGAAAGATGACTCATTATTAAGCTTTGTAGTCGACAATAATACTGAGGTTGTCGTTGCATGTATCAGTGTTGTGCTGCCTCAAGCAAAGTTCATTTCATCCAAAAGCACTGCGTTCAGTATTTAGCTAAGTGTTTTTGACGTCTGAGCTTAGTGTGTGTTGGTTCACAAAAATGCAGGCTTCCAAGGGGAGTACGGCTGTATGTGCCTTTGGAAAGGTGGCCCTGTTAATATTGCATTTTCATGGTCACTCATTGTTACTAAATGTCAGTTGCGGTTAGAGGTCACGCTGATGGCAGAGATGCCCCCTGTGCCGCCTCCTGACTGGCCCGGTGAGCAAGTGGCACTGCGTGTATCCTCCATGTAATCTGGATTTAGCTCGCTGAGATCATGGCTGCTGGAGCCCCCCTGGACGCTCAGCTGCATTGTGGGAGGTTCCCTCTCAATGCCACCTTTGTGTGTTTGCGTGGGTTGCTGTGATAGTCCCACTGACAGCCCATAATAAGTCATGAGTAAAAGTTCCCCTGTGGGGAGGCAATGGTAGTGGGGATGGGGTTCTGCTGGAACAATAAGATTCACACTAAATCCATCCAGAGTTGCTTTGAGTCTCTCTCTCTCTGACACACACACACACACACGCCATATGTTTTTGCAAGTCAAGTGTACGAAGTAGTACTTGACCTCTCAGTGCTTCACAGACAACAGAAGTGCTGGCTGCTCCTTCGCCCCTCTGTCAACTTGCTATTTTGAAATCCAGATTTTTGCTTCAATTTGTTCTTCTTCTAGTCCGTGTGTTCATCACAGATAATACGATCAGGTGACATCTAATGCTTGTTTCGATCAAAGAAAGCCTCCCTGCTGAAGCTGTGGGTCTGAATTTAGTCTTTTTTTTTTACACCGCTGCTAATAGTTTAAGAATCAGACAATGCACAGATGTATTTGTATCATGATGAAAAATACACTTCAACCTTTCCTGGGTGTCCCCAGCATTTCAACACTTAAGATTCTGAGAACACCACGCCGTCTCATCTTTTAACCGCTACAAATATTCTGACTTAGTGGTAGTTCCTGAACTAAATCATTTAAATTAATGTTGTACATGGAAGTAAACAGCCCATGTATACGAGCCATTCTGTGATTTAGATTTATCATTCAGAGTTCTAAATGGCTCAAGGACATAGGAATGAAAAGGATTTCGGCCGAGGGTTTTGATCAATAAACCCGCTGGTTTGTTTACTCCGCGCTTGTTATATCAAATTATATTCTTTGAGCTAACACTTGAAACTATGAAATGAGGGTAAACAAGCCTGAACGAGGCATGGAAATCCAAAATTCAGTCCCAAATATTTGTATTCTCTATAAAGCATTCTCTCGACCTTGACCTGATTCTAGTTTTGCTCTCTTGCCCTCTCACCCCACCAATGGCAACAAAATATTACCTTAACTGACGGGACAGTAGTAGAGTTAGATTGTAAATTGTTTTCTCAGTTTAACAAATCTGTTTTATATTTCAGGTTTTTCCTCTTCAGCAGTTAAGAGCTGCCTCAAAAAAACGTGTGTATTCAGAAAGTATATATGATGATAAAATGAATCATTTCACCTAAAAAAAATGTGATTCCGCAGAATCTTAAAGAAAATATAAAAATGATAAAATGCTTAAACAACTAGCATAAAACAGCATTATAAATAACCAAAAATCCAGGAGAATTTGAGAATAGAACAGCAATGAACAAAGAACACAGTGCTTCAACATGGAGCCAAGTAATATCCTGCAAACTCCCAAAAGTTGCTCGTGAGCACCTCATAAAGCGTGTTGTCATTGAGTTATGGGAGTTAAAAAGCACCATTTTTTTAAGTCTCAGTATTCCATATTAAATGAGTGTGTTGTGTTATATAACTACATTGTTGTTCGCCTACCTGCTCAGAATCCTGCTCGCCGTCTTTAAACGCTGAGATTTCCAGTGTGTATTCTCCTTTTATTGCCTCATTTGCATATAAATTAAATCCATATTGAGCCTTGGAGGCAGAGCGGCTATGCAAACCATCACAGGCTCTTCTTTGTTTTACAGATAAACCCTCCGCTTCCCTAAATGGCACGATGATCGGGGGGAGAGGAATCCTCTCACTGTTTCATAATTGTATGAATTTTAAATACACTGTCATAAGATGCTCTTCCGCATGCACGGCAGGGAGTCCTTCTCTTATTATCATATCAGGGCGGCGGGTCAGCTGACCATGAAGCCCCCTCATCACTCATGTGGGCCACGTGCAAACAAATTTTCAGAGACATCTGCTTGCTATGTTTCTACCCAACAATGTCAGAATAATCACTAGTCTTTTTAACCCACAAAATATATGTATTCGTTCACAACTGACATCAAGAACACTCGGTTATCTGAGTTGTAAAGATCTTTGTAAAGGGGACATCATATATCTGACATACGCTGTAAAACATTTCTGAATTTCTTTTCCATAGCAAACATCTATTGTTCTTTCAGCATTTTTCCCACTACAATTTCTGAAACATTCATGAGTAATAAAAGTGAATCTGAATAAAGGGGGGAATCAAAAAAAAGAGACTGTTTCAAAGTATTCATTTTAACAAATATTTCATGAAAATGTAGACTTGACAAAATACAAAATTATCACTGAAAAAATTAAAATAACTTTTTAAAAATATATGTTTAAACAAAATTGAACATATATCGATGTTACACCTGATTAAAATTAGCTGTTTATTTAAGAAAAAAGGTGGTATTTCCCCAAATTCCAGTTCTTATTAGACACTTCTAAAAAATCAAAATATATATTTTATGTATTGCAGTAGCTTGATAACAGTTGCCAGTGTGTGTATGTCTCCTGTTGGGATAAATCAGGCCTCTCAAACCATTATTTTTTTTACCACATCTGGCGCAGTTTGACTCCAACTTCTCCTCCACTTTTAATAAATGAATAGAAAAATAATGTGATTTGTTAATTGACACTTAAAACTTGAGCAAAGCGACACCACTCGTCATGACTGAAATCAATTAGGAGCAGCGTGCTCGGCCGAGGAGGCAGAGCAGAACACAATCCTGTGAAATAATTAAAAATTCCTCAGACGCGGAGGCCATGAACGCAGCCGCAGCAGTGCTCTGCAGGCTCGTTAGCTCTGAGCGGATCAGATTATTTAATTAAGAGCCAATACACAAGCAAGAAAGGCTTGGATTCTGCTCCTCATCGCCCCAAACTGTCGAGTTGGGAGAGGAGAGTATGTCTCCTCCTGTGAGTCAACAACGACTGACGCCTATAGACGTCTTCACCGGTCTCTTTTAGGTGGATTATTTTTCTTTTCACTTTGACTTTCTTCATCTTTTCCAGCAGTTATATGTTGAACTAACACTGCTCATGTATCTGAAGTGCCTAACTTCACTGTTTGAGACCAGCTGCAGCCACAAAAGACGAAAAATAATAACAATCACTGAATTATTGTGTCAATATTTGTGTGAAGCTGAACGTTACTGGGACAGCATGGGGCTGAGTTTATCAATAGTTGTTGAAAAAAGGTGCAAATAAAGTACAAATGCATGTATTTTATTGTACAAATGTTTCCTGGGCAGCCATTATCACCTTTGTGACCTCTCTGTGCATCTGAGCCACGTCGACATACAACCCTCGCTGGTGAATACATCAGACACAGAAACAAGCCGATTCCCCCTCTTTAAATATTTAAATATTATTTCAAAATGCTTAAAAACACAACAAACAGGATCACAGTTATCCAAATATAGCCTTTTTGTCCTCTGCTTCCTGTGTGTTTTATGACCAAAAATAATCATGTGAATATTTTGTCTTTTTATTTTGACAGTTATCACATTCACAACGATACTTTAGAATGCAGTTCTTTTTTTTGAAAAAAAAAAAAAAAAAAAAAAAAAAAAGAATTCCAGGGATCTAATGTTGCTTTGTTTATTTTTCTCCAACTACATGTGAACATATTAAAATCTTTGGCTTGGAGGAAAATGGGAAAATAGCACATGAGACGATGAGAAATTAAATATCTGTATACAACATGATAACTGCAGTGGTTATATAAATTTTAATAATGACTGTTTTATTTATAGAATCCAGTCCATAGAGTTCGTAAACAGAAATCTGTGTGTTTTTTTGTTGTTTTTTTTTTTTTTAAATACCCCGCTTGTCCCCGGTCACTCGCTGTCCTCCTTGTCCTCCTGCACGGTGGTGGTGGAGTGGTTGTACAGTCCTTGGGCCATCAGCTGCAGCGCCAGCCCGTTCTTGTAGCCTGTGGCCTTTTTAATCTTGGCCCGCTTGTTCTGGAACCAGATTTTGATCTGGGACTCGTTCAGGTTGAGTTCCTGGGCCAGAGACTGTCTCCGCTGCTCTGTGATGTAGCGGTTGGCCTGGAACTCAGTTTTGAGTCTCTGAAGCTGCTCGGCTGTGAAGGCGGTCCGCGGCCGCTTGTCCTCCTTGCTGCTCTTCTTCTTCTTCAGTTTGCGTGTCCTCGGGCCTGGTGTGCAAACAACAATGGAGACGAACACGTAAATGCCAGTGGGGACAACAGATATCTATTCATCCATGCTTTACAGATGCAACACCCCTGGATTTGAGATCCAGTCCGGCACATCTGGAGTCTGCGCCTGCAGGGCTGAGCCCGGACAGTGTGCAGGTGTCACCTGAAGCATGTATGTTGAAACAGCACAGGTAGTTAAAGTGCTCATCCAACGTTTGGTCCTGGTTCACGAGATACTGAAACTCCAGCTGTGTCACTGTCGCAGTAGGATCACGTTCTACTCCAACACACTCTGAGTGTGTCACAATCATGCTACAAGCACTTTTTATTGTTGTCTGTACACAAACTAGCTGTAGCTTTGTGTCTGATTTAATGCCAGAACAAGAACTATGCGCGTCTTGACCTGTTGTCGATCAAGTCACACGCTCACTCAAAACTCATATTTAGATGTCATCTGGTGTTCATGACCGCAGAGAAAAAAAGCACACTCTTTTTATCAGTTTTAGAAAACAAAGATCAGTTATTGTACAACCAGCTGTTACACACCATGGGTCAAGTCTGAGATTCCAAGAGGCCAGGAAAAGAAAGTCGCAGATTTTTTTTAAATGTCTGAATCAATTCCTCTGGTATTTCTGTGGTGTATTGTGGATCGCTGAGAATAACTGTTTTTCTTCAAACCTGACCTGAAGTAACGACTCCATTATGAAGCCTTTCGACAAAAAGATTGTATTTCTTTGAATACTTTTTCCAAGTCTTTCAATATTTTGTACGCCAGACATTCACGTTTTGGAGTAATGGCCGTTACATGTACACATTAAAATACAAAAGAGATGTGAAAATACAGTTAAAATACGCACAATGGATATATCTTTTTTTTTATATATATATATTTAAAAAATAGTTATCATTACAATATATAGTGATGTGTTTATTTGAAGAAGTTAAAACATGTAAACTATAATTAATTGAGGAAAAAATTAAAACGAATGGGTTTTATACATTTTGACACTTTAACATTCATGATCAGATATTTTACGGCACAGCTGAGACTGGTCATTGATTAAAAAAAAAAAAGGAAACTCAAACTAAAAAAAACAGTAACATCCGCTGATGCTCGTCGCTGGCTTTTGTGTCAGTTTATTTTGTGAATTTCATTTCTTTAAGTTGGATTCATATATCGTCTTTAAAACTCAAAAATGGTGTGGTAAATATGAAAATGAAGTGACGTTCTTACGATCCATTCTCATTCATGTGAAGCACTCGCTGGAATAATAATAATGCGATTTATCATTAAAACGGTATTTACACATATAACAAACGGACCAAAATCTAATCCAAATTAATACAATAAAACAAAACACAATATAAAATTTAGTGTTTTTCTCATTTCTGAAAAGCCTTGAGTAAATTTACAAGCCGAGATAGAATGAGGTATTTTCCGTCCTTTGCCTTCATATTAAATCGCCATTAAATTGCTCCATTTTAATTAATAATGTTGACAATACTAATACTAGCGATCCACAAAGCGTGAGCTAGTCACGACTGATTCTGACCCACTCATACATACAGTAATACCATGATCGTAAACACGGATGATGGCGGAATTGATGGCAATTACGGCATGAAGCAATAATAATTGGAGAAAAACATCGATGATTTGTGCATATTAGTATAAAATTGCTGAGAATATATCGCAATGTCTTTTTTGCGGGGCTATAAAACAAATATAGTGTGTGTTTGCGTGTGAATAAGTAGGTTTAACACACCGCAAAAATACAAACCTATTATTTTTCACACATATCAGTGTTATGTTTAATAAATTCCTTTGCTGATTAGGTGTATGTATTTCCCAAATGTTTCTGTTTGGGACGAGCGTCCGAATGTCAAACGTCGCACAACACGCGTGGGTTTTGCGCAAAACTCAATAAATAAAGGCATTTCACGCTTTTAAAACTGAAGTATCTGCAGCAACGCCACCAACAAATTCTGACTGTATTAAGCCGCCAAAGATTTAAAACAGAAAATCGTTGTGATAAAATCTGAACCCGAGTTCTTGGCGGAAAGTCAAACAGTGATTTTAAAGAAGAGATAAGGAGGCTGCAGACACAGGCACGCAGAGGCATTTAACTTCAGTTAGTGGCCCACTTCTCACGCCGGATTTTAAAGTCATGGTGTGTGTCTGTGAGAGGAAGAAAAGCGTCATATCACAGTAAATGAAAAATGATCTACAATTAGCATAACAAAGGCATCAGACTGGCTTCAAAGAGAAATTAAAAACACACTGGACTCAAACATAGACGCATCAAAAAGCACGTGGCTCCAGAATTAGCCGCTAAACCACAACAAAGTATCAGCTGTTTGTAATAAATAGGAATGTAAAAGACACTGCAGCACTCATGATGTCAAATACAATGTCTTTTTTGTTTTGGTTACATTTAATATAATAACGTCGGGAAAGAAAGGTAGAAGATCGGCCTCACGACCGTGCGGAATTATCAAAATAATGCAGGATATTTTAAGTGGTTTGTGGACCGTTTGGAATAATTGCTAAAATTGTATTTGATTTAAGCGAATCAATCATCGTATTTGCTTAGAGGTTTAATGGAATTGCTACAAAAAAAAAACCACACTTTGCACTACGATTGTCTTTGTACTTGTATTTAAGTGTTTTGTTTATCGATATACAGCTTATTTGATGTGACCGAAAAGAGAATCTGGAACCTCGAGTTCCAATCTAATGCGGACAGGTGTGGAGATGACGCTCGGGTGTAAAAATACATTTGGCAGGAAATATCTCATGTGATATCGAGTTCCCCCGCTCGGTATAACTTTAGTCGGGGACTTGATTAGCGCCTTACCAGATGAGGGCCGGTCCGAGTAGCGGGTGCAGTAGACCCAGGCGGGCCAGAGCAGCGGCTGGCTCTCTTTCGCCGCGGCCGGAGACGCGGCAGTGCCGCCGCTCATCACCATGATGGACGAGGGGCTGTCCGGGTACCGGCTAGTCCCGTTCCCCGCCGCCTCGCCCTGCTTGGACTGTTTGTTAGACGGCGACGACGATGACGACGACGAGGAGGAGGGTGAGGACGAGGTGCTGTCACTGCTGCAGTTCGAGTCCAGACACAGGCTGCCGGCGTGCGGCCGCGCCAGCGGAGCCTCCCGGCGGCAGCCGAAGTCCGGCCGCAGGATGTTGTCGATGAAAAAGTTGGTGGTTCGGTGTGCCTGCTGCGCCGCCTGGTGCGCTAGGATGACGGGCGGAGAGGGCAAGTTGGGAGACAGGGACATGCTTTCCTCCTCGGTCGAGTCCCGGCCACTGCTCGGCTCCTTCTGCTCTTCCATCGCCCGAGAGAAGCGCCTCCACGCCGGGGTCCACTTGTTGCTCCCTCCTGGTCCGTATCCGATTTAGACGAACCGCATGTAAACGGACACACGTGTGTTTATTTCAAATACACGCGGCGTGACGGCGCTCCGGTCATAAGTCCAGCTCTCTGTCCGAGGACCATAATAATGAGAGGGTTGCCGTCTCCACTAAGCTGCTGCCTCCCTCCTCTGTCTTCTTGTCTCCTCCTGCCCGCCGGAAGCACATGTGCAGGTGCACGCGCCCTCCGCGAGCCAATGAGAGGTCGCGACCGTCGTCGTCATCACTGATGGCAGCCAATGGCCACGCAGGATCACTCGCGTGCGCGCAGAGCGAAAAACAATAACAACCGGATGTGAAATATCTCGAGCAGAGAAACTTGCTACAATGTACCGCAATCTGGAGCCACATTACCCGAGATTGGAAACTCTCTGACGCTTCCTTCGTCTTTATTAGCAGTTCACCATTTTATTATAAATCGGCATTAACTTCCAACGTGACTTTTAAGTGGGTTTACTACCGTTATTTTCAATCGCAGCGCGAGCTTCACTATACACAGCAAAATAAACAACACTGTTTTAAAGGTGCTGTTAAAAGCCTCACTTGCGTCTGTTTGTCTTCATTCCTCCGTGGTGGATTTGCAAATCGTGAGTGATGAGACTGTTGAAAATAGGTATAAAGTCTTGGTCCAACGAAAACACATTGAGGATGACGTCACATTTTGTTATCTCACGGTAACGCACGTTCGGCTTCTCCTGTATTTCTTGCAATAATATTGTGTTTCGCCCACATCAGTCTTGTGCCTTGTCTTGTTTTACGAGACTGATATTTTCACACGAGCGGTTCTGCTTGACTTCAGTTCTGTTGTTGTGGACGTTTAATATTTAGATTTGTTTTAAATACATTTTTAACACAAAAAAAGTGTTTGTTTTTTCCTTCCGCTCCTTGCTGCTTTTTCCCCAGAATTGCACTTTGTACCATTTTTGGCTGCTTATATTTAATGCTCTACTTCTTTTTCATGTGTGTAATTGTGTATTCCCTTCTCATTTTCAACTTTGAAAACATTCTCGGGTTGCGTTTTGATTTTTTTTCCATTCATTATTTGGCCCATTATCTCAAACCGGCGGCTTTACTTTGTGTTTCCCCCCTTGGTAAACATGCGCTAATTTGAAGTCCGTCGTTTTCTTAATTTATTTCAGACATGAAATGTATTTTAAATTCTAAATGTTTTCATCCCAAACGACTGTGGACCATCAATCTGGTATCGTTTAACTCTTTTAACACCAACGCTGTCTTTCTCTCCACAGTTCGCGTTTTGCTCATTTCAAAATTTTACTTGTCTTCATGTATTTCCAGAGAAATATTGTGGCATAGTTGGCCCCGCGTTTGGTCGAATTCGTTCTGCCTGTTGAGCCCTGGAGCTCCATTTTTTTAAAAGTCAATTTCGTCGCCATTACGTTGAAACGCCGTCCTCTGTTTTACACTTCCCATTTTTGCCCGTGAACGTGGATCACTGACTCCACCTGAAAGTGCTCGTCATCTTTTGAGCATCTCCACTGCAATTAGGGGCCAATAAAGTTGCCTCCCGCCTTTAATTGGCGATTTAAAATAATAACATTATTAATGATCATAATGGCATGAAAAGTGTGGACGTGTTGATGTTGGATGCAGTGAAATCTTCATCCCACAGGCCGCAGCAGTGTGAAACCAAAGCTACTTAATTAAATTCCAATTAGGACACTATCAATATGCTGAGGAGCCGCGGCTCCATTGTGTTCCGCTCTTATCTGGAGCCGCCTGCAGAAGATAATTTATAGCTTTTAATTAGTCTTCATTCAGGCCTGCGTTCATCACCGGCACCGAGCCGAATAAAAGGCCGGTCAGAGGCGCTGTCAGCGGCTCCTGGCAGGGCCCTTCATCACAGGGGCCGCTACATGGAGCCTAATTTCCAAGGTGCTGATAAAGCTAGTTGAATAATGGCCGGAGCCCACGGAGACTCCATTTACAGAAATGACTTTATTGACGGTTTAACGTCCGTAATTCATTTCACCTCTCATGTATTGGGAGTCGGATTTGTCGCCGTAATAGGATGATAAATGCACTGAGGGATCGCAGCCTCGTTTTTATTGAGTAGCCACTATAGTGGGCGCGCACACACGCGTCCTCCCTCTCTCTCTCTCTCTCTCTCACACACACACACGCACACTCGGGGGCACCTGGCTGCAAGGCGCATGTTCTGATATAGTTTCTCCAATAAAGCAAAGGCTTTACCTTCAAAGGGAAACCACACAGTTGCTCAACTCTCTCCTCCATTTGTGCACTTCTTGGTCATTGTGAGAGTCTCTGTCTGAGTTGCGCAGTGCAGGCCTGTGAAGCGGCTCTCTGGAGGATCTATTGCACATCAGCGCGCACACGCAAGTTCATGATGAGCTGGAGCCGCGTCGCCTCTGAAGCACTTTCTCTGACTCACTCGTGTGTCGAACAATAGGCGCATTTGTTCCTTTCGTCATAATCATGTTTGGGTTTCTGGCCTTAATAACGTTATATGCGCGTGCCCGGGTTTGCTTTTCATTTAGACCGCAGCTTGTGGTCGTCTGGTCAGACACACAGTTCTGCGTTTGATTTGCATCTGCGCTCTTCAACTTTGGATTTAAAAAAAAAATGAAGTAGATTACTTAACCTAGAATATATATTCTACAGAGAAAATCTAAACATTATACTCTTCTGTCTAAGCTCCCCTCACTCCTTCACTCACCCCCTCCTAAATAACGCCTGTCCACGTTCTGGTCTGAACCAGATCACGTCCCCAAGAGAGTCATTTAAACGCTGCTCCGCGTCCATGCTTTGCTTTTCCAACGCAAACTTCTGTCTTCCGCGTCCTCATGTCCTCACTTGTGTTATTATCTGTCTCATGCATGTGTCTACACCGCCTCATGTCCCGACTTGAGTCTCTTTATATTCCCGCCGGTGCTGAAGACGCGTGTCTGGTCTCAGTGAAGATCATCAGTGAGCCGGTGCTGCCCTCTGGTGGTCAAAGTAGATAATATCAAGAACATATTTGTATGGTTTTACTCTGCTCTGAATTAAGGTTGCTTTTGGGAATGTCTGACAAAAATATACCCATGAGTATAAATTAACACTGTATGCCTGTTTTTAATGCACTGATTTATTTATATAGACATTTTTTGGGACAGGGAACTCCTGCTCCACATCCAAGTGGAAACTCAGTATTTTAAGTACTATTCTTAAGTATTATTTCCCCCTTTTCCTTTTAATTTTAATTCTTCCAATTGGTGATTGTAACTGCATTTTTGTCCCTCAAAAATAAATGAAAATGTTGTTCACCCACCGTTTCCAAGATATACAACCCTTAAAAGGATGCTCATATTTGTAATTTATATTGAGCATCTTCCAGGAAAATGTACATAAAATCAAACAATACTAGTCTCAGTACACATTGCGACGCTAAATAAATTTAATTGCGTGTCCATTTTCTATCTGAATTTCGCCATATGGGGATTAATAAAGTATCAATCAATTTATCTACATACTACCTACATGGTTTTAAGTGACGTGGTTCAGTTCGTTTTTCATTTTAGTTTGTTCCCAAACGGTTGAGCGCAAATACATCACATGACTCAACAAGACTCAACGCAATAAATTAAATAATAAATAATTTATTATTTATTATATATAATATATAATTTATTAAATAAATAATTTAAATCTTAAATCCTAAACAAATACTTAACAATTACAAATAAATTCTATTAAAATTCAAATAAAATTCTTTTCTTTTTTTTACTTTGAGGATGTCATCATTTGCAGTACTCTTCCATAAAATTTCAAATGTATTTGCTTCATGAAACAGGGTGCATGCGGGTGTGTTTGTGTCCAACTCGAGGACTGGAGGCCAGATCAGACATGCAAGGTCACTTAAAAGGTTACAGTTAAATTCAACACTCATTTAAAGAGTAACTGAGCGCGTTGATGTAATCTCCATAGATTATCAAGGAGTTGAATCTGTATCATTCATTTGAACATATTGAGGTTCCAGTGGTCAACAGTGATGGGTTGATGACATTTCATGAAACTGTGACCCCATTTTCCGAAGCCACTAGATGGCGCTCTTTGCCCCATACGCATTCATTTCCAACAGTCGCTCCAACTGAACCTCACGACATGTTTTAAACCATCTGGCTTTGGAAATGTGGACTAGGCGTCAACAGTTGTCGGAAAACTTGGGCAAACAACGGTGTCAAAGGAAGGGAATCTGAAGTATATTCGTCATTTAAACTATGAGTCAGTGATGGGGGAGGACTGTTTGTCAATTTTGACATGAATTTTGTAATCACCCAATGTGCCCACTAGATGTCCCCATTGACTCTGTGAACAATCCCTTGGATCAGCTGTGTCGACGCAACTTAATATTTTATTTATTTTTTATGTACACGGACGCAAACGCCGTTCGAATCGGGGCTGGGTGTTGATTTAAATCATATTCATGAATAAAAACAAGCGAAACATCAGGTAGGTTTTGAGCTTTGTCTCAAGCAAACCTATGGGAACAAGCACACATATATACTCCTCTTTGCCAAGCTCGCATTCAACACACGACTTGCTACTACCTGGTCACTGAACACACATTTGTCCATTATTCTTTGTCCATTAATCTTTCCTGGGACCAGAGTCTTTGAAAATTAAATTACATGAATGACATTTTATTAATATTGACTGCAACGTTAAAAAAAATCCTTCCAACCTGAAGGTTTTTTTGGGCTCATTATTTTATTAAATAATATATTATAGAATTGTGGTCTGATGTTTTCATTGTCTGACATTTAGCTAATTGGTCCCATGAATCATCTCTCCACATGAGGGATGATGACCGACCTGTCAAAATTAAAGATGTGTTTTTCACTCACACCTCATTGCTCTGCCATCCCTTTAACTGCCAAAACACCGGCGATGCTGTGAGGACGTGTTCTGCACGATTATCATTCCAAGTTTCCTCACACTCTCAGTGACAGTCTGCAACTGTCTGTCTGTCTCTTCCAGGTCCAGGCCTCAGCAGTAATAATACATGAAGGGCTCCAAAACTCATCCATTAGTCAGGAGGGAAGCACTGATCTTTGGCCTCCACACACACACACACACACACACACACACACACACACACACACACACACACACACACACACACACACACACAGCCGAACACACACACTTGCATGCTCTTGCCTGTCATCAATAAGTAAAGGGATATTAATGCAGATGAATAATTGAGTTTGGTAGGATTGCTCCAGAGCGCTAATGAGAGGTGGGCGACAGATTGTTCCCTCGTCTTATTGCGTCGTGGTGAGAAGTTGGTGAGAGTTTGAGGACAGATAAATGAGGCCATTTAGCAGTGAGCTGGTGTGATCAATGCACGCTTGTGTGAGGCAAAACACAGCAATGGTGACAGGTCTACAATGAGTTCAACAAGAAAAAGGCAACATTTGGGTCATCTTGGGCGCCCAAGCTTGGATCCAGAAGTCCCCCTCAGCCAGACTGACCTTGCTTTGGCTCCTCCTGAAGGATGCCGTGTCATGACCACCAGACTCAACTCTTCCCAGCGTCTGAGTGAAGCATCATGGACAAGCGCTGGAGTGACGAACGAGTCTCCTCATATCTGACTTTCGATGGAAGAGATTTGTCAACAAAACAGAAGTTTAGCCATAATCTGTCAACCAAATGGAACAAACAGTCACAATTCTACATTTGAGAGCTTAACTGAAGCATTGTTGCTGAACCACTTTTGTCTTGCCGTTTTAATATTAAACTCATCATACTCCTTTTACTCAGAAATGTCGTGTTGTGTGTGTTTTATTGAATTGTTTTATTTCTAATTGTCCCTGTGATTCCCACAGTTAATGGGACACACCAGGAACAACTGTGAACTCTGGGAACAGTTACATGTTTCTGTTTTCTGCTCTTGGTTCCGTGAGACCCTCAGTTCTCCTTGTCTGTCCATTGTTTGTAGTTGTGGCGGTGTAAGAAGAGCACCCTGATCCAGGATCCGATCGAGAATATTGACTCTTTGAGCCAGAGTCTGTCTGTTCCAGGACTTTTAGGACATGGCTCACCTGCAACCGAAGCAAGTCTCCACACCAACCTCCGACAACCTCTTCTCATGCCCAGCTGTCTCTTCTCCTTCTCAGCATCTCTAGGAATGATAGCCATCATGGTGGTGGTTGACCACTCTTCTAAGATGACACACTACCATCCGCCTCATTCTAAACATCATAAAAGAGGACTTTGTGTCAGATCATGGACCACAGTTCTTCTTGCAGGTATGACAGATATTCCGCAATGCCCTGAGGGACTTTGCCTTGTTTTGAGCAAGACCTCATGTTGAACATCATCCACATGCATGATTGTTTTGTCACTTTTTGTCACAGTCGACACCAACCTTAAACTAAAGTAGTTTTCCAAATGTTCAACCGTCTTAAAAGTTCACACACACAAGCATAATATCACGAACAGAAAATACCTTGGCCCGCTGAAGCAAACAACTCGAAACGGATTTGGCAGAAAGTGTACAGAAAAAAACACAATACCAAACCAGAGAGAGGGAGAGACGGCATCATGTGATGCTTAGAAACTTGTGGCATCCAATCATCGATTGGCAGCACAATAGACACGCCCCACCAAGTTTCCAGGAACCAGCCACGCCCACTCAAAACACACTAAAAGCAACTGCAAAAAAGAATACAATGCAAAGAAAAGAGACATCACTTGGTCACAACAAAGACCATAGTGATTTTGACAGCCCTATAAGTAAACTTCAGTGTAGACTGTTTGATACAGTAAGTGCACAACTGCTGATCACTTTAAGAGTGTGAGAGAATCATTCATCTTTAAGACTGTATCATGACACCTCTTTGTTCACTCAGTGTGTCAAAGAAACCTTTGGTGTGGTTGTTCCTTCTAAACGGTGTAGTCAGTCTGTCTATGCAGACAGAGTTTGAACTGTTCTATCATGACATCAAGTACGGCTTCCCTTGGAACCTAGGAGTATAGGACTGCCCTAGGGATTTCAAGTTCGACTTGTTGGTGGAAAACAAGGGATGTACAAAGTTCTGAACTTGTGGTCAAGCTGGAATGCTTTCTGATGAGAAGTGGCCACAACGTAAAATTGAGAAAAAAAAGAGAACTTAGCAGTTATGCAGGAAGGCCCCAACGAGAATTGAACTCGTGACCCCTGGTTTACGAGACCAGTGCTCTAACCACTGAGCTATGGAGCCCTGCTGGGGAGTCTTATTGGGGGAAAAAAACTGTCCAAGAAAGTGTGGTGGACCAGTTACTGGAGTTTGGCGTGAACGGAGTACACGCCTACATTTGGAGAGACACTTCCACCAATCCATCGGCTCCATAGCTCAGTGGTCAGATCACTGGTCTTGTAAACCAGGGGTCAGAGTTCAATTCTCGTTGGGTCCTCGACTATGGTTCTTCTCGGTTTCAACACCACATGTTGAATACAATAAAGAGGCCTGATTGGTGTGTCACTCGCTTGATGAACAAATGCCACTCACCCATTCACCATGTGAGGGATCATCAGATCAGTTAGCATCGGGGAAACTTGTGGCATCCAATCATCGAAAGAACACACCAGAGACGGCCCACCAAGTTTCCGGGAACCAGCCATGCCCACTTAAAACACAGTGAGAGCGCCAAGAAGTTATGCAAGAAGGCTCCAACGAGGATTGAACTCGTGACCCCTGGTTTACAAGACCAGTGCTCTAACCACTGAGCTATGGAGCCCTTTCTCTCCAAAGTCCATGTCAATGTGTGATGACAAACACTATCTGAGCAGTTGCACGATGCTGACATAAACGCCATCCACGCCTCAGTTTGGTTAGACACTAACATCCATGTGGAGGCTCCATAGCTCAGTGGTTAGAGCACTGGTCTTGTAAACCAGGGGTCACGAGTTCAATTCTCGTTGGGGCCTGGACTACGGTTCTTTTACGTTTCAACACCAAATGTTGTATACCATAAAGAAGCCTGATTGGTGTGAACAGAGGCCACTCACCCAGTCGCCATGTGAGGGATCATCAGATCAGTTAGCATCGGGGGATTGAATGATTAACCTTTCTTTCATTTTTCATATTGTATTGTAGTGACTGGATTTTATTGTACAAGCAACTGCATTTTTGGAGTGAACGGCGTACACGCCTAGGTTTGGAGAGACACTTTGACCTCGAGATAGGCTCCATAGCTCAGTGGTTAGAGCACTGGTCTTGTAAACCAGGGGTCACGAGTTCAATTTGCGTTGGTGACTGTATAGTTGGTGAGCAAAGACTCACCTGCAACGGAAACAAGTCTTCAGACCAAGCTCCTGTGGGACTTCCACAACATCTTCTCATCGTCAGCTGTCCCTTCTGCTTCTCTGAGTCTCTGGTGACCTGGATGCTATGGATCCTATCAGGCGACCCTTTATTGGAAAAAAAACTGTCCAAGAAAACTTACATTGACAAACCAGTTGCTGGGCGTTGGTGTATACACCTGGAAACAGGGATTCTTGGATTTAGCAGTGAGTGTACAGAAAAATAGCCACAATACCAAGACTACATGCCCATCAGACCAAACTAATGACTGGGGCTGGAGACAGACAGAGAGAGCACCGGCATCATGTGATGTTTAAAAACTTGCGGCATTCAATCATTGAAGAAACACACTAGAGACGGCACACCAAGTTTCCAGGAACCAGCCACGCCCACTTCAAACACACTGAGAGCACCAAGAACAAAGAACTTATGTAGGAAGGCCCCAACGAGAATTGAACTCGTGACCCCTGGTTTACAAGACCAGTGCTCTAACCACTGAGCTATGGAGCCCTGCTGGCGAGCAGTATTGGCTAGAGGGACAAAACTGACCGAGATAGAATGGTGGACAAACCAGTTACTTGATTTTTGGCGTGAATAGAGTACACGCCTACATTTGGAGAGACACTTCCACCTAGTCATTGGCTCCATAGCTCAGTGGTTAGAGCACTGGTCTTGTAAACGGCATGCACACCTTTGTTTGGAGAGACACTTCAGCCATGACATAGGCTCCATAGCTCAGTGGTTAGAGCACTGCTCTTATAAACCAGGAGTTGCACGTCCATTTCTTGTTGGAGCCTGGACTGTGATTCTTTCATGTTTCAAGGATGTGTTGTACATGCCCACAGAATGGTGTTTTGAGCAAGACCTCATGTTGTAAACTATCCACAGATGTGATTGCTTTGTCGCTTGCTTGATGAACAGAGGCCACTCAATTATCGCCGAGGACCTGCAAGGGCCCATGAAAGGAGCATTCGTGAACAAGTCACTCAAGCCTAGTGGTTAGCACTCATACCTTGCAACAATAAAGTTCTGGGTTTGATCCCGGGCTTGGACCACCTTTCAGCATGAAGTTTGCATGCGTGTGGGTGTTCTCCGGTTTCCTCCCAAAGCTCACTAGGTACATTTGTAAATGGAACACTCTAGAATTGCCCCAAGGTGTGTGTGCCCTGCGATGGTCCCTTTCATCTGTCCATACACCATCGGCGTCTCCTCTCTTCTGTGTAATCTCTCTTCTCACCTTGAAACTTTCCATCACTCCAACAACGCACCTCGCCTCTGTCTGTCCTCAAAGTGCCCCTCGCAACTCTCACATGCTTCTTCTTCTGAACCGCACTTTCTCTGTAGGAATTCCAGGAAGCTTCCAGGAAGATCAATGCAACCCCTTCTGACCGTCTCACGCTCACTCAGGTCTGGACTTGTGTGATGGCCAATGTTCTTGGCAGGTCATAAGGCAGTCTGGTCGGGACGAGTGAAGAGGCGGCCTCTCCTATTACACACAAAAATACGTAAGTTATCAAGCAATGGGAAATAATGGGGCTTTAACAAGGTTAACAGTCATAACTAGAATTACCTCTCTATTTCTCGAGCTTTCTTTCAGCATACTGTGAGAAGCATGAAGTCATCATGAAAATGCAGCAATTGATCAGCCTCACATGGGGCACCAATTTATGGTGAAAAGAGAGGATTGAACTGAAAGCACTGAATGTCAGCACTTTGGTGACAAGAAATTTGAGTTGTTTTAAAGACTTTATCTGGAAAAAAACGAAAAAAATTGGCCACCACCTGATTAAAATACAAAATTAGGCAAGTTAAAAAGAATCAAAGTTGGACAGAGATGAGAATTTAGACAGGCAGGTGCCAATGAGGGTAGAACTCATGACAGCTGGTTAGAAGAGCAAGGCTCAATCCACTGAGATGTGGAGCCATGCCTTGATCAAGTAATGCTATTATAAACACTGTCGACGTCTGCCTCCGGATGAGGACCAACCAGCCGATTGACACTGGTTTGGTGTCAACCACCTGGCTGGAATATTTGTCTTTTCCTAACGCTGATTTGAACATGCCCGAAATTTGGGATGTTCAACTCATCCTCCAGAGCTGCATGTTTTTTTTCGAACCCAAGTAACACACACAGCTTCGGCATTCAGGTTTTTTGATGAATGTTATCATCATCTGATTGTCAGTCTGGTGAAGGCTGTTGGGATTAGTTCCCTCCCAGCATGGCCCAAGAAAGAAACAAGACCATACCTTAGGAGCCAGGTGATTGACGTCCTACCGGCTCAGCCAGGGATGAAGATGCACCTCAGGACAGGACAGTATGGGCAACTGAGGTGTCCACCATGACCTTCAAGTGGGCTTGAGCGAAGGTCGATGCAGATGGCCAGGATGCTGCCTGGCAACTGTCCTCCATGGAGGCTCCGCCAGTGCTCTACAATTTATTACTATCTGGTTCAAAAGAGAACTCTCATTCAAGTCTTCACAGCAGCTTGTTGGAGATGCTCCAAAAACCAAAAGACACTTTGGAAGGCCCCAACGAGAATTGAACTCATCACCCCTGGTTTACGAAACCAGTGCTCTTACCACTGAGCTATGGAGCCATGAAATTGTGACTATATTGTCACATATGAAAAGAAAAAAAGCTGTAAAGGCAAAGTTTTGTGAGGATTAAGTCTGGAATCACTCACTTAATGCGTGTGACCTGACAATCAACTTGTTGCAGTTTTTTGGACAGGCTTATGAAAATGAACTCGGAGACAGCCAAAAAGGATATCAGAAAGGCCCCAACGAGGATTGAACTCGTGACCCCTGGTTTACAAGACCAGTGCTCTAACCACTGAGCTATGGAGCCGCTTCTCACTTAAGTCTATGTCAATGTATAATGACAAACAGCAGTTGCACGATCGCGCAACAGCAGTTGCACGATGTTGACATAAACGCCATCCACACCTCAGTTTGGTTAGACACTAACATCCTTGCGGAGGCTCCATAGCTCAGTGGTTAGAGCACTGGTCTTGTAAACCAGGGGTCACGAGTTCAATTCTCATTGGGGCTTGTACTGTTGCTGGATATCACTTTTTGTGTTTTATATTTTAAGGATAATTTGAACAGGCCGTAAATTCAGGATGTTTAACCCATCCTCCTCCACCATCTTTAATCCACCGTCCTCAGCAACTTGAGACCACGCCCTCACTTTGGCGACGTGTTTGAACTGGGCAGGTGACAACTAATCAGTTACGGCGACTAAAATAAAGCATATCACGTAGGCCCTCACGACCTCTGGTTCACAAGACCAGTGCTCCAACCACGGAGCAATAAAGGCCTACTTTACATCTGTCTCAACCTGAGACAGCCGTGGGCAAACCAAGCACTTCTTGTGTTATCGAACACACTGCACTAAGCGCAGGTGGGACTGTTGATAGTGTGCTCAAGTAAACAAGTTTTATAACCAAAGGAGTGACTTCTTCTCCAATGGATCACATGAAAAATGACTCAAACGTCTAAATCACTGTTCGCTACAACTGATCCAGGTGATGATGACGGTGGAATATCATCTTGTGCCAGCGAAGTGTAGACATGTCAGATGTACTGAAGACTTGAAGAAAGATTAGATCACAAGAACTGACTTGTTTTACAGCTTAAACAACTGATAAAAATGTGAACATACTATGTGGTGTATGGTACGTTAACATATATGACCATGTTACTAGTACTGAGAAACACATTTAAGCATCCTTTTCCATGAAACCAATTACACAACAACCAATAGGGTAGGTTGGAAGGCCCCAACGAGAATTGAACTCGTGACCCCTGGTTTACGAGACCAGTGCTCTCACCACTGGTGGGAATGAACCACCAACTTGAAAGACACTTCTTGCTTCACACCTCAGTGGTTGACAGCATTGCAGAACGGACATAGTTTGAGTTAGAGTTTCACTTCTTGTTGGGGCCTGGACTGTTGGTGTCCTTAAATTCTTTTACGTCTTAAGAATGATTTACACAAAATTGAACACCATCCATGCCGTCCAAGCGTCATCTGACTTCAACAGCACAGGAACATTTTACAGCTATTTTGGAGGTATGTTCACAACAAACAGCATGTGCAGTACATGAGTCAAAATGAGACTAATGTGTATATGCTTGTTTTTTGGATATAAGCGTAGTATATATGTTTGGAGGGAGCAGATGAACTGCAGTGCTAACACGGGTGCTAGATGGTGAAAATAGTTTTTCAATGAACTGACTGCCAGAGAAAATGACTTGTTATGACAGTTATGGATGTCTGCTGTTTTTTGTATTGCACTGTCGAGGCATACGGTGAACATATAGCTGGCCAAACTGATTAGCCACGATGCTAATAACTGCGCCAGTCATGTTAGTCAACATATTGTGGTGAAAAACAGTGTACGGCATTCTTTGTGCTTACCACGGGTCTTGGGTGTGTTATCAAATGTAGGGAACTTTTTTTTGAGATGATAACAAACATGCAAATGCCCGGTACCCATTTTATTGTTTATCACAGTATAGTGTAGATATAGCCTGCACAGCCGACAACGGCAGGTAGCTCACAGTGGTCCTGGTGACTGCTCAGAGAGTTTGTGTGTTTGTTCAGACACATGAAAAATGAGAGGGAACATTGAGGTGGACCAGCCATTTGACTTTAACACGTGTCTCCTGACAATCAACTTGTTGCAGTTTTTTGGACAAGCTTATGAAAGTGGAACTCAGAGACAGCCAAAAAAACTTATCAGAAAGGCCCCAACGAGGATTGAACTCGTGACCCCTGGTTTACAAGACCAGTGCTCTAACCACTGAGCTATGGAGCCCTTTCTCGCCAATGTCTATGTCAATGTGTGATGACAAACACTATCTGAACAGTTGCACGCTGTTCACATAAACGCCATCCACGCCTCAGTTTGGTTAGACACTAACATCCATGTGGAGGCTCCATAGCTCAGTGGTTAGAGCACTGGTCTTGTAAACCAGGGGTCACGAGTTCAATTCTCGTTGGAGCCTAGAATTTCTTTCTTTTCCTAAAGATGATTTGAACATGCCCTAAATTTGGGATGGAGGTTCACACAGGCCTTCTAGGACCACTGGCAGATTCCATCTCAGAGTTTATGCTCATTACGGGAGGCTAATCCGTCTGGCACAAAGCAGAAACCTCTTGATGATCAGGTGACTTCTCACAGAGAAACGGCCCAGGCCCTGGAGTCCCACACAGAGGGCGGCCATGAACACATTCAGTGTAGAGGCCGCCCGTCCTTTATCCAGCAACTCCTGGAGAAAGGAAAGCACACCAGAGGCAGGACAACTGGATGGTGTGAGACCTTTAGATCCACACGAGGGGTGTTTTACACAGTGAGGAGTGCCTTCCTGGGCAGAGTCAATCAACTGAGGTCTCAGGCCGAGGCCAGTGCCTCGATGTGGAATAACCAATAGCGGAGGCCGTTAGAGGAGGGAGCACATATGTCATAGAACCAAGTTTCAACAGAACAATCTCTCACCCTCAACCTGAGACAAGTAGTGTGCAGGATGAGGGGTTTCTGAGTCGCCACCGCCACCACCAACAAACATGCAAATGCCAGGTACTCATTTTATTGTGTTTATCACAGTATAGTGTAGATATAGCCTGCAAAATGGATGAGCTGTCACCACAGCCGACAACGACAGGTAGCTCACAATGGTCCTGGTGACTGCTCAGAGAGTTTGTGTGTTTGCTCAGAAACATGAAAAATGAGAGGGAACATTGAGGTGGACCAGCCATCTGACTTTAACACGTGTCTCCTGACAATCAACTTGTTGCAGTTTTTTGGACAAGCTTATGAAAGTGGAACTCAGAGACAGCCAAAAAACCTATCACCAAGGCCCCAACGAGAATTGAACTCGTGACCCCTGGTTTACAAGACCAGTGCTCTGACCACTGAGCTATGGAGCCTCCACATGGATGTTAGTGTCTAACCAAACTAAGGCGTGGATGGCGTTTATGTCAACATCGTGCAACTGCTCAGATAGTGTTTGTCATCACACATTGACATAGACGTTGCAGAAAAGGGCTCCATAGCTCAGTGGTTAGAGCACTGGTCTTGTAAACCAGGGGTCACGAGTTCAATTCTCGTTGGGACCTGGAATGTCTATCTTTTCCTAACGATGATTTGAACATGCCCTAAATTTGGGATGTTCAACTCATCCTCCAGAGCTGCATGTTTTTTTCAAACCCAAGTAACACACACAGCTTCGGCATTCAGGTTTTTTGATGAGTGCTATCAGTTGATTGTCAGTCTGGTGAAGGCCGTTGGGATTAGTTCCTTCCCAGCATGGCAGAGGAAAGAAACAAGACCATACCTTAGCAACCAGGTGATTGACGTCCTTCCGGCTCGGCCAGGGATGAAGATGCACCTCAGGACAGGACAGTATGGGCAACTGAGGTGTCCACCATGACCTTCAAGTGGGCTTGAGCGAAGGTCGATGCAGATGACCAGGATGCTGCCTGGCAACTGTCCTCCATGGAGGCTCCGCCAGTGCTCTACAATTTATTACTATCTGGTTCAAGTCTTTACAACAGCTTGTTGGAGATGCTCCAAAATACAAGTAACAAACCAAAAGAGACTTCGGAAGGCCCCAACGAGAATTGAACTCGTGACCCCTGGTTTACGAGACCAGTGCTCTCACCACTGAGCTATGGAGCCATGAATTTGTAAATGTATTGTCACATATGAAAAGAAAAAAAGCTGTTAATGCAAAGTTCTGTATGTGAGCAAACCAGGTGCTGGGTGTGGACCACACGCAGAAATAGAACTGCCTTGTGACTTTATTCAGAAAGACAAAGTTGTTGATTGTGTGTTGACAAAAATAATGAAGTGCAAGGAAAGATAACATGCAACACCTCTGCCGAACATGCATGTGGTCGTAACGTCACGGACTGTGCTATGTCAGGGTTTCCGTGCTGAATGTTTACGAGACAGGCTGCCTGACATTGTGCCAAGTCGTGGGCAGTTTTGATTGTGAACAGCATCAAGGGATGGGTCTGACAGAAAATGATGATGCCCCAGCCTGTCTCCTCCTGCGCCCCTCTTCAACCACTGAGTTACCTGGGGCGACTAAACTACATGTTTTGTGTCTCTTGATCATGAGAATCAGTTGCATGTCATCAAGTCTGGAATCACTCAGGACTTTAATGTGTGTGTCCTGACAATCAACTTGTTGCAGTTTTTTGGAAAAGCTTATGAAAACGAACTCGGAGACAGCCAAAAAGGATATCAGAAAGGCCCCAACGAGGATTGAACTCGTGACCCCTGGTTTACAAGACCAGTGCTCTAACCACTGAGCTATGGAGCCATTTCTCTGCAATGTCAATGTCAATGTGTGATGACAAACACTATCTGAGCAGTTGCACGATGTTGACATAAACGCCATCCACGCCTCAGTTTGGTTAGACACTAACATCCATGTGGAGGCTCCATAGCTCAGTGGTTAGAGCACTGGTCTTGTAAACCAGGGGTCATGAGTTCAATTCTCGTTGGGGCCTAGAGTTTCTTTTTTTTCCTCATGATGATTTGAACTTGCCCTAAATTTGGGATGGAGGTTCACACAGGCCTTCTAGGACCACTGGCAGATTCCATCTCAGAGTTTAGGCTCATTACGGGAGGCTAATCCGTCTGGCACAAAGCAGAAACCTCTTGATGATCAGGTGACTTCTCACAGAGAAACGGCCCAGGCCCTGGAGTCCCACAGAGATGGCTGCCATGAACACATTCAGTGTAGAGGCCGCCCGTCCTTTATCCAGCAACTCCTGGAGAAAGGAAAGCACACCAGAGGCAGGACAACTGGATGGTGTGAGACCTTTAGATCCACACGAGGGGTGTTTTACACAGTGAGGAGTGCCTTCCTGGGCAGAGTCAATCAACTGAGGTCTCAGGCCGAGGCCAGTGCCTCGATGTGGAATAACCAATAGCGGAGGCCGTTAGAGGAGGGAGCACATATGTCATAGAACCAAGTTTCAACAGAACAATCTCTCACCCTCAACCTGAGACAAGTAGTGTGCAGGATGAGGGGTTTCTGAGTCGCCACCGCCACCACCAACAAACATGCAAATGCCAGGTACTCATTTTATTGTGTTTATCACAGTATAGTGTAGATATAGCCTGCAAAATGGATGAGCTGTCACCACAGCCGACAACGACAGGTAGCTCATAGTGGTCCTGGTGACTGCTCAGAGAGTTTGTGTGTTTGCTCAGAAACATGAAAAATGAGAGGGAACATTGAGGTGGACCAGCCATTTGACTTTAACACGTGTCTCCTGACAATCAACTTGTTGCAGTTTTTTGGACAAGCTTATGAAAGTGGAACTCAGAGACAGCCAAAAAACCTATCACCAAGGCCCCAACGAGAATTGAACTCGTGACCCCTGGTTTACAAGACCAGTGCTCTGACCACTGAGCTATGGAGCCTGCGCATGGATGTTAGTGTCTAACCAAACTGAGGCGTGGATGGTGTTTATGTCAACATCGTGCAACTGCTCAGATAGTGTTTGTCATCACACATTGACATAGACGTTGCAGAGAAAGGGCTCCATAGCTCAGTGGTTAGAGCACTGGTCTTGTAAACCAGGGGTCACGAGTTCAATTCTCGTTGGGGCCTGGAATGTCTATCTTTTCCTAACGATGATTTGAACATGCCCTAAATTTGGGATGTTCAACTCATCCTCCAGAGCTGCATGTTTTTTTCAAACCCAAGTAACACACACAGCTTCGGCATTCAGGTTTTTTGATGAGTGCTATCAGTTGATTGTCAGTCTGGTGAAGGCCGTTGGGATTAGTTCCTTCCCAGCATGGCAGAGGAAAGAAACAACACCACACCTTAGGAACCAGGTGATTGACGTCCTACCGGCTCGGCCAGGGATGAAGATGCACCTCAGGACAGGACAGTATGGGCAACTGAGGTGTGCACCATGACCTTCAAGTGGGCTTGAGCGAAGGTCGATGCAGATGACCAGGATGCTGCCTGGCAACTGTCCTTCATGGAGGCTCTGCCAATGCTCTACAATTTATTACTATCTGGTTCAAGTCTTTACAGCAGCTTATTGGAAATGCTCCAAAATACAAGTAACAAACCAAAAGAGACTTCGGAAGGCCCCAACGAGAATTGAACTCGTGACCCCTGGTTTACGAGACCAGTGCTCTCACCACTGAGCTATGGAGCCAACAATTTGTAAATGTATTGTCACATATGAAAAGAAAAAAAGCTGTTAATGCAAAGTTCTGTATGTGAGCAAACCAGGTGCTGGGTGTGGACCACACGCAGAAATAGAACTGCCTTGTGACTTTATTCAGAAAGACAAAGTTGTAGATCGTGTGTTGACAAAAATAATGAAGTGCAAGTTAAAATAACATGCAGAACATGCATGTGGTCCTAACGTCACGGACTGTGTTATGTCAGGGTTTCCGTGGTGAATGTTTACGAGACAGTCTGTCTGACATTGTGCCAAGCCGTGTGCAGTTTTGATTGTGAACAGCATCAAGGGATGGGTCTGACAGAAAATGATGATGCCCCAGCCTGTCTCCTCCTGCGCCCCTCTTCAACCACTGAGTTACCTGGGGCGACTAAACTACATGTTTTGTGTCTCTTGATCATGAGAATCAGTTGCATGTCATCAAGTCTGGAATCACTCAGGACTTTAATGTGTGTGTCCCGACAATCAACTTGTTGCAGTTTTTTGGAAAAGCTTATGAAAGTGGAACTCGGAGACAGCCAACAAGGATATCAGAAAGTCCCCAACGAGGATTGAACTCGTGACCCCTGGTTTACAAGACCAGTGCTCTCACCACTGAGCTATGGAGCCCTTTCTCTCCAATGTCAATGTCAATGTGTGATGACAAACACTATCTGAGCAGTTGCACGATGTTGACATAAACGCCATCCACGCCTCAGTTTGGTTAGACACTAACATCCATGTGGAGGCTCCATAGCTCAGTGGTTAGAGCACTGGTCTTGTAAACCAGGGGTCACGAGTTCAATTCTCGTTGGGGCCTGGAATGTCTTTCTTTTCCTAACGATGATTTGAACATGCCCTAAATTTGGGATGTTCAACTCATCCTCCAGAGCTGCATGTTTTTTTCAAACCCAAGTAACACACACAGCTTCAACATTCAGGTTTTTGTTTTGTGTTTAGTGTCATCAGTTGATTGTCAGTCTGGTGAAGGCCGTTGGGATTAGTTCCTTCCCAGCATGGCAGAGGAAAGAAACAACACCATACCTTAGGAGCCAGGTGATTGACGTCCTACCGGCTCGGCCAGGGATGAAGATGCACCTCGGGACAGGACAGTATGGGCAACTGAGGTGTCCACCATGACCTTCAAGTGGGCTTGAGCGAAGGTCGATGCAGATGACCAGGATGCTGCCTGGCAACTGTCCTCCATGGAGGCTCCGCCAATGCTCTACAATTTATTACTATCTGGTTCAAGTCTTTACAACAGCTTGTTGGAGATGCTCCAAAATACAAGTGACAAAACAAAAGAGACTTCGGAAGGCCCCAACGAGAATTGAACTCGTGACCCCTGGTTTACGAGACCAGTGCTCTCACCACTGAGCTATGGAGCCATGAATTGGTAAATGTATTGTCACATATGAAAAGAAAAAAAAAGCTGTTAATGCAAAGTTCTGTATGTGAGCAAACCAGGTGCTGGGTGTGGACCACACGCAGAAATAGAACTGCCTTGTGACTTTATTCAGAAAGACAAAGTTGTTGATTGTGTGTTGACAAAAATAATGAAGTGCAAGGAAAGATAACATGCAACACCTCTGCCGAACATGCATGTGGTCGTAACGTCACGGACTGTGTTATGTCAGGGTTTCCGTGGTGAATGTTTACGAGAGAGTCTGTCTGACATTGTGCCAAGTCGTGTGCAGTTTTGATTGTGAACAGTATCAAGGGATGGGTCTGACAGAAAATGATGATGCCCCAGCCTGTCTCCTCCTGCGCCCCTCTTCAACCACTGAGTTACCTGGGGCGACTAAACTACATGTTTTGTGTCTCTTGATCATGAGAATCAGTTGCATGACATCACGTCTGGAATCACTCAGGACTTTAATGTGTGTGTCCCGACAATCAACTTGTTGCAGTTTTTTGGACAAGCTTATGAAAATGAACTCGGAGACAGCCAAAAAGGATATCAATAAGGCCCCAACGAGGATTGAACTCGTGACCCCTGGTTTACAAGACCAGTGCTCTAACCACTGAGCTATGGAGCCATTTCTCTGCAATGTCAATGTCAATGTGTGATGACAAACACTATCTGAGCAGTTGCACGATGTTCACATAAACGCCATCCACGCCTCAGTTTGGTTAGACACTAACATCCATGTGGAGGCTCCATAGCTCAGTGGTTAGAGCACTGGTCTTGTAAACCAGGGGTCACGAGTTCAATTCTCGTTGGGGCCTGGAATGTCTTTCTTTTCCTAACGATGATTTGAACTTGCCCTAAATTTGGGATGTTCAACTCATCCTCCAGAGCTGCATGTTTTTTTCAAACCCAAGTAACACACACAGCTGAGCAGTTGCACGATGTTGACATAAACGCCATCCACGCCTCAGTTTGGTTAGACACTAACATCCATGTGGAGGCTCCATAGCTCAGTGGTTAGAGCACTGGTCTTGTAAACCAGGGGTCACAAGTTCAATTCTCGTTGGGGCCTGGAATGTCTTTCTTTTCCTAACGATGATTTGAACATGCCCTAAATTTGGGATGTTCAACTCATCCTCCAGAGCTGCATGTTTTTTTCAAACCCAAGTAACACACACAGCTTCAACATTCAGGTTTTTGTGTTTTTGTTTTGTGTTGAGTGTTATCAGTTGCTTGTCAGTCTGGTGAAGGCCGTTGGGATTACTTCCCTCCCAGCATGGCCCAAGAAAGAAACAACACCATACCTTAGGAGCCAGGTGATTGACGTCCTACCGGCTCGGCCAGGGATGAAGATGCACCTCAGGACAGGACAGTATGGGCAACTGAGGTGTCCACCATGACCTTCAAGTGGGCTTGAGCGAAGGTCGATGCAGATGACCAGGATGCTGCCTGGCAACTGTCCTCCATGGAGGCTCCGCCAGTGCTCTACAATTTATTACTATCTGGTTCAAGTCTTTACAGCAGCTTGTTGGAAATGCTCCAAAATACAAGTAACAAACCAAAAAACACTTTGGAAGGCCCCAAAGAGAATTGATCTCGTGACCCCTGGTTTACAAGATCAGTGCTCTAACCACGGAGCTATGGAGCCCTGCGAGGGTAGTAAGACTCATCCACGCCAACACACAGCTTCAACATTCAGGTTTTTTGGATCAGGGTTCGTGCTCTTCCTCCCTGATGATGGCCTGTGAGGCTCTTGGTTGGAAACGTTTGGTTTGCAATGAAAGCAGGAGTTTAGGTGTAGCTGCTGTAGTTTATGATCATAAGCCATTGGCATTGTCAGTTGTTTTTTGCATTGCAGCAAAAGGTGTGATGTGTTTGATCTTGGAAACAAAATGAGGTTTTGAAGCTCAGATCTCAGTGTCAAGCTTCAATAGCTCTGGGGTCAAGTTATCTTTATTCAATAAGAAATTCTGGACATCGGACAGCTCAGTAAGGAGCTATAAGACCACACGCTACAAGGCCAAAATATCACCCACCATATGAATTATTGAACTGATTTCACTCTAGCTTGTACAATGTTATGTGTTCATGAACTCCTGGAAAAAAACCAGCATTTCTTCAGTCATTCAACTTATTGTAAATAAACATAACATGAGTAACATGAGTCTGCGTAAAACTCTGCATGTGACTCGCCTGGTTCCAGTTTGGTGAGACACCTGTTGGGATAGTTCTGTATGAACAAGGGTTCCATACCGTTGCTCCATAGTTAGAGCTCTGGACAGGGGTCAATAACTCATTCAGATTTGGTCAAGCCCACTCACTTTTGTAAGCTTGACTTCATTTATCAGGTCTCACATCAACCATAGCTGGTTCCCAAGATTCTCCCTCACGCAGTGCATAGTAGTTACATAAAGGTGCGTTCCTGAATAGATAATTTGGGTTATAGTGTTGTGAGCCTCGAGTATTTAGCATTCAGGAATTGTGGAGGACAACATATTTGCTCATGCAATGACAGAATACATGAATATTATTAATAATAATTCTTGTAATCCTCCAGAAAGCAGTTTGTAAATGCATGACTGATCCAGGATCCTTAGTGTGCGTGTGTGTTTGTGAGTCCTCCCTCCTCAGACTCGCAGCCCCGGGCTGCTCTAACCTTTGCGTCAACTCTCGGAGGATCATCTCTCTCATCTGGCTTCTGCTGCCTGTCACTGCCGCCATCCAGATGAGAGATGAAAGATATGGTCCTCACCGCCTTTGTTACAATAAAATCTTGCTGCTCCGCTGAATTATATCCTCAACCTTTTCTCCACCCTCATCTTCGAGGAATGACGGAACGCTTGTCAGGAGATTACAAAAACCCATCTGAGAAGAGGATGAACACCTGATATTTATGATGGGTCATTATCTGAAAGTGACGACCAGATATTAATACTCGATACTCAATCAAAGTTATTGGCGTCTTTCTTTGGCTGTCAATTGGGTGGTGCAAAGATATTTTGGAGGAAGAGTGAGCCATTTTCAGGCTGCGCATGCAATGCAGGTCAATCCTGATGCAATGACCTTAGACATTTACAGCGGATAACTTCTTATTTGGAATGGCATGTGGATTACTTTTGAATTAGTGAGTATTGGCACAAGAAGTTGAATTTTACGACTGAAGCTGTAAACCTGTTTTTCATATTCAGAGTTGTCACGATGCAGAAATTTAAAACTCGATATCGATTCCCAAGAACGTATTCGATTACAATTTCAGTTCTGTAATATAGACAAAATAGACATTTTTATTGGCTAGAAAAACACAAGTACACATTATTAATGGAGTAAACCTTTATAACAAACAACCAACCAACCCAAACTGTATTCTTAACTCAACACAATGCCAGTATGATTTGCTGTGCTGCAGTTTATCACTCGACATCTGTCTTCATGAGTCAGGACTTGTGTATCATCTGTCCATCTCAGGCTGCTCACTCCGAATAGACTTCCTTTGACCTTGTCACGTCTTAGCAGTGAGTATCTGAAGTGTTTGCTGACCTCATGTTTTACAATAACGCTCTGCTCATATTAACAAATGACTAATAGCTCAAGAGATTTTGGCTCAGAGAAGTAGAACTGTCTCCTGGAGGCCAAATGTCTTCCCTCGGCAAGTGCTAACACTTTTGACAGCACCAACTATTATCAACACTGACTGCTGTTTTCGGTTCTTCTCATTGATGGAAATCAGCTACTAGTTAGGGAAAGTCAATGCAGATGCAAATACGAACTGATGCTTATAGTGAAGATTTTTTTGTTTTGAGATACATTTGGAAGCTGCAGGAGCAACAGAAACATGACACAGAAGAAGAGAACATTTTGCTCTGACCTTATCCTCACTGAGCTACCTGTCATCTGTCTTGTCTGCCATGTTTTTTGTTTGTTTTGAGTTGTGTGACGAGTTAAAAGGCACCCAAAGGGGCGGGGCTACACACTTTCAGCACCGCCAACAGCGGCCTTTTTAAAACACAAATAAAAAATGCTCGTGATTCAACACCAAAAGATATCGATAGGGTGATATTGCCTCAGTTCATATCCCTATCTGTTTCAGCATCAATATTCCCATGATATATATATATATATATATATATATATATATATATATATATATATATATATATATATATATATATATATATATATATATATATATATATACTTTTGTTAACTCTAGAAACAATCGGTTTGATTTTGTGTTATGTGTTATGTTATGAAAATGTGTTATGATCCGCCATGTTAACAGAATTAAAAAGGTGTTTTATTTCATGTCCATTTCATCTGAAATCCTGAAATAATCTTTTGATGGCTGACTACTGCTTTACAGAGGAAAAGGCAGAGATGTGGGAGATCATAAACTCAGAAGATAAAGCCTGGAGGAGAATAGATAGATAGATACGGAGATATCCAGAAGAACATAAAAGCGTGTGATTGATCATTCTCTTGTCCTTTTGCTGCGGATTACGGAGATGAGCTTTTGACAGATTAGGCTTTTTCTTGCCTGCGAGTCATTCCCCGTGGATGCAGATGAGCTCCCATGTCTCTCGACAGTTTTGACAGATTTCCAAAAGGTAATAAAGAGGTTTACTGGTCACTGTAATTCTGAGTTTTACATTTTATGGTTCGGCTGCAGCTTGAGTGCTGGAGTCAGATTTAATGGACTTGTGGTGACCCCGAGGTCTGTGCCAACATGCTGAATCTAAATGACCGTTTTGATGTCCCTCGCTCCAACAATTCCAAAATATAAAAACGACGTAAAATGCCGCTAATTTTGCTACATTAAATCATCAAATCCTAAGGCATCCTTTGCAAACAAAATGAAGCCACAATTTTGACGTCTTTTAGATTTGTCGCTGCTCTGACTGCTGGACAGATGACACGGTGCAGTCAGTGCACTGGAGGGATTCAAAGGATTCAAACGTACTTTCTACCACAGTTGAAACACTTACATTGGCAAAAGATGGTTATTGTCAAGCTGGTCATTTGCCAAGCGTATGTCTGTTCGACTTCCTGGTCTGACGATGGATGCCTCACAGTCAGAAACGGAGAATTCCAGAGAATCCTACAATTTCTTATTGATTCTAAACAGGCAATGACTCTTGGTGCCCATCCCTGGTCATAAAGCACTTTAACTTTGTCTGTGTGACATTGTGCACTTTTGCCACGTCGACATGTTTTGTTACACAGCACTTCCTGCAGGTTTAAAGATTTGTGAAGTTTCACCGCTTCATATACTGAAGCTGTTTGGGTCAGTGTCATTTTCTGCTCGTGCTTCACCAAAACCATGACATGAGCAAACTATGATGTTGAATATAAATAAACATATGTCAATTTAAATATCGTCGTGATGTGATTTTGTTACGGAGTATTTGGACTTGTAAAGATGAAAAAGGAAAAACGTATTGTCTCCTACTTGTTTTACAATGATGGCGCCTTCGAGACAACATTGTGAAAGTGGACTGATGTATTCAGTGAGTCAGTGTTCCACTTATTATTATTCCATGTTTAAACATGCAGACACACCAGCAGAGACTCAGCCTCGTGTTGTGTTCATGCTGACGGATGTGAGAAACCACCTTGTCATTAACTTTGGTCTCCAGCAAAGCAAACGGTTGACCTGCTTCATTTGAACAACAGGACAAGGAGACAACATCTTAATGGAGGTTTATCTCAGCAGATGTGCCAATATTTGTTTTCAATCATTCCCATTTAAATTGACAGTCTCACTGTGTAAACAGATGTTTGCCGTGTCCTCAAGTTTGACGAAACTAAACAAACGCATCTTAATTAGAGGGTGGCTTCAGTGTTTTAATCTGCTGGAACTCAGATCACGTTGATGGTGAAGTCGCTGGCATTGCTCTAACTCTCACTACTAGATATCAAAGGGTGTTTTGTAAAGCAGGATTAAATATGACTGGCATTGCCGTATTTGTCCTGTATATACAGTATATTGGGCAGGAACTAATTTTGATTTGTTAATTTCACACAAAAATCATTAAGGCGAACAACAGATGAATGAAATGTTTCTCTCATAGGGAAAATTTTCACAACTTTTTGGTGCACTTCATTGTACAATGTGACTAATCCATAGGGACCTGATGTTTACGCTTATGAGCACATACTCAACTAAAATTTGAACATTCTGGTTTCAAATATTAAAATGTGATTTATCAAGATTCATTTATTAACAGTTCTCTGACTAATTAGACAATATTTAAACCCAGCACCACAAATAATAACAAATAATAATAATGATAAAATCTACTGGTGTATATACACCCAGTTTTCCCAGTTTGCAATTACACTCTCTTACCAGCGGCGCCGCCAAAACCAATAATTTTTAATCGACTCATTGCTGCGTTAATACTGAAATTTTACCAAGTTCAGAAAAATTGACCTGCCATCCTTATGCTTCTTCCATTAGTGTGTAAGTACTATTTAAATGTAATGTGCACTACTTTTATGATGAATTAATCTTACCTGTTATATTTGTCGCTGCATATACACAAGTGTTGAATCCTCTTTTCTTTCTCTTCAAGTAGCCCCGCAAGCATTACTTAAACAGATTTATTGATTCACATGATAAATAATTCATCCAGGCGTCATGTCACACATCGAATTACACGTGTATACAGGAGACACAACAGGGTTTGATAATACATCACGCTGGTTAGCTCACAAAGTTCTCCTCAGATGATTAAATTAGCTAAACGGAGAGTAGATACAGCAGAGTGAAGGGTTGGAATGCAGAATAGAAGTGACAATGGCACGATCAACTCTTTTGTTGCTACTGGACACGTTCAGTTAGTGGATGATTTATGGCCACGGCGCCTTCCTGCACCCTTGTCATCTGACTGTTTTCATGCTACATGTCTGGTTTGGGCTCACTTTATCATAGTTTGGGAATGTTCCCTGGACAATGGACTTGAATATCACTAACACACATACCGTACTGACAGTCCAGGTTATGGGATGGCTGATGACTTTAAACACAGCTGATATTCCACAGAGACTGTCTGAGTCACAAGTCAGCATTTGTGCCCCGTGTGCAACTGAGACAACACAGAAGAGGGACATCAGGACTCCTCCTTGGTCATATTCCAGTCTGGACTTTTTTATTTGTGCATGGCGGGGAGTTCTGACATCAACCCAACACTCAGACTGGAGCTATGTGCAGGAACAAGCCAAATAATTGTGTTTTGGATGTCTTGTCTTATGAAGGGTTCCATTTTCGGAAGGAGGTCTTGATGGACTGGTCTGGTTTAGGAACACATCGGAATCTCAGAGGACAAAGGGAAGTGTAAAGGGCCCAAGTGTAGTCACAAAGACACGAGACTGAGAATATCATTGCAGACTAGCGTCTCTAAAAAGAGATGCTTCACCATGTACATTTGTGGTGGCCCAACAACACACTGGTTCTATGCATCTTCATCATCCGCCTATGGAGACTCCCTGATCTGAGACTAACCCGAGACTGAGAGCAAAGCATACAAGTCCATGACTGGGCCTCGATAAGGAGGCTAAGGAAGCTGATGAGGATAAGGAGGCTGAGTCCAAGACTGAGGCCAAATTGACAACAGAATAGTGATGCACAAGTCTATTAGCCATATGGACACACAGTTATGTCTTACTGCAAAAGAAACAGCTTTCAGTGAGGCAAATAAGTAGTTTATTCTGTGGTCAGTTTGGTCTTGGTCTAACTCCTCCTCAAAGGTCTTGGTCTTCTCTCTGTCTCTGTGTGATCTGGTCTCAGTCTCGACCGAAGTCTGCAATGATAATCTTATTTGAGTTGGTTAAGATTCCAATGAAACCGAATTTAATAGAATAAAGCTGGTGAAACTATCCTTTTCAGAATCTTCATTTCCAGTATTTTTCCTCCTTGCCTGCAACAATATGGCTGGATGAGTGACAGAAGTTCTGGGTGCGATGGTTACAGCTGCCATGGAGGATGTGGATTTTTGTAAGACAAAACAAGGCAGCTTGTGTTTTGCGGACATGATAAAACCATTATGTCTAAACCACATATTAAATATTGTGTATCAGTGAGAGTCCGCGATCCGTGCTGCTGGTTAGTCGGGGTATAAGATGAAGCCCGAGAAGGTGCTGTATTTGTTGTTGTTTCCACCATGAGCTTTCCCGCCATCCAGTTTGACGTAGACTTCGTCACCAGAGTCCAAGTGCAGCACGGCGCTGTTGCTGGCGTAATCGTAGTTCTGGTCGGCATCCTGAGCGATGGCGCTCGCCCGGACCTGGAACACAGACTCGTTTCAGTGATGCGGACAGAACAGTTGAGGTGCTGGCTTTACAGGTATAGTAACAAGATTAACTAGCATCAGCAATAATTCAAATTCAGTTCGAGCTTCTTTGCAAAGTGTATTGATTGTGCCATTTAAACTTAGCTTGATGAGAGGGATTCTGTGGCCTGGGGGTCTCATATGAACGTAGATGTAAGAAAGTGACCATTATAGTCCATTGTCAACCAATATCATCAGTGTTTTACTAATTCATTTTATTTGTGTATTTTGTGTCCTGACTGAGTGCAGAGAAACCCACTTAAACTTAAAAAAATAAAATAAAATACACACCTGTGAGACAAATAAATTATTATTTTTATTTGCTCTATAAGATGTTTTTTTTTTAAGATAACTTATATATCAACTCGTTTTTTCTATAATTTTTTTTTCATATTTTATTATACAGTCTTTATTTTTAAAAAGCCATTTTCCCTTGTACTTTTTGTCAAATTATTCACTACAGTTTAACTGTTTTGATTTTCAGTCTTAACACATTTTGTCTCATGCAAATCTTATTTGGGCTGGAGTTGTATTGACAACTTCACTTCAAAAAATATTTAAAATATCTCTTCATTGTGCAACTTTGACACACCTTGAACAAAACATATTTATTGACTCACTGAAAGTTATTTATTTATTCATGACATTTGAATATCGAATAAAATTGTCATTTTTCATTTGTATAAACGTTATTCCTTCGTCGAAATTGAATGATGTTGCGTAAAATATGAGAGGCGCGTTTTGGCAAAGCATTTGCACCAGACGGTCCGTCTAGCATCACCATCTGACATTACAGTACCATTTACTTCATTACGACTTCAGGAACTACCTGTCCGTTTTTGCAGAGGTCGGCCCACATGCTGGTTCCGTCTCCTCCTCGCATCAACACGTGGTAGGTGAAGTAGTAGATCCCGGAGACTTGGCATGTAAACTTCCCGGTGCTGGGGTCATACAGGTTCCCTAAGTTTGTGATCACATCGTCGAACTTCAGCACCTCGTACCCCTCGTGTGGGTTCTTCAGACCCACGTAAAAAGCGATCCTGAGGCTGCTGCTGCCGGTGGAGTTTTGCGCGTCCAAGTCCGCGTCCTCGGCACCGGCTGATCCGGTCAGAGCCGGGAAGATGATCTTGCCATTGCCGCGCTGACCCGGGGGTCCCCTGGGTCCTGGGGGTCCCGGCTCCCCCGGTGGTCCGCGGGGTCCAGGTTTGCCTTGTCGCCCTGGCTCTCCGCGGCTCCCCTGAGCCATCGGCGGCAGAGGATCGATTCCATTTCCGTTCTGAACCTCTACAGAGACGGTTCCTCCTGCTTTCGGACTGTAGGGGTCACAGATCATCCTACAGGTTCCCATCATCTCATAGTAGTGGGCTGAGGTCTCCGGGGGGCGCAGGAGCAGCACGGGGACGAGCACGACCAGAACCAGCAGCAGCATCGCGACAGCTGTCACCAGCAGGACCACCGACCACTTCCTTCGGGTGGTTGTTGGACCCAAGGAGGACAGTAAATCCGCGGAGCCGTTGTGGGGGGCAATGGTGGCAAAAGTCTGGTGGACTTTGGAGAGGACCCGGTGACTTAGGAGAGCATATCCCGGACAAACCAGCCTCCGCTGCAGCGGCTCTGACCAGGAGAGGAGGCGCGTTTGGATGGAAGGATGCGCGCCAGAGACGCGTCCATTTATCAAGCGAACCGAGGACGTGACCGGATGGGGGACGAGGAGCTCTTCAAAATAAAAGACAGACAGGAAACGGTAAACTGATGCTTGTGTATTAAAATTTTCTGTATTTATGTATTTAACAATTTCAAATTCCAAAAAAAAGGTGAACACAGATTGATTGGAAGAGATGTGTAGCTTTTCTTGTATATAAATCCACGACTGGGTTTGTGGACCATTGTCAAATGGTTGATTAAGCATTATTATGTTTCTATTTCATTTTTCCAAAGCCTCTACAAACCACATGCTTTATTTCTAAAATATTCAAAAAAATGTCCCCAGGCACATCTCTGCACATTGAAATTATTTAAAGGCTTGTGACTTTCATTGAATAATACCTACCTTTTATTATTGATATACCACCACAAAGGTCCCCCATAATAGAGTGTGTTATCTTTACTCCAAACAATTACAAAGTCATGCGGTAGATTGTCTTTCCATATATTTATATACACTCTAAACAAACATTCTACAAACACATTCTAAAAAAAATGGAGTCTGTCTATGCTATGTTTAGTTTCCGTCCTTCTTTTCAGCGCCTCAAATGCACCCGCACATCTCTCCTACAGCTCTTGATAGAGAGGGCTGGCAATATCTGTCAGGGTTTTGACACGTCTGGGTCCGAACGGCCTGGCTGCAGGGACACGCCTGATGTCTTGTTTTTCTGAGAGGGAGACCAGCGAGCCATGAATTTAGATTCTGTTTCGGATTAAGATTCTGTGCCTGTTCACAGGTGATCATTGTCTTCTGCATGTCAATGTCTTTGGTGCCTCATTAGTGTCTGCATTTTTTTTGCCTGCATGAATATGAAGTCTCTTGAAATCCTCTGTTAAATAGTTTTAATGGGAGCACAGGCCTCCATCCCCAGCTTCGGCTTGAGAGCTCAGGGCCGTGTGGTGAAATCTGCAGAGGTCGAGGATGAGGCTTTAGCCGAAACCCTGTGGTGACACTGTAGACAACCCCCCTGCTGCAATCCCCCTTTAAGCGATTCCAACTTGTGCTCAGCTCGGCTTTAACTCTCCACAACACCAGTCTGGCTGGGAGGCTCATGTCTGGAGGGGAGCGAGTGAGAGTCAAGTCATGCAAGGACGGTCAGGTTAAACCGAAGAACCGCTGGAAAAGATACAGACGACGGAAATATAAGAACAAACCTTAAATCTAGCAATACATTTATTTTTATTCTCACTCAGACTCCATGACCTTTACTCACGGACAGAACAATGAACCGAGGCTGCAGGCGGCAGAACAAACACAGCACTGTAATATTCGGCTTCCGTTGTACCAGTTGTAGTTGTTACTGTTTTATCATTCTACAAATGAAGGATGCTGCATCGGATCAGGACACGTATTCTTATGTCCGTTGTTGCTGACCTACTTTACACTCTGACTAGATTAATCTAACTGTTTGAGCACACAAACGCTGGCCACGAGTCAAAATCAAGGCCTGGGGAGCACAACTGGCCTGCTATGCCTATTTTGTCCACTAGAGCATGACCTGCTTTAAAATAGGCTTGAAAAGTGGATGGCTAAAGGCGTCATCTCCAGGAATTAAAGTGTGTTTTATGAAGTGACGCGACACCCTGTGACTCCAGATTTTTTTTTACCACCATTAAGGGGGTTGTGTGATTGTCGTCCTAAATCTCAGTCAAAATTTCACTAAAACAGATGAATTTCAATGAAAATTTCTGAATATATTGATAAAAGGGAAAGGGAAAGGGACGGATGGTTACATGTTGAAGCCTTGTTGCTGCAGGGGTTTCTCATTGTTCTCCCAAGTGTGGTGTGCAAGGTAATCCAGAAGTCTACCGCCACCTGCTGTTCCTCTGTTCAGGCGCTCTCGCGCTACCAACAGGGTCAGGATATGCAGCGTCCGGTGGTACAGGTGCTTCAGCTGTATCGTCATGCATCAACATGCAGTGCAAAAAGCAGACTCCTGCGTCATCATAGGATGCAAAAGGAACTTGACGATACTCAATGTTTGAAACCTTGGGAGAGAGAATGTGTGGCTCAAATGCTGAGACGACGCTTGGTCAGTCTACCGAGACTACAGTTGTGTTGCGGCATCCTCAGTCACGAGGACTCAACCTCTCCTTAGGAAGAAGGAGCTGAGCCAAAATGCAAAGCTTTTGACTCGCCTGCTGGACGTCTCTCTGGAGAGGTATCCCCGTGGAGGTGCTGCAGCAGGTTTCTGAGCTTCTGTGGTGTGGCTGCTGCTCCCACGATCCCACCTCAGTATAGACGGACGGATGTTCAGATTAGTCGGATCTGTTGGATTTTAGATTTTAACCGTTTGTTGGTTAAGACACCCCTAACTTTCACTATTTTGCCTGGCACTTTTGGTGCTTTTGCTTCTAAACCATGGGAACTACATGCTTATTTATAAAATACTTAGCTGTAAATATATCAGTGCAATATTCCTTATTTATGCATGTTTTTGTTACTTACAGTAGCAGTTTGTTTGACTAATCCTCAGTTCTGGGAGGAGTTGATGGCTTGATGATGATGTCTGTATCCAGAGAAGGTCAATCCACAGTGTTAAATGTGAATCAAATGTCACATGATGTTATTGTTGGTTAGACACCAACGGGACAGAGGGGAGAAGTTGCAGCATCAGCTCCTGTCCTATCATGTGACCCTAATCCCATCTGAAGCCACTGGAGACACCTCGACCCTGAAACTCACGAGGAAGACCGTGTTACAATCCGACAGTCCGGTCCCGTCACATATGAACATCAGGCTGTTAAATACATTGCAAGGAGTACGATGACTAAGCTTTTTATTCTGAGTCACAGTGGTTCCCTGCAAACCCCAAGATGCTGCAGATGAACTGCACAGGAAACTCATGTTTGATCTGCCTTCATTTTTATGTAATTTTTAGAAGCATGCCACATTTTGCATATAAATGTTAATATTAATATTTATGTGAAATTTTGCTGAAGACAATTTAATACATTAGGTTTACCCCCAAACCCACCATTTAATAGCAATGAACGAGTCACAAAAATGAGGTTAGAAAGTATGCATGGATGTGTGCGCGTGTGACTCTAATGCTGCAGTCGGAGCCCTGGGGATTTAACCTTTTGCAAGTGGCAAAGGCAGATATGATAAAGTCATGTTGACAGTCTGTAACCTTGAGTCACATGACTTTTCATGTTATACACAACACAAAAGTAAGCGGTTTATCCTCAGCATATGTTCTGCATGTGGAAATAATATCATAACGAATGCATGACTTGAATGAACTCTGACGCCTGTGGCTGAAAGATGACGGTTGACATGCATTTCGAGAACACAACCGCTGTGTGTATTTTGTGTGTAGACACGCTGCGGTTCCTCAGAGAGCGCGAGGGCAGTTGAATGGAGTCTGTTGGCGTTCTTATCTGTCTGTCACACATTGGGGGCGTGGTGAGGGCGTGGTCTGGCCCGTGACGTCACGTCACCAGGAAGAAGCGTACGTGCGTCGAGGTTGAGAGGTGAGTTGTGCGTGGGAACTCTCCGAAAAAGTGTTCTCATTACCTCGTATATATTTTCTTAATTGTAACGGGAAGTTGTTTGTGGAGAAATACAACTTTGAGCTGCGAGGAATTGACTTTTATAGAGCGTTTTAAAAGTTCCGCTCAGGACATAAGGCAAGGTTGTTGATGTCCTACTTTGGTACCTTCGTTAAAATGTCTGTATGTTGTTATTGTTACTATTATACTATCCACGCGACTGGTTCCTGCATAGTATTATACACGTCGTCAAATCATCTTAATTTAACGTGTGTTTGGGAACAGTGCAGCAGAGTTTTGATACAGTTCAGTGTTTTATTTAGGATTTCCAAAAACACTCTGGTGCATTTCATTTAACTTGGATTTTATTGAATAGCATGAATATTTGTGTGGTTTCACACGTGTGGTCCCATTTCCATGTTAATTTTTAGGTTAAAACATCTAGGTTAGTACCTGTACATGTATCAAAAATATTGAGTCTTGACCTTGAGCAACTCAACAACGGGTCTGATTTATGGAAACATTTCCAGGCAGAGATGCCTGATCAGATGTCCCAGCGTCTAATTCGGGGGAGGGATGGCGTGGGACTCTCCAGACACTTTGAAGCCTCCACGTCGGAGCCTGGTGATCCAGTGATCGCCATCATCGGCTCAGGGGATTACTCCCGCTCTCTCGCCACAAGGCTGGTGGCCTCCGGCTACCAGGTGGTGGTCGGGAGTCGAAACCCCAAAAGATCTGCGTCTTTGTTTCCAGAAGAAACAGAGGTAACACACACATTCTGCCTTGATTCTGACAGTCTATAATTGGTGTTTTAGTTTCAACCGAATGTTGTCGCTATGGTGTTGATGTCTGTGTCTTCAAATCTAGATAATGACTTGTATGTTTAGGCATGGGAACTGAGTAAATCCTCTCATCACAGTCATCGCATATATTCATGGACGGCTATGACCTGTGTCATGAGATCATTCATTTGAAATATAAAATACATGAAGACTACGTTTATTCTGTTTCATCAGGTGACCTCTCAGAAGGAGGCAGCTAGCCAAGCAGACCTGGTGTTTGTGGCGGTCTTCCCCGAACACTACTCAACGCTGGTGGAACTGAAGCCAACACTGGCAGGAAAGATTCTTGTTGATGTTAGCAATGTCTTATATATCAGAGAAGCTGGACCGTCCAGTGCAGAACAGCTGGCTGACCTGTTTCCGGAGAGTTTCGTCGTAAAAGGCTTCAACACTGTATCTGCCTGGGCACTCCAGATTGGTCCCCGCGATGGAAGCAAGCAGGTATGTGGTTTTATAGTTTGAAGGGTGGAATGAAAGATCCTGGACTGAGCAGTGGATAACTGATTATGTACGTATGACACAATCGAAACCATGGCATAGTGAATTCACCAATCCCCAGCAAGGGGTCTTTGTTGGACAGTTGATAAACAATGTAGCTTAATATTAGTGATGACCCAGTGAGGCTTCTTGAAACCGAAGCTTATTTTTAGAGATCAGTAGCACTGTTGGTTTAAAAATGATGGAAGTTTCATTGAGCAGAGAGAGCCATCTGGTGGTCTCTGAAAATAAGGACACTGTTTCATGAAGCCTCACCAGCCCATCACTACTTAATATGTACAATGATGCCAGGGACTGGAGTATATTGGGGCGTACTTGTTGCTAGTGGATGAAAATACCGATTATATTCTGACAATAAATCTTTGTGTGATGTACCTTTCGAACATATTTTTTAAGTTTTTAAGACATTTTGACATGAGTATTGTCATGCATCTAATATGTGTCCTCTTGTCATTTGTCCTCAGGTCTTCTTGTGTAGTAATAGTTCTTCTGCTAAAAGCGCCGTCATGCAGCTGTGTAGAAGAATGGGCTTCACTCCTGTCGACATGGGCTTCCTCTCCTCCTCCCTGCAGATTGAAAATCTCCCACTCCTTCTCTTCCCCTCCTGGAAAATGCCCGTCTTCTGCACCATCTCCCTCTTTGTCGTCTTCTACCTCTACAACTTTGTCCACGATGTTTTGCATCCTCTCATCACAGCTGGCAAGAAAACTTTTTACAAAATGCCCATCGACACCGTCAACATCACCTTACCATGCGTGGCCTTGGTCCAGTTGTCTCTTGTTTACATACCTGGACTGTTGGCAGCTTTTCTCCAACTTTATCGAGGCACTAAATACAATCCTTTTCCCAACTGGCTGGACCTTTGGCTCACAAGGAGGAAGCAGTTTGGACTTTGCAGTTTCCTGTGTGCAGCACTGCACGCAGTCTACAGTCTCTGCCTGCCAATGAGAAAGTCTGCAAAATACAAGCTACTTAACGCTGCTTTCAAACAGGTGAGCGAGAGGCTGAGGTCTCACCTCAGTCAATTATTTTCTTTCTAACGTCCAGCGTCCTTTAATATTCAACCCATTCAACTGTTTAGTGGCATTTAAATTCTGGAAGAGTGGTTCACCTAGTCAAAGGTGAATCATTCAATATTTCTACTCGGCAGCGACGACAAGTAATAATAATGATAATAATGATAATAATTATCCATCTGCTTAAGCTTCAGGTCACAACATCATTAACATGTGACTAAAAATAGAATTAAAGTCAGACTGTTGACAAAACTGTTAGACATGACACACGACCGACAGCACAGTGTAGTATAAAAGCATAAATGTAATATAACAATAAATCAACTAACCCAGAAATGATCAATTGTCACATCAAAGTCCTTCAAAAGATCACACGGAAAAGCCATCCTGATTTCCTCAAAGGACCTAATGGAAAAAAGCTCCATTCCCTTTTCACCTGTTGTTACACTGTAGCAAGTTACAATGCTAATCTGTGTTTTAGGAGCAATAGTTTAAATGACACTCAAATCCAAAGAGAAAACTCAATTGTATAAGATATTTTTTTAGCGTCATTTATAAAACATTGTAGCAAATTTGAGATGTTGTAATGAGGCTTCAATAAAAAAAAGTTTTTTTATTAAATTGGACAACAATGTAATATATTACATTAAATTACATTGGATGACCGTGATCTTGTTTGATATCAGAATGTTACACAACAGGGTGGACGTGCTCCAGTGATGAGCAACATAAAGTGCTTAGAACAACCATGTGCTTCTATCTTGATTTCTGATATACACATTGTATAATAATATAATTGAATCCCGCCCATAATTCTAATACATAATAATCAATGTAAATCATCCTTCACATCCATCACAGGGAGTCAAATTTGTACCCACTGTTTTCATAAATTATTGGCGCACAGAAGAGTAGTGTGCAGTTCAAGTATGTCCAGTAACTTTGCCTCTTATCTCTTCTTCTTAACTGTTTTTTCTTTTGATAATTATATAAGAACAAATATATAGAAATCTAATGGTCACCAACATGCCATTGACAAATACCCAGAATACGACTGTGTCCTTGTAAACATGGAAACATTGTTAGTTAACATGCTTAGTTTCGTCTGCTAGATATCTAAGTTGAAAACTTAAAATCTTGTCCACAACAGGTGAAGGAAGGTGTTGAGGACTCGTGGGTGGACGAGGAGGTGTGGAGGATGGAGCTCTATCTGTCTGTGGGCATCATGGCGCTGGGCCTCCTGTCTCTGTTGGCCATCACCTCTCTGCCGTCAGTGGCCAACAGTGTCAACTGGAGGGAGTTCAGCTTCATTCAGGTAAAGAGTGACACACTTGACGCCTGACACGTCCAGCAAGACAGTCTTGGTGAGACGTAAACAGGCTGACTCAAAGTGTTTGCTCGTCTCCAGATGCCCCAGATTTCATGCTAAACTGTGACAAAGACATCAGCAGGACTGTGACTCACCTCATTTCCATCCTCTCTTCCTCTTCTTGTGTCTCTCTCTGTCTCTTTTTTTTTTTTTTTTTTACGGTCCTGTTAAACTAATCGGCTGTATGTCACGTTATGAGTCTGTCATAACTGTCAGCCGCATGAATCATTATAAAGCATCAGCTCCGAATGATTCCAGTCTCCGTGGGCTGGGTGCAGTTCATGAGCTGTGGAAGTAAAACACACAAGACGGAAGCTCACTTCACTTGGTCTTGCAAAGTGCTATATGAAGGAGTGACATTCATGTCTCACCAAACCACGCCACAGATTCATTTGTTTTTATTTGTAATGTGATGAAGCTCAACAGGATGAACACAGAACACTTCAGTTTAATTTCTCACAAAATTGAAATTGTATATATATATATGCAGATTGTGTAAATCACAGGTAGCTGGCAATCATCAATCATATTTAAAAATAAAAGTAGGTTCCATGTAGCTACTCTGTTATAGTTGTCAAGCTTTCGCTGATAACAAGACTGGTGGGAGACTGTGTACTCTATGATGCACCTCAGCGTGATGCTTCAGTATCTCCCCATTTATTCAACTGATCTGCTGTTGGGGGTAAGACTTCTCCTCAGAGAACCATGAAGATACTGTATTACTTCTGGCCATTTAGACAAAACAAATTGTGGGCACATTCACCTTGGTGCTTCACCCAGTTAATAATTTCAACCTGTGTCAGATAGAAAAGACTCACATGCTGTGCTGGACTCGTAATCGGGGCCATGCCGGGCAGTGGTGGGGTCGTCTCATATTTTCGGCCGGAGCCAACCAATTAAAATTCAGTGCAAATTGACAGCGCGTTGGTTCAAGCTGACCAATCAAAGATGGACCTGGTGGTGGTGGCATAGTAGAAACACAGTAGATCAAATAAAAGTTCTGTAATTCAGCGTGGTTTCCACTTGGTGGAGTCAGAACACACAGAATGAGGTCACTCCCAACCCAAACCCGGGTCATACTGCATATTTTGAACTCATTTTCCAGCTGCTGTACAGCTATTTGAAATGGTGACATCAAAGTCAAAATCATCCAATTCAATATCATTAAAAAAAAACCCTAAAGGGTTACTCAGCTTAATTGTTCTTTGAAAGAGAAAAACCACTAACTACCACCTGTCTATCTTGTTCAGATTGTCAGTGCTATTAAAGAAAATACTGTTGTAAAAGTGGTATTTTTTAATGGCTTGTAGTCTGATCTGATTCATTTTTAATTTCCTAAAAATGTTAAAATAACACCTACTTTGGCCCTTGTTTTCACCCCATTACAGTCACTGTCTCCATGACTATATATTGTTAAGAAGGTTGCAGTGTTTGTATTACTACTGAGGATCCTTCCCAGACCATGTAGGCTACAACTGAGCCTAAATAAAACAGATCAAACAAATCAATTCAACACAGCTAGAAAATTTAGCTCACATGAGCCAATTTGAGATGAATGAATTTTGCACATCTCCTTCAAATGAATGATAAGCACTGGTTTGTAGGTTTGTGAGCAGTTAGTTTCTGTGCCAATTCTCATGTGCCCATACTGCCTTCACGTGTCAATACCTCTGTGCCATTGCATTTTTCTGTGTTGTCCTCATGTAGAAGAGTCGAGTCCTGATGTCTCAGAGTTGTCCACGTCACATGAAAACTGCTGAACATGCTCTTCAAACCTAGGTGCAGCAATATCAGAGAGGAGGTTGAGGGGAGACTGTATTGGGGCCCTTCATCACTGTATCAGGGAGGAAGAAATGTTTGCGATCAATGAATGGCCCACGATGAACAGATTTTTTTTTTTTATGAGGAAGATAACGTGAGACTTGTCACAGTAGTGACACAGAAACAGCTTTGCATTTGACCAGGAAACGTCAGCATGTTAGTAACATATTACACTTTTTATGAGTTAGTATTGGTGGGGGGGTTATAAACACTGTATGATGACCGAAAAGTTCTTTCTCTTGAATGATTTTATGACATTTGATTGTGGAAATGTTTGTATTTTGAGTCATCATATTGTATTTTAGATCATATTTTAACACCTCTCAAGATTCTGCTGCAGTCATAGGTGCCATCTCTAGTTCTGACTGCACCAGTGTGAAGAACCACATTAGTCGACTTAAATCTGATGAAATTTTAAACATGCAGTGATAAAATATGGGTTACATTTTAGATTAAATAAAATTAGGGAACATATATAGATTATTTATAAGATGATTGCTTGCTTGTTTACTGTCAATAGTCAGTATTTATGATGTTGTTTAGAGTGAGCTTTTGATGACCATTCCTGAATGAAATGCAGTCAAGTATAACAAGACACAAATACTTCACAATGAGTCTTTAAAGGGTAACTGCTGGTGCACATACAAGTAGTTTAGTTATGGTAATATATGTTCCCTAATCTAAAGTCTGACCACAATATTGGATTTTTAATGGATCAACAGCTCCTGAAGCACACATCTGTGGCAACACCACTGTTTTATGTCATGTATTCTCTGTAGTCTGAGCTGCATACAACAACTCAGTGTCATCCTTGCAATTACGCTTGTTCATGTTCACAGTTCGTCACCACTACCGTTAAGAACTATTTCAAGTATTAGAGCAGTATCAAAGGACCTCAGTTGAAAGGCAGTCTGGAGCTGACACTGCACATATATAAACACAAGGAATTGTAGGACTCCATAGTCTAGTATTACTGGCCAAACTTTGTGATCCAGCGTCCAGTGCTTTTCTTTAAATCCTCAATGACGACCTGTTTGAAGATGTCCGTCATGAATTTAGAGTCGAAGATGGTGACTTTTTGTTCGAAAGAAAAGAGGCCTGACTGTCCCCTCTGGCCTTCAGTCCTCTCTAGGCTACTGTGCTCTGACCATGGCCACGCTGCACACACTTCTCTTTGGATGGGACCGAGCCTTTGATCCAGCGCACTACCACTTCTACCTTCCTCCCACGTTCATGCTGGTCCTGATCCTGCCCATCTCCGTGCTACTGGGCCGGCTGGCTCTCCTGCTCCCATGCATGGCTCTGAAGCTCAAACGGATCCGTCGCGGCTGGGAGAGGAACCACCACATCCGTTTCACCCTGCCCGCCGACGACGACTGCATCAACGGTCTGGAGGACATCAGTCAAGTGTGAGAACTGAGTGGCACTAACACGGAGCCCCCAAAGACGATTTGTTTTGAACTGGAAGTTGCAAGTCTGACACAGTCAAGTGCCTTTATAGTGTATAGTTTACCAGCAAACAATTGTGCTCTTTTGCATAAGTGAGTTGGTCGACAATTTTAATCATTTGTTTCTGATTTCTACTTTTCTTTCTCATCCTAGACATGAAGAAGTGAAGAGTCAAGAAGCATAACTGTGGCTTATTTTAAATTTGTGAAGACAGGTTTTTTTTTTTCTAATCAAAATTGCTGTATTCCTGTTGTACTTTAAATGTATGCTATTATGTTGGTGTAGTTCGCTGCCTTGTTGACAGACACGTCTGGAATGTTCACTTGCTCTTGTCGGCCAACGTTCCTGATTAGTAAAAAGATTGTCTTCCCCCACTGGAACAGAATCACCCCAAATATGTGCAGAACTGATGCTTGGTTTATGTGTGACTTTATTTAAAAACACAAGAGCTAAACTAAGCTGGAATGAAAGTGATTGTGGAGAACAACTTTCATTCACATGTCCGTCTGGACTGGTACACTGGTGATTTAGATAGATTATTTATGCTGAAGCCTTGTGTAATGTATTGTTGACTCTCTATATTTATTATAAAATGTTTTAAGAAAATGCTCAAATTCCGAGACGCTCAGAATCGCAGTGTTGCTCTTGGTGAAGAGCTTCAGTCTCACAGCAAGTTGGTCTAAGATTCAAATTCTGCACGTGTTGAACGCTTATACAGCAATTTGGAGGGCGGTGCAAGTTAAGAGAGGTTAAGAATTTGCTCTGTCTCATTTTCAGTTCGTGACATCTTTGATGACAGTGATGGATGAAAAGTATTATTATTTCTGTTTGTGTACCAAAGTTTATTTTATATGTGCGGAAAAGATTAAAAAGAAAATGGATATGAAATGAATTTTTGTTTTACTAATTCCAAAATGATGCTTGTAAATTGCATTAAATTGTTTTGTATTCAAATTATCGGAACAGTCAGTGACGTAAGCAACTTCTCATTCCACCAACTGTGTGCTGCTGCCATCTGCTGGTTTAAAAAGCTTCCGTTCCTAGTTCTAAGGCAGTGAAACCAACTAAGTCCGAAATTGTCTTCAAAATAAACGCACTGTAAAGCATGATCTTTTTTTTTTTTTTTTAACAAAAGAATGGCGTGGCTTTTACTTCAGTTTAATGTGCCAAAGTCAGAAAATAATTTGTTTGACACGTTAACGATATTTTTGAACAGCAGTTTTATTTTTCTGAAATATGCGTCGAAATTGTGCGCATGTGCCACAAATTTTCCATTATCAGCATTTATACAGCTTTAAAAAATAATGAGTTCAGATTTGTTTCCTCTAATAATCTATTTGACTTTTTTAAATTCACATTACTTGAGACTTTTTTTTTTCCATCTAAGCAGGGCAGTTTCCACGCCTATGTAATTCCTATGTGTTGCCCAAGAGAGTTCACCTGCCTCCCCGTCCTTCCACTTGAATCATCACCTACTGTACACACACACAGGCGGGTTTGCAGTCATGCAGGTAAGAACAACGTTTTTAAAACCAAAGGTACAATGTCTTTATCCCCCTATTTGCAGTGACATGAATGGAAAGTGGTGTGTGTGTGTGTGTGTGTTACTTGTTGACAAGTTCCCTCACCTGGCAGGAAGAGTTCGAGAAAGCAGCTGAGAAGGTGAAGGTGTTGAAGACGAAGCCCAACAGCAGTGAACTGTCTGGGCTCTATGGATTATACAAGCAGGCCACAGTCGGGGACATTAACACTGGTGAGTCTGCGGAGTACCGCACTGCGTGGGTGTGCTGGGAGTCGTGTGAACGTGAGGGTGCGGCTGTTGGGAAAAATGAAGCCCGTCGACTTCAGTGGTGTGTTTTCATCGTCTGTTTGAGTTAAGACAGAACACAATACCTGGAAAAATAAAGATAGCGCTGAGTGACTGGATTCACTAGAATGAAGATGTTCCAGTTTTGGACGGCTGTTTCAATGAGGGTCGCACTGACCTTAATCAAAGCATTATTTTTAGTTAATTTTGAGTTAAAATATATGTAAACTAAAATAATAACAATAATAATAAAATAGTCGACTAGCCATGTATGTAAAATGTACATTTGAAAAAAAAGTGGTACAGTGTTAAATGTTCTTTTGAAACATGATAGTTGAATTGTAATATGCTTAAACTGTGGTTTTAAACGTTGTTTAACGTGTTTTTGGTCCATCACTCTTTGTCCTTTGAGGTGACCATTGTGAAATTCCTACACATTTTGGGTTGCAATGGTCCCGTAGCCTATACTACACCTCGTGCTGTGGATTGTGTTAATCCATGCTCATGTGGAAAAGACCGTGGTCACGTCACAACTCGTCGACTCATGACTCCATTGGCGACTAATTTAATATTAGTTCATAGTCGACTAGGGGTTGCAGCCCTAAATGGCAAGGTTTAAGGTATGAACCTTTCAATAAATTACGATTAGCTCCCTGACAGGGACGGTACACAGGCATGTAGGCAGTACAGGCCAAAAGTTTGGACACACCTTCTGATTCAGTGTTTTTTTCTTTATTTTTACTACTTTCTGCATATAATATACGTACCGAAGACATCAAATGTATGAAGCAGAATATTACAAATGTCGAACAAGTCTAAATATGTTTCATATTTTACTTTAGTCTATTGCTTTGTTGACAGCACTGCAAACCCTTGGCCTTCTGAATGAGCTCCATGCTGTAGTCACCTGTTGGAAAACCTGATCAGGTGACTACAGCATGCAGCTCATGGCAAGAATGCCAAGAATGAGCTAAGCATTAATCAAAGCAAAGGATCACAACACTCTTCTTTACCTTCTTCTCTGCCACACAATTCCATACGTGCTCATTCACAGTTATGATGCCTTGAATGAGACTCTACAATGTAAGTAGTTGTGGAAATCAAGATGACACATTGAATGAGAGACGTGTCCAAACTTGTGGCCCGTACTGTATTTTGACACAAGTTAACCAATCAGACGAAGTGTTCAGTGCTGTCAAAAAGGACAGTCGCTAGAGCTATATATATATATATATATAATTTTGTCCAACCCCTGTATACATGAACTCAGTTACGGTGACCTAAACAGTTCCCAAGATGCTTTGCAGTGGTCGATCGCGATAACATGGCTCCGCCTCTACAGGCAGTCAGCTGAGTAGCGTGGCGCTCCAGGAACAGAAGTGAAGTGGGAAGAAGAAGTTGGAAAACATATGGACGAAAACAGCGTTTTAGCACTTAAAATACTTATAAAACGCCTGTAACTTCATTGGTCTGATGTGACAAGGCACAATCTTGGCAGCATGAAGGTAGATTCCTCGCAAAACGCCTGGCTCCTGGTTGACTGGGCTGCAGAGCATCATGGGAAGTTGTCGTAACTGAGCTGGCTGTTCAGGATGATCGCACCTAACATGCGACTCTATTTATAACACTATGTTGGAAATTGTTACTTTTGACAGTATTGGCAGTGTGATTCCATTGAAAGAGCAAGAGTCCTTGCAAGCGATACTTTTCCATCCCCTGGTGTAGAAGTTCATTTGTGTTTTTTATTTGAGAGGGCACTTAAGAGAGGTGTTCCCTTGACAAGCCTGCGCTGTGTCTTCAATGTTTTGATCCACAGATCCACCTGGGCTATTGGACTTCACAGGAAAGGCAAAATGGAACGCATGGCATGCAAAGAAAGGTCTGTGACAGCTCAAATAATGATAAAAAAAACATTCCATCAGACGGTCATTGGTTTACTTTTGTTCGACAGGTATGTCTACAGATGAAGCAATGACTGCCTACATTGCACTAGCGGAGGAGCTGAAGGAAAAATATGGGATCTAGCCTTTATTTCGCACATTTTTTCGGAGGAAGTAGCTATCAAATATTAGCTTAGCATTGTCTTCCAATGGGTCAGACTTGTGTAGAAATCCAGAATATGCTTTCCTGACTGATACAAAAATAAAAGTTTTTAAAAAATATTTTCCGATGGAATCTTAGCAGATGCCAAAATTACATAATATTGACTGAGTTTCTGTGGTGTGGGAGCAATTCACATTTTTCTGAACTACATTTCTGTGAAGGACAAAGTGCAAATCATCCCTCCCCTTGAAGAGTTACACGACCACCGTATCTGTTGGGAGCCTGCCGGTTGCTAGGCGACCAGTTGAGCAGGACTGGAGCAAGACTTGTGTGTGTGGAGTGCTGCTGTGGCTGATGGAACCCTGGTGCTTCCTGGGTCTTTTTGGAAGGTTCTTAGTCAACCTCCATCGTTTCCACCTCCTCAGAATCTCCTGCTGGACCTGCAGAAACCAGCTCTGTGTTAACGCCTGCGTCTCTCTGAGTTAGTGATAGCTGTTGCCGCACGTCCTTACTTCTCCATTCATGAAGGCAAAGAGAACAGCCACCACAAAGCCCTTGAAGTTAGGAGAGAGACATGTTGGCTTTTCATCAGCTGTTGTTACAAGCACTTCTGACTCACCTGTGTGGACAACAGAGCTAGCTCTGCAAAGGTCCAGAAGCTGCTCACCTGGACCGGCAAGAAGGCGAAGAGGATGTACTGCAGGCCAAACAGAGCCACCAGGAAAAATGTGGATTTGATCAGCTTCCTGTTGGATGTAAACTGAAATGAGCTCCTCACTGGGCTCTCTTTGATAACAGCGGTTGACGTACTTGTACTGGGTGAACTCATGCTTCTGTGCGTCGGGCAGCTTGAGTTTGCTCACCAGAATCTTCAAGATTCGCAGGAAAAAAACAAGATTCATCTGGAAATAAGAAGTCAAAGTTCCTATGGCATATAAGATCTTGAAAATGAGAACGTTAAAGATGCACTTACACATAAAGTCAGCATAACAGGCACTCTGAGGATCCACCAAATCCATTCATGTCTCCTGGTCTCCCAGCAGCTGGATGCAGCACAACATTAAAGCTCTTATCTGGTATTCCTGACCAAGTATAAACGCCTACCCTTCATCCTCATAAAAATATTTGGCACATCCCCAACAGATGATGACCGTCCACGGCAGACCTGTGTAATGACTTAAGTCAGCGTTTGCTCACGGGAGAGTGTGGAGAGCATCTTCAACACTTCCTACCCCAGCTCAGAACCATGTACCAGGTGAGATGCTTCCTCAGGGAGAAGAAGGAGCGGCTCACCAGGGTGAACAGGAAGTGACCCTCCACTAGCAACCAGCTGTAGTTGGCCAGGATGGAGTAGTTGGAGAACATCAGCACCACTTTACACGACACCTTTAACATGTTTGGAAATGAACATATAAAAATAAATAATTAAATAGGTGAAGAGAACAGTTATCTTTTATAGTATAGCCATGTTTGTTTTGAAAGACTGATCGAGTTTTTGCTTGAGGCAGTTAAAATGATGCTGAAGAATAATAACATTATTATTATTATGATTATTACCAATAATAAGAATTTATTGTTGTTATTATTATTAGCGCACAAGACCTTTTTTTTTCTCCTGCGCTACATAAATCAAAATTTTAACACCTTTTAACAATTTTGACGTGTGTATATATTTCAGATGAATCCTTAATGTTCGTTCATTTTGGGCAGCACACTGGTGCAATGGTTCGCACTGCTGCTTCTCATAAATTAGAAAATTAGAAAAAGACAAGTCCTACATGATAAGAAGAGAATTACAGTCGAAGAATTCTCTACGTATAGTGTGAGGTGAGTGTGGAGGCTTGAACGCCAAATACTGCAGTCATCACCCTGTGAGATGTAAAACAGAGTAACTTACCGGGTAGTAGTCGCAACGATGGAACTCGCCATTGGTAAATAGCAGACTATCTCTGATGAAGATGAAGACCGCCTTAATGATGAAGGAGATGAAGAGCTGGATGTGGATGTAATTCCTTGTACAATGCAGCTTCCTGACAACAGAAGGATGAGGGACACTAAATCTAACCAAGGCAGGTGCCAATAGTGATGCGTCCTCACCGAAACAGGCAGAATATGGTGATAGCAATGATGAGGGAGATGGTAGAGATTGTATATCCCACCGTGTACATCATCCTCACGTTGGAGAAATGCATACGAGCATCAGAAGACTGTGGAAAACGAGATTACTAAAACACTTGAAATGGCCGGCCGATATATATATATATATATATATATATATATATATATATATATATATATATATATATATATATATATATATATATATATATATATATATATATATATATATATGTATTGATATTTATCTTTGAATATTATTCATTAGTTATTGGACTTTCTTAAAGTGTCAGACAAAAGATTCAGCAAACTTTACTCACCTCTACAAGGAAGCGAAGTGTTTCATTAAAGGCATATCTGCATGCGTCTTCATGTGGAACAAGTGGGTCAGACCAGCCACCGATTGTGCAGTTCCGAAACACTCTTCCTGAAGAGTTCAAGGTGCTTTAGACGCCTTCATTTCCACTCTATCTGTAACAGCAACTGTGCGTGCTATGCAAGTTACTCTCACCACTGAAAAAATCTGGACATGGCTGAGAGACAGTTTCACCCACAGAAGCTGGGGGCCAACAGTTCAGGTGGTCCCACATTCCCTTGCAATGTGTGCTCCCGTTGTCTTTATTCAAAAGATGAACATAAACAATATTGGAGTGGAGATTACGTGCTTTTTCTACAAACATTTGCGCGTTCACAAATTACGTTTTTTTTTTTTTTTTTTTTTTTCAAATTTGAAAACAGAAGATTAAATGCCGTTATAGAACATTCAAAAAACAAATTGTGCCCGTATAAGCAGCGCGTTTTATAATTTGTCCACTAGATGTCTCTGAAATATAGTCTTAACTATGAGACGCGAATCGATTTAAATTCTACCAATATTTTAAGGACTATTTTATTTATTTATGTTATTTAACATTAACAAAATAGTGACATATTTTAAAAAGACGTACCTGATTGAAAAACCTCCAGCTCTTTCATGCACTTATCTTCTTCTTTAACCAGCAGAATATGCGGTTGACAGCCAAGTTTCAGCTTCACCTTTGCACAAATGTTGAATTCAATAAAAGACTCAAATTTGAGTGAGCGACTGTTTAAATTTAAATCCACAAACAAGTCACCTGTTGAATCAAAAGCAGTCCAATTATTCCAGGAAACGCCATCTCATCACTTAGGATTCTCTTCGTTATCTGATCCAGGAGCTGCCAAATTGAGGATATATTGGATGTGAAAATCAAACAGTGAAGATAACGTTTTTCCCCTGAAAAACTCCGGGCAAGTCGACTAAATCAGATTTAGTTTCCTGTGATGCCTTTCAAAATAATAAAACACGCACATTAACGCGAAAGTGGCTATGTAACCTAAATGTAATTCGTGCTTCGATTACAACCAAAACATTTATGGAAATAATACATTATCATTGAAAGTTCAATAATTAGAACTATAATTCCTGAATGACCTACAGGTTGATTTTATTTTGAAAAGTATTACGTGAATTCCAGTTGCATCCGCAGCGGCCAGAGTTCGACGGAACTGCGCCCCGCCCCGACAGTGCGCGAGGGCTGCCATGGTAACAACATTGTTTGACGACGGAGCGCCATCCATCAACGTTCTGCACAGTTTTGAGAAAAAGAAGACGGTATTGATGGTTTCGATGTCAGTGCTGTAGTGACCTTACGTCAGTCCTTCTGTCGTATATAGTGATCTTATGTTGCAGACTCGTGGGAAAAGTTAAGTTTCCTCTTGCTATTGAAAGGTCATTGTTTGCTAGCGATGCACCAAAGTTTCAAAACATCATCATTTATTTGTAGCTTGTTACCTCCCTCGAAGAAATGTCAGTCATTTTCTTTGTATATTTACCAATACAAAGAGGCAAGTTGCTGTCAGCTATCATGTTGTTTTCCACAGAATCTGGATGGGGACACTGTTTTCCATCACACACAACTGAGTGTCCGGAGCCCTCTGTCATGACCCTCAGTGCCAAGATGGAGGAGTGGCTCTGTGCTCCAGGGACACCAAGGAGGAGGACGCCGCTGCCTTTGGGTCAGCTGGTGGAGGAAAGCAAGAACAGAGCGAAGATTCCAAACCATCTGCTGGAAACCAGTATGTTTTAACCAAAAACAACACGGCATTGTTTGCAGCCAGGAGCAACTACCAATGTTATGTGCAAGCCTAATCGCAATACCGTTCTGGTTACGTGACAGGTAAACATAGCTGAGATCAGTCGATTCAAATGATATTATTAAGAATAGCTGCAGATTTTCCCATGAATAGAGTGCAAATTATTTGAACCATGTTTTAGCCTAACCCCTCTAATACCTCAGCAGTTCTCACCAAATATAACATGTTCTTTTAGCTCCATGCAAAACTGTAAATCAGGAGATATGAAACCAAAAATGTTATGTTAACACATTACTCAATGTGATCTCCAGATGTCTTATGAAAAAAAGTAATACATTTGACGATAAGATTGAAAAGAACATAAACACTGCTCCATCATCACGCACGATTTATGCACTAATTTATTTATCTGTAAATGTATGTGTGTGTCTCAGCGATCCTGAAAAGCAGCGGCGACGCCCCCTACCCCTGTCCTCACTCTATGCCCAAACTGACGCGTGATGGAGGGGAGAATGGCTCTTAGAATTAAATGCTTTTCCTAACTAACTAAACTAAAAACTGTTTGTGAACTAGAAAGGTTCACACCGTGTGAAAGAGCATTGAAAAGCATTGTCATGATAAAATCATGTGATATAACGCCTATGTCTGAGAAAAACAAATCAATTCTATTCTTCTACGTTAAATAAAAACATGAATAAATAGAGGGAATAGAGGAAGTATTGTAATTGAAATATTATTTGGCCAAATCAACACTGTTTTGTGTGTACGAAACTGTCATCACTGCATCACTTGTCATAATAAACCCAAGATTGACTCCAAAACTTTTTAAATACAACGTCATTGGAAATCAAGACAAAATCTACTTAACAGCTTCCCTTGCGTCTTCAATAGCTGCGCAACTTGTTGGTGTTGCCATGTGCGCTGCATCTCTAAAGTTGTCCGTGGCAATTGAATTGTCCAGTAGAGACCAAGATGATGGTTCTTCGCTCTCTAGGAGAGGATGTGTTGTGTTCATGGCACATTTAAAATGCCTAAGTACCGAGTGTACTGCTCATGGAAGACTTCTCTTCTTTGTGAACCTGCTAACCGTAAAATTTCATGAATCTGCTGATATGGTCTGCACATGGATATGAACACACAAGGATCAAATCTGACATAGGGAATGTGTGAATGTGTCCATAAATTCAAGATAAACAAGAACAGGAGTCCAGAACAAAAGTGAAAAAAAAGTTTAAAATATAATATAAAATATTTTTTTATTTATTGTTCACTTTCTGGTCCCATGTTAGTATATGTGTCACACGTTCATTAATAGCATACATTTTTTTGTCCCTCACAGAAATCTATGCCAAAATGAGCAGCGCATTGATCCAAGCAGAACCTTCTGAACTTCACTTCAGTGGGTTTCAGCCCGGAAAGGAGTACCTCAAGAGTCTGGTGAATGACAGCCGCCATATTTACTGATTTGAAAAAAAAACATTTTGGATACAAATCTGTCAAAAATAGCTGCACCCTAATATATACTTGATTTGTATGAGTATGAATAGCTGTCTATCAAATTGAATGGATGTCTCTCCACTTCAGAAACTCATCAACATCTCATCTGAAGTCATGAATATTCACATCATCCCAACCCAGACTGAGCACTTCCACACCACCTACACCAAAAAGGTACTTCCCGATGATACTGAAAGCTGATTGACAGACCATGACCCACTTGTCCTTGTCGCAATCAGCTTCATTTTTTTGAAGATTCTGTTTCATGTTGTCCTCAAGTATCGACTCATACCAGGCCTCGCTTACACCGTCAACATCCATTTCTGCCCGGATGAGTGGCGCTACTTTCAAGACTGTGTTCGGGTTCACTGCAAGGTCAGTATGTGACTTTTTTAAATTAGGAGCCACCTAATTGAACCACAAAATTACCCCAGTTAGCGAGGACCTAGTTGATGAAGCATGTCATAGTTTCATAAATCTCATTTTGTATTTCTTGTTTGTGTCACTCATGCCCTCGCCCGACCTCCCAGGGGGAAGAAAACCTGTTAATTCTAGTTCATGCCTACCCAGTCATCGATGACCTGCACATCCCTCCGCGTATCGATTTACCAGCCGTGCCAATTGGACACCGGTGTGTGCGTCTGTGCCAGCAGAAGTGTTTAGCTCACCTGTCTCTCTATATATGTCTCAACACTCACCCATGCGCCTGTGGACATGAGGACAGATGAGGACAGAAAAACAACCCTCTCTTTCTATCTCCAGTGTAATCCATGCCATTCCTCTGAGATGTAGCTGTCCCATCGACTTTGAGTTCCAGCTGCGTGCTATCCAGCCTCATGAGGCCTTTTCCATTCACCTCATGTCAGGTAGGAACATGTATATCCATATGTTTTCACTCAGATCTTCCTCAAATATACAATGGTGGAAAAAACGTTTTCGGACACCCCATGCATTCTGCTAGTGGCAGGTCTTCTAAATATGACTCTAATGATGCAATGGTTTGTTTATATTTTGTTCAGCTTTGAACACGTTCTCTGTTATTTGTTGACTTTGATACCAACAAAGTTAAGAACTGACACATTGGAAGTGCCAAGAGCTAGTTTCCATCTTAAAATTGCCATTTGTATTTGTTCTCTATAATGCAGCCACACATTGTGGTGTTTTTGGAAGATTTTTTATTTATTTTCCGCTACTTTATATTTTATCATTCAGCTCAAGCTGTATTCAGTAACACATATGTAATCTACGGCCATGCAACATATTGGAGTGGCATGACAGGGTTGTCTTGTCATTAAGAGGGACATGCAACTGAGGAGCAAAACAATGAAGAACCCACGCACTTCATGGCTACTTTCCCACAAGGCGATCTGTTGAGTATGAGGAAGCTTTTTGGGAGTATTTCATTGAAGTGAGAGAAAGGACCTTTTTAAGATGACATTTAATCTCTAAATACATGTGGGAGAAGGAGAACACACCTCGCTGTTTACATGTGACTTCAGCGCTTCTTGGCATCTCCTTTGGTGGCAAACTGACAAACTGAAAAGATTTTCCGTCACACAGGAAGCACACACACAACACAAAGTATTGACTGCCCACTGTAATGTTTTTACTTGAACAATGCTTTATCCAAAGTGGATCCTCCTGCTCAGCCCGGACACGGACATGACAGCATCAAAAGGTCGTCCATCCATGGCATCGATTCATGTGCAACTATGAAGACACTCAAGGCTGGTTTTGGCTCTTCTGACCCTCTCACAGGTGGGGAACATATGTCAGAGAGCTAATAGTGTCTTCTTATTAAATTCAAAGGGCACTTGTATTATTAACCCCCCACCTGCTGCCTGTTCTCACGATCCATAGTCAATTCTTTGAGAGACATTAAGAGCATCCTCCCACCACCTTGACATCCCAAATGCAACTTTATTTTCATTTTAGTACTTTATTTCTTTTCCGCTTTACTTTCGTGTGTCAAGTGTTCCTTTGATTCTCTTTGCTTCTAAGTTCTTTATTTGCTTTGGTCTGGCTTGGCTTTGTTTACTAAGTGACCGTCTGCTTCAATGTATTTTTGTTGCCACGTAGCTGGAATTAAGTTATGGCCTTTTGGACAGTTTTTTCGGAATCATGCTTTTTTACAATGTTAACAGGACTGGATTCGTGTTTGCTGTCAAGATGAGCTATAATACTCTTCGAAGTAAATATTTAGACATGGCAGCACGTAACAGGATTAGAAAAGGGTACCAGATTTCTGCTTTTAATACAGTTAGTACAATTGGTTCTGTACATTTTGTGGGGGTTCAGCAAGGCTGAACTTTTTAACAGTCTGTTTTTTTATGGTATATAAAGTGATGAAACTTACTTACTTTTAAAAAAAAATCCCTGTCAGGTGTCATTCCAGCCAATGGGGAGGTGAAAATCCTTGTGACGTTCAGCCCAATCCAATATGAGACTGCACAACTCACGATTCAACTGGTGATCTCTCAGTTCAACTCTAAGCCTTACCTCTGCACCATCACAGGGAGCTCCGCCCCCTACCTCACCTCCTACAGGTATTGTTTCATATACAGCATAAATATATATATATATATATATATATATATATATATATATATATATATATATATATATATATATATATATATATATATATATATATAATATATATATATATATATATATATATATCAGTAACAGCTTATATATATCAGTGATTGTCTTCTGTTTTAGTTTATTTTTTTTATTTAGTTCCCTTGAGTGTGATGATCTGTCACACAACAGTCCTCTTCATGGTTGTTACCTCGGCTTAATTCATGAGAAATACCTCATTTGCTAGTGCAGCAGAGTAAATCAACCAAAGAATGTTCAGTGAGCAACTGTTTTGTTTGCTTTTGAACAAGCTAAATGAAAAGGTAATTTGTTCAAAGACCTGGCATCCAAGGGCTGCTGTTGTAGACTTACTGAAAACATTGAAGAGATGTTGCATACAATGATGTACCCGCTATCCCCCGATAGCTTTGACTATACTTGGTCCTTTAGCCATTTTCGAACCTTTTGCTGTGTAATAACCTGGATAACTGATCTCTTAGACTTTGATAAGGCTTCATTGATATTCACTGTTGTCCTTGTGTTTTTATACACATTAATCTTTTTAACCATGACAAAATGTTATCCTCCTGCATTCGCCTTCAAATTGAAAGATAAGACAAGACGACAGGATAAGAAACAAGAGCACATCCAGGTTCAAATCAGAGTTGCCTCAAGCCCGGATTTGACTTTGACACTACAGTGACACAAAATCTTCATTACACATTGACATATTACACTTACATAACATAACACATTATGATGAACGGATTGTAACTAAAAAATGAGGAGTGAATGTCTTTGTGAGTCATGGGACATGATAAAAAAATATATATATGTACATATAGTGTTGCATTATATATTTATATATTTTTACTGTTTTGTATTTAGATCAATTGATATTTTTTGTCAGTCATTGATGAATCAAAATCAGTCTCCTGAAGTCCCAATTTTTGCACAAGTGCACCCTAAGGACATCACTGATGATGAAGTCACTCAGCCGTAGGATGAAAAGAGATGTTCTGTCACAAGGACGTGCAAGGGTGGGCGCTTCAACTTGACACCCACAAACTCTGGGCGTGTTCACTGAACATGCCAGGACTGAACCATCCGCTGCTGTGATGTTACTGCTCCAGAACACCAAGGATGCAACATGTTGTTCTTTTCAACAGAGAAGTCATGCAGAAATCAATGGTCCCGGGTGACTGCAAAGGTTCGCCACCCAAAACGTCCTTAGCTAATAAAGTGAAATTCAGGGCACCAAAGGAAGCTTTACAGGTAACTGTGATGAAGCCTTCATTCACTATCAAAAGACTGAGTTGGTCATCTATAGAATAGAATATTTACGTTCTTAAATTGGTGATGAATGAACTGTTTCCATCCTGTAGACGGGTAAGAGTCAGGCAGATGTTAAGTCAAGTTTGGACCCCAAAGTGGATCCCTGTACCCCTGCAGGAGTGTCAAAGATGCTTATTAAAGACAGTTGCAAACTCACCTCCAAGGACCTGAGAGACGGTAAATGAAGCCTCTTCCTTGTTGTGGATAGAATACACCTACTGAGGAGTCTTCCGTTTCTGCAGTCATATCAGGGGGCAGCATGGTGGGTCTGAAGAACCGCCAGATGAAGGAGGCGTTCTTTGTCAAGCAGGTGCAGCAATATATGAGAGACGAGCAGGCCAACTCCCTGAAGCGGTAGGAGGTAAATGCAGCACGCCATTATCCAGTGGTGACATTTGGTTTTCTAACAGACAAGTTCATCTGGGGAAGGACCCCGTGTCAGACCGCTGCAGGAAGCAGATACTGAACGAAAGAGAGATTGCTCGGAAAGAGTACATGGTGAGATGAAGGATCCTGTGATGAGCACGATGGCAAGACTTGTTCATTAATACCATTTTGTATTTCTTAATACACCCTTGAAATACCTTGCAGGCAAGACGAGGCATTGTGCGGGACGGTCAGGAGTTTGTCTTTGGGCAACCTCGACTTTCTTCAGTCAGGGTGCTTTGCGACGCTGGACAGGTTTGCTGCTGCTATTGCCTCTACATCTTGTCCCTGACTGATGATAAACTCTATTTTTGTTGATGCAACCCTTTCCTCTTCAGGTGCTAATATAACTGATTCACTGATGTTATCGTGAATTTTCTTTTCGTGTCTCATAAATCTCTTGCAGACGCCCACTGGATCTCCATCCTTCCAGTATTACTCCAGCTTCAACTGGGAGCTAAAACACAGAGCTCTTAGACTCTTCCAGCAAGCAGCACGCAAGGTACACGCATCATGGCACAGTTGTTGCTGAAGTTGCACAGGCATTTGATCTCCAAGTTAAATAAAATATGAAGACTTCTCCGAAGGGTCCCCTGGGATTCTCCCACAGTTCAGCCATGTGAACATTCAGAATGCTTGCATGTATAGCTTCTCTGTGCTACGGTTGCGCTCCTCAGTGCTATAAAATCCTTGAGCAGTACTTATTTTTATAAGTAACACAAAGCACTTTGTGTCTTATCCACACTTCTTATCAAACATGTCTTTGTCTGTTTATATTTTAAGTTTCTATGTTTCATCTCCGCATACCTTTACTATTTTGTCAGGGATAAATAGAGTTTGATCCCAGACTAAAATACCATTTCTGTCAACTGAAACTAGACAAAAATAGCCATGGATGACAAAAGTGAGATTAAAACACTAAAATGACAGCTTGTTGCAAAGACTGGACTAAATCTAAAATTAAAACAACACCGCTGCGTGGTTGTTTTAATGAGAAAGATTCAACTGAAATTATTAGTCCCGATGTATCCATGTGCCGCTAACCTTTTGAGGCAACTGTATTACATATAGTGATGCGCTCTCTGTCTATTTTGAAGGTTTTAATCCGATGTCGCATGAATCGCAGGCTGGCCTTGTTGAAGCACAGGCGCCCTCCCTCTGAGCAGAAAGGTTTGGATATCTCGCATTACCCTTGTTTACAAATGTAATCTAATGGACCCAAAAAAGTAAATCCTCAGTGATCTAAAAAGACATGCTAGCACCTGGATGTGAGCGGCTCTCTTTATATAGTAGGCACAGATTGCTCATTCTCTTTCCTTTTACCCCTCCGTCAGTTGCAGAGGAGAAGCTGTATGATTGGACGATATCCCCTGACCAAGTCTTCGCTTCCTCTTTTCCCATTTTCTCTGAAATTGATGACACCGATCAGCTGGTGGGTATAACACATCTTAGGTTTTTCAGGAGGGGTCGAAAGCCAATTCTGTTGATACTTTGGATAAAACAATTTATCATGTAGTGAAGGTATGTGTTCTCTGACTTGCAGTAAAAAACTTTGTCATACACCCGTCTTATGCTGAAATCGCCCTGATGATTTCAGAGAGCGTCAGGTTTTTTTTTTTACTGATGCTGTGCTGAATAATGAATTATTTCTTGTCTGACCCATGACACATAATACGACGACTAACATGACGTGTCATCTCAAACCTTTATTTACACTTGCAAGACATGAAGGTTTACATCATTGTTCAGTAGTTGGCTTTAAATAAAATTGTAAAAATGTAAAAAAAACAAAAAAAAAATGGTCTGGAAACTCCTCAAAACTAAAATAAAATTTTGCCAATTAAATCCATTTCAGACTGTGTGAAAGAAGACAAACAGTCATGTCTTACTCAGGTTAATGTTTATGGAAAGCCACCTTTCATATTGCAAGATTGCACTCATACTTTGCACAAAATACATGTCAGGTTGAGATAAGGCCATTATTTTATCATAAAAAATGATCATATCCAGCCTCCACTAATTCAACATTTTGTCAGGAGCCTTCATGTCCAACATGTACGTCGCCATTGTGATTGAAGGTGAAACATTTGAAGCTATTCATGGCCTTCATATCTTTAGGTTCAGGTTCCAACTACTCTTGAGACGTTGCCAGTGGAACATGTCACCATGCACATTCCTTACTTTGAGCTCCAGGTCAGTGGCAGCAGCAGTGTCTGAATATGTGGTGATCAAGCTCACCATTATTGGATTTCACGTTTGCCCTTCTTAGATTCCAGAGCACTACAGGGTCATGGGCTATCGGCCTGTCACCACATGGGATGCATTCAGCACTTACATCCCCACTACTCTCGCCAGGCCACTGCGCACGGACAATCTGGTAACATTTATTGACCTTCATTATGCAAGTACAAACTGTAGCCTCTGATGAAAAACCTGAATGTGGGTTTCTTCCTTTAGGTAATGATTGCTGTGGATCTGAAGCAAGGCAAGCAAGAAATGGAGGAAGAAGAGGTACCTTCACTGGATCTGAATGTCACCTTTCCAGAAGCTCTCCTCAAACCTGTGTCAGCGCACCCGCTGAGAATATTTGTAAGCTCTTCTGTTGATTCTATTTCATCAGCTTGGAAATGTTTTTCTTTACTGAGAATGATTTCTTGAAGAACCCTGCTCCAGGACTGCAGACTTACAAGCCAACACCTAAATATCTGGAGAGTGATTTGGAGTACCACCTGTGCCCCTTGCCCAGGTACACTCACCCCATTTTATACAGTGTCTTTTGTATAGCACACAGTCTTAACAGCCTTAACAATGACATGGTATTGTACAAGATCAGTCTACAGACTTTGGAATGCCATCTATGTGCAGGTACCCACCGGTTGATAAAAGCCCTGGAAAATGTCAGGAGCGCAAGGTAACTGATTTTCTCCTTTAGAAAGAGATGGATTTACAAAGATAGTATTTAGCGGAGTCAGTTGTTATGATGATTTGTGCAGGTGACGATTGAAGAGATATTGACGTGGAAGAATTTTGACTCAATCACCACACACTACCTGTCAACACGTCAGACACAAACAACTGACTTTGCAATGCGGAGGTGAGTTTTCACTTTCTCAAAGGTGTTCAGTCCTATGTTTTTGCTGCTAAACTTCCCTCACCTCCTGATGTGCGATGTACAGCGTGCGTGCACCACAGTCAACAAGGAGTTGAGCGCAGATGTTGGGAGTGGCTGACCCCTCCCTTTCCTCGCTTCATTTAAATATGCAGATGATATTTAAATGAGTTGTGCACCTGAAAATTCCCCTCTCTTTTACAACCAGAAATCCAAATTGAATTGGAGGCATTAGTCGCTGTATTGGTTTTCAGTTTGTTCATTTTAACAGCCTCAGCCTGTTAGAAAATGTATGGTATGTTACAGTGGTACATCAACCAGCAGTTTTCCTTGTTCACTCTGGCTGCTGTTTACATTCCTCTTCAAGAGAGCAAGCTGTCTGATCATGTCACGCACATAGGGACACAAAAACCCAGACTTGCTGTGCACTGTTTTGGGGAATGTGAGCTGAGCAAATGTCGTGTGCCCCTACACATCCTTTTCTGTTCTCATCACAGCTCAGAAGCAGTTTTGATGCTATCTATTTCGATATCCCATTGTTTGCAGACATGTACTCAGATATTTTGGGGGCCTGGAAAAAAAAGCCAGAAAAAAGGGACGCCACTGCAAAAAAATATTGTTATTAATATTGTTGTCGGTTCGGTTCATTTGGATTTAAAATCATTCTAAAATTTGATGTTATAAATCAATGAAATGGAATCACTGAAATATAAAAATGTAATGTGTCTATTGTGACCAAAATATGTTGTTGTTTCAGCATCACTTCATCAAAACTAGAGCTGATATTGTTACAATTCCACAGTGGCATAGTTTTCATTGCGGTTGCAGGTGAGCAAAATCAAACTTTCAAGGTCACTCTGTGCTTTTTAATGACCAACTAATACAAATGACAGTCCAAAACAGCTAGTAAAATGTATTAATACTCTGAAGTGGATTGCACAAACACTGTGTTTACTTATCCGATCCTGCGGGTGGCATGAGGGGGATGGGCCACAGCGCAGCACATGATATATATTAGATTTTGGGGCAGAGTTGATGAAATAACTAATAAGAATAATGACAAAAAAGGGTGCACTTTTCTCATGTGGCAAAAAAGGGCTGGTGCTGGACCACCACTAGGCGTCTATCTGTGCGCGTCCCTGCTATAATGGCAGGTTGTTTGAACAAGAGGTGCGGTACATGATGATGATGATGATGATTTATTTGGTCACATATGAGACTATGAAACCTGGATTTATTTATTTCTGTGCCCAAATAGGTTACATGGAGATAAATCGAAATACATGATGCGCAAGCTGCCATCATGTGTTTCTGCTGTGAAACTGTTGACAAGATGTAGCACCTATTTTCTGACTGGTGTCAAGAACGTAATGTGTGATAAATGTGTTCTGTTTGACGGAAATTGTAAATATTCACCACTGATGCGAGGCTGATGACAGAAGTGTGTTTGTCCCTGGATGGCCAGATACTGACCAGCCTCACACCACCTTCCCCCCTCATCACAGTGCAACCATACAGCTCCTGTGGGTGGTTAACTCCGTGTGTTATCTTGTGCAAAAGAAAGCGACCCCTCTCACTCGTCTGGATTTTTTTAGTACTACCGCTCTAATCCACCACTTACCAGAATAAAAACTATGGCTTGTGACTTTAGCAGGCCTGACCTTCTCCCCAATCTCTTTATAAAACGCCCGAGGCAACAATCCAAAGTGGTCAGCAGTCACACCATCTGCAACAAGCAGAGTTTGGATAAGGTCAAAAAAAGATGACGTTCTATTTAATGCCATCTTTTCACACACTGCTATGAAAGTGTACTGTGGTCCCTGATATCTACTACTAGCAACGCAACCTTTTCCCATCATGTTTAGCTTTTTAGTGACATCAATTGCATGTTTTATTCCACTTATTTTTGGTAGCTAACCCTTCAACTCAACTGTTGTTGTAATGTAATGTATGTACTTGCTTTCCATTGTACACCGAGTTAAATAAGCGTGTCCTTGACTCGTGCATCAATTAAACAAATGTCCTCCCTGTACATTTAATGGCTGGTCTGGTTCTTATCTATCCCTTTTTTTTCAAGCTGTGTGGACTACAACCCAGATATCCTTCCTGTGGTGACCCCTCCTGCACTGAGCAGCCCCCTCGCAGACATGCCAGCACCCGAAGACGACGCGTAAGACACTCCTCACTATGGATGCTTAATTCAAGTTCAAACTGAACTTCCCTCTCACTGGTTTCATCCGCAGGTGGGAAAACGCTGCGATCCAACTGACACCTCAGATGATCAGAGCTGAATTCTTGTCTGGGGAAGTGGGCGCGCACCTGGCCGCAACACTGGCTGGATGGTAAGATAATGAAAAGATGGTTTACATGATGTAGCAAACCTCTCTCAGGATAATGAATTCTTATTTACACAATGAAGCTCTTTAGTTTCTATAAATAGGACGCCAGATGCTTCATATACTGGTTCGCGCTTCTTGGAAAGGGCAGTAACGGTGATGTACTATTAGATCAAGACAGGATGTTTTCAGGGTAAACTAAACAAGAAGATAATGACAAATGGACAGGATGTTTTTTTTTTCAGTCTGTGCTTCCTGTGATCTGGAACTCACTGCTTCATAAGCTCAACAAAATCTACTGCTTCATGTGTAGCCTGTATAGCACTGTTGTTTTCATTGAAGCAGCCCTAAAAAAATGATTCAAAAATAACAATAATTTGCAGGTTTTCACTCCTATAGTTGCTGTCATTGAAACTCATTGAAACTGTTTCACTCTAATGATCATTTCGAAGAATTTCCAAAGACGTGAATGGAGGACACAAAGTATCAAAACACATCACTGTAGTTAAATTCCACAATTTTAATATCCCAGTTATGATATTTCTAAAATTGATTTTATTCCAGCTTCAATGTGGAGCACTGACAAACCCAAAAGACAAATGTGTTAAACATCAAACATAAAACATTCACTTCATATAAATTCACTTGTAGATTTGGAGTTAGTAGGCTTTGCTTGAAAAACATTTCTTTCTCTGGCATATTTTTTTTGTGACCTTTAGCTCAGCCAGTTGTCGTAATTGTCGTTTTTTTTTTTGCCTAATACTGTAATTAGGTATTCCTGCTCATTATGAACACCTGTGGGTGTTACTCAGATATGTAGTGCTGAAATTATCCAACACCAAAACCCAAAACAGAGTTATTTTCTGTGAATAGTGCTGCCCTGCAAAACTTAATTTGGGTGCCAGGGTACCACTTCACTTTAAGCTTCCATCTATAAGCCATTATTTGTACTCTGACAATGTATTTATTAGACAATGTTTACAAATTAAAATGAACTGTGGGCGTAGCTTATTCAAGTTGCAAAGACTCAAGCACCCCAAACCTTAACCACCTGGAATAATGTTAAGACCGACCACATTATTCTTTTAAAGTTTGAGCCTTATATATAAGAAACCTTGTTATAAGTTGTCATGCATGATTCTAAATATTAATAAAATGTATTATGATGTATAAGAATGTGCTGAAAATGCACAATAGATGAGATGTTTATTTAAAGTTATATAAAAATGTCAGTTGTTTTGAGTAAATATTTCCTTAAAAGACTGAAATTATACATAAAAAGGTACACTCACTATACATTAAAAGTAGTGATGGGTAGATACGGTATCGTGAAACAGTATTGCAGGGTTCATATAACTGTGTCCTACTTTTTAGAGGCCACTATATGGCGCTCTTGGTTTAGAAAGGATGTGAGGTTTTATTGAATTAGCTGTTCAAGTCCAAACAGTTTACAGCAGTGCCATCTGGTGGCCTCTGAAAATCAGGACACTGTTTCATGAAACCTCATCAACCCTTCAACTACTGTCATGAAACCTCATCTACTCATCACTAATACCAAGAAGAGCGTTGATTCTTGCGTTAAATGCTTGATAAACAACAACATTGTACAGTTAACTCGATTAGTTGTTTCAGTGGGAAAAAATGACAATTTTTGAAAAGGCTCAACAAACGCAAAATGGAACACAAAATGAAGGTGAGCTGTTAAAGAGGATGTAAATGTGAAGACTATCCTGCCCTGCTACTCTGACTGTGGTGAGCCGAGCTGCGTGCCATTATTGACTACACATCGCTCATTTCACTGAGTAAAATATGATATAACTCAGACTCACCACTCCCAACACTTTGTTAAATCCGCTCAAAGCAACCACAGTTTTTTTCTGGGACTCTCATGGTAAATGACTCTGTCACAGGCAGCTGAGAGAGCATCAGATTGAGGCGACCTACAAGCCGAAGTTCAACCAGATGGGAAAAAGAGTGATGGCCATGCTGAAACAGCTCGGACCTGCCGACGAACCTCCTCCTTCATTATGTCAGAAGCCGGATTAGGTGCAAAACACCCCACGTTCATCCATCATCAGGTGGGCGTGTGCATGCAAATGCACAGTTCACCGATATATGGAGGATGAGCGGCATATTTTTAAGCATGCATTAAAATGTGAAAGGGAAAGTGAATACACAAGTGTCACTTCTGTAGCAGTTAGCTCCCACCCACGCCCACCTTTAAGCCTCACAACCACCCACCACTAAGCTTCCTGCTCTTATGAAGCCGGAAATTTGTTACGCCACCACCCACGCACACACATTTATAAACAACATCCGGCGTCCCCCAGCTTAAAAATGCCATAAATAACCATCACTGTCAAGTCAAACTGAACTTTTTTACCTTTGCATGAACAAAAAAAGGTGTCCATCATCTGTCAGATGATGAAGAAATGGAAAAGGCACACACATCCGACCAGAAGAGGGCGCCCCAGCTCTGATTAAATCACATTTATTTAACAGCATGCCATGGAGAGTAAGCTTCTCAAGCACATAGGAGTATTCTTGGATGTCTTTGAAAGGGTACGTTGCTTAGACACCAGGACTGACCCTCATGCCTGCAGCAGCTCTGTGACTGCATGAAGACGCAGATGAAGACAGAAGAAGGTGCCTTTCAGAGGACGTTAGTCCATCGCCTCTGTTGCTCATGAAACCCATTCTCCATCATTAACATTTCATTTTATTTAGGTCCACATGCTGGTGTTGTGATCCAGACAATCTGTTTCCAAGTGCAGTACTGTCACATATATTTCATTAAAGCTGTGGCAGTGATATACACTAAATAAGTCATGGACAGAGTAAGAATAGAAGCAGGATTGTGTGAGAGACTGATGAAAGGGGGACAGCTAACAGCCACTGTGTATAATTCATTCAGCCAGCTGTTCGCATCTACGGTTCCATCTTTAATGGTTCTTATAATCTACACTTGACTTTAACGCACAGGGGTTTGCTCAGGACATATAGGATTCCACACATGCGCAGCCCAGGTTGTGGTTTGAACATCAACGTTCCAAAGTCGTGGTGTGTATGAGTCAGTTTGGACGGAGATTCGGGTCGTTTTCTTCTTTGATTCACCTCTGCACAAAGAGGTGGGTCACTGGACTTCAACTTCAACTGCCATAAACAAATCAGAAAAACATTGCTGACATTATCCTCGACTGTTTGTGAGGTTCCGCCGAGGAACACGCAGGAGTCGGCGCACGTCTCATCCCTGCTGGTAATAGCCGAAGTGGTGGCAAGGTGCCCTGAACCATTTGCAGAGCGAAATCACCATCTAAATTAAAGCAGTGGCACTCGTCTTCTTCTATCAAAATTGGGTGCATTTGAGTGGGAGGAACTACTGAGCCGGCGCAGCATGGTGTCTGAGCGTTGCCCTGCCAAACAAGGTTTTAATAGGAACGTATCAAGGAAATGAAAGTAGGTGAACTGAAACTTTCTGTCATGTTGCTGTTGCTTTTATGTAGTTTAAGTCCAGGTCTGTCTCATAAATAATCCATTGTTGTTTCTGGGATAGAGTGGGTCTACCCCTGATGGTGGCTGCCCTCCTCCCTCAAACGCCTATGAAAGATTTTTTTATTTTATTTTGGCACAGATTTATTCATATATACCAGTGTTTTGTGTAAATATTTCATACAAAATGTCCTTTTCTTTATTAAATAGTCATTCGAACATAACAAGGACAATGTCAAATGGAACCAGTTAAAGCACAGTGAGGTCGTCGGTGTTGTTGAATGTTATTTTAAAAGCATTCAAATGAGTCCAGTTCTGCTGTGGAAGTCAAGATTATTTATGAAGCACTTTAAAGGCACGCGAGCTTGCTCTTTTCATGGGCTGGCAAATTGATATTGACCCAAGTGGAACACTGTGGTGCCATGGTACTCAATAGGCGGCCCCCGGGCCACATCCAGCCTGCTAGTTGAGCTGCTCGTCCATGAACCACCTCTGGCAAGCGCATTTTAAAGGTCAGTGTTGTGTATTGCTGAAGGCCCGCCTCATGTTTGAAGAGTTATTTTGGCTTCTCAGAACATAAACTCCTGAGTGGTTGGTGCGATTACAAAAGTTCAAATGGTTCCTGAAAGCAGATGATGCATATTAAAGGTATAGACATCACTAAACACTCCACCATTTCAGCAGTGAGTTTGGTGAGAAGGAGCGAGGCAAGCAGACAGCAGCGCTGGTTTGCAGCACAATATATGGAAGGTTGATTATGTCAGAAAACTGTTCGAGGCGCTCCACAGGGGGCCACAGTGGGTGCAGGTTTTTGTTCCAAACAATCACGAGGACGCAATTTCACCAGTCAGGTGTGTTAGGAGTGTAATCAGTTGATTGTCAGTCGGCCGCTGCATGTTTCAGTTTAAATCTCATGCGTCACTGGTTGCAACAAAAACCTGCACCACCTTCGACAAACAAAAAAACATAGTGTTGTTGAATAACTGACAAATATTGATCAAAGATTTAAACTGGAGGACAATTATTTCAACAGTTCTCAACAATTGACAAAAAAGTGTGTATTCATTCTTCTTCTCATCCAGCACAACACTCATGCTTAAAATGAGGGTGGATACTACGTCAACTGGGAATTGCTTTGCATTTAAATCACTGTATCCTTCAACCATTCATGCCATTTGGTCATGAGACATGAAATCTTTTTTTGTTAAATCTGCTGAAATAATGACTTAATCCTGCAGTATGTTCATGCCAGGAAAACTGTCATGCCTGCTGTTGCAGAATCAGTTAGTTTGCTTGTGTATGTTCATGTCTTTCTGAAAATATGGCATGGTGGTCTGTTCTGTTCATCTGCCCATCACTCTGACAGTTGGTGCAAAAAAAAAAAAAAAAAAAGAGCCACGACTTGTGATCGACTTATGAATTCACCTTTTCAGTTTGTGCAATAAGATTATGTGGCTTTTATTGTGCGCTTACTTTATGGTTTGTGATGAAACGCTGCCATAAATTCCTTGTTTATTCACTCTGAGAGATTATAGGATTTGGAATGGATGTACTGTTTGTGCAGCTGGAAGGAATTCATTCTTTTACCAGCACTGTTGATACTGAAGTCATCTGCGGAAGTTCAAAACCAAAAGAGGCTAATGTGCCTAACTTGTTGGTGAGATTGAATGCATCTATATCCAAAGATAACTGTTGTATACTAACAGCTAAAACTGAAAGAAATCCTCGACAAAAAAAGCCCTCGCCAACATTTTTGAGCTCAAAGGTCTAGCTGCTTCTTGGTCCAACAGGTGGATTGAAAACTGAATTTTTTGATTCCCTCTCTGTGTAAGCCATCAGCTCTCACATATTCTCCTACAGCGAGAAAGATCTTGCTGTTAATGACCTTCAATGGAGACACCCTTATGTTTTCACTCCTAATTCATTGTATTTTCAAATGTCACAGCGCTGCAACCTTTGACATAGCCTCAAGCAATGGGAAATGATCTTGGAGGCTTCCCCGAGCAGCGCTGGGTTGCAGTGTTGTTCATCAATCTCTGCTGCTGGCTGAGTTAAATAATTGTTTTTTTTCTGACTGATGTAAGCTGATGTGGTAATGGATCATGAGAAGCCTAAATGAAAGGGCTGGTTGGTTCTTTATCACCCGAGAGTTGGCACATTAGCAAATGTCCACCTTCTAGAGAGGAAATGGTTTCCTCTGACATCACATTAAAATGGTAAAACGGCGTACTGGCCCTCAGGCAAAGATGTAATGGAATAGATTCCCTCCTCCTTTAGGGAGTAAGACCAGACACTGTGAATTGTGTAATCAAATTTGCTGAAAAGGATGGCTAACTTAGCCCGGATTAGCCTCCTCACAGTAGCACAGGAAAGCTTTGCCAGAGGGGAGCAGGTCCAACTGATGCTCAATGACCCCAAACTACATGGACAGTGAGGGGACAATGTTTTGATCCTTGTTGGCATGGAAAGCTGCCATTTGCTTATAAGGATATATCAAGGAACATTATTGGACATATGAAGCTGTGGGAATCATGATATTTTACTTATGATCATATTTATCAAGTATCTGCGATTGAATAAATGCTTTGTCTAATGAAAAACTGAATCCAACAGACGCAGTCATAATGGGTAAGGTAACCTCAGTTTGATCCAGTATGAGAGGCGTGTATGATAAGGATAGTGGGGAGAGATGCGTGGATGGAAGAGTGAGTCATGAAAGGCAGGAACCACCGGGTACCAGGACAAAGGAGGAACCCAGGAGACATCTAACCCAGAACCGGTCCAAACAGCTTGAGCTGAGCCTGAGTTTGTGGGAACAAACATCTACCTTCCCCCAAGTGAAGGAATGTGGAAGATAAGGAACCTCTGGCACAGCGATGGGTCAGGAGGATGAATTATGGACCCAGGCAGAGCCAGGCAGAGATGGGACCAGCCAGTCCACCAGCAGAAGCAAGCCAATCAGAGGAGGGGACTGGATTATCTGTTTACAGCTTTCCACCCAAAAAAGGCCAGGAAATGGGCAACAACAAGAGGATTCATCAACGTCGCTCCAAACCAAGGGGTGTCGAAACCAGATCAGGAATGTGGCGCCATGGCAACGGGGACCCCAAGAGCCCAGGACCAATCAGTGGAGACTACACCCCAAGATGAACTGAAATGTGTCATAAAAGGGTCAGGGCCAGAGATAGTCTTTGTCACTCTACACCACTGGAGCTAAGGCTAAGTCAGGCGTAGTTGTGGACCCAGAGCTCTGTTAGGGTAATTAGACTCCTCTGTCAGGGAATAAATTCTTTTGGATTTTAAGTTGTGGGTTTTTGGTAGTCATTCTCGCGAGTAAACGAACACGCGGAAGATACATTAAAGGTGTAGATTCCTACAGAAGCCTACACATTCTCACTCCCAGGGTGTCAAATAGTGACTGTTCATGGGACGTTTGTGTCCAGTATTGAGGCTGATTTGGGCCTTCTGCATTGCATAGGTGTTCCATCAAAGTGAAATATCTGCCTGATGTTCCTGTACTTGCGGTGCCTCGTGAGTAAAAATCGGCGCAACATTGGAGCAACATCATAGCTTTAACTCAACCTCCATCTTTCTTTTTGAGGATTGCTCCGCCCACAGCATCAGGACATACAGCGTGAAAGGCAGACCATGCGCTTCAAGTGAAAGCCTAATGCGTAAACATGAAACACAGTTGATGTCGACATTACTCTGGGACACAAAAGTCCAGTTGAAAATATTTGTGACTGTAGTGAAAATGTGTTCTAACGTGAGGCAGGACTATTGACTGGAGTTTTTGTAGTTTCTGGTCCATTGTGTTGACCAGGTCTTTTAAGCTATATTTCCACTTATTCCCATGGTTTGGAACAGCCTGAAAGTGCTACCTGGCCTTTAGTTTGAATGAAATGGCTTCTGTTCATTAGATCAGTGGCCATGTCATGTGCACGTAGTGGGGATTAAAAGAAACTTTTTTTCCCCAATAGCAATAAGATGGTATTTTCGTTTTCTACTATCTGGAACATCACTTAAAAAGCCTATTTGAAGCCCAAGGTTGCAGAGAAAAATACGTATTTGCCCTTGAAACGCAAGAGTTATCATCTATCATCGGAAGCCATCAAAACAGACAGAATGTGAAGCATAGAAAAAGGATATAGCAGAAACATTTTGGCCTCGGTTGGTGAAAACACAAATTACGCTTTGTATTCATTGATATCATAAGCGATAAATGCCCAAGGCTGTGCATCATTTCGATCATCTTCCTTTCATCTCAAGCACTCACATCAGCGGTAGGACTCTTTTTTGTGAGGGGTGTCGGTGAGGGGGCGTTGGGGCGGGACGACTCGTGTGTGTGCAATAATAAAGTCAAGCACAGGATCTGAAATAACACATCCTTGACATTTGCATAAGGACAGGGGAATACAAATTTTATTGTATTTATGTTTTGAATTTCTACATCGTATAGTTAAGTAAGAGAATGCATCTTGCCCTTAGACTGAGACCAGTACCAGCTGCAACCCTAACACATTAAAATAATGTTTGTAGTATCAACTGTTACCCTTCTTCGCCTTTTGTGACTCAAACGCTATAAAAGTTTGTGGATTTCTTCCTCTGTCAGTCTTTTCCCACACACATGAAGTGCAGGAAGAAATGACACCCTGGCTGTTAATGCATGAAATGCAGTCAATGAATGCAAAGATCTCTCCTATCACTGTGAGAAGTGCCTCAAAACTTGAATCTTCAAGCACCTCATGAATGGATCGTGATTCAGCTGCAGAGATTTGGTTCTGAAATGACCATCTATTTTTGTCACACTTCCATTATCTTTTGTCAAACTGATGGAAATGTGAAAACTGTCCACTTGTTCACAGATGTAGCCGATGTAGTGGTCAGTCGTAACTTTCTGTTGCCTTGGAAGTCTGCAATGGGCACAACAGTACAAAGTACAAAGTGAGTACAAAGTTCTTGAGGTTTGATTTATATTTATTTAAGTTGTGTACGAAGTGCGGGCGCTGATGTTTCTTTAAAGACATTAAATTATGCCTGTTTTAAGAGTTAAAGCTGATCGGACTAGACCAACCAATTGGGTACTTGCAGTGGTACCATCTGATCTAACTGATCTAAAAGCACAACTTTTTGCTTTAGATGCTTTAGATCACGCAGAACCTTCTGAGTTCCAATCCAGAAACCTATTTATTATTTGTTCCTGTCTATTTTTATATGTCGTGCCGTCCGGGTCTGAGAGAATAGATATTTCGTCCATGCTATATGTCTTGTACTGTAGCATATTTGACAATAAAGCTGACCTACCTATCTACCTACCTAACCTGCTGAAGGAAGCATGTTGATGATGGTGGACAACCGTCGCTCTGATGCGCTGATTCTGGCTCTGAAGTTAGACTTGATCAGTGAGCACGGCCGCAGCGTACAATAAAACAGTCTGTTTGCTCTGAGTCCTTCTTACTCTCCGGACAGTGGAACCAGAAGGATTGAAGAGCTCACGACGCCACCCCTCATGACGTGGGTTTTCTCTCCAACTGTAGTCATTGTTCTGATGTTATCCCGAGCCGGATGGGGATCCAGGGAAGTTTTCTGCTCATGACTCAATGAGTTGATGAGGTTTTAAGCAGCAGTGCCCTCATTTGCACGGCGCAGTAGGAGGCGTGAGCTGTTGAAGAAGCCACTTATCACAGATCATATCAGAGGGAATGATACCCCCGAAGAACCCTTCTTAGAGGATGCCATGACGAAGCTCACAAAACACGTCTTGATCTGACACTCAAGATGTTTTGAAGCACCTTATGGAGTCCAGCCGTTTCCTTGTTGAGAAGCTCTTGTTTCTGGCTCAAAGCAGAGATCTCCCTGGCAGAACCCTCATTGAGAGGATGAACTGAGGAAACTTGTTCCAGCTGATCTTTGATCCTTGTTTTGAAACTGAGCTTAGGACCTGAAGAGTTACACCAGAACTGAGTCACTGTAAAGATGTGGGCATCGCTCGCAACAGTTCTTTAATCTAAGATCTGGAAATGAGACAGTGAAAGTGTGTCTGTCCACATTCGGAGCATCAGGTGTGTGTGCGCTGTAGCATTAAACAGGCCACCAACAAGAAATCAGGCCAGTGTGAATCCCCAGACTCTTCTACACACAGAAAAAAAAAACAAATATTCCTTTTTCATGTGTAAAAAGATGCAATTAAATTCCGCTCTGTTGTGAAACGGCTCGACTTTGCACTGGAGACTCCATTAGGATATTTGCTATAGGCCCCGTGTCTGGCCCTCTTGGTCAAAGATAAAGGAAATGTTCATTAAGCCGTCTGCTTATCTTGATGTGTCTCATGCATCTTTATTAAAAATCTTCTTCCTGCGGAGGAAACCGGATCTATTTTTAGCCCTTTTCCTGTGAATGTGCAGCCATGTCAGTCTGAGTAGAAGATGGGAGCTATAGGAGATTTACAAGATGCCGAGGTTGAGACCCAAATCGCTGCATCTCCTCGACAGGTGCAGCAATCCCTGCTAGCTTTTTTCAGACTCTTCTGTCGGCCTGTTTCTTTTTTTGCCGCTCATCTGAAGTGTCCGCCCCTGAGAAAAGCTCTTATCTTTTTTTCCTGTACTTGGCGAATGAAGTGATCGAGCAGACGCGATGTGCTGTCTATAACAGATCTTATTAACGGTTAGAGAGGGACTGGCAAGTGTTGAGACTGATACCGAAAATGCAGCCAGAGCAGAAAAAGATTAGATAGAAATTCTAAATGATTCGACGGCTTCAGAGGCACCATATTGAGGGCAGGTGCGCTTTTGAATGTTTGGAAGTGAAACAATTTGGAAAGTTCATGTCAACTGTTACCAAGAGTTTATATCTGTGTTGAGCAATGTATGTGCAGTCCAGCTGTTTTGGTGGTCTGGCATTACCAATGAATTTAAAAATTGTTTTGTGAGTAGCTGTTTGGGTATTACCACAGGGTTCTCCCCTGCGCTTTAGCAGCGTGAGGCCCCCCCATGCAGGGCGTTTCACTCCCCTCACTGACATTTGCCCAGGGGTAGTTTTCCACTGTTTTTGTCAAGTGTGACTCGCAATGTCAGGACTCCCTTGCTGTCAGTGGAGGTGAACTCCTCTTTGTAAGGGAGACTGTTGAGGTAGAACTTTAAGGATGTACAATACGCTCTGCACGTCCTAACTCTCCCTACTCACCCAAGAACAATAAAAGAACTTGAAGAGACGAATATTGATAAATAATCTGTGAGTCCATTTCGTGGACTTGACATTCTCACTGTGGAATTCTCAGCTAGCTTCTCTTTATTCTCCTCAAGTCTGATGGGAAGGGTGGACTGCAGCTCCAGGGGTGTCTTAACACAAAGGGTTAAACAGTGTGTGAGAGACCGATTTAACTGCACAACCAGGATCCCCAATCCCATTTCTATAAAGACAATTCTTGAGTAGAATTTATATACTTATTTCTGCATTGAAGTTGTCTGTCAGAACCTGAATTTACAGACATTCCAGAAGGCCTGTCTTACTGTTTTCATGGGTGATCAGCGACAGGTCCAGCGATCATCCTGGGATCCCACTTGGCTATTTTTACTGGCAAGAAAAACGGTCTGATAGAGAGAATTGTCTTCATGAATATACATTGACAATGAGAGTACGTGGAATAAAGATGACGCTCTCACTGAGGAATTTTCAACAAGCATCCATTTAATTCTCCTCATGCGTGATGGGAAGGGTAGACTACAAAATAGCAACAACAAAATGGGAATCTGTGACAAACTTAGTGCGATGAAAACAGAGGAGGATTAGCTAACCAGCACAGTGATACCCCCTAGGTTGAGGAAAAAATCCTGGAGAGAACCTCGTACTGGATCGAGCAGAGATGGCCAAACTGACGGTACATTACAAGTGGAATCTACCCGAGATGGGGTCTCCGACTTGGACTCAAGCTGCACTTAACTGGCACCTTTCAGTGAATTGAGACTTGACTGGGATGCAAGACTCGTCTCAGACTCGAGATTTGTGACTCGTGCACAACATTCAGTTTTATATATTTCCATTCAGATCGCCTGCGTGGCCGACAACGTTCCCTCAACGGTTATTCGTCGTGCACACGGTCATTCATAGTGCACACATGCCAGCAGCCGCCCACCCGACAATTACCATCAGCTGCCGTGGTAACCCTTTGTTTGGTGACGCCAGCGATAGGGGCGAATTACAGAGTGGCTAATTGCAACGTTAGCGGCTGTAGAATCACAGATGCTGCAACGACTATGTCAAGTGTATCAGACATCTCAAAACACTTCCAGACTTAGTTCCGAAACGGAGTGCAGCATTAGCATTAGCACCTGCCAACTCTCAGCTAACTTGTTCCTGTCCATGCGGAGGTGGAATCAGTTTATCCACACAGGTTCTGTGTGGCATAGAACTTGGACCCACGTAGATCGGGCGTTTTCAGTCCCAGTATCTGGAACCGGAGAGTCACTACCCCATCTGTCTCAGCTCTCAGCTCAAGGCTGCCACCTCACGGACTACTTTGTCCAGCTGTTACGTGACGAACATGCTTTTATTGGACAGCATATGTCACTTGTTGATGGCGAATGGTCAACCTCTTGAGTTACAGTCTGTGGTCCTTCTGTTTTTTACAAATAACTGGAAACCAAGAAGTACTTTTTGATGTAACCCTTTTGAAATTTTCATAACCCACCTGTGCCCATGGTCTTTATTGATGGGTCAAAGGTTCTAGACCTGCTCCTCACCTGTGAGCTGTGGTATGGAGGGTCCTCTATTGAAGTGTTTGGAGTGAAACCTCCTCAGGGATTTTGGCTTTCCTTCATGTGTACCACAAGCACATTGGACTATCATGTGTATCATGAAGAAACAGCTGGTTTCCTCGAGCCACCAGCCTGAAAGATGAATAAAAAAAAATCCCTTTTATCCCATTTCCTTTTTGGTGTCCTCCATAAAGCGGCTCCCTATCTGCTTCACTGCGGAGGTGATCTTCAGTTCACTCGTGACATGCAGACCAACCAACTTGAGGAGCTGGATCGAACTCTGCCAATATTTTATTTTTTTCATATTTTGAGTTCTCTGACTGCAGTTATCCAGAATTCACTTCACTGCCTGTTTTTTCTCCTCCCTGGTTAAAAAAAGTACTGCATCAAAATATATATACGGCGGCGATAAAGTCCAGTCAAGAACACCATGTCAGCACAATTCAAATTGCATCATTCTGATTATTCGCCCACTAGGATGGAGCTTATCGCACGAAACAGAAGTTAGCTGATCATGATATTTTAGGAAAATGTAACCAGACACCCATTGCTGTCACCAGGTTCCTGCAGCCCTAAAATAGAATGCTATGACGTGAATTACACTTGTGATGTGAGTTTGGTTTGGTGGCCACGGTTTTTCCACAAGTCATTGTCTCACACCTGTTGGTGTTCTGGTGCCATACTTTATTGAAGCAGCTGACCAGCTTTGTGTGGACTGTCATGTCCGGGGACAGAGATGTGGTCCTTCCACAGGTGGAGATGGAGCAGATCAAGCAGTCAGACTCCTTATGAGCAATTGCATTTATAATGTTTTATCGTTATTGTAATCCTTCTGTACCATAGTAAACACCCTGGTAAGTACAAGTGTATGGACGATGAAAATAATTTTGGCGCTTACCAAAGCTCTTATTTCCCTGAAAACATCTGCACTGAGGGGAGAGTAATTTCCTCCAAGTGTTCATGTCAGCTACACATTTGAGTTGACTTTTATTAATTTGTCACAACTCGAATATTTCCGATGCGTGTTGGGAAAGCGAATTAATTTAATGCACCATCTACCAGTGACGGTGAAGGCGCAGGGTCAAATCCCTCGCAGGAGTGATTGTAATTGCAATCGCTCAGGCTGAAAATGATGTCACGTAACACAAAGTTGTCGGCACATACATCCTCGTTACACACCGGCTGCCAAAGCGCCGTCTAGTTTTGGATTTGCTTCTTCACTCATGTCCCGGTTCGCTGCCAGAGGAAACTCCACTTGCTGTTAATTAGAGCATAAATTCTTCATAACCTGGACCAACGTGTTTGTGCTGGGGAGGCAGGATGTTTCAACATTCCTTTCTGCCTCATTTGACTTCTTTATCAGTTTCACTCGCAGCTTCCATTTCACTCGGAGGAACGATTTATTTATCCTCCCGAGTTGCCTACCTCTTAAATCAATTCCATGTCCCCGAAGGGGGTGTTTGTTTCTATCAGATGATTTCAAATCTTCAGTTTGAGAAACGTCAGAGTCGGCGCCTGTGGCTTCCTGGTATGTCAGGGGACGACGGCAGATGGAGTTCTTTCGTCATAAAGAGCAATTATGTCGGCCATCAGCGAGATATCGACCAGCTTTCTGATTCACACCTGCTGAGTCCGGACAGGTTGTCAGTAGAATAAACTCAGCCACCAGCCTACTGGATTGTGTCTGTCCTGGATTATTTAATCCTGAAGCCTCTTCATCCTCGATGCCTTCTCTGCTACAGTAGCTGCTTGTTCAGTTGGGGCGACATCAGACTGAACACGGCGAGCGTATTTCCACCCCTGTCTAAATTCTGAGGCTGGGCTTCAGGCCCGATCTCGATACATGGGAGCCGATAAGATTTATATTGCAGTACTGGTTTTGATTTGTGTATCTTAAAAAATATACAAAGCAGTTCTTGTGCAATATCAAGGTGCAAGAACACCATCTGTCAGTACAATTGTTTCGGAGACTGAGAGCCTGGGTTATATAGAGCTCTCTCAGCAGCAGACAGAGCTGAACATCGAACCCAGGACAAACCTCGATCACGCTGGTGCTGGCAATGAAACACATCTCCAACTTCAGAGGAGCACACCCACTGCTGGATTAGCATAGGTCAATTTGTGTTTTTGATTGGCTGCTCTGTTAAACCTGTTTCTCAGCTTGCTATCCGTGATTCATGTGTTTTCCTTTTTCTTATATGGCTTACCCCTCCCAACCCTCCGTGTTATGTCTGCTATGTTTCGTGTAACAAAACAGCCTTGAGCTCCAAAATCCCAAACTCACCCCTATGGCGACTGCTGTGCGAGCAATTGGAGCATTTGATCAATTTCTTTCAATTCTTGTCACTTATTTTTTGAGACTGCACCTGGTCCTTTACTGCTGACTTTCAAAGAAAAAAAACCAAAACGCTAAACATGGTCAACTTCTCAAAACGACAGAGAGAAGCAAGTCAGTCAAATCTCAACAGTCATTTTGTTTAGGTTTTACATGGTGATTCTAATGTGCATACAGCGAGGCAAAAGAATTTGGGGTATTTAGCAACAAGCGGAAAACAAGAAAATAATTACATTTTTTTCTATCATGGATCCTATATATTTATTAATGTGACATATATCTCCATTCAGTGTTATGAGGCTGACGTGATGCCCATCACTGATCCTTCAGACATGTACGAGCAACGCACTCCTCTGCATCACAATGTCATTTATGGTTGAATGTGGAATGAAAATCTCATAGACAATATCTATATACACAGATTTAAAACAGTTTTGTTCCCTTAGTAGTGATTTCATGGTTGAATCTGTGTCATCCGTTGTGATTTTGTGATCTTTTGTGTGTGAGGGTAGTGAATCGAACATTAAATTCGTATTCCACAGTCTGTTACGAGAGAAATGAGACACTTTAATGGGGGAATAAAGAGAGAAGCAGACAAAAAATGGTTGAACTTCAGTGTTACATCATGACAAGAAAACTGTATACACCGTGCATCCATATTATACACTGATATTTCTCTCAATCTTTTTTACACTACTCTCCCAGATTAAAATGATTCATGGGCAGCAGCAGAATGTCACTTACATGCTAACACACTAATTCATACACACACAAGATGAATGCGACGCTTAATAAAATCGCTCAAATGCGTAGTCACGAGAAAGCCTTTTGACGCTGCTGCAGACGACGATGAAAGAGATTCATCTGGTTGTTGTGGGGAAGCGGTCGCAGCCATTGTGGCAGCAGTCAAACATGTGTGTAATTTCCCTTCGACACTCATATTATCATGTTCCAGGTGACACATTGATGGAATGATATTATCCTTCCAGTCCACCGTGCGCCAGCAGATGTAATCAAACCCTTGTTGTTGCTGCAGAACAATTTAATAACGTTTGATTTTGTCACAAATGTTTTTCTCTCTTATTGGGATGTTTTTTCTTTTTATTGCGTTGGTCCACATTACCTCTGGTCACAGCGGGTTAGGAGCACATAAGTTTCATTTTCATCGCGAAGGTGTCATGTTGTGAATAATGGCGTCATATTACTTCCAAACTGACACTGAAGTTGCGTGTCCCATGTGACAGTGTATGAAATTGCATTCTGCTCTGAGCTGCCTTGTGATTCGTTTAGAAATGCGGTGGTCGCTGGCCGCCATGGCTGCAGGCGGACGTCTCTTCGATCCAAACGAAAACCAGGTTTTCAGCCCGACACTCAATTTCCCCATCATTTAATCTGTGGAGTCAGGTGATGATGGGAGGCTCCGTCATGTGAGGAGGCGGCGTTAACTGTGTTGTTGTTAATGGCGACCTGCAGAGAGACCAACGTGGATGGGGAGGTCGCGGAAAGGCCGACGTGTAAGAGCTAGATGCAGTGAATGGCTCAGGAGAGCGAAACACAGCCAGGCATTGTTCAAAGATGAGTCACGTGTCTTCACTGAAGGTCATCTGACGGTGGCCTCCGGGTTGTATATGGACGACTCCCTTCATCACCCACTATTCTTTGTATTACTCATGTTGATGAAAAGTCCAAATTAAAACATTGCTTGCGTCAAGCTCGCTCTGATTTCAACATGAGGGCCTCAGATCTTAAACCTTTGATGCTGTGTTCTTGAGTCACGACACTAACTTCAGACCCCTGAGAATCATGAGCAAGACGCCTGTGGAGGATGAAACCAAACAAGTTGAAGCTGCTTTGGTGGTGGATATTGTTGATCAGTTGACGTGACATACAAGCACAGCATCGGCCATTGTTGTGGTCCGTGTTGCTCAGTCAATGTTCAACGCAGCCTTTGAAACAAGGTGGCCATTTTGTAAACTTGAACTTGTGTTGATCAGTTGATGTGACATACAAGCACAGCATCGGCCATTGTTGCAGTCCATGTTGCTCAGTCAATGTTCAACGCAGCCTTTGAAATAAGGTGGCCATCATGTCAACTTGAACATGGAACTTCTAGCATCTAGAATTGCTGACCACAAGATCCATCTGTCTCCATGCTGTTTCTTACACTCTACACTCCTGTGTTACCCTCTAACCCTGTGTAACATACCACAAGTTAATGTTTCAATTTGCTGTACTAATGAGCGGCTGAACAACTCCAGTCACACACACACACACACACACACACACAAACATTCCCCACCTTTGCCTCTTGGGCTGTGCTCATCCAAACATCAGTCAGTCTTTGCCCTTGTGAAGAGCCCTACACTACACACAGAAAATCATAAGTATCTATTTATTTTTTATTTAGCATGTGCAGTCATTTATTTTGTTGTTAATTTAAAAAAACCCTTATGACCTGTCATGTTGTCCAGAATCATTACAATGATTACGAACATCTTTGGCAGCAACAACAAAAATAAAAAATAAATCCAGTGAGTCAGTCCATTTCTGGCTATATTGTATTACTGTATACTGTATTTTAAGATTTCAACCCATTTCATGCATACACAAATGTTGGCTTTCAAGCCAATAGGAATACTAGGACTTGGTGGTGGTAGTCCACGTTCATAAGGAAGGATACATTTATGAGCAGGAAACATATTTAACTAAATACTGTGGACCCTGAAGGGAAAAATGAGCACATATTTGCACAAAGGTGCCCCTTGTGTGTCATCAAATTCGCTTGAGAGAGGGTAGAAAGAAAGTGTACACCTCAGTGATCATTCATTTGCTTGGTGTTATTTTTCTGGCCCCACTGACCCTGCGGTAAGAACAGCTCTTCCTTGGCAGTTTATAATGTCGTCTGAACATCCATACAGATGCTACAATGCTTCAGAGTGGGAGAAGATGAACTATCACAACTATGAGAGTTTGGAGCCTCTTATGGTATTGACCCTTTTAAGAGGTTGGTGTGGTCTCAGAGAAAAGCTGTCCGCCAGACAACCAGCTCTTGAAGGGAAACAGTCTGTCTTATTGCAGATGTATTATTTATATTCTGCATGAATAGATTGTCTTGAAGGTTGTCATGGAAATGATTGAAATGGCGATGAAGTTTCTCTCAAGGTTTGATCTTTTTTGGTGGATCTTGATCAGTTGAGATGGATCTCATCATGTCTGAAAAATTGCTTTAGCAGGAAATTATGTTTTGGAATTGAAAAAGATTTTTGCTCATTTTTAAAAATGAGTCTCAATAGTCTGGAAAAAAATTAGAAAATCTTCAATTAAACTGAATATTCCTGGAATTATTACAGGGAATTATCAAAAATAATGCAACACTTATGAACCCAGATATTATTTCTCAGTAATTTCTCTCATATTTCCTGCACATATGCCTGTCCGTCTCCAAAGTGTGTGCGGTTTCCAACCATCGATCAACTGGAGTGCTGTTTTTGTCGACGTCCCTCTTTTAGATCAGCTCGATTTCCTGTGAAAGAAACACTAAATGTCAGCAATCATTCTCGTCTCCAAGGCACAGACGCGCACCTTCGTTTCCTGCTGTGAAAATGACGTCTAATCCCTGCATGCACACGCTCAAGCGAGCGACCTGCCCACAGTGTTTTAGCCACCTTCTAAATAAGTGCAATAGTTTCAATTAAAGTGCCTTTCACAAGCCTTAGTGGGATTGTTGCTGCAGGGAAGGATTAAGGCTCGTAGCTCGGGTTTAATCACAGATTAGGAGGTGACTTTCAATGAAAACTATGGCAGCGTAACAAACCTTTTGATATGTATAAATCTCGAAGAATAAATGAGGTATGGTGAAGAGCCCTGGCATCCTGAGATGACAGCCAGATTACAAAAACACCAAATGACTTCACTGCCTGTTTAACCTTATTAACACCTTCTCACCAGACTCCAGTAGCTTCTCACCTTTTTTCATCATGTCTGTGCTCAGAATAATGCCACCCTGAGACCATAAAACCCAGAGTATTAACGTGTACTAAATGGTAGTTCTATGTTTTTTGCTGGAGATCAACCTGCTTATGTAGATCAGTAGTTTTGCTTCAAGCACGATGAAATACATTTTAAAACAACAGCATTAAAATGAACGTATAATCTGACATCAGATCAAAATCTGATTTGAATCACATTCTTTTGTTGGCATGCTACTGCAAAGAGAATACTATAGTCGCAGATGATTCACCGTCTGTTACTTTATTCTGAGAATCTGTCACTTACTTGTTAGAGAAGTAGGGAGTGGGAGTCACCATGTGCAGGAAAAAAAAAACCCAAAAACGTGTGTGTATTGTTTGTTCTTCTGATCTCTGCTTAAAAACACAGCACACATCAAGTGGATTAACCTGAAAAAGTAAATGTCCCTGAACTGCTCAGTTTCTATTTGAAAAGTGTGAAAACTGTTTTTTTTTTGTCTGTGTTCTAATGCGTCTCAACAGCCTGCCAATCTATTTGTTAAACCATTTTTTTCTGGATTAAATACATTTAATCTGATGATAAATGTCACGCCTCAAGTGTTGATTCTTACCCGTGTTTTAATTCACATACCTACCGGGACTCTGCTGCCCCGGTGGGGCCCCACCATCGTCCCGACACCAGCCCACTTTTTGGCCCCCTCAGGCTTCCACGCTTGATTTCCTGATGCGCTTCTATAGAGATTTGCTGGTTGGATAGAAGCATGCGACTCAACAAACCTCCACAGCATCACAGACAGCAGAACTAATGGTTTGTGTGATGAGCCGAACATGACGGCATAACTGCCTTAAACGATGATGCACATTTGAGTTCTCACGCCTTATTCATCTCTCGAGGGACGGCGATGCATTTCTGTTTTCTATCCAAGATTTTGAATCCTATTCTCGTCTTCGGTTTTATCCAGACTTCAGCTGATAAAGGTGTTAAAAATACCTTCGCAAATGTAGCTTTCAACGACCTCCCCAGGATTTTTTTCTCTCCAATGAGGGTGGCGATGTATCAAAGTTTGATGGAGGGTGTGTGCGGTTGTTCTCCACAACGGTCTGTCTCAAAAGGAAGAGTCCTCCTCAACTGACAAGAAGGTGGTGCAAGTCTTACTTCATTACATAACCCCCAAACCTCTTTTGACCTTCACACTGAAATCCCAGTGTAGGGCCCCCTGTTGTGCTAAAGTGCTGCGGGGAACCCTGCCATTCGCTTCTGTCTCCAGTAGAGAAAGCTTGTGTGCACAGGTGTGCAAGGTTTCCCACTCGGGTCAGTACCAGGAACTGTGCTGGTCTTGGGCAACGCTCGAGAGGAACTTCACTCTCTTGTTTGTGGCGCACAGAAGATGGGAGATGCTAGACAGACAGTGGAGCTGACTTGTGATGGTGTGAGAGGGGGGGCCTCACTTTCCACTGTGGCGACAGGAATGTGTCTAATGGAGATCTCTGGTTCATGAGGGCCACTAGAACCTGAAGGATGGTGCTTTGATGTTGATGAATATCAGACAAGACAACACGTATCTCTCTGACAATAGCCTGGTTGTCAGGAACTTCTCTCTGCAGGACAGCAGCTGTGTGTTCAGATCTGAGACCCTGATGATGTCCAGAGAGCCAGAGGTTGATCTCCATCCGGTGAGGTCTGTGCTGCTCAGTGCTGTGATTGTCATGAGGCTGTGTGTCTGCAGGAGCATGAGGATAGAGCAGCTCCCTGCAGCCGTGGAGGAGCTGGACATGTCTCAGCTGTCCCCAGAGTCAGACTTGCAGGAGGAAACTCCAGTGATGCATGTAAATAACTGATGAACTTTGACCTCACTGATGATCAAAATGTACACTCTTGTTTGGCTTCAATCACTGTGACATGCTTCAGAGCTTTTTCTTAACACACATGTCTGTATATCTATCTTTGTGGGGACCTCTCATTGACATAATGCTGTCCAGAGCCTCTCATCCTCAACCTAACCTAACCATCCAAAATACATGGCTAACCTTAAGCAAACTTAAACCTAACTATAATGACCCAGCTACTTTGGCGTCTTCATCCTCAAATTGAAGGTCGGATTTGTGGGGTCCAGCTAAATGGTCCACACATTGGCGTAAGGTCCTCACTATCAAGAATAGTGTTTTGTCAAGAATTGGGCCCCACAAGTGAAGATCAACCAGCTACACAAACACAGCATCCCTCCTCTTCTTAAACACTTCATTTCATCAATTCTGCGTTCCTCGTGTCACGTTGAAGATATTAAAAATGCAATATGTTCCTTAACAACCAAAGGTTAAGGTAGTCTGTACTCTAGAGCTGAGATTTTCAAATTTCACTTGAGTTTAAAGAGATAATAGCTTACCTGCGAACCACTGTTCTCTGTGCTGAGACCCCGAACTTTGGTCCTGAAGGCTCTGCCTTTGTGGCAGGTCTATAAATAAATGACAGCTTGACATTTGGGTCCCTCTTGCAGACACCCGGGTGAACAAAGCTTTCTTGTTTCATTCATTATTCTGCAGTTGTCTGGCAGAGTAAACATGCTCTACAAGTGAGGCTTCATACACATCAATTTCATATCAGGCAATGCAGTCTTTGGTTCCAGGATTCGGTTAATTCTCTGTTGACTATCTAGATGGCTACAGGAGGCTTCCCGCCTCCACCTCCTGCTGTGGCCGCAGATCGCAGCCGCTAACGTCTTGCTAATGTGCACATGACTCACCCGCACTTTACACCAGTTGACAGATTTAGCCAACAGACTTCGGCTCCCTCTTTATTACTGTGATATTCACTTGCAGGCATCTGGTCAGACGATGTGTTTCATATGCTGGCCCTTCTATTGAGTACAGTCGAATCAAAGTTCCTTGAACTCACAACTACAGATATAAAAAAAATCGCTTTAACAACACGATACTGTTTAATTGAATTTAACTTGGTGTTAAATAAAGTATCACATAGTCTGCTGTTGTCTTTAGAATTATTTAACGCCAGAGCAGCATCACCTTCTAATTCACAGTCATATTAGTTCCGGCTTGAGTGCAGGTTCATAAATTGACAATGAGATCACATTGTTATTGTTGTAATTTCGGCTGGCTCATGGTGCCCCTGCTGGTCGTAACCACCACTGTGAATGACATTTCCGGAAGCCAATATTTCATTTTTGTTACGTGTAAATCTAGACAATAAGAACATAATTCAGTACAGTGGCAGTTCATGAGCCAAATGAACATTAAAATGATCAAGTTATTTTATGTTACTCTTTCAAACTCAACCCAGAACTAATAATGTCAGAATCGTACTAGTCTCAACGGAATAGTGTCAGTTACATGAGTTGGGACACATTTTGCTGCATAGTTTTGTTGTTAATTTATTCTGTGGTTCATTGTAAATGTGAGTTTTGTTGTTCAAATATAGCTTTGTTGTTGTATTTCAATGTGCCTCTATGACTGAACCTCCACCTTGGTCCCCACAGTAGAATTTGATCTGCCGCTGGTTCAGCAGACTGGTCAAATCTGGTCCTCATTGAAAAAGGTTTGGCCCCCAGCAGTGAAGAGTCGATTTTTCCAAAACTGCGACAATGTGCAACGCTGCACTCGCCATGCGACGTGTTCTTTTCCGCTCCTATGGTGTCGGATCCTGCTGATATATAGAGACAAACATCCGGCCTGTGAGGAGACATGTTCAGGAGGCCCTCCTGGACGCTGAACTGAATATCAACGGTGACTTTATGAAACATAAATAAATGAGTACTTTGCAAACAGATGTTTGAGCTCCCTGCTGATTTAGCCGGTGACACCACTTGTTCTTCAGGTCTACTGAGCTGTGGCCCAGTAACTGGTGTCTCGACGGGCATCCTGCTATTTTTGGGCTGCACAGAAATCTCTTGTGCTCCTGGGTGGAAAGCAGCAACATGTTGCAGCGGTCACACTTCTCTGTTAGCGCTTCCTCGGACAACGTCACCTGTTAACAGGTTTTTCTACACAGCAGCCCGACGTCTTGCTGTTTACTCGTGTTGGCTAAAGTTCAAATCAATTTCCCCTGGAGGTTCCAGGGGCTTTATTTCATGAGTTTCTGGATTTCGACTCGTCTGCTCTCTTGTGAGCCGTCCGCCTTCTTGCGTTACGGTTTGGTGCATCACTGTGAGGCAGAATTAAACATTCCCGAGCTCATCTGACTGCTAACTCCCATTGCTGTCGGCGTCAGCGATTTGTCCTCTTGGTGTTGGCTGGCTTCTGATCAGCCGCTTGTGGGATCTGAGCGGTGAATGAAACACCAGCTGATGCCTCTGTGATGCAATCCTGACAGAAAGTGTGTAACCAGCTCGACAGCAGCTCCAACACACTCTAAACTCAGCAGGTCCGCCCGTGGGCGTGTCTCGGCGTGACTCGGAACCTGCAACTATGACCTGTCGCCTCCACTTCCTGTTTGCTTTGCTAGTGAGCTGAAAGCAGAGGCTGGCTTTTCTTGCAGCCTGAATGCGGTGACTTTTTCTCTTGCTATTCATTTTATACAATGTTTTATTTATTCCCAACAAACTGCAAATGTAAAATGCATTGCTCCCTATCAGCCTTTCTGGAGCAACCGGAGGCAGGTAGTTTAAAAAGACCGACTGGAAAAGCTTTTATGAACTGGATATAGAGCAGATCATTATTGTTTCATAGCATGGTAATGGAAGAGCGTCGGATGAGAGCGTGGGGGTGAGAGCTGCTGTTCTGTTTGCTTTTCCATGTCAACATGGGCACTGATCACCACCAGGTGAAGTAGAACTGGACAGCCTCGTCTCATTTGTAGCTTTTAGAGACGACATTTTTGACGTTTGCGTCATTCACTTTTAAGTCAAACATTTCAGCCACCGACCTTCCAGCTCATTTATCCAACAAGAATTTTTCTTTTTTTTTTTTTGGTTTGCTTTGAGGCTGGACAACAAACACGGGTAATGGTTGAGGTAGGTGCAGACCCAGACTCTGTACCGTGCTCGTGCTTGTGTTACATTTTATTAAGATAAAGTGTCCATATAAAAAAAAGGAATACAGCTGTCACTGCAGATGCCTGTTAAGTCCTTTTCCCCTGAAAAAAAAGTCTCACTTTTTGTAGTGTCATGAGGATTGACACTAATGGTGCTATTAAAATGTATATTACTGCAAAAATGATTCAGCTTGAATGGTTCAATCAGGAAATAGTTCACAATAGTTTGAATATAATGTTTTTAACATTCATGATTTTGGTGGTCTTTCGAAGTCGGAAGTACCCAGAAATAAACGTAGTGCAAAGACAAATGTGGATCGTTTTTTATTAAAGCTATGAACTTGAAGATAAATGAAGAGAAGTAGGTCACTTCTCCCAACTCAGGATCCGAAAATGGCTCTTCTAATCGTAAACTCTTGATGAGTTTTCACACTTCAGGAGCGTTGCTGAAAAACATCAGGGGGACTCTGCAGTTGTGGATTTGAGACCGTTTGCTCTGCATAGCAACACATCTGCAGACGTCACCACCACGTGAGCCAATCCTGAAAAAATATCTTCATGTTTTGCTGTTATTTTTATGATCAACAGACAAACTGTTTATCTTACAGGTAATGGATATCAGAGGGATCATGAATATTCAAAGAAGTTTAGGGTTTTTCACTCAAAACTGGAATACATTATTGGCGCGTGAAAGTCGTGAAAAATGCATAGCAAACACCTGAAATCTGTATTTTCAGGGGGTTGATCCGGTTTCATGAAACATTGTCCTCATTTTCAGATGCCATCAGTGTAGATGGCACTATCTGCTCAATAACCTTAAAACATCTATTCACTATTCCACTGCATGAAATATCATCAAGACGGTAGCAGGAGCAGTTAGCATGTGGCTAACTTGACTGGTCATGGACGTAACATGAAAGTGATGTCAGATTACAGCACGGGTTTAGGTCGATAAAGTCGTCATCCAGTGTTTGATTTCCAAGTCAGAAGGTGGGAGAATTCGACCACCATGAGTTTGCCATCCACAATGGCTGTTGGAGTGTCAAAACAGTGAGTAGGGCTCCTATGTATATTCGACTTCTAACTTTTTTTTTCCCCACAAAATCTGTCAAATACGTTGTATTGGTTGACACGTATGTAAATGAACGTTTCTGCAGTGCACAATGGCATAGTCTTGATGATGCATCAACGACACGTAACAACTTACTGGCACCTGTAGCGGAGGGTATGGTAGCTGCTTGGTGCACCCTGAGCGTAACACATGACCATGTGACACCAATGATCATTCAGAGCGGAAGTAACATCACCCTATGGTTTAACCCTAAACCCACCTCTGTCTTTCTTTGCTGCCCATGACGCCAGAATGTGCAACGCTTAATATGTCAAAATGTAATGTGGTCAGCCGACTATGGTGTCACTCTGGGATGCAAAAATCGAACTGAAGAGTTGCTTTTTGTCGCATTAGAAGTGAGAATGTTTTTTTTTCTTGGGGCAGCGCGCACTAAAAGGGTGCTCCGAGGACAAACATTTCAAAAAAAGTGATTTCTGTAGATGTCCAAATGTTAGGATGCCAATAACGTTTCCTATTACGCTTTTGAGTTTTTACAATTGTGGTAAGCTTCTTCTTTTTTTTTGGTTTTGGTTTGAGCATGAACGTACACTCTGGTTTCTTCCCAAAGTCCAAAAGCATGCAGGTGCCAATTGTTGGTATAAGTGGGGGCCAGTCTCTCTGCATGTCCTCAGATGGATTGGTGCCCTGGTCAGGGTCTCAGGCCCAGTCGCTGAGATATGGCACCGCCCACAACCCCAGTGAGAGTTGTGGAAGAAAATGAATTACATTTTTGTCGTAGAGCACAGGCACAGTGGAAGAGGCAGAGACGACTGTCAGGTGTGATCTGTGACAGATGAGTCGCAGCAAGACTGAAAGGGAAGCTCTGAGCCGTCTAGTACTGAGGCATGCCGTGATGTATGGTTTGGAGGCAGTTGCTTTCACCCATAGACAGGAAGCAGCATTAGCTGTGGAAGAATTGAAGATGCTCAGGTCATTAGAGTCGCAAGGAAGGAGATGATGAAAGATGGGTGTATCAGAGGCACAGCTCATGTGGAGAGGTTTGAAAGTTGGAGAGGCCAGAGTCAGGTGGTTTGGACACATAGACAGGAGCCAGATGTTGGATTTAATGCCAGGAAGAACTGCTTTTTCATGTCAAATCGCAAGGAGACATTATATTCTTTTTTGCTTTCCATATTTTTTTTCCATCTAACTGTGCTGAAATGTAACAAAGCCACCCTGCACCAAACTACTACAACTGTTGAATTTGTGATCAGCCTTTTTATTTTATTTTATTTTATTTTATTTTATTTTATTGACAGCACTTTATTCCAAAGCACTTTCCTAGTTGGTGGGATCCCCACTGACCATGGCAATAAATTGGATTCTGAGCTGAAAATGCTGAATAGGAACAGAAGAGTGTCTATTGTTGTAGTGCCTTATGGGACTTGTACAAGTGGTATTGTAGCTGGCCAGTAATAATGCAGTATGGAGCTGAGTCATATACCTGTGTCACTTTTTAGACCCCACAACATTTGAGCACCTTCAAGACTGGACATCACACGACAGTATAACTGGGTGCGGCTCCTCTTCAGGACAAATGGCAGACTCTATTTAAATATGTACACTAAGGTTTTCCAGCCAATCTTGTCAACGTGTCTTTACAAATCCCAGGGTGGTTTTCGAAACAATTTTAGCCGAAAATGACTAAAGAAAGACTTAGCGGAGCAGCCCGGCTTGGAAAGCAAATTAATTGGCATTTACTTTTCCCCGAGCAGCAAGGCAGCATATGAGGGAAACGTGGAGCGCGCCCAGTCTCTGCACCATATTCCGAAAGGTTTCCAAATGGCATTTTCAATTCGCGTGTTTCTCGGTGCCAACAAGAATGAGCAATTAAGGCTCATGTTGCACTCAAGGCAGACGGGCGGCGTTTGGCAAAAATCAAAGGCTGGAGCAGCAGTGGAAATAAGCAATTAACACCTGCTCTTGCTCAGCCCTCCTGGCTTCTCGCGATTATGTATTTTAAGCCAATTACAGCCAAAAATATTTAATCCACACTGTACACGCCCGTGGGCCCTTTCAACTCTTTTGGTAAACAGATAGATGTACAAACACCTTTCTTCATGTGACACTTCTGTGGTCATGTGATCGAGTGATTTCCTCATGAGACCAGTCAAGATGACAGCATGAACTGAGCAGATAAGCACCAGGATGGTACCTTCAACTATCACACATGTTCTTGAAATGTTGAAGGTTCTCGTGGTCACATGCACATTCCAGATCCTACACAGATCTAAAATATGGTAAAAAGGCACAATTTGGTGGTGAATCGTCCGTTAAAAAGATGGTGTCTTTGACACTAACCCGAAAGATCGAATCATGCACTTCTCACTCAGGCTGGCTTGTTGAGATCACGGCTAGAAATGAGGTGGTTATGAAGGGACAGTATATACAGTCTTTCCTCAGTCAGGGAGATTATATGATTGTCAGCATTCGACTGTCCATCCTTCTGTCAACAAAGTAACAAAAATGCAGGTGGACTCTATGAAAGGTCCAGGAGTTGTTTATTATTATATTATTATTACGAGTGATGGTTGATGGGGTTTCATGAAACCGTGTCCTAATTTTCAGAGCTCTGAAGGTTGCTCTCTTGGTTTAGAAATGATGTGAGGGTTCTGAAATAGTTGTTCTAACACTAAGCATAACATTACCCAGTAAACAGTGGCATCTGGTGGCCTCGGAAAATGAGGCTACTGTTCCATGAAACCTCATAAACCCCTCACTAATGACTACATTTGAAAGACTAAAAAGACATCACATTAATATTACGTTAACACACAATATGGCCATGACTTTAAAGATGCTTTTTTTTTTTTTTGTTAATAACACTTTAAAATAGAATACCGTCCTATAGATAGAATGTGTGCTACTCTTAAAGGCAGATATCAGATTTTAAATGAAGCCCTAGATTTCAGCCATTTCATGACCACGTTTCAAGGATTTGATGACGTCACCATAGCACTGACTGACTCTTGCCGGCCTCAGAAAGTGCATCATCCCTTGGTGACTCGGCTGTCCGACCCCTGAGTTGGTGTCTTACAGAGGAAAACCTCCCGATGGTTTCAGAAGCCTCCTTCTCCTGTTTTCTCCCAGTCTGCTGTCAGATCCTACTTTTTTGCCAAATTCCACTTTTTTTGTTGTTTTTTTATGTCTGGTTGCAAGCTTTCATAACTCAAAGATCAAACACGACCATTTGAGCTGTTCTGGAAAAGAATATTGAAGTTGGATTGGTGCTTGTTTACAAGTGATTTAACTTTATACTGTTGGATCTGGTGACGTCGGAAGCATAATTAGACAATGAGGCGGACGCCAAGAGTCTGTTGTCATGGCAACAGAACTGAATCGTGAGGGGGGATATATGTGAAAACAAGCTAATAGGGATATGAGTCAACATCCCATAGTGCACGGTTTGTGAACGATTTTACTTGTCTTGATTCAGATTGCGTAAGTAATCCTTTGACGTGATCTGCACGAGAGGACCCCGACTAGAGGGGTGTCAGCAGCTGACCCAGCTCCATGACAGGAGAGGTATCTGCCCTGAAAAAATAAAATAAAATAAAATAAACAAAGGCTCTTCACAAATTCAACAGTCTGACGGCCGAGGGGAAGAAGCTGTTCCTGTGACGGTTCAATCATAATGTTATTATGTTATTATATTAAAAAAAAAAAAAAAAAAAAAAAAAAAAAAATATATATATATATATATATATATATTATTGTATTTTATTTTTGTCAGCACTTTATTCCAAAATACTTTCCTAGTTGGTGACCATGGCAATAAATTTGATTCTGTTCTGTTAATAATAATAATAATAATAATCATAATAATAATAATGTTCAATAATGAACTTAATGAACTAGTTTCTGTCGACTTTAGTTGGTTGATCTGCCTGAAAGAGGGAGAATGAAACGTCACGAAACAGTGTCCAACCTTTCAGAGCTCGGTAGCTGGTGCTCCTGGTTTAAAAGTAATCTGAGGTTTCATTGAAACGGTTGTTCAAACACAGAGGTTATACAACAAACAGTGCCATCTAGTTGCCCCTGAAAATGAAGACTCTGTTTCATGACTCAATCCATCATTAATATTCATTATCCTTGTGTATTGTGCTATTATATGGTAAATATTCCGTGCAACTGCTTCATGAGGCTGGTTTGCTCTTTTATTTTTAGTATTCAACATGTATTTAGTATAAAACTATCTTAGGAACACAGGATTTCCTGCTAGCACAGACTCGAGACAAAGAACCAGGTGGTCGGCCGTTCGCTAGATCCCTGGTTAGAATGTTTCACTCTTCCTGCTCGTGCAACTTGTGAACTCTCAACCTCAAACTTGTGATGGACTGAGATCGAGGGAGCCGTGGAAGTGCCAGCAGCTGTTCTCGTCCTGTCTTGGTTACACGAATAAAGTCAGTTCTGGAAAACATTTGGGGCAGCTGCTTGTACGACGAGGACCGGGGCTTTTGATTTGTTGATGTGCCTCCAAGTTGCACCCCCCACCTACCTGTGCAGGAAACATGAATAATACACACATTTATGTAGGTTGACAAGCTCGCAACACAGCCGTTTACTGGAGTGTGAAACAATCATGAATAAAATAAGAAACTATTGTCTTATTTACTGTCAACCGTTTTCTAAAGCCAACCTATTATTCAGGAAAGTTACAAACCCTTCAGTAAATCATATTCACCAGCCGCACAACGTGAGATCCGACAAACATCCAGTAATTATACTCCTTTGTTTTGACGCCTAATTGCACCTCGGCGTGATCGATGCTGCTGTCTAAACTTCCCCTCCCACCTCCGCTCAAACATAGAATCCATCTTCACATGGAGTGTGATGTCTTTATGGAGCGCACAGTGCGTCACGTTTCAGCGTGGTGCTGTCGCTAAATTAATAATTTGAGTGGATCGACACAAACACTGCGGATTGTAAACATGAGTACAGTGACGACGGCACACCTCCGAGGATTATCGCTCATTTGTAGTAAATATGAGAACATTCAATTACGAAGCATCACTTTTAATATCCCCCTCCTCCCGGAAAATAAACTGTAAGTAATCTGTGCTGGTTTGGTTGGCGAGTACATCACCGTGGAAACCTCCGCTGCTGCTGCGTTTTAGTAGCTGCATGCAGAGCTCTTTCCTGTTCCGTACTCCAACGCACACTGGGGTCTTTGTTGCTGCCATCAAATATTTACTCCCCAGCAAAGGAAGATTCTCCAACGCCGCACTTGGCTGAAGCCCTGTAATTCTTTGGCAATGTGAATTTTGTTCGCCTAATGAACTATTACAGCAAGCACCGGATTATTATTATTATATGAAACGTTGTGTTGGGACGATTGGGAATGCTGAATCAACAAGCTGCATGCTGAATTATGACACGTCTATATATTATATATATATAATACACGTAACAAGGTTTCAGAATTTGAGTCCACAATGAATGTAACGCTATTATATTGTAGCTACTGGACAAAAAAGTGAATCACAGTTCCTTGTGATAATTCTATTTTTTATTTAATTTATATGTTCGTTCAGTTGGAGTTTATAGAACAATAGTAATATTGGCAAAATAAATATGTTTTAAAGCGCAAGTTCAGTGCTTCCATGTTGCTGAAAAAACGTTCTTTCTAGCTGGCAGCTGGCTTTTCTAACAGCATTAATAGAGGATCGGCCTGTTGAGCTGCTTATAAATATTAACACAAAATGTCTAACTAATTTTTCACCAAAATGACAAACAAAGTGTGAGTCAGTCAAAAGATAGTATTAAACACAAGTTAAGTAGGTCAGTTATTTTCTCAAACCGTAAACTACGGTGGCCCAGAAATGCAACAGACAAAAATTTGGTTACAAATATTTTTTATTGACATAATCCAAAGGGTGTAAATAATAAATAAATAATAAATATGTAGGAAAACACAAATGTAAGAAAAATAATCTCCCAGAAGATGTAATTAATGATGACTTAACAACAATAGATAAAACAAAACAAATCCCAAAACATACAAACATAGACTAAAATAATGTCTATTAAATGTAACAAAAAATAAATGCAAATTAAAACAAAGTAAATATCTTGGCACTAAGCACTGGAAAAAATATGTTCAATTAAATTCAATAACTGAAAAGGGTAAATCATAAAAAGTTGTAGCCTTAAAAAAAACATTTGATTGGGTTTTTAATTCACCAAGTGAATAGTAACATTTGACCATAAAAATATACATTTAAATCTGAAATCATTAACACCACCACCAATAAATCAGCATGGCAGAAACCTGGAACAGTCGACCTCCACATTCTCACTTGGACATCAAGCTCATCACATCCCAGCAGAGGGCCACATTTGGCCCCACGGCCGCACTTTGGCCAGGTCTGATCGAATATGATGATAAACCACAGTCCCCATTGAGTTTGCCTCCCTAAAGCAAAATAGATTGGTTTCTGTCACTTTAGAATCGTGCCTCCTTTAGTTGGAGCTAGAACCGACCGCGGTTGACGTGAAGCTCATCGACAAGTTGCAGTTCAACTGTGGACTGAAGCTACGAAGAAAGAAAACTTCTTCAGTATATGTGAAAGAGTGCTGGCATTTCTTATTCATAAAGAACACTCTTTTTCCACGAGTGCGTTTCGCTACCATAAGCTGCTGTCCAGCAAAGAAACCAAGACGACTCCTCAAACAAGTGGAGCTTCGACTATTAAGTTCTGTCCTTCTTTGAAATGCACCCTTTTATTGGTGCTGCTCCTCCTTTGATCATTTAACTCCTTTCCAGCTTCAGACTTGACGCAGTGGTAACACACATGAAAGGCCTCCTCATCTATACCGAACACCTACACATCCAACATTACGTGTTCCTATACTCCTTGTCCCGTGGTTGATCCTCTGCTTTTGGTTTCGACCCAAATTCATATCCCAGCATTACTCCTCGCAAATCAATTTTGCGGCTGCTATGATTTAAAACCTGCTTAAAAAGCAGGTGATTTGGCCCAGATTAATGCAAAGATTGCTCAGGGAGTTTGTGTTGTTTCCGTCCTCTGAAGCATACATAAGATTTCCTCCAAGCAGGTGAGTCGCTGTGCTTTCCTTTTGTATTCCACATCAGCAGGCCGTCTGTGCTAACTGCCAGCTCTTATCTCTGTCACTGTCCTTCCCTCTCTCTCTCTCTCTCTCTATCCCCCATCCCACACACACTCCCACATGAATTCTCTGTCTGCCAACTCCATCGCTCGCTTCCCCTCTCTCTTTCACCCCGATCTCCCCCATTTACACTCTCATTCACATCCTCCATCTGTATGTCCCTGAAGCTTACGCTCACGCGCACAATCACGTTTGCCGAGAATAGAAAGAATCGACTCAGATAGCGACGACAGAGTAGGCGACTGGTGAGACAGAAAACAAGAATCTAGTAATACATGTTCAGGATAATGCAAACCTGGCAACAAGGAAGCAGAGTTTGTTGGGAAGATAAAAAGCCAGGATTAATCAAAGAGAAAACGTACATTTGTCCACCAGAGGAACAACACCCGTGAAAGTGTTGAACTTAAGGAGAAGCGTAAATACTGTAGACATGATATATAAATAGATAAGTCCCAGAAATAAATGAATGCAGTGAAGAAGCATGTAAACAGGAGAACAAAATGAGCAAAAGAATGAGTAAGGATCTGGAAGTTATTTTAGGAAAATTGTAAGATTGCAAACTATTCTTAAAATCACGTGTATTTTTAAGCAACTTTTTGTATTTCTGGTTTGTCCCTATTGACCCATTGTGCTTGGTATGGACTGACTCCAAGAGTTGCCATCAAATGTGAAAGAAATTTTAAGAACCACCTGAAGATGTGGAGTTGAACTGATGCCATGGCCAGGAGAAACCTGGTGGTAGCAGGACTCTGAGAGGGAGCAGGGGAGGCCAGCCAGGTGAATGCGGTCTGATTTGCCTTGCGAGATTGATGGAAGCAGTGGAACCAGACACAGGGGCGACTCTGTCTTGGAAGGAAGGGAGGCAAGCCAAGCAAGGGAGGTTGAACTATCTCCTATGACTGACCTGTTGCCAATCTCAATCTCAAGATCTGGAGCCAACATGACCCTATCCAATATGGAGAAGACACCTGTACATTGAACCACATAACTGGCCGTCCGAAGGCGATCGCAGAGGGGCGCTCCAGATGGAGGCATGATACGGTCCACGGGAAATCACCAAATGGGTGGAACAGCAATGAATCAAAGCCAAGAAGAAGCCTGTCAAAGTCATATCCATCGTGAGGGAAAGGGATGTATGACCAGCATGAATGGGCAAGAACACATTTTCTACCAAGGAATATGTGTCTGACTGGGAGCTGAAATGGATCTGTAGAGGAAGTCGATCTTGCCGCAGCAAGGTGGTGATGACGGCAGCTGACACACAGGCTTCTGGTCTGCTTGGTGCTGGGTGAAGCGCTGTCCCCTCAGTGTCTCTCCTCCTGCCGGAGGATGGCTATATATCCATGGTGTTGAGGCACCCTGGTCCTCCATCTCCACATTTGCCAAAGCCTACCACCTTAATTGTTCCATGCAATTCGCGGAGTCCCATGGGCAGGTGGTTGTCCGAAAGCAAACATGAATACGTTATGATTGTAGTCTTGGGAGGATCATTATTGGGTATTTAGACTAGACAAATGTTCACAGCAGGTGAATCAACAAGCAAGTTTTTTTGCAGTAAAACATTAGGCTCAACTGAATATCAATGACTGTTGTGATCCCAGTCAGCAAATGATTGTCGTCTTGATGTATTCAGAGACAATATTCATTCATCGTCTGACTCTCACAGAAGATGAGCCAGAGGATGGTACATGCTGCCACCATCAAAAAGTATCTCATCAACAAGACGAACAGCTTGTTATTTCATCACCAAGTATCATAAGTCTGGCACACTCCTGCTAGCTCCCGTCACCTAGTGCTGACGTAATGAACCACGACGCAGATCTCACCTCAAATCTGCCAGCTGGAGTCACACATCGACTGTGAACGTAGCGCCTCTGCCCTGACAGGATATACATGTATGGAAGGTTAATTGCTAACTTGCGAGACGGAAAGTCTGAGCGGCGAGAGAAGAAGGGAGGCTGAATGCTCCTCTGATTGGGTTATAAATACTCTCAATGGCTGCCTGATAAAGATATCAGACAAACAATACATGCTTGTACGAGTCTATACGGGAGATGGAAAGAGTTTAGAGCACATTAGGAGAGGATCATGAGAGAAAAACCCTCAATATATTGGTGTGTCTGGAAAGAAAACTGATGCACAGTTAGGTCTGAAAGTTGTGCTTGAACACCATCATACCCCTTGCAACAGAGGTCTGAAATCTGGTGACCAATCCAAATTTTAAGCAAATACAGATGGTCCAGATGATCTTTTTTCTTTTCACAAGTTTTTAGATGTCTTCTGAGTCCTGCTAGGGAGGAAACACGCGCACAGTTTGCAAAGAAATAATCATTGCGAACCAGAATATACATCTGCTTCACGGGATAATCTCAGGTTTCAGCCGTCACATTGAATCCAGGCATAATCTACAAGCAAGAGGCTGCTGGCGGAGCGGCGTTCTCGCTACCTCCAGTTTTGTTAAATAATTTATTTTTGCTATCGTTTGCAATTCCGCATTCAAATAGAAGCCTCCTGCTAAGACACATCACAGTGGATATCGCCATTCCACATGAGCGGACGACAGCCGGCGTCACGGAATGCAGGCGGGAGTGTGAGGAAGGAGTGCTTGAGTTTTTATCAGCTGGTCAGGTTGTGATTTAGAATGGCACAAGAGAAACCTTTCATTTCTATTAAGAAATATAAAACATGAATCCTGCAGAACAAAAGCTGATGAAAAATAAATAAATAATATCCGTTATTACGTCACGCCAAGGTTATGGTTTTGTCTATTCATTGGTCTGTCTTCAAAAAATATCTTGAAAAGTTACACTTTTAACTGATATGTTCAGAACACGTTGATGATGGGACAAAGAAGAGATGCTTTGAAGGTATCATGCTTTACTTTCATGGCTTGAAGCTCAGAACAAGGCAACAAATGAAAACCTTGACTGTAGCATCACACCATCAAAACAACCATCAAAACAAATCAACTTTCATGTGACTGGTGACATAACATGATGTTGTTGGACAAACAAGTTTGTTTCAGGGTTTCAAGAAAAAGATTGGTACTACTTGCGCAACAATAACTTTGGTGCCTTGCGGACCAGAGTTTGTGCTTTCTCCTCACGGAGGTTCTTTTTGCCATCAACTAACCCTGTTCCCATGTTGTAACTATGCTTTTAAAGATTATCCGGTCTATTCTTGACTCAAGCATTGATTTATCTTCTCTACTGTCCCTTTCAAACAAATGCAAATGTCAGATTCAAAGTCAGGACCACGGCCTGGATTGAAAAGGCAAAGCTATTATCAGTCCAAAAACACTTGCTGGACTTTCTCACTGCTGCTGTTCTATTAAAGGTTATATATTATGGCAAACCCACTTTTGATAGCGGGTAACAGTGGGTAACATTTGCGTAGCCCTGCCTCCACCTGAACTCCTGCTCAATAAAAGATCACCACCATCGGTGGGCCAGAATCTTTGTCTGCCATTTTTGTGACAAGGTCAATATGCCACAGCACCACAGTTGATCCACTGTTGGCTGTCAAGACGTGCGTAAGTCGTTCCAGAGGTTTCCAGCAGAAAAGGACAGGTTTTCACTGCCAAAATCTGTGCAGTGGTAATGTGTTGTGTTGTGTAATGACCCAAAATGGCTGATACCGAACCACAGCGCTCGCAACATGAGTTCCTTGCTTGGGTGGAGAAGTTAAAGAACCTCTTCCATCTGGTTTGAGTTGGACATAAAGTGAGGTAAACTGACATGACTGAAAAAGCTAAAATAATCTTCCCAGTTATTAAAACAATGTGCTTGAAGGCAAAACCTTTTAAAAACAGGAATCCCCTTGTGGTGACTCAGGCCTTCTGTCCACCAAGTCCACCTCATGCTCATTTCGGACCAGTCCAAGACCAGACTTGGCTTGTTCCAGGAGTCGCTGGAAAGCTTCTTCGTCTGGGAACTGTCACATCTAGAAAGGAGATCAGGAGCTCAGAGTGTCAACAAAGCCCCTTTATCCCAAAACAGGTTTTCATCTCAGAAAGCTGTTCACACTAGCTGTGTGAGTGCAACCATGCAGCACCTTCAGAAAGTCCAGATCATGGTTCATTGCACTCAGCTAGAGAACGCACAGCAGCAGGATTATACAATGCAATGAAATCACTTGATGCCAGAAATATGTCTCTACAGCTCCTCATTCATCCATGTCAACAGTGGAGGATTTAAATTAGCTGGTCTTCATCCTTTCCAAAAATCCTTTTGCATTCCTGAAAATCTCCTCCAGGTCTGCAATGTTTACAAATGCTTCATCATTTCTTGTAATTTTCAATGCAGCAGTTGACCTCAGAGTTTTGTCTGTTTGTGTAGCATTTACTCATTTGGGGGGTTGAGTTCAGTGGTTCCAAGTCACCAGAGGACGGAAGGTTAGGGTGAACATCCGTCTCGATAGAGTCCCCCTGTCCTGTTGGGCAGAGTCATGATAGATTTGTGACAAGTCCACAAAACTACATGTTGAATAAACGTCGAGCTGCATGACTGGTTATATATGATGGCAAACCAACTTTTGATAGTATCGGTGGGTCAGAATCTTTGCCTGCCATTTTTGTGACAAGGTCAATATGCCACAGCACCACAGTTGTTCCGCTGTTGGCTGTCAAGACGTGCGTAAGTCGTTCCAGAGGTTTCCAGCAGAAAGGACAGGGGGTGGAGGATTAGGGTGAACATCCGTTATAGATGGATGGATGGATGGATGGATGGATGGATAGATAGATAGATAGATAGATCATGTTCTGAATTTTAGACACATGGACGATGAGGATAATCCTCTTCTCCTTCTCCTCTTTCATCTTCTCCACCAGGACTTCCCTCCGCACAGAAACATGTCTGCTCGAGCCAGTCCCAGAATAACTGTCAGATATAACCTCCTGTGCATAGTACATATCCAGATATCCATGCTCGGGAGGTCCAGAAGGCATCCTGACAGGATATTTGAGACATCTGAATGATCGTCACTCACTGCAGGAGCAGCAGATCAACTCTGATTTCCTCCTGGGCGACCAAGTTGGTATCTTTATGAGCCAGCCATGCTGCAGTAAAAAGTAATTTGGGGTGTGATTTTATTCTCCTGTTACTAACCAAAGCTCCTGAACCGCAAAACCGTAAAACCCATGCGGGGTCGGTTTCCCCCTCCGTCTCGTCTCGGCGGGGCGGGCGGGGGGCCCCCCGGCCGCTTTGGCGACTCTGGATAACCTCGAGCAGATCGCTGGCCCTCCGTGGCGGCGACGTCTCTTTCGAATGTCTGCCCTATCAACTTTCGATGGTACTTTCTGTGCCTACCATGGTGACAACGGGTAACGGGAAATGAGGGTTTGGTTCCGGAGAGGGAGCCTGAGAAATGGCTACCACATCCAAGGAAGGCAGCAGGCGTGCAAATTACCCACTCCCGACCCGGGGAGGTAGTGACGAAAAATAACAATACAGGTCTCTTTCGAGGCTGCACGGAAGAATGATTGGTATTATGAGAGCTTTGTCCCTCCTTCTCTGATCTCTCATTCTTCCTTATTGGTGGACAAGATAACACCAGTAGGGATTCACTTTCAACCTCGACATAACATTCCACCCACTCATATGACACCTTAAGACCCATATATGCTCCCTTTACGTACAAAATTGTACCCATCCATTTCAGATAATGTTACCGTCACTGATCACATACTTCCATGTGTTCTTTACATTGATGTTCACCATTAGATCCACCAGGGGGAGCAGCCCAATGACAAACTGCAACATATACCTGGCCACTGTGGAAGAAGCATTGATAATGTACCTCTTGGACAAAAGACAAAATGGAGGCAGCATAAATGGGCCTTTGGTCTCTTGGGAATTAGGAAAAGCTGATTGTGGCAGGACATGGTGGTCGGAAAGGCTAAAAGGAAGATCCTGAAGCCTCATGGCCACGGCTGCATGTCGTATGTCCGTCAGTGTCCATATTTAAAATCACATTTCATTAAAAAAAAAGACTTGTGATGGAGAGAAGTTCTTACATTGAGGGTCATTTTCAGTTGTCAATCTTGCTCCAACTTTCATTTCAACCATTGCTGTCAGTTCAAGCGACACAAACCAAGTGTGAGCCGTCGCTTCAATTACATCTCAAAACTGCTCGACAGATCACGCCGTATTCCAGGGAAGAACGACTTCTTGCTTTCGACGCCTCGACAGAAAACAGGATGCATCTTTAATGAAGTTGTCAGTCGCGGGCATTGTGGGATGCATCCAAAACCTCTTCTCTCGCTTCGTGCGTGATGATGATGGAATGAACAAACAGAGAGATTTCCCACCATTCATGAGCGCGCTCAGGAGGAGGACGAATATTTTGATGCAACCGTTTCAATTTGCAGCCGTGAAGAAGACGACTCTATTGGGGCTCCAGATGGATTTACTCAGACAGCCCACACTCACCCAACTAAACAGCCACTGCAGGTCCTCGCTAAAGTTGTCTCTTCCGCATTTACCCTCCATTAAGAATTAAACTACACTCTTTCTAGCGCTGACCTATCTTTGGAGCAGCGCTACGCTGCGTCTGCTGGCCTCAGGCGGCTTCCGCTCAACAACTCCTTCAATCATTCACAAAACTAGGCCAGAAATCTTAGCCCGTGCAGGAACTTTGTAAGAACCTCTCAAGCCTAGTCCATCTCAGTAAAGTTTATTATTGTTACACATGGTGACGTAGACAGGACAGCAGGATAAATGACACAATTTACTCCAACAATTATGGATTTAAAATGGTGGATTGACAGCAGATGGTTTTTAGTAACATGAAGCACAACAGCGGTTCTATCATAATCTGCACTTAGCGGCTCTTGTTGTTGGTTTTCAGGGAACTGTAAGTCATTGCTTCCCAGTGAGCCACCGCAGCGAGCACTCAGCAGTTGTTCGGGTCCTCCAAGGTTCATGTGGCGTATCATCGAGCTGCATTTTGCACATTAACACTGGCAGCGGGGGCAGAATGAGTGGTGGCAGCAAACCAGAGGGATGTCTGAAGGATGCACTCTATGTCCAATGAATCGATTTCTAGAGACTTACCAATGAAATCTTGGGTTTTTCACATCATACTCAGTTTTCCAGTCCATCACGCACGTCTGAATCAGCTCACAGAGGTCCGACTGCTTCAATACAGATTTTGACATGTCAAAAACTAAAACAGGATGGTACACCAATCCACGACAGGAAATGTTTTACCTGTGAAAATTTCATCAATGAAAGTCAAGTGATTTCATTAACTATTGGTTTGCTCTGGATTTTTATTGTCACAGTGGTCACACAAATTGGGTTTGCCGACTCTATTAGAGGCATTTATAGAAAAAAAGAAAACACTACTTACGTACCTGAAGGCAGCATAGCGGAGGAGACCAGAGAAAGCCACTGCGTTAAGGTGCATGTGCACAGTAGATGGTTATTACTGAAGCTTTCACAGCTCTGACAACCCATCCTCACTCCAATGGTGTAACATTAAAGTTGGGAAAGTGGACTTCTGTGTCTTAGGGGAAGTAAAAAAACAAAACAAAAAAAACAGGTTTTACTCCCATTCGTGGTGGTGCAGGAAAGCGTGAGGCGAGGGCTAGCGGGGAGCATCACCATGTTGAATGTGCTGAAAGTGTTGAAGCTCTCTTCACTGAATTACACTGGCTGTCAGTTGCTATTTATAAACCCTTATGTGGCGCTCCTCCTCAGTGGCAGAAAGTCACACGGCCATTTGATGGATTAAATAGCAATTTCAGAGAGACGTTTTTTCACATGCCGCACTGTCAATGCGTCAACGTAAAACGCTGAAGGCTGCCTTTTTCATCAGTGTAGGATGCAGACAGCAACTTTCCCAACGTCAAAATATCACACCATGGATGTGAGGATGTGTTGCTGAGAAAGAAACAATTTTTCGGTCTTGTTTAAGGTGTCACACATCCATAGTGGTAAAAAAAATCAGTTGCCTGGGTGGGTGGAGCGTGGATGTGTGCGGTCATCTTCATAGTTTTCAAGTGTTCTGTTCTTGTCATCGACAATGAACACTAAAGTAATAGCAGGAAAAAAGCTTCAGAGTGGCAATGTGCTGAGACAAACAATGATGTCAATCATTGCCAAGTAAAAGTTCACCAGCAGTGTTCAGGGGAAAGTCGGATTGCCTCCCCACATATGCTAGGAAGACTGTGTTCTGTCCTCCGAGCGCTTCTTTAATCCATGATGATCTCCCTGGTCTTGCAGCAGAACTAGAGGAGATTGCTTGCCAAACACCACCGCGTCAATCCCCAACATCAGGCAAACTAAATGGGCATGTTGGTAAATTGGATGGCCGCGCTGAGGACACATCCTTGCAATGTTCCAGCATTCAAGTTCAGCAGGGTGATCTAGTCACACCATCTGGTACCAGTAAATGAAATAGTCTCCAGGAACACACTGGCAAGATGGTTCCAAGTGGAGGTGCTTAAGTGCTGACTTGTTGAACGTTGAACCCCAAGATCAGTCCCAAGGGAAGTTACATGATTTTGAGTTTATTTTATTCTATTTTATTTTTAAGAGATGATGACATCATCTTGAAATCCTCATAACTCATAAAAGTGATAAACTAGAAGCCTTCACTGATGTATGTTTGATCTGAAATTGAAACTCAAAAAACACATCCGCTTTTCTTGACTTACCTACCTGTCAAAATGTATGGCATTACATTTTTTTTTAACAAAACTCTTGATCTCTTGTGTATTTTGTCGATTGTTTCCCACCAGGCTCCAATAAAAACATACACACGCCCTTAAAAGCCATATAATTCCTTACTCATTGGAACAAAACGGCGTTCAGATTGAAGAGCGTGTACTTGAAGTCATTGTCGAGCCAAGAAAATGTTACAGCAGCTCCCACACTGACACAGATACAGACGCAGCTTACATGATCACACGTGTGCAAATATACTCCTGAAGCATGTAGTCACTCATGATTGAACACGTATTGCACATATGCATTCACACACAGAAGTGCATTGATTCCCTGAGGAGTGTTTTGTCACAAGGGGTGTCCATTCCCCATCGCAAAGCGAGCTGTCACTTTGCAAGGACGAGTGGGCTCATGAGTTAAATCTATGCACACACACACACACACACACACACGTGCATAGTTGAGCCCTCACACACACTGACAGTTCAATCTTACACTGCATAAGTGAATCCCTATCCATTTCCAGCGTTCGCATGCCGCCGAGCTTGTGCCTTGTGTAGGTGGCAGGAAAGTCTTCCACCCTCCGACTGCGCTCACTTTTACCCGCTTCACGCTGCCTGCTTTAAACTAGGTCAGCAAATTCAGGGTGAAGCAATGTCGTGCTACTGCATCTGTCGCTGTGTATTAGTTGAAATTAGTCAAGCCGAGCCCCGGAGGACAGTTGTAACTCATTTGATTGTGCGGAGACCTTCATTTGTCATCATCCTGACATTTCAATCGTTGTTGACTCATGAAACAATTAGAACATGAATTGATCCGGAAGTTTGTTTTTCAAACAGGGGGATGGTAGCACTCGTCATCATTTTTAGTGGGGGCACATTTGGTTCTGACTGATCCGTCGCAGCCTTGACAGGTCCATTCAAAAAGTCCAGCCCTGCGGTGTTGCTCCAACTTCAATGTCAGTGCAGTTGAGCTTCCACGAGGTTGGCAGGAAGACTGCGCGTGGAAGAGGTTGTGTACACGACAGCAAAAGTTATTCAGGATCAAAACGAATTGGGTTTGACAAAGAAAATGCCAGCCAAAAGTATTGAGCTTTTGGCTGACCTCCACTTTCCAGGCAGCAAATGCCAGAACCAGAGTCAGTCACTGGCTCGTGACGACTTGGAGCACACAGTCCCTATCATAGCAGAGATAGAGCACTATTTAAAACTTACATTTGACAATGTCAGGTACCTTCCCCAGTCTTCCCCAGCTACACAGGCTGGGAGCCGGTCCCTTGGAGGGCAATACTTAAAATGGCTGAATAAAGAAAGTAGTTTATCATTTTGAACCTCTGTTCAAAATGATAAACAGACAGATCTGATGTCAAGAGAATATAAAGGGATGTCCAGAAATGTCTAAGATGTCTACAGCGCTCACTGCTAAGGTGGTCAGTTCAGTAGCGTGATGTGGTCGGTGCAATGCTGTGGGGTGGTTTGGTGGTGGAGTCAGAACTGCAGACCACCCTGGCTGACCTTGATAGGACCTGACATGAGCAGCTGCAACAGTGGAAGACTGAGGTAAAGCACAGTCTTACTCTTGAATGAGTTGTCAAGTGGACTTTTGGACCAAGTTGACCAAATTCAGCCTTTCGTGTCAGGCTTTCAGTTGAAGCACATGTCCCGTCCTCCCAGGCATATCCTGATATCGCGGAAGTGCATCTTTGAAAGTCCATTCCCGGCAGAAAAAAAAGAGAAAAAAGATGTTCTGCCACTTTGCAATGAACAGTGACTTTATTTTAGGCATTAAATAGTTGTCATTCGCACAGGCCTCTCCAGCCAGGAGCCATCACTCACTGCTGATCAAACCCTAGTTGAGGAACGGACAACGTTAAAAATGAGTAAACATTAGAATAAAGACTTTCCTAAGCCACTTGATTAAAACATTATTTATTAATATAAGCAATGCATCACAGACTAGAAAAAGGAGAGCTACTTTCACACTACATCCTGTTACCATAAAATGTTTCTCCGAAAGAGAGCTGATCCAGGATCAGAACAGCTCTTCACAGATCAAAGCTCAAGTTTGAAGGAGAAACCAGGCGAGGAATGTTGAAACTTTGGTGAAGGGAAAACAACAAGAAGCAGCTACAGTTGCTTTGTACTAACAGCCAACACTGATCCTGGGTCAGTACTCTGATTCCAAAAAGGGCTCTAGAAATACTCATCCCAATCAGTTGAATCACGCGGATGACTTCCATGAGGACGTAGAAAATAGTGATTTGTTTGTCGTTATTAAAGTATCTCAATGGACTAAGACACTTATAAAGTGTAGAAGTATCGGAGGTGAGGAAAGTTTACCGCCGTGTGAGTCCAACGCTTCTCAGTTCAGTCAGTGCAGACCCACCAGTGAGGCACACTCAGCAAAAACACAATTCACTCGATTCACTTGAATCAAGGTGCGGGACGGCAAGTCAATGAATGCCACCCGGGAAAAGTGAAAAAGCTCTAGTCTGGAGGCTGACTGAAACTTTGGATTTTGATCAATAACTCAACTTTTTTCCTGATGCTGCCAGCTCCATGTCTCTCTAAGTGAAAAACGGTTACCATGTGACTCTGCCTAGAACTGGAGAATAATATGGGGTGTGATGTTGAACAGTTTCACACACACACAAAACAATTGATAATATTTGTGGAATCAGACCATATTACCTCCTATTTCTCACGGGACTGGAGGATAAAGCCACTCCCCCGTACAGGCGTTGTGGTGCCAAGGAAAACTTTTGTTGGGCCACATCACATCCACTGAATCCAGTCACCTGGGAGAAATCTCTACAAGAGCCACTGCCCACACACCCTTGTTGGAACGCAGGACTTGAATGAAAACCTTCGGGTACAGAGCCACTACTTCCACAAGTGAGTTCACGTATGTTGGCAGCCGCATGTGCCGACTTGATGCCATACTCCATTACGCAAAACAGAGAGTTCAAATTTCTGCTTTTCCTTACGTCTTCCTCTGCCTCCTCTGTCGCACTCACTACAGACTTCAATGGAAAGATCTGAAATTATGACCGATCACTGAGAGTGATCACTACGTTAAGATGAGGTGCCCTGTGAGACGGCAGTCACACAGGCACAAATCTGGTACTGTCCTCTGAAGGCTACCAGAAGGGATGTCTTGTTATTATTTCAGAACTTTATTTTGTGACAATTAAAAAATGTACTTTGATGTGTTTACTTATTGCACTGTGGTTGATGGATACACACACACACACACACACACACACACACATATATATATATATATATATATATATATATACATATATATATATATATATATATATATATATATATGAATCCTTGGCCACGCATCACTTGCAGTCAGTGTTCATTCTTCATTTTTCCCGCCTGAGAGGAACAAGCGCACTTCACTAAATCCATCATGAATATTTACCTTCAGTTTCAATCAGTTCATAGCGTTGATATTTTTGCTGAGTGTACACTGACTCGAGCATCATGGCAACAAACGCCACCAATGATTTAGCTTTTGATGAGGATGGAGGAGGCCCAAATATGAACTCCGTTTGGACTGACTCAACTGTGAAGCAGATCGACTGCGGCCTCACTACTGGCCTAACATACATTCCATATATAACAGTATGAAAATAGAAACATTAATTATATACATCTTACATAAAAAGCTTCTCTGAACATACAAATACTGGGTGGGGGGGAGGGAGTGTGGGGTGTTGATTGTTCTACAAAGCCCAACAACTGCAACGAGAACACCATAGAACAGTAAACAAAATGTTGCCAACAGCGTCGACCTACCTCAACCTGTGGTCTTGTGTCCATGTACATGGCATCAATTTTACATGTGTGAGTTTGGGGGCACATGGGGTGGGGGGATTGTGCGACTCCATTGTTGCCATCGATCGCCAGCCATAAGAACAAGACGATGCAATTCACCTTTGTTTGTCGTTGACCAGAAACTGGATGTGAGGCGAAACGAAACAGCAGGATTTGAAAGTTCTTCCGGCTCAAAGCCAAACAGTGTTGAGTGGCTCATTGAAAGCCAACACGTGTGGTGAAAAGCGCCAAAACAATGTTGATCAAAACTGCCGCAAAACACCCGTGGAAAGAGCACACCCGAGGGAAAGAGTTCACACGGCGGCTGCGAAGATGAACGACTCTCTCTCCATTTGAACTTGCTAATTCATCAACTGGATTTATTTAAATAATTTGTCATCTTGGCAGCCGCTGTAAACCTTCACACAGTGTTGTAAAGCTTTATGAACATTTAATCCGCTAAATTCGACCCATCGCCGAGACTGAATCATATGTAACACTTCAGTAAAAACACTACAAATAAACTGGTGGAGAAAGATGATACAAACAATAAGACTGCACAATATCATGGGCATTTTTCAACATGATGTGTGAAGAATTATACCAGATTTTGTTAGCATGAAACACTTTTCCAGTCTATTTGAGCCCTGTAACTGTGGCAAAGTCCAACAACTAAATTGGTGGCAATTGAAAAAAAGGGCAATAGCACATTTCATATATCAGTGACATTAAGCTTATAGCGGTTGCTATTAGTTTGAGTGGCGAATTACACGTTGGCAGCAGAAATGCAAAATAGAAGAAGGTTTCCTGTACGATAATTAGTCCACCAAGGAGGTTTCAAATTTGCTCTGAATTTCTATATTGATTTAAAGGGGCCCTATAATACCATATTCTTCATTAATCTCACATGCCTCGTATGGCATCCATAAAAAAGAAAGAAAATAAAGGTTGGTTTTTATGGTGTTTCATCCAGTCAAAATGGCTGCTTTGCTCAAAATTTAAGAAAGTTGGCACACTTGAATGGCTTCCAACTGCTGCTCACGAAGTAAGTTCAAGCCAATCGTGGACACTTAATACCAACGAAGGGGGCTGAAATCAAGAGCGAGATCAAACTGAATATAGAACAAATAACTTAGTTGATTCCAAAGAAAACATTTCAGTTTTTGATTTCACACTTTCTTTGGCAGCAAGAAATAAATGAATCTATACTACAAATAGACTTAAGCTTCTGTATTCAGTATTCAGTTTGTTCTCGGTCTAGCTCCCAGTTCAGTGGTCTCCACTACAACACTTGTGAGCGGTTAAAGGTTTTCCTTCATGAATCTTGGGTATTGATGAATAGTGTCTCCATATTTTGAATGGGCTTACGGAGAAAGAAATCTTAAATCACAATTTCAAGCTCTTTCTTTTACCTGCGTCCGCCAATACAGCCACGATATTGTGCAGCCTGACTTACAACAGAAGTCAATGTGCTGACAATGCCTGACACAGAAAGTTTGTGTGCATCTTTCGCAAAACATGCAATGTGGGGAATAAAAGACGATGAATAAAGTAAAAGCAGGGATCTATGTAAACGCTGTCTCTCCACATCGCACCCTTTCTGAAGAAGGCACTATGGGTGCTTCGCAATCTTGACCAAGATTCAGCATCCGTGTCGCCAACAATCTCTCCGGTCTCAGAGAGCTGAAACTTCTTTAACAATAGAGGCTTGTTGTCCTGAACCGAGCGTTTGCTGTCGTGACCTGACCTTGAAACCATGTATGACAGCATGTCCAAACCCTCCAAAGGCAGCAACAGTTTGTTCCACTTATGGCCGGACTGGCTTGTGCTTGATAGATCTAGAGGTAGAGGTAGCTGACCCAGTAGACGATGTTGAAGAGCAAAAACGAAGTCGGAAAGAAAACCCGGGAGTAGGAATCCAACTCACGAATGTTGACGTGGATCCGACCTTTTTTCCACCCGCCTTCTTTGCACTCTTCGTAGCAGCAGAAGAAACTTTTGCAGTCCTTCCCATCCAGGCACTCGTACATGCAGTTGTCGTCGTAGTCGTGCCAGAAGAGGGAATTCCCCATGGGCATCATAGGCCGAGGGGCGCGAGTGGCGTTGAAAGATGAATAAGCCTTGGTGAGAGACACAGTGATCAGGAATGAGTTCTTAAGCACTCAGTTGTCTAACGGAGTGACACAGTCGACAGAGAAGAAACTCACCATGTGGAAACGATGAGCCTGTGCCTGTGGGAGAGAGGGGATCAGTTCAGCACAAGTCCCAAAACATTAACTTTTATGACAATAACGGTGTAGCAGAATATTCTTAAAATTTAGACATAGCCGACCCTCTTTGGAAGGTGCAGGCCAATTTTTTTGACACCAAACACTGAATCAAAGGACTCGTCCACAGTCTGTTGAGACCAACTGACAGGATTTTTCGGAGAAAAAATCATTTATTTATTTTTGTGCGATGGACAGTACTTTAATGTTGAAGCAGTTTTTGAGATGCAATAAACCAGAAAAATAAGATGCATTTATCAAACCCAAAAAAGCATATTGATGATAATCTGAAATGCATCGGACAATTCATTGTTCATATATGAAGCATATATGCAGAGTGTTGTGTGGACGAATGGTAGCTATAAGATCTAGAATCATATCATAACAATCCAGCCAAAAATGAATGATTTAAAGAGTCACAAGACGTGAAAAGGAAAACTGTTGGTGGTTTTTATTTCTTTTTTCGTGTCAATGTTTCCTTCCTGCTTCAATCATCAGAGGACAAAATGCTTGTGATGTCAATCATGTTGTTGACACTTGCTTGTACTCATGTGAGTGCGGATGAAGGCACACGCTGAGGTGATTGACCCAAACAGGTTTTGAGGGCAAGAGCAAGAGAGAAGATGAAGTCACACCCGATGAAAGAAGGTCTCTAGTATATCTCATCAGGGAACTTTCTCACACGGTCCTCCATTGTCTGAGCAACGTGAGTGATTTCACCAGTCGCACATTCATCCTGCAAGCTGAAGATGAGTGAGAAATTGATCCCTTTTGCACTACTTGGCTGCACCAACTTCAGTCCAAGAGAATGAACATGTGTCAACTCTTTATGAGGTCTTTTACACTGGCACAGTCTTTGGAAAGAACTGGTTTGGAGCCTGAAAAGTTGGTTGACATCTGGAACCCTTTGACTGTATGAACCATGTTATCACGTTACGGCCAGTCCACACTTACGAGATGCATTTAGTTGTCTTCCATGTCTCCTCCTCATCAAAACTCCAATCGATCAACCACCGATCATGATCGGCCGATATGAGCCGATCACTATCTGTCCCTGTCCAACTGGCCACGTGTGCTACTGATGAAGCCCCGCTGTTTGTGATGCGTCTGCTCCTCAATCTGTCATGTAAACTTTGCATCCTGCAGCACATGCACGGGGAAAATGCTGTGCAGGGAAGCGTCTTCACATTAAATACGCCATTGAAAACACCAGCGCTTGACAGAGCATGGAGAGTTTTCTGGGTTCATGAAAGTGCAGCAGGCTGTTAGCGCAACACCAGCAAATTGCCCAAAAAAGAATTACGAATTTGACCAAGCCAGATGACCAGCCTTTCTCAGGTGTCGTTCACGCAGACATGGAAAAGACCAAATCCGTCACCGTTTGAGTGCAGTGTTGACTGCCTGAAGATGTTGCGGAAACTTTCATAAATGCAGTGCTCTCTGTCTTGGAGACAAGCGGCCAGTATGTAAATATTTCACAGACACAGAAAGGTCTCTTGAGATTCACCAAACTGCGACGTCTCACATCAAATTATTTGTTTTTCAGGTGTCCTTTTGAAAGAATATTTGCTGCATTCTGCAAGGTTTTTCTTTTTTTTTTCCTCCTTGAAGAGGTATATAAAAACATGTCTGATTTAAAATGATTTAATGGTTTATTTTTTTCACATCATGTACACACAAAGTCTCATCATTTTTATTACAAATGCATAGTCATGGTGAGCGGCATCAAAAATCCAGATCGGAACATCCCTAAACCCGTCAAAAGTTTGTTTGCTCAATGAAAACAAATATTTCAGAATATTAGAGTGTCCCATGGTTTTGCTGGTGAGTTGTTTACACTTTATAGCATCCTAGAACTTTAGTTCTGTTTACACTGGAATGAACTGGAGCTAGTTGGGTAGAATACACCAAGAACCAGTTCCAGATCCACAACCGCGTCATTGTTAAAGGCCACTGTATGTTTTAGGCGCCAGTAGTCGGGGTATGATTATTAAAACAACCACAGATGCGTTGGGGAGCTTGTTTGGAAACACAGCTATAGTACCTACCTAACACACAAACTCCATATCGTCACTGCTAAAAATACTGGCGCTTTTAAACATTAGAAAATCAGATACAAAAGGTTGCTCCTCCAGGATTCTACAACCCCCAAGTGGCTGTGAAAGACGTAATGCACTGTATTTTCCATAGTAAGTTTGCGTAGTTTCCGGCAAGTTATACCCTGGTATGGCTGGTATATATAAAAAATATGTTAAATATCATTTCACACTGACCGACATTACCGACATGGAGTAAGTATTTTCTTATGTTTGTGATGGATGGACCCGTTAATCTCGATTCCGTCCCACCACAGATCAAGGAGGTCATTCTCCAAGTCAGAAATCTCACATGATCAAACGTCACAATGGTCACATGGTCACACAACACAACACAACACAACACACGATTATGGTGTTTTTAGTTGTAAAAAAGAGGAAAATAAGCCAAAAGAAACATCACAATGATAGGACCACTAAAGGGAGATGAGTGATGTGGCGGCAGATGAGTGACATTTATTTACTGCTCATGATCCAAAACCTAGTATTTTTTCCTGTCATCCGCTCATTTCTCGGCTATGTTCCGTTCAGTGTGACAGTTCAAGTCGAGTGCAGCAAATGTCTCCTTGTGATTGTTCATCACAATCTTTGCACTTTGATTTGAAAACAGAGAGAAAATAATGACTCCACTAGGACGGACGACTCCACTCCTCTTATTTAGCATCAATAAACAAAAAACGCTTCATTATGGATCACACCATGAAAAGCAAAAACGTATTGTTAGTCATTTTAAATGAAGAAGAGTCAAGTAAAGTTCGGCGTTCAGCATGAGAGCTACCTTCTCCTTCGGCTTCATTACATTCCGCCTCATTGAGGCTCTTGGAGTAGATTACTATGTGATTAACCATTAGTGCAACGCACAGAGCTGATAATGACAAAGCGCTCAACATGTATTTAATGATGTTCCAGATTAATGGAAAAACTCCACTGAGCTCCAATAGTAATGTCCGAAATACATCATCCTCTGGTGTTATCACAGAGAAAGTGTTCACACATTAAAGACAGAATCGCCTCCGAAGAAATTCGGAATTGATTCTTTGAGCGAGTTCGACACTAATGCTCAGCTGTTTTCTGCACGACGTTGAAGGCTGGAGTGGGGCGCTTTAATTTGGGTAAAATCTGCACACAGAGTCATCCTTAAAGGAAGAGTGGGAGTCGAGAAAATGTCAGATGTGTGTGGTGAAGAACCAGAAATGAATGAGTGGGAGGCACAAAGGGGCCGAATGCTGTGGGGGTGAGGGAAATATGAGGCTTCCCCACAGAACATCCGTGCGAGGAATAGAAAAAACACCCTTCCAAAATAAGGGATAACTGAAAAGCCTTTGAATTGTTGAGCCCGAACTGACTGCATTCCAAACCCCTGGATTCATTAGCCGCAAGTAGCAGGCTTTAATGAAGAAAGAAAGATGGCAGCGGCATAGAGTCGGTTAGCTGTTGAGAGTCGCCGCCTCTGAAAGCGTACGTTGACATCAGGTGCAGCCTTGAGAGCACCCACGCAGAGCTGCAGGCTTGAACTCAAGAGAGACGGCACAGAGGATTTTCGCAGTTGTGTGTTCATGCCAGACACCTGGCACCCAAACACACGGTTAAATATCAGCGCAGCAATAACATCCGCTATATATTAACACTTACTTGCAGACATTAAAAAAACAAACAAATGTCAGTTCTCCGTATTTCTGCCCAGCAAACTGTCAGGATTCCGATATATTTTGAGCAACAATCACACTCATGAAACCAGGCAGGAAGCTGGGAGGAAACAGCAGGAATATTGAACCAAATATCATGACAGAAACAAAAAGTACATCGTTGATGATACTCTCATTCTGCATGACATCAGCAAACGTCTATTAAAGTGGTCAATTATTTCTATTCATCCGTGGTGTGCCTGGATTCTTCTATACAAAATTGTGTTCCAATCATTTCTATTGTGTCAAAACTCTAAGACAACACATGCCAAGAGTCGAGGGTCATTCAATATCATATATATATATGTATATATATACACACAAAACTCCATATCGGCGCTGCTCAAAATACTGGTGTTTTTAATCATAGCAAAGTCGAATACAACATGTTCCACCTCCTGGATTCAACAACCTCCAAGTGGCTGTGAACGTAATGTACCATATTTACCATATTTTCCATAATGAAACATAGGATATATATATATATATATATATATATATATATATATATATATATATATATATATATATATATATATATATATATATATATATATATATATATATATATATATATATATATATATATATATATATATATATATAGATGCACACACACACACATATATATACACATATATATATATATATATATATGTGTGTGTGTGTGCATCTGAACGCTCACGTCAGCATGGTGTGGAATGAAAGGTCTATCGTTGGTGGACTGAGGGCGTCACACCACCAGCCTCCTTCTCAGCCACTATTCCTAAATTGAAGCCAGGCAACAAAATCCATTTTCTATGTTTGGCAAGCCCAATATGAAGGTGATAAAACTTCAAAAAGCCAATGACAGTCATTTATCCGGTGATTCACAAGGAATTAGTTTTCATTTGTGGCAGCAGCTGAGGCTCTTCCACAAGATGGATGTTTGGGTGCGCACAGGAGAATCGAATCACGCTCCTAGTTTTAAGGTGTTTTGGTCGCTGCTTTGTTTTTTCCACAGGCGATGTGATGGATAGCTCATCACGTATTCTTGATATTTCAGAGACGTTGCATCTTACTGTCAATCTTTCGTGAAGAGGAATGAGACACTGTTTCTGATCAATGTCAGGAAGTCAGAGGAGGCCCAGTCAACATTCTCAACCTCATCATCTCCATTCATTTCTAGTATTTATGAAGCTCAAGAACATCTTCCATCATCCATCCATCCATCCATCATCTTAGTCCAACCAGGAAAGTTGACTGAAAACAAAATAAAACGGAACAAAAACTAGGGTATCCTGAAGTCCATCCACCTTCACTACATCTCGTGCAGGTATCACAGGTCAATTCAGAAACATGCTACATAGAGCTGCCAATTGAAAACACAAGTTAATTTTTTTTTTCAGCAAATCATACATTTCACTCAAGCTCTTGTTTGTTTTGGATTTTCAAGGACTTGGGTCAAACATACACCAAGGACTCATTTCCAGATCCATGTTAACTAAGACGCAGTATCGCTCAGTATCACTCCTCTGAGGTTGCAGACGCTGGACTAACATCATCAGTATGATGGAGGATGGAGGGTGTGGAGCTGACATTAGTGACTTTAGTTGGATTTTGGTTATCTAACCCAGATCCAGCTCTGTTCTTCTGCTGTGTCTGAGAAGAGGTCTCTGTATGATGCAGGCTGTCAATCATTGAAACAATTTAGCCCCAAAATTGTTGTTCTTGCTCCTTGATATTGCAGCTTTCTACAGATAATAATAATACTCCTTATAACACAATACTAAGAGAATTGACCAAGTTGAGAATGGCATTGATTGCCAAAAGCAGCAGCACAGCTTTTAAGGAAAACAAAGAACACATACCATAGCCATCCTCCTCATCTTGGGTGGCGGTCTGCGTATGCTGTAGGAGTAGTAGTTGAGCATGGCGTATTCAATCATGGCGGCAAAGACAAACAGGAAGCAGACGGTGACAAACAGGTCCATCGCCGTCACGTAGGACACTCTGGGGAGCGAGTTCCTGGCCACTGTGCTCAGCGTGGTCATGGTGAGAACAGTAGTGATCCCTGGAGGAGGGAGAAGAAAGCATCAGGGCAAAAGAGCGAGGCAGAGGAAACGCTTGCATCACACACACGCTCCTTGAAAACCGTTGTTGGGTTCACGGTTAAAGGTGTTTGGCGCTGACTTGCTGTCACTCAAGATAATGGTGGAGGCACTCTCAATTTGTCAATCTTAAGCTAGACCAGTGATTGGACCTGCTCTCTTCTGTGAAACAGATTCCGTATTTATTCTTAATTTCAAAAGGCTCTGGTAGCTCTCCTCAAGTGGCTGTGATGCAATTATGTGTCAGAAGTGGATTTGCAGGCAGAAGGCCTCCGTTACACAAAGGACAATCCCTGTGATGAAGAGGCCTCCGCTGACACCTGCTCATGAAAACTGTGTGAAGTGGCAGCTCGGTCTCTGGGCCAGGCAGCGTTCAAAATTCCTCATGTGTGGTGAATGAGGATTTAAATGTTTGGAAGGAGAATGTGTCCTTGGTAGTGTCACATTGAAGAGGAGGGCCTGAACTGTTTGACGGGGGGACATCAACTTGTCTTGAATTATCGTGACACATTCATGATCGTGAATGTGCACTCACAATATTGTTGTTTGTCTTGGCCATTTTGTTTCTCCCGCCACGTTTTTCATCACGCTACTCCTGCCAGAGCTTTCGTGGTAGAGACGCGGTTCGAAAGCAAAAACGTGGGGCCCGACCAGGAATCGACTGCTATTACTTTTCTCGGACCAAGGTGCTAGCTTTCCGAAGACATTCCAGGTTTAGTGGGATTTTTTTCCCGTTAAAAATGAATGGGAATATTTCTTTTACGATTTTTCCGTTAAAACCTCACCAAAAACCACAATAACCATGTCCGTCATTACGTTAAGTGTTTTATTGATGTCTCCACTACGATTTAGTATGTTTGATCATGTAAGACTTCATCTTTAAACGGCGTGGGGTGCACCACGATCGGAAACAGTAACAATGCAATATTCGCTGACTATGAAAAGCAGATCACGCTGTTGACATATTTAAAATTTACACTGAATTGCTAACCATGTATTCTTGAACGCCTAGTGGGCCACAACTTTGGCCAGATTTGGCCCCAGTGCCTTGAGTTTGACCCATAAAAAATAGTGCCTCATGTGGGTCATACAACATGTTTTTGGACACAATTCTTGACATAATCTAAAATGTTACTCTGAAGTATCTGTGGAATATATATATACATATATATATATATATATATATATATATATATATATATATATATATATATATATATATATATATATATATATATATATATATATATATATATATATTCTACACATATATATGTATATATATATATATATATATATATATATATATATATATATATATATATATATACGGAACAGATCAACTTGAGGTTTTGCTTCCTTCTTTACAGCAAAACAAAAGCAAGCCCTCGCATCTCTCCAAGATCCTGAGGTTTCAGAGTATCCTCTACTTTCCTTTGATTCAGAGATTGAGAATCATCGATTCCCCTGAAGAAGTTAAAGGCGGATCTGCGGGAGAGAGAACTGAGAGAACTCTCTTTTCATCTCCGAGAGCCCAAAGTTAAAACAGTGTCAGGGTTCTTAGTACAAAGTGGGTGTTGTGCCCAGTGGGGATTAGATAAATTAAAAATCATTTAACTGAAGCCCTGCTCTCATGACTTACAAATTCGGAGCATTCTCACCGCACCGGCAAAACATGGAGACTCTCACACAGAGCAAGCCACGATCTTTTGTGATGCAAATGAAAATTCTTCAGCAAATAGAACGCACTGAGGCATTTAGTGCAATAGACGAGCTACATCTCTAATTGTCCCTACATGCGATGATAATTTAAATAAATTACAATGCAAGAAAAGTCTTCTCCGCGTGGGACTTAATAAAACCAAAAATCGTTTTATGAGACATTAATTTCAGTTGAATTTGTCCACATGATGGGGAAACATCAGGGTGGAAGTGTTCCAGTGAAGAGTGGACTCTTTGCTGAATAAAATGCACAGAACAACATGTTTTGGTCAAGACGTAGTCGGAATGGTGCACTGAAAATCTCTTAAAGTTACAGCCCTAAGTTTGTGAGATTAAGTAGCTCCACCGAAACAGTTTTTCAGACATAATAGTTTAAAAAAAGGATCTAAAGACATCACATGAGAAGGGTGAGCTGGCTATTGGCATCTGTCAGTCCTCGAGCCAAACCTTGGTGACAAACAACGGAAAGGTTCCTGAAAAAAATGCCTCGGAGACAAACTTCATTTGCCTTTAAAAGCTTTCAACTACCGTTAACAGAGAGCGGAATGGTCTCCATTTGTCTTTAATGATGACTGGAAGTGGTCAGGAGCTGGCGTGGGTAATTACACATCACTTTTAATTGTGTCATCAGTGCCAGTGTTAGAAAAATTACTCCCCACGGTGCCTCAGAGGAAAGGATTGTGTTTGGCGGCTGAAACAAAATCAATGCCTTCAAAAGAGAGATGGACCCTCTGACATTAGTACCCACTGGGGACATCGATATCTTCGGCAGGGACACACGTCAATTCGTGGAACTCTCTGTCTCTCACTCAGCGTTCCCCTCACTTCTGGCTGACTTTCATCCTTGTATCCTATGTCTTTCAAAGCAGTGTTTTTACTGGTAGTTTCCATAGAGACGAGTTGCTGCCTTCTATTTCCAGCCACCTCCTCTGGTCTAGTGTTCGTCTAGACTTTCTCTGGTGTTTAATGCGGTTGCCAAAACACTTAAATTAAATGAAAGCCAGGGCTTCACTCAAACACAGAGACAGCAGTTTTTTATCTTAGCTTCATTTGAAAGATGTGACACCCCCTTGCTGGATTTTCAATCTATTCGGGGTCATGAGTTATCTTTGAGCACTTTAATTCATTCTGAAAGAATTGCCGCTTCATGGTGCCATGGCAACAGTGAGATTCTGGTCCGACAAAATAAAGTCGCACACATCATCCCAGACGATGTTGTGGAGATGGGCGATACAATGTGGGATCGCAGCTCCAAGCATATTCATTGTTATGGCGGTCTATCGAGGTGCAAAATCAAATCCATGTTGTATCATGCGGTCGCCTCAATACAGCGACACCAGATGCTGACCTTTGTTTTAGGATCTCAGGACAAATAATGCAGAACCTGTCGAAGCCTGTGTGCCTGTTAATAGAGTTGGGAGTGTTGGTGACGGGTCGGTGCCAGGTCCCGAGACAGGCTTGGATTGAATTAAGAGAACATCTGTGCTCAGGCTTGTCACAGTTCGATAGCTGACACAAAGGCTTGGAACAAGTCTGAATAAAAAAATACACAGCTCTGACATGTTGAACTCAACACCGTATTTTATGACTACATTAAAAAAATCAATAAATAACAACAACAACAACAACAATAATAATAATGATAAAAAGGGAACATGAATTAGCTAAGCATTTCAAGATAACTACAAGATGACACTTACAAAGTTGCAGGTGACAATCCCCAGTTTCTAGTTGGTACTTCTACTGTATACCGAGTTTCTAACATGACCAGTGAATAACTAAAACTGAATATTCTGTAGATGACCAGATTCAATAACTGTTGGTTTCAATCTCTGCACATGTATGGACATCAATTTCCATTGGCATTTACATTACTTACATGACATTCCCTCTAGTATACTACAAATGCGAGAAGCCTCATTTCCTCATACATTACACAGATTGAGAAGGAGCCGCGTACAGAACACATTTCTGCCCCTTCCAATACTGCTTGGATGTTGGTACTTTTGAGTTCCTCTCGTGTCCGTACCATGCCCTTTATATGACGTTGTGCGCAATGTTCAGTTTCTCCTGATCTTTCAAGTTTCTTCTCCAGAGTAATCCTGCATTTTCAGTATCAGATAAGCAGTATTTTCTTGAAAACCTTCATGATGTTTACATTTTTCATTTCCTTTGTCAGTGAGTCCCACATTTTCACTCCCACTATTGCAGTGTACATTAGTCTCTGTGTGGTTCTCGCATATGGTTGGTAGAAGTTCCCCCTTCTTCTCTGCTCCTCTTCATCAGGAGTTAATTTAAACAGTGTTTGGGGATGAACCGGTAGCAGTGTTTCATCATGCATTAGAAAATAGTTCATTGGTGTGCTCTGTATGCCACTTTATATACTATATCACTCTCATAGCCTTTCTTCAGCCATTCTTTTCTGTAGCAGAAGCAGTTGTCTTGTGTTACTTTGGTATTATGTGTTCCCCCTCAAGTCAGGTGTGGTTGATCATAGCACAGTACATGATAATGTACACCTCTGATACTCGATGAATTTCAAAAATCTTGTGCCTTCTATGTTCCGATTGGAGAATACTATTTTTAGATCCTCATCACTGTTGACAAAATAAGAGTTGTCACAAGTCACAGATATCATTTATGCATTGTATGAACAATTTAGATCCAAAAACTGAGCCTTGAGGTACACCACATTCTGTTATATGAAGTCACCGATTTCATGGTGATATCTCATGTTTTGCTTGTCACCCTCTTTATGCAGGGTATATGATCTTTGCGACATTCATTCTGTCAGGAAAGGCTGCTGTTTGTGGTGAGAGATTACACGTAACAAACACTGATATGAGAATCGGACTTCTTCCACTCGTACTCGCACACGTACCGGATATTATGTTACTGCACTTTTTTTAAATATTCCGAGTCAGACGTCACTCACCTGTTTTAAATTGTGTTGATGGTGACTGTTAATGAGTGAACGCTAACTAGCTGTTTGGTGTGGGGTCTTGATATGAGTTGTTTCACCTATAAATGGTCCATGTTCACAAAAGTGACTTTTTAGTTCACAACAGTTAGGAAAATGGCTTCAAGTTGATTAAATGTCAATTGCAATTAATCGCATGGCATCATGAGGGAGATATTAAAATATCTTGAACATTGAATATCCCCCAAAAATTTTGGTTTTTCAAGGTTACTTTCTCCTAGATTTAATGTCAAGGTTCCTCAAAACAGTTGGACAGATAGCTTTGTAAATGTTTTCTTCAACATAAAGACTGAACAGGAACTTGTCAAGTGAAGCTCAGCTGCATTGCGCTATTTCTGCTTTTGTTTTAGTTGTGTGTTTTCGCACCACTGCTCACAACACAATCTCACAACACAATCTCACATGCTTCGCAAAGAGAAAAAAAACAACAATATATGATTTTAAAATAGGGTTGAAACAAAGTGGCAACTGGCTAATACTGTAAAACATACAAACTCAATACAAACTCAGAATAGCAAGTTGACTGCTTGCTATTCTGAGTTTGTAACAAACACTATATATATATATATATATATATATATATATATATATATATATATATAGCTTGACGCTATGGAAAGACATGTATTGCCAAGAAAATGTGACTGAGAAATATTTAATATTTTACTTTGTTTAGGCCCCTCAGTGCGTCTTACTCTGTTTTGAGGTCTGCTGTCTGTTTTCCTTTAACAAACCTGTTGCTGGACTCATTCGAGATTAAGGTCTTCAGGGAAGCAAGCTCAGATATCTTACTTTCCTGTGCTTCTCAAAAAGCAATACCAGGAGAGTTGTGACTGACAGCTGATGGGAAATCCCGCTGAGTAAATGCTAGCACCTTGTCGGGGGACAGATCCTCAGGCTGCTGGGTGTAGGGAGGAGTTGGAGTGGCAGGGCAGTGCGGGTGCAGTGGGGGTGGTGGTGTCACCTGCCTTTTCCACACATTTCCTCCTCCGCCATCAGACTGACCCTCCTCCCTGGTTCTGACATTTCTCTCTGTCGCTGCTTGTCAGAGGCCATCACTTTGCTTTACACCCTTGTTTTGTTCCTCTCTTGCGCCCCCCACCACCATCTCTTATCGCTATTCTTTTCCTTCACCCCCTTGATCAGATCTGAGACTGACCAGTAAATGGAGGCAAAGCACTAAAGAAGGGAGGCTAAATGACTTTCTGCTGTCGAGCTGAAGGCGGACATTTATCAGCTTTGGGTCATCCACTCCCTTCCGAGGGAGAGCTGTGACCTTTCACTGCCACTGCTCTTGTCACGCAGCAACACCTGTGTGGTGTTGGATTTTAGTTGGTCTGATTTGACATGACAGTCGACAGAAAGACCAGTTCACAGCTGGACAGATGGACCTACAGTATTTCTAGGCAAAGCTCCATATTAAGGGGTAAAATGCCACCACACAATGCTGGTGTACAAACCTGGAGCCATGAATAATAAGGGTGAGCATTTGCATCACAATACTCCACAATATGACAGACGAACTGATACATAAGTCTCATCTTAGCGCACACACTCAATTGCTCTTGCACACAAAAGTACTTAATTGTACGTAGTATTGATGAGTAGATGAGGTTTCTTGACATAGTTTTGAAGAGTTGGCTTGGGGGTTGGTTTCATGAAACAGTGTCCTGATTCTCAGAGGCCACCAGATGGCACCGTCGACTGTAAACTGCTTGGACCTGAACAACTACAGTAATTCAATGAGCCCTCACATTATTTCTATACCAAAAGTGCCATCTAGTGGCCTCCGAAAAATAGGACACTGTTTCATCAAACCTGCAATACTGTATCATGATACCACATCTATCCATCAGTAACATTTCTAGTGGTTTTATTAGGATCCAAAACACAAGATGGAAGCGACCAAGCACTTGGACCTTTTCCCAGTTTAAATACAGTCAGTGAGTAGTTCAATGACCAAAGTATGGTTGGGAAAAAAAAACCTGCTGATTGAGGAGAACTGTAATGTGGAATATGGAATTATACTTGGGGATAACGTTTTCACTCTTACGTCTGTCAATGCCGACATGTTGTGTTTTGGATCCTAAACACTCCCGGAAGTGGCCTGTCGCTTTGCCCGGTCTGACTGGCCAGAGTGCGAGCTTGTGGCGGGAGTTGTCCCCCTGGGTTCAGACGGCCCACAGCCCTGCAAGTGCTCAAGTTCGTTTTGCAACCAATACCCTCGACTAGGAAGCGCAAAAGCAAGAGTGCGAAGAGATCGTGAGTTGATTCGATCACAGTGGCTTTGTATACTTCAAAATCACATTTAAGGACTTGTAGAATAACATAAAAATATCAAGAAATAACATTCTTCAACTGCACAGCTCCCTAACAGTTCTCTTTGTGACTTCACCGCTACTCATACTCATATATATATATATATATATATATATATATATGGGCATTCAAATCCTTTCAAAGGATTTCAAACCTTTTGTTGTTGTCCTACTTGATCCCTTGGATGTTCACCTGTCATCGTGACAACTTTAATCAAGGAGGTGGCGAAAAATAGTGGACTGCACACTGAGCAAGTCCTCTTTATTTTGATTTAACATACCAGAAAGAACCATCACGTGACCACAGGCAATGATTTTCCAGCCTTGATAACCACTTGGAATGACAGAACTCCAATATCAATTTATCATTTCCATGGAGATGTGTTGGATGATCTTGTCTGACATTGGTGGGCTGTTGAAGTGAAATTAAAGCAGTCGAGAAATGGGTGTGTGTCTCTATGTAAGTGACAACTAAAGTGTGAGGCTGATGTGGAAGGAGAGGCGTGCAGAGGCTCGACTGAAGTTCTTCTCTCAGATCGGCCGCAACACTGACAACACTAAAGACTACTTTAGTTATTCAATTACCAGCTTCCACTAGATTACACTCACAACATTATTCACGTGTGCTGCCTGTCCGAAAGGTCGAGGCACAATTGGGTCAAGTCGCGGGCAGTCGCTCCCGATACCATATGTCAAGCTTGACCCTCAATACTGGATAATCTGGAAGGGATTTAATAACACTGATACTGCAATAATTAATATAATAATATAATAACAATAATCCTCTGGCAGGAGGCTACGGTCTATCCAGACCAGAACCTCCCGACACAGGAACAGCTTCTTCCCCTCAGCCATCAGACTGTTAAATTCATGAACAGCCTTGTTTATTTTATTTTATTTTATTTTATTTGTCAGCACTTTATTCCAAAACACTTTCCTACTTTTCCTACCACTGACCATGGCAATAAATTAAATTCTGATTCTGATTCTGAATGCCATGAACATCACTCTGCTAACAGTATGGCAATTAGGTAAGCACTTCAGCAACTTTGTATTTGAACCATTCATGTGAAAACATATGTAAGAGATGGCCCTTTAGCAAATGACATGGTTGTATTTTAGCACTGACTCCGACATATAATTTTGAAAGCAAAAAAAAAAAGCCACTTGACATCACAGCCTTGACATCAATCGAGAAAAAAAAAAATGTTAATGCAAATAAGCATCTTATCATGTATGGCCTTTCCTTCAGAGGGAAGGTTGTTTAGTCACTAATTCTTGGTGCACCACATTATACAATGTGATGTCATCACCAATGCATCCATTCTGAAGGACAGTGAATGAGATACAGTCTCACAGCCTGAATGGAAAAATCTCATTTCAAAAGAATAAAGAGTTCACTCATCACTTCCACCCTGAGGATGAAGGTTGTGTCGATTCAACATAAACTTGGTCACGCTGGTGTCAAACACGAGAATGTAAATAATTTCGACTAAATAATCATAAAAAACGTAATTATAATAACAGACAAAGTAATTTGAGCTTTTTTGACTTGTTTTAACGAAGTCCCAATTGCCCCAAATTTGTCTGACACACGTTTAAAAGTCGGTAGTTTGAGGAACACGGTTCACCCAAAATATTGGGAGCATTCAAATGTAAAAGCACAGGACAAATACACGAATTCACTCTTCAACAACATTAAGATAAAGCAGTTTTATATTGGAGATTATTAGTCAAAATACTTTTTTGTGGTAACCAGACCAACATTTAAACCGGTCGATCAAGTTCACTGAACTTACAAGTCTCATGTTTTAAGTAAGATTTGATAGTACCCTGCTTGAGTTTAATTAAAGTCCTGTTCTGTTGGAGCAACACTTGCCGACACAGCGGGTGGAAATTAAGTTTAAGAAAGCGCGACCGACACGGCAAATGTAACATGATAACACGGTGTCTCTCCGTTGGGCCGTCAGAATGAAAATAAAGGATGGCTCCACATGGACACACACTTACCTTCCTTATCCCCATCAAACTTGTACAACACGCTCATCCACAGGGAGGCAAATGAACAGGCATGCAGGGAAGCAGGGCCTAACATGGCTGTCAACTCATGCAAAGAGAAATACAATTATGACAGAAGACAAACAAGCAACACTGATGGGGCGTGTGTTATCGAGGTGATTTAATGCACAAGTGAAGACGAAGCGAGACGTGCATATTCATTTGGCCACGCTGAGCCATGACGCCTGCAGGAAATAGGGTGAAACAAGACTACATTCATATGCTATAATTGATGTATCATTCATGACACGGCAACCCTGCACAGTAAAACTTAGTTGAATTAGAAATGCATTTTCATGTTGGCTCTCAAGGTATGACTGATTTCAGGTAGGCTTGCAACTACAGTTGTGCGGCAACAAACATATCAGTTCAAGAGAATAAGTGTCAACTTCATCTCTTAATTCATACCAACAGCCTCTCAAGTGCAAATGCTTGGACCACTCAACCAAACAAAGTTTGTAAAAAAAATAAATCTAAATATGTATAAATAAATATGGCGACACGGCACAAAAATATATTTCTTTTTATGTCAAGCTTGATTATTCTTGATCTATAACAGAGCACTCTTCAACAACAAAGTAAATAAAATAAATATAATAACAGAACCATCTCCACTTGGCACATGGAGATCGGTTGCTGGTACTGACAGCATGCCATGAAGGGTTTAAGCAAAGTACGCAAGCCTTCGCTCACGTTCCCCAAAACGGCAACAAGAAAAAAATACATCTAATGCATTTTGGTCTCGGACAGCTCACTGCTGAATGCACGGCTGTATTTTGGACTGGCACATTTTCAGGTCTCCATCAGTCAGATTCAGAAGTTAAGAATGGTCGACCAGATATTTTCCAACAAAAGATTGAAAAAATGAAACAAACCATTTTCAACACATACAAGACCGTCACCAGTGGGTGCACCATATGACACATCACTGCCACAGTGTCTTACCTAAAGCCGTCCGTGCAGGTGTGGCGTCGCTCTTGATCCAGAAGGAGACCCAAGAGAGGACCACTGTCAGGATGCATGGGATGTACGTCTGAATGGTGAAGTAGCCCATTCTTCTGCTCAGATCAAAATACACCGTCATCACAATGTAGTCACCTGTGAAGAGAGAGAGGGATTACTGAAAGGTCTAAAAGTCTTTCTGGTCAACCATCAGCAAAATGCAGCTCTTTTAGTTTCACATTTTCACCCTCCTGTTGAGTCGTGAGCGGCTCCTCGCAGTGCTGAGGAAAAATGCCATCCCATTTGAAGTTGATGCATATGCATTATCCGTGTGCGTTTGTGTGAGTCTGAAGAGCAGGTGTGCAGTGTGGGCTGTGCTCTTGGTCAAGGTCTAACCTTAATCTCCCACCAGAGTTGGCTGCCACATGGGAAAATCAAAATGACTTCAGTATGAATGTTCATTTGAATCCTCTGATTCATTGCAAATGTGTTCACATGCCATATGTGTACTCAGTAAATCACACAGTTGATACACTGCATACAACCCAGTCAATAAATATTTCTACTTTTATAATTATTGACTGAAATATGGTCGGTGCTAGGAATCGGAGTGGATTTCCGCGACTCAAATGCACCCTAAGAAATGACAGCCAAACCTACCACTGCAGTCTGTCAAATAATAAAAATATGTTTCCATGTCTCCTGAAGCTTTGAAGACAACAGGCTACTTATTTTACAAATGTTTGCAAATGACAATATCATTGCTAATTTGTTTCTCTTTCATTTTCTGATTATTCAACACAAATATTAATTATCTACGGCTTTGTCTTTTTTTTATCTCAAGATAAAAGTTATATGCATGTCAAAAAACAATAAACACATGCATGTCACTTCGTAGTTGCAACTAAAAATGTTGAAATATTTATTATTCATAACAATGACAAAGAAAAAAAAAAACTTGGCCGCATGTCAAAGCTTTTACCGAATTCACATAGAAGTATTAAGTATTGTTTCATATTCACATTTTTTTTTTTTAACTTCATTTCAGGACACTATTTTGTCATCACCTATTAAAAGAGGGATTTGCTGTTTAGCATCACCACCTCGTACTTCCCTTCAGATGAGAACCTGACATGACATGAGCTCTCAGCAAGTGAAGTCAGTGCTCACTGATTGAAATGAGTCAGAGGGATGAAGAGGAGCCCTGAGGCCACGCTGATGTATGAACGCACAAAACACAGAAATTCCGACGGCAAACGCGTTCATCTCAGCGGTCATCGATGGAAAAAGGGAAAATAGAGATGACCTTCAACAACAAAGGATTTCCCACCCCACACACATTCAACTTCTCTTGCTCATCCATTGGAACTGTTTAATCAGAGCAGCGCCTGCTTTATGCCACTCCCACTGTGAGAACCTGAGATGATCCCACACTAAAGGGAAGGAAAAATCCCTGCACGTGGTCCGAGAGCCCTCTGCCTGAATTCCTCTCACAAAGTTATCATCATTATTTTTTGCATTCTGCATTTGATTCTTTTAATGACTACTACTCATTTCAACAACATGTTTTGTCCCACAAGATAAATACATAATAGAAATAGATGAGGAAGAAAATACCTTGAAATAAAGTGCCTTTTAAAAGTAAAATATTTACATGTTTTACTCAGAGTTCTGTTGCCAAGATATTGGCAAATTCTAAAAGATCTAGTTATCATATACATCGTGGAACTCTAACAATGACATCATGTACAAATCAATTTATTTACTTTACAACAGTGAAGTCAAAATATTCAAGCTTCTTTTAAGATAATTTTTCTTCTGTCCGACTGTCTTTTGACTTGACCCTAACATTTGTCACAGGGAAAAGTGTGTCCCCTGCAAGAATTTAATTGTCCTCCTCAGTGTCAGACAGTATTTTGAGCATCTCAAGGGAAAAAAGAACCAAGGTGCAGTACACATACTGCAATACAGGCTCCATGAAAACATGTCTCCTGAAAGAAACCTTCATGGCAAAGTGTCCGGACTTTTTGAACTTAATTATTTAAAAATGTGTGGGCAAACCACTGCGATATTCTTTATGAAGCATATCAATCAAATGAAACTGAACTACGTGATAAAATGTATTTACCTTAAAAACACTTCAAATGTTGGAAGCGGCAGCTACATTACTTAAATGCCTCTGCCGTTCATGTCTGAAGGTCATAGAGCCTAAAGAAAAAGCTGTCTGAGAAAAATATACTCAGGAAGATTAACTGTTGACAACACATTAACAGGAACAACTTCAGCGCTTCAAAACACCAAGTGCATAAACCTGCACAAAGAGATTTCACATTAGAAAAACTTTCATCTTCTTGGAATATAGACAACATTTCGCAGTAAGAGTCACAAATTAAGAGCTCGTCTTTGTGGCATCTTTAACTACGCAAGCGGTCGAAAAACTCATCGATAGAGGTGCTGTATTGGTCAAATAAGTAGAGCTACATTATGCCTTGTTGTCTGAAGGTGTCTGAAGATCAAGAACCTGCATCACTGGCCCTTTGACAGCTGAGATCAAGACCCCTGCTCTAAGTTAATCTGCTCAGGGCTGTTGAATCAGAAGGCTTATTTTCATTGGTTTTCATGTGTTTCCGCTCACACAGTTGTTTCTACAGTTACTGTAAAGCACTTTGGTCAGCACCATGCTCTGGAAATGTGCTATACAGTATAAATAAACTTGACCTTTACAAGCCACAGTAGGTCTGCCACACTGGGAACACCTTCGCAGTGCCAAGCATTGCTGTATTGTATCTCACTGTTTTGACTTTGTTTTGCCTTTTAGGGAAACATTCTGCACTATAAAATGAAGTTAGACATTCCTCAAAAATCTTTCAAAGACAGACGCTGTGCAGTCAACCACCCTTAAATGTCTGAATAGATTTGCACACACTGACTAAATGGATGCTTTGAGTTTTTTTTTTTTTTTTTTTTTTTTGCTGATATCATTGCAGCAAGGCAGCCCAACACCTTCACAAAGACACAGGAACAAACAAAAGAGAATTGCAGCAGCGTGCCAAGTACATGCTACAATACTGGTATGAAATATACATTCCCAAGAAATGTATAATACATTACTGGTGTCGGGGTGTTATATTGAGGGATTGCTGAGGCTGGCTGCATTGTTTTTGGTGGCTGAGGCGCAGCAGAGACAATGCAAGGCTGAGGCTAAAAAGGGAAATAGAATTTAAGAACTTGATAAGGTGACCTTGGACCTGGTTTCTGATGCTTCTTTGGTAGCAGTAGTTCTTTTAATGCATTCAAGTTTTTTTATTATTATTTATTTCTTGCTATATTCCAAAAAATGCCACACTGACTCAAGCCAATGAAATCCATGTTCTAAAGTACAGCTTAAGTATCTTGGTCATTTGTGGAACGTGCAGTTGTGTGTTGTGAAAACACTGTCAAATCACTCTAACCGTCCTGCAAAGCAACCATTTATCCTGTCCCTTCACCCAGTCTCTGCTCTCACTGCAGTGAGCCATGAGATAAAAATGTATCAAATCAATGACGGGTAGCGAGGGCAGTATACAGAAAATCAGTTTAATATTCAATGGTAGGTCAAAACTTTGTCGCTACACCCGTTCAATAATGTCGCTTTCTTCCCACTGCTGCAAGTGCATTTTATAGATGCATTGTCAAAGAAAATGGAAGCCATTTCAGACATTTAGTCGATGAGGATGCAACAGAGACGTAAAACTGTGCCCTCGCAGGACACAAGAGAATATTGTGGTCCCTGACTCACTGGGAAATAAAGATCCAATTTCAAGTTCATGTTATGAAAAAAACAACCGGAGGCCACACGCTCCATACAAAAAAGCATAATGAATAAATAATGCTTGATCCCCAACTCGATATTGTTTTGTTTGACGCAAATCTTGTACAATCATTTGTACTGGATAAGATGCACAGTTGAGTCAGAGGTAAAAGATTCTAAGTAGGTGGTTCTAGTTTGTTTTGACTCTCAAACATTACAAAGACACACCAGTGACATCATTCACCCCCTTCTCCTATCCACCAAAGCAGGAGCTCCGTGCATGGAAGGGTGCATATCAGCTCACTTGGATAGAGGAGGCAGTGGAGCTTCAGCTGCAGGGGATTTGAACTTCCCAGTGTGCAACGATTTGCCATTTAACAGTGCAGCGACAAACTCCTGTTTCATGTAGGAGGCATTTCCGACAGCAGCAGTCAGCTACGGTGGGCTGACGGTTTCCTCCTGGCCAATCAGAGCAGAGTGGGTTTGGCTGGGGTAATTCGAATTCAGAACCAGTGATATAGGTTGGTGCACCTTTTCTCATGTAAATGTTTCAAATCATAAGAGTTTTGGGCAAATAGAGAATACTGATGTCATCAATAGGGGCCCGATACATTCCAAAAGACACTCAAATTCGTAGGTTCGGTGCTGTTCAAACGCATCATCAAGGTGGTGTGGCATAGAGAAAAGTTAGATCTGAGCAGGAGTAAGGCAATGAATCCGTTTTCTGGGCAGTCAGGTAACAGTCTTATTCCACAGGCAGTGTCACTGATCCGTCTCAGCTAGAGGTATGGCAGAACACCACACTTTGCAGGGGGCATTCTGTCGCCTGCTGAACGGAGCACAACAGGGACATGTTTGGGTAATGGTGCAGTCTGAAATGGACTACTGAGATTTGTTGGTATAACCCGTTCATCTTCTTCTGGTTATGAAAGGTATGGTTACCATGGAATCAGACTGAGCGAGGGAAACCCAAAAAAAGCTCTCCTCTGCCCGGGAGAAATCCCAATGCGGGTTGGGGGGGGCGTAGCAATTTCATTCGTATCATAGTTTAAGGTTTCCCAGACGATTCAAGGACAAATATGGTTGATGACTTCAAATGGATTCAGTATCTTTTGAGATAAAAATTCAAACCCGTGTAATGACTTGGACTAGTGCGTGTCCTGTAGCTTCTTGTAAGGGAATCAAGCATCAATGACTCTGGATACAAATATGTCAACAGTAGATGGCGAATGTGTTTTATTATAAAAAAGTGCAACAAACACGTGAAGTGAAAATGTACAAAACACATCTTAAAAAAAAAAAAACAAGAGCTACTTGATTGAATGTTAATTCAAAATGAATAAATGTTGTTTGGAACATTGTTTTTACTTCAAATGACTCCTGACACAGGACCGTAATGATGGCTTGGTCTTTCCTTGCACCGCTGCTTTCATGCCGTCATCCACGTGGTGCTTTATTTACAGATGGAGCATTGACATGTTACAGTCACAGATAAGCCAGCTCATTCTATATAAAGGCTGCCGTGATGAAATGCAATGCATAATTTTGGAATATCAATGTAGTACTTTTTAAATCTAGTTTAGAGCCATATATGCTACTGGGAAGACCAACCTGCCGAGCACAGCTCGATGTGGGGCATCATATGGGGTATTAACTGATACACCAAACTACGAGATGAATCATTACGCCCCTAGTAGGGAGTCCAAATCTCACCCTATGAGGCCCCTATGTCATGAAAGCGCTGGAGAGAACCCTGTCTAGTATAACACTGGGGGTTCCCAAGACAACCAACTTGATCTCTGCAGCATGTCCTTGGTCTTCCACTGCCACCTCCTCTGAGTTGAACAGGCTTAAAAATGCTTGAACAAATACTTACGCAACCTCAACTGACTCCTCAGTGTCTGCAGAATTGTTCTCACTCACTGTGTTTGAATATATATATATCCAAAATGTTCCTTTTGGCTCGTCTCTTTCTTCACCATAATGAACGGATGCTGAGTCCGAACTAACAGGCAGCAAATGGATTTTGTGATGAGCAGCCACAGTGCAGGAGCAAAAACGTGTTTTACAAATTACACTTGGATTTAAAAGATGCAAATAAACTGCCTTGAATCAAGTGAAACCATCCTTTAAACTTCTTGTGTTAGATCAAAGTTTTCCAATTACAGCCCCACGAAGACTTCCAAACTCTATTTCAGACTCAATTCCTTTTAAAGTTCTTCATCTTGTCACGTTATTGTCATTTTCATATATGAAACAAAGCAGCTGCTGCGTTTTGATCTCAGGTTAACAGTGCCACTTTTCCTTGTGAGCCAGAAGCGCTCTTATTATCTATTTTTATTTTGTATTGCCTTAATATCTCCAGCTGCCCCAAATCTCGCCTGCACAAAAACTGCTCACTGAAGACTCAGGCATCAAAGCCACCCATGAGGCGTCAGTCATACATTATTTATAACCTCTTTTGTTGCCACTTTGTGTTTGATCATCACGTCAGGCCTGATTCGTCACTTTTGGCGGCAGGATACGGACAGCGCGTCACACGACCTGATCTCACCGCGCTCAAAACTTCGCACCGCAATATGAGGACAATAAACAGAATTATTCCACTTTGAGAAAAGCCACTTGCTCAAATGGAATATTATAATTTCAGCATGAGGGGAATTCAAAGTTCTGAATCCAAAAACAAACAAATCAAAAAGAACCTCTTCCAAACAAAGACAAACTGACACTTCCTCTAAATCAACCCCCCTGTGTTTCAGCAACCACTCCGTCATGACAGCTATTTCAAGTAACTATCTGTTCCCCATATCTCATTTAATGACGACTGACAGTCGGGGTTCAAACAGTTCCCCATTAACAGAAGTTTGATTCAACACTGAGGCATTCCCAAGTCAAACACATGATCGAACCTCGCCAGTGTGTTTGGTGAGGAGGCGTCATATCCAGAACACCAAATCAGGAAGGTGTCCAGGAGCCACAACCACACACCTCACTCAATATGGTGGAGCTGTGGTTCTACTTTGGTTCTCTCCTGCAAGAGTCTGACTCTCAGGCGAATCTGGCCTCCCACACAAGAGGCTCCTTCTTATAAGTGCATTTCTTTATATTTTACATGGCAACATGTAGTGATGAGTTGGAAAAGGTTCATGGCGATGTGTCCTCATTTTCACAGCTTCTTCAGTGGCACCCCTTGTTTAAAAAAATGTTGTGAGATCCCATTAAAACAACTAGTCAAAGCCCCAAAGTGGCATGTAGTGTAGTGGGCTCTGAAAAAGAAGACTGTTTTATCAAGCTTCATCAGTCCATCACTGACATGACACATGCTTTGGGGTGCACCACTCTAGCTTTAGGGGGACTCAACAATGTTCCAAAAAAAAGCATTAATAGTAGATATTTACAAAGAAAAGCAATGACTGTGCTAAAGAAATAGTGGGAAAATTGTCATGTGCTGTCTTTTCGTTTATTTTGTTGTTACTTGTTTGTTTCCTTTTCCTTGTATGTTTCCGGCTTCCCGAGCGACATGGCTGGGACTCGTTGGCGAATCAAGCCCACATGGATTCCAACACCTTGCGTCGCCAGATGGTTGCTTCGCGTCCTCACAGTAAACTGTCTCGACCCTCGCTCCTCTCATGTTTCCATACATTTACATTCTGTGCGTGCTTGATGTCTTTTCTCAGCCGCCTCCTTAGTTTCTCTAGTTCCTTCGTTTTCGTTTATTGCTGTTCGCCGCTGTAGCGCGTGTGAGTGTTTTTTGGCTTGACTCGCTTTCTCTGTTTCCCTGAGTTATCTTTATTCCTTGTGTGTGTCTGATTAGATCCGCCACCGAGCGCTTTTCATTATTTGGGCCTCGTGGGCAACCTCTGAGTGCGTTTTCCGTTGTCCTCAATAGTCAGGCTTCCTATCAATTGCATTCTGTTTCAGGTTTCTCCATGGCCCTGCTCGTGTTTCCTCACTACACATTTGGTGTTGATGTCCTCAGTTTATAGTTCCTGTCCGTCTTTGAGTTTATATTATTGTATTAATAAATTGATACATTAGTCTTGCTCTCTCGAGTCTTCTGTAAACTTGCATCAATTCAGCTTTTGGGTTCCACGTCCTTGACAAGCCATGACAAAAATATGATAATTGAAGCACAAAAATAGGGCACAATAAATACAGCAAAAGTCTTGGTAGGAAAACAGAACTGATATGGGTCATATCCACATTTGGATGTATGACATTGACCAGAGGGAACAGACATGGACAGTCAAACGGCTGGATGTAGCCTCTGAGAAATTCCTGTCTGGTCACAAGGACAACATTCAAATCTGACATGTTTTTGTGGATGTAAAGCTGAATCAAAACTTCTGTTCTGCAATGTCAATCTTTAAAAATACAAAACTTCCACAAAAAAAAGAAAAGAAAGAAAAGGAATTTATTAGAGTTTTTGAATCAAACATTTCTTCCTCCTTGTTGCTTTGGCTGGAAATTTTAGTTCAGCAATTATTATTCATTTATTTAAAAAAATATGTTTAAGTTACAGTTGTAGACCTTGGTTGCTCCCCCCATCATTTGAAAAGTAGCTGAGTGTCCCAGCATGCATTGCAGGATTTTTTTTTGAATTTTCATTCTCCATGAATGATGTCAGCATAAAGTCCCTGATGGAGTCATTTGAAGTGTTTTGGTGACATCATTGGTATTGAGGTCACGTGGTTTGCACCTGACTGAAAGCTGCATGTTTTATAAGTAGGCCCTGCAGCCTGTGAGACAACGGTTGATCGGAGCGCGGTGATGTACTGACCCCTGACCCTGATGTAACTTAACATATAGAATTTACGCAGTGACCAAAAACTGTCTGTTTTTTTCAATCCATCTTCTGTCATTTTTTTGTACAAACCTGGACTGAGTTGAACAAATGGAATCAGGTTTGGCTGTTTCATACAAATATGCCACTTTTTCTTTCGTTTTGTAAAGTTTGTCCATCACGATTAGAATGTTCGACAAAAGGATGTTTATATTGAATTAATTCATTTATATTAATGTATTTTTTGGTCATTTTTTAAAAACTTTAAAAAATACATAAACGTTTTTACCTCCTCATTTTTCAAAAATGAGGAGGTAAAAACGTAAGCTTGTTAGTGGGGCAAAAAAAAAAGGCAGATGAAAGCCAAACAGTTGTTTTTCATGTGCTCCCCCGTAGAGCTGCAGGCAAATCGGGCTTGTGTTTGATTGGGGAAATGTTAATGCCGCAGAAAGTATTTGGCGAGACGTGAGTTTTGAAGGTCAAATCACAAGTGAAAGCGGTGCCTCTGTTTATTTTTGTGTGTTGTAGGTTTTAATTGATTGTTTGCAAATGAAATGGGTTATTTGATCTTAAAAAAAATAGTAAATTTACTGACATGCAGGGAGAAGATCTGAGGAAACCAAATATTTGAAGCCTGGGACACATCTTTGAACAACACTTGAGTATCAGCAACAGGTCCAATTCGCAATACATATATGTATTCATAAGCACGTTGGCCAGGATACAACCACATGCACGTAAAATACCCGCCGTTAATCACTCCCAAGAAAAAAAAAAAGTTTCCTAACACAATACCATTATAGATATTCTCACAATATAATACACAATACAATATTCTCCATGTTTTTACGGACTAGATTTCCAGTCAAGGATGCTGGTACGGCTAGTGAACTTTCTTGGGAACAACCGAATCATCAAACTACACTTTGAACTCACGCAATCCACCAAATTTTACTTTATTTTTGGAGAGCAATTTTAGTGTATTGTAGCCTTGGACCAGTGGTGTCACAACACATTTTCAGTCAAAGGTCAAACAGAATCAACATTTATAAAAACTTCCCAACCTTAACAGGGAAATACATTTGATTTCAACATGTAGCTCTTACAGCAGAAGCGATTCAAATATTGTTTTGCATGTGTGACGGTGCGCTGTCTGCTCCTGGGCATATGAAACCAAGCTTCCATTTTGAGATGTCGATCAGAATAGTGTCAATAGCATTGTTACACAAGTGCTGGAGTCCAGAGTGCCTCACCCAAGACCAGGTCATACAGAGACCAAGTCCAACACCAAGACCAAACTGACGGCACAACTGTCATATAGACACACATTTACCGTATTTCTCAGTCCAAAAAAAATGGTACACGCCCTACATGTCTTAGTCTTGGTCTGGAGTTTGGGGGTCTCATTTACAACACCATAGCTACTGTCAAAAAGAGCAGTGAGGTAGTGATATATTAGTACTGAAGGTTTGATACAATTGGTATATTATCAAAAGATTTATATGGAAAAGGGATTTTGTGGCAGATTCTTGAGTCTTGGTCGTAAATTGCCTGCAAGATGAAAAGGTCTGGGCACCCCAGTCCTGCAGTAAGGATTGTTCATTGTGTATTTGTTTTTGAATACCATCTGTACCATGGTGTTTGACATTGCCTTCATTTATTTCAATTTAATACTGATTGTTTAACTGTATTTTCATTGTTGACAAAACTCAATCTTTTGAAATATCTGCAGAGAAAGTTACTTATTTCTTCACAATGTCTGTATTGTTGAGAAAACTTATATAATGTAAATCAATTTGTCATGGTTCCATTGTATACAATTGTAATACCATAAATATGAAATAATGTCAAATATCATTTTTTTCATGTTTTTTAAATGTTTTTTGCAAAATAACCTCACAATTTTGAGTCATGGACGCCGTTTACTGTAAGTCAGTGTTGGCAGCAACTGTGTTTGGTATAAGTGGAACACACTTATGAAACTGAGGGAAGGAAGGCAGAAAGAGCTGTCAGAGTGATTTGAATTCCCAACACTGATGGTACCCACAAGACATCAGATAAAAAGATGATATCACTGATATCCCAAACTTTTCAATCTTTAAACGCTTGCATATTTTACAGCAGCGGGGATCTTCCCTCACTCTTCTACTGTATTACAGTTTAAAGATGTCCCGCTGTGCCATGATGTGATCAGTGGTCAGCAGAAGGTCAGCCAGCAAAGTGTGTAAAGACCTCAAAGCAAAAGGAGAACTTCAAATGGAATATCAAGATCGTGATTGAAGAGCAGAAATAGGCACGGTCTGCAATTTTTGCAGGGAGCGTGTGCATAAACTATCATTTTTCGGATAGTTTTATTTTGCGACAAACATTGAAAATGAATAAATAAATGCTTCGGATTTCGAACGAAAATCCAGAACTCGAACGCCGCCGAAAAAAACCGGAAAAACATAACATGCGCGGACCGATCAGCTGACCCACGACGCGCTTTGTTATTGTGTATAACGCAGCCTCTGTATGCAGACGTGTCCCGTTAGCTACATTTACTGACTGTTTTTTCTTCATACTGAGGTGTAAAACCTTTCCTGTCTCCGCACTGGACCGTGGTAGAGTGTCACAGGGGAGGTGCTGGAGCGCTCACTCCAGGGTTTGATGTCCTGTTGTGGGCTGGAGCTGGGACAGGGATGAGGCGAGTCTGGGACAGAGCGTGACTTGGTTTATGACTTTGTCACAGCCAAACTGCACAGAAGCGCACATTCAGAGCTGGACACGCACCGGGCACCTCTTCACTTCTGGGGAGACGTCACTCACTCGGCAACCCCTCCCACATGCAGCGGCCACACACATAGAGGAACAGCGCACCTGCAGCAGACACTCTACATTCACTCCTACAAAAGACTATTTTAAGGCTTGGAACGCATTATTTCTTTTTCCATTCATTGTAATGGGAAAAATCCATTCAGATTCAGAACAAATCGCTTCTCGAACCGCCTTCTGGAACGGATTGTGGTCAAGAACCTCGGTACCACTGTATGTCCTCTCCATCCATGTATGTGATGATAATTAGAGAAACAATATTTCTATAATATTACTAAGAATGAATGATATATACGACAAATTTGTGAACCCTTAGGTTGATACAGGAGCACTATATGAGCATCGTTGCCTGTGCGTATTTATTATTAGTTGACTTGTCCACCCAGTCTCCATCCAGAGAGAGGCAGTATTGAGCAACAACTAACTTTGGCTGTAGTGCAATGAATCACTATTAAACATGTTGCATACATTGACAGCTTGAGTTAAAACAATGTGGGACGCTGAACTAACTTGAATCATGCATTGTATCCTTGATCTGGTCGAATAAAACACAGACAAATCTTTCTAGCGAGGCTCGATCTAACAAGGAGGTTGGCGGGTTCAGAGCTGCTCTGAAACACAATGTGACGTCACACTCTGACAGGGAAAACTTCACAAAGCAATAACTTCAAACTGGAGGACTTACTGCATCACGGAGTGGTTCAGTGAGCTGTTTACTGTTGCTTTGAAGGACCTACAGCACAGCAAGTCTTCATCACAATAATACCGTACATGTTTGAGTAAACCAAAGAGAAGATTGCCCTCATGCTTACAAAGGCTCTTATACAAAGAAATCATCTGAAGAATGGCACAAACCATCAGCTAAAACACAGGCAGGATATGACGTTTCTGCTTGAAGATGCAGACTTGACTTTGCTTACTTGCCTCTCTAACTATGAGTATTACTCTGGAGCATCTGAGAGACATGCATAAAGCAAACCAAATATTTATCCAGTAACTACTGCATTTGCAAAAGATCCTTCTCCGAGATCGTTTTACATCCAAAAAACAAATATACAGCCTATTTTTTAAGTTCATGTGGACCTAAAGTAAAATCTCCAAAATCTTTCTCTCATCTTAGCATGCAGACCCTGAAAGCAAAACAGTAAACAACAAAGGAATCAATGAGAGAACAGGCAATTCTCCGGGAGCAGCGTGAGGTAAGTGAGTAGGTTCGCCAACGCTTCTGAGCAACTCGACAGAAGATTAGCACGGCAGCTTGTTTGACGATGCAGCAGGAGTCCAGGAGAAGATATAATTTATTAGGTCATCAATGCGAGTGTGCTCATTAGTCGGCGCTTCCATTTTTTCCACTTAATTCAACACAATAGCAGCCTCTCATTAAAGGCAGACGGGATGCTTGATCAGTCTGCCCGCTGGGCGAGAAACTTAAACACAAATAGCTGTTTCCCTCTGGAGTTCAAGGGACAAAAACAAAGCCGAATGACTTGAGCATTTCGAGCAAAAAAAGCAAAACAGAAATGGAACTGCTAATTTCCTGAGAGCTGCTTAATAATCTGATCCCACACCCTGCTAACCTCCCAAATTATGCCCCCTTTTTCCTGCGTATTCATGAGGAGATGTTCAGGCTTTTTTCAAAGGCAAACTGGGCCACATTATGTAGATTTCTGCAAACACAAAATACATTCTGTCCCAAACTAAATGCAACTTATAAATAAGGTTAAAGGAGGTTAACAATAGCTGCGTCATAGCGGCGCCCCACCTGCCGGTCGCTGCCTCATTCATGATGCTTTGCTTATTAAAGGGCCATTAAAATAATGCAGGAGGGTGATGCGCTCACATTAAAAATGTATTAGCATCTTGCCAATCCTTCGCCAGTCGAGGGTATAATTACTGGCACCTGTTGGAGCAACAATATTTCGACCGACGCCTCCAAACAAACTTCAATTCAATCAGCTAAGAACACAAGAGCTAATAGCCGCACTGAGCTCGCAGACGGAGAAAAAGAAAAGAGGTGAATAATTAAACTTCCTTTTCAATCTTTAATCTTTGTGATTAATGTCAGCGGAGGAACCGATTTGGCCCCGGCACCTGAGGAGAATAGTTATGAGTTCTGAGTCTTATGATTACGTTTGAAGGCACCATGCGGACCTTAACCGGCGAGGGGCGCAGAGACCTGAGTGCAGGCCGCTTATAAATATCCTGGCGCAGGACAGTGACTCGCTCCCCCTCGATTTCACAGTGACCTTAATAGTTATATTGTCATTACAATCAATTCTGGGGTGGACGAACAGGCCTCTCTCCATGAAGGAATTTGTCACCGAGCACATCAGAAAGGACTGATGTGCCAAATGAATATACATTTATTAGATTTTTTGGAGAGTTTAAATTTCATTTAAACTCACAGAAACTCACAGTCCCCGGGCAAAATCTGGCAACGATTGGTGCTGCACGGCCAGTGTTAAAATAAGGTCAGGAAGACGAACAGGAATTATTCTGCTGTGAATATGCAGAGATCCACCAAAATGGGAAAACCACTCCATCAACCCACAGCTACAGAATGACTAAAAATCGGATGAGATAGCCGAACTTCATGAACGTGTTTAAATGGCAAAGATAAAGATGGAAACTTTCCCTGAGGTTTTAAACAGCAGACTGCACCAAATTTAACCCAATAAAAGCACATCTACAACCATTGCAACTGATCGCCAAGGTTACCATACTGCTGCAAGGCTGCAGTCACTTATGGCGCCCCAGTGTGTGACAGGTGGTGACGGTTACTATGGCAAACCTGAACGTCACCGCTGTTTAAAAGGAACTGGATCACCAGAGCCAACACAATCCTGACTCCTGAAGAACAACATCAAAGTAATATAGAGCAAATATAGCATATACAGCAAACAATAGATACTCCTAAATAGCAAGAGATACTGATGTATACAATTAACATATTATTTTAAATACAATAAATATACAACATAATAAAAAAGTCTCCAATTTGTTTAATTTAATGATTTAGCCCAAGTCCTTTTTTCACATCACTGCCATATTTTCTTCAATCCTTAAATGAATTTTCTGCTTCAGGCTACACTGATTTCTTTTAATCAGGAGGGAAAGCTGTTGGTTTGATTAAACACATGCTTCCATTTTTAAAATTTTTAATGAATTATTTCCCTTTGTATAAAATGAACTGCATTCCACTCTTACCAGCTGTTGTTGCGAGCACATCTGTGGTGTTCCGCAGCCCCATGAAGTCAAACTGGTAAAGTCTCCAGTATTTCTGGTCCGACGTCTCCACGGAGTTGCGTTTCCACTTGTAGATGATTTCATCTCGCGGGTAGCCATCTGGAGAAACAAGGACATTTTTCTTATTTAAAGACGTATTACGTTTTTGCTTGAACTTCAATTTGGATGCACCGCACTCTCAGTCCACAATTGCAATACTGTTTGAAGAGTTATTACTTCTCATAAACTGCAGTTTCTGCTCAGCTAGCGTGCCCTTTCACATTTATTCTAAAATGACAGAAAAAAAAATCTCCATGGATCAAATTTCTCCCAACAAAATTGTGAGTATCAGTGAGTCCCTGCAATGCTTCAGAAACCCATTCCATTATGAATCCAGTGTTTGTCAGGAGCTCATGTGAGCAGTGAAAATACGATACAAGCCTCTTTATACTGGCATTCGACTACTGCAGCGATTGACTAGTTTTGATTTTTTTTTTCTTTTTTTTTCCAAAGCTTCCTGACCGAACCTGGCAGAGGTTGAATCACACACTTCTTGAAATAATACATGAGCAATAGTTTCCAAAAGAAGAAAGAAAAAAGTCTCAAGATGCAACAGCAGAAAACAGAGCTGGAGATGGATTAAATTACATCCAACTAATGTCATCGTAGTCCGAAACCACAGGACGACTCTGAATCACACTGATGGTGTGAATGCAACGTCAACAGCGAGAATCAGCAGCAGTTAGCAAAACACATCGGCTGCATGGATACTGCAAATGAGTCCATGGTAAACATTTGACTCATGATTTGTTTTATTCAGCCTGAAAACAATGGTTAACATGAATATTAAACTGTTTTTGACTGGCAGCTCTGTTTCAGGACTCTGGTTACCAAAAAATGGATATGACATCACATCATTGTCGCCTGTTGAAACATGAAAAAGTAAAATCCCCTTTTGGTTTAAAATACATAGATTTTAATATTGTAAAGAAAAAAGGAATATTTTGGGGAATAGATTTTTGTGCACCCAGACTGGATATAAACTGTGTATCAATTTTTATATTAACACTGAAATGTTCTACGCTAACTTCACCCTTCTATCATCGATCAAGTTCTACTCTATCGTTCACCTGTTTTTCTGCCAGTGCCATCTTCATTTCATCTCTCCTATCTATCCAACTACTGATACATTCATATTGATCGATTCCACGCACCTTCAAATTGTGCATCCTTCAAACATTTGTTATCATTAAAGCACTGATGTTCAGTCCTCTAAATCTCATTTATTATCAGGCCCAGGTCCTGTATGAAACATTATATTTTCAGCAAGATTACTTATCAAATTTTGATGCCTACAATTCACTCATAATACCTCGCAGTCTGGCAGGTTGGAGTGTTGCAGAGCTCTGGGGCATTCAAACCTGCATAGAAGGTCAGAGACTGTGTGAAGCGTCAGCTGCTTCAGTAATGTTTCTAAACAGAAAGCTTTTGGGATTAGGTCCCTCTGTGAACTCACGCTGCCGACTTTGAAAAATAGAGCTGAGAAACAGCAACACCAGAGGGAGGACCGCTGCTTTTGAGTTTCTCTTTGCTATTCAGCGACAGAGGAATTTGGCAATTTGAAGCGCAAAATTGTATTCCTTATTTTTCAGTCAACTCCATCAACTCCTCTTCACTCCTTGTTTACCACCCAAAGTGTTTAGAATTGGCCATCTTAAATGCATTGCTCTCTTTCATGTGAATCACACTGACCTACAAATATACAAATATTGTGATGATCCAATACACTGGCCCCACCTTGTCTTTTGTTCGACAGCAACCTGCATTTGGGTAACAGCACTATTTCTACAGTCTAATTCAGTGGCTTTCTTCCTACACAGACAGATACAAAGAGTGACCCACATAGCAGATCACTCTTCCTTCCACACACACTGTCAATGGTATGAATAGGGGGAAAGAAAAGTTTATCAGTTAATAAAAAAATACAGGAGAATTGTTTCTAAAATACCGATTATGAAGCGAGCTTCTGAAAGGTTTGTAAAGCGGAAGCACACATGTGGAATGGCAGCCACAACAAATGAGCAAGTGGAGCAGGAAGATCCCTCGTGATCTGCCCTCTGTGTCCTGACTCCAATCCAATATCAAGCAATGTGGCACGTAATTTTGAGCAACGTGCACCGAGGCATGAATTGATGATGTCTGTGTTGACTGTTGACATTTAAAGCCTTGCAAACGGCTGTACCACGTGATCCTTTCAAGAACTGGATCAAGTCCCTCATTTCCAGATTCAAGTGGAACAGGTATTAACCACTCTCACACTGCAAGAATCTTGATACCAAGGATGGGCCCGATTAGATCTTGTATCGGCATTGGGCTCCAATACCAGCATTTTTGACGGATCGGGAATTGCTGAGTTGATTATCGATCCAAAAGCCGATCTGAGCTTCATGTTCTCAGCTGAAATCTCTTCACAGTCAGCTGCTCTGCGAGTTCACTGCAAACTGTGGAATGGCTTTCCTGTACATTGAGACGTGCCGTAGAAAGTCCATTCCACAGTTTCAGTAAGCTCACAGTTCAGCGGTGTGTGACTTCAGCTGAAAACATATAGCCATTTAGCATGCAAGAGTTTATCAGGAGGTACCCAGAGCAAATACTTCCTTACTATCCTGGGATGTGTCTAGTTATGTGTCAGTTGGAACCCAAAGTAGACGTAAATAAAGTGGAGTGGTGGTGTTTGCTGACAAAACTAAACAGGAGTGCAAGACCATGAGACAGTTAAGCAAGGCATCGCAGCACGTGAATTGGATGTTTTCGACTCACAGACACAACATCTCTGATGTTGGACTTCTGATATCTGCCCTCTGTCACCTGTCAGTCAGAAGATGGGTTTATTTACGCTCCATAGGAAAGTATATGATGTTCCACTGACCAAATGAAGCAGCGTCTTGTATACATTCACTGTCTACACGCCTGTCTTGGATTTAATAAATATCCACATGTTCATTAAAAAAGCAGCACTTGTCTCACTTGCTGATCTGAAAATGAACCACATCGAAACTGAGTGCGGCACAGTGCATTAGTATTACACACATGTCGCAAATGCAGCAGCATAGCCAAGTATCTATGCATTAAATATTGATATAGCCGACATAAAATATAAGACAGTAGCACACAATCGTGTATTATGATATTTTCAGCCAAGTATTGATACAATATCACACAATCAAGTATATTTGAAAATATAGTTATTTTCCTACACCTCCAGTCTGCAATGTCACTTCCTCCAAAGGCTTATGATCCCAAGAAAAACAATTCACAGTGCAATTTTCTAGGGTGACGTGTGATATTTCTCTCAGCTCTCGCAGAAATATTTAATCTTTTCAGAAGAAAACCAAATTGTTTTTTTCCTTTTTTTTCCCTTTTTTTATTTAATAATGTTCTGTTGCAATTGAACACCTGAGGTGTTAAAAAGGAAAATACCCAAGAAGCCCATGGACACTATCAGAATCCATGAGCAGTGGTTTCTAGATGTTAGGACACATCCTGAGGAATTTTGTGTTTGGGCACGGGGAGGTAGTGAAGGCCAAAGCTGGCAGTCTGCTTCATTATCAGATGTCATCCTGATGTACAATGGTGGGGGATGACAATAAATCACCTCCTCCTCTTGCAAACCATCTGCTGTGCAACATCAGCAGGCCTTCGTGTTAGCACCTGGCAGGAAACAGTGTGTGGACAAAACTGGCTAAATATGAGGTGACGTGATCTGTGAGGCTGAGCAATAATGTTGTGGAAGTGGCATACACCTTAAAATGTGTTTACTTGCACATTCTGTGTCAGCGCGTGCTTTTAGAAGTTTGCTTTCACCTTTCTACATGTGACAGAATGAAGACAGACCCTTCATACCAGTGTGCAGTCAGCAGAAAATCCTTGGTTGTTGTACCAAAGTCATTCAAATTGAAAAATGTGGCTTCTTGTGGCAAATACTCTTATACCATTAAACTGCATATATATATATATATATATATATATATATATATATATATATATATATATATATATATATATATATATCTGACGGGGGCTAAGGGTCATCCTTTACATTGCGACAGTCGAGAGTGGCATCTCTCCTACAACTGACCAGTGTGTAAGCTGTGTAAAGGGGGCACATTAGATGGCCCTTAATTTCCCGAGCTTCATCTTTATAGACACCGGCTGCGGAAGAAAAGACAGCCTTTCAGACTAGACATGGATGTCTGAATAATGGTCATTACTGCAAATTCTCTTTCACATCAATAGCATAACAGCTCTGTGGTGAAAAGCTCTTTTATCACCTGCAGAAAGGAAGCATGGGCTCAGAGACTGAAATCATCTGCAGTTGTTAAGATAATGGAGTTGCAGCTAAATTAACTGTATTTGCAACATCAGTCTATGATTCCTAATAATACATTTGAACAAAGGCTGTCAAAATCAACACACCAATCCACCGTCATGAGTAATCGGATTACATTTTTTGATGCAATCAACCCATTTTATGATCAGAATGAGACGCTTTTGTGCTGCCTCTTCCCAAGGCATGTATATATATATATATATATATATATATATATATATATATATATATACACCTCGGTTCTCAACCACAATCCGTTCCAGACGAATTGTTCAAAATCTAAATCGATTTTTCCCATTACAATTAATGGTAAAGGAATAATGTGTTCCAAGCCTTAAAATAGTCTTTTGTAGGAGTGAATGTAGAGTGTCTGCTGCAGGTGGCTGTTCCTCTATGTGTGTGGCCGCTGCATGTGGGAGGGGTTGCCGAGTGAGTGACGTCTCTCCAGAAGTGAAGAGGTGCCCGGTGCGTGTCCAGCTCTGAATGTGCGCTTCTGTGCAGTTTGGCTGTGACAAAGTCATAAACCAAGTCACGCTCTGTCCCAGACTCGCCTCATCCCTGTCCCAGCTCCAGCCCACAACAGGACATCAAACCCTGGAGTGAGCGCTCCAGCACCTCCCCTGTGACACTCTACCACGGTCCAGTGCGGAGACAGGAAAGGTTTTACACCTCAGTATGAAGAAAAAACAGTCAGTAAATGTAGCTAACGGGACACGTCTGCATACAGAGGCTGCGTTATACACAATAACAAAGCGCGTTGTGAGTCAGCTGATCGGTCCGCGCGTGTTATGTTTTTTCCGGCTTATTTCAGGGGTGTTCGAGTTCTGGAAAACCGAAGCAAAAAAATCGAAAATCGAACCGAAGCAAAAAAATCTAGAAATTTGTAGTATATATATATATATATATATATATATATATATATATATATATATATATATATATATATATATATATATATATATATATATTGTAGGTAAAGGGGTCCAGATTCTACCATTTGACTGTTACATGTCCATGACCCAACACTCCATCATTAGCCAAGAAAATCCCATTATTTCAGTATGAAAAACCATCGTCGAGTACGTGCAGGAATTCTTAACAGGACAATCATTGCACCCAAACAGATGGGGCAAGAGGAGGGGCCTGAATGAAGGTGATTTTCAAAAGTGGAATCATTAATATGTAGTAACAAATTGGAATGCTAGCGCAGCACGTTGTAAGATTTGCTCTCACATTGAATAAACATTTAAAAAATAATGCTATTTTTATTTTGATCAAATAGATTTTTTACTTACATAATCTTATTTTAAATACTAACTCTCACACAACAAGAATGACTGGAAGTTGACAACAAAACATGGACTGAGAGGTAAATATTTTGATCACAAGGCAGAGAAGAAAGTGTTTGGTGAGTGCACAATGAAGTCCAAGTCAATAGGAAAGCTTTTCTTTGTGAACACAACAGATGTTATGCAGATGTCATGTATGTGATTGAGGCCTACAGGTGTTTTAATAAAATCATGTTTGTGTGCCTTGTGGTGTGATGTGCCAATATTTACAGCTGGAGAAGGCGAGCGGACAGGAGTGTTCGTCCATCGGGAAATTATGGAGTTGCAGCTGGCACTCTGCGTTGATGGTCATCCTGCAGAGGGAGAGAGACATATACTTAGACTTCTGAGACTGTGGCACACATGCCACTCAGTATTGTTCGCATCACATAACTTTGGCACTTCAGTTAGCGAAGCTTCAAACCAGATGGTGTACAGAGGAAATGAGTCGTGAAAATTCTGTCAAGTTACGAAACTGTACTGTGAGCACAAAACCAGAGTGATGAAGAGTAAATGTACTCTCCGACTTCTCTGTTGAGAGAGTCCACTCTCAAGCAGATCATTTTCCCGCACTGAGGTTCAACGGTTGCTTTTTTTACACTCTTAATTCATTTCAAAGTGAAGGCGTTTCGATAACAGGGAAGTCATCAGAGTTGATCCAATGTACCGGTATTATAACACTTCTGGTATTTGCAGAATGTTTGACAGTAGCAGCTTGTGTCATAACGTCTTCATCATCAGCCACAAATGTTGCACAAAGTCGGAGATCAGTCAAATTCAACTTAGTCAGCTCCACATAAGCAGCAACCCAGCCAAAAATTGAAATGAAAGACATTAGCTTCACAATGTACTGCTCATAGTACCAGAAAAGATAGCTCGAAATGGTGCGATTTTCAGGGCAACTGTCATTTATGAACTTCACACACGATGTACATTTGAATTTCATTACATTACAACATGCTTCATTCATATATGAAACACTGAGAGGGAGCTCTTTAAAAAGTACTCGCAAATCTCTCTAGAGGTATGTGCTTTCTTATTTTTTGGTTTCGTTTTTTCATTTAAAGGTTGAATGCTGAAGTAACTGGTGCAGTTTCTGCCAACTGATTCATGGTTTGCCCTGACCTCTTTACTGCGACAATTACAAAGAGGTCACCAGTTTATTTGGACCCCGCCGTCATATTCAAGGAGAGCCGAGACCATCGGTGTGTGAATGAACACTGCACACAGAACACAGGGCGATTCGATCGTTTCTGTCGCTGTGTAAACGAAACCTGAGATTGGCTGCAGAATTGTTAACAGAAATGCTATAAGTAAGAGCTTCTGACTATGAGTATTCATTATTATTATTATTAGCAGTAATAATAATATTACCAGATAAGCAACTGTCTTGGAACTTGGCGAACAAATTGCATTTCCGTGTGCTGTCAATTCAAAGTCTTTTGACTGACCGATCATTTCTGAGGTCAGCGTCCAGCTGAATGCTCCCCCCCCCACCACCGCCCCCCACCCCGACATAAGACTCCAAAAAACAGGCTGTAATTCCACCAAATTGATGAAGGCTCAGTTCCTGTATCCTCCAGGAACAGTGCTGTAACTGGACCTCTCACAAACAGTATGCAACTCGCAGTAGCATAAATAAATAGGGAGCGATGACTCAGAGGTTCCATGAAGACACACTTGTTTATTGATGTGTATGATAACGCTATCACATTGACTGCAAGGGACTTGAACCCATTCATCTCATTTCATTAATATCAAACAGAGATAATTAATCCACAATTCACCCAAATTACGCAAACATTTTGCAGTCTCCAATTCCAGGTGCACCGCATTATACAATGAGATGTCATAACCAAAACATCTACGATGAAGGGGACGATATGAGATTGTTGCTGATGGAAGGGAAATTCAAGTTTTAAAAAACTTCAGGATAGAAACACAAACGTGTCTATGCACTTAATGCAGCCAAGAGTTCACACAACATGTGAGCACTTCCACCCTGATGTTGAAGCTGTAGTGTACATATTCAACTTAATTTGATCATTCTGGTGTCAGCTTTTACAACTGAAGTGTGACTCATTAAAAATAAAACATCATGTTTTTAAAAATTAACCGAGTCCCACCCCTATCTTTTGCACATAATTTAACCAATAAACAACACAAATACATCTGTATGCATGTGATGACACACAATTTCATCCTAAAAAAGTAAGGCATTTTTGTGTCATCATATTTATTGTCCACAACCTTAAAACAACTGGTCATTGAGCAAAAAATAGCATTACATTCCTATGAAAATGTATTTTTGTTCTGAATCACTGCTAAAGCCAAAATGTCCTTCACATTGAAAAAAGAATGAACACAAATCTTATCAAATGCTACAAGAACACTCGCAACTGAAAGACACTCAAGAGGCAACAGGTAAAAATAGTGACACAAGTGCAAGACTGAGGCTTCTGGGGGGGGGGGTGAAAATGGAAAATAAATCCACAGATACTCCGCTCTCATCGATATGATCTCATTAATCATTACCCAGACTTGCATGAGCAGAAGCAAATGAAGCTCTCGAGTGTCATTTTTGGAAGTATCACAGAATTAGACTTTAAAAGAGCTGTGAGCACCCTCCTCTATCATAGCTGGATTCTGTACAGGATGCTGTGCAGTTGGATGGTCGTCATGGTTACAGGGGGGCCCCTGGTTGCAGATCACGACAAGGACTTGCTATATAATGCAGAAGCCCATTTGAAGGCAGTCCCAAACGTACTTACTTGAAACAAGAGTCTGAAGGACTTGAGGAGATTTGGCTCAGGTGAAATGAAGGAGCACATTTTCATGTTCACAGGTAACAGCTACGGTTGCCTTGACGTTTTAAAAAGCCAAGATGTCGTCCACGTAAATCTACCCATATAGCAACAGGGCCTTGAACAGATGACGTCAAAAGGGGAAAAATGCATTGCATTATGGGCTAATAGATAAACTACGATGAGTGATTCCAATACCATCACCACCTCGGTGCACTCCGCTTGTTTGTTGAAGTTCGTCTGTTAAACTTTGATGATGGTGCAGACTTGCTGTGTTGCTAACTGCAACTAACTGCAACACAGCCTGGACTTCAAAAATGGTCACTGACCACAAGTGACGACGGTCCATGGTGGATGTTTTTAAAAACAAAACAAAAACAAAACAAGGTCTGTCCAGTCCCTGTATGACCGGAGCAGGAGCATGGTTCGCATTGCCGGCAGTCAATCAGACTTGTTCCCGGTGCATGTTGGCCTCCGCCAGGGCTGACCTTTGTCACCGGTTCTGTTCATTACTTTTATGGACAGAATTTCTAGGCTCAGCCAGGGGTTGGAGGGGATCCGGTTCGGGAACCACAGAATTTCATCTCTGCTATTTGCGGATGATGTTCTGCTGGCCTCATCGGACCGGGACCTTCAGCATGCAGTGTGAAGCGGCCGGGATGAGGATCAGCAACTCCAAGTCTGAGGCCATGGTTCTCGACCGGAATAAGGTGGTTTGCTCTCTCCAGGTCGGTGGAGAGTTCTTGCCTCAAGTGGTGGAATTTAAGTATCTCGGGGTCTTGATTTCGAGTGAGGGAAAAGGGGAGCGTGAGATTGATAGACGTGTTGGTACATCGGACAGTCGTGGTGAAGAGGGAGCTGAGTCACAAGACGAACCTCTCGATTTACCGATCGATCTACGTTCCCACCCTCACCTATGGTCCCGAGCTTTGGGTAATGAACGAAAGGATGAGATCGCGGATATAGGCGGCTGAGATGAGATTCCTCTGCAGGGTGGCTGGGCTCACCCTTAGAGATAGGGTGAGGAGTTTGGTCATCCGGGAGGAGCTCGGGGTGGAGCCGCTGCTCCTCCACATCGAGAGGAACCAGCTGAGTGGCTCGGGCATCTGATCCGTCGAACACCTCCCTGGGGAGGTGTTCCGGGCATGTCCTACCGGGAGGACACCCCGGGGAAGACCCCGGACTCGCTGGAGAGATTATGGCCTGGGAACACCTCGGGATCCCCTGGGAAGAGCTGGCGGACGTTTATGCGTATCGGGAAGTTTGGGCTTCCTTGCTCCGACTGCTGCCACTGTGACCCGATCCCGGATAAGCGGCAGAAGAAGGTGAAGGTGAAGGTGAAAAAACAAAACATGGCGGTAACATTGGTGAAAACGAAAGGTCAGAGAGCCACTATTAGTCCGCAGTCTTGATTTAAGCCCAGTTGTTTGTCCTTGACTATTTTCTTTATTTTATTTTTTTGTGGATGAAGAAAACAAGTCCTGTTCATGAAATGTGGATTTGAATCACTGGATCATTTGCTTTAATAAACATCTGAGGAACAGCTTGAAACCACTCTCACATTGTTGCCTTGCTTGAGTGAAAATGCTACTGAGACAGTATCGCAGTGCAATGTTCATCAAAACGTTCACTTGAAGCTACGAGGCATGTTTTCATCAGGCAAATTGAATTTTCACAAATCCGAGCAGCAGTATATCAAAAGGACGTTGTCTTATCCCTTGGGACTGTGAACATGTTGCTATGACAAAAAAATACAACTGTCAATTAAGGAAACAATAATTTCATTTGAGGCTTTCACTCATCTGACAGACAGAGTCAGGAGTGACTGTTGTCGGTGAAAACTCCTTTTCTGACGGACTGCAACACCATTCAAACATACATCAATCAAGTAAACACAATGAATGCTGCAGTTGGTGGAGAGACACTTTCAAATCCGCTTGATTCATGTGCAGGGAGCATCTCTTCTCTGAAGGGGGCTGAACAAACACTTGTGTTGATATGTGTTATTTGGACAAAGTCTGTTTTGAAATCCTCCACGTTGAGCAGAAATTGGATCCGTAGGAGTGAAAAAAGCATGTGTCAAAAAAGCGCTGTTCAAAAGCCCAGAGGTTTCAAAGGCACCTGTCCACGTTAGGTGGCTGTAAACATGTAATGAGCCTGCATTCACACACCGTGACGCTGGCTGTCATGAATGAACCAGGTTTGTTGTGATTCAAAAGTGAAAATAGGAAGTTTGAGGCGACCAGAATTCCAAAGACAGTGTAAAAGAAAGACCGTACCTCAAGGTGTAGAGTATCTTTCCATTGTTCCATATCCGTAGAAGCTGGTTCGGCGTCGTGATCCAGTGAGAATCCGCATTTTTTGAGTTCCTAAATATTGTGTCGGGCAGCCAAATCAGGCCGACCATATTGCTGTTGGAATGAAAGAGAGACAGGCGGTTGAGTGAACACCAAGACGCCACTAGTTTAAAGACGAGTGCCTCATTAATTACGAGAGTGCTGTGTGGAAAAGAAGGATCAATCAATTAGCCATGTTCATTACTTGCCCCCGGGAAGCAAGTGGATGAAAGATAATCTCAGTATGAGGACTCATTTTACCTGTTGAGGGTAAGAATCCGCATGCTGCTGCTGTTATACCGCAGCCGGGTGTCCACCCAGGTCTGGGCGAAGATGATATCGATCTGGTACTCCTGTGGAAGAAAAGGGACGTCAATATCGGGATGCTGTTTTACACGTCCAGACAGAGGCATCTTTGTGTCCAGCAGCCTGATCCATTGGGAGCCACTAATGTGCTTGTACGGACACAAATGTGCAGCTTCAAGGAAGCCACTAAACCAGCGAAAAAAACAGACACGCTTTTGATATGGAAATGGGTTTTCACGACTCCAGGGAGTGTATTTTTCATTCATCTCACTGCTGACCCTTCTTTCAAATGAAGTTGTTCAACATGGGACCTTCTCAAGTTGAACAGAAGATTTTCTTTCATTCTGATACGCCACTGAGTTTGAATGAAGAGAACAGATGAATAAGCCTCAGAGTTATATGGCCTTTCTCCACAAGTTTGATTCTAGGAAAAAAACGATTACTCAATTTTCTCTGTGTCAAACAAAATGTTCACTCGCGTACGCTCTCTTCATGCAGCTGTCTTCATGATCATGATTCATGCCTACCATCAAGCATCGCCGAGCAAGTCGCCAAACACCCACAAAAACCTCAAATCCCTGCAGACGGTCAGGGTGGCTGGAGTAACTACACGTCAGTGAAGCCAGTGTTCTGAATGGTTTGATCCATTCAAGTCCAAGCACTGTTCCATTCCGAGCCAAGAAGCTTTGCGACAGATTGTGTTGTAACGTAACAGAGCACCTTAAATGTACTGCTGCTTCATCACATTTCTTTTAACCATATTTACTATTCATCACAACAAGATAGATTTGGAGTTCGTGAAGTCACACCTGTCACAGTACATATATATATATATATATATATAGATAGATAGATATATAGATATATATATAGATATATATACATACATAAACAACAGTTTATGTATGTTCGCTTGAATAGATGAAGTTGCTCAGTGTATCACTGTTTGTTTTTCCAGGGGATTTAAATGAACTGGTTCAGGATCTACTACTGTGTGCGCCCTGGCTCAGCAGAGCCTGTTTTTCTAACAGACCATTAAGGACTGAAGTTGTTTTAAGAGGTTGAAACCTCTTAAAACACCTTTTTTAAATCATAAACACAGCTTCGATTGTCAATCAGCAGCTCTCATGTTATCGACTTCAGTGAACACAATAATTAAAATTGCAGTTGCACTTTCATTAGCCCATATGGTGTGTGGCCAATGAATAAACAATGGTGGGCCAGCTCCCTTAAAAATAAATGTTGCATCACACTAATACAAAATGGGTCACATTGTGGTGATGCACGTAATATGAAAACTAGATGAGTAAATAAAAAAACAAAACAATGGATATCTGAAAATGTGTGAAGCCCATAACAACAAAAGAAAGGGACAAGGATAACAGAGGCTGTATGTCAAAGATTACTTGACAGCTCCCCTAATATCATATTTACCTTATTTTTATGTAACATATAAATAAACTTCAAATAAACTTTAACCAGCGGTGCAAAATCAACAAGTCATGCAAAGGTTAATGATGTCAACAAGACATAGCAAACTGTTCTCCTTCAAAGACACGCTCAATATCAAACACGTATAGAACCTTTCAGTCCTGCAATGGAAGTTGGGAAGAAACCAGAGCACATCTCCAGGACGTCGACGATAATGAGTGATGTACGGGTGTGACAGGGTTATTCATTGAACAAAGGCAGTTCATTTGACCACCAGTGGCTTGACATGTGATTTGCTCTTATACTCAAACTGTTCTACAACTTCAGGACTGGTTGTGAGAGGAGAGATGGAATAGCTTTAAAAACAAAGAAAAAGTGCATAACTAATTTTGACCAAACAATAATTGGTGCTGAAATACTGTACACTCAAACCTTCGGTCAGCGAGTCCCAAGTCAAGAGAGTTTGTGACCCCTTGATCTTCATGCTTCAGAAAACAAAAGCATGGAAGTGAATTCTTACATACAATTGTACCTCTGCACCTCTTCTTATTGTGCACTTCATGATGCCATTACTTTGAAAAATACAGTGTGAATTCCATATTAGATATAATACCCTGCCAGCAACACAGAAATAAAGAAATAAACAAGATTTTTTTTTCAAGAAAGTGAGCCACAGCATAAACATGAACAAATAAATCTAATTTATGCAATAATTACATAAACATAACACACAGTCATACATTAAAACTAATAATAATCTGTGCTTGTGAGCAGAACATTATGCTTTTCTAACCTACAGAACCTTATTTCACAATTTCTCATCCTACTCAGAAACATGGTGATTTTCAAGAAGGACCAAGAAACAAGGGACTGATGAGCAGTTCTCTGTCAAGTTAGGAGTCCAGCAGAATCTGTCATCCATTTCTCAGGATTTTCCTTTCTAAAATTTTGAATAAAAAGAGTCATATTCAGGAAAAAAAAGAACATTACAAAGGAACAACTGCTCTATTATAAGCAACAGGCCAGTTTAACCCTGCTCAAGCTGAAGATTCACTAAGCACTAAAATGTTGAAGAGGTAGTGATAATGAATTTTTGTCACCCAGCTGCGCCTGTGGATGAAAGGTATTTTAACCAACTTCTGTGTGCGGTTCTGAGTACAATGGCAGCGCAGACTTTTCTACCGAACAAAAACATTTGCATACAGAGACATGTGAGGCTGGACGATAATAAACTGCTGGCGCGGATTCCACTGGCATTTGGCCAGAGAAACAATCACACCCCGCTTCAACTGTCTGCCGGCTGGATAAATGATTCACTTTTGCTTGTTAGTGAGTGAATGTGTAGAAGGCGGCAGCGGTCCGACTTCATCGGCAGTAATGTTTATTCCAATTACACAAGGTACTAATTTAAATTGATTCCATGGAGATAACGGTTAAGTCAGACACAAACAGCCTGAGTAAAGCTGATTTTTACAGACAACAAGGGATGTGACTATGCACTGAAGCAAGGGCGTCAGGGATCAATCCTTCAGTAAAAACCTGGGAGTCATGCCGGGGGTAGAAAATGCAAGTACAATTATGAAGTAAGTTTAAAGTGTCCAATCCATTTTTTATTTTTCTGCATGATGTAAAGGTGTCACATCTTGAGTATTCCTTGATCCATTGTGATGGCTTAGCTCGGGTTTTAGAGCTTCCATCAGACGTCCATGAGACCTTGTCACACAGCAGTCAGGTTGCAGACCACACTTCCCAAGCCCCGACCTCTGCTGGCACCTGCTTCACTTGTTAAACCCCTACCTCTCAAGCCCATTACTTTCAGACTCCTACCTCACCTCTCAAGCCCTGGCCTAACATCTCACCCCCTCCCTTCATGGACTCACAAAACAACTTAAAAACATCAATTCCAAAGTTTCTCATGAATTTCTACCAAGTTGGAAAAGAGAATCAGACAGATGTTTGTTAAATATATTATTTACTCTGGTACTTCACCACATCCTCTTCAGCTATAGGTTTTGGCACACTGTTGAACTTTCATTGCAAACTGCAACTGTGCACTTGCTCTTCAATACTTACAACCACTGAGTACTGAACTGCCGATGAATTTGTGAACAGCCCTTGTTGTCTGTGGTTTATTTTATTTTATTTTATTTTTGCATAATGTACCAAAGCACTTTCTGAGTTGGAGGGATCCTGATTCTGATTCTGATTCTGAACTGCAGTGTCGCCATGATGGCAGTCGGAACCAACCGCGCTATATACCTGACTGTATGAACAACTAAGAAATGATGAATAAAGAGAAACGTCTAATACATGGGTAGTAAAGTCAGAATCATTTTGACTTGTGTTGAACAGCTTCTAACCAGCTGACCAGTGAGTGACAGAGTTGGTACTGTCACAGCTGAAGTGGAAGATGGTGTTTGACAACGGGGGAGTGTGTTGCCAGAATTTCGTCAGCGGTCAGTTACTTTCTCCTCCGCGCCACATTTTTATATTTAAAAAACACATTCCATCGCATCACGCATCTATTCCAGTATTCGGTGACTCAAATGTTGCCTTTTCTTCACTATTTGGCTGAATATATCCTGCCACCGAATGTTCCGTGCAACCCGAATCACAATATATCACTGGACCTACAGTATCACAAGACATCTGCCAATACGTAGCCCGACTTACCCAGTATACACCTGTAGACATGATCCACTTCACAAATTAGAACATAATAAAGTTAACTGAATGAAAGAAGCCAGTGGTGTAGCCCAGCACTTTATTCAATGATTTGAACTCACCAGCATGAGTCATGATAAAATGTAGTTTTGTCAAGTTGAACCATAACCGAGCCTGACTGGGCCGGAGCTGTCAATTCCGTGCACACTGCTGAACCGTAGAAAAACTAGCTGGTTATTCTGTAGCACTATCGTGCACTTTGAAAAGAGGCAGCACTGAACAACGGCCGATCCTTTTGAAGATACATTTTTGATTGGAGTTTGCTGATAGTCTTCACATCCTGTATCTGGCGTGATTGTACACCACCTCCTGAGATGATGTGTAGCTTGTCAGAGTGTATAAATAAAAGAGAAAACATTGTTATGTTTTGACAGAACTCTTTGATGTAGTCATGCATCAAAAACGGAATCTCGGGGGACTTGTCAAAAAAGGCTCGCAGCACTAAAGTTCATCCGCTGACAATGTCTCCGATGAGAAGTTTATTCCAGACTTGTTGTTGGTCTATATTAATGCAATGTAGTTATGTGTCCATGAGCTCAGTCAGAGAGTCAGGTTTAATATCCATGGCGAGTTTTGTGGGAAATCAAAAGAAAAAAATATTCAGTGGGATGCAATTGAATGTAAATGCAGTGACACTGGTAGATATTCTTTAATGTCGAGTTTCCCACTAAACTCCGAGGGGGACAATAACAAGCGCAAATGTGGCTCTGGGGTATTTTCCTATTATTATTATATTTTTCATATGAAAGGCTGTTTTTTTTTTAAGGAAAGACGATTAATCCCTCTTCCATCTTTTTAAAAATGTGAAGGAAAAAAACAAAATGTCCATGCCTTTATTGTTTTAGTCTGTTTGATGTTATCAAGTTTAAGTTCATCAGTGACGGCTCATAATTATTTCAGCAACCTTCAAAAGACTTCAGTTTAAAATTCTAAATGACTGTCGATGAGCTGCGGAGAGTGGATGAACGCAATTGGAAAAGAAGGAGAAGTCGAGTGAGTCTATAGCAGAGGGCAGACAGAGGGAGGTGGACAGTAATAAGCTGGAAGAAGGAAGAGAGGAAAATGCATGCAGGAAAGTATCAAAGAGACTGTATTGACTTTGCCATTATTGCAGTATTGTTAATCGATATTCAGTCATTGTTGAAATAACTCATTTCATCTTGCAATCGGCTGAGTCCTCTATCTGTTTATTACTTTGCTTAGTGATAAAATCATGTGTAGGAGTGGGTTATGTGCATCTGTGTTGCTTTAATATCTTACAAAGTACCTCACTCCCCTTATAATATCAGCCAACAAGAATGTAAATATATGACAATTCCTGCTTGTTAAACGCCTCACGTTCCACAACACAACACAGCTGCTGTTACTGCGACGGCTCAACATCTGAGTAGAGGTTTGTGTTTCCGACAAACAGGAAGATAATCAGCTGTGTTTTTGCTTACTGCAATGAGGAAATTAAAAGCAACCTTCACAAAGTTTTACTTCACTCTTATTTTTTTAGGGCTGGCACCGTGTTTATGAGTAAACTGGCTTAGTCAAATTATTTTATACAGCAGTGGGATCAGGAGTTCCACAATCAGTTGTACCAGGTGCCAAATTTAAAACAAGTCTGGGCAGAAATAATTCATTTATATGGATGCTTCGATATCTGGAAAGTTCAGTATGACTTTTCACTTGGGATGCCCCAATATCGCTTTTTTGCTGACCAAACATGAGTACTGACAATTGAGTACTTGCTGATACTGAGTACCGATACAAGTACTTAATAATACCATGACAACCATTTCAAATTATGCTTCTTAATATTTTTTTCTGCACATGTTCCCCGAACAAACATGACACCACTGTCACAGATTTTACTTTGAACATTTCAAGTCATCTTCAGAGACTATGATTCATGTTTTAACGTTGAAAAGTAAACAATACATCACAGTACATTTAAACACTGAAATGCGTCATCATATAACTGCTTTGCAAATCCCATGTGTTTCAAGAAACTGCACCAGACAGAAGCATAACCTTCCATTGCTGACCCTTAAGACACGAATCATTATTTCTATTCATGCTTGTTGAATGCTTGTCAGAAAATGTGTTAAATGTTGATGGGGAAATGGACATATATCGATGTAGAGCTCATTTGTAGACAGGATTAAATTAAAAACCGACCATGAATATTTTGAGCTTTCATGGACCAAATAAGCGATGAGGTACTAGATCGCAAGTTTGACACATGCTTCATCTAACGTCACAGGAATTCGTTTTCTTTTCTTTAGTTTGCATTAAAAAATATCACAAAGTATTTTGAAGTTTCCATGCCGCCAAATATGAAACGCTGCATTGTGTGAATTGTCTGTTTTCTATAGCTCACCTTTTTGATTTAGTATTCATTTATAGTTGATGAAGACTCATGAAACAGTGACTTAATTTTCAGCGCTTTGTAGATGGTCCTCTTTCTTCAAAATTATGAGGTATAATGTTTTGTTGACATAGTTGTTCAATACCAAACAATATACAGCATACTGTGCCACCAAGGGGCCACAGAGAATTTGGACAATGTTTCATGAAACCTCAGCAACACATTAGTATTCTTAGGTCACCGTGCCAAAGGTGATGCCACTGACAAACACATTCTGAATCATAAAACGTCAAATATTGGCTGTCCTCAAGTCAAAAGGAGGACAGTGTTTCAAGAAACTTCACCTAGTAATGTTCAACACATTACCTGAAAAGGCTAACAAGAACGACTGAATTGATTCTTTTGTAAAATTAAAGATGCTCCAGAAGATACAGTGATCTCACATGGCCTGTCCCTCTCCATCACCAACGCAAACTCTACATAACACTATTGGAAATGAAAACAAAGCACCAGAGTGAGGAGCACAGATATATCCTGTTCTCGACTGTAAGAAGAATTTCTTTTTTTTATTTCACAAGCAAAACATTTATCCTTGATGTTCCATCGATTCAAAGTCCAGTTAAGTGGATCAGCTAGGAAGCCATCCATTGATACGTCAACCCCGGTGAACATAGATCAATTTTAATATTATTACAATGATGTCCGACCACAGGTGACTTCCATTCACACGCAGGAAATATCATTCCGTGCATCAGCTGTCATTTCATTTTCCAGAATGAACTTAAGATGCCGCCTTGAAGCCACGACAGCACAGGAGGTCCGTGAACAGAGAACCTGCAATCAGATAACCTTTTCCGGTACAACCTCTGCAAGGAAGTGAGTCATTGAAAGTCTGGCAGCATGGGGCGACACACACACACTCTAACATTACCACTCACCCACAGACTCTAAGTTAAATGGATCTACAAACTGTGTTCATTGTCTATAAAGCGCCGCACAAGAGAACAAAGCTGACTTCGGCCTCAAACAAGTCACATCAAATTAGGCAAGTAAAATGACAACTTACTTAAAGCTAAATTCTTTATACTGAACAGCCTTCAACATGAGTGATAGAACAAGTGTAGTTGAGATGGATAGAAGAAATAAACTGGCCTCTTGGTCATATTGAGACTCTTATTGTTGCCTCTTAATTCTCTCGGCCTGTGACGGAGAAAATGATCCATCCATTGTGTGGGATCTGGAGGCAAACTGATTAAAAGACAGCCGGTTTGTTTCCTTTTGATATCTCTTGGCCTTACTCTGTCAATGCGGAAATACATTTTGCGAGGAGACGAATGCTGGATGCAGCTGCTTGCAAGAGTTGGTGAGCATTGCGAAGAAATAAATGAACAATGTCTGCAATTCTTCCCCTGACTAAAAGATTAAAAGATATCTTGCAGGGCCTGCCAAAAAAATCACACTTCCATAGGGGCTTGGTGACTCTTGTACCTGCTGGACTTCACTGTCTCAAGGACTTGTTCAGTTCTGCTGAAATGTGGCAATGCGACTCTCGTGCAGTTTTTTCTCCCTGCATTTGTCTGCTACCTTCTGTCCGTATGAGGCTCTACACTCTCCATTTTCCTAGCCACAGTTGAGTGGTGGCAGTAAGGCAATGGCACGGATTGGCTGTGAGAGCTTTGATAAACTGGCATTCACTCTATTTTTCTATTTGGCCTTGTCAGTCTTAAGGCTCATTTATGCTTCCATAACGTAGGAAATTGTACCTGTCCGTTTCAAATGATGTCATCGTCACTGATCAGATACTTTCATGCGTCCTGTGCATTGGTACTGCTGCTCACCAATATATCCACCAGGAGGAGCAGCTCTGACTCAACAGTTTATGACAACAACAAACTCCAAAACCAACATGGCGACTGCGGAACAAATACTGATAATGCACGTCTCCACAAAAGAAGAAAGCGGAGGCAGCATTTTAAGTCAGTGGTTGGTGAGGCTGTTAAATATAGCGTAACTGGAGGATTGTGTCATGCCTTCTTCAAGCCTCATTAGAGCTACACATCCGGTGGTATCAACAACATTGCTTACACGGTCGCAGCCAGTGATGCCGCTCTGTTTGGCCCGTATCTATATACTTTGTGGAAATGTGAAGAAATAGGGAATAAATTAACGCAGAGCATGGACGGAAGGCTCCGTCCATATCCCGATCCATACGTAACATTGTGCAAAAATGGGCCATTATTAGCAGTGAATGATCAGCAGATGAATTCTGCATGTATTGTACAAGCTGATGATAGACGTCTGAACCACATACTTATTTTTATAAATCAAAATCTCTTTGAATGGAAGTGCCTGTTCAATAATGGTTCTTGTTTTACAAAAAGCTACTACAGTAAAAAAAAAAAAAAAAAAAAAGTCAGCAGCTTCTGCAAGTGTGTAATGTATTGTGGAGAAACAAAAAGATAGCAATATCTGAAGATATCTGAAGAAGAAAGGAAACATGATGCTTGGAAAATTGCATTTTGATAAAAGTATGTTGTTTGTGTGAACATGTGTGGGTGTCTGCCAGAATTTTTTTTTTTTTAAACCCTACGGTAGGTGGTCCATTCATGGACTCAATTATTTAGTGAGTCCATCCCTTGTAGCACTTGTTCAGCAGTAGCACAGCATGGGTTATCCCCCCATCACATTCCAATTTAAATGCACTTCAGGTTCAGACAGTTTTCAAAGGTAATAACTTATCAGACGCAATGGTGTATATATAATGCAAAAATTTTAATCATTGTTCAGATTTATAATATACACCAAAACCAATATATGAAGTAGAATCTCAAATCATATTGTGCGGGAGTCTCAAATAGACACATATTGATGCTGCACTGTGCACTGTCATGTGCGATAAATATGCAAATAAGACAACAGATAGGCTCTAACATCATTTAAATACTCATAAATCCTATGTTTTCCAAATGTAATGTTATTCCTGACAGCATTAATGCTAACGGTGCAGCTTAACAACCACTCCTGCTGCAACACTCTTCATTTATGCCCAAGGATCAGGCATCACAAGCATCTGGTGCATCCCATTTTCAAACAAAGGTTTCGTCGTCGGCTGCTTAAGGAGGAAAATGAGTCTGTATCAGGAGACCTGCCAGATAACGTAATAAAAACAAAACGACTTCATGTCACCAGGCCACCTTGGGTGCTTACAAATACTGAAGCAAACAGCATTCATTATTCCTCATTGCTACTTTGAAAAAAAGATAAGATAAGCTACAATTTGTTGATGTCACAAAGGAGAAGTTTACCGTTGCTGAAGCTCTTAAAATTGGGATGTTCCCAGTATTTTGAACGCAGGACGACTGAACAGTCAGTGCATTCGTGCTACCAAGTAGCGCACTAAGTTAACCCAGTTGATATGCTGCTCGGAAACTACCCCACCCCTCTCACACTCTCAGTACTGGACCGGAAGTCTCCATTAGTGCTCTCTGGTCATGTTGCCCATGTGTGCACATTGAGTTACCAACGACAGGAGTCAATAAGATGTTTGCATCTTAATGAAATCAATACATGCAATTGTCGTGACATACTGGTTAGTTGCTCAACAAGTGTTACTTAACAAAGGTGACAAATATTTGATTGACTTAGGGCGGTTTCACACTGCAGGTTCTGTCTCGGGAGGCCTGAGCGCGATTCGCAATCTTGTTAAACAATGTGTAATCTCTATAGTAGCTACACAAACACCTGAAAAGTTAAAATTTTGGCGTAAATGGAGTTTGAAAGCTTTCTCGTAAGCTTTTCTATCACTTTGGAGAAACAGTGAAGTAGCTTCACACACGGACATGTCTGCCCTCACTGCAATTCCATTGTTCCATCCAGCCCACTGCTGTCAGGTTGCACAGTGGTGGACTCTGACTGGCCTGTCTGTCATTGTCATTTAGGACATTTGGCACATTATTGTTGAGTTTCTTGGAGAAAGTTTAATCTATCTCATCTAATCTAATCTAAATGACAATGTTGATTTACAGTATTGCAATATAGCTCGATCGTCAGTCCTACATCGGGTATGAATTGTATCACCATGTTGGTTCTATCGACGGATGTGAGAGTTGGAGGGTGATAATATTGCTGCACCATTGTCAAAATGCTCTCATGTGTAATTCCATCCGACAATTTAGTTCTCATTTTCCCACTTAGAAATGTATCAACTTGTCTAAGATCTGGGAAGAACTTGTACCCAGTTCTTCATATTTTCTTTAGCCATTTCTTATGACGCTCTTCATCTTTAGGTGACACAAAGAAACTTGCCATCGTGTAGCGGCCTCTGTGTTTATAGTCCATTCTCCATTGCTCATTTCACTTTAGTAGAAAGAGGGCTTCAGAAAGTTCTATGTACATCTTAAAATGTTCCCATGTCCTCACAGGTCTCTCCAAAAATAGTCGCCAAGTCAACAAGGGCATTACCTTGCAGCAGTCTTGAGCACTTGGTCCACACTGGTTCAGTTACCAGCAGCACGCCAGCAGATGGACATGCCTCACATGAAGCCCACTGCAACAGCTGCAGCACCCACCACTGCCCCAAGCTCCAGTTTCACAGAACGCTGACCACCCAGGTGGCCATATTAAGGAGGTGGATGTAATTTGTAATTTCTTAATTCATTGTATTCAATTGTATCTTGTCTGAAATAGGCTCAGATTTATCTATGGCCACTTTCTGATTCAACTTTCAACATCCATGAAACTCTGACTTTGTTTTCAGAGCTCAGTAGGTGAAGTGGTTTAACTGAGTGGTAGGTAAAACTGAGTGGTTTTATTGATACAGTAGAGCAAAGCCAAATATTATTGAACGGAGAGTGGCCTCTGAAAATGAGGACACTGTTTCTTGAAACCTCATCAGTCCATCACTAAGCTTCTTGATAGTGATGCATTATGAAAACCCCAAACATTTGCTGAAAAGAAACTTCTGGACTGACTCAAATCACAATTCATTCTATTGTGACTGATCTTCCTAGTCAACGTTACAAGTTATAAAGTTTCAGGAAACAGTGTCCTCAAGTGCCACAAGCAGTTTAAACATCTCGATTATCATATAGATGGCGCTCTCTTCTCTATAATAATTGGCACTTTCACAATCACTTTTAACCCAAGTGCATCACCATCTGAAAATGAAGACAGTGTTTCATGAAGCCTCATCTGCCTCACTGCAACCAATTTTAAAGAAAGTGAAAAATGTATTTCTTTTTTTAACAGAGAAGAAGAAAGTGAGGACGAACACGCTACGGAAAAATGACATTCTGACGGGACCATAATTAAGTCAGACTTATATCTTATGCCTTTCTTAATTCAAGTATTTGATCACGATCGATGTAGACAAATACTGTCTTTTACATGCACACAGCCTGCGGGATGATTTTGATGTTGGTGGCATTTGGACAAGCTGTAAACAAATTAAAAATGTGTGACAATGCTGCCATCGATGTCAGCAAATTAGAGCCACAAATGCGCTGTTATTCATGTGACCTGCTCATATTTCGGGTCAGCAATAACATCTCAGAAACGTGCGTTTGGTAAGATATGCAGCATGTGTGCGCAACGACTCAGGGATGCTGTAGATTGATGCTGAGCTGCTCAGAATAATAATAATCCCTCCGCCTCATATGTGACTCAATGGCCCCGTTTTCTTTCTCCTTTTTCTACAATGAAGGAATGACAAATGTGTCCGTGGTCAACGTGGCTGGACTCACGTAGCTGGCTACTTCAGGGTGAACATGAACTGAGCACAGAATGAGTTATGACTTGCAGAATTATAATTGACATTTTTTCTGAGCTGTTGAGGCTCAACACAAAAGAAATGGAACAATAAGAAAAGAAAAAAAAAACATGAGATATCACAAGCGACGAAAGGAGTGAAAAAAAAAAAAAAACATTGCATGGAATCACTCAAACAGAAATTCAGTGGGATTATCAGTCTGGACCATAAAAAGCCACAATATAAAGCCGTTCCCAATTGCAATGAAGCACCAACACATGAAGGGTGGGAGCAACTTTGAAGGATTGCTTCTGTCATCCTGGGATGTTTTCTTTTAACTCCGGGCAACGTGTCTTCAAAGATTGTTTTTCACGATCACTCCAATGTTTTTCATTTCTTGGAAATGGATCTTTCAAACCAGTTTCAGTGAGAAACATACAAACATTATCATTGTTGTTGTTGTTGTACATGTTCACAAGGGGAGATGATGAAACTGTCCCACGGAATTGATTTGCAAAAGCTGCAATGTAGCACAGAAAAAAATAGTATCATCTTCAGTTTGAAGTTTCAGGTTTATCGTATATATATATATATATATATATATATATATATATATATATATATATATATATATGACTTAAGCTAAACTTGTGTCTTGTTTAACTTGTGTTTAATTCTCAACAGCACAGAGACGACAAGGCGTGGTCCAGTCTACCGCTTCTACACTCACACACCGATGGGTCACACAGCACTGTTGGCGCTATCCAAGATATTAGAGAGTCCATGACAGATATTACCCCATAGTGATTGGTGACAGGATACACCAAATATCCGCCCACTGACATGTCTGATACACATACAGAACCCAATCACTCGAGTGATTTGAGACTGATCCTCCCTCACTGTTGTGCCTTTCTTGAGTGTCTCAGCGATCCTGTGATGCGGGTGAAGCAAAACAGATTTGCCTACAGCAGAGGCCAACAGCTATATATTTGGGGGTCACTCAGTGTAGACTTTGTTTACAGCTGAGATTGACACAGTGTATCTCTTGCAGCAACACAGAAAAACTAAATTCACAGTGGCCACACAGCGAAAAGAAACCCGGCTTTCACAATCTCAAAATTCTGCTGTTCAAAATTGTGCTTTTGCTCACAAAACGATAAATTATTTAGCCCTTACCTTGGTTTCTGTTTGTATTTTGGTCCTTTGGAGATAATGGATTCTTCCCAGTTTGTTTTCATTCATTTTTGTATACCTTACTTTGGTATTTGGACTTTAGCTTAATACAAGATGATTTTTTTTCAACATTAAGTCAAACATTTCGTACTGTATATTACTTATGAAAACAAATCTTAGAAGTATAAACTAGAAAAGCACTGAGACAGCACATTCTTTGTCCAAGGCCCATATTTTATAACCTGATATCACATGCAAGATAATAACATCCATGATTCATGGAATGAATGCCATGTTCAATGTCACCATCATTCATTCTCAAAGGAGAATCTAAGTTATCAGAAGGCTAGAAGGAAATTATTTTGATTCTGTGTTCAAATAACAAAAATTTGGAGAGTACATCTTAAAGCCTCTGATTCTGCAAGAGTATCCAAAACATTTTGGCTCAGAGAACTTACACCATCCCTGCCAAATTTGTGACTGACAGTTCTTTATATTTCCCAATGCCACACTCTCACATCACACTTTTTGTGCTGCAGCTCTTCAAAGTCCATTGGACTTGAACATGTTAGATCAGTGGTTCTTAACCTGGGTTCGATTGAACTCTAGGGGTTCGGTGAGTCGGTCTCAGGGGTTCGGTGGAGCCTCGGCCGCAGAGGTCCACCCCTCAGTCTAGTCTAGTTAGTGTATCATATTTCATTTTTTACTAAAGAAGGGTTCGGTGAATGAGCATATGAAACTGGTGGGGTTCGGTGCCTCCAACAAGGTTAAGAGCCACTGTGTTAGATAGATAGATAGATAGATAGATAGATAGATACTTTATTGATCTCCGAAGAGAAATTCCCATGAACCAACGTTTTGTCGCCATTGGTTCATGGGCATATGGACAAAAAAATGATCACGTTAAATGTTGTCATTTCGGTGATAACGATAATTATCACGATAAATATTTTCATTCTATTCCATGTGTTGGACACACTACAGTCTCTTGAAACTGTTTATGTTTCATTAGAACAGCTAAGTGTAGAGATGTGAAATTCAACGTTTCACGTCTCTCCTAGAACCTGGTCGTGTCTGTCAGGCTGCTCTGCCAACTTTATTTAGGGGTTAAATTGAGCCGTCCGTCTGTTGTAGCTCATGTCTCGCAACAGTCAACTTTAACTATGGACCAGTCTGGACACATTTCCTCGATGCTACTGAAGAAATATTAGAAATATTGTGAGTAAATGGTCATTTCATTACTGTATATTCTATACTAGAAATCATTATATAAACTGTCAGTCCCTTGTCTAGTATGATGGAAAACATTTTCACACTTCTCTCTGCTAAAATGGTTGTTTTTCATTGCCTTTTGAGGATTTCACTAATATTTTGATTGAATCAGAATTTGTTGATGGTCCCTAACTAGTAGTATCATTAGCGCTACCTGTGAGAGTGTGTCCACGATCAAGGAACCCTAATCGTGGACGTGGAAGAGGACGCCACCGCCAATACCGGAGCGGACCTCCGTCCATTATCCAACTGTTTTCCCCACAGTGTTTCACTGAGGCACCAGCGCAGCGGGAGACCTGCATGTGTTGATGTGAACCAAGTCAGACGGCCGCGTCAGAGAACCTACGAGGACCACTCCATCTAATAAAATAAACACTGATCCAGAGACTCAGAGTCGACCAGAGTCGTTATCAAAGGTTCCCTGGAGTAAAAATAAGTTTAAAACTACGATCGTGAACCAAAGTCCACCACACTCTCCACAACTGTCACACGCTGGTGTCGGCTGTCAAACTCCTCGGAGCTGGAGAGCGTGATGTGGCGTCACGGTCACATCATGTTCAAGTCCAATGCTGCGAGTGGTCCGTGTGTTTATGAAATGTCTTGTGAGATGCAGAATTCTCATTGTGGAGATTATGTTAAATGATAAGTTATCGCCCATCCCTAGTCTTCAGTGATGAAAGTGTTTAAGCCTTTATGAACTTTGCTTTTTAAATTGAGCGTCTATATCATAAGACGTGATACAGTTGACAGCCATTGTCACAAGGAAACTTCACCTATCTATAGTAAGACGACATCAAAGCTTCTGTGAAAGTAACACAAAGTACCATGCAAATGACACTGTCCACTCCTTGTTGTCCACAGCAATTTCCCCCTTCCTTTTTAAATCAATTGAACCCTTCAGTAGCTTTCCCATTCTCATCTTGAGAAGAGGCTCTCGTGATGCACTTGACTCGATGATAATAAGCTATAACGCCTCAGGAAATTTGAAGCCTGCATGAACATGAAGATTTGATTTTCCATCTCTGACATAAAAAACGTTGACTAGCGTTACAGCTGTCATGCATCAGCAAACAGCAGAACAACACTTCCACAGAGATGCGCATTGACACTCCAGGCAGACACAAATGGAGGTTCCTCTCATCTCGGGACGGGCTCAACGTGAGTGGATCCTTGTGCCGCTGTGACTCTTCTAACCATCAAAAACAACTATCTCCGTGAAACTTTCAAGGAACATTATAAGCTTTATAAACCACAGAAAAATAGTATTCTAAAACACAGTAAACCAAGTCACCAGATTAGTAAACTTACAAACCTTTTAAATGTGTCTGAGCTGCAGGAAGCCACAACACATTCTCACTCCTTAGATATCAAATATTGTAGGTAGACAGGTGGTATCTAATGTCCTAGGGTCGGACGGACCAACGTCTCAAACAAGTACAGTTGGGTAATGGCACTCCTTAGAGTTCTATAAGTGGAAGTGTGAAACTCCATGATAACACACTCTATGTAGAAGTTACGTGGTTTCATGAAAAAGGGTCGTAATTTTTCACTAGACGCCACTGTCTGTTCTTTGCTTGGCTACGATCAACTACTTCGATGAAAGCTCACATTCTTAGAGACCACTAGATGGCGTTTTTGGTGTGCAAATGAAGTGAGGATTTATTTCAGTAGCTGTTCAAATACAAACATTTTACAGCAGACAGTGCCATCGAGTGGCCTCTGAAAACAAGGACAAGGTTTCATGAAGCCTCATCTACCCATCACAAATGTCCTACCCTAATCCCAAAAGAGATGCTCCTTCATCCCGACCATTTCTTCATATGGGTGAGGAGAGCCGATCGCTCCCGACTTAAACAGTTACGTGAAACAGAAGGTAGTCAATCAAAAAGTGATCAATCCATGCTGCGTGTTGTGTTTCCTAGATTTCTGGCTTGAAGGATGAGCTTCTCTATTGGTGGTGGCACGGAATGTTTATGTGAGGTGTGTTGATATTATCATGGAGAAATTCTATGGCGCCCCAGTCCACCAGTCATAGAGCCGTCATGCCGTCATTTCAGCAGTGACTGCGGTGCCTGTCGACCATGCAGGAGCTGGTCTACAATAGTCGAAGAATATCTGGACAGCCCGAATCATGTCTCACATGTCATCATTTGATCATTTCCTTGTTGTCACCACTTTGCTTTCCATAGACTGACTCCCTGTCGGCATGATCTATCTTACGCAATACAAATGCAGAACCCAGTTTAAAGGTGGAAAGAAGAGAGCAAAAGGGAGCAATTCAATTTCTCCCCTAACTCATTCAGCCTTAGTGAAAATCAAAGTCAGATTTTTATTAATTTTTTTTTAATCTTCATTAGGTTAAAAAAAAAAAAATGTGAAAAATCCAGAGTAAATGCCAGAAGAGGGCAAACAACTGAAGGCTGACTTCAACATCGGACGAAGTAGTTCAGTTGAAAAAGTGCTAGAAAGCATGAGACACATATTTAATGGGTGGGGCAAGCAGTGACCTGTTAGTGTCTGGTTTATTTTCTATATCCAGAACAAAAGCTATCGCCCATCAAAGGCAGTGTTTCGTAACAATCCCTCTTTCTTTCAGTTGCATATTAATCGGGAAGGTGGTCGTCCATTATATCTGAGCTGTTGTAAAGCCACAGATTCAAAAAGACGCCCACTCACTCGTCCAGGAATACATTAGAAGAACAGAGAGTCGATGTCACTCTGGGTCCATCTTTGACAGTTCATTTACTGACAGTGAAATCTGACGCGACTGGCACCAGTAATAGAAGCTCAGCGCTTTGACTTTAATGCTGCTAATACTCTCGCTCATCACTCAACTGCTCATCACGCCGTGCTGAATGACTCTAACTTTCAACTGGCATTGCATCATCAACTTAACCTGGCCAACAGAGCAAAGATGCGCTGATATTCCTCTTGTTTCTGGAGGAAGATGAGAGGAAATCTGGCACTTGAGTGCTCAGAACTTGAAACAATAGTATGTGATTGGTATGGATCACGCATTTCCATCCCGGGGGATTTGGCCCGGTTTTTCATGTGGAAGTCTCAGTCACACGTGCCACGATGTACGCAGTTTAGAGACGCTACAAAATGGAAATGTCAGCACTGATGAATCAGACAGAAGTCAGCAAAAAAAACAAAAAAAGAAAAGAAAAAACAGTCCAGAGGGTGCAACCTAGTGTGGGCAAACAAATCCATGTCGATCTTGCACAAATGAGTGGTATTTGTTTACTTACTGTGCATTTGCAATGCCAGCATAGACGCGCAAATATCTTTGAAAAGGAGTATTTAGGAGCAACCCATATAATGGGTTCTTGTTGGAGCCCAGTCAGAGCTCAGGGCATTTAAGTATCCACATCCCAGCCACCCTGATAGGGTGAAACCAATCAGTGCCATTGTGGGAACAACCAGAATGTCACAGTAGGATCTTGATGTCCACTAAAAGTCGGACTGGGAGTCCAATCCTGCAACGTCCTACTGACCCACTACAGGCTGCAGGGGCTTTACAGCCACATCGACTTTGCTTCCTCGGAATGCCTCTCTCTCTGCATGTCTATCTAATGCCCTACATAATTAAAAAAAAAAAAAAAAAAGCAGAAAACAAATATATAACTTCTATCAAGTGTGTGCCTTGTTAAGACATCCATTTGCAGTAGTAGGACAAGATTAAGTTTTGAGCTCTTCAAACTAAATAGATGCAAGTATAAACATAATTTGCATAGCTGGGAGCAGTTTATAAATAGAAAAGAAGGCCAACTTGGAAAAGCGCAACATTTCAACAGTTTCAAAGAGTTTCGATATAGAAGCGAGGACAAATTAAGCTACGTTCTGTCACTGAGATGACAAGAACCTTTGTCCAGTTTCACTTCAGTCATCACTTCAGTCTGTGTGTAGGGACATACATTCAAGTTGAAAACATGACTATTCTCTATGATACCGTAGTTAGTGCACAACATCAAATGAGCACTTGCCATCATAGACATCCAGATTTGAAGTCTAGATTCAGTGAGTAATATTTTTTCAATAATACAGAGATGATCACTCCTATTGTGAACAGACCAGACGTTCATGATGTTTTTAAAAAAACTGTGATCTTGTTTCTGGCATGAATAAATTGTAGAGTCAAATAGACTGAATGATGACACCAAAATGTTCCAGAGTCTCGGTGTTGAGCAAAAACTAAACTTGTGTTACATCAGACAAGATTACTCACAGGCTCTAAATATATCCACTGAAATCCCCGTCTGATGTCAAGCCCCGAGTGATTTGCTCTATCTTTAAGTTCACATCTTCACTCGGATCATAACCTTGTGTTAAGGTTGCCTGCTGATAGCCTTAACATGAGTCCTTGAATATGCATAGGTTGCAGAAAATAACCCTCACGAAGTGTGGCAGAGTGGCACAGCTCCTTTGGGTTTCTTGGTGACTAACTAATAATAACACTGATGAAACACGTGTTTATCTCCGTCGCAAATTCCTTAAAATAGTGTATTAGATTAAATATAATTTAGTTTTCTACAAATTTTAGTTAAATATTCTCAATATACATCATAGATATTGAACTCCTTTCAAGTGGTGAATATATTTGTAACAGAAGAAAAGGTAAAATGGTAACTTTTTTACAGGGAAATTGAGTTTTTTGTATTTTTTTTTTTTTGAGGGACAAAAATACAGTTAAAATTAAAATACTTTTACATTTCAATGTAACAAACACGAGCGAAAGGAGAAAAAATAGACATGTGAAATGAGGGGGAAAAAGAAAATGAGTTTTATTTTCAAATAGTATATTAAATTTTTCTTTTTTAGTTTAGCTCTGATCTCATGTTGCACATATCTCATCAACCAAATATTCTACACCTATTTACATCAGTTGGCACTTTCTTCTGTGTGTAGCAAACTCCCACAAACCTAAGGCCACCACTCTATCTGGCGACATGACACCATTCCTGAGGTGATCCCATACAGCACATGCTCAAAAAACACTGGTTGCATTTCAGACATCCGTGCAGTTGGCCAGCCCACGAAAGAAATGGAAGGGTTGTGTTTATATTTCGACCTTGCAGATGCTAACAGCGCACAGTCATACACACATTGTAACAGATGGTTTACTCATGTGGAAGTCGGCTGCTCAAAATGACAGTCATGATTTATACTTGTCTTCCATTGCAGGAATTTTTGGTCCCAAATTGGTCCCTTATTAAATATGCAAAGTTTGAAGAAATAAATGTGTTCAAAAGTGGCTGACAAAGTGTGAAATAAATCCCTCAGGTAGCATGCCGCTCCTCAACTATAACTAGACTTAACAGCTCCTCCGAGTCACTTCTTTTACACAAAGGCTAATGATCCATTATTATGCTGACAGTACACGTCTTTACCTTCAAAAACCTGCCATCCACCTCCATCCCAAATGACTAATAAAGGCCATTGGACTGCCCTTATGTTATTGTGTCCACGGCATCTGTGCCTCTGCGATAAGTTGTTACACCAATGTTTTATTGCCAGACCAGGGAATTTCCCAGCTGGACTGCTGCTCCGCGCCATGTTGATGAACTTCTAAAACTCTACGCAGTTTGTGTTCCACAGATGCACTGAATACTAATAAGTGTCAAGCAGAAAGGTATCGTCCTATGGTTAGAAATATGGGATATATACACACTAGAAAATTGCCCTTTTTCCTCCATTATTCAAAGTAAGAACAGAAAAAAAACAAGAGAAAGGGCAGGACATCCTTAATTTAAACCCTCATATAGTTTCACATCTTTCTGCGCTCCACAATTTGTGAGACATGATTAAACTCCTCAATTTGCTTTGTAAACTAATTGACCTAATTGCTCTTGGGATGGATGAGCGCCCTGTGACGTATGACGGCCTGGAGCTTCCGACTAATGCAGTTCAATTACGACAATATGGGACGTGACTTCTTGTTATGTCTGGAATAGGAATGCCTTCACCGGAAAAAATATGAGACCGCACAATCATGACGGATGAGTTTTAATGAATGAAGCTACAAATGTATTCCCATATTGTATGGCAACAGATGACAAACACCAAAGTGAACTGTCCATGTTTGGTGGCATTAAACCATAGTATGTTTAACACATGTCTTTCGAACTAGAGCAGAACATTTAAGCTGGAAATACATCAAAAGAAAAGTCAATTTAATGAAAGGAATTTTAAAGGTTTATCCTGATCATTTTTGTCTCTTTAATGCAAATTTCATTTGGAGGTACCCTTCACACTATATTAGCTATCGATGGGAAAAATCTCCCAACCAAGTATGAGATTCCACGAAAGCAGATGTTCACAAAAGAATATTGCAGTCAGGAAATGTATAGTCAGACAGAACTGCGGCCAGCTTGACACTGTGGCTGGTTCCATTTCGATGGAAATCAAATTACCGTTCTACCTGTAGGCAGAGGATGTTTCTGAGTTCACGGGCAAAGCTCGTCGACACTCAAATTGGTTGGGCCACATTATAAAACCAATAAGTCAAACACGGCCAGAGTTTCATGCTGCAAGCAAAAAGACAATAAAGAATGTGTCCCTCATAACAACAACACAAAAAAAGCTACAATATTTTGGGATTGCAATATAAGATTATATATATTAAATTATAAATTATATTAATTATTAAATTATATTAGATTATCATTATAGAATAAACACATTTGACATGAGACGGTATGAGATTTGAGTCACAACAAAAATGCTGTCTTTTATCACTATTTATATATTTATTTATTTTTAAGTTTTCACGTCACAACAATGAAAACAATTCACACTTTTTTTTTCTATGACAGTAACTATTTCTCTCCAGAATCACAAAATCACAATTTTTCATTATTTCTTTCATTATTTCATGCTTACCAGAGCTGCCACTTAAAATTTCATGTTCAAGAAACAGGAATTTGTATGAGTCTGAGGGGGGTAAATTAACAATACAAGGTAAATTAACAATCAAGGTAAACAGACACAAGTTTACACACAGTTATACACAAATACTGCGCTAAAAAAATAGAGGAATAAGAGGAATCATGGAGCAGAAATCATGAGAACTGTTCTTCAGTCTGCTTCTTTTCATTCTCTGCATCATAACAGTGTAAATCTAATATATATAGTATAGAAAAAAACAGGACTTTCAAACTGAAGTTTTGGTTGCAACCAATATGGACATCTTTTTTTCACAAAATGTCTATAACAGCCTTCGGATGGTGGTGTTTTAAAGAGGCTCAGTAGTAAAGTAAGGTAGCTCCATCTCAGTTTTGAAATCACTGGGTTAACCTATGTCTGTCTGTTTGACTGGAACAAAAAACCTGCACGCACTTTGGGGCCTTTGAGTTCCGGATTGAGCCCCCTGCTAAATACGTAATACATAAATAAATGAAAATAAGAACCTCCCGAAATGTGGGCAGCATAAACGACACATTAAAATCAGGCATCAGTTTGAGTCAAGACCTGTGACAGAAAATGGAAACATTGCTCCATTTCCAAATGTGGTGTAGCTGCATGTAGGATGTGAATCCACTCATTTTGTAATCTGACCTGAACCAAGCAGCAGCACCTGTCTGATCAGTACATCCTTGAGTGGAAGAACGTCTGTGGCAGGCGAGAGGAACGAGAACAATCGTGTATGATGCTAATGTGGGATGAACGTCTGCAAATGCAGGCAGGTGCAGAGACGCAGGGGAGAAGGAGACGGATATAAATCATGCTGCAACTCACCATATCGATGGACGACACCGGCCCGATACTGTTGACATAAATTCCAACATCGACAACTGTTGGTTTCACTGCAAAACAAAAAACAAAACAAAAGATGGAGGCATAAGTGATGGCTGTTGCAAATATAAAAGGTGGGAGACATGGGAATCACACACATGAAGCCTCAGTTTGTGGCTGCGCGCAGGAGCATCCACCAGATACATCAAATCAAATGCCTTCATCATTCATAACATTGTGGTAGAACATAACCACCCCCTGTTTCTTTTTCAGCAACGATAGTCAGCCATCCACCTGGAATAGAAAGATTTAAAGAAAGCGCAAAGCTTTGTGGAGCCGTGTTACCATGGCGATTAATAGTACTGCGCTCTTTATGAAAGACGTAGCAAATTTTGCTTGGCATCAACATTTGGCTTGGTTCGAGGAATTATGGAAAGAGCTCGTCTCAAACATGTTTTTTTTTCGTATTCCTTTGTTTCATTGAAAAAAAGCACGGCAACGAGAGGCGAAGGATTTGATAGTTACCCATATTCTGTTTGCAAATCTCGTGACTGCATCATTTAAAGACAGAAACCTTTTTTTTTTTTTCAATGCAGCGAAAGTGGAGTGCTGTTAGTTAAAAAGAATCCTTTTTTCAGTGGCTCTCATAACATTGCAAACACTGGTTGCATAGAAATGCAGTACATTTGGCCATATACTGTTGTATTTCTCACAAATGAAATACATTTATGACAATTTTATTTATAACAAACCGATTCTGAAATGTATTTGGATTCTTTGCGTGACAATATAAAATATTTATATCTCTCCTGATTATTATTATTATTTTTTTCGATGAAGTGCTCATCTAAACATCAAAAACACAAGTTTAATACTCTCAACAAAGTATGACACCAAGGACTGGTTACTGATGCTTACACAGGGCTGCCAACTGCCAGGAGGCACATGAGAAGTGTGGCACATCAAAAGCCTCATTCGTGTGAGGTTTACACTGGACATGAGAAATTTGGAAACAATATGGTAACACGCTAGTGCTTTATGCTAGTCGCTCCTCAGTATCGCTCAGGAAGGTTGGAGATACCGGAAAAACAATATGTGACAGTATGTGATGAATTCCTGGACATGCATAGCCTTTTGATCATTCTTTATACCATCAGTCTGTGAATTTCATTTAAAGAGTGTAAAGCAATATCATTAAAGAAGTTCAAACTACCCTTGCAAACAATAAAAAGAGATCAAAATTAGATGACCTAAAAACCATTTGACAATTTAGAAATGGTGTTCGCTGTTGAAATTCCTGTTATTTTGCTAAAAAAAAGTGATCCGTAACAAAGTATAATTAAGAAGCCAATGAGAGGATCATTGATTTTTCTGCACTCCGAGCAAACTAAAGTCAGAACGTTCTGACGGAGAGCAAAAACAAACTCACTCCTCATTCATGTACGTCCACAAACACAGCCTCCCTTCTCATCCAGCACACTCCATTTAAGAGCATTTGCAGCTAGAGAGGAGAGAACCATCTCACTGACCGACGGCATAACCTCCATTGGGAGGTTAAGTGCAGTTCTAGGGAAATGCTTTCCCGGAAGTTTTGTTTCTGACCAACCAGTGAGGGACCAGATTGAGAAAGGCAATATTGACTTTTGTTGTTGTACTGCAGTTACGAAGCTACAGCGTCAGTATGAAGTTTTACTCTTAAAAAAAGTGAACGCTGTTCATTAATGGGGCCATACTGTGTGTCATCCATCAGTTATATATGACCGAAGAATGGCTAGTGTGACAGGCTATATATCCTCTATATGAACAGTAGATTTTACAAATACATTATGCCCGCATTCGGCAAGCGCTGTGAGATCCTCCACTTCCCAGAACAGTTCCTAGAGCACGACACTGGGGAGCGGCAGTAGTGGGTTTTGTGGCCAAAAAAACACCAAAAGACTGTATTGAGTTGGTTTTGTAAAAGATTTTTTAAACTTTGGAAAGTACCAGCAGTTTCCCCCTGTCATTAGTGTCAGACATCCCATCAAACACAATGCGCTTCCATGTCGTGAGTGTGGCAACTCTCGAGATGTGAATAACCGTGAGATTGCGGTAGTAAACAAATACGGTGCCCGCGAACAGCGAGCTACGCCTGCAAAAGTGTTGGAAAATTGTGAATTTTGGTCATATTCGGCATCATTACCGGGCGGAAACACACTTTTCGTGGAACCTAGTGTGATGACACTATAAGTGGGGCAGTATACAGGCACTAATAATCGGAGACTCAGGGCGTCCTGCTGTGAATGCAGGAGGGCGTCCATTTTTTTATGGTTTGCAGTTTAGACGCCCCCCTGAAAGGCTAAAAGCCGGTGACTGATCCAAGTATGAGCTTCATGTTCTCAGCGGAAATCTTCACAATCAGCTGCTTTGCGGGTTCGCTGCTAACTGTTGAATAGACTCACTGTATGTTGGTGACAGGCAGGAGATGTGCCTTAGGATGTCCATTCCACAGTTTGCAGTGAGCTCACAGAGCAGCAGTCTGAGACTTCAGCTGAAAACCTGTAGCCAGTTAGCATGCAAGCGTTTAGCAGAATGCACCCAGAGCAAAGTCTCCCTTATTTCAGTCCTGGGATGTGCGGTACTCATGAGTCATGTGGAACCCAAATTAGACGTAAATAAAGTAAAGCGGTGGTGTTTGCTGACAAAGCACAAGACCGTGAGACTGTCAAGTGAGCAAGTGAGCGAGCAGCGCACTGGATGTTCGCAAATGCAGTGTGTGCGAAACATATGATGTTTTGATGATCAAACGATGCGGCGTCTTGTATCCATTCACTTTCTACATATGTCTTGGATTATATGTCTTGGATTTCATAAATATGCCGATGTGAAACCTTCAGAGTTACAAATTTGTGTTCAGGATAGTATTTATACTGTTGTCATGTTTTCCTGACTCTTTATTCTGAGATAGTTAAAAATGAAATTAAATATAGGAGCATATCATCCACAGAAAAGAAAACGCACGTTAATGTGCACCAATGAGGCGAATTATAATTACTCCATGTCCCATATCTCCGCTGTTCTTTATGGCTCGTCAACACTAAACGCCTCATGCATTGTTTAATTATCAGCAACTTCACAATTTTTGCCGCTCTCAAGAACGAGTATGGGAACTTTGGTGCACATCTGTGTGTGATGTCCCTGGGGAGCTGCTGTGCTGGGCCGCTGTTGCACACAGTTTCGGTAAAGGTCTGCTGGGAGGCCTTGATTCTATTCCAACATGTTCTGCTCCACCAACTGCACAATTAGGGACAAGAGGGCACTTTCAATTTTGAGAGGAGTGAGATGGGAGTAAATGAATCTCCTTTCACAAAGCCCTCTGGTTTGTTTTTGTTGTTTTTAACAATGTCAACAAAAAAATAAATAAATATTTTGAAGGACAAAATTACATTTATAGCATCTCTTCAAAGGCAACACATTCTCACTCCAATGGCATCAAACAGCTACTATTTTGAGTGGACTTCTGCGTCCAATGCACATTGCATGATAGTTCATAGGTGTTGCAACAAAGTGGAATGTTTCCCTTCCAGTGTGGTGTTCCAAAGGTAGGAGCTACTTCACAAATCCGGCTGACAATTAGAATCTCTCATCACTGGCTCAACTTGGTACTTGTCACTCAGTATACATTTCACATTGTATGACAGTGAGGTGCTATATATGCCAAGTGACATCAATGACCGCAAAGAGGAAATGGAGCGTTGTTCCATGGCACAACCTCAACCTACGTCTTTCTTTTACTGACGACTTACTGCCCACAGCACTAGGAAACTGACACCAAATGTGTCAAAATGCCACACACATGTCTGACTGCTGTGTTATTCAAGGTTGCAAAAGTCCAGTTGAAAATAGTCCCTATGAGACACTGGAGGAGTGAGAACGTGTTGTCAAAAGACTTGACTTCAGCTACCAGTTTTAGCAACCTCACCAGTCACTCGTAACCATCAAATAACAGCAAGAAAAGTCACCGTGCAAACCCTGCCTGTCGTTACCACACTCCGGCGAGATCGCGAGTCTACGGTAAAGAGTGCAGCATTCAAGTAACAGATTTTGAGTGCAATAATTAAATGGACTGTCCGAGCCATTCCTCAAGTTTCCTCTTTATTTGACCATTTTCATGTCAAGCATCAAGTGCAGCAGGCAAGTGTCATGTGCGATTCAAAGTCTATGCTTTCCAGCGACTGACTCCCTGCCTGAGAGATACATTGTACTCCATATTAACGCAGAACCCAGTCTTAATGTGGACAGATAGAAGCTCTGTATGTGTGACGTTTTGAGGATAGTGGGTGCCTCATTACTGTACACTGTGAACAGGGTGATATCTATCTATGAGTTTATTTAACTTTATAATTATACTGTTACTTACAATGTTTGAAGTCAATATTCTAGTCATTTAAGGTTCCTATTTTTATATCTCAATCATAAAAAAAAATGTATTCAAATCAATGGCTACATGTTTTAAATATTGTGTTCCGTTTTTTATTTTTCAATAAGTTCATCTTTATTATAGATGTTAATCTAACACATTTGACATTAAGGATAATATCATTTAGTGTATAACATTACAGTGCTCTGCTGAGTAACTACTCTTACAGTGAGGTAACTGAGTTACCACCTCAATTACTTTGTGGGAGAAGTAATTTGCCACTGTAACTCATTACTTTTTAAAGGAAAGATGACCAACACTGGCCACAGGCATGTTCTCTTCTCAGCTATAGGGACACAAGCATCAACTCTCTATGACTGTTGGCCTGCAAAGAAACCAGTGTGGAACTGCTGATCCAGTTTAAATTGCTTTGGATGACTGACATCTCATCTGACAAAACAAAAGTGCTGACATAAACTTGGCATTAAAACACCTTGAGCTTGGCATTGAAACTCAGTAAAGTAAAAAAGAAAATAATAGAATTAAGTACAGTGACAATTCCTGGCCAGCTTCTATAGTGAGCAATGCAGGATTGATCCCAATTGGTTTCTACAAACGCTGGGATTGATGGACTTCAACCAAGAGCGTCAGTCCCAGTGCTACACTCTCAAGTCATAACATGGTCTCCTCAGTACTCCTGGCGTACGGCCACAGCATCACCAGACAGCATGTTCATCCAGAAACACATCATCTCCAATCAGAACAGTTTGGCACAGAGAAGGCCACAGTGATATTCCATCATCGTGCGAGAATTGTCGCAAAAAAAAAACTCATTAATTGTGATTCAGGAAACAGAAAAGCCTGGAAAATAACTGGGAAACCCCCAAGATACACACAGAGGAGCCATATTCAAATAAGCTGCAACAGAAATATCTTCAGGACAATGAGGAGGGAACACCAGGAGAAAACCTGGTGAGCGTCTGCCCTTCCCATGAGATCTATTTTCAGTGGAAAAAAAAAAAGGGTGAAATCCATAAATTTGAAACTGGGACACCCATAAAGGAATTATCCTTAATTGACACGAAACAGGATCTGTGAGACAATGAGACTGTAAATCTCCATATTTTATGGAGATATGACGCTGCCTTCTGAGTTAAAAAGAGAGTCCAGGCGGGGTTTTACTGATTCTAACTGGGTCAGCTGAGAAGCCACTTTGTACTGAATGATTGAACAATGGGCAGGAAATAACGTGTGTGCTGTTTCTTTTAGATGTTCACATGGCTATACAGTTGTGAACTGACAAGAAAAGTCAAGTTACTCATATAAAACATTTATATCCACCCCCCCCCAAAAAAGAAAAAAAAGAACAGGAGTAGAACAAAGGTTTTTAAGGTTTTGACATCCAATGACGGATATTGCTATTATGTTTTCTTCTTTCTGTTTGGAAAAACTGACATGATGGCTGGACGATTTGGGAAAAAATGAGAATCACAAACAAATTAACCTCCCTCCACAGTTGCGGTTAATGCATGAATATCCCAATCTCATGCCCTGAATAGCTACACAATAAGTGTTGTCGTGTTATTTACTCTTCAGGAAGACACTATGCCTTTCATGCAATGGGCTGCAACAACTAGCAGACTGAGTTGACTATCATCCACTAATCCGTTTGTCAACGGGGCAAAAAAAAAACCAATTCAAACCACATTTTGAGCAATTAAAATGTTTAGTTTCAAAACAGTACTTAACTCTTTACAAGAGTTACAAATTGTTAAAATTGTTGTGACTAGTCGACTCTCAATAAGGTTGTAATTCAACACAAAAATAGTCTTAGTGCAACAATTTACATCCATCACACTGGTGATGTTAATCCAGCATCTACAACCTCAGAGGAGAGACACAGAGCAGCTCTGTCTCAGCTAGCGACGAACCACAATTAGCATTGCATGGAGCAACGAGGCCTTGATATACAGTTGCCTCAAATGTATGTTTATTTGGGTTTGAAAACAAGATTTTGGAATGGCTATAAAGCGCTGCAGGACACACTGGAAAACAGAAAACGGGGGGAAACTGAAGCAACCAACATGGCAGCTAAGTGTTGCTTGAAAACCAGTAACTCTGACCGTGTTCTAGACTGAGTGAGTACATGATGAATGTTCAAATATGACCTCAACAGACTTTTACCAAGTTGCTGTTGAGAGAATTTTTTACAGTATTGAAAAATAATCTCTCTCAAGTCTGACAGTCTGCTGCAACACTGAACATACACATTTCAGAATGGAAAAGTATATAGAGATCAGGCATACAGTGAAGTGTTTATCTGAAGCTTTCCGTGTATTCCACCTTAAGAGCAAGGTTAAATCTCAAAACACTCTAGAACAACCTGATTAAAATACATTGCTTCATGAGTTGACTGAAGGGTTGGTGCAGTTCGGTGAGTGGTGGCGACACAGTGATAAAACATGTCCTTTATATGTGTTCATCTCCGGGCCTCCATTTCAAGGGTGATAATCGTGATGGAGAGCCTCCGAGATCATGCTTTTTTTTTTCTCCCACCTCTTCTTGTTCCTTATCCTCCTCCTCATGTCGCTTCGGAGAGAAGAAAGTAAGGCCCCATCTGTATTACCAAATTACCCCGTGGGTCTCCGTGAAGAAGAAAGGGCTTTTATGGCTGTGTGGCCCAGCAGAATGACTAATGCGTTACACATTGTCATCTGTGATGAACACAAACGCAATGCACCAATCCCAGAGGACTACTCCCAAATTTTGAACTGCCAATGCTGCAGGTATCACTCTGCTGTTACACACCACCCAGGGGTTATGACTCACACAATTATGCAGTATATGAACATTTTAATCACATCGCGCTCACAGAGGCAGTTGGCTGAATATCATGTCGGTTACCAAAGCAGATGTTGTCTCAACTGTTTGATGAATAGAATTCATGGCGTTCGAGGATAAAGCTGACTGATGGTCCGATGGAAGGGATTTAGAACTGACTGAACCTTTTATTGCGTTGCTGTGGACACTTTGCTCACACCAACTCTTGTCTCACTCTAAGAACAGAAGCATGTGCAAATAATCTGGATAATGATTTGCTAATAACTTAGAAGCAGTGTGAGCACCATTATCACAATGTCTACTCACGCTCTGTATCAAACTTCCTGCTCGGATTCCTGTTTGACTTCATGTCAAACTGAGAAAATGTTTACAACGATGGAGACGCATCGTAAAAATCTCCTCACTGACCTCCGTATTCACCACAAGCAGCACTTTAAGTCTGCCATGTTGGCGCCATACAACCAGTCAAAATTCGGGTCGGTCACTCTGGTCAGCAAGAATCACCCGAAGGAAAATAATGGAACAATGGAGATGATCAAGAGAACAACTCGCAAATTCCTTCATGCTTGGAGGCAGCTCTGTTGACGTCGCGTTGCGCATCAGTCACTTCGTCAGCCGCAGCCTGAATTACAAGATGACCATCTGCTAAAAATGGAGGGAGGCCAAGAAACAGATGTTCCTCCTGACTCAGCCAAACCAAGGAATGTTGCACAATGGCTTAGTCGCCTGTATCGCCTTTTGGTAATCTGCTGCTGCCTGTACTTTATGAATCTATACAGCAGATGAATGAATGAAAAACAGGGGTCAGCCCAAACCAAATAACCAAATGTACCCTTTTACAGTCAACAAATCTTTATTCACCAAATAATCTAGAGCCTTCCGTTTCCATTATTCTACTTTAGTTACTGAACTGTAAGCCTGTGACAGACGGACAATAATTCATTTGATGTGTGTTTATTTTTGTTTAAGGATTTCTTTTTTAATAAAAATATTTTTTTAAATGTCAGACAATTCAATCAATATTTACCTTCTTTGAAAAAGGAACATGTTTAAACTTGTATTCTGGGTGATTTATGATATTAAAAAAAAAAAAAAAAAAAAAAACATAAGTCATATTCAGTAGTGGCCACATGTTTCATTTGTATTTGGCTTCAGCCACAATTTTTTATTTTGGTGTATCGCCAGCTTTCATTGTGATCAGCAACATTTTCTGCTGACATCTTAAAAATTGACTATAAAATGGCTCCAAAATCTATATATTGGTCACTTGAATAATAAACTTCAATACCTTCCACCGTCATTTAGCTTATAGTTGGAAACCATAAATAGTAGTTTGGAAGCATCATAGCAAATTCATTGCTTTAAAGGGTGGAAAATTAGTTTGTTGCATTCAAAACGTGGAGCTTTTAAACATGAAAAAAAAAATGGTACTATTCAATTTCAAACAGTCATTTTGAAATGCATCGTTCATCCTGTCTTTAATGTGTTGTGAAATGGGACGAAATGACGCCACCAAAGCATATAGCTAAAAAGGGCTTTGCTACTGCAACGGAAACTGGATTGTATTATGAATTACAGTAAATATACAGACCAATCTTGACATATGATCGCAGCGTTAGTGAAAATGAGAAGCCTCCATTTTGTGTGGTTTTGTACAGGAAAAGCATGAGAGATTTCAGTCGCTCATGCTTTGCGACAACTGTGGCAGTAAATATGATGCACACAACAACCAGATATCATTTGTGTCAAAGGTGTGGACATGAATTGTCTCCCACAGCCTCTGACAGTTAATCTTTATTTATGTGACTGCAGCAGACTCCACCTGGGAAAGATCCTTTTTCCTCTCCCTGTTCTCGTACTTCTGCTGCCTACGCACACACAATTACCAAAATATATCCAAATTGTTCAGAAGCAAGGAGAAACACAGAACCAGGCAACGACCTGATTCGTGAAAAAACTTGTGCGCGACGGTGCTGGCTAAACAAATCATCCGAAAGATAAGTTAAATGTCAAATGACATCAGTGCACTCAGACCAGACTTTGCAATTTATCACCAAGAATTCAACATGTTGAAGAATAGAGCACCCATTCAGTCAGTCAGATGAAGCTCCGTCAGTCGAAGAGAGGGGTAGGCTGTATGGAGGTTTGATACCCAAAGAACTAAGAACTAACCCACATGTCTAAAAAACAAAACAATTCATAAAAATTCACCGATCATGAAATGGCACAAATGACATCGACAAAACAAAGGAGGGGAATATTTACTGTAAGCAGCACTAACCATTTTTGGAAAATTTGTTTTTGGCGCCGCCAGTGGTAAAGGAGTGTAATTGCAAACTGTGGTTAAAAACTGAATCTCCAGTTCCGCCTCCACCGTTATATGTGCGTCAGTTTATGAGGAGAGAACATCATATAATGCACTAGCACCGTCATCCTAGTCCATGACAAAGATGTTTCTCTTCAGATGTTCTTCTTCAATTCGATGATTCCCATGTCGTCGTGCACCAATGGCAAATGTTGCAGTTTTGTACATCTTGCGAGTCGCGATATTCACATTGCATTGTTTGACGTGGAATGGAAGAGAGCTGTTATTGATGTGTGGCGAGGGACGTTTTTGGTGGAATCAAAGAATCATTCATGATATTAAGTGAAAGCATCAGCTGGTGGTTTGCTGTGATATTGTATTCATCTTTTGCAAAACTGTCCCCCATTACAAAGTGATATTTAATTTTAATGATAAAAAACAATTAGTGTCTTCTGAAGTTGCTTTTTCATGACTCATCATAGATGGGTTCTTGTCACTTATTGATATGTTATTAAAATTATTATGAGGCCAATATCATGCTAATTCTCCGCAAACAAACACGGCACGTTTTACAAGCATCTACCAGAGAGAAGATGCAGCTTCACATGTGTGTATCGCAAACAAATAGAACTACGGCTTCGCCTTCAGGTCCCAGCTGCTTGCTTGTAGATTCACACGCTCTTGAGCTGCTATAAGTCACGTGTCTGTGCCATAAGTTCCACCACTAGAGCAGCAGATGGCGCTGTTTCACAAACAACACGATTGCACAGACAAGACAGGTCAAGACAGTCAAAATCTTGAAAGACTTGACAGATGTGAATTCATCTTTGGCTCATTTATAGCCGTTATTTATAGAAGAAGTAGTTATGGAGGGGCAACAGCTAAGATTTAAATAATGAGTTTGTAACTACTCTTATTTACAATGCTAACGGAGTATTTGTGAATAGTCCTTTCTCAAAATCTAGTGCAAATTTAAGCCTGAATTCACATCAAGTGGGGCATTTTTTTCTTCTGTCGGTCAATATGCCGATCTCACCTGTGTTGGTTGTGACACAGCGCCGTCTTCGGCTCTGGCAGCGGAACTTTTGGCACAGACATGTAACTTTTGAGCTACGAGAGCAGGTGGATCTACAAGCGAGTGGCTGGAGCCTCGCGCAAGCTCTTGTGGAGCCGTAGTCGTCCAAGTGTTCTATTTGTTTGGGAGACGTCACACACTTGCAAAGCTTCATCTGCTCTCTGGCAGATCCCTGTGTGCTCATGAAACGTGACGTGTTCGTCTGCAGAGATTTGGCTTCATAAACGAAAGTAATAATGACGTCCACATGACTCCATACTGTCTTGTATTTTGGTAAACAAGAGATGTGTTTCATGGCTCTTTGAATGCTTTCCCTGCAGTGCTTCAAGAGGCAAAAAGAACAGCAACTGGCTTCCAGAACGACGCGCAGGGCGCCATGTGCACTGCTGAGAGGGACATCAGCTGCAATCAGGCAGATGCCGAGACATTAAAATTATTTCGACACAGGTGATGTTTACTGCCCCAAAGAGCAATAATATTTAACTGAGTTACATTTGGTTGATTTCCTCAGATTCTTGTCACACAAACAAAATGAAGTCTCAAGTAAAGCCTGCAACAAATTCAGTATAGAGACCATTGACTTTGGTGGCGACTGGTTTCAGCCGGAGCACCGATTTCTTATTTCTTTATATGTACAACAGAACAACACCAATAACGTGTCCGGAGTTACTGCCTAGCTGCTGATGTATCTGACAAGTAGTGCTGGTCAGTGAATCGATTTTTTATTGGGATTATGATAATGTCTTTCTAAAATTATGAAGATGTGATAATCGTCAAGAAACGATTGTCCCGATGCACCCAGGTGCTGCACCATGCCTTGTCCTGGGAAGCTATTCTGGAAGACACAGTGAGCCCGCTACACAGAGGGAGCCCCTCACTGCGAAGCTCTGCCTGTCAGCGAGAGAGCTGGAGCCTCTGTTTACACGTCGTGGGGGACTCTAATATTAGCCACTGTTAGCTCCCGACTCAGTCGTCCGAACAACGGCGGCAAGGTTTTCACCATCAGAACCTCTGAGGAGCAGACGCTCATCCAGCGTTCTGAGTCACAACAGCAGTGAAAAATGACTAGAAAAGCTTGGAATGTGAATTAACAGCGTACAACATCGGAAACACCAACCTCATCACGAAATATTGTCTCCTGCCTCCACTGTTGACGAAAGCCAGACCATACAGATCGGTGTTTATTTAACCTACATGACGAAGGTTAAATAAACTGCTCCATTATTATTTATATTTTAAGCATTGTTTTATTGCGGTTTATTGATCAATAAAGTCTGAAAGTTCAATAACAGCAAAATCCTAAATCGCTGAATAATCATTTTAATAATCATGATTATGATATGAATCAAAATAATCACGATGATCATTTTTGCTATAATCATCCGACCCTACTGACAAGTGTCACTGGCTCAGCGTATTATATCTCTGGTTTTTGAACGTCCTATGCTTTGTGGTGAGCAGGGTGGCGAGATTTGTGTTGGGGCGAAATATATATAACTGTAGTCGCTCCATGACTTCAGCTCTGTAAAATATTGCATTCCTCTACAACGTTGTAATCCTGTAATTCCAAGATGATGATATGGTAACGGACGGACACGTGTCTCCTGCAGTCCATGAACGCATCACGACTGGATAGGGAGTGGTAATTCGGTTTTGGTAAGCTGCACATCTGCCAGTTCTTTAACACCTCACTCCTGTGACACTACAATATGTTTGCTGCTGCGTGCAGTGGATGGCTGTGGTAGATAAATTCGGTAGATAGAATCATTTTCCAAAAAATGAATCGCTCAATGCTGTAAAATTAGGGATATCGCTGGTACCCTTATAGACTAGAAGTGAAGGCAAGTTGCTCTACGATCAGCAATGCAAACAAAGAATGACAAATAAATGTGCCCCTCTGTTAAAAACAAAAATGTAAAAATTTTCCTTATGTTTCTGAAGTAGTGAGAAAATGTATGTCAATGTGTAAGGTTTATTTGGTTTTTTTAATAAATAAAAATAATGGCTAAACATCTTAAAAGAAGCAAGATTCCCTTCCAACTCAACAAACTACTTGATGTTCAGAAGCATCGGATCAGACGAGTCTCTCGAGTCCTCAAGCACATTCTTGTTCTTCAGCAAGAGTTCATGGCTACAGAAATAAACCAAACGGAAAACTTGGCTAACAGTTTATGTGTCCTTTATTTCCATTCACGCTAAGAGTATAAACAAATACGACTGAAACTTTATTTATTAAAAAAGACAGAATAATGATGCGGATTTTTTGCAGCTATGAACCAGTGAGGAACATAGAATCGAGGGGAATATGAGGTGAATTTTTCATGAGCTACAGTTTACCTTAGACCAGGTGAAGGGATTACGATGCACCTTCTTCCTGGTCTGGGATTTTCTGCCGCCGCAGCACCCGGCTCATGCGGCCTTCTTGGGGCAGTTCAGAGCTGTCTTCCAAAACTGTTGGCTCAGCAACTTGACAGCGGCTCTGCAGCCGAGGATAAGATGAGATTTTAGAAAGTTAAGATTAAATTCGAAAAACTTTCAGACTGTGTGATCGGCAGAAGTAAACAATGCCGACATTAATTCTGGGTGAGTGCCGGGTTTGAGCGCAGACAGCAGAAAAACCCCTCTGATTGTTTTGTGCACGTCAACAGGGGTAATTCAAAGCGGCGTATTTACTGCTTGAACGTATTTGCTCACCGAGTCTAGCGCTTATAAACAAATGTGATTTCATTTGATGGAGTGGCTTCTCCTGGTGACCCTCCATGACAAGACTCAGACGGAGAAAGCAGTTTAATTTTATTGGATGGACAAGGGAGATAAAAATGTGCATGTGCCTCTCAAATTCATCTCATGTTGTTTTATAGAGAAGTTAGTGGAGGTGGTTGGAGCAGCAATAAATGAGGTCTGTCTGCTGAAGACCTCTCTGTTGACCCACAAACACCTTGCCTTTCATTTCCGTTTCCTCCAAACTGAGCTTTTAAAGAATGTTCTGAACATTGATTTGGCCACACCTGATGTTCTTGCTCTCTCCTGTGTGGGTTTGTTTGATTCTGCAGCCAGCTTGTTGTGGTCCTTGTAAATGGGATAATGAGGTATACCAACAAAAGAAGCTGATGTTGTCGAATTACTTTTGTTCCCATAAAGGTGGGAGGTAAATACCATTACATTAAAGTACAAAGACATGTTGTAGGTTTCATTTCATATACTATTGAGACGATACTTATGGACTTGATGAAAGAGCTAAGAGTGATCTGCTGACTGCTCTGTAGCTTCCAACACAGTTTGAGTTCTAGCCTCAAATGTAATATCACCAGAATGGTGGTTACTTGAATGGCTGTCAGTCACCGGCCAGTCGAAGGACAGGTGTGAACCACACAGTTTTTTTTTTATTTTTTTATTTTCAATGCCTGTTAGAAATGTCAGACAGATACATCTGATCACTTTTATTGCTAACAACCAACCATGGTAAACACAGCTGTAAAACCTTGAGATGGTTGCCCAGGTGGAAAGCTATTGCAATACAGCAGGGAGTCAGCGCTCCTCCGCTATGCTTTCTGGGTCACTGTGCAATGTGGGGTAAGATTGTATTCATTTCTGTCACTTTTAAATGTGTGGTCAGATTGATTCAGGCCGTCCAACATGTACCCATGACATCACAATAAGCTTAGCCTTCCGTGATAAACTCCCTTGCCCAGAGGAACACAGGGATCAGATCGCCTCTGTTATTACTCATTTTAGCTTTCATTTTACGCTTTCTTCAGCAAGCAATGAAACAGAGTTGATCAAACCATATTTGAATTTGTCAGATGAGACATTTAAGACATGCATCTTTGTCGTTTTTCAGGCAGCCGAGAACATTTGGCCGTGGCTATGTGGTGTCTCGAGCTTACAGATGGTAATACGGACCATCGCAAATATATAACCATGTAATGAACCGTATGAAGAGCATATCCCAAAAATATATACTCTGAAATCTGTTCATAATATTTGGCATCACCTGAGTACATAGTACTCAGGCGATCACCACTCCTATGTTGAATGTCTGCCCAGGATACAGAGCAGAACATAAGAACTAGCAATTTCAAAACATTCGGCAGTTGGAAATTGTAGGGCTGTCACGCTAGCTGCAGAAGACCTCATCCAAAATGGTTTACTGGAGTTCTGGGTGAATTTCAACACCTTCTCAGCTCCACTGTGGGCAGATAATAATAATATAATATTCAAGACAAGACTAAACAAGTCATTTCTAATCAAATGGGTTATTTCCAGTCCTAGCAACTTTACAATCCTGTGTTGTGTAGGACAAAACATATCATTATGTTACTGTTTATCTATGTCTCAATATTATTGTCTGAGTCTATGGGTTGGACAATTTAATTTTCAAAGGGGTCACATGATCTACTGTGACTTTTTTCAGAATTCCCTCTCATATTGACACGTTTTATCATAGATATCAACAAAGCGTCTTTTTGTCTGTCGGTCTGTTTGAGAAAAAAAAAACTCAAAAAAACAAGCAAACAATTGCTTGCTTTTTTCAGTAGTTATCCGTGAGCTGGTTCTGTCTGCCATGACTGTTTCCTCTGTTTAGCAGCGGTAGTTGGACTTTGTTTTCGTTCGTCTGCCATGATTCTTTATTTTTTTGGACTGTGTGAGTCTATTTTATGCTACCACTGTCTGTGTTTGCTTACTTGTATTTTACATCATTTTAGCATCATGCGTTACGTCTCGTTGCTCTCAGGCACCCAGACCGCAACCCAAGTGCCTGAGAGAGTTTTGAAGTTTCCCATTGCCGTAATGACTTCCCCAGCCTCTCACTCTAACCTAAGCATCCAAAACAATTGGCTCACCTTAACCAGAACCAAACTGAAACCTAATTATAATGACCCAGTTATTTTGAAGTCATCATCCTCAAACTGGCGCTTACCTCGCGGGGTCCGGCCAAACGCCGCCACAATGTCCCTCTCAAGGATAGTGTTTTGTGAAGAATTGTTCCCCACAAAGCAGGATACTCCGAGGACCTTAAACACTGTCATTACGCAGCAGAGGCACGGCTTCATGTCAAGCTTTGGTGATATTTCGATAACTAATTTTGTCTGCTGAAACAGGTGGCATCAGTTTACATCACATTTTTTTTGTATAAAGCCATTATTGAAAGCACAGAGTCACATCCAAAATAATACATCAAACTTCAAAATGCATTCAACAAATTGCAAACAGTTCGGTCTAAAACTCTTCCGTTTTTCCTGGTCACAAGAGGAAGCGGATCAGATGGAGGGGCCGAGCGAAAATTCATGGTATACCCAAAAGATGCAGCCTAATTAGACGCCGCGTCCATCAAGTCAACAATGAATAATGTATTTGGTCGCTCTCTGGTGGAATCACAACACTGATATGTGACGATAAGCAACACCACGCCACTTATTATGCAGTGGCAACAAGTCATGTAAAGATCAATGGAGGAACCAAGTCCATGGAGATGCTGAGCAGAGACCCCACTGTCACCACCACCACCACCTGGCTGTGATCCTTTAACCACCTACAATTTTCTCACAGACTGAAGCCAACATAAGAGGTGCTGAGATCGATAAAATGCTCACCGCTAACAGGGATGGGGAATGTGTCAGGCATGATCCCAAGCATGCTCATCCTTATTACCAGTTAATGCTCTCCACTTTGCTATCTGCCTGCTCTCTAACAGGCTGCATGACTGAGCCATTCCTCTCTGCTTTCCTATTTGCTCAAGAATGCTGTAGGTGTGGTACATGTATGTGAGGCTGTGCAACGATGCTCTCGCTGTTGAGAGGGAAGAAGGAAGTCATTTTAGTTTCTCAAGATGATCAACGGGACCCAATCATTTCAACACTAGATGACAAACTTTAAGTAGGCATTCGACCTGTACATTGCTCTTCACAGTTACTTGTATCTTTTCAGAAAATGTATGCAACTGTGCATCAGTTGTCAAAATTATCAACACTTTTCGGGTGAATCGATACTCAAACGTTGTGTGCAGATATGATACTGATTTGCCGTGGTATCGGTACTGCTAGGGTTGTCACGATACAAAAATTGCAAACTCAATATCATCAAATATATACATGAAATAAAAAACGCTGATCAACTAAATACATACATAAAATAGTCAGGGAAAAATAAAGCATTACAACAAGAGAATCACACTTTGACTTGCAGCGCAGCAGCAGACACCATGACGACTGTTAGCAAAGCTTCCGTTCCTCACCATACTTTACTACTGCTGAATGAACTTTGGTTTTTTTATTATTAGCCATTAGCCGCAGCTTTCTGGCTTGAGCTCACTAACCTGATTCAAATGCTCTTTGTTCGACTTGCAAGTAAAGTTGACTTGCAACTAAACACAAGAAGTCACAGTCAGAACAAGTACTTATATTTGGGTTTATTTTTGCATCTATTTCCACTAAGTAGAAAAAGGGATTATCTTGGGTTTTATTTTATTTCACTCTTATTTTATTAATCATTTAGTTGATCTGTTTTTGTAACTACTAAACTGTTTCAATGCATCTTACATATTCATTTGGGACATCGTGGTATTGACAAATGGACTGAGTACCAAATATCTTCCTGGGAAGCGTTATCAAATTTGCAATTTTAGTATTGTGACAGCATAAACCTTCTCAACTCGGAATGTGAGGTAAACATTCCTATTTGTTCCTCGATCTAAATATGTCACCAGATGAGAATAAAAATCAAGGAGAATCGTACTTTTAGCTGGCGTGGTGGCACCGCTGTGCCAAACGTCAGCTCTGCGAGGATCAAGGAAAAAAAGGCCTGCCAGATTCCAGCCGGGATCCAGGAACTGAGCCCGAAGGGAGGAGGGTTCATATTTTCAGGCAGCATGAACGTAATTCTGTTCATTTCAGGCAAGAAACTATCGACCTGTCAAGTGTTCTTCAGGGAGCTAAGTTGGCGTGTCGATGCATGTGGCTCAAATCAAATTCTCAGTGGCATCATTTCAGGGGAAACATGCAATGTCTTCATTTAAATCAATCCACACACTTTTCCTTTGAATATCACAATCAACACACTGAATGTGGAATTGAACACGCATATGTTGGAGTACTGCCATTTCCACACCCCCATTTAAATAGGCTAAACCTATTAACATGGGAGTCCTGAGAGTTCTCTCTCTCTCTCTCTCTCTCAAGTGCTCACATACTACTGAAATAATGATGACAAGTGATGGCATCACCTTGCCAGGCGCTTCTGAACTGAAGTTACAGTGGTGTTGTTTTCATTCGCATATACAAAATTTAACTAATTTAATGACACAAAAGGTGCGTTTTGTCTGCCATGTGTACAGGTTCACAAAACAATTATAGTGGACAAAGGAAACTTTTCTACTGTCCATCAACTTTGGGAAGATGCAACTGAGCAAGCCTCAGGCAGATAACAGACCCACCAGCCCCGTCTATAATGGAGACGTCTGCTGCCTTGAGGATACCAATTGGAGCCTCTTTGAGATGGAAATTCGATCAGAAAATGGCCTGGACTTATAGCTCAGCTCATTTTCATAACAGTGAAAAATAAATCTCGTATCTGTGACAACAGCAGTTATTCAGCTCAAGCTCAAAGAGTCAGAAACTTAAAAAAAAAAAAAACATCAGGTGGAGTTGGGCACTTGGTCAGAAACAAACAAAGCAATGTCGCTTCCAAACACTGACACCTCTTGGTTAGTTGGCTTGAGCACTAATGGGATTTCACTCTTGGGAAACAACAATACAGGCAATGATTTGGCAAACAACTCACAAACCCATGATTGAAAAGGTAGGGAAAGGATTAATGGGTAGTGAAGACTCAGAGCAATGAGACACATTTACATTTTCAAAAAAATGCAACTTATGACACACTAAGACAAGTTGTGAAACTTGATCCTGGATGGAAGAATGAAACAGCTCAACTATGTTGTAGAACATTAAGACAGCCAGAAATGGATAACACGAATTTACTCAGGGAAATCTGGAGTCAACAGGGGATTGTAAAAATGTGTAGCCTTCTATTTATGAGAACTACGTTGCCATGACGTAGGGGTGCACATGCTTGGACTGGGCAGTTTTGGCCTTCAATCCGATCTGCACTATCTGAATACACGCTGAACTAAAGTCCTTTGATATGTGCTGAGGTTCAGAAAGTGGATTTGACACTTCATTTCCACATTTAAGATGCAGTGAAACACAACTGGCATGCCCCATTATAGTGTACCATTTCAGCCCCACTCACATCACCATGCTACGACTGAGAGCTTTTAAACAGTCCATCAATCAAACTGAATATAACCCAACTCTATAAGACTTTCTTCATTTGCACCAATCCAGTGACACAATTTCCCAACATTGAACATAAAATCTACTTAAATGCAAAAGCCATTAACTTGTGAACCAAAGAGATTGTTAGGAGTGCGTCCATTATGCAAGTAGCTACCAGCTTGCAGCACAGATCAAAACCCACCATGTATTTATCGCAGAACCTTGAAAGTCAGTCCTCTTTATTTAAATCATTGATTCGTTCTGTGCAGAGTCAATTCAATACAGCAGCCCTTTACACTGAAGAAAGAATTCAAATGATTTATCCACAGTCACATTTCAAACCTCAACTATGACATGTATTTATCACAATTAATTTAAGATTAGGTGCCTGATATGTGAAATTATTACACTTGTTAAATGATTCGGGCAACCATGGAGAAGGTAAAGTACTTTTGAATCAAGCTTAAAAATTGCGCACAATGCAAATAGATACAGTGGTGTAATACAAACCTGCCGTCCTGGACTCACATGCCTTGGACCAGCAGCAGACATCCTTCTCAAGACAATGGCGGTAGATATTGCAGCAACCTGGTCAGCCACTGCTGATCAATAGCTTGTTAGCTATGGACAATAACAGCCATCAGTCACATTCAGCGGCCGCCAACACACACAATCTGCAACTAGATTAGCTAGCGGAGTTATTGTGCAGATGCCAGGAACTGAAACTGAACATGAACTCTGAGTGGATCGTTTATAGGGCGAGTCACGCTCTAAAATGAATCTGTAATGCAAAAGTGGACCATAAAACAACAAAATATTAGAGTGAAATACTCAACAAGGAATTAAAACAGCCAACAACTTGTCGCATTAAACATAAATTCACGGAATGTGTTCTTTTCGTTTTGGGTATCTCATTGATTATGTTCAGGGAAGCCATCTTGGATTGCGACTGGGAATGTTCCACTTGTTTACATTTAAGCACTCAAAATGTGCTGTTTTCGCCTGCGTGTCTGAAGTTCCGACACCACACACGGTCTCAGTTGCTGCTTCTCGGTCGTTTGTCTCCGCTTGGCTCCTTTAGCCCGCAGCAAATGCACCTATAAAGCGCACTTTGAGCTCTTTGATGTAAATAAAACGCCTGTGATTTCTTCGGTTTGACGCAGCTCAGTATATTGTTCGCAGAATGCTATTTAGCTTGTAAAAATCCATGTATTACCTGCATCATTGTATAAGCCGCAGGGTTCATTCCACAGGAAAAAAGTAGCAGCTTATAGTCCGGAACTTACGGTAATAGCAAGATAGGATTTTTTTGTCCATGTGATATGCCAGTTTATGATTGTGTTCAAGAATGATACGAAGAGAATATGTGTGACAAGAGAGGAGGCACATGATAGGTTAAAGTGGATGAAACTGCCCTGATGGGAAAATTCCGAAAGCAGAAGAAGGTTCAGGGTTAAAAAGCTTCGGATTTTACTGAACAATTTGTAACGACAAATGCTTTGTTTTAACTTGAGAACATTGCAATTGCAGCTTCCATGATCTGTTGCTGGCCATGAATTCAGTGGATCAATCTTCTTAAGAGACCCAGTCCATCATCTGTCAGTGATGTGCATCGAAACCACTGATCCTCTCTGAAGTCTGTTACACACAGTTTTCACCTTTGGGTCCATATACTGTTTGTGCCAAACTCTGGCTGTAACACCTTACTGTACCAATAGAAATGGGGGGTTCTGAATGCAAAACTACAGAACAATGGTCATTTGCAAAACAAGGTCAAGGTAAATTTTATTTTACACAGCTCACCCAAGTGCTTTACAACAACAATAAAAACAAATATGCAATGACAAATACAGAAGAAACAGGACTAAAATAGGCGCTTTCATAAACCTTGGATAAAACAGTATAAAAGAACACAAAATTATAAAAACACAACACAATAAAAACTGAAAAAAAAGACGCTCAGGTTGTATTAAACAATTGCAATTACAGTTAGAAGACCTCAAGCCTAAACATTTTGTCATAGAGTGGTGTTGTTCACTTCATTGACCAATAGATTCAAAACTATTCCCACGTAGCTGACTTGTGACCAACGGCCATGTCATTTTAAGTTACTTGAATGTTTAATGAGAATTCCAACCACCATAAATTTGTGCTGTAGCCATTCCATTGGTGGAATTGAGTCCAGCATTTGGATTCCCATGACCACATGAACATTACTTATAAATATTAATGTACTGTAATATAATACATATTACAAATATGATAATAAATGTTAAAAAGATGCTACAAATGTTTTTCTTTTACGACTCAGAACACAAAGATGTCAATCTTACTCATTCATTCTCTGTATTGAGAAAAAAAAAAAGATGTATATTTAATACTTTTTTTAAAGTCATAATTTGTGTGAAAACAATGTGCACAAGCATGCACTCAAAACACAGCAAATAACACAAGTCGTCATTAAGAACCAAGACACAATCGGACTCGGAGGTGAACTGCCCTTAATCTGTTCAAGTCAAGCACAACTCTTGTCGTCTTCTAGTGGGCGAAAAAGGGGGGTTTGGGTGTCTTCTCCTTCAAGTGGACCAGTCACCCAATTTATATGAAGATTAGACTCGCTGCCGACTTCACGGAACCGTAGGAGACAGAGTGAATGCAAACACTAGGAGCCAGATAATAAGCCTGTTGTGTTTCATCTGAGGCTATTTACAGTGTTTTCCACAGATTTGGGGGGTGTGACAGGAGGAGGAGGGTTTCAGGTGGTGAGGCTGAATGTTTGACTCAAGTTCAGATCGACAGACCCTTTCAATACAAAGCCTCACGTATCTTTACCTGTAAAACGCTCTTTACACGCTGGTTTTTATGAACAAGAATTTTACCTGTCTTCCTACTTAATTCTGCTTTGGTTACTTGGGATGAAACGTTTCCCACTAAAAAACTGTGAAACCATGGAGGAACTTCTTTTAAAAGGCAGAACTAATATTATTTTGTAAATACAAATCAAAACGATTCAAATTAATTGAGTGCTTTCACTGTTCCACATGGACAACGCTCTCATGCAGGACGGACAAAGTGGCAAGTTGCGCGGGTCACACAGCCTTTTTGTTATTAAATCAGTCAAATACATGTTGTTGATACAGAAATATTGTGTATACAGAGTGTTGCCGTCACAGATAAGGGTGAGTGAGGGAGACAGAGGTTTCAGGTTTGCAGTGGATGTTATGCAGCATTGTTGCCATTAAATCAGTCAAATCTATGATGGTGAAACGGAAACGTTGCCTCTGTTGATAAACATTTGAACGGTCCAGCAAATCTCGACGGTCACTCTTAACCATCGTGATCGCGTGATATTCTCCTGCTATCACAGGATCATATGAAATGATGATCCAGAGACATCTGCTACATTGTGCTGTTCTTGGTTGGAAACCTTGTCCACAACAAAACAAACAAACAGCACATCAACAGCTTGTGTGTAAAGTGGACGTGCAGCCTCAGAGCCAGTGATGGGAGCTGTTTCTTCATCTCAGCACAAACTTTCTAAATGCAGACACCTGCACAACAGAAGGGGCGTATGTTTTCGAATAATTGAATATTTTTATTTTTTTTTGCAATGGTCCCTTAAGACTAGGCCAGTTTTGACATCTAACAATAACAACAACAAATATTGGCTTCTACTTTACGTTCAGCTTTGTCTGTTAAGCTTATGACGCCGATGTGTTGACAAATCCATCAACATGACTGATTGTTTTGTTGTAAATGATGATTTAAGAACACTTGAATATTGTTAAATACTACTTTGAAACTTTTTATTATTTTTTAACAACATTTGCTCAAAATGTGTTGTGTCCTTTCATTTCTCCTTTGTGAAATGACCGGATGCACTTGACATTCTGGGTCGTGAAGGTCCTCAGTTATTTCTCCTGTTATTACATTAAGAGAGTGATGACAAACCTTTCTGTTACTATGGCGTCTCTTAAAAGTCATATTATAAAGGCTGCTATGTGGGCATCACAACTTCATCACACGACTTCATTATTTCCTAGAAAAACACCTAAAACTGTCACAAATGTCATGAATTAAATTAAAAAAAAGTCTGACAGACAAGTACTGAAGTACTGTGCAATAACTGAAGCTGCGGTTTAAATATACAAACAACCGCAGGAGAGCTGCAATTTAAACTATGTGAAATGAAAGTGCTTGATTCCTTGTATGTGGGTGTGCGTGCATGCAGGCAGGATTCATTTCAGCAGTTCTCAACTGAACTTGCCTTTTCTTTTCTTATACCAACTTAAATGTCCCAGATCTGTCTTTACTCGCTGTCATCTCACAGTGTGTGTTCCTGCGTGTTTGTCTGCATGTGTGTGTGGGGGAGTGTGTTTTTTTGGCACTTACTAGCGCACTCTCTTTCACACACTGTCCTGGGAAGACATTAACATTTGAAGAACGACAGCAAGGTTCGTCAGCTAGATCTAATCAAAGTTTCATCTTTAATGACGCCGGCAGCGCTGGAGGGAGGATCCCTTTCTTCTGAGGTAAACTGAAAACTGCACCAAGACCTCAGGGCTCAAGATTAAAATCAGTCACGCCGCTTCGGCCGCGGTATTGTTGCCAGTCAGACCTAATACAAAATATCCTCTTGTATAAATTAGGCAGATTCTCTACAAGTGAAAATGTAAGGTTCATATCTGATATTTCACATATTTATCCTGACAGTGTATTAGTATGTAAAACAACATCAGATGCTCAAAAATAAGATAAAAAAGCTGCATTAGATTGAAACAGGAATTTAGAGCTTCTAACCGCTGCTGTAAAAGTTGAGATTTCCCGCTCTTCTGATCCTCTCTCTACCAGTTACCCACAGTGCCAGTCCACCTCAAGAAAGTATCACAGATGAGTTCAGGAACACTCAATCGTACAACCACTCAAAAACATGGGCTTAATATTTGAGGTAAGTGTGCATTTTCAAGAACTTCCACATATCTAGGGATGCTCCAATCGATCGGCCACCGATCATGATCAGCCAATATCAGCCTGACCTTTTAGCTAGGAGGGCGTCTGGGCGTGGGACACCCCATTCTCAACCGTAGCTTGGTCGCCAGATTGCGGTGGTATATGGCGACATCTGGCGGCCAAGCTACAGTCGAGAATCGGGCGTCCATTTTTTCATGTTTTGCAGATGCCCAGATGCCCTCCTAGCTAAAAGCCTGGTGACCGGTGATTGCCGATCACTGCCTGTCATTGCCGATCACAACAACTGATCACGTGTGACAGCCGGCACTCTGATGAAGGCTTGCTGGCTGTGATGCGTCCACTCCTCCCTACTCGCTGCTTACTCTGCGGCAGCACGTCTGCTGTGAAGGTTCTTTCAATCTGTAATGCTAAGTTTGCATCCTGCAGCACACACATGGGAAAATGCTGTTCAGGGAAGCGCATTAAAAGGCTTCGACGCCATAAGATAAATACGCCATTTAAAGCACCAGCAATTGACAGAGCACAGAGAGTTTTGAGACGCTGGTTCCTCAGGCTGTTAGCGCAGCAAATGCTTAGCAACACCCGGCGGTCTGAGCGTGACATTCAGAAAGCGAAGCAAAAATAATTATTAATTTCACCGGGCTAGATGACCAGCCTTTCTCAGGTGGCGTTTAAGCGGAGTCAGAAAAGACTGAATCCATCGGTGTTTTGGAGTCGGGTGCAGCATTCGTTTGCCACCTGAATCTGAAATTGTGGAAACTTTCATAAATGCAGTGCTCTCTGTCTTGGTGTCCAACTACAAGCAGCCAGTATGTAAATATTTCATTGACACACCAAAGTCTAAGTAATGAAAAAATAAATGCAGATATACAATGCAGACTGTCTATAATTCCTGTTATGTGTGTCAGCGTGCATTGCAGAGTATAAGGTTTAGGTAACTAATTTTTCCAGATGACTCATTGTCACATAAAGTATTGCAGATAAACAATAATACTGCCAAGACCAGGTTTAACACCTGATGTAACTATAAAATATCATTATTATGCAAGTACACCCATTGTAAAAAATAATAATAACAATAACATAAAACCTTTATGTCTTATCAATATTTTTGTTTGCTATCCCCCAAGAACGTATCTTGCATTGCTCCCCACAAGTCTAACTCGCCTGCCACGAGCCTGAACTGTTTGCGCATTCTAGCAAAGACACAGAGGGAACCGACTCCAAGACTGGATCACTACGAGACCGGTGCATAGAGTAACAGGTAGCCGTCTTAAACAGACGGGCAGCTCTTTGAAAACCAGGGAATCCAACAAGCATGCATGCTCAAATCGAGCCCAGCGAAATTATCAATTCACGTTTATCATATTCGATGAATTGCCCCGTAACAGATGCTAATCGGGTTTCCCAATTTAATCTCATGGAGAGAGCAAACATGGACATGTCTTGTGCTTCTCCACATCATTGAGTTTGAAAAGTCGGGGGCTGAGTGATTTGACCGCGAATCAATATCATGATAAATTGGCTTGTTTACCTCCATAACGATAAATGCATGTGTGCATGTTTACTCTTTATACATGCACAAAGCTGTTTATATGTTCAATAACTAGGTGCTAGAACACCTGACAGTAAACTTCTGGAGTCAAATTGCAATGTGCATGAACAACTTCTTGCCGCAAAAGTTTGAGATACATTGTTTCAGTGCAAGCATCATAAAGAGAGAGAGGCTGCACAAGAAAACCGACTAGGATCTGGCTTAAACCAATATCCAAACAATTTCAACAACAACCCTCGAGTATATTGATGGTGTTACAACCTCAGAGGAAGGATACTGAGCAGCTCCGTCTAAGTTAGCATGGCACAGCTTACCGCATCATCTACCTTGGTCCTTGGTAAACATTGCCTAAAGTTATGATTTGAGTTGTGTCTGAAAATAAACATTTTATTTTCAATTGGTTGCTTCGTTGAGTATGTTCCTGAACATATTTGTGGTGCCTTTAAAAGACATTAACAGAAGCCATTTGTCTGGGTGGCTGCAGCTGTCGATCATGCACAAGCATGAAACAAGGTTTTCAGTTGGCCGATATTTTAGATCTGCTGTGATGGGAGAGTGCAAAGGTGACGTTGATGTTGGGGTGAATGACATTGTAAATTTTGTGACAGCTATATCTTGAATGTTTCCTCTTACTGGATGGGTGGCGTCACGTGACTACACGCACTACACACAAGGTCTTATAGGGAATGCACATTGCCTGACTGCACACACAGTCAGAACAGATTAAAAAGTTTATTATTTTCATTTTTATGAAAGAAAAAAAAAAAATGAATTTACCGACATGCACAAAATGAGGTTGGTTATAGCAGTAAATATCGGTAACGGTACAATGTCGCCCAGCCCTACACCATAGTTCATGAGAAGAATCGTGTCGAAACACTTGCAATATTATCAAGATGACAGATTTTTCAAACCTTTTGCAGCACTAACTGCAATAAATATTGGGAACAATGACTGTGTCACACAGAGAGCTCAGAATTAGAACATCTGTTTTTGATTTGAAACACAGCGTCACAAAAAAATCAGCAAAGTCTAATTCAAGTTAACACATTTGCAGACAAAATTAACAGTGTCAGGAAATTTTCACTAATTTCAAAGCTTATGAAGTGAAAGCCACAGAGATGAAACACACTGTTGAGAAAGTGTGAGCAATCACACCAAACAGCTCATTTGCAATCTTCCTAGTTGTTAAATTTGGCTGCAAACACACTGCGATATCAGTGAGTTTCAGTCCAAACCCATCAGCAAGAGATTTGTTTTTTTTTCCCCATCGAAGATTGCAGCGAACCGGAGTCCTTCAGAGTGATAGGGAATCCCCTTTGGCAACAAAAGCCAGACCTACCACTCTCCCACAGATTATCTTCTGCACCGACTACTCGTCTATAGCCATCAGGAAAACCATCCTACGGTGAAACGTTCGCATGAATGATTAGGACATGTCCCCGTTCTCACCAACACCTTCTTTTTGGACGACAGAAAAATATTCATACTTTTTAAACATGACAGCCACAGGCTTTAAAAAGATCACAGTTTCTGCATTAACTGCAGCAGGTGTGATGGGAATAGATTGATGTGCACTAGATTAGAAACAGTGACATTTGTCTGTTTCAATAACACGTAACAATCAAGTGTTGTTTTACAGTAAGTATATGGAGGGATATCTCTGCCATCGAGATTTGAATACAAAAAAACAAATTAAATTTGAAAAAAAAAACAATCATTTCGAAAAATGATGTTTTGATGCCCTGTTATTAAGGTTTGAATATGAAAAAAAAAGTTTTACATAGCATTTAAAAAAAATTTCAATACAGGATGAAAATAATAATAAGCTTGAGTGAGTTTTTTTTTTGTTTCAAATTGTATTTACAAATTCAAAAGTTTTTTCAGATTCGAAACTTTTTTTCCGATTACGAATCTTTTTTTTTTTACGAGTTTAGAACTGATGGCACAGAAATGTCCTTGGAGGCGTGTCCTTGCTCTGTGGGTGAAGCCGAATCAAGACTGACAGCACTCAGGACTGCGGTTTAAGGTGTGACGTTTAGAGGCAACATAGATATTCTGATGCTGTAAAAACACATGAATATGTGGATTAGTCATGTAGGAGAAAAGGTGCAGCTACAACACACTGCTCTACAAGCTATTTAAGGTGCAACTTGCCATCAAATACAATATAAAAGAAGTAAATAATGCAAAAAACATTTTAAAAATACTATGTAAAACTTTTTTTTTTTTTTTCGTATTCAAACCTTAATAACAGGGCATCAAAACACAATTTTTCTGAATGTTTTATTTTCTTTCTAATTCAATTTGTTTTTTGTATTCAACCCATGATGGCAGATATATCCCTCCATATTAGTACTGAAGTATTCGTTTTGCTAGATTGAGTCACACGTCAGTCCAGAACAGACTTCAAGACATGTTGTGATCAATTTTAAGGCGAAGGTAGACACACACTTATAGGAAGCTTTCGTCAAGACAATGCCTGAAGTGCAACTTGGTTTGTGCAGCTCCCAGTAAAGTATGGCTCCCTCCTTACCGTCAGTGTATTCAAAGTCACTATGACTGAAACGCACAATCACTTGAGAAACTTTAGATACCACGTGACACATTGTAATATACAGAGTGAAAGGCGCGCCATTCCATGGCAACATGCAACCTGACACATGACGCACTGCCCAGAGCGTAATGGCAGGCCACAACGCTGTTTCAATTGAAAGTCCTATGTGTCCGCATGCAACGCTGGAGACTGTCTTCTGCATCATAATGTAGGAAGCAAATGACAGTCGCTATGTGACGCCTTGGGAGTGAGAATCCATACACATGTTTTCATGACAGCAGGCAATGGTTTGCATCTCCTGAAGATTATCTTCAATATTTTTCTTAAATAGTACCAGCACTCTTAAGCAAACAAGCACACTGTTTAATTCAGTTGTCCATGTGTCCTATTGCCAAAACCACTTCAGTTTTGGGGCGTAGTCAGCAAAGACAAGTGAGAGAGCATGGTCTGTCCAGCCACATTTTGATGGACCAACTGTTTTCAAACCGTTTTTTTAACCTGAAGCAATTCCGTCAGTAAGTATAGAAAATAGGTTTACTGGTGACAAAGTTCGTACACTAGCATTCTTGAAAGAACACCTGAAATCACTCACTTCAAGCAAACTCTGGTGATGAGTGTGTACCTTGAACCTGGAGCGCTTTCACTTCTCTTGATGAAAAGAAGCAGCTGTTGTAGAACCCACTTGTTTCCTGCCCCTCTGGACAGACAATTGACCTTTTACAACCTGAAGCCCTTGACTGCACCACACTCTCGACACGGTTTCAGTCTTCTTCTGTCTTTCACTATATTGCTGCTTCAACCTCGATCAGCTGTGCATGAGCTGATCTTGGTCCATTATCTGATCAGATATAACAGTTAATAGACTAACCACCTTCAAATCGCAAGTCACTCCAGCTCATCTAACTAGGTATTGACTCATATTTCAAAAGGTGATCATGAGCTTGAAAGTCGAAAAAGAAGCGTTATCAGTGGACCAGGCATTAACTGTTTCCCAAGAGGTGTTTTGGGGGGTTCAATTATAGAGACATAAAAAACATTCTCCACTCAGCACACTGATCGAGTCGGAACTGAAATCATGCCGTGTTGGAACCAGTCAGCCAAACTCCACGAAAAGTCACCCAAAACACCAACAAAGGACCAGTCTAATAGATCTGTTATGTAACATGCCCTCAGTTTTAGTACTGAACATTCTGTAAGATCTCACTCCTGTGGCAACACGCTTTATTTTGGATATACAGATGCTACAGCCCCCAACACTGTCGCTCTCACTCTCATCTTTTTGATGACAAATTCATTGTCAATCCATGTGATCGATGGTGATCCGTATCGGTGATCGGTGGTGATCTGCACGGCAGCAAAAATCCTGAACGGAAAATCCCTAAATCAAAAGTACCTCTTGCACAAAAAGACGAAAACGGAGGCAGTGTTGCAGGAGAAGGTGGCCGGTGCGGCTGCTACATATATAGCGACAGGAGGACGGAGAATGTATTATTATTCTATTCTTCTCCGTGTCTCATTCGAGGTATGTGTTGGGTAGCTACAGCAACAATGCCCCCACGGTCTCCGGTGGTACTGCTCCGTTTGGACCGTATCCATAAGCTTTGTGAAAGCAGAGCACAGACAAAGTCTCCGTCCTTCATCCAGATCTATATCATCCATAGCGTTGACCGCATATGGGCTCTTGGACACCCCACCAGTTTAGAGTGGAGAGGATTTTCGGTGGTATGGGCACCAAGCCACCAGGTGGACAATGACCTCACTTGATGCTTGACATCATGAATGATGAGGAATCATGATCAAAAAAGAGGAAGCATTGTAGTCATAGGACTGACTAGTAATAAATAAATAAATAAGCTGCTGGTCAATTGTTTGCTTCAAACACCCAAAATGCTCAACTGCCACCCAATGTTTCAAATGAATAAAGTGCAGACTAAAGACTACAGTTTCTCTCAAATAAAGACGCAGAAAAATAAGTACCATTTTCTGTGAAGGGTATCAGTTTAGTAGCTACTATGTTGTACCAATGTGCTGTTATTATAATATATTCTGCACCTAAACTTGTCGATATAGGATATAAAAGAAACACGTCTTGATAGCCAAATATGATGGGGCCGAGGCCCATGACATCCTGCATTTTCACCCAAGAGATCACTTGAGGACAGCAGACTGCGCAAAAACACAGATTCTGGGTTGTCAGGTTTGCTGATACGAACGTTGAGCAGTCCATCTTGTCAGCAAGGCTTTTGAATGAGGGGCATAATCCACTTACAGCACTGAACTTGCTCTGTGGGTGCTGTCCTCAGAAGTTCATGTGCTCGATGACCTATATGATTACCTCAAAAAAAGTCACTATTCATCTGTGAAATTTTGAGCGAAAGATCCACCAAGTATTTGCAAGGTGAGTACACAGTCATTTGTATCTATTTGGCAAAAAGTGCACGGCGACTGTCTTGGGGACAAACACTTGCCACATGGACACCTTATATTTAAATTAAACAAAATAATAAAAAATCAGATGAAACGGGACGGTTGACATCTTAATCTCATATTGCCATTAAATAATCAATGACCATTTTCGTAGCTGTCAGCCATGTCAGACAGCAAATTGAAATTTGAGAACGTGTTCATTTTTTTAACAGGCGTTTCAGTGAATAACTTATGAGAGTAAACAGAGGGACGACAAGGTTAAGGATGCAAAGAGGATTATGGCGATGCTAACCACACACAGTGTGCAAGGTGAGTTCCAAGTGCCTCATCGCTGGAGCACTTCCACCCCGATGTTTCAGCTCAACGGCACAGATTCCACATAAATTTCATCACTCTGAGGTCAAATTCTGAAAAGAGGTTGATCATGACTAATTCATTATAAAACCTCAAATCAAATATTGTGAAAATTGAAACCAAGACGTGATTAAAACAAACAGGTCTAGCACCCTCAGTTTTATAATGCTCACACACAAAACACTTAAATGTAGCGTTTCAAATGCTCACATTGTGACTGTCTCAGTCAACTAAGAGACCACCATCAAGAATATTTGAATACTTGTAAGCTGCACAGCATCATCAAGAATACTCAGAAATGAAAGGAGGAAACAGAGTAGTGGAGCTGACTGGACTTGGTTTCAGCCGTTTTTTTTGTTTTTTTTTAAAGGAAGTCGACCAAAGACTCTGACAGTGTGTAGCTACGTAAGTCAACAATTGACCTCTGCCTCACAGCACAATGAGCCTTGAATCACAATGCAGAGGAGCCATCAATTGATCACTCTGAGTACATGGCACAATGGCATCATCCAGTGGATCACCTAAGGTCAACAGACCATGCTTCATTCATGGGACCAAGCACATTGAACGTGGTATTTTAAGGTGCCAAGCTCATGGTGAGTCACATTCATGCTGAAATAGAACTACACAAAAGGGTTCAATTGCAACCAGACAGTTGCTATCGAAAGCTTCATGGGAAGAGAGTCTGCAAAATATAAAAAACAATATGAAGTACATCGATCACAAGGTCTTCTGTCTCAGAGTAAACCTAAGATTTAGCTTGCGGTCATGCATCAATTATGGATCACCGCCTGGTTACAGACGAAGCCTCCATGGAAGGTCTGTAGATGGCCTTTCCTTGGGGCAGCAAATCAGCCTAGTATAAACTAAAAAATAAACTGTGTGACTGGAGTATTTCTGTGTTCAGGTTGGAGGAACAAGACTCGTTGAAAATGATATTGTACGTATAGTTACACCTGCAACTAAAAGTTAAGGACCTGAAGTGTCGCTTCTGATTCTTGGGATAGTAGTTTTTCCACTTGAAAGATATTCATGAAAATCATGACTGGTGGTTGCACCAATGGTGCACTGATGTTCATGGTCATGGCATGGAGGTACAGTGGTACCTCGGTTTTCGAACGTCCCCCTTTGTTATTCTGTATAACGCAGCCTCTGTATGCAGACGTCCCGTTAGCTACATTTACTGACTTTTTTTTCATATTGAGGTGTAAAACCTTTCCTGTCTCCGCACTGGACCGTGGTAGAGTGTCACAGGGGAGGTGCTGGAGCGCTCACTCCAGGGTTTGATGTCCTGTTGTGGGCTGGAGCTGGGACAGGGATGAGGCCAGTCTGGGACAGAGCGTGACTTGGTTTATGACTTTGTCACAGCCAAACTGCACAGAAGCGCACATTCAGAGCTGGACACGCACCGGGCACCTCTTCACTTCTGGAGAGACGTCACTCACTCGGCAACCCCTCCCACATGCAGCGGCCACACACATAGAGGAACAGCCACCTGCAGCACACACTCTACATTCACTGCTACAAAAGACTATTTTAACGCTTGGAACGCATTATTTCATTTTCCTTTCATTGTAATGGGAAAAATCGATTCAGATTTCGAACAAATCTCTTCTCGAACGGCTGCCTGGAACGGATTGTGGTCGAGAACCGAGGTCCCACTGTACTTAGCGTCACTCGAACTTCAAGACAATTGGAGGCTTGATCCATTTATGATTTGTGCAGTAAATTGACCTTGCCTGTGTATGCATTCATAGTTTTCTGGAACTGTTTGGGAAGGTAGACATTACGAGCTTGAAAGGAAAGGAGGTTACTATAGCAACACTGAAAGTGGCAACTAATCGTTTAGTTACCTCAGAAGATGGCTATGCTTCTATAACAGCTACGCTTGACAGCCTGACATGGATTATTATTATAAACTTCATATAGAAGTATACAATCACTTCTGCCTCTAAGATCACTAATACATGAAAGTTTTTGGTAAGTGACACTCAAAAGGTTAATTATTCTCCTGTTATTGACGACGTCCAACCCAAGGGTCATGGCCCACATTGGCCATATGTGCCGGCCGCATAATTCCGTATTGTCTGTTCGTGATGGGCTGTTGTGGTTTTAATTGAAACAGTTGTTCAAAGCCTCATAGAGAAGAGAGGGTCATCAAGTGGGCTCTTAACATCGGCAGCAGAAGAAGCCATAATAAGGGTACAAGATTAAGTACCTAAGTAATAATGACAAATACTGCTATTTTGAAAGGAGGATGGCAGATCTGACGCCTCCTTCTGTCTGCAGTCGCAGCACACCTACAGAAGTCCGTAGAGAAGCCGTAAAGCTGGACACCATTTCATTGTGCTACAGTTTGATCCGTCAGATGGTGGATTCATTACAGCAAAAGTGCTAAGGGGCTAAGTTTACCGGCTATATCTGGATACAATACACAACACCGGCACCTGGCCTTGATGATGAATTGCCACGTGAAGTGCCCCTTCACTATTTACCTCACTGCATTAAAGAGAATACTGATGTTGGTCAGGCCGGTGGCCTACATTGCTTATGGTTGTTTTCTTACTATCTATGGCTAGCATACTAGTCAACTCTACCGCTGCTGTTGAAAAACTACAAAAATAAAATTACGAAAATATAATCCCAAGTCTCCTGAAGCTTTGAGAACAAACAGAATTGTTTTATACTTACAGGATTCGCTTCCTTTTTTTGTCATTATTTCATTATTTTTGGTGTGTGGAATATCTTCCTGGTTATTGATATGATGGTTGCAATTTTAGTACCACGACAAAACTTGGATTTTTGCTAACACTCTGACAGAGCAAACAGCTAGCAGCAGCACGTAGTTGCGCCAAACAATTGTAAACCATGCCGATAATGTAATGCCAAAAGAGATTTTAATCAAATCGGTGTTGCACATTGAACAGAGTCACTCTCAGGAGCTACTAAATACAAATGCTGTTTGCTTGAAGTCGACATTTCCTCTTGTTTTTGAGATTGAAGATTGAAACCTTAGCTACAACTAGAAACACACACCTACACCGATAAAGAATGTTTTTCAAAATTCCTGACGGTGAGCTGGATGACTCCAAAAATTGAATCATTTGTGACATGTCCTATTTCTCATATTTCCTGAAAATGTCATCCCAACTCCTCCATTAAAACACCGACAGACACACGGCGCCATCGAAAGCATAACCTCCTTGACGTGGGGTAATCAGTGTCAAGCTCACACAGAGCGAAAGGTGGGTTCTTAAGAACATTTGACAAGCCGAAACCAGGGCAACAACAACTCACATTTAGAACACATGAAAGAACTGTGAGAGTTCACAAATGTGGTTTACACCATGAACAAAAATATTTATATAGGTCAAAGGTCAGTGGCATCTGCTCGAACTTGCCAAGAGCTTGAAAATAAATACCTCCAATATCTGGACGCAGCGTCTTGTCGTATTCCTTGAGCAGGTTGTTGAGGATCAGAGTGGCGTCCTCCTGGTGAGACCTGGGCACCAGCATCTGATTGACACCGGTGTCATGGAAATCTTCGTCGTCGCCATATTCCAGCTGATTTGGGCTGAAGGAGGAGGGGAGACAGGTGTGATGAAGGGGGTGTCATTCATCCTAAACACGGTCGATGAGAAAACTTTCGGCTGGGAAGGGGGTGGTTTAATATGAGGTGTAACGCGTGAGCCATGAAATGTGTCGCAACTAGATCAACTTTTAAATGCAGAAAAGCGTGGACTCACCGAGCACCGTGGACGAGCAGAAGAAACAGGAGAATGACCCCAAACTTGATTGTCATTTTATAAGCGCGGATCACCGGGAGGAGGAATCTTTTCTGGGGAGGGTGGCTGGAGACCCCAGTGCTGCCGCCGCCGCCGCCGCTGCTGCTGCTGCTGCTGCTGCCGACGCTGCGTACAAGTCCGTACAGTAGGTGGGTGACCATCAATTCCAGCTCTGAACTTCCTCATCCGCCCACACACACTTTCCTCTGCGTGTCACCCGCGGTGCAGGAGGTGGGTGGGTTGGAGGAAAGGTGGGGTGGGAGGGGAGGGGGCTTCCCTCTGGGGCACACCGACGATCAATGAGGGTGATCAGCGAGCGCGCGGAGTCAGATCGGCGGGAGCCAGCACCAGCAGCGCCCTCCTCTATCTGTTGCCTGAGCGGGCTGAGATGAGGATGATGATGAAGATGATGATGATGATGATGATGATGTCTGCTGCTGGTGAACCTGGCAGAGGAGAACCGTGCGCGCGCGACTGTATGAGTCAACCGCACTCTGGTTTGCGCTTACACTTACAACATATCCACATGACGTCATAACTTACAAAAAAAAAACAAGTTAAATATCCATTGTCCTTAGTTTTATTCTGGAACACATTTGATCATTGAATAATGTAAACGTGACATTCCTCAGCGACTCACAGGTTGAGATCATAGTGTGGTCGACATAAAATGTGAAGTAAACAAAAGGGATAATTCAATGTTAATTACATGAACATTTTGCTTATGAAAAAAAGTGAAATGGCTTTGACAATTATCCACTCCTAAAATGATTAAACGTGATAGTAAACCCGTTTTAATCGGCCGCTTCTTCAAAACAATGATAAACCAAATATATGAATCACATTCGAATTTATTGTTGCTCAGTACAATTTCTATCCATGCCACACCTAAAGCTGTATGACGAATGTTTAAAAATAAAACAAATCTAGCATTTCTAGTTACTATCAATAACACAAACACTGTTATTGGGCTCGGGGGAGAGTGTAATAGCAATATTAGTATAATAATAATAATAATAATAGAAGTAGTATAATAGGAGAGTTTAAATATATATATATATATATATATATATATATATATATATATATATATATATATATATATATATATATATATATATATATATATTTTATAATAAGTCATATGTTAACTTCTGTAACATTCGCAATTTTTTTTTACTTACTTATTTGTTTATTTTATCCTTTTTTTTTTTATTTAACTAAATAAAAACTTGAATGATTGAGACGCCCGCCCAAGAAAAGGCGGATTGTTGTGAATTGGCATGTTCGTCGGCGCTATCCTAATTCTCCACAGCCCATCCAGATCGCGCCCCTCCCTTCTTCATTCTGCAAATGATTTGCGAAGCTGCATCGGAGATAAACGACTGACAACAGTTGCCAGTGAAGATGCATCACTGCCACCCAGTGGATAGATCTGTAATCCGCTATAACTATAAATGTTCTCTGCAGCGATGCAACGAGTTGACTGTTGACCCCTCGAGTGATTCATATTAACTGATAATCCATCAAGAGACACGTCGTGCTTTTTAACCTGTCGATTATGAACCGAGGCAACTGTCATTAATGAAATTCATACACGTCAACTTTTAAACCAATAAATAAAACTCTTGCATTCAGCAATTGAGAATGATGACAACACATATATATCTAAAAATTGGAATGGTGAACAGGCAAAAACTAGTAAATCACAAATGTCCTTTGTTTATTTATTTATTTATTTTTTATTATTATTTTTTTCCCCCAACATCAAGAGTGGTGAACAAGCTACAGGGTGGAGTAGGTGTAGAGAGGACTGTCATGGGTGTGTTATAGATGTTAAGTATAAGGTTTCAAAAACACTGTCCTTAATTTCAGAGGCCACTAAATGGTACTGCATGTCATATTGTATTTGGCTTTGATGCACTATTTCAATGAAATCTCACATCATTTTAAAACCAATAGCGGCATCTGCTTAGCTTTGAAAATCAGGAAATTGTTTTGTGAAACCTCAGAACAATTGCCAGTAGGGGGAAAGGGAAGATTTGCAGGACAGTTGTGAGGCCTGCCATGATCCATGGTTGGGAGACAGTTGATCTGACACAGGAGGCTAAATGTTTGGAGACTGTCACGGAGGCCAGACTCAGGTGGCTTGGACTAATGGAGAGGAAAGACGGGGAACATGCTCTACAAATAGTCTTGTAGACAACAGGGAAAAAAAGGAGGTGAGGATGACAGCTAATTCATGGTGGTAGCACTGGGACCTGAGAAGGAAGATGATATGTGCGACTAGGGAGGATGATCAAGATTCTTCTTCACTAGCCACAGATGATGGATAGCTGAGGTGCTACACCACTGCCACAAACCGATCAGGTTGCAGGAAATGAGCTCCCTTTTGGATGAAATTATTTATTTTTCATTTTATGGATTTGAACGCAATGTTGGACTCAGGAAGTGACATGTGTGAAAGGCCACTAGATGACTGCAGAGCTATGGTCTAGTTTAATGAATAAAAACAAAAGGCTACTTCTCGCTCCTTCGAGGGCCTGGTAGCTCACTGAAAGTCTCAACTTGAGTTGCGAAGTGTCTGGTGAATATACTCAGGATGGGACATTGCTTAGGATGTTTTACTTAGCTATTTGAAATACACCTTCACAACATAAAACAAATGATGAAAAATACAAGTCTCTATAAGTTGCTACTTTTGTGTGAGACCCCCAGGTGAGGAGTCCAAGTCTACCTCAATCCCCATGCTTGGGATTAAGTACACATTATCGATCTGAAATTTGTTGCCAGAGCTCAGCAGCCACCGCAGTCGAGAAGAAAAGACCTCTGACAGACAGACAGCAGATGAGACTGCAGCAGGGTCTAAAGGGATGGGGGAGGAGGCATGATTCTCTTTGACTGACATAAAGATGATTATATCTATTTTAAGAACAATTTATATTCATTCTTTATCAAGTTATTCATTTTTTTCTCTCATTCTTATACAAATATAAAATTAGAGAAAATGTGTTATCTCGGGTGGGACACATAGTGGGACACATCATCGGCCAAAGATGGAAGATATACACCGGCGGTGACATCATACAGTATGGACACGTCCACGGTCGGCCCCATGACTGAACGTTCTTGTTTATGTTCTGATTTCCCATCAATGTAGGACGGGTGTCGGCTCTCATTTGTTTGTCCCACACACAATATGGATATGGTTGAGGACTATAAATATCTTGGGGTCCTCATAGACAATAAACTTGACTGGACTCGGAACACTGAGAGAAAGGACAGAGTCATCTCTATTTCTTAAGGAGGCTCTGGTCCTGAGGATGTTTTATGAGTCGGTGGGGTCCAGTGCCATTCTGTTCGCTGTGGTTTGCTGGGGCAGCATATTAACGGTGGCTGACACTAACAGACTCAGCAGACTCATCCGCAAAGCTGGTGATGTGGTGGGGGTGAAACTGGACTCCTTAGAGACAGTTATGGAGAGAAGGATGCTCCTGAAACTAAGGAGCATCCTGAACAACCCACGCCCTCCATGAGCTCCTGGTCCAATACAGTAGCACACGTACCAACAGACTGAGACTACACACACACAGGAGGTCCTTTCTCCCTGTGGCAATAAAAACATACAATTCATCTCTGAAAAAATCACAATGAAGGATTCTTCTTGAACTGCATTTTCTTGCACATTGTTCCCATGGTTTCTAAGCTCTTTAGTATAGCTTTGTTTTTGCACTTTATCATATAATTTCTTTTTAATTTATTGTGATATGTTGAGCGTGTTACGAACATAATTTCCCTTGGGATTAATAAAGTGTTTTTCTGATTCTGATTCTGATTTTTTTTTTGATTTGTTTTTGCAACATAAACCAGCAGGGAGGCTTGAATACAGATTCAAGGAAAAAAGAAATCACAGCAACCAAAGTCGACAAAATAAATGTAGCGTCACGTAATTTAATTTACAAGCGCTGTTATACATAATGAATCATTATTGTGTCATGGCTACATAGCAATTTTCTTTTAAGTAAATATCAAGGGATATTTCTGATTCATTCATGGAGTGACGGCGCATATCGTAGCGTTAATACATGTAACAACATATTGCAAAGTTAAAAGAAAAAAAATGAAACATTATACAACAAAACCAAACTGAATATGATGAAAATGAAAAGTCATCACAATACATTACACAGCATAATTAACATCACATAACATAAAGTGACATAACAAATAAAAAAAGGTTGTTTTTACAAAACACAAAACAATAGCAACAATATATAACATCTTAATTTAAATTTGACTCAGAAAGTGCAACTTTCAGTCAGCGTTCAAATCCAAATATATTTTTTAATAAAATCAACATGAAGTCCATTCCAACCATCAGAGCCAGTTTGGATGCTAGAGCACTTTTTGGTAGAAATAAAAACGTTAAATGTCAGCAAATTATTTTCATCAGTTAAGGCTTTAAAATCCAAGACAGCACAAATGCAGCGTGACACAGCTAAAACATAAATTCAGCTTAACACATGGTCCTGAACAACACTGACATTGCGATCAAATTATCAGTCAAGAGAAAAGTTAGACGAAAGAACGTAAGCTGCAGATCTCAGTTCGATACAGCGAGAACTGAGAAAACCTATTTACAAGATGTAGAAGTCACCGACAGTCTGTTTACATCCACAAAGGTGACGACACTGGGAGCTGGTTTAGTCCCTGAGTTTGTCTCACCAAAGTCCGACACTTCCTTCCCTGTGCTTCCAAGATTGGTCCAGGTAGAAATCATCGATAGAAAAATCAGATTCCCCACCCCCAAGGTTTAGTAACAACACAGTGATATTTACACGTTAACAACAACTAAATATTTTTTTTTCAAACACAAATCATTTTAAGGTCAAAGTTAAACATGAAACACAGGAGTTGATCTACTTCATGAAGAACTTTTTTTTATTTCAAATTTTTTTTCTAGGAATCGATAAATTGGAAACGACTATCAAGCCAGCAACCTATCGATAAGTCATGATAAAAGCAAGGAAAAAAAATGTTGACTCTTCAAAGTAGTCAAATACTGTAAATCACACTTTCCTATTGCCTACTGATGTGCTTAAAGCCTGCGTACGCTCAAACATGAACCAAGCCCTGCCTTCATTTGACTCCATTTGATCCACGCATTCCAAGGTGAGAGGCTTTTAAAGTGCTTGAGCAATTGAACCAAAATCTCTCAACGTTTGTCTAAATATAGGAACAGTTTTATCCATCTAGTCAGACGACCAAGAACAGATGAGCAGAAGTTGGAGAAGGGAAAAGGTGGAAAACAACCTGTTGATTTGCTGATAATAGATATATAAGAAATAAAACTATTTTTCATTGCTACCATGAGATATTTGTTTCTTGGAACTCAGGTCCACCCAAACTCAACTTGTGAGTCACAAGTACATGTAACATCCGACTTACAACCAGTATCGGTTCCACCAACCGGTCGTAAGTCGCATTGGATGTAAGTCGAATTCCATTGAAAATAGCCACGTGCAAGTCATAGGTACTACTGTAGTGGTAGATCTCTGTGTGAGAGTGAGATGCTGGGATACTGTCGTACGTGTTGCTGGGCCGCTACATGCTGCGGTGCCAGACATTGAATATGGCCGTGGTTGTAAGTAAAGGTGGACGTAAGTCGGATGTTACTTGTATTTAACATTGTACATTTTGTACAGTTTGTAGTTATCCCAACACCACCCAACATGTTCAGGGTCGCATCCTGCGACCATCCATCACATTTTACAATTATTTTGGTTAACCTCAGTGTCTAGTACTTTTCCTTCACTTAACCAGTCACATGGTAAACAGAAAGTGCTATATAGATCAAGGCCGTCATTAGATGTGGGGGTTCAGTTAGAATGCAGCGACGTGAAGTGACGCACCATCGTGTACGTATGTGTAGTAGAATTTGCAGTCACGTGTTGATGTATGATATTGTAGTCATCTGTACTGGGTCGTCTTATCACATTTGTTATAGCCAGTTCCCTGTTGTTACCTCTGAGTAGCGTACCTAATACGGTGCCGTTACACAATACAGTGGCAAAATATATTAAATACCACCCAGAGCAGTGATCCTCCTGCCGCTGTGATTCTACTTACAAGCTCAAGGCACATTTCCCAAATAACTCCTGACACATCATCCAGGGTGGTCTGGTCACAGAGACATTTTTTACAAACATCGGTTTTGACTCCTCAAGTGTCCACTTCTTCATTCTTCTAGGCTGTTTCAGAATCCATGAAAACATTTATCACCTCCAAGTGGTATTTCAGGTTTCTTTCCTCATAGAGAGGTTTTGTGAACGGAGCCTGCTGAAAGAGGCAAGGATTCTCTAACACACCAGTGCCTGTTGCAATAAAAGAACTTAAAAACTGAATTATTAATGCACTTGCAGCATTGATCTCAAGAGACGTCCACATGTTTGTGTTTTCTTCAAGGCATGTGAAATTGCAGTTTTATTTTGCCCTCCAGAGACCGAGGATCAAACCTCGGCGATTTCACGAGCGTAGCTATGATTGGCTGAATAGGTCGAGAGATATCCTGTACAGCAGAGCGTCATGCAAACAGCAGCCGAAGAGTTGAGAAAGAAGCAAAGCTATCTGGTCTTGAAGGCAGTCTTTGTGCATCAAGCAGATTTTTAGGCAATGGAATCCAAAAGAGTCATTTGCAGCCTTGCAGTCATTCAAAAAGCTGGAATTAAATAAAGAAAAAATACTGTTCTTGAAATTTTTCAGATTTTTCTTTTTTCGGCTGGAGCCCTTAAAAGTCCTCCACCATGGCTTTGTGACGAGTGCTATCAATTATGTTGAGGTGACGACTCCTTTGATCACTGGTTCTCTGTTCAGATACGTAGCCCAGTAGACGAGGTTGAAGGTCCCGAAAAGGACTGGGAACACTATCCGGGACATCTTGTCGATCTTGCTGACGCTGTTGTACGTCTTCTTGGGGTCAACCATTTTGGTTTCAGTGGCGCGCAGCTGCACCGACGTGGTGTTCGAGATGGTGGAGATGGCAAAGTCTTTGGTGAGATTTGTAGGGGTGTAGTTGACGCCAGCTGAGCAGACGTTGTTTGGCTTTTTGGATAGAACCATGGGGTCTCGTTTCTACGGCACAGGAGAAACATCAGGTTAACGGCACAATTTGGACTGAGATGATAAACTACTAAAGACTTAATACACTTTTCTAAGCTACATTTGTTTACTTATAGCTTTTGTTGGCCACTAAAAATGACTTGCAGGCAGGATTTAACAGTTGTGTTTTGTTTGCAGCTCGGCAAAGCAAGCCCGTATCTCCATTAGAACCTCAGATGGAGGCGAGGAACTGCTTGTCCTTGGGAGAAAAGTCGGTTTAATGAAGTACTGCATATATGGGTATACCATCAATTACATTCTGTATGAGGATTTTACCCTCAAAGTCTGTCTGCAGGTTGTACTGACTTCAGGATGAGGCAATGGTGCAATAAGAATGGATGGCCCCATTCATCCAGTGAAAGTGGCTTCCCAGAGGAGTGACGTGAGAACCCTCAGGTGTAAAGTGGGTTTCAGAGGAGTCGAGCAAGTGCCCAAAGAGGTAATTTCAGTTCTTTGATGTGTAAGGTCAGTGCCCAGAAGAGTAATGTGAGATCTTAAATGCGTAATGTGAGTGCATTGATGCGTGGAGCTAGAGTCCAAGAGTGGCCTGTGGTGTATGCATAGAAGTACAGTAATCTAAGTGCCAAGAGGAGTAAGATGAGTGCCAAGATAAGTAAAGAGTGGCACTAGTCAAAGCTTTAAAGGAGTCCCAAGATATAAAATGTGCTACTGTAAGTGGCTGCTGGCACACCTGAGCATTGAATTAGGACAAATTAACCTTTACTTTCGGGTATTTGTCAAGTTACTCAAAATGGCTAAACTAGTTTAATTCAATATACTATTATGAAGAGTCATGTATGAACACAAACTTTAGGAGAACTAGGTTTTATGAGTCAGTCAGCCAAGCAAAGTACCTTCGGGTGCTGGGCCTCCAGGGCCTTCTTTCCGTCCCAGGCCCAGCTCCTCTTGGTAAAGTAGTTCACTGTGGCAAACTCAATGAGAGCGGAAAAGACGAAAGCGTAGCACACAGCAATGAACCAGTCCATGGCAGTCGCGTAGGCCACTTTAGGGAGAGAGTTTCTGGCACTGATGCTGAGGGTGGTCATGGTCAGCACTGTGGTGACCCCTGTGAGAAGACAATTATGATGGGGTGTTCAACACAAAGTGAGGTTCAGGTTGAATCATGTAAAAGTGCACGATATTTGAATAGCCATTACCAAAAACTGTTCTGGCAGGAACTGATTCTCTGTTAAGCCAGAAGGACACCTGGGACAGGATTACTGTCATGAAGCAGGGCATGTAGGTCTGGATGACGAAATATCCAATCTTCCTCTTCAGATAGAAGTGGGCCATCATCACGGTGTACTGTCCTGAGTGGGAACACAACAACAGGCGTCAGAGGGAAACAAGAGGAGGCACAATGATCGAACAGTGAATGAAGGCACTGAAGGTGAAACACGAAAACCCCAACAACAATTTTGCCCAAACTTGAACCCAGCAATCGAACAAGCCTTTTTTCTGATAGCAATGGCCTCATGTGAAGGTAGATTTATTGGGAGGCGTCAGACTAGTGCTGGGACTCCATTAGGAAAAGCTAATCTGATTTATTATGGGTTTTCTAATTAATGAATCACGCTTAATCACATTTTGACAGAGGTATGGTCAAAGTGAAGTTGAATCAGCGCACATGCGTTTGAATAGTGTTGCAATGATGTGTGAACTCTTTGCCTCATTCTTCGTGCATCTGTTGTGAAGTGTTTTTAAATGAAAATGTTCCATCCATTGGCACAATCTCAGTTAATCTCCTTCATCATGGATGTTTTGGTGATGACATCAAACTGTATAGTACAGTGCATCTGGGATTGGGCCGCTGGTTTGCCCCTCATAACCTAGTCCAGCAACTCGGGACGAGAGGCAGAGGACGCCCTGGACAGGCAGGTTGCCAGATCAACAACCATTCACGCACTCACATTTTAGGATATTTTTTTACTTTGGGAGCGAACTGGAGTTCCCAGAGGACACTCATGCATTTGCCTGGATATGAAAACCTCTCACCAATACAAACATTGTACAAATCCAAAAGGAATTTTTCAGAAAAAAAAAAAGAAAATCTGTGCTAAATTAAAACTTATAAATTCCACAATGGAGGAGGGAACCCCATTCCATGTAAAATATAACTGCAATGCTGTGGCAAGCTTGTAAACTACGAAACACACACACATGCGTGCAAACACACGCAGCGGATATTCATTTCCGGCACTCTCACTCCACCAAAACTATAAAAAGAGCCTCACTAAATCTCATATTCAACCCCACTCGGCATTAACCTTTCCATCAGTTTCCAGTATCATCACTCACTTCCTGTCCCCAAAAGTTACATGCGCTCTGGCAAAAACTCACATTAATGTTCTGAGAATGTAAGGAATGCCCATCAAATACACACCAACACACACACACACACACACACGCACACACACACACACACACACACACACACACACACACACACACACACACACACACACACACACACACACACACACACACACACACACACACACACACGCAAAGTAATACGCCAGGCTTTCTCCAGGCAAAATCGGATTTTGAACCTCCCTAATCCTCAGCTACAATCTGCATCCTGCCATCAGTGAGAGAGGGAGTGAAGGGGAGGGAGGGGGATAGTCTTCCTGTCCTGGGATCCTCACATAGCACTAAGACCCGCCCACGTCGCCCTGCCAATTCAGCCACTGCCACACACACATGCACACACATCGTAATAGACATGATTTCTGACTGCTGACACACACACACACACGTAGACATACACAACGATAAGGACACTGTTGCCGCAAATAACTGATGGGATGGAAGGGGGGTAACCAGCACTGGTTTCGTTTTTTTTTTTTTTTATGTAGTTCTGTTGGTCCATTTTTTTTGGAATTATGATCTTCAATTTTAAAAAGGGACAGAGAAATTGCGGAAATGTGGATACCTCATCATCAGTTGGCTGGAACCTGCAAGTGAATTTTTTTTTTTTTGTTGCTCTCTGATGACCATCACTGCAATGTCTCCAACAACTGATCCCAAATATCTCTAGTTTTTTTTGGGCTGGTTGTTGGGCCCTTCAACGCCCTGATGACTCCAGTCCACCTCCAGGCTCACAACTACCACTTCTGCTGCTGGAAGCACCCGGACACCGGCCGCCGTCAACCTGGGAAGCCCCAGGATCTCCTAGGCCCTTGATGCATGGATCCCGACAGGACTGGTGGCAGAGGAATGAGGCGGACCATGCTCCTCTGGTGGATCAAATTGTTTCTGTCCCAAGGATTTCTATTCTGCAGCGTCCAAGGGGAACTTCCTTTTATGCCAGGAAACAATGCTGCCATGCTGGTTAATTGGTAAGTACCCCTTCACTTTGAGCGTGTGGTGAACTATCAGACCAAATATCCATAAAAGTATGACTCTTTTGGTCTTGTGTCTATTAATCCCCGCCATTAGACACTAACTTACGTGATCTATATGGCCAAAAATGTTCCAGGTCTACTTAGAGCTTATGTTCCAGAAGTTGGTAAAGCACAGGACGACTTAAACACACACTCATTTGGTATTTTTTTAGTTCACGTTTCATACTTCTTAAGTGTATGAAAACCAAAATAAATACCTCTTTTGAGGAAGGAAACCCAGACTTTATGATTGTCTGAGATGATGCTGACAGTTGGAACAATCTTACAACTGTCAAAAGTGTCTGAATTCAAAAGCGAAGAGATTTGGAAACATGCAGCATGGGTGCCCAATTGGTACACCAGCTTTAACCGGTAGAGTTGAATGACTCTATTGCATATCCTACAATGGGCATTGTAGGGTACATTGTGAGAGGCGAATATACTACCTTGGTGCTCACAGTGTGAATGGAACCAGAATCAAAATATGTGAATGGAATTATGTGGCTCGGTAAAAGACTCTTGTGATGTTGACTAAAAACACACTTTTATGAAAAGGAGTGTAGGTGACTGGCCAACTGTCATGTCAAGAATATTTGTTTGAATCCCTCATTTTGGCTTGCTTATGAAGTCGTTGGCCACCTCACATTTGGCAGTGTGATAACTGAATTTTAATGAAATGAACTGAATATAAGCAAAAAGGAGATTATGTGCGAATACATTTCTTTGCCCTTAAAATATATGGATATTGTTATCGGAAGTTATTGCTTCACCAAACATTGAGAAAGTCTGTCTTTCAGCAAACTTTTGTGAGTTTCTGTTCTGCCCTGCCTTCACATTGTGGCCCTGCACATTTCTTCATTGATTCCAGATGTTCGTATTGTTACTGGCATTTTACAAAGGTATAAATGAGTATGTGAGTCTGAGTAGTGAAACACCCTCCTTTAACATTCCAGTGGCTCATTCAGGGAGGGTGTCCTCACCCAGTTCCCAATAGTGGTTCAGATCCACGGACCACAGCATGCAAGGGTGAGTGGCAGACCATGCCACACAACTAGTGCTGGACCGCTGACCGGGTCAAGCGTCAGACATGATTATATGACACGGACGGTTAGTCAGATTTTGGCAGCGAGACTGAGGCTCGCATCGTGAAGCAGGAAGGTGGAGACCGTCCAAATCTAAGAGATTTGACTTTAAGCTAAGAGGCGACTAGTCGGTAAACTTGCAGACTGAACATTGGAGATCTTGAAAAAAAGTTTGTGTGTTTGAGCTTGTGTAGGATTTTCAGATCAATTTGTATTACATTTATCGCCCAAATTCCACAGGAACCAGACCATTAAAGTACACATATGAGTATATCCAAATAAAAGTCTTCATTTTGTCAAGGAACACACAAGTAGCCTTTGAAGTTTGAATTCATGTCTAACAAAGATTTTGCTTTCATGCTTATGATCTGTCGCTGTTTGTGTAGAGGATTATGCGAATGCTGCAGTCTCACCTTCAAGATCAGAACACAAAACTGTGTCGGCACTAAAAGATTTTGCTTTGACGTACTGTTTTTCTAAAGAACAACACACCCTTTAACCCTTGGAAGCTGCGAGTGAAGCCCCGCAGGTGATGCCTGAGTAAAAATGGAGTGAAATCCACACTTTTAATAATCATTCCACTCAAAACTGCAGCAAAGTATAATACAGTTCCGTTTTACATAAGAGTATTAAGCAGATGCCTTTCAACCACCCGATTGCTCCCCCACCCTCGCCACGTGTCACAGCTGGACTGTCCATTCCAGACACACAAACAAACACATTTTCTTTCCTGCGTCATTGTGAGGACCTCATCTATTTTAACTATCGGCGTCACAGGCACCTGAAGGATTCAATCACTGTAAAATAATCCCAAAGCCGAAATTCCCGGACCTGCTGTCTACGTGCGCGCAGTTGGTTCAGACAAACATCATTTTTACTCACTAAGATAAATCTGCGTCCAGCAGACACACATGGATACACTCCGGCACCACCGACCAACCAAATCCCAAGCTGATCTGTGATGTCACCTTCTTATGCAAAAGCTGATGGGTTGGTTGGAGGGTGGGGATTAACTCAAGGTCCAGGTCTTTCTCTTGCTCTCCAGTTGGTGTGTATATTGCTGTGTGTTGGCCCGTGTTGGGATGAGTGTTGCTGGACAGGGTTGACCAGGCCTGGAGACAGCTGGTAGTGTGAGGGATAGCCTACTCTCCTGCACTACTCTGCGCTCAGTGACTCTGATCTCGTACTAATGTTTGCCACATCGACTCTGAGGGCTCGCACGACCATTTCTCATCTTATCATTATTTAATCTGAAATGGGACAAACCGCTTTATTGTGTACTTCTTAGGACCATGCATTTAATATTTAAAAAATGGTAGCATGTGCTATATGCATTGCATATTGTCTTGCCATGTATATTTATTCATTTAGTGTAGTGAATCTCAGTATCATGAAACAACAGTTTGTGTCAGGCGACCCAGATATTCATTTCTGTTAGCTGTCGACAACCTTTGCTCCTCTTGGTATTGCAGCCCTCTTTGGGTATTTTAAACGCAAATCAGAATACCCTGATGGTTTTTCCTCTGAACATCCATTTTTTAAAATTTATTTTAAACGTGACAATGTTATTGCATCCTAAAGTATCAGTATTTCCCCCCAGAGTTGATTGTATTGTCTTATTGTTCATGTTTTGAAAGGCACAGATGATGTGAAGTCATAACCGTGTGTGGGAAAACAGAAACTGAGCCTAGTTCAAAAGTGTTTCCAAAGATAAAACCGGCACCATCTCAGACTTATGCAAGATTTCCAGCTGAGTATTACAGCCAAGGTGGTCACAGATGAGTCCAGAAAGGTGTCAACCGAGCAGTGAACCAAAAACACCAGTTTAATATTTTCTCATAATTTCTTTACAAATATATTTTATTTTCAAACCAGAATCAAATGAGAACTCAAGTCAAATGTATACCAAGGACTCTGGTGTAGATGCTAACAAGGTCTGCGTGTTCTGCTGACCACAGCTCAAAATCCCACCAACAGTGTATTGGGTACTTTTGGATTTGGGTGTTTTAATCCAGCTCCAGCAGCTTCAGTTCAAACCACCTTCTTTGCACCTTGTTTTAGCACATAAATAAAGTATCCATACAGACTCAATAATAGTAATAAATGTAATACTTAATATTTAATTTCAAATTACAGTTACAAATCACAGTTATTTGTATGATTCTACTTTTGCTTATGATCGGGAAAATGACCAATGAGGAAGACAGGTAGTGGACGAGTTTGACTCAGGAGGATGATAATACTGGGCTGAGGAAGGCTGTCTTTGCGTTGCAGCCACAACAAGACACACGGTTTGAATCTTTCGATAACATCACATCATAGTTGCCCTCCAATGGTCAAAGTTGGAAATGTATTTTGGAAGATTCAGGGAATAATGAGCCTGATCATTTTTCTATCACAAGGTTTGTATGTTGTTACGACATTTTTTGATTCTATTAGTGGGAAAATGTGTGGAGTTTCTATTGATATAGTATTATATCATTTTTGAAGTCACAAAATGCTAGTTTATTCAAGATTATGCACGTCTTGTGAGACAGAAAGTGACCTTCCACTCCCTTCCAGCCATGTCATTCTCATCTCTTGGCCGTCCATCTGGGCATAAAGGTGACAGAGATGGAGCATATTATGGGTCAGATTTATTGTTTTCTTCTTTCTTGTTTTGGAGCATCCTCTTAGAAGAAAGAATTCAAGTAATTCTATCTTGACAGAAAAGTCCTGAGCCCATGCCATGTTATGACATCATGGATTAAAAGACCTAACATAGTCTACCAATGAGGTTGTACGATGGCTGGTTCTCCTGATGGGTTTCCTCCAGTATTTTAGGCTCAGTAGACACATATGTGAGTAGGTTCAGGGACTCCTAAGGATGAGCCACCATTTTTGGATTTTTGGAGGAGACTTGGAAACATTACCTCTGCTTGTGTGAATGTCCTCAGTGCCAGCAGTTTGACCGATCAGCAGGTACTGGTTGAGCCGAGACCCGTCCTCCTCCACCACTACAGACTTGGCAGCCCCTTCGGTCCACGTGTAGACCACCTCTGACACAGGATAGGCATCTGAGGAACAAAAGTTGATGTTTTTAACAGCAAATCTGAAATGGAATCAAAGCTTAATTTCTAAAGAGGCGAAAAATAAACTCGGAAGTCAAGATTAAAAAAAATAAAAACTATATAAATGTATTATCTTTTGCCTTTTGGTGAGTGCTTTAGCTGCATCTGACACCGTGTTCTGAGCTCGCTTTTGATTGGACGGCAGACTTAAATCCAAGCAGACAGCCGTGTGTGTGAGTTGAAGAGCGTGAGGATGAATATGTGAGTGTATTTTGTTTAAACAGCACTGGTGGGTCAGAGGTGAGTTCCCATGTCAGCAGAAGCCAGACCCACTCAGATTAACCATAATGTGTTGCATCACACTAGTGATGAAAAACACAAGCAACTCGGCAGCTGGTCCGGCTCTTCCGCTTGTTTATCATTTTTGCTGAAATACTTGGAATGTGTTGTCCCCTTCAGGATGAAATACTCAATCTACCAGCAATTTGGACTCGTCTCCATACATTAGTCTTCACCTAGTTGCGTAACAGATGCTTTTTAATTTGGATTGCACATTTTAAATGTTAGACAAACACTCATTTAAAGGCTGAGGATTAATGTTGAGGTTGTGGCTACTTTCCGGGCATGAAATCATAGATAAGACAAAGAAAAGTGAAGTGACCTGTTATAACAGAGGTCTGCATCCTCATATATCTTTTGCATCACATGCTTTAGAAACCAGACTGCAGCGAAATACCAACTCTCTGTAAATTCCATGTCCTTGTGGAAATCCAACTAAATAATGGTTGAATTGATACAGCCCGAAACCACCGTCTGCACAACAAAAGATTGTTTCACCAGCATCTGAAATAGACTGCTCCTGTCCACACTTGTCACCTTGTGTCACGACTTCCTGCTGAGCCGGTCTCCATGGAAACACCAATGCTCCCCCAGAATGCAGGACTTGTCAGGCTTCCAAACGCCTCCATTGCACAAGTGAATACTGACTTATGACTTCACATTGTGACGCAGTACAGTATAGATTACTTATTCACTCCCATAACTATTCAACTGACAACAAATAAGGATGCATCGGAGCTGTTCATCTTCAAGGCTATCCTCAAGGACAGAAAACACAGAACAATATTTGGATAATACTGTTTTAAAAAATGATATATTTAATGAATTCACAATGCAATTTGAGTTTGAGCAACAATTTTACAGTCTTTGGACATTTGAATTATGCATACCAGTACCTGGGTGGATGTGGCTACATGACACAGTGTCTTTACTTTCCGTGCTCAATAGGTGGCGCAATTGGTTTAAAAGTGATGTGGGATTTAATTGAAATAGGACAAGGATTTTACCGCAGACAGTGCCATCAAATGGTCCAAGAAAACAAAGACACTGTTTCATGAACCCTCATCAACCCATCACTGGTCATGCAGGTGAAGTTTCATGAAACAGTGTTGTTATTTTCGGAGATCAGAAACACATTGCCGCCTTTGAAAATGAGGACAGTGTTTCATGAGAGCTATGAGATATGTTCCCAACTTGTTGAACCAGACTTTTCCATGAATTGGTAAAGAATAAAAACATGAACATCCGTTTGCAGGCTCACAGCACACTCACGCTCACGCTCTCTCCCGTGACCCGGTATAGCTGTTGTAAGCACATCTCATTTTAAGTTCAAATCAGGCGACTGACTTGGCAGCGCCACTCGTCTCTAAATGTATGTTGTATTTATATTTAGACCGTGTCATGCCATGGGCCGGGGCCTCAATGGGAGAGTAGTTGGATTGGAATGAGGGATTATTGGCGATTTTCATTACGGAGAGGAAGAGCTAAAGACGCTAGCAGGCAAAGCAGCGTGGCGGTGCCAACTTTTCTGCACATCACTCTCAATAGATTTTTGCAGCAAGTGAGAGCCAGAAACGTCAGCTGTGACTTATTATTGCTGCACACTTGAGGTTAATCTGTCTGGACATCTTTAGCATGAATGCTAACATCATTCACATTTTATTTTGTGTTGTCCTCACGTGGTTCAGGTTATGTCACAGTCCTGATGTTAGACCCTGTCAGAGGACACAATGTATTTTTTTTTTACGTTCAAGACTCTACCAACGTTGTGTTTTGATTCCAAACGTGTTGAGACACTCGGTTTACGAGGCTAATTCGGTGTATGGAGGGTCAAACTATTTAGCAGCAATAGCTACTAATAGACTCACCAGTGCCTGATTGGATTAGACGTAGATTTAAGTCGAACCCGTCCGTGTACATTTGAGAGCTGTCTGGTTCCATGCCAGCGTCCGATATGGGAGGAGGCTGGCAAGACTATCAGAGCCTACCGTCTATAATTTCTGACTATGTGATGGACAGATGAAGATCTGTCTTTGAAAATGTAAACCAGCTCACACAACAGCTAGATGTCAAATAAAATCTTTAATAAATAAAACTGAAAATTAAATAAAACTGATGCAGATAGAAGAGAATTCAATGAATGTTTTGAATTCAAAATAGCATTAAACAACATTACTTCATAGTGTGTTGCATGAATATATGAAGAGACACCTCCTGTTTAAGGCATACAGTAATTTGGTTTTAAAATCTTTCATGTCATTGAGGTAAATCATCTGAGCTTAAACTGCAACTCTTCTTCCAGCTTGCAATAATGTGGGTGTCATTGGGGCCCTACAGCTGTGTAAGTCAGTAGTGAGAGCTGGCATGGTGTAGTTCAGAGACAGTGGCTCTGACACAAGGACTGGAAGCGGAGTTGGAGAGTGTGAGGTTTTCATTGGGAGTGACTTGTAAGGACAAGAAGAAGTCAAAAGAAGGATATCAGATGGCAAGTTCATTGAGATGTCTGGGGACAAACGTATGGAGGTCAGACTGTGGTGGTTTGGACACATGGAAATGAGACACATGTAACGTGTTGGACAATGAAAAGGTTAGAAACGGAGATACCAGGCAAAAGAAGGACAACCATTTAAGTTTATGGATGTGATGAAGTAGGGCATGAAGAGGAGAGGTGTGCCCAGGGAGGATGATGAAGATAAGGCAAGGTGGAGGAGGCTGTCTTTCTGAGGCAAACCCCAGGACGGTGAATGCCAGAAGACAACAGAGAAAAACTATTGTTTTCATACTATGAATAAATTATACAAAAGGACACTGGTGAGGTGTTATGTCCCAAGTTAAGTGGAGCATACAGGTTGAGTAACATCTCAAGGTGAAGCGAATTCTGAAAATCCCAAGAGTGAATTACTTATTCATCATTTCCATGAAGTGAAGAGGTCGGAGAGGGTGGAGCCTGTGGAGACTGCCTGACACCAGATCAGGTCAAAACTAAAACCAGAGTATGCCAACGCCAAGACGACACCAGAGGACAGAAGTACAATACTGTTTACTTGCTCTAGGTGAATTAAACTGGCCTGCCATTGAATCCTGCCAAGGATTGGTGAGGCACTGCGACAACACTCTTGGACAAAAGACGAACAGAAACATCTTCATTTTTAATGTGATAAAATATTCACCAACACACACACACAATGGGGAATAATAGTATGTAACAGATTACATTCATTTTGCATCTGGAGACAGACAACTAGTCACACACTGACAGACAGACATGCGCATATGCACACACACACCAGTTAAACACAGTTAATAACTGACTGCATTAATGATGTATATAGAGCTCTGCTTTCTCTTTAGCTCCATGGTATGAATATGGTTCATTAATAGAGCACGCAATGTATAAATGTAGTCAAGACTAAGGCCATAAAAACGATGGTCTAGGGATTGAGATCCTAACAGCAAAGCTGGGGTTAACAGAATAGAGCCTGGGTCACTAGTCCACCTCAGAGCGTGCACAGAAAACTAGTCACACAGGTGCAGATGCGGATTTGTGTTTCTATCCTTGTTTGTGAGGACCACACATTGACACAATGTTTTCCCCAGCCTCTCCCCCGAAACCTAACCATCCACATCAACCAGGACTCTTAAAGCTAAAAAAAAAAAAAAAAAAAAAATCATTTGTTCAATATGTCACTTCTCAACATTATCGGTGTCAAAGTCAACAAATAACTGAACCAACAATAAATAAACCACAGTTTTTAGTAGTCCCAGCGTGCAGCAGAATGCATGGAACATGTGACTGTGGTGGGAGGGGCACCGAGCCAATAGGACAGAAGAACAATTGAACTTAAATTTTGCAGATAAAATGAGAACTTAAAAATTAAATAGCAATGAATGAGCACCTAAATCGATCACCGCCAACGTAATGTCATTTTTTGCTTCCCTGTGTGAGTGGGCTGGATGCCTCTCCATTGTCTTACATTGTCAGCAGGATTGTTGAACTGAGTGTTGTTGTGAGGACAGAGGGCATGTGAGGTAGTGCTCAGGTTCAGGACGCTGTCAGGACACCAAGATTACTCTAAGCAATGACATCAGATCAAGGATTACAAGATAAGACAGTTTTGCTTAAAGCACTGATGCTTGTAAAACATCAAATTCACTTCTGCGATCAAAGCATTATCTGCACATGAATAGTTTTTGTAGCTTCAGAGTGGTGCAGCGGGTGAACAGGTTAATGTGTAACTCAGAAAGGCCAAGCCACTCTATAATTGGATTGCAGTGAGCTATGCTAGTGGCTGTAGGTGGAGGGGATCGCCCAGAAATCTGGGGATAAGGCCCGTCATCCTAACCTAAGGAGCTCCCGAGGTGTGGCATTTGGCCAGATCGGTCTTTAAGTATCCGTTTCTCCCCCTCAGATCCTTTCCGAGGCATATAAAACATCGTCCGGATGCACCTTCACCAGCAGCCTCCTGCAACCTTGTCAGCTTCAACTGATCTGTGAATGATTCCTACATTAGTTGCTGTACTTGCTTAGGTTCTTAGGAAGGAGGGGAATTATTAGGGTCAATAACTCCTAAAGACATGTGTAAAGTCAGAGGTCATGTAGGAGGTGACCAAAGGTCAGAGCCGGGAAACTAGGTGAGTTCAAGATGAATACATCACTGGCTTTGGTGAGGTGAATCATGTTGGTGGTGCTTGAAGCTCATACGTCTTAGTCCAGTTACACCAAAAGCGATATATCGATCAGATTTAATAATGACAATTTAAATGCAGTTTAGTTTGTATATGTTTATATGTGTATATATGTATAATAATTTGGAAAATAATTATATCATAAATTTAAATAGCATTGAACGATACTTGTATTTTTTGTGGTTTCTTCAACACAAAACTTCAAGCAAACAGGACTCGTGGTTCAGGTTGAGGGGTTCATCGGATAAACAGGAACCAATGAGCATCATGGTGGTGGTTGGAGGGACCGGTTGGGGGACACTGCCAGACAGGTTTTATGTCAGTCTCCCAGTGAGCTTACCATCACTAAGCTTGCCACCACCAATGTGACATTGGGGGAAATGATAATGTGCTGAATAAATAAATGAAATGAAGCATAAATTAGAAGTAAAGTCAAGACTCTACATGTCCTGTGCTTTCCTTCACAGCGCCATGATCATAGTTTAATGGGATCATACCGCTCTTCTGTTGGACATTTGGGGCAAGATTCAAAAGAGTCCCTCACAATTGAGGACACGCGGTCATCTGAATGATCTGACATTGAAACTTAGATGACAGTCAATCTTTCTTTCTCACCATAACATTTGTCACTGTGGCATAACATCAGGACGACAACGTTTTAAACCTTTGATCTGTTTTGGGTGATTTTGTTTATGCAAGTTCCTCCTTTGAAGCGTGAAGCCAGTTTTGCTTCTTTGATATTTAGGAATGTCCTGCTCCCGAGAGAGTACGAGTGATAACATTTGAGTACTTGAGCCAATACAGCGTACTGATACAAGTATTAATAATGCCACAAAAACTATGATCTTGAAAAATATCCTCATTTCTTTCGCAAGCAGCTGGAGCGGATCATAAATCAGCAGATCAATCGCACGGGTGGATCTCAACCCCGCAACAGTGAAAACTACAATCATAAATACGGAAAATATAGCGAGGGACTATAGCAGGTCTATTTATTTTCCATATTTTCCAATTCACAGACAATCCAACGCATTAAGTAGATTTTAGTAGTAGTAGGGGGGAAAAAAGACTCACAGCTGCCAAACTTGAGTGGGCAGGCGTGCGCGTCCATGGGGAAATCCTCCAGCTGCATGGGACACTCTGCAGATATGGTCAGCCTGAAAGACACATGTGGTGACCATTAAACCTTTAAATACACTTCAATGCATTTCTGTGTGTAATGTGTAAAAAAATAAAAACAAATAAAACTGAGCAGTGTCCTGATCACATGGCTTCACACAACCTTCTAGACATAAATGTGAGATAAGAATGAAGGTAGCTTTTTGGTTCATCGTTAGACTTGATCCGTGACCTTGAACGGCTGCCAAAATACAACCAGGAACCATAATCGTGTTTTTCACAGTGGCTATAATTATGTTGGCAACAGCACCACCTGCTGGTCAACAATGGCAGGCTCAACCCATATGAAAGTTTATTGATCCTATTCGCCTAATGCTGAATGTTATTACAATTACATTTTTCAGTTTGTTCAACCTAAAAGACATTTTGTTTGTATCCCAGCTGTGGGTGAATCCTCCTGAGTGCTGATTTTGCTACTCTTGACTCCTTATCTTATGTTACTTGAAGCATTTACCCTCCAGAGACTCCTGCTTTCCTGCTTTAAAAACACTCAATGAGCTCACTTGTATATTTGCAAATGAATCCACTGAAGGATTCCTAATGAAATTAATATCTGCGCTGACCTGTCACGAGGGGACTGAAAACATCTGTGTCATTTACACCATATGTACTGTATATCTATTTTCTCAGAAGGATTGGTGAGGCACTGTGACAACACTCTTGGACAAAAGACGAACAGAAACATCTTCATTTTTTATGTGATAAAATATTCACTAACACACACACAATCGGGAATAATAGTATGTAACAGATTACATTCATTTTGCATCTACAGACAGACATGCACACACACACACACACACACACCAGTTAAACACAGTTAATAACTGACTACATTAATGATCCCTTTTTCTCCATGGTATAAATATGGCTCATTAATAGAGCACGCAATGTATAAATGTAGTCAAGACTAAGGCCATAAAAACGATGGTTCAGGGATTGAGATCCTACCAGCAAAGCTGGGGTTAACAGAATAGTTGTCAATATAACAATTGACAACTGTGAGGCATTAAATCAGAAAACAAGAGAACCACAGTGCATAATGATTACTCACTATTAAGTTGAATGAATGAGTATGATCACACGAGGGCCCACATGTGGCCCTTGAACTATATAATTACCTACCACTTTATAAATAAATAAGTAAAAAAAGAGTAGGGAAAAATAAATAATACAAATAAACAATAAAACAGAAACATAACACAATAAAGAAGTGCAAGGAAAACAAAACAGTACAAACACACCAGCGTGATCATGATTTACTAACAATGCAGAGACAGATTTTCTTGTAAAATCGATAGGTTTTATGTGATGGCAACCGAAGGTTGAACGATCTGTTTGTGTGATGCCACAGAGAGAAGCGTGAAGAAGAGCTGCCTTTTGACTGTGCCTAATGATAATGTGTGTGATGTGGCTGACTCCAGATAAAAATGCCGTCTCTGAGCGTTGATGGGCTGCCATCAACGGGTGTGCATTAGGCTTCTGAGTGCCACTGAGAGCTGCCTTCAAATGAATCTCCCATGAAGACAAATACGTGGAAATGTGGCGTACAAAATCAAGCACTTGTTCCGGGGTAATGGATACGGAGACGCGGCGCAGCGGTCGTGTCTCGCCGGAGCAGCTGCTGACACTCATGCATGATGCAGGAGCGGTCCAATGGCTCGAAGAGGATGTGTGTGTGTGTGTTCTTCAGGATGTATGAGCATTCAGGACATGAGACCAACCTTTGACCTTTTGTGTGTCAGACTGAAAATGTCGATGTCACTAGAGACTGTTGCACAAAGGTCAGTGAGCTGTTTAATATATAGGCTGAATATTGGGGTGAGAAAAGACGAGATGACAGCAAGGGGCCAGTAGAGTTCAGCAAAAATCATGTTGGTCAGCAAAGTCTTTGGTGTGAGGAGCAGCAAAACTGCCGCTGACAGCAGCAGTCAAGTGTCAGACCCTGACAAGGACGCGAAGAGAGAGTGGAAAAGTGGAGCATTGTTGAGACAAAAACAATTTGAGGAAGGAGGAGTCCAAGAGTCAACTGGTTGTTGCAGGTGCCCAAAGAAAAATGCTTAAAACACTGAGTAGTCTCACTGTATGGTCTTCATTGTTAAGAGTGCCTGAGGAATTTATGGGCTCCCAAGTACTCAGAGAGGAGGGCTGAAGAGGTTTCATGAAACAGTGTCCTCATTTTCACAACTCAGTGGGTGGAGGCTTCATTTTAGCAAAAGCCCAGACTAGATTAACACAACTATAAACACTTCAGCTTGACACATTTTGCAAGCTGCAAACGGTGAATTGCACACCGAGCATATAGATCAGACACATGCGTATATCATCATGTCACAAATCCTCACATAAGAACTGAAATTCAGACAAAAGCATTCAAATAAAATTGAATTGCCCCGCTTTAAGGCATGTGTGTGTCTGTGTGTGTGTACCTTGTATAGCTACACTTGTGGGGACCAGTTAGTGGCCTAGAGTCCTGGTGAAGGTTTTGGATGGTTAGGTTTAGGATGAAAGGCTGGGGAAAGGGTTATGAGAATGAGAGGTCCCCACAAAGACAGCCATACAAATGTGTGCGCGAATGTAAAAACATTCTATATTGAGAGTATATAGAGCGATGTTCATCATGGTGTGTGCACGACTGCATATACCGAAGCAGATGACTTCATATATGAATAAATCTCCATATGTATGCACTTCCACCAATCCCTAACTTGTTAAGCCCAAAGGTCAAAGTTCAGTGCCACTATAACTGATTAATGCAGGCTACCGCTCCGACACGCTCGGCGAGTATTGGCTCTTACATGTTCCCACACACATTTGCAAGTCCACAAATGTTCTTTGTCAGCGTGTTTATATGTCAGCAGGGATGAATATGGATAATCTGCGGTGTTATTCTCGCCGTCGGGAACGCCGCTGTGAGATGGAGAGCTCTCATCCGTGATATGGTCACTCTTAAGTCCTGCAGCTACGCCGAGGATGAACGCTCGCTGAAGAATTATTCTAATTCCCGGTTCAAAGGCCAACCTCATGCGTTTGGTCATCGAATTAAATTTGATCCACAAGTCTTGCACATTCAGACTCAGAAGTTTTGTCATATTCATGTGGCATGTGTTCTTATTTTCACATTATTATCACCTTATTAAGTGTATCAGAAGCAAACGTCTGCTAGTCATATAGACACACACATTGATTCTTCACTGCAAAGTAAATGGCAGTCATTTTTTCCTAAATACATCAAGAACTGAAATGCTTTCATTGGAACAAACTCGTAGTTTGTCCTGTGTTCAGTTTGGCCTGGGTCTCGCTCCTCATTGGTCGTGGTCTCTGTGTGTGATCTTGACTACCACAAAGAACATTGTTTACATGCTGTTAGTCACAGCATGTTTTAAAGTGTTACATTTAGACAATGTACTTTTCCAAACACTTGGATCATTGTTTTGAACAAAGACTTTTATGAATATGGTGTGGTGTGAGAAATGTCTTTGTTTATTTTATTTTATTTTATTTTATTTTATTTTCAAAATATGAATGTAAAACTGTGACCAGATGTGACCACTGGGTGTCACTGCTTCACGCTGATTCCTGATGTTAAGTTGCTGCATAGTGTTATTACATTTTGCGGTTAGACTGTGGGGGTATTAAGCTGATATTTAACTCCATCTGGTGCCCCATTGGATTTTCATAAATTGTACCTCATGGTGTAAAGCAGAGTCCCGTCATCCTTGAGCCGGAGCAGCTTGTTCGGTGTGGTCATATTGTGGGCGATGGACTTCTTTCCATTGAGGAAGAAAGTGTCTGGAGTCCAGATGTTGCTGGCCAGCAGGTTGTTCAAAGGCAACATCTCCATGGGGCCTTTGAACCGCAGGCGCTCATCCTTCCAGCTTTGACGAAAGAACACGTCGATGGTGTACTCCTGAAAAAGCCAAAAGCAAAATCCATCACGACTGTCTCTGCATTACTGCCTCGAACCATTCGAACGAATAAATAAATAAATACAATGAAATACCACAAGGAGGAGTAGCTCTAAAGATTTATCCATTTAGGCAACCCAGCAAAGCAGTTGCCATGGAAACAAGCGCTCCATCTGGTTTGGCACTGTTATTAAAGTTTTAAAATGTAGTTTTAAAATTCAGTCCATGTTTGTTCAGACCTATACAAAAAAAAAAATGATGGGGTGAGTTGGCCCCTTGCTCGAGGGGTCTCTGGTTCAAATGCCCAGATGGATGGATGGGGAAATGCCAAATACGAGAACACTAATTTTCAAAATTGTTTCATGGAGACGATCCACTTTCTTTCATACAATACGTACTACGTGAAACCTACGTTTGATATGAATCGATGAATCAGATGTTAGAAATGGTTAGTTCTGGCATGTGTAAACTCCCACAGAAATATTTGAGGAACACAAAGCATGTGTTTTTTTAAACTGCCTTTTCTAGTAACACAGTTATGAAACGTATTTATGAAAAAAGGTATTTCCATGTCATCTGAGCAAGGAGTCTGAGCTAGTTAGAAACTGAGCTCATACACTAGATGACATCCAAACGCCATTTTTTCACATTACAACTCTGCGAACTGGAGCCTAGAAAGATGCCATGCTTCACCCACAACTTGCTTCGCTATATTGGACTAACTCGGTTTTAATGACGCTGATGGAAAATAAACAGTATTTACACTGAAATATAAGTGAAGATAAATATCTGCTGACTTAGCGATATTAAAATCCCTGGGCCTGCAAATTAATCAGCCTGAGGTGCCAAGGCTGTTTAAATGTGAGACTTAAGATTATGCATGTGAACCTCTTATGCCATTATTAATCACATTTCCGACCCAGCAAATGGCTCGGAACCACCAGAAATGAACCCGTCCAGTTGCATTAAATTTAAAAAAACTTGCATTGGTCCTGGAGTTGGTGCAACAGCAGCAGGAGAGGAATGAAAATACAGTGTAAAAATAACCAGAGTGTTTGCCTGTTTGCTAAGTTCAGCATGTGTGTGTAATATTTATCAGTTCCACTCACCATCTCCGTGTCCGACACCGGCCCGAAACTGGTGACGAAAATATTTGTCTTGATCTCAGTGACGTTTTCTGTTGGGAAATAGGAAAGAGACTCATGAATGTGGAGACTCCCAACAAACAAGGATCTTTCTCTGCTCAGAGTTTTACACTACATTTCATTCATTCATTTATTTATCTGGGCTGTTTGTTGACTTTACCTTGTTTTAAGTTTCTCATTTTATTGTCAATTTGAAGACAGCACTTTGATATGAACTGCTGGACTATTAAAGTTTGAATATGAGTATGAGTTACTGCTGCCGTGTGACCGTCTGTGACTGGCTGAGCTGCTGCTCTAAAGGGGCACTTTTTCCACTGCCCCGTAAAAAGTATCCAATAAATAGGACCCGCAAAATGAAATGATTTATATTTTCTAGTTGACATATTATAGCGCACATTCATGCTCAGAACAGTGATGAGTAATGATGACAAATGAATAAATGCACCATGTGACTCTCTGCAGGTACTGTACTGTGAGGTGTGGGAGTGTGCCGCAGCGCCCTCTATTGACCAGCCACCACTATTTCAGTCTATGAAGCAGATTTGCAGAATCTTCCCAGCAAAGCACACAACTTAAAGCCTCTTAAAATATTGACTTTTATTGGTGAGCTGAAAATAAAAAATAAACTATTAAAAAAATAGGAATAGGATATTTTCCTTGTTTCGTAAGTACTCACGTGTTGTTTCATCATAATCTATAACAAACATGCAAAGGTATGTTTGATTCCTCCCTGGCATTGTGTCCTGTGAGTCTTTGTTGGATGTTGACAGATGCTTGTTGAATGTGTTCCTTCCCAGTATTTACAGGCCTCCTGTCTTGGGTAGCAACCGTTGCTAGGTAAGAGCTGCTTTCACAACGCAGAAAAAAAAAAAAGACCTTGGTTCTTCCTTTTATGGGACAAAATATTGAACGCAGGCGTGGAAACAAAGTGAAACATGTACTGGTGTCACAAGGTCAGGCTGAAAAGCTGTAAGGAAATAAAGGCGTAATGAAAGCGATGAGAGCTTTCAATAGGTTTTCATCTGCGAAAATGTTGAGGTTGGAACTGTGGAAGTGTGATGTGAAATCTCTCAAGGTTATTTGCCGTTGCCAGGGTGAGCCACGTGAACAAAAAAGCTACAGAATGACGCAGTTGGCGTCCAATGGCTCGATTGATCTGCTGCAGTGACTGAGGCCGACTATTTAGATCATCGACGAGGAAGAAAATGATGGTGCTGCCCGCACAGCTGAGCAAGGCATCGTGGCGAATGATTGATTTACAGTTTGTTCAAGTTAGGATAAAGCTACTGTGATGGAAATGGAAATGTGTTCAATACCAAAGCCACATGGAATCTGGTCAGATAACATTAACAGCATAATGACTTGACCTTTAGGAAACTTGGCCATATTGACATTTCTGACATTTCACACTGATTAGAAACCACTGAACTCATGGACAGACACTGTACATGAACAAAGGCGCAAATTTGACTGGACACTTTCATCTGGATTAATGTCTTTTCAATGAAACTTTTTTTGACATCACAACAAACAACTTTCTTAAAACCTTTGCTCATATAAGATGTAACAGCAGCTTCATTTGTTGCAGTGTAATATGGGAGATGTCGAATGGTGTTCAGTAGAGATGGGTTTATGAGGTTTCATGAAACATTATCCCCAGTTTCAGAGCTCAGTTGCTGGTGCTCTAGGTCTAAAGAAATTATGTCAGGTTTCTTTGAAATAGATGTTCAAAGCAAACAATTATACAGCACACAGAGCCATCTGTTTCGCTGTTTCATGAAACCTCCCTTATCATTGGTTCATGAATCAACTCGTCCTTGGGCCTTCAAAGTCTTGGCCTTGGACTCAGTCTCTGTCTGCTCTCGATGGTCTCGAGGATAGTCAACAGCAAGGATCAGATGCTACATCATCGATATTCATAAATAAAGCCGTGGCTAGCACGGACCCTAAACTTGAGTAAACTTGAGTCTTGACACAGCCATAATAAACTCCATTATTCTCACACTTCTAAATAGACCCAACTAATTCATTATGTCATATATCAAACATCATGTCAAGTTAAAGTTTGGAGCAACAGCCATGGCAACAGCACAGAATACAGCACTCAGGTTACTTCACTCTACTCCAAGCTTGTGCTTCATTCAATTCCTCAGTTCAATTCAGCTCCATTAGCTGTTGATTGAATCAGCACACACCTACATTAGTGCTTGGGCGACGTAGAGCTCAAACATCGGCCTCACTGACTGTAGTGTAGTGTGTGTAGTGTGTAGTGTAGTGTGCAGTGTGTTCATCAAATTGGAAGAGGAACAAAGCCAAAACAGCACATGATGATGACAGAAGACTTTAGCATTGAGCCATTTCCAATAACAACTGGTAATAACAAGGTTGGTCATGCTGAGACGCCATCACCTTAAAAGAAACACAAAGTTGTGTTTGAGTCCCTATTGCAGTGATATTGTCAAACATTTGAGGAATTTCCATAAAAGTTGGGAAAAATAAATATTTCGTGGCAACCCTCCTAATATATTTGTACATATAATTCTCATTTGAAAGCCTATTCATGGTTCCCAAGAGTGGAGTCAGTGTCGGTGTTACCTCCGAGCCCCGGCCGTAGCCTGTTGTCGTAGCCGTCCAGCAGGCTGTCCAGGATCCTGGTGAACACTGTGCTGTCATTGGCAGCCGCCTCCTTCTGAGTCTCTGAGGTGGACTGGCAGGAACTAGGAGAGCAGAGTTGAGCGAGGGAGACGTCGGAAAACCCTCCCCGAGTTAGTTAGAGGGCGAACACGGTGGTGGGAATCATAATTAACTCTCCTGCTCCGTTACAGAACACTGTTGTGATTAATTATTGAACACAAGTACAAGCAACGGATAATTAAGTCTTTGACATGAGCTCCGAATAAAAATTTGATGAGTTTCTGCACCTAAAACTCAAGAGGCAGAAGCAACCTGAGCAAGAAAACAGGGGGAATAGCACCGCTGCTTTTCTGCACAGAACACTCTGCTCTATGCAAAAGCAAATCTCCGGATCGTGGTTGTACGCTTTGATGATGAAGGAGCCAGTGATCCACTCAGATGAGAGTGGACTATTCCAGTGATTTACAGACGGCGTTGCCAAAGATCTTTTAGCTTTTCATGAGTGCAGGACAGGCACTTAAGCGGTGGTGTAGCAGAGTGCAGCTGGGCTGTGCGATCAATCAATGGAGTGGAGGCAGGGTTGGCCAGAATTCTCCGCAAAATAATTATCCAGGAGTTTCATTAACAAAATGGAAAATTTACATTTTGTGATGGAAATAAATAAATAAAAATATTTGTCATTTATTACGTACAAGGATGGTAGCAAAATGGCTGCATTGGTGGAAACCGTACAGCAACATGGGACATACAGTTTGTGCTGTCCATTAAGTTACGAAAAAAAAAAAAAAAATTCACAACTCTTTGTCTGCACAGTTTTATCCCTATAAATAACAAAATGACGACATTAGTATTTGGACGCTCCATGTGTATGTAGTTTCCAATAGATGAAATACGTATTATACTGACCTTTTTGGGACTCCATGCACTAACAGAAGGGACAGGACAAGACCCACTAACGTTCTGTTGGTCATCATCCTGGTCCTGAAGAGGAAGATATTAAAACACACATTTTATATATATATATATATATATATATATATATATATATATATATATATATATATATATATATAATCTCAGCTGAATCACTGAAAAAAGAGGCCCATTTTATAGTCCTGTTTGATGGAAAATGACACCATATATTTGTCATATATTTATGATGGTCCTATACTGCCAAACCTGCAGCTTTTTAATACACAACTCTCCAATTTAGGCCACCTACTAGTGCAGGACATCCAAAATTGACGTTGTACCTGGTTGCAGATCCGACAGCAGCAGAGGTTCCGTTCTCTTTCACCTGCATAAACGCACTTACGGCGCCTGGAGGTGAAGAAACAAGGCGATCTCCGGTTGGATTCCGGTCTGTTGTCGCCTCCTGCTCGCAGCGCAGTCTGCTTCTCGCCTTGTTCCTTCACTGGCTGCCGCACCGCGTCTCCTGCATTATCGCCCCCGGAGGTGTCGCAGCAGCGGCGGCATCACTCTCGCTGGCCGTTCGGTCCGGTCCCGTTGTCGCGGTGGAGACAGGATTCACTCCACATTGCTCCTCCGCTATATACGCCGACTGCCGGTGCGAGAGTAGCAAGTGCTGCAATGGAGGTTAATAATTTTATAATGGGGGCTCCTGATTGGTGGGATGGGAGGAGAAGGTGAGGGGAGGAGGGGGAGGCGCTGATGCGGCGAGGAGGAAGATTCTTAATAAAATCAGGTGAACCCTGTCCAACCCGTGAACAGAAAAACACTGCGTAACGCCAGTCCCCCAACCATCAAGCCTTTCTTCATCCGAGGCGCAGACAGGATTTCGGGTGGCCATGTGCTTGACGCGCCCCTGCCACCGTCTGTTGCCAACAAGATGCGCGAGGAAAGTTGAGAAATTTGCATCATAAAGATGTTTTTGACAACCATCACAGCATTCTTTTATCTACTGCAGCCAGAGATGATGACACTGACTGTTGAAATGTGTTCACTTGTGTCAAACATTTGAATGACTAAACCAATGGGGAATGAAACTTTTGGTGCAGATGAAATCTTTTTTTTTTTTTTTTTTGCTTGTTTTGTTTAGTGAATATGGGCTTTGAGACAACTAATGTGTTGAACACAAAATAGCTATGCAGCTTTCTTCAAAACCTGTATGTAATTCTTCAAAAATCATGAAATATATCATTCATTAATTACATATGTTAAATACTGTAATGAAAATAAATGGCTAGTGTTAAAATAACGTATGGCAAAACGACATTAAATGATAATAATAGCAGTCGTAATAATAATTATATTGAACAAATAGATCTACACGACATAACATTTAAATAAAAAAAATACAAGACATGGTATTTAAGCTTGTGTAGTGCATTAGTACAGAATACAGACACCACATCTGCTTTATAGCTAGTTCAATTCATAGCAGACGTCAGAAAGTCTAGAAAAGTAAGCGTCTATATCTCCTTTTTAAGTTGCTATTAAGCTTGAAGTTCGTGGCCATAAGAGGGTAGTCGAGATCCATCTCTCGTTGATGGTAATTAGAGCTCCGCACTTTCATAATTGGTTCGAGGTGCGTGGATGAGCAGCAACACCAGTGACAGTGAGTGGAATTTAGGCGTCCGAGTTCAGCACCAGAGGGGCGGACAGCTCCTGCAGTGGCTTGTCCGGTCATACGAGTGTGCGCGAGAGCGAGAGAGAGAGAAGTGGGAGATGTGTTTGTGGGGTAACACGGCGGGAATGTTGCCTCCACTTTTAATAACGGACCTTACACCTGCCCCCTCTATTTGATTGTACTGTATTGTACTGGATTTACGCACGTGGCACCCAGCACATCAAATAATAATAATAATTTTAAAAAATCAAGATTGTTTCAAATGTTATTTGTATATTGATTTATTCTTACATTAACTGCGTCGTTCATCTTCTTTGTATGCAGGAATGCTGTGGACGGAAACAAGAAGTTGTTCGCCATCTACGACACCAGGTAAAAGCAACAATACTCGGTTCAGACAACGCAGTCTAATTGAGGCGCCAATCGCACATGCGCGCCAGCGCAGTCCTAATTAGGCGCCAACTCTGACTCTGATATTTCTCAATAATTCATGCTCCCGCGCAGTGTTCCAGATAGAGGGGGAAAAAAGGGGGTCATTATGGGCGATTAACAAGCCAATCTATCACGGGCACTGACGGAATGGGAGGCTGAATGCAGCACGTCCCTTCTCGGTATCGCTCAGGTCCCGCCATTTTTACAGGAAACACGAGGGAAGGGGATTGGCGCAGATGGTGTGAAGACCACTGTAAAAAATATCAGCCCTTCATTTACACAATTCGGATATTAAAAAAAACAAAACACATAGATTGAAGGTATATCCTAATATTCTACCCACTTTAATTATTATTATTATTATTATTATTTAATGACGTTGGGAGCAATATAAATAATGAGCTGAGATGAGATGGGAAGAATTTAAATAATGAAATGCTCAATTGAAAATACATTGATAAACTACAGCCATCACAACTAATTGCCTTTGAAAAGTAAAAGGCTTGAAATTTTACGTTCCATTTACACCTTCCCTTATTTATATTGGAGGGATGCGGGGCTACAGCTGCATGAGTTGTGAGGTACTGGGGGCACCATGCGTCAACAGTCACCACCAATGTTTTCTGTTATCACCCTTTCCTATGGATTAATATTGAAACTGCCTGTATTCAGTGTCAGGGTATCAGGGGCCACATATCCTCATGAGGTCAGAGCAAAACAACAAAAGAAATCTATAGACATTGGAAAGCTAATTTATGTAGTAAAACCATGCCTTTATATCTTAGGTTTACCTTTTTCCCATTGTTATGTTAGCAAGATTTTCACCAAGTCATATATTTATGATTTATATTGATAAACTTTACATTTAAAAAAACTTATAAAATAAATAATATATATTCAAATATGTTTTAAGCAAATAACGCCATGTCACAATTCGCCTTTTCCCCCCATTTCTCTATCTTTTATATTATTAAAGTACAACACTTTGTGAACAGTGTTCTAAATGTTGCTATATAAAAGACTTAGCAGTAGCAGTAGTACAGTAATAGCAGCAGCATCTGGAGTAATAGTGCTATTTGTAGCAGTATTAAAAAGTTGTTCATTTCAAGGCTCTTTTTCTTCGAGTCCAGTGTTTTGGCTTGCTTCACTCTCAGTAGTCAAAGTCGATAAAGGGGGGAAAAACATTACGGATGAATCCAGATTTCATCATAAAATAGAATATGTAATGGACAAAGAGGTTTACTTTTTAAAAGATCATCAAGCAGACCTCAGGACTGAATCCCAAAATGCTGCAGAGGGCTCCTCAACGACATGATGTTGAGATGATGATCAGAGAATGATAGGGTCATTTGCGTCCTACCACATTTGACTTCACCACTCCCACCAAAGAGGCATTAGTGGCCAGCCACTGGTGGGTGTATTTTTTGCAGTGGGAGTGCGCTTCAGAGTGCCTTCATCGCCACCAGCAACAGCATCCTCGTCCAGCCTTCTCATCAATATGCGCTTCAGCTGCTGAATGTTCATGCACAGTCAGAGACTGGGAGCCAGGATTCATGACAGAGATGCCAGCCCATGTTTCACGTCTCACTCCATCCACGGACAGACGCTGACTTTCTTCCTCTCTCACTAGCGGCACTACAACCCCCCCATCTGTTCCAGCCGACTTTCTCCTCCTGGGTAATCAATGGATTTACTCTGATTTGAAGAGCGGCCGGAACGATCGGGGGGGCTTCTTCTCCTGCAGCGTTGCTCTTGTAAACAACAAAAATAGGGGGATATTTAGAGGAAAAAGAGCAGGGGTGATGTTGCCTTTGCGCAGGGTTCGTCAATTCCGCGTCTTCTCCGCACTGGTTGTCGGTTCAATTGTGTGTTGCGCCAAGAGGTGAGAGCTTCTGTCAAGTCAAGGTTATTGCCCGGAATCAACGGCGCTGATTCTTCTCCTCCTTCCCTTTTTTTCCCAGCGTCAATGAGCCGGGCAACATGTCTTTTGTGAAGGAGACGGTGGATAAACTACTGAAGGGATACGACATCCGACTGAGACCAGACTTTGGAGGTTTGTCATTTCGTCTTTATGTGCTCAGGTGTGCCAAAACGCGCCATGACTAGCGGTGTCCAACGTCTGACGCAAACTGCCATTGCATTGCAGGAGTTCCTTCTTTGTCAATGTATCCATCATAAAACATTCCGCTGTAACCAAGTTGCCGGTAGTCAAGAACAGAATGAGGGGACGAGGTGTCAGTCTACAGCTTATAACCGCGTTTCACTAGTAATTACGCTTCACTAACTAAAGTTCCTACATATACATCAAGCAACATGCTTAAGAAAATCTCAGCAGCTGTCAAGATGACTGTTTTAAGGCAATACTAAAGATTTCACTCAACGTTCTTTTTTTTTATTTTGGGCCCCAATAGATGGCGCTCTCATTTAATAATGTTGTGGTTTTTAATTACTTTTTGAAACCGTAAAAAATATTTGGTTTACGATCGTTCAGATACCACTAGAATATCGTTGAACCTCTAACTTTACAAAGAATTAAAATTCTGCACAACTTTCATATCAATATTCTGAAACGTTGTATCTTGAAAACGGTTGGAGATGAAGGCGTACGGCAAAAGAGTTTGTGATGGAAGTAAATTCACTTTTCTGCTCAGCATGCAGCATGACGTCACTAGGCGGCGGCCATAGTGAATTACATAGTGTTACTGATGTTTATCGAATGCACTAGAAATACTGTTCTTCAGCTCTCAAGCAACAATGATGATGAGAGTGATAATGGCTGAGCTTCATCAGCATTGTCGGCAAGACCGCGTAGAACACCACTGCTATACACACTTTATTTTCTAATGCAGCTTCGACCATGTCTGCCACATTTTTTATTTTATTTATTTCATTTTTTAAAATCCCGATGTTCTAAATTGGCCGAAACACCAGTATGTGCTGCTGACTCGCTGTCACTTTCTGAATCTGACTTAGTCAAATCCGCTCTCTTGGTCGCTGTTATGCTCCTAGTACGAAGCGATAACCTCACCTGTCTCCCCAACCAGGGGAAAGTTGTCCGTCATTATTCCCTCAAAACATGCATTTAAACACACCCTGAAATGTAGCTCAGATTGAAGATACAGGTGTCTGCAGTAGTAACTATATCAGACTCCATGTTTGCCGCTTGGCTTGTTCAAATGCTCTGATGCTGCTTGTTTCCCTTGTGAGAGTTTGTCACATAAGAGCTTAGCCTGCATTTCACCACAGCACAGCCGTCAACTTGGAACATTGTGAATCAAATTGCTCTCATTGTAGTTGCATTTTAGCATGTGAATTGCACCCATTTGCTATGAGATCATGAACTACTGAATGCAGCCTTTCTGACCAACCAACGAAAGACGAAACACAGCATATGAATTGACGCTGAACTGCCGTTTGCATCACCTCAACCAACTTGCCCAATCTGGGGGATCAAGTGGGAGCAAGTATACATTTGCTCGTGAGGCCTGTAAAAGTAAAGACCACATATATACTGGAACTAGTAGCAGAAATTGGTGACACATCAAAATGTCCATATTTGACATGTTCTAGATCAGGGGTTCCCATTACATCGATGGCGAGCAGCCAAGCCAAAGGTGGTAAATCGCAGATCCATGTCAGGAACAAGTGTGAGCGCTTCAATCTGTTTCAGCGCTTTCAATCCCATCGGCGAGTTCATCCAAAAATAGACATCACACTTAGCATGAGAGTTGCCATCACTGAAAACAACAAACTCAGATCCAATGACTTAAACCTGGACAGTATCGATGATGCTGTGCAGCCCAGATCAGTAAAATGTGGTTGAGCCTCGACACATCAGACCAAAGACTTCACTGACATTTTATTTACATTAAAGCGCTCACATGCACTGTTTTAACCCATGAGTGCAACAGCGGCCAACTCTCCAGCTCTCCGCCTCCACAGACCGACTCAGCTGCGGGGGAAGCTCTGGTCTCAGCGGAGAATTGACCGGGGCGAAAACAATGCATCTGAGTGCTTTAATGTGAACCAAACGCCTGTAATTTCATCTGCTTGCTGTGATGAGTCTAATTAAATAGAGTTTTGATCAACAGTCTCGATACTGGACCTTGTTTTCAGAGATATCCTCCTGCATTTTTAGGTGATGCATGGAATTCACTGACCTTTCTACGAGGCAGACTGCACCGCTGCGTCTGCTGAAGGAATGAACTGATCTGTATTGTGTCATGTGTGTTCATGCAGTCATGCAACTACAACAATGCAACCTCTTGTTTTGAAAGAGTTCCGTGAAGGAACGTTGTCATATACAAAATTAGTATACATCATATTTTTACTTTTATTTAATTTTATTTGTCTGATATATTCAGCATTCTTCAGCAGCCTCTATTCTGAAATGATGCTCTTTACGGATAAATATTTGTTTTGGATTTTTATGGTATGTTCATCATTGTGACCTGGCCATTTTTATATGTTGCTCGAGAGCTGAATAAGTCGCATCATTGCACTTGATATTCACTACATTACTACACTTATAATAAGTCTTATATCCTATAAACAAAACAATTATATAATTCATGTAAAAGTGTGTTTTCCTTTTAATCCGTCGGAAGCATTATGAAATTGACCAAGGCTAACCAGTTCGTCCAAGCACTCCTTAAGCAAAAGCAGCATTAGAGTTTATTAGGATTTCATAGCTTCTGTGGGTAGGTGGCTGTGACAATGGAAAAGTCCTCAAAAGTCTAGTCCTCTCTCTCAGGGTCGTGGATAAATAAAAGATCTGACATTACATTGAAGCCCACAGATAATGCAAACTGACTTGAGGTGGCTACACAGGGCTTTTCTCCATTTATTAAATAGTTGTCATCTATTTTGAGTGAATACATTTCTGCTTTCCTGTTTACCTTTCTCTGTTTGATCACTTCTTTCTATGTCCTTCCACCGTCTTATGTTGTTACAATCTTCCCCAGGGGCCCCTGTTGCAGTTGGGATGAGTATAGATGTGGCCAGCATAGACATGGTGTCAGAAGTCAACATGGTGAGTGATTGCACTTCGTATACTCTTTTCTTTCTGTTCTCTGCAGAAATGCACAGACACAACTATGGTTGTACAACGTGCTGGCTGGCTGGCGATGGAAGGAAGTGCTGATGTAAATGCATTTTTTCCTTTCAGGCCATTATGTGATGGTGAGAGGGATGGGATGGGTTTCCTGGAATTACTGAAGGATTTTTATCATTCAGACCAGCAGCTAGATTCTTGCGTGCGGCCCTGTCGAGGCAGAGAAATAAATTTAATGTAGCAGGTTTGGCATCAGAGGGAATGCATAATGTGAGTCTGCAAAACATGCCGCGGCATTGTCAAGGCAAGTTGGGGTATGGAAGGAAGGATCTTTTCTTATTAACCTCTCTGCTGTTGATAGTGCAAAGACTTGTTAACCTTTTGCGCTGGAGTTAGCAGTGTTGAGAAGTCCTCACAGGAGGCCCACTCAACAGACTCAAAATTCTCCATTGCTAATATGCTGCATTTAAGTGGTGATGTGGAAATGGTAGGTGTGCGACTCCATTAACCTTCCTCTGGTGTTTTTAGGTTTTAAATGCATGGATGTTTTACAGAATATTTTTTAAGGCATCAATACCTTTTGAGTTGGGCGGAACATTTGTATCTAAGCACACATGTATAAGCATGCGTGTTCTTTCACCAACAGACATTTTACAGCCTTAGTACATCCGTACTGTGCCTCCATGGCAGAGATGAGGTCTGCAAAGACACACTAGTGTCACTTTTTAGTCACTCATGCATCTAGAAATACACACACACATGCTCTTTTTTGGAACTAGTACTTAATTTCTGTTGGTTGAATTTACTTGACTGGTTGTTGTTTCTGTGTCCTTACACATCTACACGTTGTATTATTCTTAGTTCTGATTTTCACTTTGCGTTTGTCCTCGAGTTGTATTTTTGAAAGAAGAAAGAATGTTATTATTATTATTATTATTATTGTTGTTGTTTTAACATTCTAGAAATGTGTTCAAGAAATGTGTTCTAATGCCACTCACTACACACATTGAAAACAAGGAGTATGTTGTGAAAAGGCCTGCGGAAACAAAGAAGCCAAACAAGGTTACTGCGAGTGAAGAAACAATTGGATGATTGGTAATTACTTGTCGAGTAGTTTACTATTGATTTAACATCAGTGTCAGCACCAAACCAAACATAAGAGATGCCAGCAGAGTAAGTTTTAAAAAACCAATCTAGATAATTTGGGGTTTTATACTCCATATAATATATCGAATTTTAATATTTGAGACCGAAAGGAAGTCGAATCTGTTCACGTAAACCTCAGGGAGGAAGTGCTCCTGTGATGAACACACTCAGCACAGTCAGTTTCCAACAATGTGGATCTTTTGGTTGGACATCACATTGATTTATGTGATGCACCTAGAATTGCTGCACTGAAAGACAGTTCACAAGTAATATGCAAGACATTATTCTTTGGGTAATATATTGATCAAAATGAATCTCTTTGAGTTTCAGCCTCAGTAAATATGAGTGATGGGCAGATGAGGTATCATGAAACAGTATTGTGGGGTCGATGAAACAGTGTCCTAATTTTCTGCGGCCGCTAGATGGCGCTCCCGTTTTAGACTTGATCTGCAGTGTCATTAAATTAGCTGTTCCAGTCCAACTGTTCCAACAGACAGTGCCATCTGGTGGCGTCTGACACTCAGAACACTATTTCGTGAAACAACATCAACCCTTCTATTGAGTGTCGCGGTCATGACTAGCAGTCAAGCGCAACTGTGGTGTCGGGAGTGGGATGCTTATTGCCAGGCTTTTGGAAATGTGTGTTGTAATGCTGAAAAGATTTCAACCTCTGAGAGCGAATTCAGCATATCAACGTGTGTCACACATAATTACCAGCCAATTACAGTGAAAACCAAGACAGCTAATGATAAGAAACACAGAAAATACACCGAAGCCATTAGAAAATTGCTGCATTTAAAGCAGCTTTAATTGGTGAGCTACAAATACGGTTCGGGTTCCAGAGGGAGGAGTGACTAATGAGACAGCTCTGACACTTTGCTACTTTGAGGTAGAGTCGGGAGTTTTCTGCAGTAATGACTATCTGCTTGTTTTCATATGCATTTCGGAAGCCGGCGACAAAATGCCCTGGTAAAAAACCAGCAGACGGTTGCAAACCATTTTAGCCGGCGTTCAAGCTGCGCATCCCAACATCAGGCATCGCAGGTTATCACTTCCAGTGCTTTCGCTGTGGAAACCATGATGACTTTTATGATAGATAATGGCTGCTGAGCTCATGCACTTTCTTGGCAACACAGACACTAAAGCACTGCGGTCATCAAGAGTCAAACTTGGGTCAGACAGCTTTTTACACTTCAACACACTGTCAACTCAAGCAGCGGGGAAATCAATCCACCTTGATGCAAGTGATTTATTGAGCCATTCAACCCAAAGAGGCCCAGGGTTCAGATTTATGTTTTATGTTTGAAAGGGTGATCTTACCCGAGGTGAGGACATTAGTGGGCATGTTGATGAATTCTAATGGCCCATTGATTACTTTTACCAGGTGGTTCCTGGCTTTGATTTCTATCTGGACCCAGCCAGTCGACTGTTTATCAGCCTCAGTGTTCTCACATTATCTTCTTATTGGACGCAGTCTGTGATCACTCTTCGAGCAGAATTGGTTTATGGCTCGGACCCCCCAAACACAGCAACATTTCTGATGATGTTGATCTCTATAGAGCAGCTGATAAATCAGAGTCGGACAGCTGCGATCATGTTAAAGCCATGATTCATTTCGTATTTTTCTCTCTTCCGTCCAGGCTCTCGGGGGCTGCACATGTGCTTGTTAGCACTGCTTTCCCCGATCAAATCCCAAACAGGACTGGTCAAGCTGCTTGTTATTTCTGCGCCAGTCTGTGACATTTACTGGCTGCTGTTCTTCCGATGCATGCGCCCGTCCTTAGGGCTGCCTCTTTTTGTCTTGTGGGGGACTGGATTTGCTTGAGGGAAAATGATAATGGATGCTTTTGTCCCAAAGAGCCATTTTTTTTTATCCTTTGAGCTGCAGAGCCTCGACAAATGCTGCTCTCTCCCATTTGTTCTTGTCCAAAAAAAGACAATTTCCAACTCGTAATAAGCCCTTTTCTGCATTAATTTTAATACATTTTAGCCACTAAATCAACTCTTCGGTTGAGCTATCCCCAAAGCAGGCGCATTTTTTTTTCGGTAAAAGTAGACGGTTTGCTAAAATGAGTACTACTCGCAACACTATCAGGAAAAGCTGGATACGACTCGGTTTTATTTACAAGGAGCACAGATTTGCAGATGAAGAGAGAAACGGAGCTGCCAATGTTTTTTTGGCTCCTGTTTCCTGCAAACAAAAAATGAGAGATGATGCAACAACACACGACGGCATTGAGGGCGATTTTAGAGTAGAAGTCCCAGTGGCCTTGTTAGGAAGGAATGAGAGGCTGGAGAATATTTGGGTTGATGTAGATATGATGAAGTGCTTTTTTACACGGCCATTTGAGCGTAACTGGCTTGGTTTTCAACATGTATTTATTCTATTTTATTATAATGACGAGGATAGTTGATAACGCTTTTGCTGTTTTTGATCACTTGAATCGCTCATTTGGTCATCTTCCCGGGCAGAATTCCTTCAAGCGTCACCAAAACAATGTTGACCACTCACCAACATTATATTGTATATAACAAGTCTTTGGTACTACGGTGATTAAGTCCAGCCTGTTGGCTCTGTTTTTGGTCTTGGAACGTACCATAGTAAAATCCCTTCAGTAAAGTCAATGTGACATGACTTAAGGCGGTTAAATATAGATTATGAAAGGGGCGGGGGGTGACTTGGCTCTGAACCTTGGGCGGAGTCATCTGCCAACCTTAAAGTCTTATGAAGGTCCTCACACTCGACGACAGACCCAGGGTTCACATTTCAAACATATTAATGAGACGGTAAAGTGGCAATAGAAGATGGGGTCCCATTAAAACCCGTGTTACGGGGTTCAATTGGAGCAGGCCACACTTAGATAATCATTGGCCTCCACCTCTGGCAAGAAATGTTGGACCTCAGCTGATTCTCATTCCTATGATTTGTAATAGCCCAGTGAGCACAAAAGAGAAAGAGAATCTGACAAAAGAAGTGATATGTTGGAGTCTATTGTACCGGGACACGGAGTCAAAATGTCGGGGAAACTCACTTAATCCAAATGAAACATATACAGTATTGCTCAGTCATGAAACGCAGGAGTCAAAGATGCCTTAGATGAGATGACATGCTGAAAGGAGAGCAGCCGGCATCTGGTGCTGTCAAAAACCCACCTGACAAGGGGGGATGACATCGCCAGCCTGTGCCACACCTAAAGGCTTTTGGAGGCAGTGGCGATGTGAACAAGCAGATGCTTAGGCATCTGAGTGAGGCACTCTAATTACCTCAGAGGTTTGTTTGTAGTGAGCCTGGGGCAACAGCTGAGGAGAAACACATACTAGGACAAGATCAGAGCAGATCGCGCGCGTGTGTGTGTGTGTGCGCGTAGAGGCGGCACAGGCGGTAATTACTCACAAACTGGTGGTACATTTAAGAATAGAGCTGCCAAAATGTGCCACTTGTTAGTGTTCGTCTGTTGCTCTGATCTTTTGTTTTGATTGCTGGAATAAACATTTTTTAGCATAATGATCTCTTTGCAGAATGAAGTCTAATTGCATATATTTACAGCGTGTTTTTGTGTGTAGCCATTATTAGAACAGAAAATAGGCCCACCTTCAGCGGTTTTACTCAGAGTGTGATGAGGCAAAAAACTGTACGCTCACCATTTTATTTGTTGTGCCGCTTCTTCTGCATTTTTGTTCACCATCGTCCACCACCTAGAGCTATCTATCGCATTCTCCCTAGTCACACCGACACTCCAGTCCAATTGGTCACTACATTTTACCGTCTGAATTTGGGGAAGATGAATTGCTGATGCATCATGACGGTGCAGGCAAAGGGGTTTTAAACGTGGCCTGGTGGGTTGGTGCCAGATGGGCTGGTCCGAGTCTTTGAAAAGCTGCTGATCTACTGGATTCTCACTCGCAACCATCTTGAGTTCCCCACTCCTGCCAATAATTTTTGCTGTGGCATTCAAATGGTAGAGTCGGAATTTGGCTTAAACAGCATGAAAGTGTAGCTACACTGCCTTGTCACAACTATTGGACGGAGCATCGATCCAATACCGTTGCTGACAGAGTCGTCACAAGAAGGGATATTTCCGTGCCAAGGTGATACTGACACATAAAGTTACTTTGATGCCCGCTTGTTTTGGCAGTGCCACTACTGAATATACTGCCACATTGAGAATTGTCGGTTCTTGGCAGAGCAGGGGCGGTATGCGCACATAACCACTGAGCAGTCAGCACCGTCAGCAAACACCCGTTGTCTTGATGGTTTCAGATGGGTGAAAGCGCAAACACCTTGGCTTATCGATGAGGTAGTTTGAGTTACAAGTGGCGATTGAGGCGGAGGAGTTCTGAGCAGATATTTCCACCCTAAAACCGACATCTTTGGTTTGTGGTGTAATAAGAGATTCAGCTCATGGAACACCTTACTGCTTCAAAAATTTCAGGCAGTTTGAAGACAAATGACTGATTTTAGCATCTGCGTAGTTAAGTGATTCACAAGTTTTTTTGTTTACCTGAGGAGCTCTTGCTCAAAAGGTTTGGGGGACATTGATGGAAGACGTCATGATATGCAGCGAGGTGTCAGGATGCATTCCAGCAGCAGCAGCAAGCCGAGCTATCTCTTCATCCGTACACCCACTCGTGGCTGTAGGTGTACAGAGGCAGAACAAGTCCATCATCATAAAGACCTGCGAGTGTCTCTGCCTAAATGTTTATATGGTTTCTTTTTACTGTGTTTCTTATTGCTCCAGATGTTCTCGGCTATTTTGCTTTAAGTAATTCAAGACTCCTCGTGATTCACCAACAATGTCACCTTTAATAATTCCCATTTGTTCTCCAGCCACCGGAGCTTAATGTACCTGTCTGTCAGTTACCAAGCATCTGGTTTCCCGACTGATGGAATGTAATTGGCCGTGAAAATGCTGCTGGATGAAGTGATGGTCTCTGAGATTCTCCAGTAAGCAGAGCGGGCTTATTCCAGTTTACTTCGCCACCGCACCAAATCAACTCATGGTTTAAGTGAGAGTGGGCCGCTTCACAGATTGCATCTCTGCAGTTGCTCCTCATATTTTGCAGGGTGATGGTTGACACTCATATCAGAGCGATCTGGAAATGACAAGAGGCTTCCTCCTTTCCTTGCTCTCCATCATGTAAATGACTGTAACGTCGGTGCACATAGAAGAACAGCTGATGCGCCGTGTACAGGATTCATGATAGGGTAAATGCTTGTGCCAGTGATGGTGGTACGTCTGTTTGTGTTCAAAATAATTTGCAAAGTTTAGGACAGATTCAGCCAGTGGCGGGCCGTCAGGACCTTCTCTGCTGGCCTAACATAACCAGAAATCATGAGCATAGTTGCAGTGTTGTTTTTCTAGGTTACAGGTTGGACACTCAGCGTCATTTCCGGACTAACCGTGTCTCTTTTCTCACTCTCTGAAGCCTGTGGCTGACAAAATATACAGATTTTTAGGGGGAAACTAGCTTCAGGCAATGAAACCACAAATGTTTAGTGACATTCCAGCGCGTATTGTCATCTACACCGGCGAGATAACCAGGCAGAGGAAGTTTGCCACTTCCGATTGAGCGGCTACCGCAGGCTTAGCGCTTGGTGAGTGCAAACGTTTGAGATGTTTATTTTGTTCACGGTTAACATGTTAATGACGGGGCGCACTGGTTCTTGTGCCGCAGTCTTTCTGATACGATTTTTTTTTTATTTTTTTATATGGCGGTGGAGTGACTAGACAGAAAGCCTCGCTGTAAAATGCACTGGATTCAGCATTTGCTTATTGGTATTTATTGGATTTATTTTGGAAGACACTTTGAAATAGGCTGTTGCTTTTCAGACCAAAGAAGAAGATGTTGTTGCATTAAGCTTCAGAAGTTTGGTTGGCTTGTGTTTGGGTTTTCCTTCTTAAACAATATCAACAATAGTCTGATAATATTCATCTAACTATGTTCGGTACCATACACTCACATCACATCGCATCAAGTGGTGAGCACTAGCTGCTTCTGAACGTCATTGGTTTGAATCAACTAGGCACCATTTGGCACCCGTAGGTATTGTCCTTGGTGTGTTGATCTCCACCTCATTCAAGTTTGCTAAATCAAATATGATGCAACCAAATCAATTGAATATGTATCAAATCTGTGAGAAAATGAAACACAAAAAGAATTTGCTGTGAACCTCATGAGGAGCCAGATGAGCAAAAGGAAGGATGGGGGAATAAATAAAGGTGATGGGATGTGGGTGGGATAATGTACCGAGGAGGTTGGTGATAATGGTAATAATTTGGACGAAGGGGGTTTTAAACTTGCTCTAATGAAGAAATGATTCGTATGTAAATTAGGCACTTTGAACGCTTGCTCCGTGTTCAAAGAGTGAGCTGCTCTGCACTTGGAGGAGGTGGTGTTGACAGCAGCGTAGACAGGAAGCAGCGAGAATATCGGCGTGTGTAGAGGGTGCAACAGCACCTGTCAGGTGATAAAACGTTGCAAGTTGCAAGTTCAGAAGGCTGTCAGAGAACTTTTCCTGCTGCTGATTAAAAAAGATCAGAGCACAAAAAAAACAGCTAAAAATATCTGTGATAAAAAAAGATCCTCCTTTCTTCATTTAGATTCTTTCGTGTATGAAATCCTCCTTAGAGCAGTACGACCAGCGACTGCTCTGCAGTCTGCGACGACCAGAAGACATAGTTTAGTAACAGCATGTTTTGAGTTATCGATACAACAAGAAGATCCTTTTGCAGCAAAACCAAAATGAAGCTCTTGGGCTTCTTGCATTATCTTAAATGGAAAGTGATCCTCCAAATCCTAAGCACTGACCTCTTAAATGACGCGAGTGCATCAGTGCCAGTCCTCCTTTTGTCTTCGCCAGCAGTTCCAATTTTCGAACCACGTATGGGTTCAAAACATAGAAGCATGCCTCTTGACTTCATGACCGCTGAAGCTTTGAATGGCTGGTGAAACCCCAGCACGTCCATGCCTCTGGAAAACTGGCAAAATAGCCATGCTCTTATATGCAGCCACATAACGACATAACAAACTCACTTAGGGCTGCGGCCCCAACTTCACTTCCTCCATGGCACTGACAGAAATGTTTCTGCTATCAAAATATGCCTCCTTATTCAGAGCCAAGTTTTGGTGCCCTGAAGCAGGGCTGACAAGTCTCACACACTCAGTGTGTGACACACGCATTTTAGCCATTTTAATATCCAGCGTCTTCAAATGTGTAATTTCACTTTTGTTTATTTTCAGTGTCCAGATGAAGAGAGAGAACGATTTACAAGGGTTTATACAGTGGCATTCTAATACAGGAAGCTGAATAAAGCTGTAAATATTGATCGGGTTTCTTGCAAGGAGAGTTTATGGTTATGAAATACAAAAGTGTCTCCCAAATCCATTTGTACATGAGCAAGATGAAGTATATATTAACCTTGAGTCAACTGAAGAATGAGAAACATAGCAAAGTCACATTTTTACGAAAATTCTTCATGTTTAAAAAAAAATAGATGAAAACATCAATTACCATCTTGTAAAAAAAAAAAAAGCATGTATTATTTGCAACAGATTTCCCTCTATTCACCTCCTTCCTTGTTATGAGGTAATATATCATGAATTGTGGGCAGTCAGGAAATGACCCGATATATTGAAGGCCAATACTGTCATTTTGAAGGAAAAGCTCAATTCAATTGCCTCCCCGTTGTTCACTCTCAATAAAGGACAGATCTATTTTTAAGATTCTATAGCAGCAGAACCGGAGGTGGGAGCGAAGGGGGTGACTGGAACTCACTGAGGGATTCCCCCGCACTGCATTGATATATTGCCTAAGGGTCCTCCCAGGGGAACGGGGCAGAAATTACATTGAAGTGACTCAAATTGCTGCACTGAACAAGGGGTTCATATGGAGTACATGCTGATTACATATCACATCCTCCTGTTTTCTCTCATTTCTAAACAGCGATGGTCATTTATTTTTCATGTTCCGAGCTGTTTTGATATGAAGCCCATGTAATGCTTGGTGCTGCGGTCTCTGGTGAAGGCCGGGGAGCATCGGCAACATCGACGCCGAAAGCGCCGTTCAAACACCGAATTAAACACGGGTCGAGTCTGCCTCATTTTAAATCCTGCACTGAATGAAAGTGATTATCTGGTTAGGTTAATTAAATCATGGAGGCTCAGGACGACTCTGTTAGACCGGTCATTAACTCTGCTGAGATAACAAATGCGACTCCATATGGAGACGTTGTCAAGCAGGCTCTCATCCTCTCAACTCTTTCTGAATGAATTTTCATCATCTGCATGTAATATTGATGCAGATTCTTCAGCTGTGTGTTTGTGCTGGCTACAAGGTTCATTTAAATCATTTATACGGTACAAGTTGCGCGTGTGCGCTCCACCGCTCCTGCCCACCCCAGCACTCGCGATGGATGGATACCTAAGGATTGAAACCATTTCAGGAGCTGTGGGAACCGTGCGAAGGCAGACGGGCTGTCATGTGTTGGGATTGATGAAAGTTAGAGATGGAGTGGTAATGGAGGGGAGAAGGAAAGCAAGTCAATTTATTCATTCAGCAAATGAAATCCCCACCTTTCACTGTGATCAATCCACATTGGCCACCTTAATAGGACTGTGACTGATGGGGTGTTGCAGTGGATGGAAGCAGAACCTGGAATCAGACAAGGATTTATTTGCCTATCACTTGTTGAAATCTCTACATGCCACTTAAAGCGGCAGTGAATTGGAACGAGGACTTCTTTTATACCTGTTCAGCCTCAGTTGTAATGTGTCATCCAAACCCGTATTTTTCTTCCAACACTTCCTTTTAATCATACTTTGGAAACTACTGCCACAATGAATGCTGCTACTTTTCCCTCTACATTTTGTGTTGTGCGCAGATGCATCAGGTTAAACCAGAGGCATTTTATATAATGAGAGGTTTCTGTCTCTGTAAATGTACTTGTTTCAAACGCCCGCTTCTCCGTGGCGCATTAAGTCTCTCACCATAATGAAGGTCTGTTTTGAAGTTATTGCATTAAAAAGTTCGGTATTGCCTGAAATCTCAGTGAACGACAGGTCACAACAGCAAGGCTCAGCTATTTGTCCAGTGCAGCTTTGAACTTGCCCAACTCCAGGATGGATGGAGCACATCCATCGGTGCAATGCGCGATTCAAGTTAGTTTGTTTGATCTTAATGAGCACATGTAGTGTGTGCGCATGAACGGCACAGACTCACAGCACTCTGTGAGGATGAAATTACCTCTGGTTTACTCTGTTGCCGTCACCACAGGCAGACGCCATGTCTCAGTCATTCTTTATTGATTTTGGAAACAGGTTATTGTAATGCAGAGAACATAATCACTGCTGACTCCTCCCTCACCCTTGGTTCGATGTTTGACTTTTGAGTCTCACAGTTGCTCCGGTGACCTCCTCGCCCTCCTTATCCGAATCCCTGCATATGGTCAAATAAAAAATAAACAACAAAATCAGGCACACGACAACACGATCAACTTGTACTGACGTGGAAGTGGAGCTTTGTCCATCAGTGATGTTAAGCTTTTATTTGGGATTTAGGCAAGTTACTGCCATCAAATCATCATGTTATTACTGAAGAGTATTCACGTGGGAGGCGTTCCTGACAGAGACTCTGAGCAGAGGCGGGCTGAAGGTTTTCTCCTGACCAGTCACTGCACAGAGGGCGTGGCTGGGGAGAATGAAATTTCAGATCCGCGAAACAAAGCATTTTTAGATGTACTGGACTTATCTGCATTTTCTAACATAGAGAGACACTTAAACATTTGTCATTTTTCTCTGAACATGAAAGAAAATGAATGGGATGTGAACATAATTGTGGTAGCCAGTTAACTAGATTTTAAACACTAATATATTGAAGTCCATAAACCAACAGTCTTAAATCGCACTGCAGTCAGTATTTACCAAAATAACCACGAGGATCACGTGTGCCAATTCAAGGCCAGCTTTGGTGTTCACCACCGTATATATTTTTGGTGAGCTGCCAATGCACTTTCCATCTCACGCTGAGAGACCAATCTGTACCCTGTGCTGACTAAGAATGTTCATGTGTCTGTGTAACCTACACCTGCTTGAGTGCTTGTAAGGAATTTAAAAAAATAAAATAAAGAAATATATAAAGGACAAAATAATTACTGAGGAATCCATCATAAGCCTTTTGAGTTTGCTGCTTTTTTCCCCACAATGATCTCATAAAAATGCAAGTGTTTTGTGAGCACTTATCAACGCGGCCTTGAGTGTGTGCAAAACGAAGAGACAAACATGAGATGGTGTGGCATAAGAAGTGGAGCACAAAAACATTTTGGAGAGAGATGCATATTGTGGAGCTTTTTTTTTTTTCCGTAGTCATCTTTGTTTTGCTTTAACATGAAAACTGCAACGCAAACACAAATGTCTCAGCACTGGCAGCTTCTACGTGCACTGGTTTCAATCCGGCAACACAGCGGGCAGAGGGGAGATCATAACACCTCGAGGGAGAAGGCGTGGGGTGGAGAGTAGGAGGGCAGACTGACAGACAGGGAGAGGGGAAGATTGTGTAAAAGGGATATTTGGTCTTGAGGGAGCGTGGGAGGCAGACCGTCCACCACTGCTGCTGCTTTTACTCAACACTTGCATGAAGGCTAAAGGAAATATTGACTTGCTTCCAGTCTTTAGGTAAAATTTGCTCAACCGTCTCCTTGACAGGGTTAAACCCACAAGACAAGAGCATCCTCACAGAGGCTATTGTCTAAACAACTTCTTACTGAAGACTGTATTAGCAAGTGAAACTATTGATTCAGAGATTTTTCTCGTCTGATGTCGGCATTTGCTGAATTTTTTTTGGGCTCAGGATGGTTTCATAGAGAAGGCACAGGAAATGGGAACGTAAGCAGCAGGATTTAGAGCTGCTTTTTGGCATATCTCTAATAAATGAGCTGAACATTGATCATTTTAATATGTGCTGTATGGTAAGTAGAGATATTTGAAACCAGGCTTTTTGCTAGGGGGGCGTCTGGGCATCTGCAAACCATGAAAAAATGGACGCCCAATTGTTGACCGTAACTTAGCCGCCAGATTACGCCGATATATGGCTTGTGGCCAAGCTATGGTTGAGATGGATGGATCCATTTTTTCTTTTTTTGCAGACTCCCAGATGCCCGGCTAGCTAAAAGCCTGTTTGAAACTACAAATTCATAACTCTCATGCATTCTGAAAATGGTGCTGATGTGGTGATGAGATTTCATGAAACCTCATTCTCAGGCCACTTCATGGCGCTATCTGCTGAATAATCTCTGGCTTGGAACAACAAGTTCAATGAAACCTCACTGAAACCTCCCCATGAAACTAACTTCACTGCCTATCGAGCATTGTAGGATACTGTTTTCATTGTGATAGTATCCAAGACTGTTTCTCAGGACTTGTATTCTATCAGGCAACATCATACTCTTACAGTAATAGCATCCAAGCAAAGCAAAGCAAAGCAAATCCAAATTTGCCATTGGCTGTTCCACACTTATTTTAGTTTTGGTCACAGTTGCATGTACTTTGTCGGTTTCTTTAGAATGTGTAAAAAAAAGAAGGCCTTACAGTAAAGGGCTCAAAACATCTATTCAGTTTTTTAAATAACAGAACAGCACTGGGTACCATCATTTGTTGCTATCTATCAAATCTGTCACCGCCTTAATGACTTGGTTCCTCGGTGGATTCCCCCGCCAAATTTTGTGCCTGCTGACTTTGGATCAGTGATAGATGATCCACTGACATGAAGAAAATCACGAAGCACAATATTAGATTTTAATTAAATAGAATGAACAATAAGGCTTAGCTGCGCATATTTAATATTCTGTAAAAGAATAAAGCAAAACCTTGAACGAAACTTGGGCACCATATTAACTAATTGTCCTTAACACTACGACCTGCCATTGTTCTTCTTTTGACAACAGATCCTTTGAGATTGAAGCTTTATGAATTCAATTTTGTGTAAATGTAAAATGCCAATTAGATGAACAAATGAGATGCGACCCCAGAGAATATACACAATGATGTATTCAAATCACATTTATCCCCAGTAGAAGCTCCACAGCAACAGAACACGATTAGGAAGCCTAAAAGCGGAAATGTGCAACAATGGAATATGCATACACCATGAATTCAATTCAGCTGGCTCATCGCCATTTTGCAAAGCATTAAGTGTCATTAAGGTTAAACCCAAAGCCAATAGACTTCACTTTCCTCCCACATGGTTAGTACATGAAGAGGCTGTTAGGTTTTGCATGAACACCAGTACAAAAGAAGCATCAGCATGAGTCAGTCATCCCACGTCATGGTGTGACTTGGCGTTACTTTTTTCTAGAGCTGCGCTCTTTTCTGCAGCAGCAGGTAAATGAGTTTCTATACGCAGCGCTCATTATTTGGGAATGAGCTGTGTGATATTACACCCAAATCTGCACCAGATTCATGACACTGTTCAATCTGACTTGAATGAATCGTTCATGGTTGCCACTGTTTTGGCTAGCATCGTGCTTGTGTCAGTCTCTAATTCCGGTTTGGTTTGTTTGTTTGGTGTAAAAAATAATGGACTTTCAGGGTTAGTTGGTCAGAAGGGATTTGATTTTGGTGGTGTTATGCATGTTTCCCCATTGGTATCAAAAGAGACTGAATGAATGTTTTGGATTAGATTTTTTTTTATTCCCACAATGGGGAAATTCAACATGTTACAGCAGCCAATGACAACAAAGACATCCACAAAGCATCAGCATGTTAAAAAATACCCAAAATATGTGATGACAAAATCATGACAAAATAACTGTAAATTGTCATGGACTCGAACTGGCGGCTTTATCCATTACAGCATCAGGTAGTCAGAGTGGTGGCAGACCCAAGTTTAGACTAGTATTGCTAAAAAATCACACTTCAGCTGTCAGGCCAGGTGTCAAATATCTAGTACGTAAAAGTGCAACTGATTCAGGACAGTTGGCGGGATTAAATAAATGACAGTGGCGGGGCGTATGTGTGGACTTGCGGGACATGTCGGCCATCCACTTTACAAATTAGAACGTAATAAAGTTAGCTGAGAGAAGCCAGTCATCCAACACAACATGTTATTCAATATTTCAAATCCTGCCTGACTTGACAGGAGCTGTTCATGTAAGCGTCAAACAGTATTAGAACTTAAAGGTCTGTGCTCTTCTGGTGCTTTTCTAGTTGAATTGTTATGTAGCTTTTTGTGTCTTTTGTGTGTCTTTTTCATACTGGAAATATGTAGAAAACGCGCAAAAGCGGGTTATCCCATTCTTATCACTTCTTTCTATTCCAAGTCATGATTGTTTTAGCGAATAAACATGCGCCTTTTTCAAATTATTATTGTAATGTAAGGCAGGGTGAATACCTTAGACTTCACTATAGTTAGCCAGAGACAAAAATGTTCTGGGCCTTTTCCTGCCGGATTGTAATTTCCTTCTGTGTTTTGCTTCTTTTTCCGCAGGACTACACGTTGACAATGTATTTTCAACAATACTGGCGAGACAAACGTCTAGCCTACGTAGGAATCCCTCTCAACTTGACCCTGGATAACAGGGTCGCCGATCAGCTCTGGGTCCCCGACACATACTTCCTCAATGACAAGAAGTCATTCGTCCATGGAGTCACTGTCAAAAACCGCATGATCCGCCTACATCCCGATGGGACAGTTCTGTATGGACTCAGGTGAGTGCTGCAGTTTGGCTTGGAATCTGAAATAATGCCGGCTGTCAAATCCACCAAAATTACATTGATCATATCGTGGGACTTGCTGTGCGCTACATGAGGTGTTTTTTAAGTGAGTCAAAGGCATTACCAGAGGAATTATGCAACCTGCTCTAAAATGATGTTGAGTCATTAACGTAAGACCTACATTTCAGCGGTGCTGCTATGTTACTCCAGCACCTCTGGTTATTATTATGTTTTCAGCAGAAGTCCATTTATTGACGTTGTTATGATGCTATGAGCAATATTTAGGCCATGCAAATGACTCACAAGCTATTTCTAGATCAAAAACTCCTGAACTGTTCATGTGTTTCTGGGTCACAGTGGTTACAGTTTTACCAGGGAGCCCCATCTTTTCCTTTGCACTGCTGTTTTACCACTCATGCTAAGGGATACCTGGAAATCCCGATCACAAGAGTAGATGCATAACCTTATTATCAAGTGCATGGTCTCACACCTTAATATACCGTGAATCTGAAGTGCCCACTTCATATCATTGTATTGTTATTTTGGCTTTTCTGCAAGAGCCTGCATATGACGGCTGAAACGTTTTTGAGTTGGTACCGATTTCTGAAAGTGCTCTGCTGAGACTCTTGAGTTGAGTTGTTCAGATTTCTGTCCTGCTTCTTGTCAGGAGTGGCACCCAACTGTCCCCATCTCCATGTTTATCACGGTATACAGCATGTCCTCTTTCTGTTGTCCACTTGTTCCATTTTGTTTTTGGTTGTAATGTGTGTCCCATTTGTTGAGGCACTATATTAACTCAGAAAGTGGGAATGAAATTAGATTTATTTTCATTACAGCAGCTCCAGTTTTTAGGTAGACACTGTTTCACAATAGTCCAGTTAAGGACAGATGTAGAATGAGACTTTCTCTTTTCCTTTTATTAATAACAATGCAAGCCCTAGTCTTCGAAACATCCAGGCATTTTTTTACGCACTTGCATGCATTTTTAACTATTAACACTGGTGAGTTTCATAGTAAATAGTTGAGCTCTTCTTATAAGAATCTTAAATTAGTATGTAGTAAAAAAAATAATTCAGTCAATTTGTTTTTAGGTATTTTTTTTTAGATTAGATGAGATGTTAGTGTTTATAGCCATTTTTTTTGTTGAGCATTTTATATAAATGGCCTAATCGTGGAGTTTTCTTGGAAAAGCTATGTATTGAAGCATAATTTGGTTGCTATTCTTCCTGCTCTTCTATGGGCCTGGTTTACTGGAACTGGATTTATCGGCCCATGTACTGACAATGTCATTAGAATGACTAAAAGATTGCATATGGTAACTGTGATGATCTTTGTGATGATCATTCTGTTTGCCACAGTCTGTGGTCCAACCCTCAGCGATGGCCAAGAACTATGTGTCAGCCAACCAAGGTCGACAAATACAAGCAGCTGAAGTTGTTTTCTGTAATTGAGCTGCTGGTTTTCCATCTGGCTCAGTCATCCACCTGGGAACCAGTGAAGGGCTATTTCTCCCTCGTGTCAAAAGACTGCGTTGTGCGAATGTCACCTGGAAGATTGTCTTTGAGATGTTGGGCAGACCACACCTTCACTCCATTACCGAGGCCATGTGGATGAGGATATTTGTTCTGTCGTGCTGGTTGATTAATAAAAGTCTCCCGCTCTAGTACATCTTGAATATGAGAGCACCCGTGATCAAACCTATGAAGGCACATTAATGCAACATGAAGCTTGCAGCTGCTGTTTGATATTTGTGTCATAAAGCCCTTGTTTAGAATTTCTATTCATCTTTCAAGGTTCAGAGGAGTTTATGTGACCTATGAATATGAATGCATGCTTTGAATTATTAGAGTGCCAAGCCAACAAAGTGTGTGCGTGTGAGCGCCGTGGCCTGTTTGTGTATTTGTATCTTGTCAGTCTGTAGACTCATACACCTCTGCTTGATTATGCAAGTGGAGTTCATAGCACTTAGCCTCTTGGGCTACTTATAGACCTCTGGATGCTTTCAAAAGATGAACTTGAGAGAGAGAGAGATGTGCCACGTGGTGCTTAGAATTGGCAGCTAAAGTCGAGTAGTATAGTAATCCTGTGTCCATCTCACATTGGCTACATGGACATTCATGTCTTGGGTTTTTAATGCAGGTGTCCTTTCAACGTTGTGATCAAAATCCATATTTTCCTATGAAAGAGAGAGGTGTTTTAGTATTTGTGTGAGTTTACTCTGTTTTAACTGTATAGTAGAAGGACTAAAATTAATTGAAAAACAAAGAATTCTCAGCACTTCTTGAGGATGAATTAAAGGTGCAAACATTATTATTATTATTATTAAAAGGAACATTTGGTCTTGAGGGTTGTTCCTGATCATTAGGGTCCCACATGAGGTTGATCATATTGTTGCATACATTTGTTGTTTCCTGTCTTTTCATGTGTTTCTAGCCGACTAACGGAGACGCTGAATGTCCCAGAGTATTTGGATCTGAACGATAAAACAAGCTCAAGGCTTGACTTAATGAATACAGACTTTGAGGTCACTCAGTCTGTGGCATAATACTGTACCATGTGGAGCACTGGCCGTGGTCATTGTCTCCCTGTAAAACATGATATGGGGAGATGAAGCCAATTACAGCAGTCATCAGACAAGAGGAGAGGTTGTCAGTCCATCGCAGCTTACACACATCCATTTGCACACACATTAAAAAGTCCTCAGTTACAGAAAGAACAGGGGGATGTGTCCTGAAAAAGGCTGTAATAGATGAAATGGGTATTTTGACGTATCGGCAACACAGTTTTGGCAGTTGATTTCTCCTCTGCACCCCAAGATGATATTTTCAAAACCAAATGAGGAAAAGTTGAGTCACTTTAAGGGGATTTTTTTGCTTTTGTTTTCAACGATGCACGTCTTTCTTCATGTGGTAAGAAAGCTGATGTCGACCTATGGCTAAAGTGTGTGTTTCGCCGATGCCTGTATGCTGATGACTGAGGTTGACACCCACCGCCTGATAAGAAATTCTACGTGGCCCACATGGGCTTTGAATTTTCAACAATTCCATTCAACACCATCCAAGCTATTAGGTGTGCTGTTCTTTTCAAAGCACAAATGTCAACAATTAATCTGCAAACTGCAGAAGTAAGGGCATTTGTTGAAAGTGGATGGGCGTTTGTGGTTGGAGGAGACGTGAAGATGCAGTTTTTGCACATGATAAATGTGCCTCTATTAGTCAAAATGGAGTCTGCTCTATCTCTCCTGAACCTGTAAAGGTGCTTCAATAAATACATGTTTTGTAATTCCTTCTGGTGTGACTCGCTACAGGACTCTAATGTATCCAAAGATGGGTTTTTGGCTCAACAACATTCCAAGCCCACAAGAAATAGAAAGTTGTTGCCCAGCAATCTGACTATTGTTGATGCTGAGAACTGAACTCCTGTGAAGCCGGCAGAGGCAGACAGGTAATGCGTATCGAAATCCGATGCAGACAGGCAGTTCACTCCCAGTGTTATCATTTTAGCTGTGTAATACCATCCCATAATGAGTTTCCATTGCCTCATCTGAGTCTTAAGTGAACAGAGACATGCAGTGGCTATCTACCATGCAGCTAAAGTTTTCCTGAATTTGCTTCTTACACTGAGTAAATGGCGATGAAATCAGTGGTACCCTCCTATGATGCACCTCATGACCAGTTAAACAGCAAACAGATAATTCTTGCACTATACCAGAAATGCGATGATTTTTCTTTCTGTGTGCACAGATGCGCAATATTTTGGTGCCTCAGCTTTGCTTCCCTGTCTAAACAATGTGTGTAAATCAGATGCTGAAATGTATTCTGCTCCCCCCCGCCCCCCTTCTTCCTCCCCGTGTGTCTTTTCCTGCAGGATAACTACGACAGCAGCATGCATGATGGATCTCAGGCGCTATCCCCTGGATGAGCAGAACTGTACTCTGGAGATAGAGAGCTGTGAGTAAAGTCATGTAATGTCGCCTGGTGTCAACATGCTGCACATGGGAACAAAAAAAAATCAATGCAGTCGCATATGAAACATTACATTCTGCATGAAACTGCATCAATCCAGCTGTATTTTTTTTCCTTAGAGGTGTTATGCATCTGGTCGACTTCCTCAAAATAAATAGAGCATTTTTATGTTGTTGCTTAAGCTGCTCAAACACCACTTTTTCACGTTAAACCTCTCTAACTCTACCTTGAGATGGAATGTGTCAGCCCTTATATAATGACGTTGACTAAGAGTTATTGAAAAAATGAAGATAATGTGTCCCTGGAGCAAAATGTAAAAATAGCCAAATATGTTTGCGAGGGCAAAAATAGCTCTAGTAATATTGAAATATCACATGTCTTTCAACATTTGTGTCTCAAGTCTCTATCAAAGGAGTTATCTTATCTGTGAAAGACGCCGCACGGTTTGGGCCTAAAATAAACTTCATGGCTGGTGTTTGATTCCGAAATAGATGTAAGCGTAATATTTCTGAACCAGGACTGCAATAAATAAGAAGTGATGTCATGTCTTTGACTGTGAAAACTGAGTTATCAGTGACAGAATAATTAGTGATGTTGAATTTGATCGTGTAAAGCACTGACATGCTCCTGGATCGCTGAGTTGCCTGGAAATTACAGTTTTTCTCAGTGGCTTTGGTACATTTCTCGAACCATTCTTGCTATTGGCAAAACAGAAAGTGCATTTCTCAAAACAATTAGTGAGGAAATTGCAGAACCGCGTGGATCGCCAGCAAAATCCAGGCTCCTGCTCAAAAGCCTTAATCCGTCTCTCAAAAGTAAATCTCAGTGTCAATGAACAGAGCCTTCAGAATGTCAAGCCCTTGTGTCATTGTGTACGGACAAGACAGTCAAATTGCTTAGTCATGTTGTCAGCTTAACAGTGACGTTTTGATGTGTGTGATGCATATAGTTTTGATGAAAGTTTGTATATTTGTATGTTACACCTTATGTGGGAGATTGACTCGCATTTACTTGTTTTTACTCTCCTGTAATTTGTTGACAGACCACGTTATTGATATAGAAAGGAAAAGACTGGAGCAGCACAAAGGAGAAAAAAAGGAGAAAAAAGTAGAAATACAAGGGCAGGATAATCTTTTACTAAATAATTTCATTTCAGTCTTCCTACACTTCCAAATGTTAATGTAGTTTTGGCCCCAAAAATGCAGCATGGGATCTTTTATAGTGTCTTATCCAGCCGCTAGAGGTATCTGCTGTGACGTAAACACATGCAGCATCCATGACAGCAAGGTCATCTGTGTGTGTGTCTGAGGATCATATGCTTTCCATCTCCATCCTGAGAAGATTCCTCAATCATCAGTATGTGCTCAATCAAATTATTTTATCTCATGCTTCACGCATGTCCTTTCATTGGAAAAAGTCAAGACCCACCTGGCTGCAATGAACAAATTCTGGACAGACTTAATGGGAGTGTATAGAAATATGATTGACAAATGACCACATGATCAACCATTTAGCACAGAAGCAGTTATGCCATGAACTGAAGCCTAAATGTTGTGAGGAGCGGGACTATTAGAAAACAGCAGAGAATTTGCATGAATGCACTAAAGTATTTGTAACCTGAGCGAAGACGTGAGAAACTGCTTTTCTCAGGTGCACAGGTGGCACAATGATGTACAGATTGAACAAGTGGTTTTGAGGATGTCAATTCTGATCTGAGAAACACATCAAAGTGATTGAGATAAACTGTAAATCATGCTTAGCACTGAGTTTCACTTTGAGCTTTGTCCGCGTTCTTTTTTCCTTATTTTGTTTGTCAGAAGTTTAACGCGATCAGACAAAAGATAGATAGATGCATGGATGATGGCTGGATAGATAGATGGATAGATAGATAGACAGATAGATAGATAGATAGATAGATAGATAGATAGATAGATAGATAGATAGATAGATAGATAGATAGATAGACAGACAGATAGATAGAGGATGATGCTGGATAGATAGATGGATGGATGATGGCTGGATGGATGGATGGATGAATAGATGGATGGATAGAGAGATGGATTAATGATGGATGAATGATGGCTGGATGGATGGATAGATAGACAATAGACAGATAGATAGATAGATAGATAGATAGATAGATAGATAGATAGATAGATAGATAGATAGATAGATAGATAGATAGATAGATAGATAGATAGATAGATAGATAGATAGATAGATAGATAAATAGATAGATAGTTAAATAGATTTTTCCATTATACATATATTTATTTTATTAACAAGAGCTTTTACGTTGTTGTACATACAAAACCAAATAACATCGCAATTTTACTTCACTGTATGGACTTCAACGACCTCATTAACTCAGGTGACTTCTGTAAAAGCGACGTCTGGTTCTGGGAACATCAAAGGCTTTTCTTTTTCCTGGGGCGACTCCATCGACAGCCCAGTTGGCAGACCTCAGACACCGCATAACTCAATCCCTAATGATGGATTGACAGATGGTTACACCTTGGTGTGTGCCTTTTCTCCTACAGATGGCTACACCACAGATGACATCGAATTCTACTGGAAGGGAGGCGAGTCTGCCGTTACTGGGGTGACGAGGATTGAGTTGCCTCAATTTTCCATCGTCGATTACAAGCTGGTTTCCAGGAACGTAGTATTTTCCACAGGTAAGTACGATATATATATAGATACACTACCCTTCTGAGCATATACCAATAGAGATACGCTAATTTAATTTTTGATGACTGAGTTGCTGAGCAGCTGCATTACTCAGACGCTCAAATGTTTCAGGAAGTACACTCTACTAAAAGGATGCCAATGAAATGTTTCATCCATGACTGCCCCACCCTTGTGAAAACGAGACATAGTCTCAGGTCCACGTCTTCACTCACCGCTTACACAACTTTCAACAAGAGTTTGAATTATATATACATATATATATATATATATATATATATACAAAATTCTGCTCCATCGCTGTCTTTTAGTTTCAGTCAGTATTTGATTTATTGTTTTCCGTGTATATATATATATATATATATATATAGCTATATGTATATATATGCTATATATATATAGCATTTCTTGTCTCTTCACCAGATCATGTGCTTATCTTGTACATGTACCTTTTCCCATGCTTTTTTCGTGTGTCAGAAAGTAGTGCTGAAGAGTTGATGAGGTTTCATGAAACAGTTCCCTCATTTTCAGGGGCCTCTAGATGGCCTCTATTTCAATGAAACCTCACAACAATTTCAAATTAAGAGCGCCACCTTCTGAGCTCTTAGAAGAAGGACACTCTTCCATGAAATGCCATGATCAGAAAATGGAGAGCTGCTATCCATCCTTGGTGTTGTGGAGCTGTGAGATTCCCCACCGAAAACAATGGGGTTGTTTCCTCCGCACATTCTTTGCAGTCAGTCTCTTCCTCCCCCTCTAAACAACCTTGATCCACTCTGAGAATAAATATTTGTTAGTTATGATATAATCTCCAAAATGTGCAATGATAAGACATTTAATGAATATATTTCATGAATTTCCATAAATATACCAAGGCCAAAATCCACAAGTGCCTTGTGCTGTGTTGTATTTGATTCTAATCGGTTGTTGTGGGGAGTCTTTGAGGTAGTTTATGGAAGTGGATGATGCAAGGACGCTGCAGAAGCACACCCATAACAACAAGTCAAGATGTTGCGTTTGGGTTCAGATAGACTGCCAAATCAATCGGTAAATCAATGCGCTTATTTACTGGACACTCCATCAGGACCCCTGCATCATTTTATGTCCTTAAATCACATTGAATTTCTTGGTTTTGAAAGCCATTTCAAACACCCCAGTGTATTTGCACAGTGACATAAGCAGAAGAATCACAGCTTAAAGCAGCCCATTAGCAGCATTTCTCTGGCCTCCAGCAGGTCCGATCCCTCCTCCAAACACCTAATGAATATGTATTGATCCAGCTTAAAGCACGGACGCTCGCAAAGACCAGATGCAAACTGGAGCGCTGGCCGCGTAAATCTCCCGACGTAGCTGCTGTCGCTAACCACTGTTGTGAACCACATCAATCAAACTTTATTTATAGGGGTTTTGGTTTGAGGGTTTCATGTCTCGGGGCGGTTAATAAGGGTGACACTTGAAAGTAATTTGTCAAGTGACATTTGCACCCTTGCATTCCACTGCCGTAATTACTTTGCTAACTTGGTTCATTGATCAACTCTGTGGCTTGAAGTCGTGTGTCTTTTTTTAGGTTTATTGACCAGTCCAAGACATGGCAGTCATAGAACCTGGCCAGCAGAGACGTCGCTGCTTTCATCCGTAAAAGCTGCGTGACATTTGTTAGTTTTCATTTAGACGAGACGAGGGAATGCCCCGCCCACTCTTTTAAAGGGCATCTTTTTATTGTTTGCTGTTTACAACAAAGCCATTGCAGTGTTTTGCTCCCTCCCACCAGTGTCTGAGCCTTCGCCCCTTTGCATCATGTGCATCGTATTCATTCTCTCCTTATCTCTGCGCTCAGAGTGTCGTGCTGCATTGCGTTCCTCATCATCCACACAGAGCAGCACGTGTGTCTTTGCTTTCGTGAGAGTAAACCCACCTGAATGCACCAAACAACGGAGAGTGTCCCTTGGGTGGGTAGCAACTATTAAAGTTAAGTATCTAGCGGTTGGCTGCGCTGGCTTTGGCTAGATCTGTGAAGCACGTCAGCGTCTCCCTGCCGACTCTCCTTAATGATCAGGTTTTCTTGGAATCACATGGCATAAAAACACACACAAACATATATCTATCTATCTATCTATATATATATATATATATATATATATATATATATATATATATATATATATATATATATATATATATATATATATCTTTGTTTCTCCTTCCATTTATGCTTTTTATTTCACGTTCTTTCTGTGAATAGCTTTATCATTTTTGAAAGATCGCTTGCCTCAACCTCATCAAAAAAAATGCATTGATAAGGTTTTCTGTTGAAAACAAAATCATAGTCACTTAAGTTATTGAAAAAGTATGGTGTCCCTGAAGGTCAAATGACTATTAAAAAGAAAAGTAGAAAAAACAAATGTAAATGTGGTTCAGTTTTTTGTAAATGTTTTTGCTTTGCACTCTTCTTTTTGTGACTGGTAAATTCTGCACGATGACCAACAGTTACAGATTATTCGCTGGAAAATTAGTGTAAAGTATCTCCAGCGAATTGCAAAGTTTTGTCTGCCTTAAAACGCAAACTGTTGCGATAGAGGCAGGGGCAGTTTGTAGTGCTTGCTGCGTCACGTAGCACTCACAGAATGCCTTTTGTTGTAGTAGAATCCCTGCATTGTCAATGTACAGCCGTTGATCCCTGTAAGAGAAAAACATTGTTTTGTCACCAATCTTTCATTATTTGTGTTCATATTCCAACAGCAGCTATTGTTAACTATAAAATGAACTATTATAGTGGAATAGATTTTACATGAATGTTTACAGTTTGAAGCAATATGATCTGTATTTACTGCAGTGACAAAAGAATATTAAACACGTTACACAATGATGCTTATTGTATTGATCAGATTTCACTCAGAGATTAATATTAATGTCAACTCCTAACCACACTTTCATCTCATTATGATCTAGTTATTATGAAGTTTTAATAATCAAACTGAGGGTTGAATTAGGTGTTGAATTAAGTGTCTCTAAGCAACACTAAGTTTCTTCAATTCCCAAAAATGTCCTCACTCCTCTAAAATCTCATCACACTTCTCACAAAGTACGGTAACAGGCACTCACATCTCTAACATTCTGAGGACTGCTCATTGCCATTATGCTTCCCCAGCCTCTCCCCCGAACCCTAACCATCCAAAACATGGCTAGCCTTAACCAGGAATCTGAACCAACTTAAAACCAATCGTGATACCGCAGTCATTTTGAAGTTTTGAACCTCAAATCGGGGCTTAACTGTGTGGACGCCGGCCAAAATGTCCCCCTAAGCAGAATGTCCCCACAAGTAGGTGTGTTTTCAAGATGTGGTCCCCACAAGTGAAGCTATGCAGTCACACACACACCTTGCGTCTATTGTTTTCCTGTCATCATGAATTCAACTTTTGTAACCATCCCTTCATGCTGTCAACTCCTCTTTCACCCTCTCCTCCTCAACCTCACACATGCCGTTCCACCCACTCACAGATGTTGTTTGTTGTAGCAGTTACAGCCAGTATCGTTATACACCCCCACATCCCCACACACACACGCGCGCACAGATCTCGGTCTTACTTTACTTAAACCAGTCCTGCATCTGTTACCACGGAGATGAAGCCAGCGTGAGTCTGAGTAGAGATGCCTTTAAGGAAGCATTAAAGGAAGTGAACGTGATATTTTAAGACCTGCGACAGTCTGTTGTGATATTTTTGGAAGCGTGACAGTCTATTTCCATATTAATGCTGTGAAGAAGTTAATGTGAAGACTTCCGACGTGATGTGCCAAATATACCAGGAATAATTTAACTCCAAACCCTAGCTTTGATGTCAAGTTCAGCCCGGTAAACAATGATCAATAGACTGAAGAAATACCTTACTACTCAAATATTGTTTGCATGTTGGTCTGTCACAATAACTGTCGTCTAGATGGCTTGTTGTCTGACCAATTTTAGAATGAAAAATGCAACACGCTCCCAGTGACTGGGCTCACTGCCAGTCCAAGTAGCTTTGGAAGAAACCCACGGATTGGAAATTTCAGTGTAATGGCCCCAACTTACCCTCCAGTATGGGATGGAAGATGGAAAAGTGCTAAGAATAGAAAGCGTAACGACCCTTAGATTCAATTTGAGAGAAGTATGAGGCAGATTGATGAGAAATCATGCGCATCACTGTGCAGTTTTTCTTACTAGCTGTTGCCTGATGTTGCCTGGAGATTGAGTTTTTGCTGCTGTTGCGCTGGATCCCTCATCTTGAATTATGTACAGGTTTGATAAATAAAAATGTGCAAAAATTTTCACCTTATTATTGTCACACTGTAATGGAGTGAGGCTTTAGTGAATGAAATACTTGTTGCCATGGCAATCCATCCATGGGAACAAAATCATCAGGTGTTGCTGCCTTTTCCTTAAAAAGTCACTTTTTAGATGTTTTCAATGTCATTGTAAATGTCTTTTTTTTGGTTTCCCACAGGTGCCTACCCTCGTCTGTCGCTCAGCTTTAAGCTTAAGAGGAACATCGGTTACTTCATCCTCCAGACATACATGCCATCCATCCTGATTACCATCCTCTCCTGGGTCTCCTTCTGGATCAACTATGATGCATCGGCAGCCAGAGTGGCTCTCGGTGAGAATTGCTTCTTTCTGGCTTTCACAGAAGAGGCCAAGCTTCCTTCAGACTTTATTCAGACATTTCTAGAAAGTGACACTGAATAATTTGAGTGCAATGCTGTTTCTAGGGAGCATGTCTTGGTTATAGTAATAAATCATATTTCAATAGCATTGAAAGCTTTTGGATTCATGCTCTCCCCTCTGTATGGAAAGCATGAATTCACGACCTTGACTTAGAACAAACTGGATTATTTGCTGGGTTTTAAAGTTGAGATGGTCCCGTGGAAGCATGCAAGAGCTAAAAATACATTGCGTCTCTAATCCAGGGTCTCAATTGGTGGATTTTTTGTTTTTTTGGATTGGTTTTGTGGACTTTTTACAAATTAATTTCTCTAACTAAACTGTCAGGATCATTCAATTGTTTGATTGGATTCCAACTACACATGCATTTTTGTGGTAGCAGTGAAGAATGTTTATATAAAGTTTATTGACACATGGTTTTTCCCAAATGCAAACAAAAACTTACAATAAATATTATGTGGTGAGCTCAACAGATGCAAGAAATTACGTTTTTATTTCTTCTCAGGTGTCTCATTGAGCTTTGTCATAAGTTAGCAAAATATTTTAAAGAAATTTCTGTGCCTCCAAAAGAACCAGGCCTCTTACACACAATTGTAGCCGTAATGAAGTACCACAAAAAGGCTAAAAATAAACACTTATGCATGAGGATAGCTAATTAGATCTTTTTGGAACACAGGTCATTAAGACGGACATTTGCATAGCGGTAGTTTAAAGCTCATTACTAATTCACCAGGTGACTGTGATGGTAGAACTGTAACGGTGAAGCGCCACCTTTGAAGCCTTGCTGTCACATTGGTCCCTTGTGTCTGATGAAAAAAGTCATAGTCGGCCACTTTGCATGCCATTACTTCCTTTGAGAATTTCACTGTCATCGCAAAAGCGCCTTCGGAATTGACAAGTCTGAACTACCAACCAGGCCCTTGTGCGAGAGGGCAGTTCCCATAAGAGCCACCATACTCACAGCATGTCAGTCCACTTTTGTAGCAAGTCAAGCAGATATAGATAGATACTGTAGACAGATAGATAGATACTGTAGATAAATAGACAGACAAACAGACAGACAGTTAGATAGACAGACAGACAGACAGACAGACAGACAGATAGATAGATAGATAGATAGATAGATAGATAGATAGATAGATAGATAGATAGATAGACAGACAGACAAACAGACAGATAGATAGATACTGTAGATAAATAGACAGACAAACAGACAGACAGTTAGATAGACAGACAGACAGACAGACAGACAGACAGATAGATAGATAGATAGATAGACAGACAGACAGACAGACAGATAGATAGATACTGTAGATAAATAGACAGACAAACAGACAGACAGTTAGATAGACAGACAGACAGACAGACAGACAGACAGATAGATAGATAGATAGATAGATAGACAGACAGACAGACAGACAGACGGATAGATAGACAGAAAGACAGACAGACAGACAGACAGACAGACAGACAGACAGATAGATAGATAGATAGATAGATAGATAGATAGATAGATAGATAGATAGATAGACAGACAGACAGACAGACAGACAGATAGATAGATACTGTAGATAAATAGACAGACAAACAGACAGACAGTTAGATAGACAGACAGACAGACAGACAGACAGACAGACAGACAGATAGATAGATAGACAGACAGACAGACAGACAGACGGATAGATAGATAGACAGACAGACAGACAGACAGACAGACAGACAGACAGACAGATAGATAGATAGATAGATAGATACTGTAGATAGATAGACAGACAGACAGACAGTTAGATAGACAGACAGACAGACAGATAGACAGACAGATAGATAGATATACAGATAGATAGATAGATAGATAGATAGATAGATAGATAGATAGATAGATAGATAGATAGACAGACAGACAGACAGATAGACAGACAGATAGATAGATATACAGATAGATAGATAGATAGATAGATACATACTGTAGATAGATACATAGATAGATAGATAGATAGACAGACAGATAGACAGATAGACAGAGAGACATTTGCTCTTACATGCAATATGTGGCGATTACCGCGTGTGTGTTTGCCAGACGTGAAGTCCTGCAATATCCGGTATGTGTCTCCGAAGCCAAGGGCCCAGCAGAGGTTCTCCCACCGGTGCTGATGGATCATTAAGAGCTTTCACAAACCTTAATGGTGGACGCCTGCGAGCAGCCGAGATCCTTTTGTTGCCGACCAACCTGCCAGTAAGAGCGGCCTAATGATCAAGCAGGAATCAATTCGAGGAGGCAGCAGGCAAACAATTGAATTGTTTAAAGGAGAATCTCATTTTCCCGAGCAATTCCGAAGGATTCCAAAGTTATAAATGACCTCTTCCGCCTTGAAACCCATTTACTGCAGTCATACTTTCTGTTCTTAATCGTGTTAGATGAACATTTAAGGTGTAGGCATTAGCAGTAGCTTCGACAGAGGCGCTGTGGGTCCAATGGTGGACGCACCTCACAGTTGACTGTGAGACCTGTGAGGGGCTCTGTGGTGCTTAAAGACAGTAAATACGTTCCTACAGATTTTATCATTTGTGGGCCAGTGGCAGGAGATTGATCGCGGGTAATGGGGCGCCAAGACATCTAAATAATTATAGACAGGCTGTTTATTCGTTACCCTTAAAACTAAGATTGAAAATAGATGGAAGTGTAAAAAACAATAATAAAAAAAGTCACTCTGACTCGTTCATGAAACATGTAATGGTCTAGTTCCTGCTGCCTTACATTCATTGTCTAAAAGATTGCATTTGCTGTGTCAAAATCACAGTTCAAAAGACTGGAAGAATGGTGAAGTTGTTTTTAACTCTTCCTTTCCTGATGCATAACTGAGTGTCTTGCTTCTACAATGATGTTATGCCTGTTCAGGAGACATGAGAGTCACTTATGGGATTCTCCGACATGCAGTGTGTTTGGTGCGTTAAAGTGTAGGTTTATTGAAAAACAAATAAATAAATAAATAGTTATTTATTTAGTATTCAGCAGGGCAGCAAAAAACAAAAAGAAAAAAAGGATTTCTCACCTTTTTTCAATCTAGTTCCAAGCAGTTGTCCAGCTGGGTTGACCTTCAACATTTTATGAAGAGCATGGAAATTTGCTCAACCTGTGTACCTGCTGTAATCGCGCATCACTCACCTCAGTTTATGTTTGGAATACTGTCGCATAAAATGAGCAAATGAGAAACCTCGAGTCACAAATGTAAAGTCCAACTGCAGACTGTTGCTTTTCTGTCTAGGCTTCTCTGGCCGAGAACCTAGAGAAGACAAAGGGCAGTCTGTGGAAGATCAATAGAGATTAATGTAAATAAAGAAAAAAAATCTATATATAATATATAATAAATATATAATAATAACACCCTAAAACCTACTGTAATGTAATGTAAAATAGAATGTTGAGGCTAACTGATGAAACAATGCTAAAATAAAAATGATGCCACTGAAGGCATGTGCCACATGCACCTTAAGCTGAGGAGTATTTATGTTATTTTATAATAAATCTTATATTGCCCACAAGAGACAAACATAGTTGGGTTGCATAAATGAATGAAATAGTCATTCATATCAATATTTAAAAAATATTAAATAAATGTTAATTGCTGTTAACACTCATACTGTGTTAAGCTTTAAACCTCACGTTTTAAATACAGCAAAAGGTTCGAAAGGTATTTTTGCCAAATGTGTCTCACTTTTGTTTTAAAAGTAAAATGTCATTCATTTTGGCGTTTTGGATGATGATGGTCCGATGACATCACAACATGAGAGCACCAAAAACCTCCTCTCCTCCGGTGTGTTTTGGTGTGACTCCCGAAGACAGCTGACATCGCAGGATGTCCACAATTCATTTGAACCTTCAGAAACTGAAACAGAGAGCTAGAGACAGATGGGACTTGGATGAAAACCAGGAGGAAATAGGAAACTGCGCTTGTGAACTGTGAATGTCCCCTGACTTCGATTTGCATGACCAAGTTTGACCCCCTTTTTCTCTAACACAACTCCATACTTGTGAGTGTGTATAGATTTAGCCTCATGGTTTTTGATCTGTGAGCCAGCAGACACTGCAGTGGACACATGCTATAAATACTTTTTCTGATTTATCACCTCTGAGCGTGTTCTCACAATTAACATGCACTGGCATCCCACAGGTTTTATTGCCTCCTACATGATAACTTTTTTTTTTTAATTATTATTATGTGCTGTGATTAGAGGACGAGACTTGATTGCGGTGTGCCTTTGTTCAACCTGAGAAGGCGGATGAGAAAGTTCAGCCCTGGGGGAAGGGCAGCTGAAAGAGGGAGAGCGCTGCGGAGAAATGGCAGGATATGGGGGTGAAAATAAAGATAAAGGCGATTGAAAAGAGGGTGATAGGAAAGAGTGAAGGGAGAGGGAGCAACAATGGGACGCCACAGATGGAGGGAGTGAGATAGGGAAAGACCACGCAGGAGAAACCCGATAAAACTATATTTCTCCCTAGAGATAGTAATGGTGTGATGAAAAACGAGGGAAGCCCATGAGCGTCGGCCCTCTTGATTAAATTGTCCAAACATGGAGCGAAGGTGGGTGAAAAAAAAAATGGAGGAAGAGAGGATGGACTGAGAGTAATGGCATGACTGAGAGAAGACCTATGAGGATGGTTGTCGAGGAGAAAAAAAAGAGAGAATCTAGTCCAATCACAAGCCAAAGGTGCAGTGACACGGAGCCTTCGCGGGCCAGGTGACACCTCACCGCAGTGTCGGACAACACACACACATTCTGTTAGCCTTGTAATGTGCCAATGAATCACACTAAGGGCGAGCTTGACCTTACTTATCCGGCCCCCTCCTTCCGAACCCTGTGACTGCTCTGTGTCCCGTGCTGTGTTTTATGGCGCACACACACCACTAAAGCGGTGCACGGCCCACCGAGCGACTGATGGGCTCCATTTATTTCCAGCGTGGTCAGACAGAGCGCTGCAGATATGAGCGCCATATTTCTATAATGAGATAAGATTGTCTGAGGTCGGCTTTGCACGGACGTGACAAGCCTCTATTTGCTGCATGCTTACACCAGGGAAAGTCCGGCCGGCAATTCAATTTCCTCTCATTTATGCCGATGTATACATCTTTTTTTTCTTGAGGCGCAGAAACGCACGAGGTGCCTTGACTGTGAGACGGCAGAAAATATTAGTTACCCCTAATGGTTAAGGTTAGCGGGAGCTCGGGGCGAGGTTCACGCCGCGCTATTCTAATGAGTTATTTCTGCATGATGACCACCGGGGCAGCGGCGGTTTTCCAGGCAGACCTTTGAATTTCAATGAAGCAGAGGTTACGCACACACCTAGAGGAAGGGGTGATTTCATGCAACTAAATGTGAGCTAAATGTTTTATTCACTCCATCTTCATTTCAACAACAATGAAGCCCAAGTGCAAGATAATTGAATCGATCCCTCTGTTAATGAGCGGAAGGGAAGTAGCCACAGAACAAACACGCCTTCTGAAGGAAACTCTCTGTTTCTATAGTAACACTTCTGTTGGAGTTTTCTTGCCATCCTGACCTCAAGGTCAAAGAGGATGAGGCAGTATATGCGGTGCGTCTTCTATGATGTCAATCTTTCCTTATTAGTCATCCCATTACAGGGACAGATAAAGTAAGTCGGTCCATTTCTGAGGAAAGAAAACAGATTTCCTCAGACAAAAAGAGCAAACTGGCCACAGCTAATAAGAAACAGCCAACCTTAATGCAGCCACTAGCATCACTTATCAGTCAGGTCAGATGAATGGGCACTTTATAAACCTGCCGGAATCCGTCATGAGTAGTAAGATGCCAAATTATTATTGTTTCAGGAAAATCCTGACCCACTTGTAGATATGTTGTCATTTAGTATCAGGGACATGCTGATGCTCGAGCACCAGACCCTTTTCCTTGCAAGAGAAAAGTCACCCCTCTTTTCTCCATTCCTAAATTCTTGCGGAAAAAAAAAATTAGTCATCCAAAATGTATTTATTTGAGTTCGTGCGTGGCTCATGTAGGGCTCACAAGCCTGCATCATGGCCCTTCTCAATTCTCCTCATGTCGTGCCGTGCAGCTGTCAAGCGGCTCCTCCCACCTACAGCATCAGCCGGGTAAACAGCCATGTGTTTGAGCGATCCTCCTCAGCCACAGTATTGACACGGTTTGGGGGGAAAAAACTCACTAAATATTTCAAACTGGCTCAGGGCAAAATGCAATTTAAAAGACTTAGACTGGACGTGAACCAACAGCTTTATGTTCTTATGTTTGGAGTTTGATTATTGGAGTGATCATGTATTTTTTTTGCAATGCGTGCCCTTTTTTCTGGTTTGATCAAATGTCTGTGCACGTGCCTTCTCAGTTTATTTGGATTCATATCCAGGACTATAAAGACGTAAACTCTTCAGGAATCTAACATTTACAACATATTTATGAATATTATATCAGAATCTAACTTCCTGATGCATCAAAGATCAACTACCTAACCTTACAAGACCCTGGAGGTCATCTCTAAAAACAATTTCTTAGTGATGTAGCGCTCACTGGGTGGAAGTCTGAGGGGGGTCACTACTTCACTGTATGTGAGGGTGTCCACAGGTTTTTTTGTTTGTTTGTTTGTTTGTTTCTTCGATATAGTTTTGCAACTGAGTGGCCAAATTATTGGAAAACCAAAATCTTATAACCTTATAATTTAAATTTATACCCTGCTGCTTTTATGACATCATTCCAAGTCCATTAAATCACAACTGAATATGTTTTTTCTAACATATAAAAAAGTCTATAAAGCCATAAATATTTTTTCCAAAATATGAAAAAAATGTTTATGGCTTTATAGACTTTTTTATTATTATTTATTTATTAAATTATGTTATGAGTGTCTGGGGGGTGAATGAAAGTCATTTTGAATATGTTGCATCAAAGTATTGATTTCTGCTATTGTATTGTGTGGAAATCAATAAAGAGATGCATCAGGGGAAAAAAATAAAAATGATGCTTCTCCCATAAACCTCTCGTAACATTAGAAGAGCTGGACATCACTCCGACTATCACATCACGACAAAGCAAAACTACCGCACTTTCACTCGTGGTCATCTGTCCAGTCAAGTGACTGCAATGTATTTTTTTTCCAAACCCACAAATCACTCAGTAGCTGGACTTTGCCTGGCTGTTGACCACATGTAATATTTTTCCAGGAATCACCACGGTGCTGACCATGACCACAATCAACACACACTTGAGGGAAACGCTGCCCAAAATCCCATACGTCAAGGCCATCGACATGTACCTTATGGGCTGCTTCGTCATGGTCTTCCTGGCACTCCTGGAGTACGCTTTCGTCAACTACATCTTTTTCGGACGAGGGCCGCAGATGCAGAAGAAGCTGGCGGAGAAAGCAGAGAAGGCCAACAACGAGAGGGCAAAATATGACGCCGCGAGGGTGAGTGAGCATGGTGCACACTTGCTGAGGAAAATGTTTAACATTCAGCAGGTGTCAGAGGCACGACTCAACATGGACAGTAGTTACAGTGCAGCAGATCGAGTCATCGCCGTAGATTAACTACTCTTACAAGTCACAGCAGCTTCCAGGTATTCTACATGTGGCTGAACATTTCCATCTTCTCAGGAGGCAGGTAGTAGGACCGCCTCCCTAAAGCGGTCCAATCAGATTAGAGGTCTGCGCCACTCGCGCTCGGTGAGTCCTTTAAAGTGATGTAGCTCACATCGCCCATCAGCTGACGTGGATGTGTATCTGCACAGCGTCCTCCCCACTCATGGAATGAACATTTCCATTCAACGGCTCATTCATCTCCAGTTGTTGGATAGAACTGATAAAATCATGTTCAACTGCACTCTATCTTATCTCTCGCCGGTGCATGCTCTCTGCAGATCTTCACAAATATTGTCTCTGAATTGTCACAAAAAATACATCTCTGGTTTTCATATCATTACTATCATACGGTTCAGCATTTACAAAAGTTTGGATTTTTAATCCTTATAGATGTCTGTTTAAGTTCTACATGTTTGCACACAAATGTCCAAAGGTTTGACAGAGATTTAGTTCGGATGACCACACCATGTACAAATCAAATCCAATGAAGTGGGTTTTTGAAAAATGAATCATCCATTTTATGAGAATACCGTGAAATGAGACATATGGTCACTGCATTATCCTGCAACATTATGAAAATAAAAGAAGATATTAATTTCCTAATTGAGTCAATGAAAAAAGGATTTCTACCTGAATAAAAATACATTAATGTAAAAATAAAAGAAGGGGAAAACAGTAGCCATCAGTAAATATTTGGGGGACAAAAAGTCAAAGCCCTTGAGATAGCAAAGAATGAAATATTACACTCTATAATATCCTTTCATTCGCCCAGACGTGCATGACATGACATCCGCATCTCACCGAGTCTCAAAGGTTTCATCGCAACCTTTTCCACTCACCTGTGGTGGTCTGGTTCCTCTAGGCAGAGCCGCACAGCCACGGCAACATCCTACTCACCACGCTGGAGATCCACAATGAGGTGGCGGGAGGCGAAATCACCACCAGCGTGGCAGACATTAGGAACTCTCAGTCCATGGTGCAGCTGGACAACACAGCCTCCACGCACATCCAGTACCGCAAGCAGAGCGGCGGCATCGGGCCGCGCTCGGCCAGCCGCCACTCCCTGGACCGCTCGGCCCAGATGAAGCGCAGCCGCCTGCGGAGGCGATCCTCGCAGCTCAAGATCAAAATCCCCGACCTGACGGATGTGAACGCGATCGACCGCTGGTCTCGCATCATCTTCCCCTCCGTCTTCTCGCTCTTCAACCTCGTCTACTGGCTCTACTATGTCTGAATGGACCATTTTGTCGATTGTTGTTTCCTTCATATTGTTTCATTCGTTCCCTTTTTTTCTGTTGCTTTTCTACACAATCGTGTCTCTCTCCTTTAAAAGTACAACTACACAAGAGAAACTATGACTGAGAAAGACTGAAATGTGGACCAAGTTCTCATCAATGTCGTTTTTATATTTGCAGTCTTTGAAAACCTTTTTATTTTGTCGAGTGTGTACTGTATCCGGGACTTGTGACATTCATTTCCCAAAATTAGCCCTCTTAGCACCGTGTAAATAGATCTGAAGCCAGCAACTGAATACGTATCACGTGTTTGCAAAAAAAGTCAAATACACAAAAAGCTGATTTTCCTCACATCCAATGATCAGTTATGATACACATTTACTCTTCACAGGTGATCAGATACGAGCACGGAAATCCACAACATGTATTTTTGTCAGCACCCTATGCACACTTAATGCACGTATTGGTCAGCCGCTGATCTGTCTCGCCCTCGGTTATCTCATCACTTTGTTTATCGTGTCAAAATGTAGCCTAGAATTTAGCACCTATTTCAGTGACCAAACACTATCATTTAAATTTGAGGATTTTTCCCTCACAATGGAGTGGTTGTGACTCAGGTTCTAAATTACAATATCAGTATCTGTCTTACAAAAACAGCGTATTTTAGCAGTGAAAAAAAAAAGCACAAATTTTGACTTTAACTGCCAGAGTGTTTACGTCCAACAGCAGCAGCTTCGAGTGATTGCATGACAGATTTGCACTCAAATTTATTCGACTCAACTCCTGGAATCAACTGCCAAGGACCCTCATCCTGGGAGCGTCACAGTAACTCACCCCTGGAAATGTTCAGATATTTTTGTACTGTGTGTCATCATTTGGTTTCTTGTTGAAGACATTTCGTCCAGTCTCATTGGAGGAATGAAACCCATTTCTTCTGTACATAAGTACATAGTGGTGTATAATACTTGTATATATTATATATACTATGTGTCCCACCCCAAATGAAGAGTCATAAGATATTGTGATGGTCACGCTGGCTAGTTAAAGTCAGAATATTTAGAGCAAAAAAAAAGGTGTGAGGACAGCTGAGGTGTCAGGTGAAGATACAGATCTCCACAAATGGTGCCACTCCAGGATGTGATGCAAACGTTGGTTTGGCAGGCGACCCACAGGAACGTCGAATGATAAGCACATACAAGCACTGAATGTATTAGATCCATTCTTCAGGGAGAGGATAATGAGCCATTGGTATTCATTTCTCCATCAGAATGTAAACACTCCCATTCTTATGTGGTGAATGAGCTGATGAACTAGAAAATGACCGGGTTGAAGAGGGGCAGGAAGAGATGGTGAACTTCGGCGTCAGACTTCAAACCTCACGCATCCTCAGTGAACGTGATGATTAAAGCTGACAACATGCGAAGCAATAGACCATATGCACGCGGCACTTCCTTGTCTGACTGAAGCTGAAACTACATTTCCAGCAAGAAAATGGCTGAAGCCTTTTGGATTTGCCTAAAGTTTACATTGAATGATGTCTTGAATATTAATTGGGAAAATGTAATTTTGTAATCCGCAATCCTTATTTTAACTCGCCTAAAAACCAAATTTCATCGTCAGATTTAGAAAATTGTTGAAATTCTGTTTTTGCTGGTTTGGCTCCTTCAGAAGCTTCGGTCAGGCCAGAGAGGCCGGTTCGGTTGGAGGGGATGTGGCAGCCTGGATGTAACCGTTGCTCGGCTGCTCAGGTCTTTCCCAAACTCCAGACCTTCAATTCACCTTCTTCATGGCAGCGTACCAAATCGGTTTGAACTGTTACTATTAATGATCAATGATTCAAATTTTCACCACCACCAGGTGTCTATCGAGAAGGTTTGAGAACGTGAAAAAAAAGCTACTGCACGCAGCAGTAGTATCCTGAGGTGCTGCCCTCCCGTCTTAGTAAAGTCAACCTGGTCAACGTTAACATTTCAAGCTTTACAGGAAATATGAGTCTTATATTTAACCGGAAGTTTGCCAGCAGCCTCCGTGTAAACAGTCCCTTGATTTAGCTTGGACTTCATTTTTGGTCAACTACACAACCTGTCTGGCATTGGACAGCTAGCACTGAATGTCTTTCATCCAACCTGTTGAACCACTGCTAAATGAATTGTCACTGGCTCTAACTTCTTTCTTAAGTTGGCCAAGGGGTGTATCCCTGACACATTGTTCACTCTCTGGTGATTCCCAGCTTTTCATGAACTGATACAGCTTGAATTTTCCTGTAGTTTTGGCAAAAAGAAACATCAGTGTGTTTCAAATCTAAGGTCTAATTTTTTTGTGCGGCAAGTTCCCTTTCAGCCCACCTACTGCAGTCCCTGCTTAAGGATATGAGCATGTTCCTCAGCCAGAGAGTACATTTAGTTTCAATGTCTGGGCAGTGTCTGTTGCACCCAAAACTGAAAGGACAGATGACTTGTGAGCGAAGTATCATGGAGGAATTATGACACCAAACGCACGCGTCAAAATGCCATCAGTTTTGACATCAGTTGTTTCCATTTGTTTTGGCTTCAGCCGGTTCAGTCAAGAAAGCGTAAACACTGCCAACTGGTGGCTAAAGGCTGTCACTTGGTCACTACATCGCATTCTGAATGGCCTAGTTTTGTGTGTGTTACCTGGTATTGTATTTCAACCATGAGCATCATAGGCACAAGCAGGCCACTTCAAATGATGCGACGGGCTGGATTCAACCTGATAGCCTTGCGTTCGATACATACTCGCTCCCATGCCAAGTTCTTCTGCTTTAATTGTTATTTTTCTCAGAGTTCATGGCTGTAGGAAAGGGCAAGGAAAAGGGTGCTAATGTGTCCATCGCTTCTGTGCCCTCATTTAACCACCGTGGGAACCCACTCTGCTGCTTCACAAGTCAAAAGTCACAAGTCGAGGAAGCTTAAAATAGTAGTTCGAGTTTTGAGTGATGGTCATGCACATAATTCCTGGATCTTTTCTCACTCCTTGCCAGTGATATAAAGCAGAAATGATCGCCCGCCCTGCCGGTGCATCACAGTTTGAAATTCAATGTTTTCTATGGTCTCTGCTTCCAACTTTTGATTGACAGTCATCAGAAGTCTTTAGGTTTGATCATGGATTTCATCTGTGTCTGCATGCATTTAAAAAGTTGTGGTTGAACGTCAGGATCAGTTGACAAAAATCTATGAATAGGAAACTGAATGTATTGTTCTTGGATTGTTGCTGTACAGCTGTACTTTCCCGTCAGACCCTGTCCCTGGTTCATTTAGGGCTCTAGTTGATCCCCGGCTTGTTTCTCGCCCCCTTTTTTCTACTGTGTAGACCGGGCGACGTGCACATGAGAGCTGAATTCAAGAACCAATAATGCAACAGCTCAAATATGGAAAATGGAACGAGTCATGTTGCTAAAAATGGATGTTTTGACTTATGATCTTGGGCACAAAGCGACGCCTCACAGTCACATGCACTTACAAAGAGTGAGAGCGTTCAAAAGAGCCACTTTGTCCAAAGATATTTCAAGCTGCTTTGCATATAGACGAGGACATTTGTACCTATGTAAAGTGAACCGGTCGTTGTGTCCAGTCATTATTATAAGACACTCAAGCTTAAAATAGTCCTGGCTTACTCTTATTTGGTCATTCTCGTTCTCAACTGCTAAAATACTGCTCGATACTTGTTTATCATGCATGCATTGAACTTCATCACAGAATATTTTGGAGAAAAAAAAAATGCGATTCATGAGAGCTGCTCGTTTTCGAGATGATATTATGCCATGTGAGCCTACTTTAAAGAAAAAAATACACAAAAGCAACAAAAAAAATAGAGTCATCCAAGACTTCAGGTGTTGTATGGCCTTGGTCCCATAATGGAATGTGAAATGTTCTGTGCTGCCACAAAAAATGTATTTAGGCTTAGATTTATACTGTATATCTGTATGTTTCTCTTCCTTTTTCAATAGATCATGTCTATCATGTTAAGCCATCAAATAAATGATATACATTCTACCAGTCTACCTGTCCCTTTAGTGTGCGAGACACGAACACAACAGCACGTGCTGCATGGACAAGGCACTCATATAAATTGAGCTGAAGAGCATATCATTTGATGTATTTAGTAATGTAGTTGTGAAAATTGTTTCCACACCATACATAAAGACAGAGTCGAGACCGAGACCTTTGAGGTGGGTGAGTCAATTAATCATAAAGACACAAACATTGATTTCTTACGGCAAAAGGAACAGTGGATGTATTTTCTTGGAGGGGGAGCGGGTTTGTTTTCATGGAACAAACTAGTAGTTTGCGCTGAATCCAGCTTGGTCTCAGTCTTGGCCTTGACTACAACACAGTATTTTACAAACTGGATTTGAATGTTATGGCACACAAACTATATTTTTCGATTTGTTGCACATACGAGGATGCTGTTTCCAGAAACTGTATTCAACCAATGAGCTTCACTGTTTTTCTTGCCTCATGTTGAGGTCTCCCTGGAGGGACGCTGACAGGGCTCCCAATCACCTCTCGCTGCTTTATTTTCTGCGTTTACATCAGCAACATCAATCGGCATAAATGCACTTATAAACACATGAAATGAGTGGATTCAGCTCATTCCTGTGTGCATACACAGCCCTGTCCGATCATCACTCTGTGCGTGTCCTGACTTTAGCGTCAATGCAGATTCTTAAAAACCATCTTGGTTATTGGAGCAGCTGCATAGCAAAACCACTCGCAGCAGCGGGTGAACGTGAATTTAAAGATAATGGGAACCATATGTATTTGTGTGTAATGAATCATACAGACCTGATCCAAATCTTAAGACTAGTAGAAAAATAGAAGAATACGCATTTTGCACATTTGGACCTTAATGAGGTTTTAAGTAGAGCTACAATATGCAAAAGCAAGAAGGGTGAGTGAGCCAAAAATTACAACTAAAATTTGTAAAAAAATAAGTCAACTGAAAAAGGCTGTTTATCACCTGATCAAAAGTTTAAGCCCATAGGCTTCTCATTTTCTGTCAGGCATTGACATGATCATGTCCTACTAATGGCTAAAGCTCAGAAGCGCGTGGTTGGATCTGTTGGCATTATGGAACAAAAAAGTCAAGTGGTAGACACAAAAAAATGACACCTTCCAGGATCCGATCGGCTGTCCGTCAAGACACAGGGTAGTGCTCGACCCAAATTAAGGCCCCTGCTGGTGCCGACTGCAGCGCAATAACCATCAGACGGCAGCTGCGAGAAAAAGATTTCAAAAACCCAAAATGAATTCAAAGACTTTGTCTTCTTCAGCGCCACAAAACTGCCAGTTTAGACTTTGCCAGGAGCAACAAATATGGGACATTGAAAGGTGGAAAAATGTTTTATTCTCTGATGAGAAAAAAATGTAACCTTCATGGTCCGGATGGCTTCCAACGTTACTGACAACAACAACAAGATGCCACCTGAGATGTTTCCTGCCCGGCACAGTGGAGGGGGGTCCATCATAATCTGGGGTGCTTTTTCATTCAGTTCAACTGATGCTGCTATTCCACTCCCACAAGAAAGATATTGGGCTCCCTGCAGAGAAAACCTGTTATGTAGTCACATGCTTGTTTTTTGGGGCAGTAGTAAGAGTGGTGGTGTGAATCAACCTGGAAATTTGTAGCTTTATCTTCTAGCTCAAAATAGGTAAAAGTATTTACCTTGAACTAGATCCTTTAAGTAAGTTGTTAACACCACTGGCAGCACCATGTATCATGTGCTTCTTGTGGCGTTCATAAGACAAAATTAAATTCTTTTCGCTGAAGCAGCTCTCAAAATAAACAAAAGATTTGTCATTGTTCAGCCTAACAAGAATATCAGACACTTATATGAATACCCTCCAGAATAACTGCTTATACTCCACTGGGGAGCTCAATAATTCTCATATTTGTCACGTCTTCGGGTCCAGACAGCAGATAAAAAACGGCTTGTGGCGAAACCAGCAAAATTTCTCCATTAATTCAACCACAACCAGGCTGGCAGCTGAAAACAGAGGCGATGAATCAGGGAGTAAATTGCCATTGTGCTCTCCTGACTGGCCATGACCTTTGCTGCGGCTGATGTGTCTGAGTAGTGGACACTTCAGAAAAGCAACGACGCGCCGTCCATGTGTGAGAGTTCCAGCGCCTTGTTATCCCATCAGCTTCCTTGAAGATTGAAAAGCGTTAAAGGTCAACATATAAATCTACCAGTGGAAAAGTCTGCAGTTCAATTTTGAGCTGTTGTTTGTATTTTTTTTTGTACGAAGAGATCAAAGAGATTAGTTGTCCAACCTCTGACGTCTGGAAGGCAACAAGTTCTGCATTGACTGATCCATAATTGTTCACAGTCCAAAACAGATGTACTGTCGCTCTACCTCTGTGGTGGGCCTGCAGCCGCATGTGGACCGTTGCCCATGTATTCCTAGTACAACTAGGAATTTGAATTGTAAGTAAAACCTCATTCATTAGATTCCTTGAATGAACAATGCTTATTTTAAAAGTTCATTTATGATATTTAAACGACAACATGTTCATTGACTTCAGACTTGGGAGCTCACAATAATACCATAACATCATTCTCAAAGTAGTTTGTTAGCCGGGCAAGTGGTCACTAAACTAGTCTGACCACAACACGCTAGTTATCGAATGCGGTCTTCAGTTCATACAACACTTGAATGAATGCATCATAATGGGGGAGAGAGAGCCAAGGGATTAGTGACGCCAGCTTTCAACCTGAATGAGGTTGAATGTACTGAGGAAAGGCTCGTGATGCACAATCATTTATGCGTAACTCTTCATTCTTTTCTTTGCAACACTGTGCCAGATGATCACCTATATCATTCACAATATTCATCCACATGGCGGGGGGCTCATTTAAGCAGGTGATTTACTGGTTATTTCCTTCCATCAGTTTAAGTAGCAACACAATTAATATTAGATGGTTTCTGGTGTAGGACGAGAAAGAATGCTGAGCTCAGCGTACTTTGTTTCCCTGTGTCTTTACCTTAATGTGTCCCTTGAGGAGGGGCTGACAGGAATTTAATCTTCCCTTCCTTTGTAATACAGAGTGAGGTTCTAACCCCACCGAGGCACTTCTCAGTCTCACTAAAATATCCCTGTTCAGCAGTTCTGAAGAGTTTAGACCAGGTGGTAATGGCAGGACTCGGAAGCAGGACTCTTGACCGAACCGATCATCAGACCTTTTCTTGAAAAGAGGTCTTTGTCAGCCATCGCTGCCTCCCAACTGAACATCCCACTCACCGCCTCCACACCTTCAAAATACCAGGTTGGATCATGAGACAGGTGGAACAACTTAGACAACTCTAGTGTTTCAAATGGCTATCTTCAGGCACATGCACAAACATTTTGTAGGACAGGTACTCAAGGCAGAAAAAAGGGCAGCTATCGCAAAAATATATAAATATATGTTGTTTTTGTTTTACACTTGTAAAACCACAACAACTTATACAACATATAAAAAGTCTGGCTGCTCTGTATGAGTAACGTTGGACTCATAGTAAATGCGTAAATGTGGATAATCTGGCTCCAAATGACGCCAGGAGATTGCAGTTTTAACAGTTCGTCTTCCACTTTGCATGAGGACGTGTGGGTGGGGCTTGGTGGGGATTTTTGAGCACCAGAGTAACTTTTTTTTCATAGGAAATTAAAGAATGAAGACACAAATTAGCATGTGAGGTGTCATTGTATTTCCTGTAAAAGTCCAGACACTTAGCAGACAGTGTCATCTCGTAGCCTCTGAAAATCAAAACCCTCTTCTACACATCACTGGAGCTACATATCTGGTGGTAAGAGCCACTCCGGTGGCACTGCTCTGTTTTGTCTGTGTCTGTAAGCTTTGTGGTGACGTGCAGAAATACAGACAAAATGAAGGCAGTGCACGGACAAAAGGCTCTGTCTGCAGCCAAATACCATTGAGCATAAATGGGTCTTTAACATAGATTTATGTGACACTCGTGAAGTCAGACCATAATAAAAAGAAACCTCGAAATTTTAATCAATCATTACGATTTGCATTCCAACTTTTTTATGTCATTTTGTGTGTTTTTCACCACCCACAGCTATTAATCACGATTGGAGATTCTGAAATTAAAGTGGCTTATTTTAACAATATTACCCTCAAAATATATGAAGAAATAAAAATATAATATTCCAAGATATAACAGATATTAAAGACTTCAAATGCTATATATTAAGGACATAATGTCATTTTATTTATTTTTTTCCTCATTTTACAATATTTTAGTCATAAGTTTAAGTATGTACTTATCAGTATGTACAGTATATACTCACAAACTTAGCCATCAGTTGCCTCATGTGCAACTGGTTACTGCACTGACCCCGGCTCAACATGTCCAGCTGGAAAACCACTGCTCATCTACCATCACCTTAAACACTGGTGTACCACAAGGTTGTCAATCCTCACTCTTGACTGCAGACCTGTCATTGGTTCCAACGCCATCATCAAGTTTGCAGATGACACTGCAGTGACTGGCCTCACCGAAGACATCAACAAGACTGCCTTCAGGAAGGAGGGGGATCATCCAGCGAAGTGAGCTCATCGTTGACTTCATGGGGAATGCTGACCCACATGTGCCCATCCACATCACGGGGATGGTGGTGGGGCGTGTTCTCGGGAGTCCACATCTCTGAGGATCTCACCTGGACGACAAGGTAAGCTGCTCTGCCTCGCACCAAATGGTCCTGCACTAAGTTGTGAAAGTCGCCCAGTGCATTGCCAGGGTACCACTTCCTGCCATCAAGGACGTCCATGGAAAGCAGTGTCTGTAAAGGGTGCGGAAGGTCAACAAAGACCCAGGTCTCCGAGCAAAGGGACCCTTTTTCCCTCTAGAAGGTGCTGAAGGAGCCTCGAGATTCAGACCCCAGGTACCAGAACAGCTTGTCATGCTCCTGAATCTGGCCTACTGACATCTGAACACATTACCTGCAATATATCACTATTGATGTCATCGAATCACGTTGTCAAAAATGACATTAGTAATATTTTGGTTTTGATGCTGCATGATTTGGTCATATTGCAACATGAATAATAGCTCTTGGTTTCTGGGTAGGTCTTACCCAGAAACACATCGTACACAGCAGGATTGGTTGGATGTTCAGGTTCAGTGGTATCACGGGGAATGTATCATTGATCCTGTGATTTCTATAGGAGATGAGTCAAAGAAAACTTTGAATTAAAGAGTTAAGTATTATTTTGAAGTTATGTGTTTTTTAAAAATGCTTTATGAAGTTAAAAAATAATAAAATGAAGCTGCATCCTGCGGGCTTCAACTGGCCGAGATTGAGACCCCTGGTTTGGAGTTTTTTTAAAAACTGGGGGGGCAAATTCTGAGTGAAGTGAACACTTGAAATGAACACTTTGACAACACCATCACTTTCCAAGCGAAATGTATCAGGCTGGGAGCAGGTGTAACCCTCAATCAGATAAAAAAAAAAAAAAGCTCTCACTCTCAGTGAGGGCTGTTTGAAAGGCTGTTCTTTCAAACAGCCTTGTGTTGCGTAGCAACAGCAGCTACCTCAGCTGGGACTTCCTACATACAGTGTGTTTAACGCTGCTTGACCATAATGAAGCACCCGTCGATACACCCGGCCAGGATTCTTAAGTCGCTCATCAATATATTTGTCCCGCTGATGGACCCAGGCTGCTCTTCTGAAACCTAATAGCTGACCCAAATAAAGTCAAGAAGCGGCGACGATTCAGCAGAGACACTCACTGAATGAATTCTTTCTGATGTTGTCTTCTTTCTTGCTTTCTCCCTTCGCTGCCTGCCAACTGACATACTTTCTTTTAATTCATCGGCAGCATGGCGGGCAGCGGAGGGAGCGAGTAGGAGGGACGGAGAGAGAAATAAAGTCTTCCAGCATCAAAAGACTGACTCGGAGACCATTGGGAATATATCGACTCCTCACTCTGCTGTTTGATGATGCATCTCTGCTCTGTGAAGTCCATGAAACACAACAGCGGCGACGTGTCCGCCAATTTTAATGTTCGATGTTGACATTAGCTCGCACTGTTTCCTCTCATGTCCAATTACGCCTTTTATTTTGTAAGGGTGACTTCCTGGGGCCATAGGAAGTCAACGAGCTGCTAATTTAGTTGAGTCGTGACACACTGCCTGAGAGCTCAGTCAGAGTCACGTCTCAAGTCTTTGGTCACGAGTCAGAGTCAACTCTCAAGTCCTATAATTGCAACCAGCTTGCTATGGTTTGCAGCCAGTATCCAGCCGATTTAGATCAGTGCTGTTAAATCTAAGGAATCAATTGACATGCAATATTAGCGGATGCCATGAAATGCGTGAATGTTGCACACAACTAGGTCTTCCTGTTTGTGTTTACAATGATCTTTTTCTGCTCATTATAATGGAAGAGTAGCTGGAGATTTAGTGCTAATATTTGCAATATGCAGAACGGAGGTAGCCAGATGAGCTGGATTCTGCAGTCTGATGTTGTTGCAGAGATGTCAAGCCAAGACAGACGGGACAGTGATGTCATTGTTTCAGTTATGTTGCTGAACTGCTGTCTGGTATTGGATTCGGTGAATGAACACGCTGGAACCATGCAGGATGAAAGGTCTATGCGAAACCGCAACTGTGTGGATACGACTGAGTCCGTCTCTGTGTGGACAGGAACCAAGCTACCTGACAGGTCATGTAATCCTACAGTGTCTCCCAGGTTTGAGTTTATTACATGAGGTGTGGTGCCGTGCAGTTGGACTCAAGGGGATCAATCATTGAGTAAATCAGTCGATAAAGTGCATACAATTTTCTTTTTTCCGAAAATTTCAAAACAACAACTATTTGTTGACTTTGAATTGCCTACTAAACTTGCAGCCTCAATGTGTCAGCCTTGCTGGCAGCACAGGCAACAAGCCATGACTTTGTGGCCGGGAATACAGGGGGTCGAGAAGTGGCGTGAGAAATTTAATGTAAATAAAACACAAAAGTAACTACATTTAAATAGAGCATAACAAGGAGATGTCATCTGATACAAAACAAGCTTGTCACAGATGGGCATCGGACATATCAAGTTACCATTTCCGGGGACATAGGTGTCGTTGAATGAGTCAATGATTTTGCTGTGTTCTTGCGCAATTGTGTGATGTCACGTACCAAGTCTAGACTGTGTAGCACATGGCAAATGGCTGCCCCTCTTTCCTGTCCCAATGCTTTGTAAAATTCAACCCAAATGAAGCTCACGTTTCACAATGTATTCAAAACAACAGGCCACCCTCGGCACCAATTATGAACAAAAATAGTTTCTCAAAATGTTCAGGTCTTTTACAAGCCCACACACCAAATCAAAATACAACAAACCCTGGCTCAAACAAAACTCCAAACAGGGCTTCTTGCGTTCAGCAGCAAACAAAATGGTACAAAACAATCGAGGAAGTATACAAACTGGCACAACAAAAAATACAATGCAGAAAAAAGGACAGATCCAACTACAACCACGTGGTAGTAACAGTGAACTAATGACTTGTGTGTTCTCGTCCTTGATCCGAAGTGAAACCAGATCTACTATGAGTCACTGCAAACCAGGATGGGCTGGTCTCTGTCAGCGCTGCTTTTATTAGAGTGTGTTTGGCTTGGTGTTCACCGCCTATTTGCAGGCGATGTAGTGCTTTTGATGACACCAGGCCAGTGTCTTCTATTCTCCGTGGAGCAGCTCACAGGGGCCCGGATGAGGAATAGTCCAAGACACTAGGTTGCAAAAGGGTGGAATGCAAAGCACCTGCCCAGTGAGCTGTTCAGAGCATGTCAAACTAGGAGGAGGACAGACCCATGATGCTGTGGACTCCGAGTTTCTTAGCTTCATTTCCATTGATATAGCGTTTTAGTTATCCACCCGAAGACACTAGATCCTCGCATCAGTTTGAGCCTTGCTTCTACTACTTATTTCCATCCATCTCGTGCCCACTGACACCTTTACTCCCAAGAGAGGAAACTTCTTTTTCACTGGCACGACACTAAATCTTCATAATGGTAAAGAGTTGTCTCCTGGGTTTCCGCAGAGCAGTACCACGACCTAGATAGGATGGATGCAGAGGAGAGTCCTTAGCATACTTCCTCTGAGCAAAGAGCAAAAATCTAAGAATACATACCTGGCACGTTTAATTGAACGTGCTGGCATCTGTGTGCAGCTGGTGTTATTCATCTGCAGTCATCTCTGGAGACTCATTTGTGTCACTACACAAGGTCAACGTGTTCAATAGAAAACACCGTCACGCATGACAACAGCCATCTGCTTTCAACGTGAAGAGTAAACCTTTTACAGACTTAATATTCACCCAAAAGACCAGATTTTCTAGATCACAGTCGGTCGGTGGTCCCAATCTGCCAATCCACTCATCATGTTGCTATTTTAGTTCCATGCTTGGAGAAAAGGCTGCACTCAGCGAGCAAACATGAGCCAACTTTTATAATTCTGGAGTAATTGGCTTCACAGAAGTTTGCCTGCAGCTTCTTTTGCTGTTTTTCAGTGATGACAGTTAATCGACTGACCCATGGGCTGTTTGTCAAGATGTGTGTTCTGTTTACCGCCAGTGAGCTTTTTCTACATGTTCCCTCAAAAACATATCCACAAAAGTTTTGCCGGTGAAGCTGACAGGCCTCGTGAGGAGGAGCCGTGTGTGTTCATCTTGAAATATCTTGCTTTAGGGAACAGCACTTGCTGGCAGCTAGGTGGGCATTGCCTGGAGTCACATTGCGGTTTTCTCTTCTCTCCATTCAGCAGTATGCTTATTTCGATATCAGTAGCATTTGTAAAATGTGGCGTAATGAGGCACGGAAACTGATGACATCCACCTGAAGCACCCATATTAAGTGCACTGGTTCTGTCCTGTGCTGTGTTCCTTCCCCTGACTCCAAGTGAGAAACCATCACCAGCCATGAGTCCATCAACTGATGCCTCCTGAGTCAGAGCAAAATGGAGCGTGGGGATCTGTCATGGTGTAAGTGTTTCGAGTTAGCACCTGCGGCACCAGGGCATCATGAAATATATCAAGTCATTCCAATGTGCAAAAGTGTAGGTGATATTGGTAGAAGCAGAGAGTGTTAGGGTCACTGTTGTACCAGCATGAGTGCAGGACCACTGGTGGCGCGGCCATGCTGGGAATATCAAACTGTGAGGAATATCAAACGTGTTTCCTTCTATTCAAGATGCAGACAGCAGAGAGAAGACAAAAACAAGAAAATAAAGATGGAGGACATGAATAAAGTTGGGTTATATATGTTTCATTTCTTTTCACAAGTGAAAACATGTCTTGTTTATTGTTTTTTTTGTCCTCATTTCATAATAATGTACACATACACACATAAGCACACGTGATACGTGTTCGTCACGCCACATCTTTGTGGGGTTCCCAGCCTCTCACCCTGAACCTACCCATCCAAAAACCAGCGGCTAAGCTTAACCAGGACTCTTAACCAAACTTAAACCTAATTATATCACCAAGTTATTCTGAAGCCTTCATCCTCAAATTGAGGCTTTACCTTGTGGGTCACAATAATGATAGAGCTATACCAGCATGGACGTCGCCCGGGTCAACAAGGTCCACATCAGTTGCTAGGCAACCAAGGCAACCTAATGAGAAATGGGCTACTGGAACAAGACGCAGATGGACAAGGCCGGAGAACACGTAACTGTTATAGAAGCAACCCAGAGAGATGGGATATATGGGACGTATGTGATGCAACAAAACCCTCGATTAAGGTGAAAAGTGAAGTACGTACATTCAGAAGATCTACTAGTGCATATGAATGCTACAGTGAGACCCATCCCTGCATGAACCATCACCGAGACGAACAAGCTGATGCACGGTACAGCAACAGTAATCCATGAAATGCTGGGGTACAAGAGCAAAACTGGACAAAAGAAACATTGTCCTCCATGGAAGAGATGGTTAGAGGCCAAGATAAAGGCAACACAGTGGACAATGGTGAATAATAAAGGGGTAGAAAAGAAGTACAAGGACAAGCTCATATCTGAAGCACTCGAAACAGCCTGACCACAGTGTTCAGCCAGCCTGAATGTAGACCCAGTAGCAGGGAAGTTACAGCAGTCAGCCAGACCCACCAAGAGCTGAGATGGAAAAGTACTGGAAGAGCAAATGGCTAGTGGACCTTAGAACTGGCCAATGCAAGACTGTCAAAGATGAAGAGCAGGACAGGATCCCAATAGATTCCATACATATTTGCTCAAGAAGCTGACAGCACTCCATGACAGCCGAGCAGCTCAGATGAAACAGTTGCGAAGGCACCTGGTTCAATACATGAGCGAGGCACAGAAAAGAATTCACGCCAATACCCAAGGAGTCAAACACCTGCTACAGAGACTGTAAGAATAGACAAATCAACCTGTGCACAGCCTGGATCGATTAACAGAAAGCCTACGACTCAATGCCGCACACATGGATACTGGAGTGTCAGGAACTGTGCGAGATTAAAACGGACACGAAGAGCCTTCATCCAGAACTCAAAGGGTATATGGAAGTTGACACTAGAGGCAATATGCTGCACTCAACTTTGAGTGCAGCATATACCAAGGGGATGCACGATCCCAACAACTGTTCTACAAAGGCCTGAACCCCCTCAACCAGGTCATCACAAAGAGTACGGTACGGATACCACTTCGGATGGGGCCAATGATCAGCCACCTGCTATACATGGATGACATCGAGCCGTACACCAGGAATGAGCGAGAAATTGACTCACTGATCCATACCACTGGGATCTACAGTACAGCAACAATATGGGGATGTCATTCGGATTAGACAAATGGGGTCGGATCAAAGTGGCCAGATGATCAGAACGGAAGGGGTTCACCTACCAGGGGGCACGATAGGAGACATCCAGGACAGCTACAAGTACTTTGGGATCCCACAGGCTAATCATGAGGAAGTCACAAGAACCTGAACCACATACAAAATACTTCCAGAAAGCAAGGGAAGTCCTGAGAAGCTGAATGGTAAGAACAAGGTCCGAGTCATCAACATGTAAGCACTTCTTGTTATCAGATAGAGGATGAGAGAGCATGGCAGCCACAGACCAGGATGAAACATTGAAAATCTAAGAGTACATCAGGAAGATGGGCCCCAAGGATGAACTGCTCAGATGACGAGGGGGAAGAAGAGGAGGAGACAACATGAAGGGACAAGTCCATGTACCAGGGCTTGAAAGAACCACTGGAATAGATTTGGGACCACTGTAGTCCCTGTGGTAATAGGAGCACTCGGAGTGGTGACCCCCTTACTGCTCCAACAGATCCCAGGAATGACATCTGAAGCCTCAGTCCAGAAGAGCGCAGTCCAACAGTGAACAGCGAAGATACTGCGCTAAACCCTAAGACTCCAAGGCCTCAGCTAGAGAGAGCGAGAGACGCAGTTACCATGTGATATTATGACATCATAATGTCATGATATCATCCTGTGTATCAGAACTGCAGCTTGAGTGTGTACAATTTGATTTCACATGCATTTTGTTAGAATCATAAAAAAATAGAGCTGTTGCGTTTGTTTGCTCACCAAAACATTTCAACTCAATTTTACAGTTTGACTGCATGCCACATACACAGCCAAAGGGTCACATGTTGCACCAGAGTCGCGCTTCGACTAACTTTGCTTTAAATGCTACTTTTGTTCCACCACACTGCCTTCGACAGCTAGTCACAACTTTTGACTTTGATGCATGCTTAGTTTTGCTTGTAATGGCCCTAGTGGAAACAAAATCACAGCCCATCTCTGTACATTTCTCCTTTACCTGATGTTTTGGTTTTCAAGCTCACAGCCCTGATTCAAATGTCCTTTCTCAAGGCGAGGTAGTTTGTGCTAATCATCCTGCTCTTGTGTAGATTGCTGTTTGTCTGCTGAGAGTAGAGTGATTCTGTTTGCTGGAATAGATCATAGACGTAGTGCTGTAATAATGGTGCAGTCTCACACATTTGTTTAATGTAGTTTAGTTCAGTCATGATGAATAATTATCAAGCAAACTGCCAATGCAGTGCCTCCGTTCTCACGCGGCCTAAACAACTGTATTTGTTGCAGCTTTAACCTGCGCTGATCAATTATTTATGACGAGCAATTGATCAAATGACTGCTCGCCTCATGAAAGGAAAAACACAAAGTGACAAGTCTCCGAGGGAATTATCTCTCGACCTTGTGGGAAAGTGTTCAGGCATAATTTATAAGTTCTCTGGCACGAGCTTCTGGGATCTGTGGATGCATTGTTGTCTGCCAACAGCAGGCTGGGGTGAGACGGAACACGCTTCCAGGAAAAGAGATGTAAGATGAAGGATGATGGGCTATTAAAGTGATGAAACAGCTGATGGTGACTAAGCAGAGGCAAACAGCTGTGAGGTCAGTCGTGATTTTCTGGCCGAGCCAAACACGTTTATCTCACTTTGTTCTTGATGACCCCTGGAGTGTAACTTATTACAGTTTTTGTTTTTTGAAGACTTTTGTTTTGTAAGTGTTATTTCTCCATAACTGATCTGATCAGAAGCTCTCATCATTTTTAAAGCAAGTGCACCATCTGTGAGTGCTGAAACTTTTTCCACTGTTTCATGAAACCTCATCAACCCGTCTCTGGACGTCCATTCAATATGGCAATATGGCAATCTCAGATTGTTTCATTAATGCCACTAGATAGATAACAAAAAAGAGATGTTTTTTTTTATTTTCAAGCTTATAAAATTACACTGTTTTTCTAAAAGGTTTAGAATAGGTTTACAATTATTATTATTTTTTTTTTTTAATTTCATTCAGTCGAAATAGAGTGCACATTTTTGCCATAATAAAAATGATGATGACAATTGTTAAATGTTCAGATCAATATATATATATATATATATATATATATATATATATATATATATATATATATTTTTTTTTTTTTTTTTTTTTTTTTTTTTTTTTTTACTTTATGCTTTCCTGAAAACGACACTGTCTTTGTCTATGTGTCTAAACAAAATCTACGCTTCACAAACTTCAGAATAAAATGTTTATATGCTATATTTTTATATATATTATATGCTATATTTGTTCCATTTGTTTCCATATTTCCCTGCTGCCGCTACCATTCATTATGACTTTTTTTTTTGTAAAATTAAACGGGTCCGCTGAGGAACGCGTGGCAGCCCCTCCCCAAATATAACCGTGTATCTCCTGCCCTCTGCCGGTTAATGCGTGCAAGTGCAGTCCAAGTCCCTACACCCACACACTGGTCCACAGACACTGAGGGGTGTATGATTAATGCCCTCCATTTTCTCGTTTCTGGCTAATTAGCGGCTGCACGGAGCCCAAACTGACGGTTGTTTGAAAACATGTTCTTCAGTCACCATCGACCGTCTATAATTAAAATTTTAATGAGAACATGCTGTTGAGAAGGAGCAAGAATCAAGGCCATTACAGCTGCGACACAAGTGTTATGTCCATGATTCTAAAGTTTGATGGAGACAATGATGCCGTTGAGCGTCTATCAAACATGTCTAATGCAGTTTTCTCTGGAAAATGCAACAAAATCAGTGATCAAGAGTTGAGTAAAAGCCATGTTGTCTCATTTTAACATGACAGGTTTAAGGTTTCCTGAGTTTGTTGGGCTACAGGCACCGGTCCCGAGCGTCGACTCTCCGGTGAAAGAACCATTTGCCCTCGATTCCAGTGGCTCTCCAGCTGTGTGAAGCAATCCAAGATTTAAATTGGGTGTCGCCCACTGTAGCTCCAGTTCAGTAGGAGCGTTGACTGCGGCAGAGTGAGTCAAACTGGCTTTTTATAGCGCCTGTTCACCTTGAGATGATGTTGCCAGGTAACAGCATCCTTGCGCTGGCTCCTATGTGTGTGTGTTGATGATGAGTCCTCGAATGCACAATTACAAGCCCATGGTGCGCCCACTGTCCACTCCAGCTTCCAAACCCCTGCATTGTTTGTCCTCATAAAGTGAGTTGAAGCATTGAAGTGCTTAATGTGCTGTTTCACACGTGTTCTCTGTAGAAGGTTTGTTGTTCGAGCTTATAGGGGAGATCTTTCAACACGCAATATTAAGAAAGCATTTCCGCAAACTCTGCTCATGATCCTTGAGGCATTAACTCACTGTTTCAAGATGAGAACATTTGCTATATCGCTTACAAATACAAACCTTTAAAAGTGACACTGAAGTTTACTTCTCTAGGGGTCTTTTGTCCATGGTTAGTGTCCTTTCGTGAGACAAAAAAACACCTGATCCCTCACTCCACACTCAACTCCACACTCACACAAACAGCGCATGTATAACAAAAAAGTGAGTCTGTTTGACTAGAATTACATTTTTGGTTACCGAAATTATGTCATCTATTTCTGACGTTGCAGACGCAATTCCGTTCTTCTCAACTGACTTGTAATAATATGAATATAATAATAATAAAAAACATAATTTATATTTCTAAGAACGCTGTTCACAAAGTGCTTTACATGCAGAGAAGCGCAGCAACGTTTTCACTTGCTCGACCATGAGGGTGAACAGATGGGGAAGGGTAGGGTAGGAGGATACATGAGTGCAAGCCTATAAAAGTGAGTTTTTAGCAGAGATATAAAGTTTCAAATGTCCTCTTGCCAGACAGTAATGTATAGCAGTTTTTACAGGACTTCTCTTTTACAGTTCTTTCTAAGACGGACTTGTTGTTTTCCTTGATCTGTCCAGAGTTTGACAGAGTGGCAAACATCCACTTGAAAACCCAACACTGAATTAGAAATTCAAATTCATTCAGATGAAAACATTAATTACATTTAATTTAGTGAATGTTTTTATTATTATAGGTACACTTGGGATGACTGGTTTGCCATCTTTCAAATCTGGTTTGTATTGATTTATATATTTTATTTGTTGATATTTATTTTTTCATATTCTGACTATAAGTATATGTAGTAAGTATATGTATATGTATATAAGTATATGAATATCTATTACAACTTTCAGTGTTTTTCAGTGTTTAAGAAGCAGTTTATTGGGAAACGTCTACAAGAGTTAGGTGTAATAATATTCTCAGCAGCCAATAGATAGTGATGTCCTACGATCTTGAGAGTTGAAAGGACTTGACTATCACCTTATATATAATATTACATGAAGAATCCAGCAAACACATACTTTAATACCTCCCAGTAATAGCCAATGGTTTCTTTTTTTCCATTTACAAAGGACAAGTTTCCTTTGTATCTTTCCAAACTTACCTGTATATCTAGAAAATAAAAATACAAGACAGATGGAGAATGCAGAGTATTTGTAACTGGATTATTGTGCCTCGCTGCTTTTATCCTTTATATCATTATATTTCTTAACTGAGGCTACATGATCTTCACGTGGCTGGGATGGGGCAACTGGAATACACCTCCAGGTTAAACCCTCCCAAACTAAAGACATGTCCAGGATTTATCCAGCTAAACTTAATAGTGCCAGTAAGGTAAAAAGTCCATACCTTGCTGCTGGTCAATAAGGCAAACTAAACATGTTGATCATGCAACCGTTAATTCGTTGAGTTAGATGAGTCGAAAACCTATGAAGATGGCCTGTCAGACATTCAAAATATGTGACATTCTCGTGCGTGTAATCCGCAATATCTGTCAGACGAAGTGCCTATGTTTGTACACACTAAGAACCTGCCTGTCTGCTGCGCTTATTAGACTCATGGACTATGGCAGCGGTGCCAGTATACTACATAGGAGCACTAACTTGGTCGACAATGGTGCACGACTGTGTGTCAGTACTTTGTTTACAATCACTCCGAAGCAAAAACCAAATGCGCAGTGGAGGAACGCTTCTGATCTCCAAGTCAGGTCAGTAACTTATGTGTGTCACTGCATCTAGTGATGTTGTGGCTAAATGTTGTTCAGACAAATGAAAAAAACAAAAAACTAAACAGTTGCGATACATCATAACTAACACTTAAGTGTTCTTTGTGTTGTATGGCATCATGTGGTTAATAAGCAAATAATAAAATGTATTATAATGGCCATTCTTTTCTGACCATTGTTCTGCTTGGACAAAATAATGATGTGTTGAAACACATGACGCGATACGTCATAATTATATACATAATACTCCAGTACACGTGTGTATATTTGAAAGCTATACATAATATAGTCGATATACATCAATCAGTGTGTATACAGTGGTAAATATTCACTGTTTTATTTGTTATTCTTCTTATTATAATCATTTCACCCTGATTAAAATTGACCAAAAAAATATTACAAGTGGACATGACTAAAATGTGCCGAATACCATTGAGTATTTTCGTCCAAAAGACGAGAGAACTAAGACTAAAACTGAAATGTCCACACTGCTAGTGGCCTGGCGCGTTAACTGGAGACAACTTGTCGTTGTCTTCGCTCGTCAATGTCTACAGCAACACTGCCATCTGGTGGCTGTCAAAGCGTATGTAGATCCGAAGGTTATTAGTGGATAAGTGTGCGTTTGAGAATTCGTGTGTATGTATTCGCCATTGAGTAAAGCGGACAAAGACAACTGTCTCTTTTGTTTTTGTTTAGCGAATGAAAATGATATACTTGCAAACACACATTCATTTGTGAAAAAAAACAAAAAAACAATGATTAAAAAAACAAAAAATGTAAATTACATTTACAATTGTGCAACTGATTGACTAATTATAGATCAATATCTGTGCATTTATATTATATAAATATATAAATATTTGTGATACAAATATAACATCACCCATATTATGAAACGATCATTCGGAAGACCTCTTATTTTGGAGGTGTCTAGAGGGAAGCGTTGCACTTCCTGTTTCGCTTGACGGCTGTGTTTTTCCCAGCCACTTCGCTGCGCTGCGGCCATTTCCTCCGTCTCTGCTCTCGTTTCCTGCTTGTGCTGCTTGACAGAAGTGTCTTCCGTCTCTGACAAGACTCAACAGAGGCTCGGCTCCGCTTCACTACCCCCGGCTGGCCCCCCTGCCAGCTGAAACCCGTCGGGATGGATCCAGCAAGCCGATATCAAGTGGTGAGTGACGGGATCACGACACCGTGTGATCCGCGGGCCTCGTCGTCCGATCAAGGCCTCCGTCCACTCTGTTACATACAGGTCTCTGTGCACACCATGTTGACGTTCTGTAATCCCCCTGCCTCGGATTTGTGTTTTGTTCGAAAGCGACCGAGACGAGGGGGGTTTTCACGTCATCATGTGACCCGTCACAACAAGTCATTACGACGTCATTACACGATTGCTAACGCAATTAGCTGCCCAATAACTGTCGATGACTCACAACATTCTAAATCGTTAATTCATTCTGTGGGTGGTTCAGTTGATCATATCTGCTCATCGAGTATAAAGACTCGACTTTTGTCGAAAGCCAATGCGGCTTTGAAAACTGAAGAAATGACATGCAAATATTAGCACACTACTGTAATATGAGCTCGGAGCAGATCACATTTTGCTGCTTGACTTTCATTTACATAAACCCCATAATCCCCCTAACAGACTTCACAATATCTGTGCCATTACAAACCTATTGCTTCGACTGTATTTGGTTCACAAAGATGACGCTTGGTTAACTGTGAGACACTTGGTGAAGAGCCGCTGTTTCTGAAGATGTTTACAATCCAGGACACCACCGAAGAGACAAGTGGGATTACAAGTGAACTCTGGTTTGGGAATGTCTTCGATTACCTTGACAATGCAGGGGAAAGGAAGTCGAAATAAATAACAATTACGACATTCTATTCTATTGTTATAAATTCTAAATTCATGATCATATAATGGCAACCAAGGGTGCTTGTTTGATTCCTCATACATTTATGAACTGTGAACTGTATGTAGAAACACTGATTTTCAAATAGTGTTTTTTTATTGCCTGAAAAAAGGCAGATCTTATCTTAAATTTGTAGACAAAATAGATTTTCATGCGTAAAGACAGAGCGAGTGGCGTGATCTCTGCCCAAATCGTGTTTTAATCCCTGTGGTTGTTCCAGCTCAGAGGTTTTGACGTCATCTTTTATGAAAAAAACCTCTATCTCGACTTGTAAAGATCCTCCCCGGGGTAAAGAACAAAATTATGCACAGCAGAATCTAACAAAGCTCTGATTATTCGTCTGCTCAACACGTTGTTCTGGATTTAATCTCAGCCGTCTTTTGAAAATGATGCTGGCGCTCGTACATCTGGTGGAATATTTGGGAGTCAGGAGGCGGCTTGTGGCTGGGAGGTGTTACGTAATGGAGTGGGGAGCGTGGGAGCTCCGTCCTTGATCCTGAGTCTTCAGCTGCTCACACTCACTCCCTTCCTGCTCTGAGTCACCTGAACGCCCGGCTGATGTTTCACTTGTTTGGACACCGTGGCACATTGCCGGAAACGGCTTAAAATTCTCCGCCGAAACAACCCAAATAGTGAATGCTTATAAAGGGTTATAAAACCAACCTGAAAACAAAGCCAGCTGTTGTATTGGTTTTTGTAAATAATGGCGACACTGAGGGAGTATGTTTACTGACTCACTTTGTTCTCTGGTTCCACTTCTACATGGTTTATAAGAGGGGGTTTTGTTAGCGGTTTTTGTCCCGACAGATTATAAACAAAGTGAAGCAAATGTTTCAGCAGAATCCTACACAGATGAACACTAGTGCTGAATGATGATACATGAATCCAATATTAGTTGTAACTCATATTTAAGTAGAAATCACATTCAACTTTAGTTTGTGCTCCTATGTATTATACTTAGACTCAAATATTTTCAGTTTCAAAGTTGCTACAAATGATTTGGGCCCAGAAGAGCCCAGATGTGAGTCCTTTAGTTATGATTTTTTTCAGGATTTTCTGTTAAAAACACGCCTAAATGCACCATCAGCCTGTCTATTTCCATGTTATGTTTTTGCATTGTTGTCTTCTACTCTCCTGCTTTTTGTCTTGGACTATCTTGATTGTGCTGTGACAGAATCTGTGTGTGTGTGCTGCGTTGATATAACTACAGACAGGATGCAATGCGATTGACCCGGTTACCGGAAATGAGGCAACAGGTTTACGTAAACTTGCTGTGGTTCACAGTATATCTCCGAGTACTGCATGTACCATGAGCCTCAGCTGGTGTCATCCTGCAGTTATCATGTATTACTTAGACTTATTACCTTTTTTTGCAATGAAAATCTGAATGAATGAAAGCACTGAACAATCAGATTTTTGTTTTCTGATCCGTATTGAGATGGGACATTTCTCATTTCATCAGGTTCTTGGTAGTAAAGGGCTCCTCGTGTTAGTGCTGTTGAACTCCCCAGTCATCATCGTGTTAAGTTTGGTTTTCATCAGATAAAAAAATCAATCAGACACAGTTTTTTCACTGCCTGAAGTGGCCATTGTTGTTCGTGTTTACACTAGTCAGTTTTTAGGTAGCATGAGACCGTTCACCTCATGACCTCATGTATTGTCTTAGCTCCACCCACTTCCCAGCTAGCACACGGCGGTCGCTGAGTAGGTGTTCTTTTTCAATGAGAAAAACTTTTGAGTAGTTCATATTTTTGCATCAAAACCATCCCTGCCAACAATGAGAAGAACACAGTATAAGATCCCTGTGGTCATGTGTTGTGTGACCTCAGCTAAGGTCTCACAAATGCTCCCCAAACACTCACAGCTGGACTGTAATTTAAGATGGTGTTGAGCTTGACAGAGCGATGACAGGAAGTGTGTACGTGAATGTGTCAGCTGTGGTGGGCCCACTTGTTTACTTGTGTATCACGTATCCAGAGACATTCTTGTTGACATGGTGGTTGTTTAATAGGGACTTGGGGGAGGAGAAACAGTACTCGTGCAAAATGTTTGTCAAAGACGATGAACAGTTCTTGAAGAATATAAACTCGGCTACAAGGCACAGCATCAGTTGAGGAGGAGGTGGGACATACAGCTGGTATGTGAGATGAGTGTCTGAATCACAGCCGAACAATTTAAACACGTTTGGTGCACAATATCAATCAGAGGTCAGCTATTTTGTTCATATCACGTTGACCGGTTCCTCCTTCACTGCAGCTGCACAATGAAGACGACCCCTCAGAGGTCTCCTCCAGCGAGCAGCAGCCGTCCACTTCTGCCCAAGCCCAGGCTGGACCGTCCCAGGACCCGAGCCAGGGCCACACCTGCTCGCCCTCAACATCTGCATGCAGGACTCAGGCGGAAGCGGAGGCTCCTCCTCCTCCGTACGCCTCCATTGACCTGGGAGCCACCGCGGCGGTCCCTGGTGAGGACTGACGTCATTCACATTTTAACCGTGGCCATCTTTCCAAATGTTTCATGTCCCGCAGAAACCAGTTTCCAGGCTGACTTCCCAGTGCCTCCGCCATACAGCGTCGCCACCTCCCTGCCCACCTACGATGAAGCAGAGAAGGCCAAAGCTGCTGCCATGGCCGCCTCCACTGTGGAGGTGATTCCACGGGTGAGGACTCTTTATATGTCAGCGATGAAGAACTTATTATAAATTATTGTATGTTGAATCATCTCTTCAACACTCTCCAACTAAGGTAGTCATGCGACAAAGCTCATTTGTCTGATAATGCTGCAACAAGGAAATGACTTCATATCACGAAACATAAAACTTAAATGAATAAATCAGAGCCAATAGTGACGCAACTGCAGATTATGGTTTCTGTTCTAGAGAGCCATATAGTGATAAGCCTCCTTTTACAGGGAGCTGATGGTCTATGGTGAGTCAACATATCTGTTAAGTGCTGCCCTTTGACTGGCGCTGTCAGCAAGGGAGTATTTAGTCGAACAAGTGGACACATTTCTGTTCAGATTTTTAACTGTCTTTCTTGTGTATGTTTAATAAAAAAATAAAAATAAATCCAATCTGTCAAAGGAAGGGTTCTCCTGGCACTATGGTCCTTACACTGGGATTTTGATCTCCTCTGTGCTAGGATTTCTCCTTCGGCCGAAATGACCTCCGCTGGTCTGAGTCGATATAGATGATAAAAAGCAACCATGGGCGAAATGAATACCTGGCCGAATGAGTTTGTTTTGCAAGGGTTTCTTTGTTTCTGGCAGTCATCGGAGAAGAGAATGAAGAGTTTGTTTTGTATAATTATCTTATTATTATATGCAGGTAACAAGCTACAAATTACCAAAGCTTTTTCAAAGCCTGCTTTTTTATAACCCCCTCAGTGTTGTCTCTGTAGGCCCTGAAATGAAACACATTATTATTGTTTTTTTTTTTTATATTTGTGTTGTTAACTGCCTGTTTAATCGTAAGCCACACACGCAGCTATCACCAGATCCATGTTTTTGAAATTGTTGTCGACTATCTGTCACATATTCCTTTGGTTAGAGCTATAGATAACTATCATAAGATAAGTCCATGGCATTAGCACATTACCACGGTCATCTTAAACCATTATCGGCACAAGCATGTTATGCATGCTGTTGTCTTGATAAAGCTACATTTCCGCAGAGAAGAATGACCATTTTGTGACCTTAACTTAGTAAAACCATAAAATGGATGTAACACAATGGTTATCATAACATTAAATCTCCATAAACAAAGTAAATAGTTACATGTTGGCTAGCGTTCATAGCGGTTTTGGGCCCCATTTTGATTTGCTGAAAATGCACAGTACATTCAGGGCATCCCTTAATGTTATTCAATGTTGACACAATACTGTATCAATTATAAAAAACAGAGGTGCAAGCAACAGCTCTCAAGTTGCGACACGCGCATTTGATCGGTCGATGTGGCATAGTTGAACGCTGTTATTGGTGCGTTGTCTGCCGCTGCTATTGTGAATCTTCCTGGTGATATTTTATCCAGACTCAAATAAAAATAAAAATCCTAACGTTTGACTCTGAAGTAGTAGAGACTGACCTATCAGTTTTCCCTACCGATATTTGTCCAATAGCGCCCTCTTCTGTTTAGAATATAGCCTGCTGCTTACCCGTGCCTTAGGCAAATGGCAAGTTCACTTCATTCCTGCCGTTTGTCAAAAATCTTTCTGTTTAATTATGTTTCCATCAGTGATAGATTAATATCTACTTTTGTCCCTTAATCTAAGCCACTGAGTGGCTGAGTTGTAATTTTCTTAACAAACCGATTCAGCCTAATTTCGATCAATATCTCAAAATGCAGGAAATAGAGTTTGGCGGGGGCCTTCTCATTTGAACATTTCCAGCGGTTGGGGGAGGCCCCTGCACTCCCTTAGAGGCCTATTGTCTTCCGCCACACCGTATGTAGTCACCAAATACAAATTGTGTTAACTGGAAGCCTGCGTACTGTGATACTGAACATGGTGTTTTCCAACCTCTGCATTTTTTAACTTTCCTAGTCAGGATCTGTTCATATTGTCATGTTACTTTTTGGTGTCATGTCTTATTCAATTGTTTTTTTTTGTACCTTGTTGTAATTATTGAACATGCTTTCTTTCTTCCTCAGAATAATATCTGGGATCAAACCTATTACACTTTCTTAAAGACCAAACTTGCCAATCTCAGTGTCACATATCAAAGGTGAATTACACCCAGTGAGTCGTTGGCTGACTATAAGTAGCTGTTATAATGCCCCCGAAACATGGAAGTATAGTCTCTGTTTGACTCACATCAGGTGCAAGTTCATGTTTAAGATTTCTACGGTATCTTTGTATTGAAGGACGACGAGTTCCCTCCTCGAGATGATTTCAGCGACGCAGATCAGCTGAGAGTCGGGAATGACGGGATCTTCATGCTGGCCTTTTTCAGTGAGTATAAACCATTTCCAAGTGAAACAAAACTAAGTGCTTGCTGAAGTGTGCTCAGTTACAACTTACTGTATGTGAGAGGTCACGAAAGGAGTGTTGAAACGAACGCAAATTCACTCTCTGCGGGGAAGGTCACGCCGTGTTGAACAAACAATGTTTAACCTTGGACGCTGGATAGGAGAAGCCACAGTATTAAAACTAGGGAGTTGTCGAGTCAACCAGAGTGTCTAGTTGTTAACATTGCTGTGTTTTAAACCTCACTGTAGACTTTTATTTTAGCGTGGCAGTCAATTACTTCTGTCCTTTATTTGGGATAATAAAACTGTTGCTGGTCATTTTAGTTTTTTTCTCTCAAATGTGTCTTTATCCTGACATGAAATCTGCTTGTGATATTCAGTTCCGGAGAGCAGCAGGCTCTTGTTGTTCCTTCTGCTGGCAGGATATGCAGGTCTCAATAACATGATAGCTGAAGAACACTGGGAGGGAATACGGCTGGGAACACAAAACATTGGAGGTGAAAGAAAGGTTTGTGCTGCAGAATGAAGGTAAACCTCTATGAAACCAAATACCTGCAGTTGATGACAGGTTACAGACAGCAGGTTTTAAATCTGCATGTTACTCAGGGCCATCATGACATTGTCTCTTGCTTAGCTGAATAACTCTGAAGTTTCACCATCTAATATCTGTTGGTGACCAATTCACTGTCACCATGTCACTGCCACCTGAAGTGTGGAAGGGCCGAGGACCATGTTCTCATTTTCACTGGCCACTAGATGGCACTAGATCGGCTCTGTAGTCATTTTCTTTAACCATCTATTTCAATGAATTCGCACTACATTTTTCAACCAGCGGTGCAATTTGCTGAGCTCTTTAAATGAGGACACTGTTTGACTGTTGCATAACCACCAGATGTGTCTGCACTTTTTAAAGCAGTCACTCCAGGAAGTTCACCATGCAGCTCTGTGATGGACGGGTGGTTTGCAGGCTGGTCAATTTAGCAGGGAAAGACTCTCTCATGAATAAGCGTTGGTTTGATGAAAGTCCCACTGAGACTGTTGAGTTTGAAATCCACTTTCATTGGATGCACTTTGATTTAACGGCTTAAATATTAGTGCTGATTCAGGGTTCTTGTTCCAGCTGTGGAGAAGTTCTAATGTGTTTTTATATTTTGAAGATTACACAGATAAAAATGAAAGTTTCTCACAGGGAACGTCGTAAGTGAACAATTAATAATAATAAATGGCATTTTTTATGATTTATGAAGGGGTTGACCGTGAAAGTAAACATCCAAATTCAATACTTCTGTGCCTCTTTCTTTGTCGGAGTCCAGTCCCTGAATGTTCTTATTGGTGGTACATGGCTGTGTCTGATCCAACAGGTAGACAAATGTATCATCAGAAATAAATATATTTGTAGACTTGCGATTTACAAAGCAAAAATCTACTAGAAACCAGTCGACAATCGAGCAAGTGGAGGTTATTAAAGTGAATATTTAGTGACAATACCAAAAAAGTGATGCAGGTAGGGGCAAATGCTTCAAGAAGAAAACCAATCTGTCCTGAGGTGTGTGTCAGCTTTGTAGAGCATCATTCATGGCAGGGGTCCCTGACCTTTTTGGCCCCATGGACCCCTTTATTCTATGCATTATTTTCATGGTTTAGCCTCTGAGGTGTGGCAGGCATATAGACATGAAAAATGTAAATTGAAAAATGAAATTCTGCTTTGTCACCACACGTTTTACAGAACAGACGTGGAGCACAAGAGACACTTGTTGTGACAAACCTGTATTTTAGCCATGACTTGGGGCGTTGACTGTTGAAAGAAGCTGTCCTTTTCTTGAAGGTTGTATGTCCCCCTTCTGGCTCCTCAGTTGGTCTCTCTCTCTCCCTTAGCTGAGAACAGTAGTGACATTTTTCATAGGTCTGGCCAGGGTGAGACGATTACACCCCCTAACCGCCCAACAATAACAAAGGACCTTACAACTTAGAAAAAGTAAAAGAGAAGAAATTAAATGAGAAATAAATGTTAAAGAATGACATTGAAGAAATTGCATAAAAATAAAAAACATAAGCAAAATGTGAAATGTGAAAATTATCATAACAGCAGAGGATTTCTATGTAGCATAATATTTTACCTCACACAACGTGCAATATTTGAAAAACGGTGAAGGTCTAGCTTTTGAGCGGTGCCATTTAGAGGTTCTTGCGCCGATATTAAAGTAGATTTTATGCATCTAAAGACCTGTTTCAGGCCTAAACAAAGAAAAATAACATGAAAATAAAAAACAACATCTGTTGTGCAACTCAATGGCCTTGTAGAAAGAAAGTAAAAAAAAATCTGCACTGGCCTGAATCCTCTTCCGAAACGTTGTACTCCATGCTCTAATAGACATTTTGGGGATGCACAATGTCTCACTTTAAATGCTTCCTCTTCCATCAACGTATTGCTGAATTTGCACGTTGGACCACTTCCAGAGATGATCATGTAATGGTGATGCGCAGCCCAATGAACGATGGAGAGTTCTTTGTCTGACGCCAAAGACTGTCTGCACTGTTAACAGGCTGCATCCTGACCTTTACACACTGCAAGTCAGATAAAATTGACAGAAGGGTTTTCCAGGCTAACAGTCTATGATCGGAATCTGTCATGATGTCAACTTTGAAGAAGATGAAAATAAAATAGTTCTGAAGCTGGGCCTTTAATATTCAGGCTCAATAACCAGACATTGCAGTGTGAGCTTTTCTGTTCAAAATAGTGAGTTTTCATTTGACCCTTTAAAAAAAAATCTATTGAGTGTTTTGGTGCACATAAATCCTGTTTAAAGAAAATGTTGATGAAAGCAAATAGTCATGTCTTCATTTTATTGACCTACATGTTTATTAAAAGACATCTCTTATGTTGCAAGAGTGTTCTTTATAACAGCTGTTCACCTTTTGTTATATTTGGGTTCTTTGCACAAAATTGTGCTTTCTCCTGAATTGTCAGGTTTTTTTTCTTTCTTTTTAGGACTGTTTCACATACAGAAGTGGTTGGTTGCACTTTGCACAAACTAAGCACACTAGCCTCAAAAATGCATGTAAATTTGTGTCAAAAACAAAATTGTGATTGTCATGGTAAAAATCATCATGAGATATTTTTGCCATTTCACCCACCCCATTCTGATGGAAACTTCCTCTAAATGAAAGACAATTTAAGACCTGAATTATCTGGGATTTAATTTGAAACTTTTTTATGACCTGTCTCCAAGACCTGTCTCTTTCTCCTCGTCGTTTTTGATGCTCATAACCGATACCACGGAAGGTATGTCACATTTTCATTCTGTGAAGCCTTGTGTACTGGAACTAGGCCGGCGGTTGGAGATTTCTCTGTTTTGAAGCTACACACAAAGAGACATATGCTAAAATGAGCCATCGATTATCGCCAGATTTTTTCAATGACATATTTCACTTTGATATGTCAAAAAGTTTTAGCTTAAAAATGGCTGGAGATAAAGGCTCGCGGTAAATAAGAATTGAGTTTGGAACCTGATTTGTATCGTGACATCACTTGGCTTTGGCCTTGGTGAATTACAGACTTTTACAGAAGTTTACCTAATGCAATGAACGTACTTCTCCTCATCTCTCAGACAACAAGGATGATGATGGCTCGGCATCATGAGTGTTGTTAACAGTGAAACCGTGACCCCCACTGTTGTTATTCTTCTTCCATCTACTCCATCCGTGTTTGAAAATGTGGGCCCTAACGTGATACTATGGGGAGGAGCAGGATAATTATATAGAGCGAGGATCTGATGCCAGTGCAGCAAAAGGAAAAACAAATGAAAAGGAGTTGCGTGTTAGGGTCGTAGCGATGATTCACTCATATCATGTTTCTTAACAACTCCTCTCCTCTGTTCCTCCAGTGGCGTTCCTGTTCAACTGGATTGGTTTCTGCTTGTCCTTCTGTCTGACCAACACAATTGCAGGACGCTACGGCGCCATCTGCGGGTTTGGCCTCTCACTTATCAAGTGGATTCTCATCGTCAGGGTATGACATTGACCTTATGACACGGCGGCCCAAGACCGTCCGAACTCTGCTATATCCCTGTTCTCTGTGTTCAGTTTTCCGATTACTTCACCGGCTACTTCAACGGTCAGTACTGGCTGTGGTGGATCTTCCTGCTGCTAGGTAAGACTCGCTCCCCTCCCTCACTCCGTTTGTGTTTGACAGAAAGCGATTGGCTGATTTCCCCCCTACGCAGGTCTGCTGCTGTTCTTCAGAGGTTTTGTCAACTACCTAAAAGTACGCAACATGTCAGAGAACATGGCCACTTCACATCGAACGCGCCTCTTCTTCCTCTATTGAAAAGGTATGGTCTCTCATAGGGCTGCAAGGATTAGTTGAGGTCATCCATAACCTTGACACGTGGTGTTATTGTTTGTGTAAACACACACAGGCTGCAGGATGGGCATCTAGAACCGGTTGTTATTCAGAAGCTGTGAGAAATTATAACATATATGTTCATTTCGACTCCTCGCTCCTGGCTCTTCGTCGCCACCTCCGGCTGACCGCAGCAGTCACAGTCACTGAGGAGTTGGTGCGGGTGGTGTGTACAAAAGTGCGTCTTTAGTACGACCAAACTCCTTCGACACCATCACAGAATAATCTAAGAGTGTTGGTCTATGACACCACACACCCTCACGCTAACAGCAAGCATGTGGGCTACGACGGAGCTAGCTGTTGTAAGAGGGGATTGGTTTGTTTTTAATGATGTCACACACGCCACATATGCACTACTACAGAATCTAAGGGTGTGTAAGGGAGCTACACTGAGCGCATTGTTTTAGATTATCGTTCAAATAAGAGCATGTTAGTCAGTAATTTTATATGAGATTCATATATGATCATTGATGATTTTAAATTATTCTCAAGGTCCAGTAAGGACCTCCATTTTAAAGAACTGGAGCTCTCTGTCAACTGTTTCATGGTCTATGCTTCACAGGGTTGATACATGTTCCTACATTATATGTCCGTAATGTAATGTACTTGTTTAGAAATGCATGGTGTCGGAGTATCACAGTGAGAATGATTTCACAGTTGAGATTATTTAAGCCACTCTGGGTTAAACTGAAATTCCAAATGGGTCCAAACAAAGGTTATCATGATTAATGGTGACTAATCGAAAAGAGTTAGTTGCAGCCCAGGTCTCTTATTTGAAGTAGGCCTGCAACTACCAAGTGTTTCGGTAGAAGACTAGTCCACATCGTATGTGCATTGACGATCGCGTCAGCTGTAGTGGTGTGAATGGATTTTTTTTAACAATGTGTGTAAATTGCTGCAATGGCTTGCACAGTTTAATGTTGTTTTTAAACTTTATAGTTGAATATATATAGTTATAGAGGGGTAAAGTTGATGAACCATACGATGAAGTTGTGGGAAAGAGTAGTGGAAAGTAGACGACGGGCAGAAGTGACCAACAGTTGGGCCACATGCCAAAAAAAAGAGCACCACAGATGCAGTGTTTGCTTTGAGGATGTTCATGTAGAACTACTGAGAAGGTCAGAAGAGATTGGAGATTTGAATTTCATTGTTCAAATGTGGTGTGCAAGTTATGTTTCCCATGGCCTCAGCCATTACTGCAGATTGTGCCAAGGAGTAATGGCATCATGACCCGTCGACTCATGAACCTATATCGATAATATATACAGGAGTAAACTTGATGAGTGGTTGCAGACCTAATAAGAAGGCACATCTCCACAGGTTCCCCACATGGCCAACACCATTCCTCTCCAATGTGAAGTCCCTTCTCTCCTCCCTTGAATGATCTGTCCCTGGAGTTTCTGCAGTGAAGAGGTGAAATGGAGTGGCTGAAGGAGAGAAGGTGAAAGACCCAAGACATCAAACTACTTTTGGTTGAGCAGGAACGCGATTCATATGTGCATGGACATCTTAATAATGTCAAGTTTTGCACTTTTCCATATATTTTCCATGACATGAAATAGTTTTAATCAGCAGTGCACGCTTTATGAAGACAAACAGAAATATAAACAACATCGCAACAGAGCTCGACAGGGCAAAGTCACAGAGTGCAAAAACCGCAATGCATTGTGGGCTTTGGGGTCAATGGTAAGGTGCGTTTACAACCGTGACACCAGCTCTCTGCGCCGTGCTTCTGTTAAAGTTCATTTGTTAAATGTTGATCATGGTGCAAACTTGTTGTGTTATTTAACTGACTGCTTCGGGAAGAAAAAGAACATAGGTTTGCGAACCCATTTTTCCGAAGTGGAAGAAATGCCAAGGACTTGGTTACGGAAGTTGCAAAGATGCGCTGAATTGCCTTTCGATGCAAGCACTCAACACATGGTTGTGTTATCTGCATTTCCAGACTGGAAAGCTTGAATGAACCAGGTCTGAATCAAAGCACGTGTTCAGCTGTTTCACAAGTAGCACTTAAAAATGCTGCTGGTGCCAGCGAAGCTAGCAACAAACAAAGGCAACGTAGATCATCTCTCTTCAAACACAGGAGAGTGGTTTGGATTTCACGGACTCAATGAAATTAACCGTCGAAGCAAGTGTTGTTTCGGAAGTAGCATACGCAAATGCAATGCCTACCGCGTCTACTCATTCATTTTAAGTTCACTTCGTAGTTGACCGCATGCGGATCAGTACCGTTGTGTTCTGATCCTATGTGTCAGGTTTGTCTCGGCTTGGTCCATCGTTTTCTTTTTTTTTTTTGTTGCTTCACACCGCATTCCACGGTGAATGTAAACAAACACTGTTGACCGTAAACATGGTTACCACGACCCACAATGCATTGCCAAATCATGTGACCTTTCAAACTGGCACCCCATGGTCTCTTCCGACTTTGACAGCTAGCTTTTACACACCAAGTCCTGAAAATTCAAGTCGACCATTTTTGGTAGCAGATCATATAGCGAGTACAATTTGGGTCATACCATCCATCCAGCAAACCAATCTGTTTTTGAACAAAAAGTAATAAAATAGCACAAACTGTATTTGATCCGTACAAATGTCGAAGCTGCTCGAACTTGTGATGACCAGAAACAGTACCCTCCGATGGCGAAATCATTATTACAATATTCTAAAATCTTGTTTCTGACCTATGCAGCTACTTTTTTGTTCATGTATAATTTGACAAATGTCAGAGGGCTTGTTTAGAGTTAGAGTAAATATAACGCATTGCTTTTGTCTGCATATAAAGTGGATGCTCTGTTCAAAACTGGGAATGCACTGGACACAGTCGTGAAGTTCAGCCCAAGAAAATCATGTCTTTAGCCGCCATCTGGTCACAGTTAATGTCTGTTGGAAGAAACACAATCTCATTTTGAAGGTACAGCTGCAGATTTATTTGACGCCATTCATCTCATTAACCTCAAACCCGGCACAAATTGTTTTGTTTTTTTTTTTTGCTCCCTTGTCCAGTGCGTTCCCAAACAAAGCTGAACAAATGGCCAAAAATGTTATTGCAAGTCACATGCGAGTGTGACTGGATTGAGCGGCGTCATGTTTGTGTAGAGCGTTTGCTTCAGCAGCATATCCTGCGGCGACATCGGCGTTGCTGCTGCAGACGGGTGCAACACAACTCGGAGTCTTATGCAATGTAGTTTAGCAACTACGACAACACTTGTGAATGTGCTGTAGTAATAACAACAGTGAAATAGCTCTGTAGTGTAGTGCGTCAAACGGTGACATCAGCCCGAGGTGACGTGGTCGTTGATATTTCTAGCAAAGTGTGAACACAGAGGTCAGCAATACATCAAGTGTCAGCAGGTGTGCATGTTCTGCATGATGTAAAGACGCATCTCTCCAGTCAATGAACCGTCGTCGACAGCAGAGAGCAACTGACCGCAACAGCTCTTGCCAATTTACCATGTTTGCACTTTGAATTGTACAGAATAACTTGTGAATGTTGTTCACAAAATGAGCTGACTGGAATTCTTAATTGTCCTGAAACTATTTTTTTTTCCTTTTTTTTTGCCTTGTTTGCACTTTTTACAGCCAAGTAAACTGTGACAGCTTTGGTGTTGCCAAACTTTTTTTTTTTAAATGCTGTTTTGTACAGGGTTGGAGTCACACTTGACCCTGCGACAAGCGAAACGAAAATCTCAATTAACTCTGCGGTGAGTGAGTGGGGTGAAGTTACATATTTGTATATACTGATGGGAAGTAAATAAAGACGGCGGCTATGCTTATATAAATATTATTTTTTTGCCCATAACACAACTTTTCAGTCTCAATGCATCTATTGTAATTTAATTGACAATTGCAAAGACAGCCAATAAAGTCCAAGCGCCTGCCACTGAAGTGTTGGTCTCTTTTGTTCCCCCCCTTTGAGAGATAGCTTTCAGCATGTACCTTCTTGAGGTAACTTGCATCTTGAGGCCCAGGCGCTCAGCAGCCTTTTGACTGCCACTGTCTGTCCCTGCAAGCACAATAGGAAATACATCCAATTTTACAACACGCCATTCCAGTGTCTCATATGGGTCTTTAAAATGCTGAACACAGTGCTGTGTACAGTAAGTACCAGATCATGAGGCTACTCATGTTAAACTGCCCCCCCTTTTTATAAAACAACAGTTACATACAGAGGTACATGACTAGTGCACCGGTAGCAGATAAGTGTTATACTAGTGTATTTTTTAAGACTTATACCACTGAAGTCTGAAGAAGTTTTAAATAAGTATACTTGTACACAGCAAACTGTGCTGTAACTGCTTCACCACCAATGCTTCATTCTGCAGCATCTGGACTGCCCAGGAACCTATGCCAGGATCCTGTTTGTGGACTTCAGCTCTGCCTTTAACACAATTCTTCCAGCTCTGCTTGAAGACAAGCTTCGCCAGCTCGACGTGCCTGACTCCCTGTGCAGATGGATTACAGACTTCCTGACCAGCCGGAGTCAGTGTGTGGCTGGGGACGACTGTCTCCGACACTCGGACCCTCAACATCGGGTCTCCTAAGGGCTGTGTTCTCTCTCCATGGCTCTTCTCCCTGTACACTAACTGCTGCACCTCCAGCCACGAGTCTGCGAAGCTGATCAAGTTTGCAGATGACACCACCATCATCAGGCTCATCTCAGATGGAGGTGAGTCGGCTTACAGGAGGGAGGTGGAGCGGCTGGTGTCCTGGTGCAGCCACAACAACCTGGAGCTAAACGCCCAGAAGACAGTGGAGATGGTCATAGACTTCAGGAGAGTCACAGTTTCTCCATCCCCTCTCATGTTGGCTGGTTTACCCATTCCTATTGTAGACTCCTTCTGCTTCCTAGGAACCACCATCACTGAGGACCTCAAATGGGAGCCAACCATCAGGTCCCTCATCAGGAAGGTGCGGCAGAGAATGTTCTTCTTGAGGCAGCTACGAAAACTATGACCGCCGACGAAGTTGCTGGTGGAGTTCTACACGGCCATCATCCAGTCCATCCTCACCTCCTCCATCACTATCTGGTACAACAGCGCCACCTCCAGGGACAAGAGCAGACTGCAGCGCATCGTACGTTCTGCTGAGAAGGTGATCGGTTGTAGCCTGCCACCTCTTCAGGACCTGTATGTCTCCAGGACCCAGAGACGTGCCTTTATTTTATTTTATTTATTTATTTATTTTTTCTGTCAGCACTTTATTCCAAAGCACTTTTCTAGTTGGTGGGATCTCCACCTACCATGGCAATAAATTTGATTCTGATTCTGATTCTAATTGCCAGAGGAAATAACAGTCAGGGTATTACAAGTGTAACATCAGGAAACAGTTGTTCGGTTGTGTGGTGCACAGAAAGGTCCCATACCGGAGATGAAAAACTGCTTTGTCGATTAAATTTAGCCCGCAGAGCCACGAGAGGGTGCAAAGCATCTGTGAGGTTTCACAAAAGGGCAAAGAGAAGATGATGTTATTGGGAAGAAGGGAGGACGCATTTTGCCCTGGAGGCTAATCTTTGATCTGAAGTTTAGAACAGAGTGTAGATTAAAGAGACTTAGATAAGGAGTTCAATGAGTCGACTGTATCTCTGAAAACTGATAGTGTCACTGACTGCAGACCAGGCAGGGTGCTGACGACAGAAGGTGTGAGTAAGGGTTCAACATGTCTGTTGTCTTGTGTGGGTGTGAGTTGCTCCTTCATCCCCGGCAGGTCAGTGCCTTTGGGAAGATTCTGCAGAGACACGGTGCCTGCCTGCAGGGCCGTCGCCAGGGACTTTGGGCCCCATGAGTGTTACTGGCCCCCCATAGGAAGATTTGGTATGTCACATAAAACCACAGATCTTAATGATACTTTTGACTATGATTCCCAGTTTTGTGGATAAAACCAAGACTAACATGGTATGACAAGCACTTGGGCAAAAAACTAAATAATACTAATTCCAAAACCCACTTCAATAATAAAATAAAATAAAATATTTGCAGATACTTTTGATTATGTTATTAATTCCCTGAAAATACAACACAGAAAAACAAAATAACTTACACTATTTAAATGAAATACAATTAATTAATTTGTGGGAAAACAAAACAAATAACTAAAGAAAAATTCTCAGCAAAACACTCAACAAGCTTTGCAAACAACAATAATAATAATAAATTCTCATTTAAAACAACAGTGAAATATATAAATCCAGAATTATCTTCAGAAATAAGAAGCAATATGGGAAGATAAGTGAGCTATCTTATGAACTATGTACAAAGTACACACAAGCAATAGTGCCAGAACCTCCCATCGATCCACCCACTCACCAGCCCACCCTGCCTACCAAAGAACTAGGTAGTGTCACTGTGACTGTTAGTGTTGTGCCACCCTTCCGTCTCAGTCTCTGTTGAAGCTCTGCAGCTGAAGGAGAGGTGGTGGAAGTGAGAAGAGTTTCCACAACAAATGAATTTTGCATTGTGCTGTAAATGAAATGTTTGAGTTATGACTGGGCATCTGACAGCTCCCCTGCCTTCCACTGATGCAGGTCTAACTCAACTTACTAATGTGGACTTTAAACTTTAGTTATCTGTTGCAAAGATCTAAAGCAAGGAGTCACAGCAAGTTTAGGCCCAGTAGAAGGTGAAGACAACTCAGGCCGCTGTCTATCAAATTGGCTTTTGTGTGATGAACCAAATACCAGTGAATCTCCAGTACACTAGGTAGGAGCTTTGTAGCAGCTTTCTGACTGACACTTCTTCTTGCAAAGGTCAGCTGTGAGATGTTCTATCTCTGTTCCTGACCAGGGTTCACTTTCACAGCTCAGGACGACTGAGAACTTGAAGGATTTTTTTTTCTCTGCTCCAGATGACTTCACCAGCGCCGCCAGCGAGCATTAACCAGCCCATCGCTCCCATCTTTCAGAGGCGCTGGTTTATGTGAGATGAACTGGAGCCAGCGGGATTCGCTGAGTCGTGATATGCCAATTTGTTAGGTCAGCATTAAAAACACTTTCTCACGAGTCATCGCTCCGCTTCCCATTCCACTTAACCTTCCCTCTCCAAAAGTGATCATTTCAATTAACAAAAAAGAGGTTTATTCATGTTGCTAAACATAAACGTTTCAACGATCTATGGGTGATATGAGCTTGACACTTTGGTGCACTTCTTGTTCCTCTTCCAACGTTCCGAGTTATACGTTTTTGATGGGTCAGTGTTGAGTTACAGTTTGAGAGTGTAAGTGCCGTGCTGGACCACAGGGTGTCACTGTTCTCCTATTTATCGACCGGCAGACGTCTATTGCTTTCAACTGCAGTGCAGCCTCCTCAGGTGAAGCCACATCTCAAGGGGCTTTGAGGAAATGGGCTCCCACAAAAGGAAAAATTAATATATATCCAGTTTATATATATATATATATATATATATATATATATATATATATATATATATACAGTAAAAATATATTTTATGTTTCTTCAAGTTTGATCCAAAAAATGAAAACTGAGATTTATACATATATAGATAAAAATCTCAGTTCAATATATATATATATATATATATATATATATATATATATATATATATATATATATATATATATATATATATATATATATATATATATATATATATATATATATATATATATATATATATATATATATATATATATATATATATATATTATTTATTTATTTATTTATTTATTTTTAAGATCCTTTTTTGATGCTCTGGATTCAGGTAACGTACTGACACACTGTGCCCACTTTTCAGTCAGTTCACCTGTTTTCATTTGACTGCCACCAATTCCAGGTGCACCACCTAGTACAATGTGATGTCACACCCTAGGCACATTATGAAATGGTGTTTTTGCCGAGCACAATATGCAATATGAGGCTCTCTCACTCTCTCAGAGATACATAACAAATAAGATTTCCACGTCACTGTTGGCGCTGACCTCAAAGTCAGAATCCATTCCCGGCATGGAAGATGACTTTGTGACACAGTAACTTATCTTGAGTCCCAGAGAACGAAAGGCAGTGTCTTGACCTCGCTGGGGCTGATAAGTACGTGAGGAACAAGAGTGATCCAGATCAAGATCCAGAAGGTACTAAGGTTACAGAAGCTTGATTAAAGAACAAAAGTGAATTAAAACTTTCATCCTGAAGCAAATCACGATGAAATGAAATTCAAATGTACACAACCCCTGGCAGAACATCCCATCAGATATGATGGCGATACTGAGATTTTCAATTCACAATGTGTGGCATCAGAGCTGAACCTTCATGTGTGGATACGGGACAACAGACCACTGACACGGAGAGTGTTCTCTCAAAAGAAGTCGTCCATTTTCTGCAGCAAACCTATCATCGCTGCTGGATATGTAACATAGAAGTGCAACAATACAAAGTGTCAAAAGCGTTCCCAGTATTATTGTGGAACACTATCCTCTTGAAAATCTTCCAGAAAGAAAGAGGAGCTTATGTAAAACAGAGAAGTCCATTCACATAATGGGTTCATGTTCCCGGCCCCAATCTGGCCTCCTCTCATTTAGAAGGCTTTAATGACGAACCCATTTCAATGACTGCCTTCCGGTGCACAAATGTTTCCCTTTATGAGGCCCTTTACCTCCTGGTCGACTCGCTCCTGCACCCTTTTTTCTGTTGGTTTCGGACCAGGTGGTGTCTGGTCCTTGAGTTTGAGGCCTGAAGTAAACTGCGTTTGCATCGCTGCTTCAATGTCATTCGTCCAAAAACACAATCTGCCACATTACATGAGATTAATGGTTCAATTAAACGTCTTCCCTTTCTGCACCATTTACGTCCTTTTTATGGCAATTTAGTTCGACACATTGAAGTATCGATTTGTTTATTTGTGCCTCTGACGCATTGATTTATGGACGGTAAATATTAAAAAGTGCAGGTTGAGTTCCTCAATTGAAACAATAGCGTTGATAAATGGTGTTTGTCAAACTCTTAACTCCATTTAGCTGGGCTTTAAAATAATTTAGCCAAGACAAACAGCAGCGCGTGCCAGCTTGTGCGCGACGTCTGGAGCCGCACCGGATGAAGACTCGCTGAATGTAATCTCTCTGGCAGTGGTCACGGCGAGCAGATTTAAAATGAAACACGATGTTATGGGAGAACAGAATAAGCATGTGTTCCGCTTCTGCAGCGCACATGTACACACACGCCTCTTTCATTCAGGTGTCTCTACAAACACCCGGGCCTTGGGGCGACTTTGCTACACACAAGAAGAATGGTTTTGGAATGGCTTCCAGGACACATACCTGTCTGTTGTTGACTGTCAGACACAGAGCTGCTACGTTTCACAGCCGCGCACTTGCACAGCACAGTGCTGCTTGGAACAAGAGAGGGTCAGTGGTGGTTCTTGCTTTTGTCATCATGCACAGAAATGTGTTGAGATCAAGATCAGACTATACAGAGACCAAGTGCAAGACTTTGAGTAAACAATAATAATAATAAAAATAATAGTAATATAAGAATAATACGTCTGTATTTATATATATTATATATATTATTTATATAGCAACTTGAGGGCATAAAGATACAAGGTGCTTTGCACAGAAAAAGAATCAACACCAAGGACAAGCAACATTAAAAACAACACGAAACACAGATAAAACAAGGCTGAGATACAGAGGAGCAAAGGAGAATAAAATGCAGTGTGAGAGTAAAATGACACAACTAGTAACTAAAATTCACATAAATGAATCCAGTGAGACAACATCACATGAAAGGGTAGATGCTGTATCGCGAAACAGTATTGCTGTGTCTTCATTTTCAGTGACCTCTAGATGGCGCTCTTGGTTTTGAAATGATGTGAAGTATCATTGAATTAGCTTTTGAACTTCAGACCCTTTACAGCAGACAGTGCCATCTGGTGGCCTCTGAAAATCAGAACGCTGTTTCACGAAACCTAATAAACTCTTGAATACTATCTCATGAAACCCCATCCACCCATCACTGCAAAATGTTTTTTTTAAAGTGATTTAAAAGAAGTCATTGACTTATTTCATCAAACAGAAGTTCCATATCTAGTTCTGCGACACACACATTTATTTCTTGCTACTAAAGAAACTGAATATGAAATAAACTGAAACGCTTTCATTGGAACACACCAGTAGCTAGTTCTGTATTCACTTTGGTCTCAATCTTGGACTTGGTCTCTAGTCTTCACATTGCCTCATATACAAGAAAATGTCTTCAGAAAGTTCTCCTGTTGCTTTAGCGTATTCCATCGCTAACGCTAACATGTGAGCTTTTCAGCTTGTTCCCACGCAGCGAAGCGGCTGTCGCATGTTTGCATGATCATCTCGGCACTGCAACACGGGCTAATGAGCTCAGTAAATATTGACACTCTGGCACGGATGCCACCTGGTCTGCCAGTGAAACAATAATAAACCGACACATTCCCGTCAAGCTTGGCACAGTGGAGACATTGTTTTGCTCGCGAGCTGTTTCGATCTTCACGGAGCGATCCTTCGTGATCACCGGAGTTTTATCCACGGAGCAGTTAGCTTGCTAGCTGCGGACGTTATTAACTTAAGTGTCTGAGCTCTCTGGTTTCCGGGGGGCTCAGCGTCCCCTTTAACTCCTTCATGTGTGGAGAGCCCTGACACGTGGATTAGAAGAACTCCAGGAGAGCAACCTCTTCATATTTTCACAATAAACAGCCGCCCTGAAACTCAGGCTCTCGCCAGAGCGTCGGAGAACACTGGCCTCCTTTCAGGGCCATCACTTAAGGGCGCTATTAATAATTTGACAAGTTTTCTCAAAGATTAATTATGGCCAACTTCACGACTGCAATTACGCAGGGTGGAGAGACTGGATAAACCCTCTCCAGCTCCATTTCCAGGCCCAATTTTCCACTTATTGGCATGTCAGTGAGAAGGAGTGGACGCCTCAATGATGAATCTGCTAGCCTCAGCTGAAAGCGAGTGACACGCCAGTGGTCAAAAAAATCGACGTGACGAAACCCTAATCTCTTGACAGAAAACGTCTTAGGAAGTGGCAAGTGCAGCCCTCATATCAGAGGTTAAGTAGGCAATGAAATGAATAGTTTTGATTTATAAGTCACAGAGGAAAAGCTACGTATATATATATATATTTTTTTTCCATCTAAGTAGCTTGTAGTTCTTTTTCTGCTGAACTACAATGTCCATTATTGTTATAACCGTTCTTAAATAGTTGTTCAAAGCCAAGGATTATACGGAGGACAGCACCATCTAGTGGCCTATGACGATAATGACACTGTTTCATGAAGCCTCATCAACCTATCACCTATCACCGAGCATAGACAGCCACTGGTGGCCATGTCCAAGTACCAAGAACGAGGTCTGGTGTTGGGAATGATGGTGGACTGGTGAGGTACAGCGTCTTCATATTTAGTGCTCAGTAAATGAAAAGTGTTTCATGAAGGTTCATCACGATTTGGACGTCCCATGGGTAGCGATGGACTTAAGAGTGTCATGTAATAGTCCCCTCCATTATAGGGGCCGATAATCTAAAATCTATTTCAATAAAACCTCACCATTTTTTTATCCTAAGAGCGCCACCTACATTCTGAAAACAAGAACACTGTTTCATAACGCTTTACTAGTACATTAGCACCAGTGGAAGGAAATAGATACAAAACAAACTATAAATGATAAATAAATGAATTTAAAAATGATAGAAGATGAGGTTTCATGATGCAGTATCTTAATTCTCCAAGGTCAGTAGGTGGCGCTGTTGGTTTAAAAATGGTATGAGTTGTCATTTAAATGGTTCTTCAAAGATTGTACAGTTCCACTCAGATGCGGACAAAATATAGGACACTGTTTCATGAAACGTTGTCCTGCCATCTCTCGTAAACACATCAAATACGGATTTAAAGTAATATTAGACGTCTGGTCCAATCTGAAGGACCAACAGAGAGAGAAAGACCTTGACCCCGACGTCGTCTTGTGGAGAAGACTAGGGTCCTGTTGCTTGTGTTCTGCTTGCCCACCGCAGGGTGTCACTACGTTTTACGACCCATGCTGAAAAATACGCTTCAATTTCCTACTAAATATAACAAAAGGCAAACATTAATCTTCCTCCCTGCCCACTGAGATTTCTCAGCATGTTCACGAGCAAACAAGAATTCTGCTGCAGTTGTTAATCTGCATGATGAAGTGCTAAACTCTTGACAGCAGGGTGAGGTGGCCAGTCGCAGCCAGACACCATCCATCACTGCTGGAGTGGAGGGCTCCTGTCCTCGGCAGCAGATGGCTGGTAACGGGCCAGCAAACCCTTCACTCCACTTTCTTCAATTATCCGTGTGTGCATGTGCAAACTTGTGGAGCTATGTTTGTGGGGACCAATGCTTGGCAAGACACCTCCTTGTGGGGACCTTTTGCTATTAGTGGGGACCTTTTGCCACGAAGGTTATGCCTCAATTTGAGGATTCAAACTTCATAATAACTGGGTAATTATCATTGAATTTAAGTCAGGTCTGGGTCTTGGTTAAGGTTAGCCATTTTTTTTAGATGGCTAGGTTTCGCTGAGAGGTCGGAGAAGGCATTATGGCTATGACAGGTCCCCGCTAGACACAAATACGTGTGAGTGTATATGTACTTTTATCTTTGTGAGAACCTGTATGAGATTTTAGTCAACAGAGTGAGGACATTTTTGTAAAGTGAAGACATTTTGGCAGGTCCTCACTTAGTCGAGCCTCAGTTTGAGGGTTAAAACTACAAAAATTAAATTTGGGTTTTAGTTTGGTTAAGTGTTAGGGTAAGTTTTGCCATTTGTTTTAGATGGTTAAGTTTAGGGGGAGATGCTGGGGAAGGGGTTTTATGTCAATGTACGTCAATGACGGTCCTCACTAAGATAGAACGACAAACACGTGTGTGTGTGTGTGTGTGTGTGTGTGTGTGTGTGTGTGTGTGTGTGTGTGTGTGTGTGAGAGAGAGAGAGGGCGAGAGAGCAAGAGAGGGAGACAAAGCCGCAAGTGTGCCCACGCTTAGGGTTGCCAGAGATAAGAGCCACCTGCCTGTCCCGGACCTCCTCTGCTGCTGGCTTCTTAGGCATGTACAAACCTTGACCTCAGCTTTAAGTCCTTGTTTCGAATGTTCTGCTGCAAAATCACAGAAATGAATATCAGGGAAAATCGTCAGTATTGTTTGCAAATGCAGAACACTGAGATCGGTGGAGCTGCGAGAGGCAAAGAGGTGAACTTGGAGCACAAAGGCCAGATTGTTCCTCGCTGTCTGTCCGTGACAACAATGAGCCATTCAGTTGGCCTCGCAAAAAAGGACCCTACTTAATTCCAACTTTACATTCTGACCTACAATCTTACACCCCGCACATCCCCTGATTCCCTCTCAATCCCCTTCCAACCCTTTACTTTGTGACATTTCATCGGTAATAAAACAACAACAGCGAAGAAGATGTGTTTCACAACACACGCAAACACAGTTTATTACAGCCTGGGGAATGTTCTTTTTATGTTGGCACATTTTGTTCTGCAAGTTACATGTCACACAGGAAGAAAAAGAGGAGTAGTTCAAAAAGTAGCTGCAGATCAGGTTGTGCATTTGTGACAAAGCACTCATAAACATCCGACTAAAGACTTGACACTAACACGAGTGACATAATCTTGAATATAACAAGTACTATTGTTGAAAATACGATCCTGATCTGGGTAACTTGGTACAGTACACTGCAACTCTGTACACATGAGTTCCTTAATGGTTCACAGTGACATATTCTGAAAATGATGTGGCCATTCTGATCATTGCAAATGCAAAATCATGTAATCATTGTGACTTTCACTGCAACATTACTATTCAAATACAACATGTTGTTGATTAAGAACTCGGAACAAATATCTCATTTGAGAATCTTTCAATTTCAGAGCATGGGACTCGAGACAAGGCTGAACAGCAATAAATAAAATTCACTCAACAAACAAACCACTTCAGAATATGAATATTTGCACACATGAATAACAATTATACAAGAAAAGCAAAGGTTACACTCAACTTTTTTCAGTCACCAATTCTACAAAAGACAACAAACTAAATAAACTAAATGAAAACTGAGCTGATGGATGGGAATTTTAAGGATAAAATAAAATTTGAAAAAGGAAGGTCCACAAGTACCTTCATTGACTTTCAAGATTTGTGTTAAACTCTCACCCAAGGTGCAAAAATCTCATCTTCCACCTGTCGTTTGTTTAACAATATTTGTCCTGCATCAATATTAAGTCATGGACAATCACCACTTGCTTGCTTATTGGTAGTGATGGGTATATGAGGTATCATGAAACAGTGTTGCGGAGTTGATTTAACAGTGCCCTAATTTTCAGAGGCCTCTAGGTGGCGCTCTTGGTTTAGACATGATATGAGGTTTCCTTGAATTCGGTGTTGAAGTCCAAGCAATTTACAGCAGACAGTGCCATCTGGTGGCCTTTGAGAATCAAGACACTGTTTCATGAAACCTCATCAACCCTTCAGTACTCATGGAATCTCATCGACCCATCACTACCTATCGGACACTCGTCTGTACATTGTGTTGTTTGTCAACAGGTTCCAGTGCAATTGAAATTGCTTTTGAATTTGATGTCCTTGCTCTTAAAATGACTGGGCGGCCCAGATTTGAGCCTTGAGTTGAAGCTTCAGCATCGTTGCTCCTGTTGATATTTTGTATCTCCACGCAATGGAAAGCGAAGCTCGCGGCTGTACTTTGAGAGTGTTTCGGTGTTTGGTCATGTCACCCTTCACATTGAATTTATCTCAACCAACCGAACGCACTTCGAAGCTCAACAGAAAATGTGATTCGCACCGCAGGCTTCGAGTGTGACACTTCTGACTAGATTATGAGTCACTTGAAGACAGGTTTTGCATCCCACAGGAAGACACTTGTGGTCCAAACACGGACCCATTCTGTGGTTCAGGATCTCTGGTTGAGACGTGACGGAGAAACACACTCAGATCAGTCAGTAGTACTCCAAGGCAGGCTCACCATACAGTCTATGAATGAACATCAACGTGCTCCTCCCAGCTGAACATTTCAAAAGGACAAATCCAGACCTGCTCTAACAGACAGCTGCGCTCATCTACAACTGTCCAGCATGCTGGTCACAGTGCCGACGTCTGTTCCACTGTCATAAACATGATGCAATACAGGTGAGAAGCAAAGAAGCTCATCGGGCGGCAGGGAGGTGGGGAGGGAAAGGGGGATGATATAGAAGGGTGAAGGCATGAAATGTGTGAGTTAAGGGGGGAAGGGTGACGAGGGGGTGTCTGTGGTGGGTAGAAAATGAAGAACAGAAGCCGCTTTGTCGATAGCAACAGCAAACTTTACGGCCATCACTTGGTGCGCTCACGCTGCGGCCTCAAAGGGCTGCAGTCTCTCCGCATGTGTGTGTGTGTGTGTGTCTCCAAACATGAAGGAGGCGTCCACCACCTTCCAAAATACACATGAAACAGAATATTCAGTGAGTTAGATCGAGTTTAGCTTGGCACTGCCGGGCGAGATAAGATTACCAGGCCAATAAAAACAGAAATGTAAGCGTATTTCCGTCGTTTTAGAGCTTAGCTAATTAAAGTGTCGCTCAGAGGCTCATATACACTTTAGCTCATGTATAGAAGTGAAGGTCACTTAATCTTTGACTACTGCCAGTTAAAATAAGAAGATCAAATTGAACTTTGAGCACCGAGGGCATTATTGCAAAACAGCAAATCACACCGGAGCAAGGGGGGGATGTATTTCCCCAAGAAAAACTGATGTAAGCAAACGCAAATTAAACTAAAAAAAACAACACTGAATATCAATGGATGCAAATATTAAACATGACTGAAAGTAAATTACAATTAATCTTTGAAAAAAAGCCATATTGTAAGACATTTTGTACCATTTTTAAAAAGTATTATTTAGGACAAATGCGCATTATTCAGGTAAGATGGTGTCTCTGCCCAGCTGAGCAGCTCAGTGTCTGCAGTGCTGCCTGACACAGACGCTGAAAACTAGCTCCTGAGGAATTCTGCCTTTCGCCTTTGGGGTTGTTGTGCACGTGTGACCACAGGAAGTTGTTTTCCCGAGCCGTTCCAGCGGTGTGTGTGCTCAGCTCAGGGCTGGGTCACCACAGGAACGCTCATTTTGGCCTTTAAGTCCCACATCTCTGCTCCACTGCACACACACACACAGCATTCCTTAGGAACGGAGCAAGAATCAGTTGCTGTCGAGGGAGTGAAATGATGGGATTTGTTTTTTTTAACAAACTGCATCAGACATGTTGAGCTCATGCAATATAGATGCATATGGACATTACTTCCAGGATGCACAGAAGCAGTTTGACACCGTATTTTAGAACCGGTAGCTGCCCCCCCACTTTCTATCACCTTGCATGATGTTGATGGACACGTTGCTTTCTCCAGTCACAACAGAAGAACTTTCCTACACCTCTGGGGTTATTCCTCTACCTGTTCCTTTATCTGTTTTTGTTTGTATTAGTGCACAGATTTTGAAAGCAACCAAGACATGAACACAATGCTGTCTGTTATTGGAAGGTTTTCTAGCGATACGATACGCATCCCGATCCCGATGGATGATACGATACATTATCGGATATTGTTAGCACTGCGATATATTGTAATATTTGTTAGCCACATCCTTTAGTTTTATGGGACAAAAACCTCAAATAATGCAGAAAGCCAACAGCATCCTCTAAATGTAAACAAGTTTATTGTTCAGATTCAGATTGTCTGAGGAATGAATAACTCCAGTGTACAGGGGGACAATATTAGTAGTATTAAAAGCACATCCCATAAGCAGGAGCATATCCAAGTGTATTAAATTTCAATACCATTATCACACAATTGCTACATTTGAGCGTATCAATGTTGTCTTACACCACGGAGTATAATCACTTCTTATGAGAATGAAAATCATCATCTGCTGCTGCAACTGGTTTCAGTGTTGTGCTTCAAGCATCTTGATTCATGAAGCAGATGTACGTGAATATGACCACTGTGTTGTGTGACTGGCTGTAAATGAACTCAAGACTTTGCTGTTTTCTGTTTAGGTTGAAGCAGCGCTGGTTTTCAGCAGCCCTCAGCGAATCTCTGTTGTTTGCTCTTGCAACTACACACTGGCTTTCATTTATAAAATGTGTGTGTGTGCAGGAGGAGTTGTGATCACATCCGACGCAAAGCTGGCTGTTAATCGATACTGACTCGCAAGGGATGACACTCAACCTCTACCTAAACAGACACGAGGTGAGGATCCAGACAAAAACATGGCCACCGTTATTGCACCACTTTGTCGACGCACCAGAGCAGGTATGTGCCGCCACGCTGACCTCCGTCTTGAAAAGTGCACACACACACACACACACACACGTGTGTGTGCACCAGGTGAGATCAAGCAAACATGTTTTCTAGATTAATCAAGCCGACACTCTGAGCTGATGGAATTCTGTTGCTCTTGGCCAGCAGCCAGTTCTGACTCTACAGACCCTTGCAAATGAAATGACAAGTTAAGTGTTTGGCTTGTTTTCTCGCATTTTAGGGTCCCAGTAATTAGGCAAACATCAAACCACGATGATCAGGGGGGAGGGAGGGTGTCAAAGTTTGGGCTCATTTGGCGTCTTCAATAAAAATATATATTTTCATCATGACATAACTGAAACTGAATGAAAGGCTCCATCATGTCCTGCCAGTGATGCACAATTCTTTGCTTACATAAACCCACTGCAGTGTTTGACTAAAAGTCATCAAGACAAAAAACTATATTCATTTTTATGGAACATTTTTACGAAAAAAAAAAAATGGTACAACAACAATTACTGTTTGAAGCGTCGATGCAATAATTCAGTCAGTCACATTGCAAAAAGACATGATACTGAAGTCAATACAGATTCCTCAGATAGCAAACATTCATGACGTCAGTCACAAATTGTAGCGTGTAAATGCTGTGACGACAGCCACTGCTTGAGTTCTATTTTCTGCCCTTGCAAATTGAGAAATAAGTGAATCTAATGCTCCGCATAAAGGTTCCAAATTGAGTGCATGGATGTGATAAAGGAGGACACGGAGAGGATAGACGTGACCAGATTGGTTGAGGTGGATGAGACGGGAAATGCCACAAGGCAGCGAGGAAGTTTGGGCTGCTTCTGAACACTGTAAGGTCACATGCTGTAGTATTTGGTCTGACCACTTTTTGTTTCAACTATGACACATAGTCACTGCGGCGTTGTTCAGATAAGCTTCTGCAAGGTCAGTAGTCCTATTCATTTCTCATCAAAATCTTGTGTTGCTGATGGGAGAGTCCAAGCACACCTTCTCAGGAGGGTAATGGTCTGGACTCCATGCGTGGAAACGATGAGCCATGCTCCTCTAGTGATGGGTAGATGTGGCATCATGAAACAGTATTGCAGGGTTGATGAAACAGTGTCCTAATTTTCAATTGCCAATAGATGGTGCTTTTGGTTTAGACTTCATGTGAGGTGTCTTTGAATTAGCTGTTGAAGTTCAGACACGGACAGTGCCATCTGCTGGCCTGCGTGTATTAGGACAGTGTTTCATGAAACTCAATCTACCCTTCAATACTGTCATGAAACCTCATCTACCCACATCCGTGCTCCACCCTGTATGTGCCCAAGAATCCTGGCATTGTCTTCAAACCAACCCCAGAGTTGGGAGGGTTTGGGGTGCTGTGCCATGGTATTGCTTTGCCTTGTCTAGTCATGTCAGAAGGAAAATAGATGACTGAACGATATGGGACATAGACGTGACAATACAAAGCCCTAACTAAATGATCAGGTCCAACCCCAAATAACGCCTACTTGCAAGAAGACTTTTGTGTTGACGTAGAAGGCAGCCAGCAGCGCTGCATGTTGACACATAGGCGTATTGGAACCACATGACGTTCCCAGTGAGGGCTTGGCATTAGGACGTTCTGGAGATGAAGGTCGTAAGTGCTAAGTGTCGCTACTACAACTCATCATCATTCCAGGTACTATAGTGACACAAGTGAACATTCAGAGTGAAAGGGCACCACCACATGACTTGAACCTGAACCATAGCTCTGTTTTTCTTGCATGAACATGAGCCTATACAAGTAAGATCCGACTTACGACCGGGATCGGTCAGATTGGACGTAAGTCGAATGCCATTCAATATAGCCGACGCGAGGGTTCTAGCTACTACTGTAGTGGTAGATCGCTGAGAGTCAGATGCTGAAATACTGTGCTGCAGTAACTGTTGTAGTCGTCGCTGGGCTGCTACGTGCTGCGGTGCCAGACATTGAATTAAAAAAAAACATCTTCTGGCTGTGGTCGTAAGTCAGATGTTACTTGTAATTGAAAGTCAAATGTGTCTAAATGCAGCAGAGAAGGCTGACTTCTGTATCACACTGGGACATTAAAGTGCACAAGAGAATCATCACAATATTTGATCTCTTGCGAGCAGAAACGTGAACAAATAACACTTTCCAAAAAACTGTCATCCTCTCACATGTGTCTTCCTCCAGACTGAGAGAGAACTGTTGCTACCGTGACTTATCGGTTGAAGAGTGAAAGGTGGAGACAGAAGGTTTAGTTTGCAGCTGCTTGTCAACGTCGCGCAGTTGAACTTATACCATAACTTGCTGAGTTTAATATGTGTCAGCCAACATGTGTTAGCGTCTGGAATGTGTTGTTGAATGTGACAAGTGAAAATGTTTCAAGTGAAAATCCTGAACACATTCAATCTGAGCTTCACTGAATTCTACAAGAAAGACTTGCTATGGCTCCTTTGCAAATTCCGCACATAGTGGTTCACTTCATGGAAGTGAACTTGCAGCGTACAATGTCCCGCATACTGCATCAAGAGCTGCCGGTGCACAGAGCGGCCTTTCTTCGATGAAATATTGCACCTGCGTCTGCCGCAAAGTGGATAGCTTGCAGAAGGACTCTCCCTCTGTAACTCATGTCTTGTCACTGGCTGTTTGGAATCTGGAAGAATTCCAAGTATGCACACAATCTCCGCAGCCATTGACAAATTTCTGTCTCCAGGCCACTGAGTAGAAGCAGCACCCACGCACGCACACACCTCGGCTCAGCTCTGCTGTCATCATCAGCTTGTCAGCGCGCTGCATCTAAGGATGGTAACAAGACCCTGCGGCTCAAGGTGCTCTCATAGCTGCCTGACAGACTCAAGAGATCAATTTCCTCCAGTAGAAGGAACAAAATTGGAGGAGGTCGGCCTCAGATGTCACAGCATCTGTAATTAGCTGACTTGCACCCGAAAACACTCATTTTCTTGTTTTCAGAAATGTATAAGTGACATCGAAAGCTCTTGCACATTCATCAGACAATTCCAAGTGTTCAACACGCAGTTTTCCAAGCGTGACAGGCTTAAACTCTACAGTTGTTTTATGTATTGAAGAGTCTGTAACAATATGGAGGAGTCTAAACAGAGGTTGATCTTAGACTCCATTGAACCCTTCACGTTCTTATACATTGACAGGTCAAGCTTGGAAGATTAGTATTATCCACTCAACTTTAAAGTTTCATTGCACAGCATTTGTTTTCCGAACGTGTCCAACATGTGATTGATAATTCCATCGTGACTCAAAGGCAACGTGAGGCTGAAAGCTGCCTTTGACTTTCCCAACGTCAGTCTATTACACCATGGAAGCAATGATGGTGACTGGTGTGTTTGCAATACTATTATTGTGAAATTTTAGCTGAAGATTTAAAGTTAATATTTACAGTAATATGAATTGCTGCCCAATGAGTTCTACTCTGTAGTCCAGTGTTATTGTTGTGAAGTGACTACTTTCAATTGGGGGATCATTTTTAAATGAATTCATTCTCGGGGACCCAGTTTCAAAAACTGTCGGACATGGACACAGGGACTGTCAGTGCTGTATCTTTCTGGAGCTTGAGTGGATGTAACTTACCCTGTCTCTATGTGGACTAGCGTCGTGGAAAAAGGAGTGAGTCTTTTCAAGGCAAAGGCTGCTAGTCCTGAGTCACTGACATTGATGTCCAAGTCACTTTGTCACAGTCCTTTGACTCAAGTCCCCAAATTGATGACTCAAGTCTGCGTCGAGTCCAAGTCCACACCACACCTTCTGTCAACTTCCCTCCCAAACTTTGGGTCACTGACACATTTGTCAATGACAATAACCTTTGCAAGTTTCGATTAAAGGTACCATAGGATATTTTTCTTTTTCTGGAGCATTGTTGACAACATCACTTTAGATTGGTTTCACGCTGAATGCATCAAATTATATAAATTCTCCAACTCAAAAAATATTATTTTAGTCACCTGTGCAATACAATATTGTTAAAAAAATGTGGAATAGCAAATAAAAGCTTTTCCTCTATAGATTTATGGTGTTCCACTTGTGCTCCCCCACATCCAATGTCTTTGATGGACCAGAGAATTTACATCAAAACAGTGTAGTAACGCAATACCTATCAGGTATGGACTGCAGTTACATGCTGCGAGTAGCCCGACTACCTGTACGACAATAGCTCGATTAAGCCGCTGAGTCTGAATACGTCATGTTCTCCCGCTTTACATGCGGTGCATTTACAATTTAACTATCAGTGGTTCATCTCCGTAATGAGGGGTGGCGCTGTTTCTGACTGTTATGTTAATTCCTGGAGACAGCGATTGTGCTAACTGGTGAACTGTTTTAACTTTGGACGTCCAGAATGAGCTTTTCTGAATAAAATCTCCCAGAGACTGCACTGTTTATGGATTACAAGAATGATAGATGTGGAGTTTCTAAAGAGTTGCGCTTTTGATCACCGGTGTGACCCTCAACTAACTTGATCAAATGTCTTGGGTGAAAGAAGATGAACACAAATCTGCACATTGAAAGATCATCGTCACAAGTTATGAAACACATTTAATATCAATATGTATATATGAGTTCACCGCAGACATTGGCTAAGACAGAGGAAGACACATACTGCATCAGGTTGCACACATTCTCCGTTTGGAACAAGGTTATTAGACATCATTAGATCGGGATTTGTCTCGGAGTTTGTCTACTTCCGCTATGTAGCTGCAGCTCGCGCTGCCGCACATCATCCAGTCCAGCTATAGGCAACTTGCTAGCTCAGTCGAGATATGCATTATCCAGATTGTGCAGTCCGACTAAGAGAAATTCAGTAGTCAGACTAAGTTGTTTACATGAATTGAAAGAGTCCGAACTAAGCCAGACTTTAGCTTTCTGGGCCGTCATGTAACCGCACCTGTCTGTAGACATTAAACAGAAGGTGTCAGTTGGTGCTACTCTGGATGGAAATTGTCTTTTCAAGCCAAAGATATTGCAGCAGACAGTGCCATCAGGTGGCCTCTGAAAATGAGGCGACGGTTTCATGAAACCTCATCAACCCATGAAAGGCGAGAGGCGACTGATGCTACATTTTTTTAGCCATGTTTATGTTCCTGAATTCAGAGGTTAAGTTGGACTGCAAGCACAGTGTGGTCAAATTGTGCAGATTTTTTGACACTTTGACTGAAATCTGTGTCAGTTTTCTGAGGAACACACAGTTTTACTATTAGAGTTCTAAGAAAGTCCAATGTACTATACAGTCCCGCAGAAGAAAAAAATGGAGCAAAGCGACTTTAGATGTCTACACTGACATCTGAATTAGGACAAAAATGGTCAGTTGAAAGCATTGCACTCATAATAAAAGAACCATAAACGTTATGTTTTGATCATGCAAATGATATCTTTTATGTTCCACTTTCATAACACCTAAATATTTCTGCTGTTACCTGAGCGACCGTGGCTGAATAAAGCATGGAATCCCTTTCAGGGCTTATGAGGACCTAAAATGACACCGTAACTGTTATTGTACTCCAGGATACCAGTAATGTATATTGCATGTGAGACGTGTTTTGATAGGGTTTAAGCAGGATCCAGAGATTGCTTACATGATACCAGATACCATCACAGTGACACCACTTTGTTTAATCCTCAAAATCCCAGTAATCCATCTCAGAAAAGCGCTCGGTGCAGGTTGTCTTAGATAAAAATGCACGGTTCTTTGACTGCGTTGAGATTTGGAGGCGGGTGTTGCTAACCACAGCCTTTCATTACACGCTCTAAGACCCATAAATACAGATCAGCTCTACTTTTTGGGGGCCTCTTAATGTCCCAGCATTAAGTGGCTCTCGCCAAAGTCGTCCGAGCAATTCAAAATCACCATCCTTCTATTAAAAAGACGGTGCGTTGAAACCACATCTAAAGCACCATTTTTATCATTTTAAAGTGAGTACACATATCGGGAAGTAGGTTGTGGACTGGTGGTCAATTCGGAAAAGAGATAACTCGTACCAAACCTTTTCGATTGGAAATTTCAATACATTTTTGATATGTTTAGTTCTGATTTGGGGACATTTGCATCCCAAAAACTGAAATCATAGCAAAACAGTACCAACAGCAACCGATGGGCTTTGGTTTCATTATCTGCTCTGGAGTCTTTGGCTATCTCAGCTATTATTTTCACTGAGTGCGCCACCGACTAAGCTCTGAAAATTGGGACACTGTTTCATGACACCTCATCTGCCCAGCACTCCCCACTGCCAGAATATATTCATCAAGCAAGAACAAATTCACGAGTGTACTAAATCAGAGCATGATTGGTAGACATGCCACACACAGGTTAGCTCACCTGCGGCTCCATGTGGCGCATAAACTCGAGTTATTCTACACCTCGCGCTAGTGCATCATGTGGGGCTAAATAAAATATAGTCTGAATGACCTTTCAAGTTGTTAAATTAACTGTGACTCCTCCCACTTTGAATATGCAACTCACTGCCATAAAATAGGATTATCATTGTGAAAGCGTCTTTAATCCTGTGCAAGGTCAATGGATTGAGAGGGAGTCCATGTGATCTTTCACACTGACCTCCAGGTCCTCAGCAGGGTTTGCAGCAAAACCTTCTCCCTCCTTTTGAGTCACATATGGCATCTCATCAGGTGGACTTTTGCGTCTAATGTTAACACAAAGTCTGCCTACCATGTTACTTTTGTCGCATCTGAGATTCAACGGACTGAACTGTTTCTCCTGCCGTGGTATTTTGAGAGAGTAGTAGGGTTACTCTGGAATCACACACGAAGGGCGCTGGCACCGGTTCTGTCTTGAGACAACGCTCTTTCGGCTCAGAAGTCCAAGATGTGAACACAAGTGAGTCAGGTTTTGGCCGCTGACTTGATCCCGGCTGGCGACCTGCACTTTGTCTCGGGAAACTCTCAGTGGGTGGTGAGCTTCTCGCCTCAGGCAACTCGGCGCTAGATGCCGGAAACTACGTGTACAGTGTGACTCCACACAAACATGATAAATGCCGGGCAGTAAAGGGTCTGATCGCTGTCTGGGCACACGACATCGTTCAAAAACAACTTCTCAAACTCCAAGTACACTGAGGTGTGCAGCCGGGAGCTGCAGGAAATTTGAGCTCGGGGACGAGAGAGCAGCGCAGCGGTCCGGGACTCGCGATGTCTGCGGATGTTTGATAACTCACATGTTTTGGCCTTTATTAGGCTGATAAACATCTGACTTTACTGACAGACAGATTTGCTTCAATGGATAATACTGCGCTCTACAGTAACTGCTTTCACTGCTGTGATCTCGCAGCTGTCTGCATGAGGAGAACAGCAAGGAGGAAAGACACTGATTTTTCCCTAGTTACTGAAGATCACCAGATTTTTCACTGATCATTTCTGACGTTTGGATCTGAACTTAAATGATTAAAATCTTGTTGATTGTCAGTAATCTCTCTCACTGTGTTCAACGTGTTGCGAGAGCAACGTGGATCAATCAAGACGCTCTGTATTACGCAGCTTGTTTCCGCTATTTCTTTGTAAAATAAACATGACAACACTCTTTCATGTTCAGTTTTGGCCGTGAAACGCGGAGGTCCGTCATCAGTTCATATCTGACGTGAGGATGACTCGTAGTAAGAATTAAAAGAAACAAGGTGGTCAAACCGGTGGTAGCAAATAGGTTGTTGCGCGGCTGATGACAATTTCCTTGAGACTTGCTACATCGTGGGTCACAAGCCAGCTGAGGAGAAAAAAAAAGGACATCGCCTGAGTTGCAGAGGTGCGAGGCTGCACAGCAGGAGGCGAATCGGACTCAGGCCACCCGAGACAGAACCTGCAGTGCGAAAAGCCCCTAACTGCTGTCGTGGTTTGCAGCAGCTCTGCACAGCATCGCACCATGCAGCAGCTCAACAACAACAGAAGTGGTTTTATGTGTGCAAGCAGGAAGCCGCAAACGTCACATGTTCATTCAAACATGTGAGATTTGCAACGCTACATTGCGCGACATTGATACAAGAGTGAAAGCAATTGTGGCCATGGGCTTCACGTACAAGTGCAAGCACAAGCCATGAGTAAAGCACATGATCATCATGATACAGCGACTAAAACAATTGAAGCAACAATATCTTTGCGGGGGATGGGTTCACACACGTTTGTCATGTTGTTTATGCTTCAAAGTTAAACATGGTTCAAAGACTGAATACATTTTGCCAGAGGTACTTTTACTTTTGTTGTCCAAATGCTGATCATCTCAACTGCAACTTCACCAAAACACGGCAGCTTGAGGCAAAAAAAAAACAAAACAAAACAAAACAAAAAAGCCTATTCCAAGTAACACAGGTGTGATTCATTCTACTTCTCATGCGGCAAAAGCGCCGCCAAAAAGTGTTTCTGGTGTGAGTCAGGGGTTTAGATATGCGGACAGTGATAATTGCAAGCTCTCCATGTTACTACATTAATGATGCAACTTCGTATTGATTAGGAAAGCACCAACAGTGGTTTTTTCCAAAACGAGTACGTACGAGTACTTGCATTTGAATACTCACCGATACCGAGTGCATACACCAGTATTTCTTTTTTTTCATATATATCATACATGGGCGACGGTCACATGTTTCACTGCCATACAAACACAAATTCAACAAAATTGTCATAAAATTGCACAGAAATTGTGCTTTTCCGAAAAGTGGTTTCGAGTACAAGCCCAGTATCGGTATCTGTGCATCCCTAGTATAGCTAACAGTGGCCATGAGTGTTGTGGTGGCACAGTGAGTGGAGCTCCTTAATCGTACAAGGGGCTGTACCTAGCAAGTGACATAAAATAGAAGACCAAGAACCCAACCTGAAGGAGCGCCACCATGGGGTCTAACCCCAACCACTTATCTTACCTATGCCCCTGACATCGCAGATGGAGAAACGTGTTTCAAATGAAAGCCTTATGCATCAAGATGAATTCTGTGTCACTCTGTCCACTCGCATATACTCAATATTTGTCACCTTTGGAGTGAGTTTGTAGTCTGGATCAACATGCTAACTAAATATGTGTAGGTCAAGAATACATGCATGTACCACACCTTAAAAACATTTTTAATTCTAGCAGTTGTAATTTCTAATCTTTGAGTCAGCTTGATACTTTCTAACATCGTCGGTTGCACATAGACACGGAGCATATACCAGGTTGTACCAGTGAAATAAAATAGAATAATAAATTATTTTTCTCTAATGCATGGAAAGTCATTGCCACAGAAACTCACGTGGGTGCAAGATTCGGTGCGGGATATTTGTGAAATCAACAAGACTTGAAAACGACATTTTGAGAATCTACCGTCGGAAACGTCGCACGCGACTGAAATCAGGGAGACAGCTCAACTGCCGTCAGGATGAAGATCACGGTACAAAAAAGGAGCACTTGAATGTACCTGTCACACCAGATTTCTTTTTTGAAACCGGCACGTCGGCAGGATCTGTGGCCCAGTGTGTGGAGACGTGCGTGCGTATCTGTCAGCTATCAAGTGTTTGGCCCAGACAATGGCGTCCAAGTGGATGCCTGAGTTTAATAGCTGCACTTAACTTCAATCCACCACAGGAAGCTGGCTCATCTGCACACACAGTCAGGTCCATCGCTGACAGCCAGTGGATATTTGCTGGCGACACTGTGGCTGCGAGGATCTTCGCAGCTTAGCAGCCAATTGTTGCTCGGTGCACACACACATACACGCTCACTCGCATACACAGAGAGCTTCAGTTGTTATCCTGGAAGTCAAACCTGATCCCTTTGCTACACAGTAGGACAGACAGACATTAAAAGGGGAATTAGTGTGGTCTGACAGCTCACTCTATACCACACTGCATTTAGCAGCGATGGTGGCAATTACGTCTGTGTTTTGGGAGGGTGCGTGCGCATATAAATGTATGTGTATAATTATAAACAGACTTGAAATGACATAGCGGGAGAATCGCAGACAACCGTCATGTGTTGCCTTTTTTTAAAAATTGAAATCGGTCACTTTTGTCGGGAAATAAAATTGTTTTTCCTTGCTCCTCAAAGCATTTGAGGAAGTTTGTTGAAGTGCATCGAGCTGTAAAAAGAACCTTATTGTAGAATGCATTTTACAGGTGGAAAGCAGTGTGTTAAGTAGTGACACAAGTGATATCTCAATGCTTCATAAACTCCGAGCCAAAGCAGCCCGCAGTGAAGTCCTGACTTTGTGAAGGGTTTAATTAATATTTCCCTTGCAGCAGTTTATTTGCCCCCTTCTCACCCACAACTCTCCCTTATGCTGCCTCTCACAGGGCTGTTTGATTGCTTAAGCCTGGCCGCCAGACAGACAGACAATGCTTCCATGAAGAATGGCCTTCGCTTCCTTCCTGTCTTCCTCTGCTGCGTTCTGCCTTGGTGAGCAGGCTGAATAGGCCGCTCTGCCCCACAGCCGCCATCAACTGCAGGGGCCACGGTGGCTAAAACCAACAAAGAGAGACGTTCTGGGGCCTTTTCCCCCCTGTGTTTCACTTCCCCTCCTCCCTTTCCTTGTGCTTCTCTCCACTGCCAAATCACCAGGGCTTCTGGCTGAGTGAGGAAAAAAAGCACTCTCCTTCTTTGTTTCTTGTTTTGGACAGTTTCTGCACAAACATGTGAGTTATCAGCGAGTAAACAGAGCTCGCATTGTATCAGTAAGTGGATTATTGGAGTTATAAGACGCCGAGATTTTTAGTTGCAATGCAACTGCTCGGCGAATCGGCCGCTAAAGAGAGTTCACCTTTCGGCTGGTTCGTCACGCACGGACCCGGGCTGCTCTACGACACATCCATCCCGGTGCCCCCCAACAAGACAACCGCCTCCCCTGTGGGAATACCAAGTAGGAGAAGGTAGCAGAGCGGAGTGTTAGGGAGCCAAAATAACCCTCCCGACCATTGAAAACAGGATGAATGCATGCCAGGCTGAATACGGGGGTAAACTGTTAGCTCTTTGTCATTCAAAGTGATGCTTTTAACCCTTTGCGGTCCCTCTTCCTAACAACCCACCCCTCACCCTCCACCTTCCCCTCTTCATTCACATCTGAGACAATGGCAGGAGAGAGGAGGGCTGTGAGTAGAGAGATAAAGACCAAAACATAAGAACAACCCTCTCTTTTTTGCCCTTCAATAGGATTCTTCCCATTATGCTTCCATCTTCGGCACCGGTGTAAATTAGGTTAAAGTTGATAATTATGTAAGGCGACCCCCCCTAACCTCTCGCCACCACCACAAACACCTCCAACCCGTCAATCACCAAGCTCGTGAGGATGAATAACAAACAAGTGAGCGCAGGTTGGGTCTCGGCTTGTCAATCATGGCGCTTGAATGCATACCGTGCCGCAAACACGTCCGTATGCTGTCAACAAGTGTGAGGGGCTTATGTTTCAGGCGTCGGCTCTGCCCAAGGGATATTGGAAACCCAGGAATTCCTGATCTAACCTTGATGACAAACAAAGAGAAGTCAAGGGAAAACTGTCCGTATCCGGAAGAAGGGAAAACTTGGAACAAAAAAAAAAGGATTTAGCCAACCACACTTCTGAACACACTCAAAGTGAGGTGGGTCCAGTAACCAGTGCTATGATGACATTCTGCTCACATTTCACTCTACCTGAGGATGAGAAAAAGAGATGCCTTCTACGGTTTCAAGCAAATTAGGTCAAAATTCCAGGGAGGGGAGACAATGTACATGCTGGATGCTGGAAGTGTAAAACGTGTTTCAAGAGACCTTCAGAAGAACGTGTATGATAATTGCATTTCCCAACACATTCTCACTCCCAAGGTGTCATAGTGAGCATAGTGACTTTTGTGTCCAGTAGTGATGCCAAAGTCAGCCGGCTGCATGGCCTGTTGACGCATTAGTTCAATTGAAACACACAAACCACTGTTGCAGTTGGAGCTTGGGTATAGAACCTCACATGATCATGTGCTTTACTCATGGCTTGTGCTTGCACCTGTACGTGAAACCCATGGCCACAATTGAGTCCTGTATGGTGCTCCTTTGCTATGTCGTGTTCCAGCTTCTGCAGATTCAGTGCATCATGGGTTTCCAACTCTTATGCCACAATTCCCATCCATCATGTAACCAATATAGTCTGCAAGACGGAGACGGACTTCCGATCGACTTCAAACCACCGATGCTCCTATTTTTATAATCAAGCTCCATGCGACACCGCTTCCGGTTTGAGTGTGGAGGATTGGGGAACAACTCACATTTTATTGTGAAAGAGCAACTGAAACATTATGACATGGACTGCTAATCCACACTGCGTGTAACCCCATACCAAAGCAGAGCATGTGAGCACCGAGGACCTAAGTGTATATTATCGGACTTTTTAACTATTACTTTTTAGTAGAAATTCAACAGTTGCTCAACCCTACGCTCCCTACGCCTCGTGTTTCCCTCCTGCATGCGAATGCTCCGCACACTCTCCTGCTCTCAAAAGCTTCACAGGAAGGAACATGTTTTTTACTTCATTGAAACTCCTCAAGAAGCAAGGGTCAAGGCTGTCTTTGGCGTCAGTATAAGCAAAGCCTCCTCACTTCCATGGTGTAATATATTGACGATGAGAAAGTGGAATGTCCTACGCTGATGCCGAAGGCAACCTTCAGCGTTGCATGTTGACACTCTTTCAAATGAAGCACGTTCCTTTTATTCTACATGGAACAACCAGTCAGTTCCTATTTAAAACCCTTCAAACAGCTGTGCATTTCAGTCGCATAAGGGGGATCTGACATTCAATGTCATCCTGCATGCAGTGTGTAATTCACACCCCGCCTTTTGTCGTCAGTATAGGGCGCAATATATTACACCCTGGGGGCGAGGATGCGTTGCAATATACAAAGCGCAAAGTTGATTTAGGTCATTTTGAAATGACGTGGCAGCCCATACTAGGCCCCCGGCCTTGAGTTCGACGGATGAGAAGGTCAGAAGGTCACAACAAAAGGGTTATACACCACCACAAAAACCTCTTTTTGACCATTTCAAATGCAATACTTGGCTGATTAAAACATTGCTAATGTATGATGCAGCACATTTGGCTTCTGTCTATTCAGCGGTTAAAGTCACATTAAAAATGATATATTGAGAATACTCGCTTGATTTCATCACATTTCACAAGTCAAGGTAAAAAGTCTACACATTGGCCAAAGTTTAGTAATCTGAACAGACACAAGACAAGTAACACAGAGAAATGAATACAGTGACAAAGTCTGCTTCTGACTTCAGGGTTGTTTAATTTTAAAAGTTAATATATTTGTCTTCTAATTCATAGCGTTCTATTCATCCAGCGTTCACATTTCTACCACTCGCCAAGACGCGAGGCAGCGTGGTGACAATGCTCTTCTCAAAATAAATATTTGTCATTATAAAATAATAAAACCTTCAAATAAATATAGACTTTCAATACTTTACACTAACTGTTGGAATTAGAAAATAGACTTTTTATATAAGGTCACTGTACAATATACAAGAGGGTTAAGTACATGAAAATGATTGACATACATTCCAGTGAACATGTGAGAACGTTTATGAAGTTTAAAACGTGGCTGCGTCGAGGTGGTGCTTCACAGTTGAAGATTATTTACTGTACAAAAATAAAACATCTGACTCATATCTACACTGCGTTTCCATTCACTACATACAGTTAGTAACAGAGACTCTTCTTAAGTTGGATTAAACGTTAACAAAAATCAGACCACTTCAGATCTGGGCACTCGTGTGAGGATATGACTTGACAGTAGTAGGTAATATCTTCATTTCTTTAAAATCATGGAGTGTTTATTTTGGTTTACCGTTCAAGTGAAGCTATTAATGCTCTGGTGAACTCCAGTGAGTTTAGAAGCTACAAAAGTCATTTTTAAAAGCTGAAACGTAAGGCCCAGAAGTGCTCGGAAATGGCGAAGAAACAGAAAACTCAAACCTACTGAACAAGTCCTCTGTCTTTTTAAAACAGATCTATGTCGGCTTGCCTTCCGCCTCGCGGTGGACTTCTGCGGTGCTCTGGCACCGACAGCCAGGTCGTGACACTTGGTTATAGCACCTCTGGCATAGAGAGACCAAGCCCGTAGCTGGGAGGTAGCACAGCAGGCATGGGAAGAGCACGGCCAGGAGCGACGCCGTCGTCCATCGGACGCAGCAGTGAGCCTGGGTGCAGGAGAAAGGTTTGTCGGCGCAAGTGTCCTCGTCGTCACTGGAGCAGTGATAGAAGAGCCCTTTGACGCAGCAGACGCACGTCCCATACTCTACCACGTTCTGTGCCGAGCACATGCACCGCTGGCCGCACATCCAGCACGAGGGGAGCGGTCGCGGTCGTCGGCACTCCAAACACCGACACTGACCACAGTCCTCGCATTTCGAGTGCACGTCAGGAGCTTTCTGCTCTCCGCTGGCCGGGACTGCCGCAACAGTCCGCGAGGCATCATTCAGCTGCTTCAGCTCCTCTGTGTTGAGCTCTATGCGTTTTGGCTGCGTTCTGATGATCTGCTCACTGCTCGCAAGGCTGCCAAGGAGCCTTTGGGCTGAGGATGCGCTACCCAAACTGGTCCTGATGCTGCTATGGGAATCATCCACACTGAAGGGCCGCTGCACACCGGAAGTCTGGTCGAGTCCTAGAAAGTTCCCATGAAGGTTCTGGAGATTATTTGCTCGCTCTTCTCGAGCACCTTCAGATTTGAGTGAAGCTGGGGACCTTTTTGCCACCGTAGGCCCCTCAGAATACTCATTAGTACTCCCAGTCAACTTTATCTTATCCAAAGCGAGCACCAAAGGAGGGACCCGAGGATCGAGCACCCCATCCTGGGTCTGTGAAGGCTGCGGCTGAGGTCTCCCTTCGTCATGCGGCGTGCCAGTGGATGACGGTGACCACCCGTGGCGTCCCCCTCCTCCATCCCTGTCGTTCTGACTTCTGGAATCCATCTTGGGACTGAAGGGTGGCCTTGGCTAGCATGGGACACATCTGAACTCCTGTGGGCGAGAGACAGAAGGTACATGCATGTTCAAGCTTGATGTAACAAAAACTGACACCTGCGAGTCCTGCTCCACTCACAATGACTCAGCACTGTGGGCTGATAAAAACGTGTAAAATAGCGGAATGGAACAGTGCTCCTGTCACCAAGCTGCACAGACAGCAGAAGGATTAGAGGATCAGACTATACCATGCTGTGACCTTCATGATAGGAAAAGTTTGTGACCTTCTTCAATAAACTTCCTGCTGCCTCACTTCTACTCTTTATACTCAAGAGAAACACACTTTTGACCAAATGTTTTGAATAACAGATGAGTTTCAAATTGGAAAATATAAAAAGAAAATGGTCACATGACTAGCTGCATGTCTTTAGGACATTTTGCGGACTGAAAACGTATCTTCAGTTGGCACAGATATCACCATTACACACATGTGGGGCTGCAACTGACTGCTGAGGTAACTTGAATAATAAAAATACTAAATGAATTCCAATAGTCCTTGTCACATTGTGTTAATAAATAAATAATAAATGAGACTATAGTGTGATTAGTGTGTGTGACGCGCAGTGTGATTCCAGCAACTGCATGAAACAACTTATTTTGAGTCAGTAGTCAGCCACCTTAAAGATAAATAGAAATACTCTTGATAGAGGGTGTGAACAAGGCTTAAAACAAAGATTAGCCGACGAGAGTAGACAGAAATATTAGCCTGAATGTGCCATAGAGTTGAACAATATATTGCTTTGACATCAATACATAAACATTCAAGATGTAAACATTGAACCACCAAGGATATCAAGTTCCTCCGCTCACTCCACTTCTGATTTTCTACAAACAAGATGCAGAAATGTGAAATTAACTAAACCATATTGTATGGATATATAAATATCTGGCATGTCACATATGTACATGACAATATCGATGAGCCTTGGTATATTGAGGAAAACCCATAAACTATTGAAAGACAGTGCCATTTTGACACCATTTCAAACTCGGGGTTTCCACCACATATAAACTAGCGTGTTACACCATCAGAAAAATGACTTCTTTTTAGAGATGAAATCTTATGCCATGTCAAACCAAACGGATAATGATGGACTTGAACACAATGGTCTTCGGCGTGTTATTATGGAAAAAACCCAAAGTCTGAACTGAAGTCGCGCATTCCGGTCAGACATATGAAAAGACGCACCGCATGAGGACGGCTAGGACTGGAGACAGGTTTTCTTCTCATGGCTAAGATCTAGCCTTTTTACAGTCACAAATTCAGTAAACTGCAAAACAGTCCCCTCTGTACAGAAACAAAGGAGACTGTTTTTGTTATTTACTCCACAGTTTAAAAAAAATCCTGGCAGAACCCCTGAAACGTTAAAAAGTCAAGCAAATTCCTTCACATAGTACAATAAAAATTAGGTTAAGCCTTCAGAGTAAATCAAACTTGAGGTCTCCACAACATTTCATTCACCTAGCAGAAGTCTGAAAGTCCAGGTGTAGCAGTTGCCGAGTGTAATAATCCTTTTAATCGCTCAGACAGTTACGTTGAACAGCCCCTTATTTGACCTCATAAGTTGTTGGAAATGAAGCTTCACAGGGGACTTGACAATAAAATAACACACGGAGCTGGACAAGTCAGTCATAACGCCGGTTTTACACCACAGTAAATGTAGGATTTAATGGAGCAACAGAAGTGATGTTTACCCACCAGATAGGACGATGTTAATAACATGAAAAAGGGGAAGCTTGTAAAGGTGAAAATGTAAATTGTGTGATCATATGATACTTGAACATGACAGAGTGGAGACAGTAGTGGCCTGAATTCACCTTCGTCCTGCTAATTACCCTTTGAATGGCATTACACAGGGGGCGCTGGGCATGAGGTGTCAATAACAATACAGGAAGGAGCTATTGTTTGTCACAAGACAAATGGCCTGCAGCAGACCCACATTGTGACACTCTTGAAGAGGCGCTGAGTGACAAGATAAAAGTTTGGGGGGGGTGTGTGGGGGATGTGTCAAGGGGGCACCGAACACCCCGCTCTACCAGGGTTCGTTCGGATACGTGAGATATCACCCCTCAGACTGACGCCTTTCAGGAACCGCCACAGCCGGAGCAAGAGGAGGGGAGGCCCTACTTCGAGGCCACTTCCAGGTTCTGTGAGCAGGCCGTGTTGGCCTCAGTGCATGGGGCAGGAGGGGGGTGACGTTCAAGCGCTGACAAACACTTCTTATGGAAATGTGGAGGGTAACTACATGTATGGACTTCTGTTTCTCCTCCAGTATAAAGCACCATGTTTTTCTTTTTAAGACTCCACGTTTTGAGCGCGATTCATGATGTAGACACACTAAATAGGTTGGCTTGCACAAAAACACATGAGACATGATGTGCATTCAACAAGTTTTTCAACCAACCCAGAATTAAAAGAGCAGCAGCAATAACTGTCTCCTGTGCAGACTTGTTTTTCAATTAAGTAATTTTCACCAAAATTATGATTTATAATGATGTGAAACTTTTTGGAAACTTGCATTCTTGAGTGAAGGTTTGGCTGCCCTGCTTTCATGAGCATGGGACATTAATGTGTGCACTTTGTTTTTTAAGTAACACTAGTTATAAATAGTGCATTCATTTTTATTTTCATTATTTATTTATTTTTTTTATTTTTGGCATCGACACACAGGACAAACCAAACCAAACTCGAATGCAACTGGTTCGAAAGAGTTTCCGAGCTCAATAATACCAACGGGATCTCAGACAGGAATACGCGGTTATTGAAATGCATGCGTAAAAGGGAGCACTCCTACCGTGCTTTCGGCACTTTCACCCCCGCTTGGCTTCAGTAAATCCAATTTGAGACAGCGTAGTTCCTAGTTGAACATTTCACTGGCTGAAATCCATCAGGGACGCTTCTAAGTCGGAGGTCATTTGTCTTGAAAAGCGACGCAAAGGTCCGACGTTGGAGCGCAGGGGAAACACGAGGCGTCAATAAAGGACAACTTGACTCGCTCGAGTTCGCTTCTCCTCACGGCAAACTGCAAAACTGGACCGGTTTAAAAAGTCGAAGTGGTGGATTCGGAAAGTTGTTGCAGTCTTTGTCGGCCCGTTCCTCGGTCCTACGGTGACTTTTTTTTTTTTGTTCCTGGCTCTTTCCGGACAGGAGGTCGGGATTTGGGCTGTAAATGGCGTCAAGCTGAAGGGGAACAGAGCGCTTGTTGTTGCAGCGGATATCTCGCATCCGGTGTTGCGCCATTGGCTGAGAGCAGCCATTCACAGGCGGATCAATGAGGGGACAAAGCCGCGCTCCGATATCTGCTTTTTAACCCTTCTGTGTCTCTTTCCCAGCACCTGCGAGTAGTGTTGACGGAAGAGAGAGAGTTTAATGCGCTTGAACAAAACAAAACAAGAGGGAAAAACAGACAAAGAAAACAAGCATTGCCAAACGTTTACTATTCTCAAAGTGTGGCCTGGGGGCCACATGTGGCCATTAGCCTTCATTTATGGCCTTCACGAGGTCAGAGCAAAACCACCAGATGAAATTTGTACTTCATTTCATTATTCATGTATATATATTAGTGTGACAAAATTGGTCTTCAGTCCTTTAGACTTGATGGCCCCTCACAACATATTATATTTTTGTAGTACAATTACATATTAATGTCTTTCAAATGTCTCAGACAATTCAGTTTTAAGCTTTGTTTGTATATATATATATATATATATATATATATATATATATATATATATATATATATATATATATATATATATATATATATATATAAGGAACAGGACAAGCTAGCCATTAATAAAGGTTCACTCTTCCAAGGTGCTCATTTATCACATAAGTTTATATCAATATAAAAAAAAGTGTGCTGATGTTATGGCTGTCAACATGCACTACCTTCAGATATCAACCCAAACAGTGAATGAGTGCTGTGTGTTCTACCATCAGCAACAAAGTGATTCGTACACCACATATTAGATAAGCAAAAAATTGATTGATTGAAATTGTCAATGCAAAAGTAAGACAGTGTGAAATTATAGCTTCTTCAAAGTTCCATGTTGCAAGTTTGTGTGTCTTGTAAAAAGGACCGGCATTTTATAGGATGCTGAGAAACAAACAGAGTGACCCTCCAGAAACATGAACTAAATATTTTCATCTGTTCCTCACACCCCGTTCTGAGCAGACTTCCTTGCACATTTCTCTTTCCAGTAATGAAAACAAGACTGATCCTGGCCAGTTTGCAAAGGAGCTCTTCCTTCAGAGACAGCTCAACTACGTACTTACTCGGTCTGCTCTCACTCATCAGTCCTCCTTCCAGAAACCAAACATGCGGATTTATTCTATTTAAATTAGGGCTGGGACTTTAATAAATACATTTCCATCAACTTATTACAACAATGAATGTATCCAAAGAACACATCAATTCCAAGTGGACCACATGATGCGATGTGATGTCACAAGCAAAACATCCGTGAACAAGGAGATTAAAAGAGATTTACGGTTAAAAAACATCAGATAGAAGCACAACACTGTTGTCCTGTGCACTTCTGGCAGCAAAGCGTTGGCTCCTCACTGGAGCACTTTCCTCCTGTTGTTGAAGATGATGTGGACAGATTCAAATGGCATTTGATCATCTCAAATATTAAACTGCCAATAATCTTGATCAATTGATTGTGAAGTCTGTTGTTAATTAAATTCATATTTTAAATGAAGTTCTGGCCCTAATTTCTATATATAGCTGCTTGCTGTTTTTCAAAACTAAACTGATTATAAGATTTGAACTTTGAAAGCGAAAAGATGGTGAAAGGTTCTAAAATGTAAATGAGCGTCATTTCTATTTAGAATAGCTTGTTTGCACATTACAATTATGGACTGATAACCGTTTTTTTTTTTCTCTTTGATCCACGATTTGATTCATCACGACGAGTAACCGTAAAATCCAAACATTACATTGTTAAGATATTATTTAAAATGGTGCAAAATATCAACTTGCATTCAAGAAACAGAGTTTCTTCTCTTCTGACTCACCCAAACAATGATGTCACATCATCCGATCAGTCTTCTATTGGCACGACAGACTGAAGCCTGCGTGGCCAATAATCCTTCATTTGATACAGCATTTCCCGGGAACTTCCCCTGGATCTGCATACAACGCAGACTTCTACGATATCTGTGTGTATCAGATAAATGGAGCACTGGGAAGCAAAAGAACTCCAACCTCAAGGGCTGATAGAACCACGGCTAATACCAAAGTTTTGTTCACCACTCTCCAGTCCAATAGAAAAACAGGGACATTTATTTTTTCTTTCTTCACATTCTGATCACTCTCTGATCACTAAGTTAGCTGTAAAAATAATAAATTCCCTGTTGCAAAAGAACATTGGACACATGATTCCATGACTGTACAGTGTTCTTCTCATGAAACACTAAAACATCTGAGGAAGAATAAACCGTAAATAGAAATAAATAGAAAATAATTCTCACTGGGTTGTTGACAGTGGTGGTGCACAACTATGGTATTCAGAAATAAGTTGGAGAAAACAAACAAGCTTGCTGTGTGGCTACTGCCTGAACAACTACCCCGCAGCGCCAAATAAAAGGAAAATAAAGTTACATATTGAGAGAGTTATGTGAATAAAATATGATCAAGGGAATCTAAATTAATGTGGATGCAACTTAAAACACAGCCCTGTAAAGATTTGCGAAAGATTATGTGGAAACTGATCAAAACAAATGTAAGTTTCAATAAGATGGAGAGACTTGCATTGGATGAAAAAAACATTTGTTAGGAGGTTTGATTTCTAGATCCACAATGACACGGCTGTCTGGACACAGACTGACAAACAAGTCATTCAAGGAAGACGTGCAGAAGTACATGACTTGTTTTTAATGTTTTATTTGCTTTTCTCCCTATTGAAAATCCATTTCTATGATACCATATCAACAGTTGATATTCCTCTATAGTTATTCTCAAGCACTATGACTTTCATATAAACTCAACATCTCAGGAATCATGAAGGAAGAAGGAACATTTAAAATAATCTCTGAGGGCACCCCTCATTACATTTCTTATAAAGCAGCGCCGCCTGGTGGTCTATAACAGAACAGCGGCTAAACGCTCACGTCGCTCCTTATTGTGGTTCATTTATCGCAACTTTATTTCAGCATCTGTTTTTGAATGTTTCGCAGCTCCTTGAACATCCCGCGCTATAGTTCATGTATGGATCGTGTACATGTGATGCGTGAGTGAAATGAAACATTATTTATCAGATTTAAATTTTTTTTTTTTTATTAAAATCTTTCTTGCAAATTTCCCCCCTACATTTTCTTTATTGTCTTCCTGCTCATACTCATTTTATTCTTTTACAAGAGTAGTTAATACGGCGTGTGCCTATATACATATTAGCTATATAGAGACACGGTCACTCTCTGTTGAATAATAGCTTTCTCACATTTTACTGTGGCTATAGTGGAGTGACTTAGTGAGGTTTTACAGATGCATGTATCTGAAACCCCTTCCCTCTGAAGCTCTAAAAAGTTTTTTGAGTTCTCTACGATCTGTGTCCTACAGGGAAGACTCCTCCTTTATATCCTGGCCGGCCATAGTAACTGTTATTGCTAAGGAGGAAATTCTATCGTACCTAAGTGAGACTGAAAGAAAACAATTGCACTACTTACTACTCCGACAGGTAGATAAGGTATCACGAAACCATTCTTCACTGGACACTACATGGCGTCCATTACTATTTGGTCAATCCTCTTGAACAGGCCCCAAATAAACAGTTTGTGTTCGATAAATGAAGTTTAAATCCAGAAAGTAATGAATCAGTGTCGGTGAAGAGTTTAAATCTCGCACACTGTTTAAAAAGTCACAGGCACAATGAGGTGCCAGACTGTGATACGACCAGCGAGCCCAAAGTTTCTAAAGACCAATTAGCTTGTGTTCAGGGAAAGTTTAGACATTTCTCCCCTTTTTTTTTCTTCTTCTTCCCACACTCTTCTTCTCCCAGCTTTATTACCAGATTGTCTGTACGGTGTCAAATGAAGCAATTAGGAAGTTGTGAGCCGCACAAGAGAGGTCACTTTAATCGACTCTGTTTGACTCGGCTAATTATTTTGGATCCGAGTCAGGGAGCGCCCACGATTCCATTAAACCATTCAGCCGTAGTTTTTCCTGTTTTTGCTTAAAGTTGAGCCTTGATCCGGTGTAACGCTTTCATGAATGGGACATGAGTGTCCTCAGGAATTCCACTTTGGTCTTGAGAGTGAGTGGAATTAAAAGTTTGCTCAACAGTACGTGGTAATGTGCCGTGATCTTTTCACTGCCATTTTTGCAGCGAATGTGACGGTAAACGTCACGCCACCTTAAGTCGAAGAATCTAACAATGTCGGAGCATTTATCTTGAAGAACAACACACTTTTTCATAACAAGTCAAATCAAAGAATTGCTCTTGATACAGATGTGTTTAGGTTTTTATCGTTTAGTCACAAAAATATATTAAAAAATAAATACCGGATTATTGTTGAAACAATGTTCATCTGTGAGGAAATATCAGGGGCTCTGAAAAGGCTAAAACATATGGGAAAGGCAAGGCATTATAAACATTTTTTGCCACTCTTGTGTTGATAACATCTTCCTTTAAGTTACATTTAGAACAGATACAAAATGTGTCTTTAATTTGCCATTAACTCAGCTTTAGTGCGATTAACTGAGATTTAAAAAAAAATAAAATTGACCAGTATACAGCTCTAGTTATGGCACCACATCGTACAATGTGGTGTCATAACTAGAATTTGGAATTTGTGAGGGTAAAGTGGATTAAAGAAAGAGACTGGCATTGGTATCAATCAATTAATTTTATTTTTATTTATATTTATTATATTTTCTATCTTTATAATGCATATACTGTATACAGCTGAGTCCAACTGCGGGTGAGAACTCAGACTCAAATTATTGCCATAGTAACCATGGTGACGGATGAATGACGTAAAATGATATTTGAATCAGGAGATAGAATGTAATAAATAAAATAAATATTATAATAAATAAAAAATAAATAAGGAATATAATCGATGTAGCTGTTAGTAACTACAATACACGTAGGCTAATATTCGCCTTTTGAAGCTCATATCGCAGTTATCACTTTGTTTTGTGTTTTTTAACTCCTTGGTGTACAATTTGTGCGATGCAAACACAACAAAAGCAACAGCCTCCAAAAGCACAGTGAGGGGGCGGGGGGAGTTTTAGCTGCCGCTATACACCGATGTTCCTTTTCAATGATGGCCACATCCTCCCCAGGCTGCCAAAGATTTCCGTGTCAACAGCAAGTTTGTTTACACAGCGTGACTGCATCTGCGGCACAGCGACACATAAAAAAAAAAATCCCCAACAGATGTTATGATTGTCGAGTCAGCACACAGGCTAATTTTCCTCTTCTTTCACATCCATCCACCTGACTGATTCCGTAAACACCTGAGCAAGAATTATTCAGTGGAGAAACTTCCACCTGGCTCGATAGACACATGTCATTTCTTGCTCATTTATCAGTTATCATTTCAGTCAGAACCATCTTTTATGAACGGTAGTGACGGGTAGATGAGGTATCATGAAACAAAACTGCAGTGCAGATGAAACAGTCTCCTAATTTTCAGAGGCCTCGAGGTGGCACTGGCGATGCTTTAAAAATGATGTGAGGTTCCCTTGAAATAGTTGTTCAAGTCCAAGCATTTTGCAGCAGACAGTGCCATCTGGTGGCCTCTGAGAATCCGGATCCTCTTTCATGATACCTCACCTGCCCATCACTGATAGACAGCCCTGAAGCAATGAAAAGTGGCTGTGGGAACTTTTTTTATGGCCGCTTGACTCCTTGACTGCAAGACATGGGGATTCTGAGGATAGAGAAAAAAAAAACAATCTGGAGATTACTTCAGAAATCCATCCAGCCTGACTCAGGCTTTTCTTCTCCCCTACCTCTCAATGGGGAATCCCAAGGTGTATCCTGACTCCACTCTGCCTCCCCCTGCTAGTGAAACTTGCCTCACCTGTGAGGTGTCTTCGAGGCTAAAAAAGTGCCTGATCCACCTGTCAATGTGTAGAGGTTCAAATCTGAATCTCTCCCGGATGATAGAGCCCATCACCCACATCCGCCAATACATAACCAGAAAGAAGAAGAACTGAGTTTTCATTCTGTGCATAAAAAAAGAAAAGAAAAGAAAAGAAGGTCAATAGAATATAATTTCCATAAATTTACATCAATTATGTACTGTACATCCTAAACTAGGATAGTACCAAAAACTGGTGCTCTGTAGAAACAAAGCAGAAGTAGAAACAAAAGAAAGATAAGGGATTTGTCAATGATTTTTTGTGGAAGAAGAGCAGGTTCATGTAAACAAATGACTTTTTTTTTTGTCTTTTTATTACAACCATGTCGTGAAAGCGTCAACCAGACAATGGTGAGAGGATGAAGTGACTGAATGGATCAAAGACAGACAGCAACACTGAATGGTAATGTAAATGAAAGCCAAAACTCTTTAAAGAAACATATAATCGTTAAACAGTGGTACGGTACTTTTAGTAGTCTGTGTTGATGCATCTTCAACAATGTTTTAAAAGCTTCTCTGCTGTTTTGGTGTTGGCATCATTGCTTGCTGTTTGTTTATGTTCAAAAACCATGGACTCTTACATTAGGTTTCAAAAGCCCTTTGAGGTGCAAAGCAGCCAAATGCCGATGGTTGCCACGTTCCCTCATTGCTTAGACTTGCTTCACATATTTCTTATAATGCTCTTCATCTTTTGGTTAGATGAATAGATGAATCTATGCTCACCCTCATAGCAGACGATAAATAATCATTTCATGCTGCATATTTTTCACATTGTTCCAGAGGAATGTGGGGGACACTTTGGGTCAGATTCTGATGAAGGAAAACGAAACAGTCCAGTGAGGAATTCTGAAAAAAAAAATAAAAAAAAATCAACCAATAATTCAACAAAGAGAGTAATATTTCAGGAAATAAACTTAAAAGAAAAGGTCACAGTCTCAGGACGACTGCTGCGACTACTCACACATCATCTTTCATTCATGAGTGTTCCTTCAGTTCACCAGTTTTCATTTTTACTTCTACCTTTATATCGGTTTAAACATATGCCTTGAATGTCATTTCCAAGTGTTATCTTTTTTTCACGGTGAGATTTCCCTGCCTCCAGAAAGAACTGTATGTTTGCCAACTCAACAAATCAACTTCCATTTTCCAGCTTCATGCATTCAAAGTGAAACACACTACTTTGACAAGCAATTAAAAAATAACATATAATTTTCACAGCTGTGTTTCTTTTGCAGTCATTTTACTCACAAAAGAAAAGTGGCAGACCATCGTGACTGTTGGTTCATGTCATGCCATTACTTAATTGTCACTGAAACAGCATGCATTTGGGCAACATCTATCATCGTATGCTTTTAGAACAGCAGCATTTATTTCTAAAGACACATCCCAAGAAATGACCTTTCATTTCCTCTCTCAGAATACCTGAAAAGTGAATCTGGCAGAGTGTGTCTGAAAGCCTGCTGTGCAAGAGGGGGGAAAAAAAAGAACAAATTGAAATGAAACATAAATCCCCCGCCGTTACCGGAGATGAACTGTGAAGTAGATTGTGCAAACAGTTTGAAATAGTTTTATTTGAATTTGAAAAAAAAAAAAAGGAAGTCCATTTCTTCCCTTCAGAGTTCCCGCTGAGCAACATCTTGAGCCGCTCCATTGCTGTGATAAGATTCCAGCTATCTGATGAGTGGGCTGTTATCACGGCCTGCTTCAACTGAGAAACACATTCATTATTGAAAAGCAAAAAAAAAAAAAACTTTAAAAAGGAAGTCTCGGGAAGCGTTTCTAGACATGACACCCTGAGAATCCGTCAGTTCATTACGCACAAATTATGCTGTAATGAAGTAGCCCTGTATCTCACTGGAGCCTTCCATCAAAACAAAAATATCCAGCAATTTTAAGAGATTGTCAAGACAACAATTCCGCCTGGATTTTGAGGTTACACGCTTCTTGGACACATTAAAGGCTCAAATGAAACAATGGCTTTTGCGTGTCAGCAATCTTCTTCTCAGCATAAATATGCTGCAGACTTTTATTAATCTGAATTATTTAAGTTGCTCTGTAATTATATAACATCTCACTTCCAAGACTGGAGGTTAAAGGTCGTGCAACTGTCGTCTTTGCTTCTGTCTTTTTCAGTGCTGATCTTCCCTCCAGCCAAAATCTGCTGTGGCATTTGCCTTCCCTTCTCCTATCTGCAGCCATTTCTTCCTTCTCACAGATCCCCTTATGTCCTCCCAAGTTATCTGTTGTCAATTTATATGCTGCTTTTCATAGAGCTCTGGATGGCAATGCTCATTTCAATAAGTATCATGTGACCCTTGTAATGGGATGGATGGATACAATCATCCTGCAGTGGATGGCTGTGATCTGTGTGCAGCTGTGAGAATGTCTGCTTCTTCACCCAGAGTACAGTTCAGATTCAGCTTGTGAATAAGCAAACGTGGCAGAGGAGGGGGTGTCTGCGATTCCCTAATGAAGCCATTTACCCCTGCAGCACGGCCAACCATAAGAGGTTGAGGATGACATAAGAGGACAAACAAAAACTGACTTGAGTGGAGTCAGAGCCCCTCTGCATCGACGTGATTACAAATCTGCGCTGGAGACATGGCTCTTTCCGACTGCTTAGTCCAGCAAAATTAGATAGAAGAGCTAAGATGAGTATTCACTGATCCATCCAAATAGTGGCTTTTTATTACCTGGAGATGGGGCTGATGAGGTTTCATGAAACGCATTTCCTCGACTTTTTTTGTTTGGTTATTCAGTCCAAAAATATGGGGCACTAAGTGCCCTGGAATGAGCTCTGAAAATGAGGAAAGTAACCACGTTTTCATGCAGAGAAGAGCCGGAATAAGGCAGTAGCTTGAATGCAAGCTATTATATTGCGATTATTAAGATGTCAATAAAGTACTATTTGACTTGGTACATGGGGACTCATTCAAATAAAGTGGTGTAGAACAAGCGCAATGATCCTGGAGCTGTGAAAATAGTGGAAAGCTTGGCTACTTTCTGGGTTACTGCAAACTTGCAAAGATTCAGAATCAATATTCAGAAAACACCATCTGCTCTTTTGTCTTTCCTGGAAGATGACATTTTGAGACCTTCATTGGTTTGATCATAACTCATGGTCTGTGCTAGCTAATGCTAATGCTATTTTCTTAAACCTATAAATCAAAGCCTCGAGCTTCTTGTGAGAATGAGCGACTCAAAACTGGATCTGCGTTACAGTTACTACTCACATGTTATGATATTATTATATCCTATTCACGTCTTCCGGAGGTCTTGACTCTGCAGTGTTTACTTCCGAAGTGCAGATCACGCAGTCCAATCATAGTCGAACTAAACAGCTACATGAGGTCTATTTTAGCTGCCAGTTGTAGAATAGTCCGACTCCGAGAAATAGAAACGCCTCTCCCTTGTCAGGCTTAACATGGGATTTAAAAGTCCGATCTACACTTCTGGACCGTCTGTTTTTGTGAAACCAGCCTAAATGGTGGCGCAGGTGAGGTAACTTCGCACCACTGCCACATCGCAACTTTTCCCTCACAGTTCCATATTTTTTAATTTTCACTCTTCTCAGCAACAAGCTGTTTGTGGAGAATTGTTGTCTGAGTGTGAATATTTCTATAATTTGGACTAAACTTGGCATCTGCCAAGGTACTGTTTTCGCCGGGAGAAATTTCCCACATCTCTGAAGCTGGTTCTGCTGTGTTTAAAGTCGGGCTTTCATAGTGAACATGTTAAAAACATGTTATATAACTACTGTTATATAGTGAACTTTGACACCACAAATATTTTTGTTGTACGATTGAAGCGCTCACGTTAGTACAGCCATCTGCTTCATGACTACGTCTACCATCCGTTTTAATGACAGATCAGGAAGCAGATCACAGAGGAAAGGGGGACGGTCATGCCATGCCGTCCCTTTGACAAGGCTGTAGTTATTTGCAGTTACTGCCGATAACAAAGCCATGACGAAGCCGGCAGCACTGACGCAGCCGCTGTGTGAATGGACACTGCATCTGACACTGACCTGAGGCGGATTCTATCATTTCTCTCCGTGAAACGCTGCTGCTCTGCAGAGATCACGCTTGTCAACTAGGCATTCATCCTCAGCAGCAGCATTCATGAGCCGTAAAACTGTGCTGAAGTAGTGTAACCGGGTGACTGTCCTTTCCATCTCCTGGGGTCCGTTTCAGCTTGAGATACTTTGCATATGGAATTGGCGTATGGAAATTCTGTATTGATAAAATCTTCAGCCTTTTCAAAAATCTTAAAAAGATTAAGTTGGCTACATTTCAACACAATTCGAAATGTAATTCTGGGCCCCAGTTTAAATCACAGACTGTTATTGCAGACTGTGACCCGAGTACATGCTGTGAAAGTCCCTTGAGCACTGTCTTGCATATGGGACTGATTCATCGGGATGATTCAGATTCTGTCCCAGGCTCTCAGTTTAATCATCTCCTCCACTCTGTTTTTGTCTTGACTCATAGCCACACTTGGTCGCAAGCTAGTATAGCCATGGCCTTTTTGCTCAAGAATCTCCCAACAACGAAAGTGTGCACTTCCCACTCAGACATGTTCTTCTCTGGCACTATTTCTCAGGAAACGCGCAGTGGAAGAGGTGTGTGAAATTCTGTTGCTCATGCTGAAGAACCCCAAATTCTCAAATAAACATTTGTTATTGACAGCATCCACATGGCACAACAGTTTGTAGCAGCGACCAGAAACATTCCAGGTTTTATTTGGTGGCAGATTACAACACAAAATTTGTTATCCCAAGTTGAACTTAACTTAACAGTTCCCAGGCTTGGCTTTGACAGCAGACACGCTATTTGGTTCCTGGGAGCTGGCCAAAAGTGTTTTTTAATTCATTTTCAAAGTTGGCAGGGTGGATTTGGAGTTTATCACTGCTGGTCAGAGATACCATCAAACTCTGTAAAACTGTAGATAGTGTCCTTCAATGACACTGCTTTATGTCAGAGGGAAAAAAACAACAAAAACCTGACTGCCTTGTCGGCGAGTTAAGACAGATGCAATTATAGCTCCCAGCTCCTGATCAATAACCCATGTCTCTTTCGTGCACTGAAGATCATTCATTACATTCTATTCTCTTTTAAAGACGGAGTGAGCTAATATGAATAGCATGACCTGGTGGCATAGAGGCCTGTGCAGGCTGGAAGGGTTCCAAAATCCTCCTCTCTGCCTCTGACTTTCATTAGCATCCACATAATACGTACAGCGGGCACTGTGAACATCTCAGAGGACACCCACAGCATGCTCGGTCAGGGCGAAACTGGGAAGGAGAAAAGAGAAAGGCACAAAAGCTAGGCCTGCTCGGCATCCACATCACGACTCGGAGCGCCAACTATTCCGGGGAGGTTGCTCTTCTATCCATGTTCGACATTCCAACAGTCACTTACACATTTTGGATTTTAATATTTTGTTCTGATAATGGCGCACATTTCAGAATGTATCGACATTGGATCCCGTTCTGTTCAAAACCTGATGGTAATATCAATCTGGCAAACTTCTCCCACTGCCGTGAACATCTTTGAAAGTTCAGTATTCCTGTAAACTCCAGTAGGTCACTGCTGAAGGTCATCAATATACAAGGCTGATCTTGTCAACAGATCAGACCAAGGTAAAGACTTTTTAGTAGTAATGGGCTCATAAGATTTCATGAAACACTGTCTTAATTTTCAGTGGCTGGTAGATGGCGCTGTGTTCTGAATGATCCTTTTTTTTGGTATCTTTAAACCATGTGCAGCAGCTACTGAGTTCCACAACAGCATGTACATGTAGAGTTGGTAGATCACAGAGGTAGATGGCAGATGCACGAGACTGGATTCATCTAATGTCTTTTTCAGCGCTCTCAAATTATCTAGTTTATTCAACTGTATGTCATTTAGTGGCCCATCATGTGTGGTGCCATCACTCTCAACAATAAAGTTAGTTATGGTGACCAGAAACTTAACAGTTCCCGTGATGCATTGCAGACAACTCAACCAATCACAGTGGAATATGGAATTCCATGGCAAGCAAACTTTATGTCACCAAGATCAGTCAATGTAGTTTATTGACATTAAAGCACTCAAATACATACATTTCATCATTCTGATGTGACGTGTTTAATCGAAATGTTGCCATTATGTGTGGTCTGAGTTTGTTTCCATCACTGTTTCCAAGACTTGTCAGAAGTGACATCACTTGTCCTCGTGCATTCTCCAGCGTAGATGGCCTCTTATAGATCAGACAAAAATATGAACAAATGTGCAATATAGATTCAAGGAGCAGCAACTGTAACTATGCAGCCTCCTTTTGGAAAGTTATGTGAAGAAATGTTATTTAATATTTCAGTATTTATTCAGCAGTTCGAAAATGTTTTGCATTGCATCTACGCCTCCATATTGTAACCTATTTTTCTGAACCTTCCGCAGAGAAAGAAAGGACAATAAAGAAGAACAATGTGGAATATTAAATATATTTATAAGTCAAATACACATTTTGCATTTTTATGGTGTGTAGGTCTTTGCAACTTGGTCAGATAGAAGTATCTGGCGAGCTGAAAATGTCTGCTCACCCCTGCTCTAATGTATAATGTAGAACTCTGTTATGCATTGCTTTGAAACAAAAGGACAGAAGTGTCTGACTCATTTATAAATACATTATTTAAGGATCAGGTTTCACAATTTACTTTTATCTGACTGCCTTTTTTCACCAATATTTAACATGCATGCAATGAAACATTTTTAGAGAGTTATAACACCAGAATGTGTTTCGCATACATGGATGTTGTGACCACATTGTAGAAATGTGTGAGCATGAGCCCGTTTATTCAATGAAACACAGTCCCTGTACTAATATCAGACGTTATTGGCTGTTAGACAGACTTTGGGTGACTAGACAAGTCATACGTGTTTCCACCAGAGGGCTCACTGGTGCAGAGAATACCTCCAGTCAGTCCTGAATCACTCCAGTACTGTGAGAACTGTTTCCAGTCAATGACTCTGAAATCCTTTAAAGGTGAGCTCAAAACTGGTAGAACTCTACTGACAAAGTTAAAGTACACAGCAGTACTGATATTTCAATGACGTACATGAATATTTACGCAGAATGTTGACTGTGAAATACTCAGAAACAGGAGGCTGTTTATTGACTTGGTGATGAAGTAGCCTCACAATCTGAAGATAAAAGGCAACAGAGATGTACTGTATTATCAGAAATATTCAGGACCACAATTTCTCATTGCCTTGTCCTTGGTGCTAATGTAAGTTAATGACCTGTCTCACCTGAACTCGAGCTGCACATGATGTCACGTGGTAGGCTGGTCATATATATATATATATATATATATATATATATATATATATATATATTCCTTGTCATTGGTGCAACACTGGAAAAAAATGTTTTTGCATATATATACTGAACACGTTTGTGTGCTAATACACATACTTTACATGTCTGAATATGTGCTTAGATATTTATTTGAACTTTGTGTGTTTTTGATTTATTTAGATAACCATGATGGTTTTGTTTCATTTTTTTCTCTTCACCTGAAGTCTTCTGGCCTGGTGGCTGGCACCACAGCTGTAACGAAATGAAATCTTGTTAGTCATAAAAAGAGAGTTTTCAAATGTAAGTAGGAGTTGTGAAATCTGGGGTCTCAAACTGTCGCTAAGTTTACAAGTAGAACAATACTCTACCGTATGGTGTCTACACCAACGTGCCCAAATCTGTTGCTTGCAATTTCTGGCAGATACCAATGTCCTTGTTTGCACAGTAACCCAACTAACCCAGGTTTTCCAAAATGTCTTTTGTTGCAGTTTTCAACAAGTGCCGTTTGGTAAACAGCATTTTTCTTCCAACCAATCATATGCACAGCTTAGCAGATTTTGCTTCTCAATTCCCCCCAGCCTGGAGGCTAGGACCCTGGAAAGGTGTCTGTAATCCACACACAGCACCGACATGGGCCGCCAGTTCCTGATGTCCTGCAGGTTTCCCTTCTTCGAGTGAAGGGTGAGCACTTCTCTCCTGCAAGTCATTGCTCTTACAATGCTCTGTAAAATTTGGCGGTGAATCCATCTATGCCGGAAGTCAGCCCAACCTGAATGTTCTGAAGGGCGGCTACCAACTCCTCCATCTGGAGGGGTCGCAGTAGGTGGGAGTTCTGCCCCGTCGACACATCAGCTAGTTCCTGACAGTGCCCCTCCAGTGGTGTGGGCCCCTGACCATGTTTGCTGGTGTACAAGGTCAAGAAGAAAGCACGGCCAGCTCCCGAATCTAGCGTGGTTCTGTGACTTCCTCTCCAAGCCGAAGAAGAAGTTTGTTGGAATGTTTATTTCCTTGATGTTCTGGATCCGGGACCTGACAAGTGCAGCCTGCGCTTTCCTGTCTAACAGGTTGGATAATGCAATCTCTTTGACTCTGACACTTTCAAGACAGCCTCGATCATGTGTGGATTCATGAACTCGCTTTTGTAGCTCCACCACTTTGGTCTCCAGATCTTCAATTGGGGTGGTGATGTGGTGTGGTCGCATGTGACATAGAGAGTGTGGTTCTGACTTAATAACCTTATTTGTGTCTTAGCATGGTCCCACCTCTGCCTAAAACAACTAAAAATAATCTCTCGCTCTCTGACTAAAATCATCCTCCTCCACCGGTTGCTGGAGCGTACACATAGGTAAAAACAACGATGAAATGGACGAACTCAGCTTTGATGAGAAGCACCTCCCCTCCCCAGTGAGTTGGGTTTCAAAGGTCAGGAGAAGAGGAAGCCCACTCCTCCACTAAGAGAGGTATTGTGACTTAAAATGGCTTCCCTTCCCACTCCCTCCTCCTGTCTGCATTGTTGCTTAACTCAATGCGTTTCTTGGATGAAAAGCACCGATAGTATCAATATTATTTCATTTCTTAGTTTCATGAATATTTGCTCTTTTCTTGATATCTCTCCCTCCATTAATGTTGAAACACCACCTTGCCAAGCCATTCATGATGAGTTACATAAAGGAGAGTAAAAGCAAATAAATGAAGTAAAAAAAAAGTCCATAATTATTTCTCCTCCTCATCGCGCAGTTGCTTCTTTGCTTTTAATACCACTCTAAAATCTTTGTGGTCAGCAGTCAGTGTTGGCTTTGTGGATTTTTTGGTCTGTTGCAGAAATTAATTTATTTATTTCTTCATTTATATACATATATTTGTGTTCGACTTAAAAGTAGGGATGTCCTTGCTGTCTGAGGCATATTGTCTGTCTATTATCATTCTAGGTTCAGTTGTTCTGCTATTTTATGTTTTTTACTTTTCATTCTACATTATACTGCATGTTTCAGTTTGACAAATCCGGCAATTCCTTCCATATTTGTTTGGTTCTCATCATTTCTGTCTTGTTACTTTCAATGTGTCTTTTCTGTCTGTTCATTTCCCTCCACTCCCACCTCTACCAAAATGTCCTCGCTGCTCACCTTCTTTTTTTAAATGTATTTTTTCATGATCATCCTCCGTCCTTTCTCCCACCACCTGTTCAACCCCTAGCAACCCCCCGATTCCACCTGCATGTGCTGCTCCTGCTCTCATTTGTGTTCAGAAACACACTGTGTCCAAGAGAGCTCCAATATCATTGAAAAAGACTCTCAAATTTTTGTTTGTATGAACAGTAGGCTGCAAAACCATGACGCCAGGCTCACGGCTCATTTCATCACTCTACCCTCAGCAGTTCTTGTCAAACGTAAAGCATATGATTAATATTGCAGAGGCCTGCAGCAACTCCACGTATTCTTTGATTGATTCTTTTATTAATCTTTCCTCTCTGCTACTCCAGATCGATCTCAATATTTGGATTAAATCCAGTGACTTTTTGAGATTAAATCGAATCTTTGCTTGTCACGATGATTGATAGCTGTGCCTATCACGCTGTTTACAGTAACTGCAGATTGCGACATAATTTTCAGGCTAGTTTGAATTTCAATGTTGTTCTGGGAAACAACAGGTTGGAAAAGGTCCCCTTCGATCTTCAACAAACTTCACTGCTCTGTTGAACTTCGCTTATAGCGGATCATGAGTCACAAATAATCGAATCGTCTCATGAAGCAACAAGTGTAGTAATAGTAATTTAAAAATACATGAATAAAATCAAATAAAAAACGACAATGGACAGTTTGACTATATCTATATCTATATATATGAAAAATAAATAAATAAATGCCATCAATGTGCACTGAAATAAAAAGAAACATAACAACATAAGCATTTTTCTTTTTACAAAAACGTACCATAAATTTGCAGATTATTGAAAATAAAAATAATTCATTCAAATAAAATGAAATTCAAGAGCCTGCATTCATAGTAAATGATGTTATTAATCCAATACATTCCTGCGCTTATATTTATTCAAAATATTTCCAATAGCATCTTAAGATTCAGTCTTTTTTTTGGCTCCTTACAAAAACCCGAATTGCCACAGAGGAAGGAAATCACATTGTCGCGGAAACCTTTGGTGGCATATTTGCTTGCGCTCCAGGGAGTTGCATCAACTGCGAATGTAATAATGTGATAATTAATTTGACAAATTCAGAAGGTGTGATGTGATGCTGAGCGCCGCACCTTCCCTCATTTTTGCCCTGATTATAATGTGTTCTGCTAATTTCTTGTTGTTTTCCAGACCACGCGCTCCTGCTCCCGACATCCCCTCCTGCTGTTCAACTTTACTTTGTCAACCTTTAAATGACTGCATTCAAATACAGAAGAATCTCTTCTTTCTCTTCTCCATGTCCTGCCAGTTTTGCAATTCAGTCAATGACAGTTGGCAGACGTGTTTCGGGAAACTTAAAAAAATAAAAGAGCTCTGGCAGCATCAACACTTGGCTCAACAAGAGAGCTCCCGGACTCATCGAGAGGATTCTTCAAAAACGCTCTGGCTTCAACTTCTATTGCAGTAATTTAACAAAAGCCCAATGCATCACATGGAACCTGCAGCCTTTTAAAATGCGGGATGCAAAATGTGCACAAACACGAAATAAAACTGCTCCTTACAGCCCAAACACGCCCACCGTATCATTACTTTGCAGTCATGTTCTCCTCTCATACTTCTTCTCTGCAGAGTCACTGGGAGCAAAAATTTGATTTCCGCCTCATAACTCTCCCCATAATGCGATATCGCCTGCACTAAATTGCCAAGATAACCTTTATCAGAGTAGAGGTGAAAGCCCTGAATCGTTGAGCGGTTATTCCTCTGCCAGGAAAGAAAAACACGTAGAAGGAGGGGATAATAGATATTTTCCCTCGGGGCAAAGCAGTGGACACTCTGCAGCGCTGCAGGAATATTTCGGACAGACCGCCGGTTGGGAGAGGAAGCGAGTCAACTGACGTTCAAAAGAAAATCCATCCTCAGTATGTACAACTAAGAACTCTTTCTTTTCTGAGAGACTGTGTCAAGAGTCTATGTTTAATGTGTGGGAGAATGGAAATCTTTGTCTACACAACCTTGACAGACTGGTCCGGGAATACAACAAAAATTACTGAAATCTGATCAAATCCACAACAACCGTCTCTGAGAGGGTTCGGACAAGCCACAAGGTTCAGAGCATTTAGCAGGATCTGGAAGAGCAACCAGGGTGTGTGTATATATATATATATATATATATATATATATATATATATACAGTGGTACTTCGGTTTTGGAACGTCCTGGAATTCGAACAAATCGGAGTTCGAACAAAAATTCAGAGGTTTTGTTTTGCTTCGGATTTCGAATGAAAATCCAAAACTCGGACGCCCCTGAAAAAAGCCGGAAAAAACATAACGTGCACGGACCGATCAGCTGACCCACGACGCGCTCTGTTAGTGTGTATAACGCAGCCTCTGTATGCAGACGTGTCCCGTTAGCTACATTTACTGACTGTTTTTTCTTCATATTGAGGTGTCTCCACACTGGACCGTGGTAGAGTGTCACAGGGGAGGTGCTGGAGCGCTCACTCCAGGGTTTGATGTCCTGTTGTGGGCTGGAGCTGGGGCAGGGATGAGGCCAGTCTGGGACAGAGCGTGACTTGGTTTATGACTTTGTCACAGCCAAACTGCACAGAAGCGCACATTCAGAGCTGGACACGCACCGGGCACCTCTTCACTTCTGGAGAGACGTCACTCACTCGGCAACCCCTCCCACATGCAGCGGCCACACACATAGAGGAACAGTGCACCTGCAGCACACACTCTACATTCACTCCTACAAAAGACTATTTTAAGGCTTGGAACACGTTATTTCTTTTTCCATTCATTGTACTGGGAAAAATCGATTCAGATTTCGAACTAATCGCTTCTCGAACGGCCCTCTGGAACGGATTGTGGTCAAGAACCGAGGTACAACTGCATACACTTACGAAGACATACACATACAAAAACATGATAGTGAGCATTTGTTCTGTAGCTCTGCTCCTTGAATGCAGCCTCTTGGATTCTGGATTATTCTATTCTTCTAATTTTATTTTTGTTGCTAGCACACTTCAATTTCTGGAAAACATTTACCTGTGCCGTCAAGTCTTTTCCTCAACTGGGTGGGAGGTTGCCCTGAATTAAGCAGCGTTCTTGCCACAAGTAGTTAGTAGTTAAGTCTTTTCTTTCCACATTTTGATTTTGGCACACTTGTGCCCACATTTGCATGTGAAGTGAGTTCTTATGTCCATGTCTGGAGTCAAGACGTCTTTCTTTTTTGACTCAAGTACAACTCTCTGGATGATTGATGTCGTGTTTTCTCCCATCTTCCAAACAAACGCCCTTGTAAAGTGTGCATGTTTATGTATTCAGACAAAACATTAGTTTATTTTGTCCTCTCATCTGTAATGTTTTTTTGAGTGAAAAGGCTTCACTCAAAAATAGCAACATTGTCCACATATTATTCACACGTTTTTATTATTATTTTATATTATAATTTTCTATTAAAAAATATATATAAATATAGAAAAAATTATATATATATACATTTTTTCCCCGTTTTATATATATATATTCGAAATGCTGGTGAGTAACACTAGAATCTGCCATTTACTTGAAATCAATTGAGATAATTTAAGCATCACCAGTGAGGAGGTGCTGAAGTCATGGTTATAGTCTCCTCACTGACAAGAGAAGTTTGCCTGATGGGTTTCTATTCAAACTGCGGCTTCATTCATTTCAGCAATGAGAACACCAATTGCCTTCAGCGGAGAAGTGTGGACAGCCTTTTGTTCTGCCAGACCCCTCTCTCGACCTGCGGGTGGGTTCACACATTCAAGAATTAAAATTAAAATGAAAGGAAAAAAAAAAAAAAAAAAAAAAAGATAACAGTAAGCCAGAGACAGACGTCACATTGAGACACTAGTGAGCTCTTTGTCATAGTAGTTTTATTATCACGGAGCCACAGCGGCACTCGGAGTTTCATTAACACTGTTCACTTTCTAAATGGGTTGAAACAAGGGCCAGATTCAATTGAGCAGTTGATGCTGCCGCCACTACAACGACACTCTCCCTCAGCTAGTCGAGCCACGGGTCCCTTTTTGAAGACGCGGTCCTGCCAAATCACTCATGCAATTTACCAGTTATGTCTCTCTCTTCAGTTATTATTCACACCCAAAAAAGCTCTTAATGAAAATCCTACATCTGTGTGACTGCAAAATTGCAGAGCAATGATAATGAAACATTAAAGTCACATTCAGAAATCAATTATAAAGTGAGGAGTTTGCTAATGATATGGGCCTTTTTTTTGTAAACCCAAAAACTAAGACTTGTTTTTGTTGTCACCACACTATGCAAAGTGTACGTAACCGCTGGATATGTTTTTTTTCCAACTTTTTTGTGCAAAAGATCAAGTCACAAGTTCAGGTGTTACACAACGGTGATCAACAAATATACATGAACAAACTGGCATTTTTGTCCTGAAAAAATATTCATAGAATTTGTGTCTGGTGAGTCACTTGAAAATATACAGTGAACCCTGAACCTGTAAAGTGCCTCAGTTGGAAGCTGATCATTTACTTGTAAGCCTTGTAACTTGGATACTACAAAAAGTGTGTATAGCCAAATACTGTATCCTGATATGACAATAATTTGCCATGGTATTCACACTACTGTGCAGCCACTCCAGCGGGAAAGTAACACTCCTGTTCATCATTGACCTCACTGTCACTGTTTTAAACTGATAATTGGTCTGGCAGGGGCCACATTATTGTAGTTTTTTGTCACTAGCTGTTGCTAGCGTGCTGTTGTAGTCTGCTCTTGCTGAGTGTAGCCTGCTGTCAAATGAATGTTGTAGCTTCGATCACTACGCTAACATAACTCAAATGTGTTTTCTGCTCCAATAGGTTCGTGAAATTATTCGATCTTTATAGCATTTGCTTTTGTTGTTTATGATATTGTTTGCCACACTATCCAATGACAGTCTCCCTGCACCATTGCTATCTTCTGTGTTGAGTAGAAGGAGACACCATGGCAGCCAGGCACACTTCCAAAACATGGTCTTTTCGTGAGTTCTTATTGGAATTTATGGAACTTAAACAAGTTCCCTGTTAGAAAATAAGATACGTTTCGACAGAATTCATCAGATAGAGTCTGTTTCCTCCCCAGAAGTTTAGAATGAAGAAAGAAATGGACACATTTCTCATGCAGAATAATAGGCTGGTGTTTGAGCAACACCATGGGTCTGCACTGATGCTTCTTGATGTTGAATATTTTCACCCCAGTGTGCCAACATGTCTGGTTTTTGGCAGGACAAAAATGATAAGCAACAATGTGAACAAAAAACAAAAATCTAATTCTCTGCCAGGCTCTTTCCAGTTCAGTCAAGAGACATTTGCATCAAACAGACTACAGTAATGAGCAAGAGCTACTGCTACTTTCAAACCACATGTTTAAACTTTGAGCAGCAGACACTGGTCAGCGGATGCTTCTGATGAAACCATACGGTGCAACACATCATTTATGAACTCTTCTGAACAGGGACGTGCATCTAAAGACCCATAGTGCTACTCGAGCACCAGCCCTTTTCCCCTGCATGCAGACTGCCCCTTCTAGAACCCCTTCCTTTCACCATTCCTTCATAAATTCTTGAGAAAAAAGTCACTCTCTTGTCCATGCGTCCAAATGCATTTTGGTGTCTGATTTGAAGTTCCTGTGTGAATCGTTCCTGTAAGAGTGCACCGCTTTTACAATATGATCTCAGCGTCTCAAGATTCTAATGCAGCGTTAAAAAGTGCCGTGATATTGGAAATGCTTTACAACGTTTTACCAGTGGACACAAGCTTGAAAACAACTGTGCACGTGAACAACTGCTTGCTGCTCTGCTCCTGTGGTGGATAAATCAAGCTACCCAATGTGTTGTCCACACCATTGTACTGATCTGCACAGACAGCGTGAAAGTGCCTAAACTAAAGCGAGTGATTTTCTCTCTTCAGGATCTCATGTAAAATAATTTAAAATTACTTAAATGTGAAATCACAGTTTACTACGATAACACCACTTGTTTGTCACCAATATTTGCCTTCAGAGCAGGATGCTACAGCAACCAGGTTCATTTGTTTTCACTGTGGTCATCGCCATGCAAACATTGTTAAAAGTATATAAAAGCACCTCAAAACTTCCTGCTACGTTCTATCAAAAAAAAAAAAAAAAACACTTATGGAGGTGCTCTCACCAACACAGCTCAATAGTAACGTCAGCAGTAACTGTTGTTTCATCATCAGGTGGCTGTACAGAAGCGCATGCTGATGTTCGTCAAACTTTGATCAGATATGTGAACGACAATGCATTGTGGCACAATGGTGGCTCAACATTACACAGGACGCACGTGTAACAACGCACACAAATGTTGAGACATTGTCGTATTCGTAAGGAGGCAAACAAAACAAAGAAACAAACAAACATTTTATAGCCGACATGAATTTGCTGAACTCACAGTCACAGTTGAAACTGTTTTTTTGTGTGTATCTTGACTTTTTATTTAAGATGTTTGACAATGGGCCACATCTGACGGTTTTGGCGAAGTCTAAACCAAGGTGCAGAGTATGGGGATCTTTTTAAACATGCCCTTCTTTTTATGGAATGGAACTACCACCTTTGTCTTCACCATCTCTTGTGGCACTGCCCCTGACTTTCACACATCGTTGAAGTGATGTGTGAAGCCCGACAGGTCTTCAACACCCGCAGCCTCAGACATTTTCAGACAGATCTCTTCAGCATGCATTAGAGACTGAACTTTGGAGACCTGCTCCCACCACAGTGAAGATAAGTGATGTTACACATAGGTGACTGGTTAAATAGTCTGACAGAGGGTTGCTCTGCTCGATCGGTTAAGTCTCGATGAAGTTAAAGCAAGCAAAAAGTATGTAATAATGACAAATAAGTACACCAAAAATAAGTACATCTTCAGTCATTCTAACATGAAAAGCAATAAAATTTAATTGTCTTTATTTAAAAAAAAATCATTCAGCTTTAATGCATTTAGGATACTGTCCAGTAGCAAAGTACCTTTACAACACCTTTTATAAGAGGGAGGACTGCTGGTCCACTACTACATATTTTTCGTTTTAGTGGAAAGCAATGAGATATCCAATAGTGAAACAACTTAAAGCAACAATGCGTAATATTGAGAGATAAATATATTATTTTCATATTTCTTGAGATGACAGGTTTCAGTTTGAACATTCCGAAGTCCCGGAGTCAGACTCTCCAGCTCTCTGTTAAACATTCCCTTGGACTAAGTAACTTTCTTTGGGCGAGCTGCTTGTTGGCGTGTTCTGTGAGTGGCGTCACAGCCACAACTCCACCCACACTGCTACGCAATTCTTGGCAGAAGGGCAGAGCAACCTCTGAGCAAGCTGAGTTCCTTTGTTCACATCATGGCAGAAGAATAGAATGACAGAGCAAGATCCCGGACAAGTGTCGATATAAGAGATGCATTTACAGCCTGGCAATAACTGAGATCTACAAAAGGCTTTTTATGTGATCCTGAAGGTGTTTCTACTCGACTTGTAAATCAATTTTGTGTTCACTGCTGTCTCTGTTGTGTTGCCAAATCATGAAACAATGCTTGTCTATATGCTTGTTGTTTGTCTATAAGTGTAGTATATATTTATGTTTGCAGTGAAACAGATGAACTGCGGCGCTAAAACAGGTGCTACTTTGTGTATGGTGAAAATAGTATTTCAATGAATTGATTGCCAGCGAAAATGACTTGCTCATGTTCGAACACAGTTACGGAAGTCTGCTGTTAGTCGTATTGCAATGTCGAAATGTTCTGTGAACAAATAGCTGGCCAAACCGATTAGCCACGATGCTAATAACTGCACTAGTCATGTTAGTCAATATATTGCGGTGAATAACAGTATTTGTATCGGACTTGTTCGGCATTCTTTGTGCTTAGCTTGGGTCTTGGGTGTGTGGGGAATGTGGGGAACTTATTTGTGAGATGATGACAAACTTACTCATTTTATTGCGTTTATAAGAGTACAGTGTAGATATAGCTAGCACAATGGATTAGGGCCAACATGAAGGCTTAAACCAAAACAAACAAACTAACAAAAAACAGCATACCACACTGAATCAACACAACACAATGGCAAGTTTCTTTTGGTGTCCTGCTCTGACCTATGTCTTTATCCTCTTTAAAACTTCTACTTTTGTGACATCACTGGTTAGAAAAGTGATTTTCCATTATCTGGTGTGAATAAATCCCAGACACTTAAAATTCCCAAACTCCCAGCAGAAGAAACACCTTCTTTATTGGAAGTGCTTGTCTCTCAGTTGAGATTATGTGAGCACCAGTTGATTCTCCACTCCCCTATCCTTCCCCTCCCCACCCCAGGTCCTTTCAAAATTCTCCCTGCCTCACCTTCCAGTGACACGAGCGGCTCTGCAGCCAGTTGGCTAAGCAGCCTTAATGTTTTCAGGAAACCGCTGATGCCTGAGCCATTCTCAATGTGCCCTGAGCCAATAATGGTGAGAGTTAGAGTCGGCAGGGTGATCTGCTGTGGAGGCAGACGTGCTTGGACTGGAGATTGGGAGTCTTTCACAATGTCTTATGCCCGGGCTCGTCTCTCGGGTCAGTTGATGATGGTCAGCGGCTGATCCTGATAATAAATTAACATCATAATTACTTTTACTTAACTAATATCTGAACTTCAGACTGCATTTGCTGGACACTGTTTGAAAATAAAAGTGCTTTACAATAAATACAATCGGTTTGATCTTATGACAACTTAACCTCATCTTACATACGTCCTTGCCATCCTGCCGCTCAGTCCTGTTAAAGGTCACACGGAGTGATGGCTCTGGGTGAGAGGCAGGAATTCACCCAGGGCAGGTCGCCAGTCCATCGCATTTCTCTCCAAAATACAAATGTACGCAAGACGATTAGAAAGAAATGTCCGAAGATAAATAAAAGGGATCTTAGCTTGGACAATTATGAACCACAGATCGCAAAGTTCGATGGAGAAGTACAGAGAAGGTCAGAAGGAGCTCCAATGTGTGGACCTGGAGAAAGCGTATGACAGAGTGCCAAGAGAAGAGTTGTGGTATTGTATGAGGAAGTCTGGAGTGGCAGAGAAGTATGTTGGAGTGGTGCAGGACATGTACACCAGGTGTGAGGCAATGGTGAGGTGTGCTGCAGGTGGAACAGAGGAGTTCAAGGTGGAGGTGGGACTGCACCAAGACAGATGAGGTTAGACAAGAAGCCCCTTGGACAATGATGTTTGCAGATGACATTGTGATCTGTGGTGAGAGCAGGGAGCCAGTGGAAGATAAGCTAGAGAGGTGGAGGTTTGCCTTAGAAAGGAGAGGAATGAAGGTTAGCCTGAGTAAGACAGAATACATGTGTGAATGAGAGGGACCCAAGTGGACAGGTGAAGTTACAAAAAGGTAGATAAAAAAGATAAAAAAAGGTAGAGGATTTTATGTACTTAGGCTCAACTGTCCAGGGTGATGGAGAGTGTGACAAAGAGGTGAAGAAGCAGGTGCAGGCAGGATCGAATCATTGGAGAAAAGTGTCAGGTGTGATGGTTGTTGGCAAGGATGAAAGGGAAGGTGTACACAACTGTGGTCAGGCCACCAATGTTGGATGGTTTGGAAACAGTGGCACTGAGGAAAAGACAGGGGACAGATCTGGAAGTAGCAGCGATGAAGATGCTGAGCTTCTCTCTGGGAGTGAGCAGGATGGATAGGATCAGGAAGCAGTATATCAGAGGGACAGAACATGTGGTCAGGTGTTTAGGAGACAAAGTCAGAGAGGCTAGATGGAGATGGTTTGGACATGTACAGAGGAGAGAGAGCCAGTACATTGGTAGGAAGATGTTGCAGTTGGAACTGCCAGGCAGAAGGTGGAGAGGAAGGCCAAAGAGGAGATTGATGGAGGTGGTGAAGGAGGTGGAGGACATGAGGTTTGTAGGTTTGAGAAAAGAGGAAGCAGGGTGAGATGGAGGAGGATGATCCGCTGTGGTGACCCCATCAAATGGGCACAGTTTTCATTCAATGGAACGATAGGTGTCATTCAAATGAACATGTTACCTAAATATCTATATGTTTTCCACAACCCCACACTCAATCAGTTTATACCTAAGTCTCATTGGGGAAACAGAAAGCTTTGACTTTAACTATCCGTCTCTGGCATATTACTGTACGCAAGCTTTCAGTAGTTTTATTTCATCGCTCAATAACGTTCTGATTAGCGAAAGGTCAAAATCACACCAGATAACACGCACGTCAACGACCACAAACTGGCAACATGTGCCTGAAACTAATGCAGAACAATTGGGTTTTGAGGACATGTGTTATGCTACAAAAATCTGTATTCCAGATTGAAGTTACAGTACAAGGGACTGTGTTTCAATATGTCTGTGAGGAGCAACAAATGCTGTGGTTATATACAGGGTCACATCTCAAGAAAGATAACCACATCACCTGCATTATTAGATTAGATATTATTAAAAGCTTAACTCTGTTATTAAAAAGAAAACGTCTGAATTCTACCTTGATACCTGCCAGTTTGTAATAATTTGGATGTTTCACTCACAGCAAGTGAGATTCTCGCTGATCTCCTTCATGAATCAGAACTACGCAGTTCTCAAAGATGCACAATTCCTTTGATGTTTATTTTCTTAGTTTTCATTGTTCAATTGATTAAAAAAAGACCATTTGTTTACAGCATTGGTTTGAGAAAGTTTCAATCCATTCTCCCTCATTTGTAAAAAAATTATGTAGCTCGAGTGGCCGATCAAGATGAAGCAATATTGCAACTGTGCCAGGAAAAAAAAAAACAAGGGATGCTTTTTACAGACTCCTTATAATCCTGTGATCGCTCACCCTTGAAATAAGTGCAATCATTTCCAAAAGCAGATACATTTTCACCAGGGGAATCATTTCCTGGCTTCGATTTAATTCATCAGCTGCAGCCATGGGATGCAGGAACGTCTGTTGGTTCTTGAGCGATGGTGTAAAATGCAATGCACTCATTACAAAGCAGTTTCCTAAGAATAATGTAGCCACCTAAAATATGGCTTCACGCCAAAAAATCTCTTTAAAACATTTTAATTTGATTCTGACTATTACAAAAGTGGGGTTTGGTTCCTTGTGCATTGAAAAGCAATAATGAAGTAGCTCGCATTTAGGGTGATGTTTATTGTGTAAATGTTTGGTTCCTATTTGCACAACACACCAATGTTAATGTCTCTGACTGAGTCATGGTTGTTGCTGTAGTCTCAGAGACAAAACATATATATTTTAATTTCTTTGGAAAAAATAAATAATTTGAGCGGACTTGTAGCCATTCACTGTTTTCTACAGTCAAATGCAGTGATTCGATGGTGAGATGAGGACGTACCCCAGTACATCTCCTGACAACATAAACACTCCTACGCAGCCTCTTCTTAAGCATTTTTTATAATTACAGATTTGTTTGTGGCAATTTAGCTTGGGACCGTCATTAAACTGAGTGGGTGTGTTTTGAATTTATTAGAACAAGAGGATTTTTTTCATCTTCTCAGCAACAATAGAGGCCCTGCAGATGTTGAAAAGCGGGGACACAGTCTATAAAATAATTCACGACAGACGTTTTTTTTATTATACACAACAAGTAGATGAGTGAAGTTAAAAACAATAGAGCTGTTTTGAAAAGAAACAAAAATGCAATTTATGGACTAATAACGTTACCTTATATATTTTAATGGAATGCCATCTAGACCTTAATAAGTCTTCCGATGCATGAACAATGATCACATATTCTCATGTACTTGCATTCGTTTGGAAATTAGATCATTAAGCATAACACAGCAATACATTTTCAGCAGTAAACATGTGCCTTCCAACAACCAAATGTATTTTCAGAAACGCATTTTTTTTCAACAATGCAATGTCTTTGGAAGGAGGCAGAGCTGGAGGTAGCAGAGATGAAGATGTTGAGCTTCTCTCTGAGAGTGAGCAGGATGGATAGGATCTGGAAGCAGTAGATCAGAGGGACAGCACATGTGCTCAGGTCTTTAGGAGACCAAGTCAGAGAGGCTAGACTGAGATGGTTTGGACATGTACAGAGGAGAGAGAGCCAGTACATTGGTAGGAAGATGTTGAGGTTGGAACTGCCAGGCAGAAGGTGGAGAGGAAGGCCAAAGAGGAGATTGATGGAGGTGGTGAAGGAGGACATGAGGTTTGTAGGTTTGAGAGAAGAGGAAGCAGAGGACAGGGTGAGATGGAGGAGGATGATCCTCTGTGGCGACCCCTGAAGGGAGAAGCCGAAAGGAAAAGAAGAAGAAGAAGACTGTCTTGGAAAAGTGTTTGATTTTGAACAATATTTCTAATGTTCTTTTTACAAGCAATATTGTGGGATGATGCATTGTACAAAACTAGAAAGCTAGTGAGAGGGTGCATGAGATCCAGTTCTTCGATCAGCAATATTACCAAATCATAAACAAAGTTGAGTGGCCATCAGGTTTATTTTGGGTTTTATTTTGAGAGGTCTGTGATCACAGCTTGGTCATGATTTGCAGAATGTACGGCGTTTCTGTACTGTTTTCAGCCATTGTTTGCTGCTCATATGGAGAGACGTGCTAGCGTTTCCTGCTACACCTGTTCCCCTTGTTGTGTTGTGGTGATATTTCGGGTGGATAAAGTGGTGATTTTTAGCTTTGCACTTCAAACTGGGACTGTACCAAATCTGTCATTGGTTTCATTCTCCTCCTGGCCACACATAAAAATAAGAGCTTACAGAAATCAATGGACTTTCAGTCTGTGGTAAAAACACTCAACTCAGTGGTGGCTCTCTCCAGTTGATGATGGTTCCAGTTGTGACGGACAGCTAATGCTGCACAGTTTTCACTGAGACTTCTTAATACCTGTAGTGCTGGTGAGCTGTGTGTTCAACTATTTTCAATCTGGAGACACAATTAAATGCACCTTCAGACACATTTTCCCTGGGTTGTCATCGACTCTTGTCTTGTCAACGCAAATGTCCTCTCCAGTGGAGACATTAATGCTGTGTACTTACCTACTTTTATGAGGCTTGTTTTATTTATTTATCACCATCCACTCTTCTCACAATGCAGTCATGTTTGTTGTGGCAGCTGCAATTGACAGGTGTGTCATTTTGAATGACAGTTTTGGGTGAGACCATTACCATCCCACCTGCGCTCCTGACAGAGATGAAGGCATTGAGCCAACAGACTCGGGTCACGTGCTTGTCTGCAGGCCTGCCGTTTCAGTACCTCTGCGCTAAGAGGTGAGTTTAGAATAAATATGTCATCATAGCATATAAACAAAACAATCTGAACCAAAAAATGTCCTTTTCTTTTTTCTTTTGTTTTTAATTTTGCTCTTGCCTCAAGGTCTCACTTTTCTCTTCAACCAAACAATTCCTTTTATCTTTGTCACATATGAAGGGTGTTATCCACTGTTGACCCTGTGGTCATATTTGGATCCTGTTTTTTTTCTTTGCATTGTAAAGCCATACTCTATGTCATGTTACATCTCCTTGACTTGGTTCATGACCTCCACAAAGGAAAGTTTCATCTGAAATAATAAGAACAATAGTAAATGTTGCGTATCCTGAAGATCTGTCTTGAAAGTCTGTCTTCAGTTAACCTTTACAAGGCTGCACTTGCATAACAGAAACAGTTGTCTCAGTGCACCTAGTTGGTTATTATCTGAACAAAAACAATTTATGAAAAGCTACACAATTTCCTAATTTGTCAAATGCAAACAAAAGACAAAAATCATAAGCGTAATTGATATTGCATCACTTGAAAAACAACAGATTTCCTCTGCTTGGTAATGAAATGTGCATCACTAATAATCTGCGGTGTCTTGAATGGTCTAAAAATACTGACGTTTTATGAATCCATGAGACGCAAGTAGCCATTTCTGCAGTGCTGTTATCCATCAACCTGCAGAGAGAGTGGAAGCCACAATTAAAAACACATGATGGATCTGGTTTCCTCCTTCTAATCTTGTCTCATAAGCGGTGAAAAGCTCTTCCCTGTCACGGTCTCACACTGCCATTGTCCCAGATTTTGTAGTTGTCAGAAGTTTGCCTGTCATCTCCGGCAGGGGACAGGAAATGGTGGCTGGCTGAGAGCAAATGACATGGGGGGAGATGACGGCGTATATTCCATAAATCAAGGCGAAGAATTTATAAACATTTGACAGAATTCTGATTGAAACGGAGATGAGTTTAGAACCAAAGGTTCCACAAATGATCATCTTTTTTGCAACTCCTCATCATGATCCATCTGCAGAATTGTAATGAAAGCAGCTGCTCACTTTTTCATGGCCTTGTATTGTCTGCAAGGAAGTGAATTCATCTGTTATGAAGTGAAAATTCAGACGATGAGAGACAAAACTTGTCAGTGAGCGAGAGACAGACACGGAGCAGTCTTTTTGACAGAAACAATGATGTAACACAAAACAGTGTCACTGCTTTGCCTGGAGCTGCTCCAAGCTATGCTTGTTGCGGTTTAGTGTTGAACAGCCTTAAAAATGCAACATAATGAAACTCATCATCAGCCTCTTCTACAAAACTTCTGCCGCAGAAAATTGCATAAATACTTATATGAAATGAAGTTGTATTTAAATAAATGAATAAATAAATAAACCCTTAACTGTGTCTTCACTTTTCCAACTGCTGCATTTCATCGAGCAAAGCTCCAAATATACAGCCTGATGTACTTTCTACTTCACACAAACTGATGTAGGGGCTTTTTTTTTACGTGGCGTGCTGCCCATGCAGTAAGCATGAGATGTAGAAGAGTATCACCAGTGGATCAGTTCACTATGACCGCCATCTGGTGACAGCATAATTCATGAATTACATGAGTGACTTTATCCCCATCACAAAATGTATGTCATTTCACATTCACAACTCGCCTTTATTCATTCATTGAAAATACTTGCCTAAAAGGTTACATTGTTATCTGTGTACAGTTTTCTTCGGAAACACCTACTATCTTGCCTAATAGAAGAGTTTTCTGTTGCTATGTATTTTGCTAGGAGGCAATTCTGCTTTGGAAAAATAAATAATAATAAGAGGAAAACATGCTTTGCTTTTCATTGCTGGATTTTCTGCAGGTAAGTTTATTCGTCTCTTTAGTCCAAAGGGGGTGGAAAAACATTGCCGGCTGATGGTTTCAATATGTTGTTGACTACACAGAACAGGTCCCTGAGACGCCCGCGCACTGAGGTGAAGCTTCACAAATGGAAATACTGTGAAAAGAACATCCTTGTGTTGCAGAAAATGGTTGCTTACTTGCGAGCATGACCGTCATTTCTGTGAAGCCATTCAAGGTGATGCCATTTTGCTCTTGTTTGGCATAGCTCTGATGAGAGCCAGGGCTGAATTGATTTCCGAAATTGTGGGTTTTTGAAGCGAACTAAAGATGTGCGGAGATCACTTTAATGAAGAGCGTGCAATGGCCATATATTATTTCTAAGATGGATTCAAGGATGGTCTGAAAGTTCGTCCTCCATCCCAGAGTCTCCTTGTTTATATTGTATACTGTGCACGCCAGAGGACGGACAGTCAGGGATCTGCCAGTCTCTTACTGAGCAACACATTCACTCGCCCACAATGCATACAGAATACTCCATATAAGTGAATTTATTTTTCATTCTGGAGTTTCTCTGTCATCAGATTTTGAGTTGCATGTTGGCACATTCAGCTTTCAGCTGGAGTATGTTTTGCTTTTTGTGACATATGTGGTCAGCGCGTCACGTAAAAGAATGACTGAGGTTAGGGAACCGCAGTGTGGTGGCACTTCTTTCGCGCAGTAAAATCAAATGTGTACTATTGTAGCTGAGTCCACCCAACCTGAGACAAGACCAGGATCAAGCCTTTGACGGTCCAAGACCAGTTTGAGACCCAGACCAATGAGAGGGGCGAGACCATAACCAAGACCAGAGGCATACAGAAGTCTGTATCAACGCATTATTTTTTTTCTTTTTTCCAAAATAAATCAGTAACTGCAATGCATTCGTTGGGACAAGCTAGTGGTTTGTTTTGAATTCATTTTAGCATCTGTCTTGGTCTTGATCTCAACCCTCTCATTGGTATCAGGATGGGTAGTGAAGAGTGCTCCCGATCGACTCCTAACCCCAACCTGTCTTGAATGTGTCGCGAGAGGGAGAAATATTTTACTCCATGAAAACACAGATATGACCACATGCAACACAGAAAGCAGACTTCGGCATCTATTTTGGACGCTTAAGTCCACGGGCTAATAGTCGCCAACAGACGCCTTTGCCATGAGAATGTCACCGACACCTGTGATTCCGGGTCACTTTTCTTGTGGCTAAAGTTTCTCTCTCCAAAACTCTTTTTACATAACTATTTCAACAATGTGCACTTTTGAGAGAATGACATGACGGCCCAAGTACCAAAAATAAATAAAGGGGTTATGAATCTGGAAGTGGGCAATATAAACAGCACAAAATATTCTGCTAGAAATGGCCCCTGCAGCTATTTGAAAACCCTGCACAGTTTTCTGCCAATTATCATCTGCTTACAATTCCACTGCGCGGCGCACCAATTTCACAGTGACTCTTTCCAAAGAATCAAGCGAATCCAGGCCAACATTATTTATCCAAGCGACACCCCTTGCCACTTGGCAGATGTCCAGGCAGTGTCCTCTGCCATTCAGATGTCAAATGCCTTGTCTGCCATCTTACTTCCAGGCGTATATCCATGTTCAGCTCGACCCCAGTCATGCATCAGACCCTTGTTTTGTAATCAGATGAAGAAACTGAGCGAAGCCATTCAAAGTAATTTCATTTGCCAGCTCATCATTTTTGGAAAATTAGTTTTCAGTGTGAGATATTCAAAGCTGCCTTTCATTGCCTCCATATAAATACAATTAATGTCATATTCCTTGGAGAAACTGGCAGTCAGTGAGATCCATGGCAAAGAAGTCAAGTAAAGTTCAGCCATGACTTTTCGAGTGATGAGTTTTTGTTAGAGTTCTTTCAGGGTCTCAGACGCGCAACCATCTTTGCCATGTTGCTATTCTCTTCTTCTTCAGGCGGTGGTTGGAAAACATGGCTCCCTGTCAGCCCTCGAAAGTTTATCTGTCAAGGCGTTCGCTTGTTTTATCACGACTGTCTCACTGTTGGCAGTAATTGTTTCCACCCAGGAGGGGGTTTCTGAGGTTTAGGAAATTGCTTTTTTTATGCTGCATTAGCTCCCTCACTATTGGTTTGTTTGTTTCTCCCTTGATTCACGGCCATCAGCAACTCTTCCCTCTGCCTCCGTCCTCGCTGCTTCCTCTCGCTCACCGTCTCATCATCTGCATTTATACACTAACAAGCCAGTTTCTACAGTGCAATTCCCTGCAGCGAGATATGCACATCAGCAGGAAAACAAGGGCAACTTGTGTCAGTTAAGAAGGCAAAAGACAGGCTACAAGAGCAAGGCAGTTTCGAGGTGGAATCACACAGAGTTTCACAAATTTACAGTGATGACAAATGAGCACAGTTCTGGGGGGTTTTATGAACAATCTGCAACAAAGTTTCATACTATGATCGGATTTTCCAAAATTCAGAGGCCCTGTTTATATGTTGCACTCCCACTCCTGCTTCCATTCATCCGAAGCAAAATGAAATGGAAAATAAAAAAAAAAAAAAGTTGAAAAAAAGATTTTTAAAAACTGCAAAACTTGTGCCAAAGTCGTACGAAATGAGAGATGAAAAGAATCCTGACTCAGCAGAGAAGAACGTCATTGCATGACTCGAATTGTTTCATGACGGACAATGACAATCTCATATTAGCGGTGCTGGGCAAATTCCACTGCAGGGGCCAAGGTGAGACTCCATCACTGGAGCACATTAAAAATGTCATCAAAATGATATGTAACCAATAAAACTAACAAGTGAGCTTAACAACTATGCAGTAAAATGTGTCTAAACTCAGTCAATGATTGATACGAGCTTTGCAAGGAATTGATGTTGGTTTTTAAAATTTTTTTTCATGAATTGAAGTTATACGTTTATTGAATTTGAAACTACATAATAAAATTACTATCAGCCTTAATGTGAGTAAACCCATTTTAATGATAATATGTAGTCAGTTTGGACAGAAAATTGGACTTAAATCAATTGTTTTTTGTCTTTCATTAATCGTATTATTTTTACAATGTGGTCGTTCAGCCTTTTGTAACATGTCATAGTCATAGATGTCAAAATTTTCAGCTGCTTCGCGGGTGCCTGAGGGTGGGTCAAGGAAATTTTTGCAGGGGCACTGGCCCTTCTGAGGAAACCCCCACTGCTGTCACACATACTAGCAATTTGTTTCAAAAGGTTTAGGAGGGCTCTTCTTGCTTAAATCTATCTTCATCTGCATAATTTTATTTTAGCTTAGTGGTGTATATTGACCCATCCTCTACATTCATCGTCTCATCTTGCTACATTTACAGTAGTTGTAAGCCCACATTGAAACAATAAGGGACGCCCACGATTGTAAATAAAGTTTGAAATGAAATGTCATATTAAAGCAGACTATATCTAAACGGTGCTCAAGCGCAGCACCATTATGGGTGGAAATTTGTTTTTAAAAACTACGCTGCAGTTGCTGTAACGCTCTCTGTGGAAGCTGTTGTTGCAGTTTGTACAAGGAATACCTCATCATTGTTCCCTGGAGGCGAAGGCAAGTGAAGGTATGGTGAAGTTAGACCAGCATTAATTCAAAGATACCCTCTTAACGGATCGTCGTGGCGACTGTCAGGTGGAAAAAGCAGCAGGACTGCGGCGACTTCACCTCATCCCCCAGTGCAGCAACATAGCAATGTGTCACATAGAATGGGATGCTTTGACATTGTTGTCATGATGACCGCTCGGAAATCAACTAATAATGGGACACCGACCTCCCGATCTGCCTGTTGGCTACCACTGGTTTCCTTCAAGGAGCCATGTTCGGTAATGTTCTTCACTACTGGCTAAGCTGTTCAACTCTACTCCTATAGACCTCAAAGTTCCCCGTAATCCAGGAGCAGAAGTCAGGTCAGAATTTGCATCAGGAAAACCCCTGAGATGTTTTAAGACTTGCAGATGTTTAATGCATTTCCACTCCATGAGTTCTATCACTGTAAGTCATTTTTAATTGGGGCAAGGCTTCAGCTGGTTGTTGCCACTCTCTGCTGTGTAATCTTTGGCTGTGAACACCTACTTTATTTTAATAAAACCGTTTCAAACCTAGAGCGCCACCTACTGAGCTCTAAAATGAAGACATTGTTTCATGAAACCTCATCAGCCTGTCGCTACAAATGACTTACCTGGATAAGAGTGGGCTTTACTTTGACAGGTATATAACTCTTGTCTTCACTGCTAGTGCTTAGACAAACTTGTAAACAAGCGAAACTGCCTGACTCCAGTGCTTGTCATCGAACATCCAGAGTGGTATAAAGTGCTGTCGGAGGGTACTTTATATTCTCCACAGCTGGCTCTAATACTCTAAATCAGCCCTGTGCACTGCGGGGCAAATGAAAAGAAAAACAAGTGTAAGAGATCAAGTGCAAGACGAAGTTTCTGTTTCTGGTGCGAGCAGGTGAATTGTGAGACTGTTCCCGACTGGTTTAAGCGCTGGCCCAGTCCCAACAGTAAGGAAATGAAGAGGAAGCACAATGAGACTTTAAATCATTGCGGAGAGCTCTGCACCCTGAACTGGAGGCAACTTTCAGCCTGCCGATGATGACTCTGCTGTCGCCTCTGGCTAATGAACCCTCCTGGGGTCAGCAACCATTTCAGTCTTCTTCTCCATTCTTTTGTCCGGGTCCACTTCAGAGTTCACTGCGGAGCCGATGCACACTCTCCTCTGGTGTCATTAGTGATAATCAAGATTCCCATTAGGCCGAAGGCTCTCAGATCTTTACCAGCTAATAGGATTAATTTATTTAAACACATGGCCTCGGTCATGCTGCGAACCGGAGCCTCTCCTTTTGGGACCGGGAGAAGATCAGCCCTGTTCGCACTCGGAATCAAGCTCATTACTCCTCACGGAGCCCTTGATGATGTTATTTCAAGAAGCCACTCACATCTTTATTTTATATACAGTGACATCTGTCATCGAGCAGCTACGCCTCTGCAGTGCTTCAGAGTCCTTGTGTGGATCACTCTCTCAACAACTTCCAAGCAAGAAGAAGAAACCGACATGATATATGTTGATGCAGAATACATACTATATCTCATAACCACCTGGTGAATTCTACCAAAAGGTGCCTGTGAGTGAGTGAAAAAATACTCTGAATTGTTGAACTCCAATGTCGCATACACTTGAGAGTGTGAGAGAAAACATGTACTAAGGAATAGCTTGACAAAGCAACAGTGCAACATTCACCTTTGAGTGAGATGTATGTATTATATGGCTGTGCATGTAGTTATGTATTAAATATTATATCTATGTATATATTTCACTTATTTGAGATATAATATGTGCCTGCAGCATATATGAATGACTGACGTCTGAATGAATGAATGGTTACTTTTGAAAAGGAGCAGTGTCTGCCCTGATTCCCATTTTCCCTATTTTTGGATCCATGGCTGTGTGGAAGTGTGCATGAACTTGTGAGTGTGTGTCACTTTTTATTTTATTTTTTTTAGTTTTTGTGAGTGCCTGTGTGATGACCGTACTTTGTGGGAACCATTTCTTGACAAAACATTATCTTTGTGAGGATCATATGGCTTTGTGGGGACATTTGGCAGGACCCCATAAGGTTAAGCCGCAATTTGAGGATGAAGACCTAAAAAATAACAGGGACAGCTTAACTGGGTGTACGCTTGGTTCAGAGTTCTGGTTAAGGTCAGACATTTGTTTTGGTTCAGGGTGAGAAGCTGGGGAAAGCATTATGTCAATGAAAACCCCAAAAAATGTCCCCACAAGAATAGAAATACGAATGTGTGTGTGCATATGTATGAATTCCTTTTGTGTGTGTGTTTATCTGAATCCTTGTGTGCTGCTAAGCTTCAGTTAATAGTTTATTCTCCAGAGCAGTTTTTGTGTCAGAGACATTTTCTTGAAAAACTTTATGTTGTGCAGGTTTTTCATTTCCTTTGTCAGTTCCAAGTTTTCACTCCCACTATTGCAGTGTAGTCTGTGCGTGGTTCAAGTATATGGTTGGTAGTGATTCCCTCTTCTTCTCTGCTCCTCCTCATCTAGAGGTAGTTTCAACAGTCTTTGTAGATGATTCAGTAGCACTACGTTGCTGGCTGTAAACATGACTGACAGTGTTTGTCTGAAGTGACCTGAGCTAGTTGTCAGGTCACTTCAGAGCTCTTGCTTTGGCACTTTGGTATGTGCCCTGTGATCTGCCTTATACATTATTCTAATCGCCATCTTCTTCCTCATACATAAATGTTGATGTGTCCAAATGTAATGATAACATATTCATATCGTAGATGATTCCTCTCATGACTGTGGACATTTTTGCCATGCGCTTTGAGTTTTAAATTGTTGGACTTGACCTCCAGTCACAGTCTCCTCCCTGCTGCACTTGGGTGTCCCGTCTTAAATTGTTACAGACTAATAGACTTTTCTTCGATAATCTCTTGGTCTCAACCCCTCATTGGTCTTGGTCTTATCTTGGGTCAAGTGGCCTCGAGCACAACACCATTTCTACAAATGGAACGGAAATAGTACTTAGTATGACAAAAAAAAAAACTGACTTATTTGGACAGTGAAAATCAAAATATTTACTTTCTAAGTATGGAGTGACAAACCATCTTTGCAGCATGAGGAGTTGTTCATGATTCTTGGTGCCTTGTGATATTTGATTTTTGACATTGAGCGATCCAAAAACAAAAAAAAAAGAGGAAAAAAAGTCAAAATAAATATAAGCGCATATATATTTACCCCTTATTCCATCAACCAGAAACCATTACCCACTCTATTGATTTTAGTTTTTTTTTAATAAATATATATTTTTGATGATTGTAATCACTTTATTTTTTATTTGTATTAATTTATATATATATATATATATATATATATATATATATATATATATATATATTTATTTATTTATTTAGCCTGTTGTTTAGCAGGCGTATAATCAAGATAAGAGATGTTGATGAAACATAAATGGTACACACAGTGCTTTTTGCAAATCAGTGGATGAACCAGAACCTTGGAAGTAGACTGTGTGGCCTTCACACATCCACAAACAAACCCAGGCGAGTGTCCACAGCAGGTCCAGAGGATGGAGCGAGAGAATGTTAAAAACCTCCCCCTTATGTGTCACGACTAAGGCTAAATGTTGGAATGCCTCATCTGCACCAGAAGCTGTGTCTCTGTCCAGTTATTCATCCCATGCTGTTTTCACCAAGTAAATGTTCTCCACTCTTGGTTGTGTTCTGAGATTGGAGACATTTCCTTCTTCCACATGATTTGAGGAATAAAGCTTCAATAAAAGAACCCACAGGTATTGTCATACTAGTCCTTGCTTCCTTCAAATGTGTCACCATGAAAAAGGACTGACGTATAGTGATGAGTGAAGTGGTAGAGTCCGGTAACTGACACGAGTGATCGGTGGATGGGGTTTCATGAATCAGTCTCCAGATTTTCAGAGGCCACTAGATGGCACTGTCTGCTGTAAAATGGTTGGATTTAAAAAAGTAATTCAATAAAACTTAACTGGTGATGGATTGTTGGGTTTTCATGAAACAATGTCTCCACTAGGTGGCAGTCTTTGCTGTATAATCTCTTGTTTTGAGCATGTATTTTGAAACATCCCCTTTAAATTAAGGACGCCACCTACTGGGCTCTGTTTCATGAAACCTCAGAAACTCATCACCAGTATTGACTGAGGCGAACAGGCTTTTGATTTTCAACCGATCAGAGCTCAAATTCACCAGAACACCTGTTAATGTACATCTATATATCTATCTATCTATCTATCTATCTATCTATCTATCTATATATATATATATATATATATATATATATATATATATATATATATATATATATATATATATATATATATATATATATTTTAACTACGCACTCAGCCTTTGGAACTCTGTGTTTGAAGCCTGCATACAAGAAATGCATTTTCTTTCGTGCATGGACTGAGAAATGCAAAGTTCATTTTTTTACTCTCCAAAGAATACATCTGCTTCATCGAGTCATCGTTTTCTGCTTCAGTTGCTGCCAGAGGTAAACAGTTTGAAACCTAAAGTGCACGGAGACAGAGAGGGATTGAAGGTGAGACAGGGTCGCTCACCTCAGCCCAGCCGTCAGCCGAAAACGGCTTTCATCTTTAAGACATAAGAGCGGGAAGAGAGTGGCAGTCCAGGTGTGCGTCACGCTGATAAGCTTCCTCAATTCATCTGCTTGCCGCCTCCCTCCCCCCTCCTTCTTCACCTCTAACTGATCCCATCTTTACCCTTGTCCTTTGTCTGCCTCCTCTCACTCCTTCATTCCGCCGCAGAAGTATAAACCCAGATGAGACAGACTGATCAGAGTGGAATATACCACCAGAATTATGATTTATTTTTTCCCCATCTTTTTGCATTAATCCCCTTCTACCCTTTCCACATCCACATGGTGCCGTATCTCCTCAAAGTCTTTGTCCCAGACAATCGATTTAGAGAAAAAAAAAGTGTTTCTATAATAGAATATTTAATCCTGCGAGCAAAGTTAGAAGGTCTCACTCAAACACAGAAAATTACTGTTTTTCTTTCATTTCTAATTTCTGGCTCCCAGCATGGTTCAGAAAGGTTTGCTTTTTTTATTGATCACAGCACCTAAGGGGATTTTTAGTTGGTTGTGAAGTCAACATATTTTATGTTATCAGCAGTCTGTGGCTTAAAAACTAAACAACAGATTGGCTGGACACAATCCAGTCTACACAGGGCAGTCCTATATATATATATATATATATATATATATATATATATATATATATATATATATATACACACTATTTTATTTTTATACATTTTTATTAACACACACATATATATATATATATATACATATATATATATGTATATATATATACATGTGTGTGTGTGTATGTGGCATGTGAACATGGTTTCTTTGGCACGCGGGAGGAAACTTTAATGCACAAGAGAATGGCAGGAGAACTCAGCTCAACTTTGTCTAGTTTAACAGTCTCCAACTCGTTCGTTCGTAAATTTTTCCTTTCAGACCAACTGACACCAACAATATATCAATGTGGTACACAAATAGAAAAGCACTTGAGAGTCCCCCAAGTCACCCTTTTACACCTGTATTTATCTTTTTATTTTATTCACCTAAGATGAATCACCTACATTGATTTTAATCTCACAATTCGAAATATATTTCACACTTCGTAGTGATAGGTTGATGAGGCTTTGTGAAACAGTGTATTTACTTATTTTCAGGTGGCACTTTCAGCATGTTTTTTTGTCTTCGACTACAACTATTTCAATGAAACATTTTTAAATCAACAACGCCATCGACTGAGCTCTGAGGATTAGGACGCTGTTTCGTGAACCCATCAGCAATGAGCTCAGTGGGACAACAGGTGGAAGTAGCTCACCAGAACATACTTGTCGAACACATACAGCAGGCGGGAGCAAAAATGGAGCTCCACTGCTGTTCGACAAATCTTCAAATGGCTCATGGTTGCAGATGGTAATCCAGAACACCACTAAAATTTAATAATCTTCCCTTGAATTTTTTTTTATCTGTCCATTTTAGAGATGTTTTGCTAGCAAACAGGCATCGTCTGAATTGCACTGTTACTATAATACATATTACAATAAACAAATCAAACTGACATGAGTTTTATTATCTGGCAGTAACATACTGTTATCATCACGTATTAAAATGAAAAATGCATTTGAAGAAAATGTGCTACTTTTGATTTGCAGATTGGTCCATGGCAAGTTTGAGAAATGGCTAATGCAAAAACAGTCATTTGATAAATATGAAGACAAAGATAATTATTCTACACCTACAGAATCATTATTCACTGACTGAGAGCAAAAGTGAATCTGTTGCACCAAATCAAACCATCCATTTATTTCCTGCCACTCACTCCCGGATGCGAGGCTCGCAGGGGGCCGGGTCCTATTAGTGCTACAGCGGGTGAAAAGATGGGCCCGGGCAGGATGCTAGTTCATCATAAGGCACGTATTGACAGACACAGCTAGAGACATTTGTAGCCATCAGTTAAACATAACACACCCAGCACTCCAGCACAGTGCAGTGTACAGAACCAAACACAGATTTCCACTCGCTCATTTAACATTTTTGCAGGGTGGAAAACTTATTAAGTTTCACCTTGGGATGTGCTGTCCAATGGGAAAATGTGTTAGTTTTTGCATAATTCTGACAGAATAATCAATATGAACTTGGCTGAGGGGAGCACATTTGAATTTGAGGTTATTTTCTGTGTCAGCACGGTGGGAAATCACTCACAATTAGATATCAGCAAATACCATTCAGCACACTCGCACTTTCTTCAAGTAATGGGTTGGATCCAAAATGACCCTCCACGTACCGGCCGGGTGCGCCCCATTAGTTGGGTCAAGAAATGACTTGATCTTAAAGTGTGAGTAGTTTTGTGAAAGGTGCCTGGTGGCTGGTTATTAAACCATTTTTAAGATAAATTCAGCCAAACAATTCCAATATTTCAACTGCAATTCTTCATGTATGCCTTAGGAGTACGGTGATCGTAATTTTTTTGGCATTTTTTTCCCCACAACTAAATCAAAAAGTCACTATTTTTAAACACAGTATAAAAAATACTTAAAATAACATTACAAAATGCTAATTATTCAAGATCAAATGAATAACTTTTATTCTCTTTTCAATGAACAATGAGCAAATTAAACTCACAATTTCACTTCATCACTTGTTAAATATCGGAATGTTGCCTTATACCCTGACAGACCACTCCTCTTTTCATCGACATGACCAGGGAATCAGTATCCTGGAAAGCACCTGAAAGCTCCGGCTTTTAACTTCAGAACATGGCTGCTCATCCAAAACAATAAAATCCATGAACATTGGTGCACTGGTAAGCTTTCGCTCGGTTAGCCTCTCAATGGCACTCAAATTTGGTGCAGTGTCTTGTTTACTGTCGAGACAACGTGAACTGCAATTCGGATGTCATTTTCCTTGACTGAATATTGCCAAATCTTCGCCAATGTGGGCTGCCTGTACACTGTCAGTACTCTTGTGTCAGGCACTTGAGGCGTCTCTGCGGCGTCACAACAAGTGGTAGGATTTTCTGGGGAAATGCTTGCTTTGTTCAGTCATTTTTCCATTGTGGTCTAACAATGTTATTCATAATATATGAGTATAAATAGCGTCTTACTGGAAATAAATAAATAGATAAAAGATTGACTTATATTTGACACAGTGTCGTAAATGGCTATATTGGCGCCGACAAATCATCCGGCCTATTGATCACTAACATTTAGATGTTTTCATTTAGTCCAACAAGAGCCAGCAATTTTGTCAAAACATAATGTGCCATACATAAACATCACCAATGAGTTTTCTGCATAACTGGTGTCAGAAACGAAGAGGTGATGGATGAGGTGAAGAGGTAAAACCAAGATTTTGATGTCTGCCTGTTGTCCAGGACGGTTCATCAGATGTGGTGGGTCCAGCAGTGGTGCAGAAAGAAGGACTGAAAGAAAAGGAAAATGGACCTCATTCAGCGATAATCATATCACACTGGAGGGAATCGTGAAGTAATTGCAGCAAAAAAATGTGTTTCACTACTAAAAGCCTTTCAGCGATGATGTTCCTGGATTGGCAGCAGTTCACAGTTAGTTCAGCTAAAATTGTATAATAACAAGGACTGGAAACTGTAGTGCTGCCACACAACAAACATGCAAGTCAGAAGTGAGAAGCCCACTCACTACAGGACTAACAAGGTCTACCTTTCCTGTTGCTGGCCGGCACTGACGGATTGGTGGGTGAGAGAAAAGGAAAGGCTATAAAGAGATATCCTTCCCCATCGAGACGGTCGTGCAAAGGCCTGGCCATCATTTTGAAGGGAGAGAACCAGACTAGATTGTGTGCTTGAAGTTAGATGTTGAATGAGTCGTGATGAACTTCAGCGGGAGGACAAAGAGCAGTTCTAGAAACAAGTTAGATGAGGTGATAGGGAGTAAACCCCAGAGGGCGATAGGAGCAATGGACATGTCGTTGAAAGGACAGAGGAGTGTTGGGCAGGTACGGATGGATGGAGATGGTGATGAAGAAGGGAGATGGTGTGCACATCGTTCCAGAAGAGACAGGAACACGGGGTAACAGAGGAGTGAAGGAAGGAGACCACAGATAGATCTTGTGATGCACAGAACGGTGAAGCCCATTTTTTATTACTCATTCAAACGTGTTTATCTTTTCAATGACTGTATTATTATGTTTGTGAGCATGTTCTCTTTTTCCTCATGTGTTGACTGCACATCAGTTACCAGCTGTTTTATGGTAAATCCATTTTTCCTGATATAATAAATGATCTTTATTAATAATGCCTCGACCAGCTTGTAGAAAAGTACTTTTTTTTTCAATTTGTGACTGAGTCAGATTTCAACAAGTTGTCATGGCCATGGCCAGGAAGAGCCTGACCAATCTGTTGTTGGAATAAAAATAGCATAGTCTTACTTTATACACTGAACATTAATTTGAGGAACACATAACGGTGAATCACAGTCAAAGTTGGTTATTAAATTCCATGTGAGATTCGTCACCTGACGACCTTAAACGACCTTAAAAAACACCTATCACTATCTATCTACATCGGATAGTATCACTATTCAACATGACCAATATTCATACAATGAAACACATTACAGCTGCAACATTGTCACATCAGTGCAGATGCAAAATGACCAAGCATCTTCCATTGGGATTTCCTTCAGGCTGCACTTCTTAACAAGGAAAACCACATGTCTCTCACAACATTGTACTTCACTGTGACTCAACCAACATTAAACTAGACTGCAATACACCACAATCTGATTGTGATTTTCTGCCCCCATGGTGCGGCTGAGTCAACAGTTATTAGACTTTATATAGACGTCAGATAGTCCACATCCAGCTGCAGCACTGGAACCTAGGACAAACAAAACAACATACCTATTAGTTAACATAGAATGGCCTTGAGGGAAAAATTATATTTTTCCAACAATCTGATTGGTTGCTACGAGAAACAAGCAAACCCTTATTTGTTCAGTTTGTCATGACTACAGCGGTTCTACAACCAAAAAAGTCCTATAAAGAAAGCTCCACCGTTATGATCATGTAAGGGAGAAAAACCACAAGAAGTTTTTTGATATTTCCCTTCCAACTTTCCAGTGACTGAGGTCCCTTCAATACTGCAGCATCAACGGCACAGGTACACGCTGACTTAACTGTCTCTAGGGAGCAAATAGAGACTCAAGTAAGCAGGAGATAAAGGAAGAGGACATTTGGGTTTCCTCAACTGTCAGCAATAATGCAGGCACCATTTTCAGGTGTTGGCTCCGCTGATTTGTTTTCCACATGGCAACCCTCCTGTGCTGGCCGGTCATCTGATGATGTGGCCAAGCGTTGTGGTCCAAGATTGGATTTTCACAGACTCCTGGTGTCCTCAGACGTCATGTACATGGAAAGAGAATTGAGGAGAACGCTCTCTTGCGTGTTTCCGGCCAGTCATGACAATTCTCTAATGAAGTCTCATCACATCAGTTATTTTGTTGGATGTCTGTTGTTGTTTTGCGAGTTTGCGCTATTCTTTCTTTTCAAATAGTTTGAAAATCCATATCTAGTGATGCTACAAGAGCAGTGTACTGAATATTGCTGACGGGAAGAAGGAGACTCTTGTATTTTATTTCCCTTTGCTATATATACATCTGAAGACCTGCATTGATGAAGAGGCTGACTGGACCTTCATCCCAAGGTCCTGGTGATATGCCATGGAAATAAATGATGCATGTGGATGTTTCTACCAGTCACCAGGGACGGGGAGATGCCAGGGGTAACGTTAGCTATCTGACTCATCGACTTGTCAGTCGACCTGTTGACTCACAACTCTGACTGTGACCTTCGACCAATCAGAGTGCACTTCGGCTCAGCGACTTCAGAACTTCGAAGAAGTCAATGTCAGACAAGTGTCGTACAAGACAGGCAGAAGTATGGACCCCAACTGAAATGACAAGAATAAAAGTTACATTTTAGATCAGGGAACACACATATATTACCATGAATTAGCTTCTTATTCATATGTATATTAGCAATATATATATATACTTAGCTCTAACATTCCCTGTGACCAATGGCTCAGGAGAATATTCCTTTGCAAAACTTGGAGTTGATAAGAACAGACTGTGATCCACAGTGAAGGACATACATCCAGCATTGAAAGAGAAAGTGATATTTCTTGAGCCTGACACTTTACCGACCTTCATTGAGACTTTACTTCACGCGAACCTTGGAACATATATTCACTGATGGAGAAACAAGTGTTGCAAAAACAGGTTTTTCTTTGTCAATGGTTTATAGATGTACCTGATGTCAGGATTGGACATGATGTGTAGTTGTACCCAGCTTTTGAGAGGTTATGACAAGAACCATGTGCCAACACAAGAACTTTATACGAGCATATCTCTTGAATACATTTTTTTTTTTCTCAACCACATGTGTCACGCTCAAGACCTGGGGTCTAAATCAGGCACACTGAGTTACTTAAAACTAGATCCCCTGCAGCCTCTTGTACGCTGAAAATTGTGCTCAATATTTATCAAGAATTTCTAATATCACGTCTGGGTTGGACTTGCTCGATGTACTCTATACTGTTTTGCAGTGCCTGACTGACTTCAACATCCCTGCTCAAGACAATGAAAAGTATTAAATATATAAATTAAATAAGCAGGTTGGCACATTTAAATATAATATTATTATTAATAATAACAATAGTAATAATAACAATTGCATATTTATTAGATGAGGTTAATTTTTAAAAATACTGTTAGATTAAAAGCCTTTTATATGCAAAGATGGAAATAAACCTAAAAGATATGAGATCACATACACAGACCATCCATAACCCAAGTAGTATTTCAAAGTCAAATACTTGTACAGCTGCCTTTCTAACTATGTCATCTTGTGCTCAACAAAGCACGCGTGACTTTTTATTCTTCTCGAATCATCAATCTTCGCCGGCCTTTGCCGTCGACTTTGGTCCTCTTCAATGAGCATGTGTTAGGATGATGAACAGAACTTCGGCAAATTGCATGAACCCCACGGCTCTTCCTGCAAGAGGGGTCAGACATTTTCCAGGACCACACCGCAGGTCAGTCTCCCAAATGTAATTGGGTTAAGTGCTGCCATGTAGGAGTTGGCACCGATGACCTCGTCCTGAGAAAATAGGCTATTTGGATTGATGAACTGGCCACATTGGCACCAAAGACACTTAGTGTGGGTTTTGACATTTGTCCTTTTTGCCCGTAATTATGCTGTAAAAGGATCTCAGACTGAACTCCAACCGTCTTCTAATTGAACAGCAAGCTCACCTTTTAGCCATGGATTCTTTCCCGGACACAGAAAAAAAATTAGTAAAAATACTCTCTGTGTTCTTCCACATTTATGTCTTTTCTTCCTGTCTCCCATTCTGTCTCAGCAGACGTTTTGCAAATGCAAGAGTGTCGTAAAAGCAACAACAGCATGTTTCTTTGCACTTATCTCCAGTTTCCTGCCCGCAGAATTGAAAAAATCAAGTGTGGACCAGTTTTGTTTTTACACAATTAAGTTCCTTTTCTCCTAGTTTGAACAGTCACTATATTTATTCAAAGGTAGAGGTGCAGACCGATTCACTTGATAAACTCTAGCACCTGGTCTGCAGCATCAAAAGCATCAGTTACTTCACTCAAATCTTTCCTCTTCTGGGTGATGGAAGTGTCAAGTGCCTGGAGTCGAGATGTGTATTGGTGGTCTAGTGTTGGGGAGGTTGCTTTTAAAATTCCACCGTAGCTGACAAAATATGGGCATGCCAAAATGTATAATAATTCTTATTTGAATTTTCACATATGGCAAAAATAAACCAAGATAACTAAATAAGAGGAAACTCCAGAAATTAAAAAAGAAACAAAATGCATAAAAAGTGCAAAAAAAAAAAAGTTCTCATGCTTGGAGGAGGTGGATTTGCCTGGATGTTGATAAAAAAATAAATTGTGACTTTTTGCTTTAGAAACAGCTTTCACAGAGAAACAATGACATCACAGCCCTGTATGCCTCAGCTGTCTCCTTGAAAGTCTCCACAGCAAAACTGGCACACTCCAGATTAGTGCACATTCAGCAACAGGTGTTCCGGTTATTGTCAATATTAACACACGATATTCCGCTACACCGTCATTGTAAGCAGTGAACAGTTGTGGAAACATGGAGACATGTGAGCAGCACACACTCTCCAGAGAAGCCAGTAACAAACACCAGTGTCATATTTCAACCGTTTATTTTCTCAAACCCTAATCAAACATGAAGTGAAGGGATTGAAACTCAAGCAGATCACTCCCTGTGGTGTCGATGGAGCAGGAAGCAGGTGACCACAGCGCTGCTGAAAACACGCGTCCCCAGACACACGCTTATGTCTCTGACTTGTGCAATAAACCGCATCATCCGTAAACACCGGCGTGTCTTTTAGCAACCGATTTGCTATGTTCCAGTGCTAACTAGCTGACACTTCGTGTGTGCAGATGCCAATGCCGTCTTTTTATTGGCTGCAAGAACATTACAGCACCTCTACAGTCGTGGTATAGGAACTATACTGGTCTAGATCGTTTCCACGGATCTGTGTGGACAGCAGAAAGATCTTTGTTTGTACGCAGCACTTTTTTGAAACACCATAGAAAATGACTGGACATGAAAATGGGCATAAGTGCAAGCAGCACCAAACGCAGGGTTGCGTAAATGTCGGGGGCTTGCGGGGAGACGTGCTGAAGCGCTCTTCACTGACTGACACTGGATGTCAGCGTCTTTTCCTTAGTGACACTACTGAAGGTACCGACGTTAAATGGGCTATAAATGGCAATTTGTCATGTTATTAAACGTAGAATGAATGGAGCGCCATCCCATAGCTTGCCTGTCTTTTTTCACGTCACGCTGCCAATGTATCAATATGCGACTTCTTTGTCAGTATAGAACGCAAATGCCAACTTTCCCAACGTCAATATATGACGCCATGGGAGTGAGGATGTGTTGATGTAGCCTCATGCTATTCTGGATGGAAAGCAGCAAAGAAATGCCAGCCGAGAGCACGCCCTCCAACAAATGGCAGCTAGCATGAAGTTGAACAAAAGAAGTATGAAGTAAAAAATATTGAAACATTGGGACTAGAAAGGACAAGATGAGGAACCAGTATACCAGAGAAAGTTGGAGACAAATCTAGTGAGGCCAGACTCAAATGGTTTGGACACATCAAGAGAAGAGACAGGGAACAGGTTAGATGGAGAATGAGAGAAATGGACTCACTGGGCAGAAGGCACTCGTTGATGTATAGAGGTGATAAAGGTGGCTTAAAGTGGGGGGCGACTGACTTGTTGTGACTACCCTTAATAAAAGATTCCCAAAGGAACAAGAAGAAGACCTGTTAGATCAAAATAAAAGTGTCACAGCGTACTCACCAAACCAGTCTAGCGGCAGTTGTGGTTTGCTGCGGTCAGATTTCGACCTAAGCAAAGCTAAGTTATACCAGAAATGAATGAAAGAAAGATATTGAGTGATGAAGATGTAGCCTGACGTGTGCGACAACATATACATCACATGACACTGTCAGGTTGTGGTGCTCTCTTGTTAACCTTTGGATAGCCGTGTGTACCTGTGTGTTGGTGGGCTGTCCTGCTGTGACAGATGACACAGACGATGATCGAGTGGGCTTCTCTCTCGCTCCGTCACGCACATTACCCCCCGGTACAACATACAGGTCTGCAGCCAGTCAGAGGTGATGCAAGTGATGTTGTGGTGGTGACATGTCTAAACAGTCTCACACACAAGGACAACAAATAAGCATGTGGGCCCACTTGCTTACACATTAATGATGTGGTTTTCTCAACTCCTGTCTTGACGCCAAGACCACCATTAATGGAATTAACAAAATTTTAAGTCCCTGCCAGTCTGTGAGTGTTGCTGCAGTGCAGTGTACCATGGCAAATCCATCCTTACTTGGGCCTTTTTTTCTTTGCCTAACTCCATTCCTTTCAGACTAATGCACATAAACAACACAAGACAAATCACCAGAGAGGCTGAAAGAAAATGGAAGCAGCAGTTCTTGCTCTAATGTTGCCTGGCAACTAGACCAAGGTGATTTAGTAATTGAATACATTCGTTTTATTTTTTTTTCTTGAAAGAGGTGCGTTCAGTGTTGAAGCAGAGAAATGTTAAACACGACGCATCAGACACATTTTCCGGAGAAAACCAGAGGAGCAGGACTGTTGTGGGTGTAGTTGTACTTCAAAACCATCCGTTCGGGGAGAGTGAATAGGTAATGCACGTCTTTTTGGATAAAGGCTCTTTTTTCACATCAAAGTTGACCCACATGCAGCAGAAGGCTTCGGATATGCGAACCGAAAATTTGGAAATTCAGCAGCGATGGATGCACCTTCTAACCGCATCCTTAAGAGAACAATGTGCTGCACTGAAGTGAAAATATCCTGAATTGAAGTATTTACAAACTTCTCCAGATGTGAACTCGATTGCCAGCATGTTGACATTTTGAGTTCCCACAGTCAAATATTGCACTTGCTTCCACCTCTTCGTGGGTCTCAATATTTTAAGTTCACATCCCAGATTTTTAAGCCAAAACAGGCTTTCGTGTGAGTCCATAGTGTGAAAGTTTCCTGGTTCTACTGTCACACTGTCTTCCCAAGCCACCTCAACCAGCGTCTCTTGACGTATAGGAGCAGAGGTTTTATTCCAGGCCCTCTTTGGATGACTGAGCTCCTCATCATGTTAAGTTGTCTGTGTTTGTTTCGGTAACTTACCTCAAACTAAGAATGAAGTTGACACCAGCTTTGTATCGCTGGAGTATTTTGGGGTTCATGAAAGAAAAAAAAACCCCCTGAGAATTCAAAAAAAGAGAAAAAAAATCCATGCTACAGTAGATAAATTGCTTTGTCTGAAATGAACCTCGCAGGCATCCCAACTCTCACAAGAACTGTCCGCATGAATAATTTGCATAATTAAAAAAGTAAAGATGATAGATGAAGGTGAGGTCGGCTGTGCAGTAACTGGCTGGTTGAGTTTGAGTTAGAAGCTCCACAGCTCTGTTGGTATGAGATGTAATTATTGTGACAGCAATAATACTATTATACTGACATGTAGTTCTGCATACTAACAAACACACACTAGAAAAAAAGACACACATATATGCACATATACAAAGTCAACTGTGTTGTAACACTAACCAAAAACGTGTGCTCAGACAGACTGCTGTATTACAGATTCCCATGAAATGTCCACTCAACTTTGTAACTCAAATATCCACAAGAAAACAATGCCTTTCAAATACTCCTACAGTCCATACAACTGAGTCTGGCTGTAAATATTTTACTTCGAATAATATACAACAGACATTTTTTTCTGTCTGCACTAGATATTGAGTACAGGATGTTGACAAGAGAATGAATGTGAATAAGTTGAATTCAGAAAGGGAATGTTCGATATGAGTCCCAGCCAAAATATTACAGGGATTTATTTTTTTTAATTTTCTTTTGCCAATGATATACAGTTGTAGGAAATTAGCCTGAGATACACTTATCGAATGTCAAATGTCAATCAGCAATAAACACATTGATTTTAATGTTGTGGTTGTGAGTGCAATACTATATACACAACATTATACGCCTTTATATGTCTTCATAACAACAGCCATAAAACATTGACATGAAACAGATGAATATTGACAAAACTATTGAAATTCACCAGAACACATTTATTGACTTTCATGTCAGGAAACTTTATTTTCTGCGCTGAATTATGTCCCTGGTCACAAAGACAGGTGGCATCATTCATCTAGACTCTGGGGATGTTTCAGTCGTTCACTAAAGGAGCTGCTCAGTGATGTTAGCACATTCCTCACATTGTTGTGTCTCCCACCACCACTACAGAGTCCAGCAAAATTCACATCTTTTCTCGTATTTACTCCATGCAAGCAGGGGCTCTATTTAAAAGAGAGAAAGCTTTTTACTTTGCTCATGTACTTGAGAATAAACTACTGGGTGAATCACAGGTTATGAATTATATTTTCAACTGAAGTATAAGTAGGAGTATTTATTTCATTCAATAATAACTTTATTGCCAATGTCAGTGAGGATCCCACCATCTAGGAAAGTGCTTTGGTACATTGTGATATAATAAAAAAAGAAAACACATAAATAAATAACATAAAATATGAAATGAATAAATAAATAAACAATGAAAAATAAATGCATAACAATTACATGATCATACTAGGACAAGTCAGACATGACATGGCTTCAGTGCTTCCCCAGCAGGTGTCACTATAATCTTGACAGCTTCCCTCCGCCCCCGCCTGTCAGACTCCTGCTTCATCTGCTCGTGTCTCCCCTTGCTCTTACTTCCCCTCCTTAAACAAAGTAATTGCCTGCAGCACAGTTCAGAGTCTCTAACTCTGGCAGATGCAGATCAGGCACGCAGCAGTCAATCACTATTTCCAACCGCAATCGTGAAAACCTCACGCGGTTGGCAGCACTATTTACCCACATTCATGTGGCTCTGTCGCCGTGCGCTCATTTAGAGAAGTTACCGCCATATCTAATCTGTGCTGTAACAACCAAGGCGGATTATATTTGGGGCTCGTGTGTCTCGTGACAGTCATTAATCTACTCCATGTCAGACGTCACTCACACATTTATAATTCAGCAGCAGCTATTCAGAGGTCTTGGCGCGTGTCTACTTGCGAGCAGGGCTGAATTTTTATGACTATTGATTATTTTATTCATCTCATTTCCGCTCCATCTCCCCCTTGTACATGTATTTACAAGCATGTGAGCTGTCGGCACATGTACAATATCACTGAGGTTCATTTAAGCAGACGCACCGGATATGTCTGCATGAACACGAGGTGAAGGTTCAACTTTTATGAAGGCTGCCGTGATTTTCTAATAACTGCAGGTCTGACCAAAGCCCCATCAGAAGGTTATTGCACTGCAATCTGGTGCATTTTCTGCTGACGGAGGACATAAATTCACTAAGAGATGAGTCAGAGACAAAACTTGGAAATAAAACTAGGAATCCAGCCAAGTTTAGCTCAGGTCATGGGGGAGATGGAGGGAGATTAAAAATCATTTTATCTATTATTAGAATCATTTGTTTATTTTGAGTCACAATTCAGCATAAATTCTGATTTATATAACGTGACGCATGGGGCTTTTCAACTTATAAACAATAGAGATGGGTTGGTCAGGTGTAGTGAAACAGGGTCCTGATTTTCTCAGGCCAATAGATGGCATTGTTTTCTGTAAAAGTTTTGGCTGTGAAAGTCATTTTTTTAGCAAATCCAAGTCATGTCCCAGGTCTTTGGTGATGAGTCCAAGTCAAGTCTCAAGTCCCATTCTTTGACTTGCAGCCAATATCCAGCTGACTACTGCATTGTTGTATCTATGAAAACAAAGCAGCAGCATCGGAAGCCGTGCTGTTAGTTTGAAATATTATACTTTATAACTGAACATTTTACCAGCTGTTCTTTTGTTTGAATACATGGATGTTACATTCATTTCATGCCTGTGTTCACTGCTCATTATAACCATTTTATAACCAAGTTGACAGTTCACTGGTGGTAATGCTGCACTCATCCACTCTGTCTGGATGTTCTCTGACATTTCTGATAAACTTGACACAGTTTACACAGCGTCTTTCATTCTCCACCCGCTGACTTTGCCCTTAGCGATTCTGTGATTTGTCCTTATCATTGCTGTCATCTAAACAAGGGTGCCACAGCAGCCAGTGGCATTGTTAGTTATTGCCAGGTCGACAGGTGTGTCTACAAAACTTTGAAACATCGAAATCTCAGGTGTGAGTTGAAGCTTTTGCCCTCAAGTCCAAGTCAAGTCTCACAGGTGTCTCAACTCCAAGTTGCAACAACTATTTTAAATGACACCACAGAACAGCTTTTAAATCAAGAACACCACCAACTGAGCTCTGAAAATGAGGACCCTGTTTCATGAAACCTCACTAATAAACAATATCGACCAACTTTTGCTGTAGAAAAAATTCAGCCATTCCGTTTATATATAAAATGCAATTGTTGCAATGCAGTTGATTTATTTAATTTCATTTCACTTTCCTCTTGTTTACTATAATATTGTATTTGTGTATTTGTACATTGCAGAATTATTTTATTGTAAAATTCTAAACATCTTTTTTACATTTGGGTCCATAGCTGTGACATGAAACTGTAAAGAAAATCTATTTCGATGGGAATTAATAAAGGTTTTTTTAATCTGATTTTTGCACTTAAAGAAACACCACTTGCTAGAATGTGTGCTGTTTCGTAATGATTATGTGTTGAGGCTTCATGAAACAATACCCTAATATTTGGAACTCTTAGTTTTAAATTGACGTGCGGTAGTTGCTGAAAGCCAAAGACCAGACAGTGCCATCCAGTGGCCTATGAAAATTAAGTGACTTATTCATGAAACTTAAAATCTTAACATGCTCTCCATACCCAGATCACAACCAGTTCTTTTCATAGAAAACTCCAGTTAAGAGACCAAAATAGTATTTTATGTTACATGAGGGGTGTAAAAACGGTTCAAACTAAATAAATACACAAACACACAAAAAATACTTTTAACTAGTTTCAACTAGTGAGAACAGATCATAAGACTAGTGAGAAGAGCAAGACCCAGACAAAGAATTAACTGACTGAAAAACACAGAAGCAAAAGTCCATTGGTCATATAAACACCCGCATTTATTTCTTACCACAAAAAATAGAAATGAAAATAAATAAATAAAACTGTTGCCATTTCTTTAAACTAGATCAAGAACTGAAATCAATGGTTTTGATATGCTCTAGTCTTAACACATCCTTGAGTACAAAACTACTTATATAGGTTATATAAACATATTATCGATAAGGTATTTAGCAGTATTTTTCTTATTTTTTTTTAGTGGTTTCGGGGGAAATGAGCTTGGCTATAAGCAAGAAAAATAAAAATGGAAGCAGGATGCGATCGGGCAGACAACCACTACCACGCTGACACCACTACACAATGACAAAACAGGACACAAATAATTCAAGACAACAATCCTAAATGTATAAAATGAGCTTGTTCGAAAGTAGAATTTAAAAATAATAAAGTTGAATTGTTGCCAAGCAGTAGTAGCAGCTGAACAGGTGTTGTCCGTTGATAACCCTGAAGAAGAAACGTCACAGTGCTTAATGAGCCTGTTGTTAACACAATTTAAAATGCAGAGACATAAGCAGGCAGAGTTGTTTTGAGATTTACCGTCGCCGCCGCTGAAAGCTGCTGCCAGCGAGTGATGGAAAAAACAAGGGAAGATACAGAGACCTAATTACCACAAAGAGCCAGAACGCCTTCTGAAAGACTCGACGGCTATCAGCTCAACACAACACGTGAAACCAAGCTGAACGCTGAGTGAACGCAAGCCTTTCCAAACAGCCTTTTCAAAGATTCCAAATAAAGAATGAATGAATGAATCCAGACCTCCTATGATCAGCTATTTTGGTCCTCAGGAAATTGGGTCTTCAAACAGGATGAATGGCAAAATGACAATATCCTGTTTGGAAATAACGTCAGAAGTTTGATCCACAATAACTTCGGCCAAGTGCTTCAAAGCAACACACTTCCAAAAGAGGTCCAGCAACGTCCCCCTGGAAAATAAACTTTTTGGAAACTGTCACACCTTTGACCAACACATTTTCCAACCACACAGCCAAAAATACAGTGAGTGATTTAAAAGTCCCCCTTTATTTGGTGCATGGTTTAATCCGAAGAGAAGGCCATTGACAAAGAACAGCTGGAGTTCAGATCAGATCACAACCTCCAACTGGCTCCATCACAGGCGCCCTCGGTTCGGTTTTGTGACTGATCTCATTTCTCCTTCAAAAACTCTTTTTACATATTCGCCTTATTTTCCTTTTGATGATGCAAGACTGCATCTGACTCACGAATTAAATGTGCCCACGAGGTGAGGGAGAGGGGGCTAAAATAATAGTCTGACTCAAATGTCACGTTGGAGGGAAGCTGTTAAAAATGCCATTTAGTTAGCCTTTTTTCCTGTGAGTGTGGCAGGCATCATGCTGGGTTCACATTTCCTTTTGGTCTGTCACCTTGAAAGGTCCAACTCAAGAGCTATTTAAAACTTTCTATCAGATCAGGAGAAGTCCGTGGTGTCGCTTTAACTGAAATGCAAATTGATATGTGTTACAGGAATGTCATTCTCTACCTACAATGGAGCAACCAAATGTGCGAGGGAATAGATCATCGAAGGACACACACATTTTTTTTGTGACACAATGCTGAAGTAGGTGATACCTCATGAATGGCAGAGGAGGTTGGGCCCGAGCAGCACGACCATTGATAAAGGCAGATGGCAGAAATGTGCTTTCTCAGACGTCGTGTCAATATTTTCTAAAATGCCTTCTTCTCTGTTGTGATGGCAGAACTGCTCCCTAGAAAAGGGTTATTTATAAGTCAGTCAGAAAGCACTACATAAAGATCCGAGTTACGGAGTGGGAATTAAAGGGCATATTATTGTTTTTCAATGGGAAGATACAGTATACAACATACATGCATTACAATAAAAGAAAAAAAAAACGGAAATATTTTTTGACCCATTACATTAACAACCAGTTTATTTTTGGTGTACAATTGTGTATTTTGACCAATAGACGTACTTAATTTTAACTGCCCTATGAGCACATGGTTCTCAAGTTTTGCGTCCACAGTGACTTCAAATTTGAAGCCCATATTGACAGTTTGTCAGACCCAAAGGCGAACCAAAAGGCAAAGCCCTTACTTCACCAATCAGTACTTTCATGCCTTCACCTGTGGTTGTGAACATGGAGTGGTCCTCAAGCTTGTGAGTACGAGTGGCTGCGATCATTCAATGAAGATGACAGGCAACACTGAGTCTACTTTGTGGTCATCGATCATAGTGGGATTTGGAAAAAAAAACACCTCAGCACATGAGTGACAGTGAAGAAACTACAACGCAACTAGGACTGCACATGTGGAATGGGGACTGTTGAGGACGGAGGACTCACGGCGCAGATGCTGGAATGTGTCATTCATGAGAGAAATTGTGCACATGCACAGATGCAGACAGAGCTTCTTAGGGTATTTTTACAGCTTTCATTTTTTTTAAACATCACACTATTGTTAATTCACAGTTAACCACAAACCAACATCACTATTTGTTTAGATGTTTATATATTGAGGGATTTCTATTCTAAATGTGCTTTAAAGCCACCAGAGTAGACAATAACGCTTTCCTCATGCAAACATTTATTTACCACAACAACCCAACATAACAGATGCTGTCAAGAAAATTCTTTAGAAGGACCTCTCAGCATGACAACTATGGGTACAATGGATCACTTCTCAGGATCAGTACTCTAAGTTCAGGTCTCTGGTTCAGGGGCTGATATTGTGAGTGATCTGGTCTGGCTGGTCTGAGAATGTACAGTATGTAAAAATATATAAATAATAATAATTACAAATAGATAAATAAATGAGAAACGACAAAAGAATGACAGTAAGTAAAGTCATTTTTTAAAATTGTGATTATTATTTATTTTTTTAGATGTAAATAATACAAATAAAAATAAGAATTAATTAAAAAACCTCTAATACAATTCCGATCTTTAGGAGCAGATGAAAGAATTCCAAAACACTCAAAAAGATTTTTTTTGGTTGCAATGGTGGACCAGATCCAGCAACAAGTCAACTCTGGCTCAACATGGACAACAAAAGAGCTCTTTCACATAACGCCTTGTCATCGCACAGTGTGCTTCCAAAATATCCCCTTTGTCCAAAAGTGGCTTATAAATGGGTCTAATTCTTTTAAAGGCTCGGATTTTTCTGTTGTTGCCAGATTTAAAGGCACTTGAATGATGATTAAAGTGTCACAGCCCCAATAGCTATTTAATGAGTGAATCAATCACCGACATCAAAGCAGCGCTGTAATAAAGTGCATGTTTTTAAATAGCCTCAAAGCCTGGGGCAAAGCTGTCATCAAACATATTATGATACATGATGTAATTTTTTGGACTGCTTCTCCAGTAGCATGATGAAGGATCATGACCTTTCGGGTGTGTATGCATTGATACTGACAAGCTCCACCAGCAACGGACTCAACCCCCCGTGACTGAGTGACCCCATTGCATCACGTCTGTTCTTAGCACTCGCACGCAGCCTATATGGCACATGTGTAAATGCAAATATAAATGCCTCCTTCCCTGGCAGGCTGTCTCACCTGCGTAACAACACACACACGGATGTCATTTCACTACTCATCTCTCGTCCCCAGGCTGTCAGTCTGGTCCAGGTGGGTCGTCTGGAGAGTGGAGGCAGGCTGAACATGTCTGCTCGGCTCAGAGTCATCGTCTGGCAGCAAACCTACAGGGTCAAACAACTTTACTTCCTCTTGGATGTCTCAGCTGCCTTTGATTGATCCCTTGTGGCACCATGAAGGCCACTAGGATGGGAACATGTGATCGTCTGAACATCTGCGCTGAAGTCAGTTCCCTATCAAAGCTCTGGATGAAGAGACAGTGCCTCTTGTGATGATGAGGAAACATCAAAGCCCATCCTTGCAGCTTGACACCGTAGGTTTTTTTTTTCTTCTTCATTCGACAAATAAATGAATTCCAATATGTACATACCATTATCTGCTGTCTTTCAAATGTCACGTCTATTCATTTATTATATATTCCATAATGAAAGTGAGTTGGTGGATAGAACACGCTGCACTAGGATCAAGAGAACGGTCCTCACAGCAGTCAGTGTGAGGCAAGCTGAAAAGAATCTCCAGTCTGGACTTCATGGCAACTGAACTGAACTGGACCAATAATACTATTATAATAAGGGGGGCCTTTAAACCCTTTCTAGGCACATTTAAATGCAAATTGTCTTTTATTATTTGAACTCCAATAAATTTGTGATGAGAAATTAATTACTACCCCATCATGGCAAAAATTAACATAATGCACACACACACACATATATATATATATATATATATATATATATACATATATATATATATATATATATATATATATATATATATATATATATATATATATATATATATATATATATATATATATATATATTTAGTGGTGCCTCGGTTTTCGAACGTCTCGGAATTCGAACAAAAATTTTTAGATTTTTTTGCTTTGGATTTCGGACGAAAATCCAAAACTCGAACGCCCCCGAAAAAAGACGGAAAAAACGTGCGCGGACCGATCAGATGACCCACAACGCACTTTGTTATTGTGTATAACGCAGCCTCTGTATGCAGACGTGTCCCGTTAGCTCCATTTACTGACTGTTTTTTCTTCATACTGAGGTGTAAAACCTTTCCTGTCTCCGCACTGGACCGTGGTAGAGTGTCACAGGGGTGGTGCTCGCTCTCCACACCTCCGAGGCTGGAGCGCACAGTCCAGGGTTTGATGTTGTGGGCTGGAGCTGGGACAGGGATGAGGCGAGTCTGGGACAGAGCGTTGCTTGGTTTATGACTTTGTCGCAGCCAAACTGCACAGAAGCGCACATTCAGAGCTGGACACGCACCGGGCACCTCTTCACTTCTGGAGAGACGTCACTCACTCGGCAACCCCTCCCACATGCAGCGGCCACACACATAGAGGAACAGCCACCTGCAGCACACACTCTACATTCACTCCTACAAAAAGCCTATTTTAAGGCTTGGAACGCATTATTCCTTTTTCCATTCATTGTAATGGGAAAAATCGATTCAGATTTTGAACAATTTGCTTCTCGAACGGCCGTCTGGAACGGATTGTGGTCGAGTACCGAGATACCACTGTATATATATATATATATATATATATATATATATATATATATATATATATATATATATATATATATATATAATATTTTAAATTAGATCCCACCCTGAACTATTATATGCCACACAACATAATTGCATCACGTGTTGTTGACCTGCCAGTAATAAGCATTGACACAACAATTCCCATAATGCAATAGAACTGTTGAATTGTTTAACGGTAAACAAGTAGAAATGTGATTGGTATTCTTCATTAAACATGGTCAGTTTAAGAAAATTCAATACCAAACCTTCATTCTGTTTGCATCGATTGCTGTGATGTCGAAGTAGGTCCTTCCTCAAAGCAGAACATGTGAGACCTAACGGCGAAAAAGTGTCCAATTTGTTTCCCTCCTCCAGGCTCATTACAGCTGCCATGCTTTATGAGGACTCCTCTTCAAAGCTGGAGCCAGGTAAACAAAGCTGTCAATTACCAAAAGAGCAGCAGTATTGAGTGAAGACACCAACTGGGGACGAGTTCAGTGGAGTTTTGACATAAAATACCGTTTTGGAACTCAAGACAATGGTTGCATCATCTTTTTTTACCCACAATTAACTATTAACCTGTAACAATGTACTTTATTATTTATTTATTTTCAGTTTGTGTTCTTTGTTTCATTTACAGTGTCACAACAGTCAGAAGGGAAAAAATGCGAAAGAAGTTAGAGGATGGAAAATGTTACATTATTATTATATATATATATTATTATAACAAAAAAGATTATATTATATTATATTATATTATATTATATTATATTATATTATATTATATTATATTATATTATATTATATTATATTATATTATATTATATTGTATTGTATTGTATTGTATTATATTATATTATATTATATTAGAAGTTCTTCTTATGTTACTTGCAGAAAATACTATGTTCATAAGGGACCAATGAAGCATGTTATGAATAATGTGAAAAGATGCGTGACTGCGAGGTGTCCCACACAAACATGACAGATGTATCGCACATCCACTCACCGTCCTATCCACTCTAAAATGTTCACACTTCCATGTAGACAGGCCTGAGTCACTGTCCTGACAAAGGCAAAAGCCTGTCTCAATATCACAGCCTGGAATGATGTCTCATCCACCAGACGAAGTGGTCTGAAGAGCCAACCCCAGCTGTTGGTTGCAAAATGGGCCTCTTCTGAATCATACAGTGAACATAGCTAGCACTCATAGCTAGCTACATTTTTCATGAACAACTAAGAGGAGGAGAAGCCAACATCATGTTCCTAATTCTTTTGACACTAAATAAGTTCATATATAGTCATTTCTTAAAACGAATAAATGAAATAAAAGTGATCAAGTGTTGCCATATATTCTGCTGGAAAATAACCACCAGCTTTGACGAAAGATATTCTTCAGGTTTCACACAAATAGGAAACCTGTTTGGAAGCCTTCCAGAGTCAGATGAAAACCACTTTGCTTTGAAATGAATATTGCAGTTGAATGAAAATAATTCCATCTGAAACAAATGCTAAACAGGAGAAAATTCCGCTCCACTCGGACTGAGAGCAAACTAAATCTCTCTGTGATCAGGAATCTGAACTCTTACTGGTGAGAACTGTCTGCCATCTGGGCTTCCCCGTGCTATTTCGCGATTTGATGTCGTGATTCACACATAGAGGGTGTTGAAGTCGCAGGACAGCCCTTTTGTCTCGTGTGTCATGAGCACAGTGATGAGTTTTCACATTACTTAATCATCAGCTGAGTCAGCAGCTTTGTGTTCTCAATAGAGCGACTTTGAGCACAAGTTAAGTTTGAAGTGATGAAATGAGAAGGTGTCCATCTGTTTCATGTTTTTGCTGTGTATTAATTTTTAAGTCTCTTGTGCTGTGGGATTTTTTGCTTTTTTGACACGGCATGTTGGAGAGATCAGGGTAAGTCGCAGAAAACAGTTAAAGCTGAGCAATATCAGCTTTTTTCCCCCAAGAACGCGCACAAATTTTCACATTAAAAATGCCCTCTTCACACTATAATTACACAAACACAGATTTTTGCACCTACATTGACCCACCAACCAGCATCATTTAGATCACTTCACACTCATCCCAGGTCTCATCCCTGTGTGAGACAGTTTGGCAGCCTTCCCAAGCTTCTTCTACATTGTGCTAAGGATGTCACCTTTACAAATAAAGTCTGCCTTCACAGGCAGTAGTAAGCTTTGATATTGCTGGACTTGTTGTGGGGCTCATGATTCCTCAATAGCACATTAAACTGATGATGACTTTGTGTTTGAGACGCTACAAACTTTCTCACAGCTGAGCCTTCGCCTGAGAGGTCACTACAGAGATATGGCACCATCATGATAAAATAGGAACAGATGGATAAAGTGATTGATAAAATCAAGCCTTAAGAAAAGATTGCCATCCTCTTCCTTCTTATACGAAAATAAAGTCTATCTGTGGATCTTTCTTTGCAAAAGTAGGTCAGTGTATCATCAAAACGTGTCTTGTGATTTACCCTCCAAAATATTTGAACAATACTAAGCACCCAGTATATATATATATATATATATATATATATATATATATATATATATATATATATATATGTATATATATATATATATATATATATATATATATATATGCATGTGTTACTTTAGTGTTCCCTTTATTTTTTTAGCTGTTTATATATATATATACACGCACACAGGGGTGCCTCGGTTTTCAAACGTCTTGAAATTCGAAGGAGTTCGAACAAAAATTGCGCGATTTTTTTGCATTGGATTTTGAACGAAAGTCCAGAACTCGATCGCCCCCCAAAAAATCCAGAAAAAAGATAACGTGCACGGACCGATCAGCTGACCCACGACGTGCTTTGTTATTGTGTAAAACGCAGCCTCCGTATTCAGACGTGTCCCGTTAGCTACATTTACTGACTGTTTTTTCTTCATATTGAGGTGTAAAACCTTTCCTGTCTCCATTTTTTTTTTTTTTTTTTTTCTTCTTTTACAGGTATTCCACAATCAACTAGCGGCATCCAAGAGAATATAGTTTTCACTTTGTGACAAACCAAAGCCAGGTAAAGGTGTCACATGGTTTCATTACGGTAGTGATCTTTGCAATGCAAATGAGAAAAAGAAGAAAAAACAAACCACTGGTTGTAATTATGCCAATGTGTTTACCAAAATAATGAATCAAATCAACCACAATGCCGCAGCAGCGTCAAGTCCAAGTTGAAACCCATCAGTCAAGATGTTCAGTCACTATTCTCATTTGGTTACTGGAATGTAAAACCAACGCCTGACAGGCATTTCTTGATCAATGATACGCCAGAAGTATCCAAAACCAACTGTATCAGTTAGGGATGTTAAAATGAGCAGTTTTTGAAAAAGCTTCTCGGGTGAGAAACAAAGAAAAAGCAAGTTATAAACAAAACACCACAGTAAAATACGAGTCAGACAAAGACAGTCAAAGATATTCATGAAGACGAGGCGAAATGAAAAGCAAACGCTTGAACGGACAAGTTGTCCTGGAGACACTGACCAATTGATTCTTGTGCTGAACCCTAACATTCATGTCTTTGCAGATAATCGTACCACGCATTTAACTCATTAACCCTTTCACTAAAAGGCAAATACATTGAGTCATAATGTCAATCAGTGTTTGCAGCAGCTTTACGTGTTAACATAAAAGATCAACACCACTGTCAGCTTCACTAACCAGCTTCCATTAGAGGGGTGCAGCCATATTTGGCCACAGGCGACACATGCGACACCGCAGTCACTGCTGCGGCGAAACAGGGCTTTCCCTTTTAAGTATAAAGCAAATCTAAATCAAAAATAGGCCACCCAGCGAGGCAGAAAGGAGCTGTTCACTCCCGCCTCACCGACACAACTGTAATGATGCTGCAGCGACTCAACTTCAGCTTTTTCAGGTGTCCTGGGATGTTTTAAAGGGATGTTGCAGTCACCTCTGGTGGTCGTGCCAGCTGTGGTTCCAGATGGCGAGTTCACCTCTGACACTTCAGTGGCTTGAGTCTCCGGGAGATGCTTCAGGGCATTTTTACGATTGAAAAAAAAAAAAGGGTTGCTGTTGTCTTTTTGAGATGAAAGTCACCATCATGAAACAAAGTCTCAGAGATCTTAGAAGTGGATGGTGATCATCGTTATGTTAAGCAAATATGTTGGTAATCGCGTAATATGGTAACATATGAGATAATGTGCAGATGGCCAGGGAAAACGGAAAAAAAAAAAAAAAATATATATATATATATATATATATATATATATATATATATATATATATATATATATATATATATATATATATATATATATATAATGACACACTCATCCATAAATAATAAGTTTTCTTTAATGTGGTTCTCAGTTCCCTAGCAGAAAGAGTTCAGCTGGAAATTGGAGATCTTTTCTTTATAGTTTAAACCACATCAAATGTCCGATTTACATTTTGTTTAAAAGTATATCTATGCACCACTTTTCTTTACAGTTTGTGACTGAATATTTTTTACTGCAACTTGTCCAAGTAAGTGGAAGTGCATCATCAGATCTTTCCGCGTGTGTTCTATTGGTGTCCTCTCTCTCTCTCTCTCTCTCTCTCTCTCTCTATATATATATATATATATATATATATACCATTGACATGCTGGCTGTCCCTATTCACCCAGGATGAATGTGTGTTTTGTTGCGTGGGCAGATGCACAACCTTGTTGACATTCACAGTGTGATCAAGATATGTACGCCGCGACCAAATTATTAAACCTATTTGGATTCCAGGTGCAGAGGGGCGCCATCAGTCTTTCGTCTGAAATTGGCTTTTAAACTTTCTTCTTAATCTTCTGCTACAAGTCTGACTTCTTTAAACATCACTTAGAAGCACTAAGCCTGAGAATCCTAACCGGCGTCACTATTTTGAAGTGAAATATCATTTTTTTCTCCCCCTTCCCTTTGATCAAGACATGCAACGCCAACCCAGCAAATGAACGTATTTTGGGATGAGAAACTTGTGCTGTGCTGATGCAATAGCCTGGATTGAGCCCTGCGCAACATTCATTCTGGGTATATTGCTTTATGCTCATTAACCACATCACCATTCAAATTTGTCTTTGGAGCGTCCTCCCCAATTCCACTGTCATCTGCACGGGTGCTATGCTAGTTCTTTGCCATCACATTGTCAGAGACGCTTTGCTTAAAGGCATCGGGCGCACAAATGACCAAGTCTATTCATAGCGCTTGATTCCAGCATGTGCGAATTACACAAACCGCTGAAACTGCTCCCAGAGAGCGCGACGGAAACCATCATGTGACAGTGTAGGGGAAAGAATTAATGACGATAGATGCGGGCAACTGACATTTTTCGCCCCAGTCCAAATGCTTGTGGACTAAAGGAGGCAAATCAATCCAATCATCTGATTCACTGAATGCCAGTTGTACATAAAACATTCTTGACATATCCAGCAATCTATTTGAGTTGTTGATTTAGAGGCTGGCAGGGAGATCCAAAAGCCTCAGCGCTGTTTGATGATTCCGATAAGTGTCATCGGCGTCTGCGCTGCAGAGATTTTCAGCGTTGCTGGGTACGAAACATGAGACAGCCTCCAACTGCACCTTGTGGAACCCATTATTCACTTGTTGTGTTTATGTTGTCAGATGAGCGATATCAGAAGAAAGGTTTGATGGACCTTGTTGTGGAACACATGGGGTAAGAAACAGCAAAATCACAGAAATAATTTCTTTTTTTTTTCTTTTTGCTAATGAAAGTGCGACCAGAAACAGGAGAATACTTGGGGGCTGCTGGAAACACTGTGTGTGTGAGCGATTGCTTAGACTTTAATTGGATCCAGATGAACTCTTGACTCCAGGATCATTGAGAGTATGGCTTCATTCTTCGCCATGACACCAATTCCCAATGTTCCTGTACAGAGTAGCGACTGAACCATCGTCCACTTTAACCTCTCATTCGTCAAAGATTATGAATCTCCTGACATTTACAGATAGGGTGAGGAGTTGGGTCATCCGGGAGGAGCTCGGGGTGGAGCCGCTGCTCCTCCACATCGAGAGGAACCAGCTGAGGTGGCTCGGGCATCTGATCCGGATGCCCCCTGGACGCCTCCCTGGGGAGGTGTTCCGGGCATGTCCTACCAGGAGGAGACCCTGGGGGAAGACCCAGGACTCGCTGGAGAGATTATGTCTCCGGTCCGAATGCTGCCTCCGCGACCCGACCCCGGATAAGCGGTAGAAGAAGGTGAAGGTGAAGGTGAAGGTGACATTTACACTGTAATGTACCATCTTATGTCCTTGCATTTTTGTTTGCTTGCTTTGAACCTTGTAAATCCACAACTGTTGCAGATCAGCAGTTAGGTTGGCTAAAAAATAAAACTCAGAGATGCAAACTATAGGAAAACCTGAAGTGCGTGGAGTGTCAAATGACTGGCAGGATCCAGAAGTGAGTCAGACCAGCAAGATGTACGATCGGATGAGGCCAGTGCAGTCATCAAAAACACTCAACGGTTACTTTGCCTTTGCTTTTCAGTACATTTGATTCACCCTTCAGAACTGTCAAGGATGGCGTGCCTCTTGAGTATTGATTGAAAGTATGGGCTGGTGCAACATCGTGATAAATGAGCCCTCAGATTCCGGAGCTAGACAGAAGGATACATGCATCTGCTCAAATTCAAAAGGAACGGTGTATATCTACTTTAGAAACAGCACTGCTCTCTGTCTTGGCTTTTGCTCTGTATATGACAATGTATGCAGCAACAGAAGAGTGTCGCAGGGCCTCTGATCACAGCTCCGGTAACCACAATCCAGGGCGACGTGTGGCGAGGTGAGACCTGTGTTCTGGAAAGCCTATCATGTCTGCATGCAGTCCAACACTGGCTGTTTTCTTTTTTTTCCCCTTTCCCAACTCAATGACTGTAGGCCAGAAAAACTGTGATATTTACTTTAAAGCGCTTTATTTTTCAACATAGTCCCGTCCAACTCACGCACTTGCTCCACCCAATTTGCCAGTCATGAAATCCCCAATGGTAAACTCATCATCTTGGCTACTGAACCAACCGTCCACCACAGCAGTAAGCTCACCATCATCCTCAAATCTCTGGCCTTGAATGTGGTATTTGGCCTGGGAGAGTGGTGGAAGTCACTTATGGCAAGGTCTAGGGAGGAGGGTGGTTGAGTTCGTAGCTATACCCACAAGGTCCATAAAGTACCGACCTCTGGTCCGATAAGTCTCTCCAACATTTTTTTGTTTTCATTTAAAATAACATATGAATAGCGTGTTACTAACTTATATTTCTTGTCTCTCTGAAAATGTCCCATATGTATGGTTTGGACCTCTCCCTGCCACTCCGTGCAGCCTGCCTGGGATGCCCTATTGTTCCTTTAAATCTAGTGTCAGCCTCCTTGGCGAGGCCATGGAGAACTCGCTTCTCGCTGGAGCCTGCAGTACAAGGGTCTTCAGGTGCCACTGTCCTGTTGCACCTGAATCCTCTGCACTGAATCTCCACTAGTGAATGTGAACGCTCTCCACCCATGGTTGTGTGCATGCTGTTGACAGCTACGCATACTCGTCCCTCTTTCTCTCTCCATTTTTGTGTGCTTCAGTTTATATGTATACACATGACATGTACGAGTGTGTACAGTAAAGCGCATGGTTGTATGGCTGGTTTAATGTTCTTGATATCATTCAATTGTTTTTCATCTTTTACATATTTCTGACGTGAAAATTTTTGTCATTTAATGAACTTTGAAACATCAGTGCGAATGGTGCTACATAAATAAAGGTTCTTTCATTCATTCATATGCCGATGATACTCCCAATTCATATTCGCCCGATATCCGAGATGCTCTCAAGTCAAGTCTCAAGTCTTTGGTCACAAGTCAAATCTCAAGCCGGCATGTGTGCACTATGAATAGCCGCCAGGTGAATGATGTCAGGTAAGTAAGAGATCATAGTGCAAACATAGAAAACTGAACATTATGCATTCTGAGTCATTTGTCCTCAAGTCCAAGTGAAGTCTCAAGTCACTGATAGGTGCAACTTAAGTTCAACTCGAGTCCCCATATTCTGGCTGATATACTTTCATCCAAATGACATTGTGGTTGATGAAAGTGAAAACTTGAATAGACGTTGAAAAAATCTATGATACTATAATATTAGGTCACATATAGATATTTACAAATATCTATACACAATCCTCTATAACTCTAGATATCTTGAAAAGAGTTTCAAACAAAGAACTTCTATCTGGTCGGAATAATTAATGAATTAATGGCAATAAAGAATAATGAAGTGATAAATCAATCCCCATATAAATGTATCTACAGTGTATCTGGTGTTGCCTAAAATTTAAATGATCTGTTTACTTGAGTCTGCCTCAGTTAAAAATAGAACATACTGTTGTGGTTTCAGATTTAACATGCACAGATGTTTCCATTAACTCAGAGGGGGTTTACAGATGAGTTCACGGGGAATTTCAGTCCTATTCGAGTGATTTTAGTCACACATTGCTCTTCAGCAGAAAAACAATGTTAACAGAAGTGTGTCACCTGGAGATGACTAATGCCTGACGCATTCTCACAGATTCTGTAATGATGCGAAATGTGCCGTCTGAGTGTGTCACCGCAGCCCTCGACACATTCCCAAACACCCACATGCTTTTATGAGGCTCTCAAGCTCTCTGGGATGGCTTTCGATAAACAGCAGGTGCAAAGGAGATCACTCAGAATAATATTTTATTATACAGCTATATTTAAAAAAAAAGGCTCCAGGTTGTTCTATCTATATGAATAAGGAGGATTGCACTGGTCTTTTCACATGTCATTTCACTCTCTAATTTTATATACTTCATGAGAAAAGTAATATATTCAAATGTACAATAGCTGCAATACTAGCTGCAATATGAAAAAAAAAAACTGGATTGAAATGAAACTCCCAAGTTAGGCCTCATCTGAAAAAGTGTGCTGGAATTTCTATTGCGTTTGGGCCAATAAACAAAAATAAGTTTCAAGTTAAATTATTCTACATGGACCTTGCTTGATAGTTAAGTTTATCAACTTCAGTAAATACACTTTGTTTTGAACTCATTGTTCAACAAGTGTGACGCGCTGTTATTTGTAGATCAGACATATTCAACGTGAGAGCGACCTCAGGAACTTTATGAACAAACACCATGAAAACAGGGCTTCATAAAAGAAACACGTCTGAATCAACTGCACAACTCGACTTTGGTAGTCGCCATGCACACTAATGTGGTAGTTTGTTTGGGGCTCTGCTTCTTTTACTACCTTTCCTACTTGGCGTTAAGGTAGATTCAGAAATGACGGCTGTTCACTCACTAGGAAAGAGGAAAGAGAGCTGGCAGCGGCGTGGTGCGTCCAAATAAGGAACAAATTGTGTCCCATATTACTTATGTCCTTACATTCGTCCTCAAACACGGGATGGCTCTGTAATTCAAGGGACAGGTGTGAGTGTGTGGCAGGATGACATGAGCATATGATGAGTCGATTTTGATTGATTCGTAATTCATACAATGTGACCGAGACGTGACTCACTTTGGCACGTTCTCTTGGTTGTCATTTGATCCGATATCCTCCACAACGTCCAAATTCTATGTGTTGTGTAACATAAAGTGTCGTACCACCAAGACAATTTTCAGTTGGATTTGTTCCTTCTGTCTGGGAATCATTGTGCCTTGGTGAGTCACAAAACCCTGCAAGATAAAATGTGTCATATTTACACACCTTTCTACGCTATCTTTTTCAAGATAGCTCTCGAGGCACAGCACATGCAACATTGTGATGCGTTTGTGTGCAGTTGAAGGTTTTAAATGAGACAGGAAGCACAGAGAGGTGAGTCCTCCGTGTCCTTGAATGTGGACATTCATCTTTCCGAGCGCCGGAGTTTGTGCACTGGCCTCAATGCACCTTCATCCGTATGCATGTGTGTGCAGATAAGAATGGATGTGGTCTTCTGCATGGGTGCCTTGCATATATTTGTAGGTTTGTGTGAGGGTGCGCGTGTGTGAGAGAGGCCTGTTGTAGGCCATCCAAGCAGACAGGTGTCAGGTTGTATCAAGGCATCGCTCCAGTGACCAGGTGGAAACCTGGAGAAGAAAAGGCGAATCACTGAAACACACATGGGGCAAAAAAAAAGTGCTCAGCCTTGTCTACCATCAGGAATATGCACTGAAAGATGGTCAGACACCCCCCTTTCTTATCCTGGTATCACGTTCCGAGTGAAGTGGGGAACGATCTAAAAGCAACACAAGGTCTGAGAGGCAGACAGGAGTCATGGCGCCGCACATCCAGGTCTGAGAAATAGACTTATCACCTATTAGAAATGTGATTAAATTGAACATGAAATCATGCAAACAGACACAGGCACCCCTCTGTAGCAGGGGGGGGACTCTGTGTTGCCTTTGTTTTCTCAGTGCCTGATGAGGAGAATGATCGCCCGTCCTTCTCCCCCCATTCTTCTATCACTCATTTTCTCACTCCTAATTAATTTACACACACACAAACACACACTCTGTTGTGGGATAATTGCCGCACTGCTAATGACAGGAGAGTGGAGCAGAAATAACAGCGGATGGAACACCAGCGCTGATGCTGCCTTCAACGCAGCTCTGCTCTGCCAGACACACACGCTCCTCCGCCAGTCTCATCTTGTCAGCCCTTTTTAAAGCCACACACGTTCTTACATTTCCCCTCTATCCTTATTTGTCCACTAACTTTCCTGCCACCTCTGTCACTTTTGGTTTTTTGCATCCTCTCACATCCTCGCCCCTTCACTCGTGTTCCACACCAGTGATCCTGCACTTCCATCGTACTTAGTGTATTTTTTTTTTTTTTTTTGTTTACTCCGGCTCCATTCCTCTCTTCTGCTTCAACCTTCTTTCTCCTTTGGGTGCTGCAGCAACAGAAGAGTGTCGCAGGGCCTCTGATCACAGCTCCGGTAACCACAATCCAGGGCGACGTGTGGCGAGGTGAGACCTGTGTTCTGGAAAGCCTATCATGTCTGCATGCAGTCCAACACTGGCTGTTTTCTTTTTTTTCCCCATTCCCAACTCAATGACTGTAGGCCACATAAGGTTTCGGGTGTAGCCAGAACTCTTGATAGTTTGGGGATGTTCCCGGATCATTGGTCTGTGAAGGTCGAGTATACAGTATGGCTTAAACAGAATAAAATAAAGACATCTACCACCGGGACAGATGTGCCATTTTCAGACAAATCCAAATGAATTGAACCAAGTTGTGGTCATTGATACTGTGAGGCTTAAATTCTATTAAGCTGATGCGCACCCCTTGGATCTGAGAGGCCTTCCTGTGCCACCCTGGTTGTTGGCTTTGCATGCCCTGGAGTGCCTATATTTTAGCACCTTAAAGCAGGGTCAAATGAACATGAACTACACACCATTTTTAACACCATTATTTAGTGATTTGGAATATGCTGTCCTTCAGAAAGGGAAGTTTTCTAGTTGTGGGCCGAGTTTTGCCAAAGCCAAGGTTGTCAATTTTAAGCTGTAACACTGTACAATTTTTAGCCCATTTTGACAGTTTCTCACTTGTGCGACTGTTTTGGGAATCGGGCCAATTCATGGCTCAATCGTGCGTCTCACATCGTGCCGTATACATGGTGTGACAGGAAGTGATTTACACCTCACAACTCCCTCCCGATTGGTTGGATGAAAATCAAACCTGTTTGAAATTCTCATGACCCTTGTAAGGCTATTCGACTGTTGAAGCTGTGTTGCAGGGCGATTTACTGTAAGATACGGAAGTAATGTGGGTTTTAGCAGCTGCTTCTTACGATTGATGCGCTTGCTATTTGATGCCTTGGGAGAGACATTTTTTTTTTCATTACTCCGACTTGAATGTATAAATGTACCTGTTAGCCCTAAGACATAACCACCAAATAAATCATTATTTGACAATATAAACTGACATAAATTCAGTGAAGCAGAACAAGCAGATCCTCAGATACATACAAAAAGGTCGATCTTTTCAACTGAAGCAAGACGACAGACACACAACATACTGTACCTCTAACATTGTCTCTTGAGCAACTCAGGGATGGATGTGGGTGCATTTTCAAATGCTCCACCTCTGTACGTTTCCAACATTCAATTAGCTTCAAAACAGTTGACTGTGGTATGTACTTTTTGCGAAGATAATTAGATGCGAAGGGACAGCTTTGCTGCCCCGTGATCCGTTCATCTTTGTGTAGCTGCTGGAAGCCAACAATTACAATAGCAGGGGGCCGATTATGTAAGCAGAAAGTGGTACCCTTGGCTGTGCTAAGCCTGAGCAGATCTATGTGACACACAAGCTCCATGTGCCACACACACTCGCAACCTTGTCAAAGGCCAGATTGAGTTAAAGCGTTTAGCTAATAACTTTTTTATTTTTCATGTCCATGATTAATCAAGCTTTGCACTGGGCTACAGCGGGTCATTGATCTTTGTTGTGTTTGTGAGCTAATAGTCGCCCGGCTGCTTTGTGTGCCGACTGCAACAGAAATCCATGGTATTTGGCCGGGGAGTGCAGACCAGTCTGGCAAAACGGACAGAAAATCTGTTCAGATTAGAGATTCTATCGCGCCCTGTTGAATCTATAGTTTTGGCGAGTCAGCAGAACACTTTTGACTGCGGCGGAAAATGGGCAGAGAGGGTGTGTGTTGTGCTGTCACAGCACAGAAGTGTGTGCGAGGCAGCCATCAAGTCCATTATCTCTTAAAACTTGACTCACAATCACATTGGATAAAAGAGAAGGCTGAAGTTTGGACCCATGTGAGGCTTTAAAGCTTCAGAGACGAGTCAGTTTAGAAGTGAGGAGCCACATATTTAGTTGATCATGAGTGACTCATGCGAGTCTTGATGCAGAAAAGGAACTTAATTCATACGACAAAGTCAACAAGCAGTTTGACATTATAAAAAAAAAAGTACATCTTCAGCAGTGTGTTTGACTGTGTGTATCAAACAACTACACTCTTGCAAAGAAGCAGTACTGTCTTGACTGAACCGTAGTATTTGACCAGATATTTTTTCATTATAACTCGATGAAAGTGAATCTTCAATATGGCTATCCTACAGTATATATACACTCTTGTCTACATCAAACTCCTTTTGTCCCCAGTGAGGAGCCAACTTGCACATCAATACCTCTGACTGCCCAGTAAGCATTGATCTCAAGACAAAGATCAGGTTTGATCTTTTCATCTGTGCTGCTTTCATTTTAGTTGTCAGTTACAGCTGTGACATTATGTAAGAAATATGGACACGCTCACCCACGCTGTGATTAGATCTCTCAGTCATGAAGAGTTGACTTAAAACATTTTAGGCAGGAACCATCCAACTTCAAGGCACAGCTCATTTGGAACAGAGACAACCAAGTCGACACTGAGCACCATTTGCTGATCCACTTGCCTTCTGCATCCACTTGTTGACATAGTTCTTCTCCGCACCTCGACAGGCGTTGAGGAAACAAGAGCCGACCTGATTTTGTAAAACCTTTAATTGTGTGAGACATGACAAGCACTTTAAATTGTCAGACTCAAAGGGAAGAGGAGCCTCTTTACCCGAGTCTGATAAACATGAATCATTATTTACCTGTCAACACGTACGACTTCATGTTTGAGATAAACTCGCGCTGGTTTTTATGTCCCTTTTCCTCATTCTGGCACCACATTTATCTCGCGGCCTGTTTTCCCAAAGCGCTGCTGTGCATTCAAAGTTGTGTTTTTATTTATTTATTTGAGAGGCAACGTCAGGTCGCCATGTTCCTGACACTGCGGCGTTAACACGCAGTGGAGCTTCAAAGACAAGTCGGAAGATGTAAGCCACAATGGAGTCTGCCGTTGGGTGTCAAGGAGGCGATGTATTATGCAGCAATGGCTCAGTGGGTCATGCTTTGTAGAAGAGAGAGGTTGGTGGCACAAGTGAGGGATGCTTTGGAGACATGTGAGCCACACACATCATTTGTACCACATGGAATATCAGAGTTCCTACAGCTTAAGGCCAGTTAAATTCAAGACTTTTTAAGACTTTTTAATGCCACTTGAAGTTGAATTTAAGATCAACACCACAATAAACAAACAATAAAAAAAGCGCCACATCATTTATATAGGGTTAAGTTGTTGGGGAGCCATTTCTCATTGAATTTACTCCACAAAGCAAACATCTCAATCAGAAGTTGCCGTGACCATGAACCGTGACATGCATCTGCATCCCACTTCACTGTTTTGTACTGTAAATTAGTTGCTCAATATTTAGAGATTCAAAACTAACATAACTTATGTATTCATATTTTTAAGTAAAGATAAAGCTAATCGAGAATTTGTGGCCAAACCTGATTAAAATTAAAAATTCTTGGCTGAAAACTAAATAATACTGAATAATACTGCATACCAAATATTCAATGTGGTTAAGTGCTTTTTACTTTATTCTTAAAATGTTGCATAAACAGTTTAGCAGCGAAAAAGAGAGACAGTGAGTTGTGAGAAATGATCCAGTTTCACCTCATTTGTCAGCGATAGAGGTGGATAATATGTTGACATTAAATCATGAACAGAACATATTGGCAATCTACCAACACGATGGGATTACATGGATTTGGTCACCTTCTTTTTATACACTATGGATCTATCCTGATGCATAGATGCGTTCATCATTCGAAGCAGAGCTGCACAGTGCGCCTCTTCAAATGCGTGAGTTGTTTTCACACCTGAAGTGCTTCTAACTTGACCACACACACCTTCACGACAGAATGATGAAGTGTTCTTTGTCAGAGCCACCATGCCATAGACAGAGACTAACAGAGCCAACGGCTAGCATGATGTCTCACTTTAAAATGTATTGACACTCATAAACTATCACTTTCTTCCGTGGTTTAAAAGTTGGATAAAAACTAAATGCAGAACCAAATAAATGTGCTCCAAAATGTGAAGAGATCATTGTAGTTATAAAGCACGCTGAGGCAAAGAATGTAAAATATCTGTCTGGAAATTCCCCAAACTAGAATATTCAAAGTTGTTGGGACTAAATTGTTTTTTTCATATTTCGTTGACCAAAAACTTCTGTCTGTCTCAAAAATACATGTGAGATTGTGATACAATTGAAACATTGCCCACCGCTTTCTGGAGACATGTTTAGCCAGATACGTTTTCTGCATTTTAAGCTAAATATTTTCACAAATTAAATGGGAATTGCTACAGAGCAATTGCCATGAGTGAAGTGTGCAGTGGCTTAAAGAAGGTTGAAAAACGCTGGTCTACAACATATTGACGTACATGTTTGTCAAAGAAAGTTAATGTTTAAATAACTGATGATTTTTTTTTTTTACTTTACTTCATACTTGGCTTTTCAGATAATAATAATAATACTAAAACAATACAAAACCACACACTTTCATTGCAAGCTGCAATGTTATTCCTGCTCCTGCATCCAATTGAACCGATAACTTCAACATTTTATGCAGACTTCGGATTACACGCTAGACACGTGACACCATTGACAAAAAAGAAATGGCCCGATAAAGTGGAAACGTGACACATGATTAAAAATTTACAATCATTTCGACTTGAGTGGAACCCCTCCCGTTCGGGAGAAAAGTGGAGGAATGTGTTGCAAGATTTTTAAGTCTCTTCTGAAAAAAGTGGACTGGGTTGCCAGAATTTTGTCAGCAGCGTTGTAGTGCTTTTTTCACCTCTGCAGCACTTTTTTAAAATATAAAATACATATTCTCTGATATCATATTTTCAATTTAAAGCAAAAATGATCGCTCTGTGTGTATATTACTTTTCTTGCACAATTTTGCAGGATGTATTCAGCCACTGAATGTTCGGTGCATCCCTAAGATTTGTGTCACTTTGATTTAGGACTTTTCAATTCCTTTTAAGGCCTTGATTTTGGATTCACGAAAATGGGAAAACCATCTCTGGGATCCAAGTCACTGCCATCAACCCAGCCTCCCTCCCATGACACAATGTATGGACTTTGGGAAAGCGGACTTTTGCATCCTATGCTGACGCCAAAGTCAGCCTTCAACGTTGCATGTTGACGCACAAGTCTTTCACTGATGTTAAAATGTTGACCAAGTGACATTCCAGTCAGGACGATTTTGGAAGTTGTGCCACACGGGAGATGAGAAGTTACAATGGATGTCACTATAGCTCCTTATTTAGCTCTCCTCCTTTCTGACTGTGCCGTGCTGTCAAAGTCACCGTGACTGAAAAGTAGCCAACACTGGTATTGACAATTTGAAAATGAGAAATGTCTTCATATTGGTCTACAGGCAGTACAACAATGTTGCTAGATTTGCTGTCTCAGGCATCAGGCAGCCCTTGCTCTCAGGCTCACCAATGAAAATAAATGTAGAATGTAACATTAAAAACACAAAAAGTAATTCCCAAAACCTTTGAAATCCACCTGTTCTTGTGATCACAGCTGTTGCCTTCCGCAGCTGCAGTCAGGCGGAGCTTGAGCATGGGAAGGGAAGGCTCCACTGTGACACGCTGGAGATCTACCTGCATTAAGGATGGGGGCATGTGATGTCTACTTTACTATCCCCTCAGCAGGATTTCACCAAAACAGCTCTGACCGGTTGACATTTTAATCACAGGCTTACCTCACAATGTTTCAAAGGGAGGGATATCAGTCGAAGCAAGGAGTAAAATTAAGGCAGAAATCCAAGCGGGCTGCTGAGTCAAGTGGCTCATTTATGCTTTAAAGGAGCAGCCAGAGAAGCATTATGATGATGGCGATGATAATTTGCTCTCCTGCCTGGTCGACTGTAATACCAGGCATTGTCATTCTAATTCCTGCCATTTGGTGTTTCCATGGTGAGAGCAGCGAGATACAGATCCCCCCCACATAGCCACTGCTATGAATAAATCAGAATATTATGTGAGAAACTTTTGTCTTTATTTAACTCCTGTCAAAGTGTTACGATTCAGGACGCACAAACAACGTGCATAAACAAAGGGAAACATGCATAGCTTTATCTTTAATGATAAAGGTTGTGTGACGGAAGCTCTGTGGAAAAAAAGGAAGAAAACTGTACCCTGGAACAATGCAATGTGATTTGTCAGTGCTGTGGGAATTTGCAACAGGCTGGAAAATCCTATCAGTTGTGCACAATGGTCAACGCCTGCCACTGCCAATGAGTTCTGCGTTCGCTCCAATTACGCTTCAGCAGGTGAACTGGAGTCGCTTCAGTCGTCCCTGAAGACGCGAGGAGACGATATTATGCTGTTCAGGGGATCTATAATGTCTGGATGTCAACAAATTTACTGACAAAAGTATTTATTTCTCAGAAGAGATCACTATGGGTTTGCTCTTCTCTCTGGCGTTCCACAGGCGGTTGCCATACCACTTGCCTCCATAAAGTGACAAATGTGAACAATTAATGGCAAATCTTGTTTTCGCCAACACAATTAAACTGCTACTTTAGCAATATATATTTTTTAAAGATCGCTGCGGAGTTCCTGGAATCTATTTTGTAGGAGAACTTCACAACATTTTATGTACTGTCTTCGTTCCATTCATTTATTGTTTCTCACTCACACATTGTTGGGTCAAAGGGCAGAATCAGTGCCATGTGACACTTATTTCTGGTGTGGTGAGGTGGATGCGCGTGATTTTTTCATAGGAAGGCGATTGTATTAGAGTGATCGACACAGTGCACCCCACAATACGAAAAAAAAAAAAAAAAAAAAAACTCAAAAAGACAACCCTTTTCAATGTGGTATCATGTCAACATTCTGGGGTATAAAAACCTGCTATTGTCAGTAAGTCATTCCTTGTTCATCATTCAAGCAGCTATGACCACATGACATCACTTGACGGACAAGCGGCGCCACCTGCCTATAGCAGGCCTTTGTGTTGGTAGCAGGCAGTCAGATGTTGCCCGTGAATTTGGTGTGTCTCAGTGTCATCAGTAGACTTGTAGCACGACACAGAACAGTGGTCAGTGTTTGTGTTAAACCGAGGAATCGTGTGGAATAATGACCAGTACCTAAGGACCTATGCACTCAGACACCGCTATGCAACTTCCTCATAGCTGCCGGCCTGTTTACCAAAAGTGAGGGGTACTAGGGTTTCCAGACAAACCATGCCAGACCACCTTTGCAACTGACTCCACTGATACCAACACACTGCCGAGACCTTTAGCAGGGGTTAGCAAGACCATGTGACCTGGACAATGAGGCGGAGGTCCACCGTCCTGTTGTCTGATGAGTGTTGCGTCAGTGCTGTTGAGACAAGTTGAGTGAGAAGCCAAGGTCAACATGGTCCCCAGGGTTGGCTTTGGTGAAGGAGGTGCAACAGTCTGGTCAGCCATCTCCAGTCAGTGCTAAACAGATTTGGAGAGTGTCAATGGCTCAGTCACGACCCATTCTAACCTCGGACACATCATAGAAGACACCATCACACCCCAATTCTGTGGCACACACCCACTTTTCTGTTCACGGATGATGATGCTCTACCACAACCTGACAAATCGTCACAGCTCGACTTCAGGAAGTCTGAGCCCCTCACATGGTGTGGCCAGCAGTGCCCCCTGACCTAAACCCTATAGAGCACATCTGGTACCACCTGAAGCAGCAAGTGAATATCCATACCCCTCCCCAAAGTGGCTTGGCAGAACTGCATGTTGCACTTATGAAGGGGTGGAGGCTAGTGAGGAGCATGAAACATCAATGTCAAGCAGTCATTGTGTTGCATTGTTTGGGGTAATAAATATTGCAATGATGAATATGGAATTTCTTCTCATTCATTAACAGCATTATCAAAGGGAACTGTTAACATTTTGACTTAAACACTCATGTAAATGACAATATCCCTAACTTATGGTGAGTCCTGTTGACAGCAAGTGGAAGCGAGGAGGCAAGGAGTGAGTTCTGCAAAGGAGTTTGTTAACACAGAAACAAAAAGAACACACAATAAGGAGAAGCGAGGTGGTCACCGGACTGGAAGGGAAGCACACGAACGGAACCAGGTAGAAAATCTGTAACACACGGAACACAAACATGGAAATGAAATCGGGAACACAGCTGATGGCACAGGCACTTGAAAGAAACAGAAGCATAGAAAAAGAATAAGGTCAAGTGCATGCTTCATGTTAAAAACCAGAATAATATAAAAACAGTAACAGAAAGTAATGTAGTGGTCATGAATGATAACAGAAAAAGCAGAGTAAGGAGAGTAGAAGGAGTGTTGTAGAATAAATACTACATAAATAAAGCTCAAGCACCAGGAAGACTGCAGAAGGAAAAACATGAGAGTACAGAAAGGACTATTTACCTGTGTGGAGATGTGGACAATCTGGGACATTGGAACCTTGGCTCTTATGTAGGGAAGCAGGTGCAGTTTAGTTCCAGCCATGTGCCATAAACAGAGAAGGTAAGGGTAAAACAAGACAGATGCAGAACGTGATGATACAGTAGATATTTCAAATGAACACAAACAAACCAAAACTTTCAATCACTATGAAACAATGCTTCAGGAGAGGATAAAACATATGAATAAACAATCCATGATGCGTCATCTGTCTTCTTGGGTTGATGAGGTTTTGCTGTTCTTTAATACGAGTGGTATTTCATCACACTTTTTACTGTTAAAGGTTCCAGTTCTTTAGTCATCTCCTAACAATACAAGCTTTCAAAAGTGCTTCAGCACGAGGTTCACTTCATGGCAAATAGATCATAATAAGCCCTCGGTTGGGCTGGTTTTGCATTTGGTGCCCAGATTTAGTTGGTGGAAAACAACATGTTTCGACAAAAACATAATGAGTGAAGCAGCAGTTGGTAGGAGCCTTAGGACAAGAATAATGAGGAGAAGAATGCTCTGGTAGCTAGAATGTACTTATCCAAAAATAAATAAATAACACTGGAGATTTTCAGACAGAGGAAATTGCTCCCTCACTCCAATTTCAAACGGTACAATTTTATAGTTGCACTCAATGTTTTTGATTCAACTTATTTGGAATACACCACTAACACTCGATTTTGGCCCAAACACTGACTTTCGTGTGTTCATGTGTAGTGTGTCCCAATACTGCTAAGACCGAGGGCACTCGCCGTTCACCACTTGAAATGACCCCTTCAAACCGAGGGGGCTGACTTGAAACATAGTGGGAATATGAAGTGTGGACAGATTTTTAGGATACCAAAGTGTGAATTGTGAATAACTTTACTTACAAACAACAGGGAGGTTTCAGTAACTAGGATGACCCTTCCGTTTGTTTACCGTCTATTCTTATCACACATTAGTGACCTAAAGGTTCCAACGCAGACCTGGGCATAGTGTGGCCCCGGAGCCAAATGCGGCCTTTTGACTGTATTTATGTGGCCCTCCTGAAGTAAAACTAAAAACTGACATTGTTGTTGTCTCTGACATTTTTGTCTTGTGCATCGTTTTTTTGTCCATTATGATGCAACTGAAACATCACTTTCTCATTTAATTGTCTTATTTTTTATTTTTTATGTGTATTTCTCGTCCATTAAAACACATCAGAATTGAAAAGTAGATTTTGAAATGCATGAGACAAATTGAGAAGCTTTAAATGTAATGTAATGTAAACAAACCAAGATTTTCTGTGCATTTTTAAAGTGTAATTTCATAATCACCCATGATGTCATCACTTGATTTTTATTTTCAATTTTCTCTTATCCTCCTTTCTTTGGGTTTGACTGCCCTTCTCAATGTAATATATAACCTGAGGCCTGAGGAAATTTTATTGACCACCTCTGGTCTAACGTGTCTGACAAAATAAACACTGCAACATTGATGAGTATGTTGTTATTTCTTCTCAACAAACAACAGTCGGTTAGCATTCAGGCTAATGTTAATGTTGACATACCGTAACAGATGTGTCATCGCGAAACAGTGGTGAAGCCGGCATCGGCTGTGCCCACTTACTCTGCACTGATCGACCAAACCAAGTAAGATTATCAGCGTCGATGCAAGAATTTTCCAAAACGATGGAGCTGATATTTCCAAAACGTCTCGATATACACCAAACAAGACACGCCACAGTGGCCATCGTCGCTGATGTTGACTTTAACAAAATATCATGAATGTCACGTAATGTCATTATGCTGTTTTCATTATGCCAATGCTTAGAGACTTTGATCACTTCTAACTCAGTCGTCGGAGGGCACTTCATAGTGGAGGGCACTTAAAACCAAGTGCTGGTCTAAAGGGAGAAAAATGGTATTGGACATGTGTCTAGTCTTTGTCTAGCGATTCAAATTTTCATCAGTTTAGTTCCAGCCATACTTTGTTTTTAGAATATTTCATTTTTAGCTGACCTAAAATCTATTTTTGTCTTTTTTTAGTGACAAAATTCGATTTTATATCATATCAGTTTTAGTGATGAAAAAGTTGTTACGGTTACCAAGGCAACAACTGGGATTGTTAAGTATGTTTAAGCTTGCTTGTATGACAACAATAACAGTAACAATAATGAAGTGGAGATGCAACATACTTACTCCGGAATTGTGCGTGCTTGGTAGTGGTGCACAGTCCAACGCAATGTTGTCTGTTGTCCCTCTCTCTGTGTCAGACATTGGAACTTTGCATCTGAAGTTGGTAAAGAGAGCACCACAGGCACCAGTTTTTACAACATGCCACAAGTGAGACGCGTCTGCTGAACAAAGGCTGCTTCTAAATGCACTACACAATATTCTCCTGTGCCTCACTTCTAACTCCTTTGTAGCAGAACAAGCTACAAAGCCTTTACAGCCACCTCAACAGATGTTTTTGCCTCTTCATCGACGGCATCTTTCCATCTTTCCAAAGCGCTTCCCAGTCTGGGCGGTATTTCATGAGCCTGAGCCTGAAGGTGCTCGTAGTATTGGCCCAGATGGTGCAGATGGTCACTCTTCTAGAGCTGGCGACAAGCTGGATCCTCTCCCAAATGTAAGTTGGTTGGAGAGTGCAGGGCGTCATATTATATATATATATATATATATATATATATATATATATATATATATATATATATATATATATATATATATATATATATATATATATATATATATATAAAACTAGCGTGTTGTGTTTTGTTCTTTCCTGTGATGATAAAATCGTAGATGAAATCATAACACATCAAAGGAGTCCTTCCTGGTGACTGCTTGCTGCGCACCATCTTAACATGATTCACCTAAATGGAATCACACGTATCATCCAGGAAGCTGGAAAATGAAAATTATGTTTTACTTGAAATTAATTGTCACAAGTGGAGGTGCCAAGTTACACGCTAATCTTGTTAGCGTGAAGTGTGGTGATTTATTAACTGCATAAAAATAGCCGCTATCGAGGGATCTTCCAGAGCCGGCCTGTCATTGATTTCCATGATAAAATGATTTATTTATACCAGAAAATGGGACAATGGGATGAGATTGGAAATTATATGTTTAGATACCTCTTTGATATATTTACTCTCAGTTTATTAATCCTTTTAGAGTAAAAACCTGGAACGTAAATACCCATATGGCATAAGCGTCATGCCGAGTTATATTTATAGAAGCTCATGAAATATTTAAATACTTGAAAAATGCACGCTGTATGTACAGCTTTTGGCACTTAAATCCAAACTGTCCCCGAAGACACCCGTTCAGTGTTGCATTACTGATTTCCATTCCGAATACGTGAGAAAAAACAAGCCTGACCTAGTCATCTGGTCTTCACTTTAAAGTGTTAACTATACTAGAGGTTGACTCAAACCCATTGCCGAGATGCACAACAAAAAAAAACCACACACGGGCGTCAACATTTCTACATGCACAGCCCTCCTTGGAATTAGCCCATGAACCTCAGCCAGAAAACAGTCGCCTTAGCTGTCAGACAAGAAGAATTGGTCTGTAATCACTCGCTGCCTTTTCTTGGCACGTCACTGCTGCTCAGGGCTTCGTCATGAAGGAGTCGCGGATTCTTTCGGGCTGTTTTCTATTTCAGAGGGCAAATCCTAAAACCAATAAACATCTCATTCATCAATACGTGACTACTACATTCATAATTATGATGGAAAATTACCACAAATCTTGTCCTGGCATCAACGCTTGATTTCATGGAACCAGGTTTTGCATGTATTATAGACAGCGGAGGTATTCCCACACATAATAAAAAATAAGCCCATACCTTTGAATTGTTTGTCCTCATCATTGCACTGTACTGTGTGACTTTGTAATTCCTGCAAGAGTTTAAATGCCTGTTGAAGGAATACATTTTGTGTGACGCTCCCACTCCTGTTGATGCTTTATAATTGTTACGATAATGAACTAATGAAAAGGGAGAAAAGAGTCAGTGGGTTTATACAGAGAAGGTTTCACACTGCACGCACTGAACAAGTCCTCCAAATTGGTGTTTGCTCATTATGGCTCAAGTGGCACTGTCTGCTGTGTATATAATCTATAGCTTTGATCGACTACTTTAGTGAAACCTCACATCACTTTCAGACCCTGAACGTCACCCACTGAGCTCTGTAAATTAAGTCTCTCACTCATGAAACTACATCAACCCAGTCAATTCCATTGTCACATACAGTATTAATTCGACTTGTCACCATCTTCTGTTGAAGCATGAGCATCAGCTGGATTGTAATGACTTCCCAGGAACTAACTCCTAGTGATGGGTTAATGAGGTTTCATGTCCCAGGGGCCACTACAGTGCACTGTGTGCTGTGTAAACTTTGGCTTTGAACAATGATTTCAATAAAATCTTTTCATTTTAAAAGAGCGCCACCTCAGCAAATTTAGACACTGTGTCATGAAACATCACCAAACCTTCACCTTCTTCTGCCGCTTATCCGGGGTCGGGTCGCGGAGGCAGCATTCGGAGCAAGGAAGCCCAAACTTCCCGATCCGCACAAACCTCCTGTCATCCTGGGGGATCCCGAGGCGTTCCCAGGCCAGACTGGAGACATCATCTCTTCCCCGGGGTCTCCTCCCGGTAGGTCATGCCCGGATCACCTCCCCAGGGAGGCGTCCAGGGGGCATCCGGATCAGATGCCCGAGCCACCTCAGCTGGTTCCTCTCAATGTGGAGCAGCAGCGGCTCACGTCACCAAACCTTCACGACTATTTCCTCAGTTTTAGAGTCTGTCATCACATCCTCTTAGCTGCAATTGTTCCTGACTTTCATTCATCAGATCAAAGGTTCAAATCTTGCTCCCTTTCATGACCTCTAACTCAGCAGAACTTTGGTGCTCACCATCCCATGCTCGAGCTGCCACTCCTCACCAAGAAGATTGTAGTCTCTCAATATAAAAAAGTTGTTGTTTTCTTAATCGGGTGTTTTGAATTCCCCCCACTGTGCCATTGATACGTTGACTGAGCTCTCTCCCGAGGTTTTGTTCGGGCTTTATTTAAATTTCAAATCAGTTCCCCATGTGACAAATCTTCAAGTGCTCCAGCTGGTGGGCCCTTTATTGTATCAACTTTAATCTATAATGCTATATTGCTTCCAGTATCATAGTGAACTTCCCCTCTTGTCATCATTTAATCACAGCGACTGATAAAATGCAGGAGCGATGCCCTCGCTCCCCAGTGGAATCACAAATTCGCCACCTCATTAAGGATAAATTCGGCAATTTGCTTGCAGAGTGTCTCCATGTATGACGAGGATGGAGACAGCGGCACAGCCCCAAAAGTCAAAGGAACTCGGAGTGTAAACGAAGCTCGGTATGACAGCCGACAAAACATTGCCTATAGAGTCTCATCTCAGCAGTAAGATGCACACATAACCCTGGGGGTACGACTTCTACACTGTCACACAGGGACCAAACAGTTGCAGACATTTGAGAGTTTCTCTGTGGATTTGTCAAGAGGCTTCCATGCTTAGATCCTTTTTTTACTCCTGTGACAACATTCTCATGGCTTTAAAGCTATACTTGGGACACTCAGAACATGTTGCTATTTTTCTTAGTTTAGTTTTTTCTTAGTTTTTTTTGCCAGGAAAGAACAGATGAAAAATAGGCGTTGATTTCAAACCAGCTTCTGTATTTTTATGTTTTTTCCAAAGCATCGCTAATTCAGTCGCATATGAAAATCTGTATAAAATCCAAATATGCTTAGTAACCATGTTGACAAGGTATCTCCTGCCATCTACTTTGAAGTTGCTTGGCAGTCACTCATGAAGTTTAAAAATGAGGCTTTATCTGGCTTGTTTAGCAGCTATGAACACTTAAAAACCCCTGAACAGAGATTCAGTTTTTAATATAATGGTGAAGGCAGCCCTCACAATGGGACGGGTGGGTGTTACCCCATGGCATTTTATATAATTCTTTAGGATCTTTAAGATCATATTTTTTCTCGTCTACACTCAAAACATTCTTTTTCTTTCAAGTTCAAGTGTGACTGATGGATTGTGGGTAAGCAGTTGCTGCTATTCCATGTTATGTTCCACCTGCCTTGACAGCTCTACCGTTTGCAATGTATTTTCCCCCCTGGAAAAAAATAGGAAATCGAAAGCAATTCAAGGCCAACTTTGGATCTGAATTTATTTGAAAAAAAGCCAACGAAGTTGAAAAGCATCTCGAGTGGTACAATCTGTCTGGATGTCAGGATGCAAGATCAATATTAGCCAATATTGTTGGAACTGCTTATTGTTTTGTGCAAGTCACCCACCCTCAAGCCATAGTGAGTTTGCACATTTTTAGGAACGCTTGAATCCATCAACAGCTTGATTTAGGAAAAGGCCCTCCTGTCATGTGAATGTTCAACACGGCGGCAGCAATTGTTATGTCTGTCCAACCAATACTAATATTTCAATTGATTGTGAGAAAATGGCAACGTACATGACAAAATGAAAACATTTCTGAAGCCAAAATTTTGAGTGAACCTATCACAAAATAGAAATAAATGTTGTCGTAACTCTAGCCACGCACAAAGTATGCAATTCATCCGAACAGGCTCCACTGTTTGAGTGCAGCAAGAATTTTGAAAAATGCATATAGAAGCACCAATAAATCAATTTCTAGTCCTAATGACAATTTCCACCTCCCCAAAAAGAGAGATCATCGATTAATCTCTTTTTACTACTTCAGTTTCATGTCTTTATTTAGCCGACTCTGCATTTCTTTTTTCTAGTCACAGTCAAAAGTGTTGTTATGGCACACATTACTATTGCTTTTATTTCTGAGTAGGAACCTCTCACCTTAAATTTGGCCCTTAATTTTAAAAGTTATAAATCTTGTTTTAAAGCAAATATATGCTAACTTTTATCTTGGTTCAGTCTTCTCTCGTGTTTTAATGATTGACTGAAAACTTGGTTTGGAAATTGATCCTGAATCGTCTGACTAACATGCTGGTTGTGAGCAAGCTATTTGGAAGAAATGCCGAGGGCTTGGCTGAAGACGATCTGAAAATGAGAACAAATATTTGCCTCCTCCGCTGCAAATCCTTTCATTTTAAGTGGAAGGTTTTTACTGCTTAGTGGGAAACTACATCCCTGAGAGCATGCAGCCATCTGTGGTTGGTGTCTTTATGTTCACAGCCGAGAGGCCGAGAACCATGGTACTCAGAATATATAGGGTCACCATTGAACATTTAGGATGATGGAAGTAGGGGATTTTTCCCCTCCATTTAAATTATCTGCCAGCAATGTCAAACACTATGCAAACATCTGATGCGGAAGGCAAAAGCTCAATACATTTTATAATATATATAGTGCCTCCGGGAGAGCGTAGGTTCAGTCATGTATAAAAGATGACTGAACCTATGTAGATAAAATTCTGAATTCATAAATCAATCAAGGTGAAACTCACAGACCATATTAATGAAGGACACTGGTTTGGTCATCTCACATTATTTTGACTTGTGATTTATTCATGAGCCGCCGAAACTGGCATGAGCGATCATGTGACAGCTGCAGCCTTCAACTCTCACGTTAGTTCACGTTACAGCTTTGATAAATTCTATGTTAGTGGGAGGATTTGAACTCATTTCAAGTTAGATATTACAAATATATCCTCAAGACCAAAGTCCAGCGGAGTCATTTGTCAACAGTGTGTAGAAAATGCTCTATGTTCAGTTGTACAAATGAAGCTTCGATTGCGTGTAAGCAAGCTATAATCTTTATCTAAAATCTATAAACATGCAGACACCAGTCGTACGGTGCACAACAGTAAGAATCTGAGATGACAAATCACATTCATTCATAGCCAGTGTGCTGGTGCTTGGATTGGGCGCCCGGTCGTATATGGAAGCAACAGTCCCTTTAGCAATGTGTGAATGGATTCCATGTTGATCCATTCACATTACTGTGGACGGATTCATATAAATAAAAAATTACAATCACCTTCTGTGAATGAAAATACAGTAATTCAACACAAACACTGTTAATAATAAATAAATAAAGTAAGAAAGAAGAAAACCATGACAAGATGCTTCTGAACTTCCAGCAACATTCAAACAGTAGAATGTGATCCATCATTTGATCAAAACTCTAATTCTTGTGCAGAAAAGTTGCTTCTCACGCAGTCGCACTACTGCATGACCGGAAACTGATCTCAAGCCACTCAAACTAGTGTTGTTCCAGTAAAATATAGGATGCTGCCTTTATTTAATGTTCAATTCAGTGGCACGCCAAGGGATCTAATTCATTAAGAGGCGCTTAAAATTGCCTTCAGCGCTGTCATACTCGAGGAGTTTGCAGGAATCCACTGAGAAAACACCAAGATACTTCTATACTCAAATTAGCTTTTGAGTGAAAGATCTCTTTATAAAGCTTTCTGACGGAAAAAGAAAGTGTTCATTGGGTGTTATGCAGGACTAGTGGAAGCCCCACCCCACCAAACACTTCATGGATTCAATGTCAGGGGGAAGTGAACCCCTGCAGCTCAACAGATTTACACTGCAGCGAGGAATAACTAGCCCTGGTGAACGCTTGGCTGAGTTGGCAGGAGCGGGAGACAAGGGAATCATCTAAGAGGAAGGCAGCCCAGGGGTATTGAGGAGAAGAGGCGAGTGAATATGTTTCCTCTGCAAAACCAATTAGCAAATGACTCCCCCCACCATGCTCTTGGACGCTGAAGAGAGAGAACAGCAATATGAATGAGAGACGCTAACCGAGCAACAGTCGCTGCGTGTGGGCGGTGATGGGCAGACTTTTAGTATCGACAGCATCCTGTCAGGCGGGTATATGTTTCGCTGTGTGTGTATTCATTATCCCGATTATTATTTCCTTCTCATACAGTGTGAAGAGACAACAGCTTAACATGAAGCATCTACAAAGTCTTCAGGTGCTGTTTAAATTATCTATATTTATTTTGATCATTATTGACAACATTAAAAGCTTTGTCCTTAGTTAATTAAGATTATGCTGATGTAAGAAACCAGAAACCAAACCATGGCCAGAGTAGTTTGTACTGGTCATACCAAGTGCCATACTATATATATATATATATATATATATATATATATATATATATATATATATATATATATACAGTGGTACCTCGGTACTAGACCACAATCTGTTCCAGACAACTGTTTGAGAAGCGATTTGTTCAAAATTTATATCGATTTTTCCCATGGCAATTAATGGAAAAAGAAATAATGCATTCCAAGCCTTAAAATAGTCTTTTGTAGCAGTGAATGTAGAGTGTCTGCTGCAGGTGCGCTGTTCCTCTATGTGTGTGGCCGCTGCATGTGGGAGGGGTTGCCGAGTGAGTGAGGTCTCTCCAGAAGTGAAGAGGTGCCCGGTGCGTGTCCAGCTCTGAATGTGCGCTTCTGTGCAGTTTGGCTGTGACAAAGTCATAAACCAAGTCACGCTCTGTCCCAGACTCGCCTCATCCCTGTCCCAGCTCCAGCCCACAACAGGACATCAAACCCTGGAGTGAGCGCTCCAGCACCTCCCCTGTGACACTCTACCACGGTCCAGTGTGGAGACAGGAAAAGTTTTACACCTCCATATGAAGAATAAACAGTCAGTAAATGGAGCTAACAGGACACGTCTGCATACAGAGGCTGCATTATACACAATAACAAAGTGCGTCGTGGGTCAGCTGATTGGTCCGCACACGTTATGTTTTTTTCCAGCTTCTTTCGGGGGTGTTCGAGTTCTGGATTTTCTTTCAAAATCCGAAGCAAAAAAATCTCAAAATTTTTGTTCCGACTCCGATTTGTTCGAAGTCCGGGACGTTCGACAACCGAGCTACCACTGTGTGTGTATATATATATATATATATATATATATATATATATATATATATATATATATATATATATATATATATATATATATATATATATATATATAGAGAGAGAGAGAGAGAGAGAGAGAGAGAGAGAGAGAGAGAGAGAGAGAGAGAGAGAGAGAGAGGCTTCAACGCTACTTGCAGGAAGATAGCTTTAACCAGTATGTGGACTGTGGTTCTGGAACCCTGCCTTACTTTACTTTGGAATAGTTTTGGAGTTTTCGAAAGAACTTTGGTACATAATTTGTTGGGCAAATGTATGTTGTTGTCTTTTTTTGGATCAAACTTTTGATCAGGAGTGTTGCTTTGAACTGTGATTTTAGCTGATGAGAAAACACTCCATAAATACAGACTTTTCATATGTTCAAAGTTGCTTTCTTCTAGCCGTGACTGGCAGCAACAGGACCTGATGTGTTGAACTGAACGTCATCTTCAAAACTGACCATGCAGCTTCAAGTTACACCGAGCGTTGTGTAGATGAAATGCATTGTTTTTAATGTACTGTTTTATGAATTCATATTTTCATAATGATCAAGGAATTAATTAATCAACTCTCTTCCGTTGCCAATAAATTAAATCAACACTCTCAGTAATTACATTGCTTCTGGCGCTCACACTGCACAGCAGCAACAGTTCTTGCGATCCCTGCGCCTTATTCCCACCTTTCTTTTTCCTCGAACAGTGGCTATGAGTTGCACTTTCTTTAGCTTACATGTGGGTACATTTGAATTCTTCTGTCATGTCCTGTTTCCTGCGTTGTTGTTATGCTCAGCTGCTGCTGTTCTTTGAAGTGTCAGAGTAGTTTTTTTTTTTGTCAGCAAACATTGTTTACAGACATCTTAATTCGATTAATTCCATCCCAAGTTTTCTATTATGTTACTGCATCACATTCAAGATTTCATTACTCTCTGCTTCAGCTTTATTGTCAAAATTCGTGCAACTCGACCTTTTAATGGGACCAGAGGATCATTCAAGGATGACTTCTCCTACATGGTGTGATACCGTATGTAGACTGAGATGATTCACATTAGCAGGAGAATGTGGCGCAGTGGTTTGAACCAGGCAACAAGTCGTTGTCCAAACCCACTGATTGTTCTAAATGCACCCAGGCAGCTGATGATTCCCAAAGCAAACCTGTCCTTGCTTTATTGATCACTACAACAACTGTTGCAGCGACAAGGGAGCTAGTTAGTGAGAATGCCGGCGCGCTGCTGCTGTATTATTCTGAAAACAACAGTGCTGTGCAGAGCAGCATTACATTCCTCACAGTTATGACACAGAAATTGATCCAATGTGTGAAACCAGCTTTGTACAACTGATCATATTGGACGTGCTGCCGTGTCTTTGAGCTTGATTGAAAACATTCAGAACTAGTGCATGAGACGTAACAAGTAAAAAGATGCATTTGTTCCTCTAAAAATGTGTAACTTGCGTCTAAAGGATTTGAATTCTGTGCGATTAAGACAAGCACTAAATAAGACCTGTTGCTTCATCACACTACCATAAGTATATCATGCAGTTATGGACTTTTCAGAGAACTGCGAAAGCCACGTGTGGACATTGCTGTCTGTGTTGGCAGATTGCATATCACAGTAAATAACCTTAAAAAAGCAGTTCCCCATTTCAGATTTCCTTTGTTAACTGAAGGATTTAGCATCACACATATTGCTGCTGCTGTTGAACCAGGTCAAGAGTTGAGCTGAACTCGTCTGCAAATTCATTGTGTCTTTCCGTCCATCCATTCATCCATTTTATGAGCAGCAGAACAATGATCGTCTTCCAAATGTCTGTGTTCCTGACCCCATCCCAAAGGCTAAGCACGTTCATCCTGTCGCGAAAACACATTTTGGCCACTTGTACCCACGATCTTTTAGGTCATTGCCCAACGCTTGTGAACACAAGCGTGGGTTAGAATGATAAATAAATTGAGATCCTTCCTGCATGGCTGTCTCTTCGCCAGACCACTTTGTCGATCTTGCACTCCAGTTTTCCAGTCACTCATGAACTTACCCCTAGATATTTAAGGACCTGTACTTCAGGCAAAAGACTCTCTTCCAACCTAGAGTGGGCAACCCATCATTTTGTGGCTGAGGACCATGGCCCTACGCTTGGAGGTGCTGATCTGCATCTCAGCGATTTCACACTTCGCTACAAACATCCCATTGCGAGCTGAATGGTGTCCTTGAGTCCATTAAATACTCCTTGAGTCCATTAAATACTACTTTAATGAATACATTAAATATTAGATTCTGTATTCATAAATATGCTACTTGTCTCGAACCTCCCCCCTTATTCATCCGGGCTCCCCTCTTCCTCCTGACGTCATCCACGTTTAGGTTATGGTTTATTTGTTTGTGTCCATGACGCAAAGTTTCTTGTAGAGCATTGATCGTTCCGACTTGGAACTGCAAAACCTATCACGGTAAAATGAAAATAACACATGCAATGTCAACTTCAGACCATGATGGTTCTGTTGATGTCTGTTTTATTTTGTAATTTTTTTTTATCTTAGCTGTTTTTAACATACCGTGTATTTTCTGTCTTTTCTCAAAGGATCGAGGCATCCCTGAATGCATCACCAGCAGCATAGGTGCCTGGTTCCGGATACTCTTTCCTCTGCTGTAGAACTCATATTTCTGTGATCTGTCGACTTGGACATGGTGTTGGCAGCATATTTTGTTTATCTGATTGTGTTTTCTCTGCTTTTGGTGCCTCCACTGTGTGTGCCCCAGTCTCAGTCAGCCTCTTGAGTTTTGTTTTGGACCTTTTCCTTCCTTGTCTGTTTGACTACATTTTGGATTTACACTTTGTTTGGATTGTTCATTTCCCTGCGGATGTGGCAGTATAGTGCACTGAATAAACAGTGTGTGAACTTTAAACAGTGACTCTTTTTTTCCTCTCCTGGATTTCCAAAAAACAGGTTCTTTTACTGTGGCACAGTTGAGTCAAAAACAAGTCGAAGTTATCAGTTAAAGAACTTGTTGAAAGCATTGGAGACGAAACAGATCTGGGTGAACAGCTTAAAGCACCCATCAAATGTGAGGTTGAAAACAAAGCACAGTGGAGTGAGAGTTTATATACTGTTCAGCCAGAATTGTTTACTTTTCAGTACCATATCATGAGGCCCAGGTTGGATGTCTCAGCTGGTGACTTCATCACACCCATCACTGACTCGCTCTTCAATGAGTCACTCCTTATCATTACAAGAACTATTGCTGTGGTCCATGATTGTCTATTCCATAATGTTATGTTTGTCACTAGCTTTGGGTGAAAAATATCACAAGATGAAACAAACTCTTTCTCTTCCCTCATCAGCAAGTTTATCTATCACAGCGGTCAGAATCAGAATCAGAATTTAATTTATTGCCATGTCAGTGGGGAGCCCACCAACTAGGGAAGTGTTTTGGAATAAAGTGCTGAGAGAAAAAATAAAATAAAATAACAAAGGCTGATCACAAATTCAACACTCTGACGGCCGAGGGGAAGAATCTGTTCCTGAGACGGGAGGTTCTGGTCTGGATGGACCGTAGCCTGCTGCCAGAGGGAAGAGGAACAAACAGTCCATGTCCAGGGTGAGAAGGGTCGGCTCTGATCCCACCTGCACGTCTCTGGTCATAGAGACATACAGGTCCTGAAGAGGTGGCAGGCTGCAACCCATCACCTTCTCAGCTGAACGTACCAACCTTTTAGCAACTGTGAACTAATCCGAGAACAGTGTGTGACTCGAAGGGCTACCACCGGTTCTGTACACACTTCTAAAATCACAGTATATAATGGATGATAAATAATATTCCTCTGAAATACTTGCCTCATTGCTACGTTTGTACATATATTATTAAGCTATTCTGCTTGTTTTCTGCCAATTTGACTGTTGTTTTAGTGTTTGCGTTTGGTTATGTTAATAGCTTCTAGTGTTCCGATTTGCTTGTTTCTTCACTGTCTCTGCTGCTGACTCAGTTTATGACGGCAATATGAATATGGTGGTTAAGCTCTCTCCTTGTTATCCACACCTACTCAATGTTTTATTTACAGATGCCACATCTGTTCAACACATAAAACAGACAAACATCATGCACCGGCTCCCTATCGTCTGTATCACATTCAGTGTTGACTCTCAGGTCTTTCTGATATCAGTCTCATAAAGAATGTTGCTGTCTTTCAGTCTTTGGTTGGCTGGAGTCAAAGACATTGTTCATGAGAAAGAAGTGGGCAAAACTCCTCATGTTTGGGGACAGAAGAGGGAGGAGTAAATTCTCTCTAATTCAAACATCATACATCATTTAACAACTTGTGCGTGCATGATTTTAGATCCAACCATGTGTGCATGTGCTCACTACGTCATAAGGTATGAGTTCAGCTCAGGGTACTAACAGCCACCATAATCATGTCCGCGCTGATGTTGTGTTTTCCACTTATTGTGTTGTTTCCACCTTGTTTTATCACGTGTGGTCATGCAGGATATCTGTCTGAGAGGCCCGAGATTCTGGGACGCGTGTGGTGTGTTGAGATTATCCACGCTCACCACACACGAAACAGTCAAAAAAATAGGTTAAGATTTAAAAAAATCCTTTTGATTGTGGAATACCTTGTCCTATCAAAACATTATCTGTTAACACATTAGGATTCTTAGACTCTCCACTGTGCACTCTTGCCTCTGCCATGATGATAAGGAATGACGGCTGCTGACGAAGGTGCCGTAACACGAGTTGGTCATGTGAGTGGGCTGTGGATAACCTGTCTTTGGTCGGGTCACACATGCAAAGTTAAGTTGTCTAGAGATTCCTAGAGAGTCAGACTTGGTGCCAACTGTCTGTTCAATCTGAAACCTGTCATCACAGAAAGTGTGAAAATATTATACTTAAGTATAAATGTCAGCTCTTGTTGCTTTATAATCAGGGAGAACGTATTCCGGTGTATAGCGAACTCTTTGCTCCATAAAGTGCCTTTTCATCCTGAAGCTCTTTGAAGTTAAATTCCCACATCAGTGTCATGGCATTTCCTCTCCTTCTTTAAGGGTGTTTTGAAAATGACATCATTTTGCAATATGGTGCATGTGGAATTAGTGACTGTAAAATGTTCCCTGAGAAACAACTCAGTGAATATGTCATTTTAAATCAATGGATAATAAAACATCAAAGTCCCAGACGTTTGAAAGGACAGCGGTTTGAGAGTATTTCAATAAAATAAACTGTGCTAAATGAGACAGTGTTTTGCTGGTGAAATAGTCTTAATGGTTTCTGGGGGATAAACAAACAATACAATTTCTGCATTAATACAAGTGAATCACACAGACTTCATGTGCTGCCAGAAAAAGGCATGTGTGCCTAAGGGTGCTCATCTCCCCAAAAACCTTTTGGACACACTTTTTTTTTTAATTCAAAGTTCTATTCCCTCGCCTTCCCTCAAAGACAGTAGCTCTTTTCATTCTCAGTGTGCTACTCGCTGCTGCAAAGTTGCGTGTGTGAGTGTGTGCCACTGACACTTTTCAGGCTAATTACATTACAGAGAAAGTTCTTTTTACTTCCAGCTGCTGTGAGAAATATCTGCACCAAACTGGTCCGGGAAGATACATGGATATTAATGACGCAGAAGACACAATGTTGTGCATGGGGATGCTCATTTCTTGGTGTTTCTAGGATCATCTAACGCTGTCAGAGTGAGCTGCACCAGTGCCAGCAGTGAGTCACAAGGACCAGCGATGGTTATTCTTAGCTCTTTTTCTCACTAACAATTCTGCCAGAATGGAAACCAGGGGAGTCAACATGGATCACGGGGTGTAACCACCCCAATTACTTCCTGCCAATGACCACGTCATTATTTCAGGGGATGCTTGGTTGAAATTGGTGCACAGCTATTATGTTGGGCTTTCAAAATGACTCTGCCAACCGTGACAAGTTTAGCTTTATTCAAGCCATTACAGTTCCCAAACTACTTGCAGGCAAAAACAAATACAAAAGAACTAGACAAGGAATAGTTGTGATGAGGCTTGCAAGAGCAGTCACCAGGTAATTCTATCATCAGGGATAACAGATGTTCACGTTCAACATGGCACAGGGCCTCTGTTGTCGTCCAAAGCAGCTGCACAGACGGAAACCACTCTTTTGAAGCACAGACTTGTCTCTTCCTGTAAAGAACTGACTTCAGTGAAATTGGTGCCAAACCTCGTCCCTGCTCCTTCGCACAGACGGAAATTCCTTCAGTGGTGGAAGGACTGAATGACACTGTGACGCAACCACAAAGTAACAAAGTAGCAAACCCTCTTCTTGTCAAAGAAGCCAAATGAAGCAGAAAAGGCCCAATGATGAGGATCAAACATGTGAAGAGAATCTGACACATTCATTACTTTGGTAGATGCTGAAAATGAATGTACACAAGTTTAAATATACAAATACAAAAGATTTAAATTAATATTAAATCTCATTTAAATTCACAAAATCTTGAAAGTTTCATTTATCTGTGAGGGTATATAAAATCTCCTTATTAAATGCCTGTGAAAAACTTTCTCATCACCACCGCTGACTCCTTTCAATGTGAAGGAGCAGCGGCTCCACCCTGAGGTGGTCCACGCTATCTCTTAGGCAGCACCCAGCCAACCTGCGGAGGAAGCTTATTTCAACCGCTTGTATTCACAATCTTGTCCTTTTCGAGCCAAGAGCTCTTGGCAACAGGTGAGAGTAGGACCATGGATTGAGCAGTAAATCCAGACCGTCGACCTTTCGACTCAGCTCCATCTTCACCACTACGGTCCGATACAATGACCACATCACGGCAGGCGCTGCGCCAATCCGTCTGTCAATCTCATGCGCCGTCCTTCCCTCACTTGTGACCAAGATCTCAACATCTCCACTTGAGACACGGACTCTCCACCGATCTGAACGGAGCGAGCCACCTTGGCCACCAGAACCACGGCCTTGGATTTGGCTGATCCTCATCCCGCTCACTTCGCACTACCCCTCCCCTGGAACTGCAACCTTGTGGGATTGTTCATTGACGATATGCAGACTTTGAATCACATTTTACTCTGAACTATCAACATGGCGCAAAGGTGTCAGATTAAAAATGATCACTTGATACTCGACACCGCAGACTTTGAGGAAAGCGACCGAATAAAGAGCAAGCACGTGAGACATGGATCGGACAGTTCAATCAATCCTTTGTGACTGTTGAACCTTTCATATTCAGCCATCACGAGACAGTAGTCCACTGACAGAGAGAAACGATGACACCGCTCACTGCTGCTGCAGGAGAGTATGATACCTGAGACACACATAAACACTGGCGTACAGTGTCTTGAGGACGATAAGCAGGCTCTTCCCCTGAATCTGGTTTACTGTTCCCTTCAAATGGCTACAGTGCAGTACGCATTGTGAAATGTTGCAGTGGACTGTGGACTGTAGAAGTTGCAGCATGGCGCACAGTGTGGCACGGGCATGCAGCACATACGTTAGCACCTTGCAAGACACATAAGTGTCAACTCCACCACTGCTGAAGTGACATAAAATGTGTTACAGTTCTAGGCTGGGAGAAACAGGGCAGTCAAAATGACAAGGACTGTACACCATTGTGGGGTCTCTCCTGCGGCGACGTCACTGACCACGATAGCGGGGTGGTGGCCCAGCTGGTGGTGTGGCATTGGTGTGACGGTGCTCGTCACATAACCATGGCTAGCAATGGATGCGACTGTCACATGGGTTCTCCCTCACCCTGGCGGCACTTGTGCAGTACCTCCTTTGACGGACTTGTCCACTCTCACTGTATGGAGGCTCGAGTCAAAGTGCGCAATGACGCATGTTGGACACATCTGGTATGTTGTATTGACTGATATATTTTGCAGGTGCCAGAGTTTGCGTATATTGACTTCATTTTCATTTTGTAAACAGGGTTGCAAGTTGTACTTCGACTTGTTTTTTTCCAATTTGGGATACAGGAAAAAATAGGACGTACATACATACATCTTCAGTTAGTCAGTTAGTTTGTCTGGAGCCTATCCCAGTGGTCATTGGTCGAGAGTCAGAAATACACCCTGGACAGGTCACCAGTCCATCACAGGGCACACACACCATTCACACTAGTGAACATGTCTTTGGACTGGAGAAAGAAACCTGAGCTGCCGGAGAAAATCCACACAAGTAGAACCAGCAAATTCCACCCAGAAAGGTCCAGAACTGGATTTGAACCCTGAACCTTCTTGCTGCGAGTAAGCAGTGGAAACCACTGCTTCACTGTGTTGCCCACAGCTCAATTACCTTCACCTTCACCTACTTCTGCCGCTTATCCGGGATCGGGTCGCGGAGGCAGCATTCGGAGCAAGGAAGCCCAAACTCCCCGGTCCGCACTAACCTCCTTCAGCTCTTCCCGGGGGATCCCGAGGCGTTCCCGGGCCAGACCGGAGACATAATCTCTCCAGCGAGACCTCCAGCAAATAATACAGCTCAATTAAATAAATGCAAATGATAATAATCATAATTTAAAAATAATAATAATTCAAAATGGTTGTAATTTCAGCACCTAATTCCCTTGACAACTGGCTCAATGACTTTAGAAATGCAGCTGTTCATTTTAATATTGGGACCTGAAGCAGCTCCATCACCAGTTCATTGAGCAGGACTCAACAAGTCAATTCATTGTAACCTGCATATTAGCTAGCAGTCTGACTCAAGCGATCAATTGTCCAGTGAAATTACATTTGGCTCATGCAATATACTTTGAGACACTTTGTCAAGAACCAAAAGAGTTGGCTGGCTGTTGTTATTGCGGCACCATCTTTGTTGTAAGCATAAAAAGACCAACAAGCTTAAGTGTACTTATGGTGTCGGCTACGTGAAACAGATCAATGTTGTACAAGTGCATCATAGCGTTTGAGGAAAAAGACTGCTCTCCATGAGTTGATCTCTCAGTTGGGAATTCAATTTTCGTTAATTTGATTTAACCAGATACAGATAGCGGTATCAGTATGTCGAGGAGGGGGGTGAGAATATATATCATTTCCCTTTGACTGATTCAGGCTTTGATAGCAGCATCTCTCCATGGCCTACATTCTAAATTCATTATTTCACAGCTGTGAGACATCTTTTTTTCAGAGGACACTGATGATTCATGCTCTTATTCACCAGTTTGGATTATTTTTGCGGAGAAAAAAAAGCAAGAATAGAGAGGCATACATGCAGCGGAATAGAAATGAGATGGGGGGTGAGGAGATAAGAGGGAGAGATTGGGCGCCAAAGAGGAAGACTTTGGTTCTATTTTTAGTCTCCAGCTGCGTGAGTCATTCTGAAATAGTGATGAGAAGACCCAATTGTGGATGATAGTTGAACAGGAGAGCAACATGTAGGCTGAGACAGGCACACACGCACGCACACAGCCTTTGAAGATCATTTACTGACACACATGTATTAAACATACGCACTTGTCAGGCTGGCAGTGGCGGTGGATTACCATAAAGCCCCGTAGAAAATGACTGTTAATTGAGCAAGCCTTGATCTCATGTTGGAAAGTGTGTTGAGTCGTTGGAGCATTCTGTTCCCTGCTGCTCATTTATTATGCACTCAGTTAACAAAGTGTCTGATCTATTTGAGCCATGTAAGGAAAGTGTTTATTTTAAATCTCTTTGTGGCAATAAGCACCAGTGAATTTTAAAGTGTGTCAACCTCGGGCAACAATTTGTACAGACCTGAAACCAGGGCAGACGTGTGTAAACTGGGCTGAAAAGACTGCCAGTGTTGTGAAACTGGGTGAAGGTCTTTGTCTTCAGAATGTTCAAACTTTAACTTCAAGAGTGATGTAAAACATCTGACATCATTTCCATGCGCTAATGTTGCACCACATTGTCAACATTAATGTTTTAAAAACTGCGGATGCGAGAAAACTTGAGGACAACATATCTTAAATTACATACAATTTAACTTGTTTCCATGGCAACAAAGCATTCTTCTGCCACGCTCAGCTGTACTTGGCTGTCGGGAGGCAACACAAGTCCCAACGCAGTTCACATCGAGACAGACAATTAACAAGATATATCTTGTCATTCTTCTTCTTCGTCACTGTATGCGCTTCTTATTTCAGCAACTGCCACATTCAGAATTCCTAAGTGTGGGAGGACTCCATCATCATGTGAGCCACCGTCGTCGAGAGAAGGCTCAAGACTGGAATTGTTGCTATAAATTTGGATGGAATCTACTAGAAAACTCCTACTGCTCTTTGAGACTCTTTTGGTCAAAACACAAACTTTGTTGTTGTTTTACACTTTGATTCCTTGCTCACTTGTGGATTGTTATAATTCCCATTAATGTCCTGCATTTGTCTCTTGTGAGTTTAGATTTCCTGAAATTTCTTGGTAGAAATGAAGTGGTAGAAATGCATCCAATTTGCAATTATGTATTTAATATTGTACAAATTGACAACAAAATGTAAAATGGAATTAAGAATGATGCCAGGTCATTTAGGGGAATTTTGCTTTGCAGTTATTTATTTCGTTTCATTAAATGAAAGATAAAGGAGTGAATTTTTGGTTGTGAGGGGAAGAGTCTGGCTAGTATGACAGTAAGTTTGGTTTTCAAGATCGCTTGAAGGCTAAAGCTGGGAAGTGGATAGTCTCGCAAAACTGGTAGTACAAAGCACTTTTGTAATGATTTGTCTTGCATCTGAAGCTTCATGTCCTCATCAGTATCTCCCTGGAGCGTGTTTGTACCTTGTCAACAAGTGACGACAGTATCTTCGGCCAACTACTCGGTCACCCTGGACATTCTTTCTTCTCCCTGTTACCATCAGGACGCTGGTTCCTCCTCCTGAGGACCAACACTGACTGGATGAGAAGAAGCTTCTTCACTCAGGCCATCCGGCTACTCAATGAAACCAGATAACCTGGTGTCATACTGTCACTTTACATATTTTTATTTCTGCACTGTGCACTTATGACTTTATTTTTACTTTGCACTGTTTCTTCATACTGCCGTTTCTATAACTCACTATTCTTATCATCCTATGCATCCTGTGTGCACACTTCCTTTTCTTTTCTTTTATTGGATGCAGGGACAATGAATTTCACCATGCGTTGTACCACGTATAACTGTATGTGAGACAAATGAACCTCTTGAATCTTGAATGTAATTCACTCTCCAATAGCGTTCAAGTGACCTTTGCGTCCCAGTGGGTTGATGCTTAGGTTTTTTAGTGGAGTTGATTTACCTTTCCTCATGACGTTTCAAAAGGACGGGTTGGGGTTAGGTCATAGGGATGCATCGATCCCGATCCCAGTCCGATCCAACCTCTTAGTGTGATACCTGTATCGGTGAGAAAGGGCCATTCTGTTATTTTGGAGACGCAGAGTGGAACCCAGTTCAATAATGCAAGGGTCACAGGAGGCAGACAGTGGGTCAAAATACAATGATTTATTAAATAATACAAAAAATAAACAACAAAAGGCGTCACCAAACCAGGAGATAGAATGCAAGCAGAGACTGTAACAAGAGAACACACACACAATGAGCAATAACACTCAAAATAAACTATAGAGGTTGTCAAAACGAACGCACAAGCACAAAGTAAACCAGGAAGCCACGCGGAGCAGGGAGACAAAGGGAATCAAAACACAAAACTCCATGACCCATTTCGAAATATCAAACTGATAAATAACATACAGTCCATGTTAAAACCAGTCGTCAATCCAAAAAGATCCAAATCTCGCGAGTGCAACTTCGACGACCATTTGGCTCTGTTGATATGCACAAGGAGGTTTCTCAAGCTCTCCACTTTGGCCGGATCTTTTCCAGACGTAATTCTCTGTTTGCACATATGTACTGTACAAAGTGCATAAACAAAGGGATATTTTTTAGTTTTCTAGCAGCTATTGCTAAACATTGGCTCAGGTAGGTTTCAGAGCAGAGGCAAAGCTTTTAGATAAGCTGTTTGGTTGAAATTGGTTGGGGTCGGCATAAGTGAGATGAGGCATACTCACAATGGGATGTGAGGAAGACGATGCTTTCCCCTACCATCCTGCATTTCACAAATTTGCCTCCTGAACACACAAGTCGACGTGAAAGTAGTGATGAGTCGATGAATTAGTTGTGTGCGTGTGTTGCAACAGTGCTGCAACAATGGAGATATATGTGGCCTTTTCTCCAGACGGAGTGAACAAAGACACCACCCAGCACCTGACATCACTTCACTGCAGTCTGGGCCTGTTCTAAATCTTTTCTGTGGAATTTTTGGGCTGTCCTCAGCATCAGCAATTTTTAAAGTCTGTGGCACTGGCCTCATTAGATCAGTGCTCTTCAAATAGCACAATAGGTCTCCATTAGTATCTGACATAGATACTGTCACTTCTTTTTGTTAGGATGGCTAAATGCACGTGGGTTGACTGGCTGGGATTGGATCATGCAAAAATACACTTTTAGAACCAAAAAACTGCAAGAGAAATCGCCAGAAATATTCTCTCTTTTTGCTGGTGCCTATTCATGCTGTGCTTTAATGTGGCTCGAAACAGACCTTGAATTGACTTCTTTCACTGGTAAATTAAACTCTGCAGTTTGATCGAGACTGCCAATTTGTGATGAGGCGAAGATGAAAGGACAGGGAAAAGATGTGTTCCAATTACCTCTGAAAGCAAGATGATTTTTTTTTTTTCCATCCCGATAAAAATGGCAAGACTCCATGCGTCCGTATCCGATAACTCAGGTTTGTGGCTCATCACACTGTATATTTAAATTCTGCCTACTTAGAATATGTAGCAATGGTCGAATTAAAGGTGTCCATCTGACTTTATTCCTGGCCATCTGACCAAAACTGGAGTTCTGTATGGAGGTGCATTTTAGACACATTTTGTTTCACATGGAATAAATGTGTCCACCTTGTCTGCATTGTCCTTCAGGGAAGATGCGGGCTGCCTCCTGCTGTGACTAAACCCTATTTTGATCTTCTTTCCACAGTTTCACATGCAGGAATCTGCCTTTTCATCCCTCAGAGGTTTTGGCAGACCATGAGAGGCAATACACGGCAGGAATGATTAAGGCGCCATTTGAAAAGCTCGGCCCATTTGAACTCTGTTCCCCACCGTTCCTTTTCTGAATCATCATCTTACGAGAGCGGCTAAGTTTTCTTATCTACCTTACACCTGCCCCATTCTCTCTCGCTCCACTTCACCGTCATCTCTGCCTCTCTTCACTTCTCTTTACTGCGCCAGATTATACTTCAAGAATAGATGAGACCATTTTGTTTTGACCCCATTGAAGTTCAAACTGACAAGGGAGACAGCAATCTTGTCCGAGGAGGTCATTTGGGCAAAAGTGGGCGATCAAACGTGCGTCTGATGGGGGCGATTGGCGGAAGGAGGAAGATTTTCAAGCAAAAATGATGCAAAAGCCTCCAAATGATTTGTGTTTATATGCTGGATCAGTGGCAGGATCAAAAGAAACCATTAGGTGATGCAACACTAATGTCATCTTTAGTGATTTTATCCAAATGCCTGTTTAAAATACTACCTGTAGCAACTTTCAAAACCCTTCGGTGCATCACACTGATTCATTCTATTTATTAATGCAGTGGATTGCAGCGCTACAGAATACATAGATGCTGACCAAACATGATGTTATAAAAAAACGGCAGCTGGACTGCAATGCAGTGGAGAAGAGTTTCTGTGGTTTGCCCCCATCTCTGCAATCAGACAGAAAAGTTTGGAGGGTTTGTCTGCTTGGTGAAACAGGCCAGTTTTGTGTATTATAGTTTGAAAATATATTGAAAAATTACGTGCATGGGACAAAGCAAAAAGTTTGTTGTTTAAATACACACATGAAAAGAGAGACATGTCATGACTGCTAAGCTAAGGTGACACAAGAGCAGATGATTCTGAACACAGAGTTCGGACAAGCGAGGTCAACAGTTAACCAAGTTTAATACAAATAACACACGAACAATAAGGAGAACAGAAATCGACGACACCTGAAGCGGAGGACAACACACGAAGGGCGAGGGAAAAACCTAAAACAGAAAACAGGTGTGAGATACACAGCGCTGCAAACAGGGACAACAGAAAACTATGCACTCGGACATAACTCTGACAAGGCTAATACAAAACTAAAGACGCTTGGTAGAGGTGAAAACAAACACTCTAAACGAGGAAATAACTAGCACACAGGCTGAACTAAAGTAGCGAGTAACACAAACTCTCGAGGAAGCTAACACAGAGCTAATGACAGGGAGCAAGCGATAGGAGAGCAAGATACAGTGAGAAGAGAGACAAAGGTGAACGAGAAGATGAACACAGAGCAAAACAGAGAGATAAACAGGGTCACAAGCAAAGAGAGAGAGAGAGAGAGAGGGAGAGAGAGAGAGAGGACATACCATGGGAACATAAAATGATCATCTGGCAGCACATGCTGGTTCTCCGGGTGTATAAATCTCTGCCATGCAGCTGGAGGGGGTGAGAAAGCAAACAGGAAAACAAAGAACCGGAACACAGGAAGTGACAAAGTAAAAGCACAAACCATGACACAACATTTTGATTAGATAAATGTGAAATACATACTAAATAGTGATCCAAAGGCAAAATGGCTAACAAACTAGAGGTGTTCAAAAGTTGATGATGACTACTGATGGACAGTTGAGGCTTCATGAAACAGTGAATTGATTTCCGGAGGCCAGCTGATGGCGCTGTCTGCTGTTAAATGATTGGACTTGAACAGCAAATTCAATGGCACCTCACATCAAAAACATGCCATTCAAAAACAAGTCCCAATAGGCTCTCCCACAGTTGATGCATGTATAAAAGTAAACATTTTCAAACCAAAGGTTTAGACCCAATATGTTTTTGACGTCATTTTGGGCTCATGTTGCATTCTTATTTTATTTTATTTTATTTTTTTTATTGCTTGGCCTACTGACTTTTCAGTAAAACATTTGTGCCATTTTGGTGTTCTACTGCAGCACTTCAAATCATGTAATCCAATTCAAATACCAGTGCTGTATATTATAATACATATTCAACCAATTACAATGTTTTGCTCTGATTTGTTAGTCTGTATGAAAACACAGTATATCCTGCTATAAATGAAGCCTTTCTCTTTTTTCCATAAATGAAGTTTTTCTTTACGCTTCCTATGTTTTAACAGTAACATATTGAACATGAAGGGAATCAATAAAGTTTCAAAAAATATATATCAACAATAAGTGGTGGATTGATGAGGTTTCATGAAACAGTGTCCACATTTCCAAAGCACTTTTGGTTTTGGAAAAGAAGGGATGCTTCATTGAAATAGTTGTTCATCGACAAAATCACAAAACACACAGTGCCATCTGGGGGGCTCTAACAATTTGGACTGTTTCCTTTATCAATTGTTGGCTGCGGAATTTGTGGGTTGTGTCAGCAGTCTAATGTCATGTTCCATAACAGATCTTACTGCACTATGGAGAAGAACTGGTAGTCCATGAGTGTACTAAGTGCTGCAGTCGGGCGGGTGGTGGGCGTGTACAAACACAGGGAGATATTGCAGAATACACGCACAGGAATGTCACATATGTTGAATGTCTGACAGACCATCTACATACATTTGCGTCTCATCTCATCAACGAAAACTCACAGAATTAACCGTTGCGTTATAGTCAACAAGGAGCCATGTTTAGTTCATCATCGTCATGTTATTGTCATGAAAAAAAAGTTTATCATAAACATGGTTTGACAAAAACAATGCTGGTCTGTGATTGGCTGTGCTGCTGTGCTGAAGGGGCACTTTTTTAATTGCCCTAGAGCAGGATGTAGCGGTTGCCCTCAAAATATAATCTATACATTTAAAGTTGAAAAAAAAATGAACAGATCTTTTTGTTTGTTTTCAGCTTCTTATCACCTCACCATTTTCTCCATAGTTTATTGTAATAAATCCCTGCGATCAACAGAACTCACGCTTTGTCCGAGTCCTCTGCGAGTTTGGAGTCATCTGCTCTTGGGTCACTTAGATTAGCAAACATGACACATAGTTGGAGTTATATGTAATTACGAAAGAATGACTCATTGAGCACAGTACTTTGTCCACATGCATAAAAGAGTTTCTTAAAAGCTGCTCCAGGTGGGAAAATTGAGGCGAGATGAGTTGGAATCCACCTCCAACTGGAATGCAGCTGGTTTGTTTTCCAGTACCTGCAGATAAAGTGTGTCCTTGAGCAAGACTCTCACAGTGTCCCAGAAGGGATGTATCACAGAAAAGCCTTTAAAAATAAAAAAATAAAAAACTCTCACACTAGATTGTGCTAAAAGGGCTGCATATTTGCGAAGCGGCTTCCAGAATTACCGTAAGTGAGAGGTTTTCAAATTTCCTCGAGGGGAATACAGTTGACGGTAACCAAAAATTGTTATATAACTCAACGACCGGAATGTCCTGGTGGGGATGTTACAAACAACGGATGCCTGCAAGCTGGCTCTGTCGTTATATCTGAATGTTAAATGAAGACATGAAAAAAAAGAAAGCAAAATGAAACTGCAGTTTTATATCACGGGCAGTGAACTTCTCTTCACCTTGAATTTTTCTGCACCTCACCTCTGTATTTATGAATATCCCTAGTGTCAGACATAAACTATGGCTCAATTAAAAATGCACACACTTGTGCTGTTATTCAAATGGATGTATTTTTCTTCAAAGAGGCCAAAAGGAAGTCAAAGGTCTCTTCGTCAAATATCACACATGCGGCCCCTTGCCATTCTTTATGCAGACTCAATGAAGTCAGATCAAATCTATTTTCTTCATTCATTTAATTTTAAATCTAAATAAAATCACCTTCCTTCCTTCACCTTCTTCTGCCGCTTATCCGGGGTCGGGTCGCGGAGGCAGCATTCGGAGCAGGGAAGCCCAAACTTCCCGGTCCGCACAAACCTCCTCCAGCTCCTCCCGGGGGATCCCGAGGCGTTCCCAGGCCAGACCGGAGACATAATCTCTCCAGCGAGTCCTGGGTCTTCCCCGGGGTCTCCTCCCGGTAGGACATGCCCGGAACACCTCCCCAGGGAGGCGTCCAGGGGGCATCCGGATCAGATGCCCGAGCCACCTCAGCTGGTTCCTCTCGATGTGGAGGAGCAGCGGCTCCACCCCGAGCTCCTCCCGGATGACCGAACTCCTCACCCTATCTCTAAGGGTGCGCCCAGCCACCCTGCGGAGGAAACTCATCTCAGCCGCTTGTATCCGCGATCTCATCCTTTCGGTCACTACCCAAAGCTCGTGACCATAGGTGAGGGTGGGAACGTAGATCGATCGGTAAATCGAGAGCTTCGTCTTGTGACTCAGCTCCCTCTTCACCACGACGGTCCGATACAGCGACCGCATCACTGCCGCCGCTGCACCAACCCGTCTATCAATCTCACGCTCCCTTTTTCCCTCACTCGAGAACAAGACCCCGAGATACTTAAACTCCGCCACTTGAGGCAAGAACTCTCCACCAACCTGGAGAGAGCAAACCACCGTGTTCCGGTCGAGAACCATGGCCTCAGACTTGGAGGTGCTGATCCTCATCCCGGCCGCTTCACACTCGGCTGCAAACCGACCCAGCGCATGCTGAAGGTCCCGGTCCGATGAGGCCAGCAGAACAACATCGTCCGCAAATAGCAGAGATGAAATTCTGTGGTTCCCGAACCGGATCCCCTCCGCCCCCTGGCTACGCCTAGAAATTCTGTCCATAAAAGTGATGAACAGAACCGGTGACAAAGGGCAGCCCTGGCGGAGACCAACATGCACCGGGAACAGGTCTGATTTCCTGCCGGCAATGCGAACCATGCTCCTGCTCCGGTCATACAAGGAGCGGACAGCCCCTAGCAGAGGGTCCCGCACCCCATATTCCCGGAGCACCCCCCACAGGACATCGCGAGGGACACGGTCGAACGCCTTCTCCAAATCCACAAAGCACATGTGGACTGGTTGGGCGAACTCCCATGAACCCTCGAGCACCCGGTGGAGGGTATAGAGCTGGTCCAGTGTTCCACGACCGGGACGAAAACCACACTGTTCCTCCTGGATCCGAGGTTCGACTATTGGCCGAAGTCTCCTCTCTAGTACCCTGGAATAGACCTTTCCAGGGAGGCTGAGGAGTGTGATCCCCCTATAGTTGGAACACACCCTCCGGTCCCCTTTCTTAAACAGGGGGACCACCACCCCGGTCTGCCAATCCAGAGGCACTGTCCTCGACTGCCACGCGATGTTGCAGAGACGTGTCAGCCACGACAGCCCTACAACATCCAGGGTTGGTGGTGAGTGCGATCCGCTGGCAGGGGAGGAAGCCGGTCAGACCGGGCAGGCCCAAACGTATTGTGAGGGTCTGCTGGGAACGCCTGGCGGAACCCACTGTCAGTGGGGTCTTTAACTCTCACCTTCGGGAGAGTTTCTCCCAGATCCCGAGGGAGGTAGGTGACATGGAGTCTGAGTGGTCCATGTTCTCCTCCTCCATTGTCAGTGCGGCTGCACGCAGTTGTGGTCGCAAGGTCTCCGGTGCCTGTCGCGGCGGCAATCCCCGAACCCGGTGGTGGACACCGAAAGTAAGGGATGCCGTCAGGCTGAAGAAGGAGTCCTATCGGGTCTTGATGGCCTGTGGGACTCCTGAGGCAGCTGACGTGTACCGGCAGGCCAGGCGTGCCGCTTCCCGTGCAGTCTTGGAGGCAAAAACTCGGGTCTGGGAGGAGTTCGGAGAGGCCATGGAGGAGGACTAAATAAAATCAGCAGGTGTAAATTGCAGGTGTGTTTTTTTTGTTTCACTTTTGTTCTTCTTTGAAGTTACTCTTGTTTGATCAGCAATGCTTATTTTATCAGTATTTTTTGCACCTCAGGATTAAAAAAACAAAAACAAAAAAAAAAACCACTTTGCCTTCATCATATTTCAGACGTTTATTACATTAATTTCTTTTCAACCTACTCAGAACTTTAAACATATATTTATGATTTGTATTGACAATCTTTAAATATTAGATATATTTCAATATTCCAATATTCCATAACCAATTCTTAACAAAAGTATCTGAAATATATTGAATAATATATATATATATATATATATATATATATATATATATATATATATATATATATATATATATATATATATATATATATATAAATATATATATTCTAAATATATATGATATTGTGGTGTTATTATTTTATAAAACTTAGGAAACAACATTTTACTTACATTT